>NC_072001.2:20800570-22050570 GCF_028885655.2 Pongo abelii | reverse complement strand
TGTGGCCCTGCTGGAGGAGGAGCGGGAGCGCCTGGAGGAGGAGCTGCGATGTGCACGGGCCACCTCCGCACAAAGCGCCATGGAGAGATGGGTCAGCGGGGACAGGACCTCCAGCGGAAAGCCTGCTGGAAAAACTCCACGGGGTGGCTTGTGTGTGGCTGAAGGGTGTTCCTGATGATCGCTCAGAGCTTCTCCTGCCTGGATGTTCCCTGGTCTAGGAGGGGCATGCGGTGGGGGACACTGCCTTCTGCTCCCTGGGTCTCTGGAGCCTCTGCTCTGAAGCAGGAGGTGATAAGGGGGAAGGAGTGAGGGAAGATGGGTGACCTCCACCTCCCACCATGCCCCACCCTTCCCGAAGTTTGTGCTTGGTGCTTTCACCTGCCTTTGTGGGACCCTGCCCTGAGCAGGCTGTGGTCTAGCTCTGGCCCGGGCAGCTCTGTTGCATGGGGGGAAGAATTCCCTGTTCCTGACAGGGTGAGCATGGTGGGAATCCACCTACTGCTTTCCTCTCCAACTTTGATTTCTAACCAGGAGAGCCTGCTCTTCTCTGGCATTAGGAAGCTGGCCACCTGTCGTGCATCTGTCCCGAGGCTCCTTCACCACGCAGGACAAGCAAAGCCAGCATGGCGGCTTTGGTATTCGGTGCCACTAGGTCGTTCAGCCTTTCCTCGTGTGCCATGTGTCCTGGTTTCCACTTGCTGTGTGAGATTGCAGATTGTGTCAAAGGCTGGGCCTGCCTTCCACACTTAACAGCAGTTTCTCTGTGGCTATCAGCTGGGCTTTGGAGAGCAGCCCCTCCCCCACGTGTTAAAGTCTCGCCCCCGGAGCTCACATGAGCAGCTCCACAGAGACTCTAATAGACGCTTGGATGATTGGATCTGTTCAGATGCTCTTACTCCTACTGTTTCACAATGGGTGTCTGTATTGTTGGCGTCCTTTATGCTTGGATGTTCATGGGTCATCTTCATAGGAGACAAGTCTGTGGCTTGGCACGAGGGGCTCATGGCAGCCTGAGGGAAGCGGTGGTGTCTGGAGAGTTGAGCTCAGAGCCCTGGGCAGGTGAATTTCATTTTGCCTGAGATGGTGGCATGCCCTGTCACTTCACCTGGAATCAACCACGAGGAGAATCTGAATGTAAAAGGGACTGTGCAGCTGAAGTTTTCTACTGTGCTCTTGCACGGCTGCGTTTGTTTTCAGCTAAATATTTCCTTCTGTTCCACCCCTGATATTCTTGTATGTGTGTTCTGCATAGGAGGGCCTGGGAGTTGCTGTTGCTTCTCTGTGAAGGGGGGAGGACTTGGCCCCACAAATGTCGCCTGCATCTCAGGGCCCCACACCCATGCTCCTTTGACTGTGGCTGCTGTCACCATGTGGAAATCCAGCACACACACGTGCTGTGGCCCCTGAGTACAAGTCTGCAGCCCTCCATGGAGCCAGTGTTAGCCCCGATGCCTGGGTTCAAGGGTGGGGACAGCAAAGCCAGACCAGCTTTGACTCACATGGGAGCCTCACGTGAGACCAGCCCAGGTGCTGAGTCCTGGGACTCAGAGCCCTCGACCAGGACCTAATAGCCCCAAGTGTGTTTCCTGAATCTGCTGCTAAATGACCTTGGTGGGAGAAGCACATCCACATGTGCTAAGCACTGGCACGCACATCTCATGGGGGTGGGGCGCTTGTAGCTCTGGGCCTTCTGTGCCGGTACACAAAGGGCCCATTTCTCCACGCTGCCTCCCTTCAATGGAGGGGTGCTTGCAGTTTGCAAGTATGGGGCCACATGGTAGGAGGCTTCCCCCAGCACAGGCTGGCAGCATTAGGAGACTGGCGTGGGCCAGGTGCAGAGAGAGTGAGGTTGGCGCCTTAAGGCTGAGCTGTGCCAGCTGTAGAGCTGGGCCCAGTCTGCCTGTCTCACCTGCAGTGTCATCAGCAGCAAATAGGAGGCGTTTGCCTGGCTGGGGTGTCATCCGGGGGGAGAAAGAGAGAGATGCTCACCTCCTTCAAGCCTCCCGCCCTGGCAGATGATACGTGCAGCGGCCTCCCAGCTGCTCAGAGCCGGCATCTCTGGAGGGAGCTGGTGCACATCTCCTGGGCTGAGGGAGCAGGCTTGAGGTGAAGGACACATACCCTAGATAATCTCTCGGAAGGCTTGTGTCAATGCTTGTGATATCCTTTGTTATTTTAGCTTGCTCATGTTAGTGTGTGGCAGGCATTTATACAAGATGCTGATGTTCAACAGAGAACCCCACGTCTCTATTGCAAGATGCCTGTCATCCTGAGAAATCCTCTTTCCAAGGATGACTGCTTTTATTATAGGGGTGATTATAAAATGAAAGATCTATCAAAAAGCAAAAATTTGGTTCTGCTGAACCTGAAGTCATGTTTTCCTTTGTCATAATTTAATGACATCTTTACAAAGAGTACTTTATGTAAAGTAAATGAAGACAGTAAACTAGACTTTATATTTTCTTAATCTGTTAGCTTACTTTTCTACTCCTTTTCATAGCAGTGGTAAATATTCTTTGAAGTTAGTTTCCTTTGAATTGGAGACACAAGGCTATGTGCTTTAGGAGTTGGGCCCTGGCCAGTTTTCTGCCAGGAAACTGTAACCCCTTTTCTTTTTGTTGAAAATATAAGTACAGAAGTCAGGCAAATGTCTAAGACTCTTATTCTAGCAGTTTATGTTCCAGCCAGTTTTTAGATGTCTCAGTTATTGCCAGCGTGGCCCCTGTTTGGTAAGGAAGTTACATTTTTAGTCATCTGCAACTTTCAGAATAACCAGCATAAAATTAGACTGCACATGTGGCACTCATGGGCACTTGTGTGTGATCTTGTATCCAGATGCACTGTCTCTTGCACACTCCAAAATGCACCTATTTGTATAATGACAAATGTGTTGTATTGGGTAGAAGGGGAGAATTTGATCTAAAACTTTTTTCACTACAGATAAAACAATCTGAAAATAAGTCATGACTAAAGGCAGTCTAAAACCGAGCCGTACATATGAGTGTATCTGTATGTCATCTGTGTGAAAACAGAGCTGGAATGTGCTGATGGATTTAGCGATGGGTTGGAAATTCTACCTGTTCACTCAAGAGTGGAGCCAGTTTTCAGTAGGAACTCAATTTAGATTCTATTAATTTGGGATTTGAGCTAATAGAATTCAGGTTGGGTTAGAATTTCTGAAAAGCATTAAGAAAAAAGTTAATAGCCTTGGACCAGGCTTGGGTAAATTCCCTACAACAAATCGCTTCCTGGGGCTGGTCACTGTTTGCCACTGGATACGCTCTGCTGGTGTCATCTCTGCCCCTGGGGTCCTCTGTGACTTAATAGTGTCCTGGTGCTTGTGAGAGTGGGTTCCAAGTTACAGCTCCAAAGCCCAATGAGGGATGTATTTTGAACTCACTTTTAAACTCCCTTTGAAAACTCTCAGCTCCCCATCTTCTGAAAAAGATGGGGTTTTTGAGGATATCACCCTTGATAAGCATCAGATAGGATGTGAGTATCACAGAAAATTGGGGAAATATTTTTCAGTAATAAAGGAAATGTCTGTTTGTTGGTAATGTGCCTTGGCTTTAGGGTCAAGCCAGCCTGACCGAACTTTGAACTTGTGTAGCAGAGGCAAGCTACTTTATATGAGTTTCTTCATCTGAAAAGCAGGGATACAACCCAAAGACCGGTAAGGAATGAGGCAGTGCATACAAAGCAGTGTGCCTTTCTATAAGCCCCTCAGTGGAACTTCAGAATTGCTTTTTCTTTTTTTTTTTTTTTTTTTTGAGACGGAGTCTCGCTCTGTCACCCAGGCTGGAGTGCAGTGGCGCAATCTCGGCTCACTGCAAGCTCCGACTCCCAGGTTCATGCCTTTCTCCTACCTCAGCCTCCCAAATAGCTGGGACTACAGGCACCCATGACCACGCCCAGCTAATTTTTTGTATTTTTGGTAGAGACAGGTTTCACTGTGTTAACCAGGATGGTCTCGATCTCCTGAACTCGTGATCCACCCACCTCAGCCTCCCAAAGTGTTGGGATAACAGGTGTGAGCCACCACGCCTGGCCCCAGAATTGCTTTTTAAACATTACTTTCATCTGTACAAGCTATCAAAACATTTTCCTTAAAAATTAAAATATCATAGGTAAGTGGAATCTTAGAACATTCTACTCAAGAGTTTATTACACGTGTTCTCAAATATTTTGGTCTCAGAACCTCCTTCCAATGTTAAAATGCAGTGGATTCCAAAGAGCTTTTGTTTGTGTGGTTTTTTTAAAGTTCTTTTTTCTAACTGTTTTGTTTTGTTTTTCATTTTTCCCCACCCAGGGACCTGTCAGTGTTTACGTGGATTTTTATCTGTCAGTATTTACTAATTTAGAAGTTAGCCCTGGGGAATTTTTTAAATATTTATTTATTAAAGATAACAATAGGCCAGGCACAGTGGCTCACGCCTGTAATCCCAGGACTTTGGGAGGCCAAGGCAGGAGGATTATTTTAGTTCAGGAGTTCGAGACCAGCCTAGGCAACACGAGAAAACCTCTTCTTTACAAAAAATACAAAAGTTAGCTGGGTGTGGTGGCACATGCCTGTGGTCCCAGCTACTTGGGAGCCTGAGGTGGGAAGATGACTTGATCCCGGGAGGTGGAGTTTGCAGTGAGCTCTGATCACACCACTGCACTCCAGCCTGCACAACAGAGCAAGGCCCCATCTCCACAAATAAAAAAAGACAATAAAAACCCTATTATGTGTTAATATTAGTAACATTTCTATGACTGATAACTTTTTTGAAACAAAAAACTATAGTGAGAAGAGTGGTATTATTTGCCCTTGCTGTCCATCTCTTTAGCATCTGGCTTGCTAGAAGGCAGCTGCTTTGGCCCTTGGTGCATTTGGCCTGTTGAGATGCGGTCATTTTGAGTGAAAACATGAAGACCATCTAGCTGCCTACTGAATGCCATTGGGAAGGAGGGGACCTCATGGGACCCCTGAAGGCCTTTTAGGGATCCGCAGGGGTCTGGATCACGCTTTGGAAAGCATTGGTTTCAATATATGATATTGAACTTGAAAGTGGGTTGTGTCGTGGCTCCATGTAGGATGATGCTTGTACTCTCTCGCCAGCTGACCTCTGCATGGCACCATTTGGAATTTTGTTTGCATCAAGAGAAACAAAGGCTCATCAGAATTTCTGGCATGTGGTTGAAACCCGTAAACAAACTCAGACTGGTTGGTCTTCCTTATCCTAAGTTGGTGGCACATCTGTTTCCTTTATGGGTGATAGCAGCTCTTTGTCGATCACGTGTCATTTGCAGTACATTATTTTATCTATGCAGCATCAGTTCCCTGAGCTGGAGATTGTGGACTCCATTTTTACAGGTAATGAAACTAAGGGCTCAGAGAGGGTGAGACATTTGCCTAAGGCCACACAGCTTGTGAGTGACCAGCCGGGTGGGATTCTCTGAATCCCAGGCTGCTGTCGGACACTGTGTGTGGTTTCCTCTCACTCCCACCTAGCCAAGCTCTTCAAACCCCTTCAGCATGTCCCATTCCCTGTTGGTGGAAAGAGGAAGGTATTAAAGGGGCCTACTGTGGCCACACGTCACAGTGTCATTTCCATTTGTAAACCAGGAGTGTTTCCTTTTAGAGGCGTACATATTTACTCATGGAGTTGTCCAACAACTGTTTATTGAGTGCCTATCCATGGTAGGCTCGATTCTAGGTGGTGGGCTTTATTGCAGTAGGAACAAATTTTATTCTAGAAAATTACTAAGTAGAAAAAAGTAGAAGGAAGGAAAACAAAAATACCTCCAACCCCGTAACCTGGAGATGGCAACGGCTGCTATTTTGTTTCATTTGCTTCTAATGTTTTCACTGTATAGATCTTAGAATGATATTTGTTCTTATCTAGAAGGTGGCCTAGTATGAGGGAATCTGATTTGTTCCAAGGAATTTGAACAGATGACTGCGTGCTCTGCATTTGAGCTCATCTGCTAGTTATCTGTCCTTCTGCTCACTTACCCCTCTTCCCATCCATCCAAGCAGCCATCCCCAGACACCCGTCCAACCACCCACGAAGCCACCCACCAAGCCACCTACCCAGTCAGCCATCCACCCACCCACCCAGCCACACATCCAGCCACCCATCCAACCACCCACCCACCCATCCACCCATCCACCCACCCAGCCACCCACCCACCCATCCACCGATCTAGCCACCCAGCCACCCACCCACCCATCCACCGATCTAGCCACCCAGCCACCCATCCAGCCACCCACCCACCCATCCACCCATCTAGCCACCCATCCAGCCACCCACCCATCCAGCCACCCACCCACCTAGCCACCCATCCAGCCACCCACCCACCCATCCACCCACCCAGCCACCCATCCAGCCACCCACCCATTTAGCTGCCCACCTATCTGTCCACCTGTAGCTCACCCACCCAGCCACCCACCCACACATTGACCCATCCCCGTGCCCACTCCTCTTCTCACGCATCCCCTCCCCCATGCACTGTGCCTGGCGCTTTCACAGAGTAGCAGGCCCTGCTCAGGGTGCCAGGGATGTGTGATCTTGGCCCTTGTGAGCTGGGTGCTTTGAGAATGGGGGGTCATCGCAACCTGATTCAGTTGGAGGGAATTCATAGTGGAATGTCTTGTTATGAAAATATTCTCCCTGTCTTTGAAATGTACTAATCGACTGTTTTCTTACCTACAGGATTCTGCTTCAGGAAAAAAGGAACTGTCTACTTATGCAGCTGGAAGAAGGCACCCACTTAACATCCTCCCTCCAGTCCCAGTTAAAAAGGTAGGTTACTTTCAAAGAGAAAACTGTATTTGTTCATAGCGTTCCAATGACTGGTTCGTGAACTTGTTTCTTGTAGCTTGTTTTTCTCCTGCTGGAGCTCGACCTGAAATGTTGTTAACACAGAATGGATACATTATATGTGTAACATGCTACTGCTGTATGACTCAAGGAATATGGAGAGAACCACATTTGGCTTCAGGGTAAGTAAGAGGCCTGAAGTCAAATGTATTCAAGGATTTTGTAACCTAATTAACAGTTTCAGAAGTGTACATCTATACACATGCACATTTTTCTTTTGAGTTTTTTTTAAAAAGCATATGAATTTTTTAAGCTAGTAAGATTTGGCTGCTCAAGAATGGCCCTGCGCACATTCTTCAGCCCTGACCATATGGTAGAGTGCAATGTCAAGGGCCTTACCTGTGTCATTTTCTCAGATATTCCTCCTAACAATGCCCGAGGTGGGAACTGTTCTCACCCCAGCCCCAGTGAGCCCATGGGAGCCCAGAGGGGATGAATGGCTTGAGCAAGTGTACCTGGCTAGTAAGTGTTCCAGCCAGGACTGGGACTGGGACTTGGGCATGGGTCTCTGCTATTGCCCACTGCTCTCTGTCACCCTTTCCATGCTCACAGGGTGAGCAGGGCTGGCTGCCCTGCTATCTCAGATGGCCATGCTCTCTCATTCCAGCCTGTGTGCCAGCACCCTGACGGTGTCCTCAGGGAGCAGCCATGGGTCTCTGGCCTCCAGCCAGGGCTCCTGAGCTTGGTCAGCTTCACGGACATCTATGGCCTCCCTCAGTAGGAGAAGCCCAACGCTGAGGGTGGCCATCTTCTATGCTTCGACCTCATTCCCTTCAACTCGCTGGGGCGAGATGCCCCCTTTTCAGAGCCCCCAGGACCCTCGGGCTTCCACAAGCAGAGGCGGTCCCTGGACATGCCCCAGTCCCTGGCGTCACTGTCCTCCTGCTCCTCCCTGTCCTCGCTGTCGCCCCCAAGCTCGCCCCTGGACACACCCTTCCTCCCTGCCTGGAGGGACTCGCTGCTGGCACAGCTGGCGGACAGCTGGGAGGACCAGGCCTGGGTGCCCTGGAGAGACTGTGGGCACATGCCTCGGCTTTGGGGGACGAAGACTTAACAGGCGTGGTGGCCCTTCAGCCACACGGGGTCCCCAGGGATTGGGAAGGGCTGCACGAGTGAGCACCCCCACCAGCCGGCACTCCTGTGTGTGGAAGTAAGTGCGGATGCGGCCTCCTGCGGGGCGAGGGTTATGTTCAGGGAGGAAACTGTGGGGTCCAGAGTGAGGACGGCTGGCTTTCCAGGTCCATGCTGAGCTCTACATTTAGGAATATTGATGTGATCGGGAAGAGCACACACCTGCTCTTTCTGATCTGTGTTGGGGAAAGATCATTGAAATAGACAAAGATGTCTTTCCTAGGTATTTGGCTTGTTTTTAAAAAATACTTAATTGTTGAAAATTAGGGTAAGAACCACACAGTCTTCCACATTCAGAGGCTGCTAGAGATGGATCAGGGCCTTTGTGACCTTTACAGCATGCATGTGGAGATGGAACCGTCAGTGTGTGCCCACCTGAGACCATTATGCCAACAGGTGTCTGCTTGTAGCTAGTGGAAATCTCGACTTCTTTTATTGCTTTGACATCTCTTTATCTTTTATAGTTTTCAAGAACATAATTCTATCAAATGTGGAAGTGAAAATAATTGTGTAATTTCAAAAGACATACCTGTAAGTATCAGTCATTTCTACTGAATTGGTTTCTCTGGTGGTTCTTCAAATGGAAAAACATGGAGCTCTGTGGAGCCTCATCCATTCAGATGGTGTTGGTTCAGCTCCTCCTTGGAGCTGGGGTCTTTCTGCTTGTAGCCTGCTTGGAAGACCAAACTGCTATGGAAGGGAATATTGATCCCATGTGCTTTTGTGAGCCACCCATGGCAACTTTATCTTCCTTTGGTTTTAAAGAGGATCAAGAACAAGGTCTCCCGTTCCTGAAGTTCAGCCCATTTAATTGACTTTTATTTGCACAGCAAAAATGTTTTAAATGTTCCATTGAGGCAAACACTAGATAATTTGTGCAGCATAGTGGATCTCAGCCAGGGGTGTTTTTGCCTCCTGCCCCTGGGGAACACTTGGCAATGTCTGGAAACATTTTTGGTTGTCACAACTAGGGGATGGGAGATGCTCCTGGCATCTGGCGAGTGTAGGCCAGGGATGCTGCTAAGCACCCTACCATGTACAAGGCAGCACCCCCTCCCCCTCGAGAATGGTCCAGCCCCAAATGTCAAGAGGGCTGAGGCTGAGAAACCCTAGTCACATACCATGGAGTATTTATGCTTCAAAGGGTAGAAATAAAACTAGAGAGCAGAACCAGTGTGGTGTAGTGGAAACAGCTTCAAACTAGCACCTGGGAGACCAAGCTTTTGTTCCCTGCCCTGTCCACTTCTAGCTGTGTGACCTTGAACACATTCCTGGACTGAGTCTCACCTTTTCCACCCTTGAATGCAGTCAACTCTGTGACCCCCTCCATTCACCACCATTCTGTTACCCAAGAGATAGATGGATTGGTGGATCAATAGATAGGTTCATCACTCTATAAAATAGTAGTCTGTTGGCACTTACCTGCGTAACCAGAGGCCATCATGTTCTGAGACTGCCCCATGACTTTTTGGTATCTCTATTTTGGTGTCTGCCCCTGTGTTTGCAAACACACTTTGGTATCCCCAGATATATTGTTTCTGAAGTCCATACATGCAGGTATCCTTCATTAGCTTTGTTCCTCTTTATAACCACACGTTGATTGCTCCATGTTTATTCCATTCAGTCAAAAAGGAAATATCCAATTAGGGCTTTTTTCTTAGTCTCCTTCCTCTCTCCCACCACCTCCTCCTTAAGGGATTGAGAGTCCAGAATGTCAGTCTAGTTAGGCATGAAATCTGCACAAGGCCCAAGGGCCACTTTGGGACAGAGGAGAGACAGAGTGGGAGAGAGAAGCGCTGACTTAATTTCACATCCTGATTTCTTTATTTTTTCCTTTGCTTTCCGTGGCAGATGCTATAATGGTCGAAATTTCTCAGACTGGGAAGTATTTGCTTACGTGTGTAGACACTGCCATCTCGTGGTGGAGTCATAAGTCATTCGTGATTATTACTTGTATTACACTGCCATCTTGTGGCGGATTCATATATGGCATTGATGATGAATTCTTGTATGGCACTGCCATCTTGTGGCGGATTCGTATATGACATTGGTGATGAATTCTTGCACGGCACTGCCATCTGGTGGCGGATTCTTATATGACATTGGTGATGAATTCTTGTATGGCACTGCCATCTGGTGGCAGATTCTTATATGACACCGCCGATAAATTCCCGAGTGACACTGCCATCTGGTGGTAGACTCTTATATGACATCGGTGGTGGTTTCTTGGGTGACACTGCCGACTAGTGGTAGCTTTTTATGATACTGCCATCTGGTGGTAGTTTTATACGTTACATCTATTACATTGTTTCAAGGACACATATATATTATGTTGTTCCAAGGACACATTTATTTGTGTCCTTAGAAACTTGACATACTTGACCCTGCTGGGTGTCCCCAGAGGGCCGGGTTGTGTAGCCAGCTTCAGGCATGGACACTGGGGGGCTCCTCGCCTCCCCTGCCCCATCATGTATCAGCTGTGCTGGGAACATTGCGGTCTAAGTTCGTCCCCCAGCAAGTCTTAATAAGACAAAATTTTTGTGAGATAAAAATCAAGGTTGTCCAAACTTGCAAACCAGCCTCTGAATGATTTTTTCCTTGTGTTTTCAATCAATTGGAGGAAACAGAAGGCAGGTCAAAGGAGTGGGGCAATACACTGTGGTCTTTCATGCTATTTACGTTTTTGTTACAGTTTTGTCTTCCCTGGATTTTAAAAAGTCAAATGTGTTGTGATTATGAAATACTTATCTATTTTCATCTACCCATTAGTATTAGCTAATCAAAACCTGTAAAAATCTTGACTTTGCTCATATTGATGTTTTTATGATACTGATACTCCATTTAATGTTGTTGGCTTAAATTCTGCAGTGTTTTCACTTTGTGCTTTTTTTTTTTTTATCTGTTCTCATGTGGCTCGACAGAAGTGCTCACTGTAAGTGGCCTTGGGAGTCCCCTTGCTCAGTGTTGTTGCTCAAGCCCCAGGCATACCTTTGTGCTGTGGATGGATGTGTTCAGGATGGCTGGGGTGTGGCCAACGAGGGTTATCTTATAGCTGTGCTTCAACACAACTTAGCAATTGGCCTTATCATTATCGCATTGTTAATATTCATGGTGGCTACAAAAGCTGTTTAAGAACTTTCCTAGACACTTTCACTGTTTATTCCCTGTATGTGTTTGTTTCTGGAATGTAATGGCGTTCATTGCTGTCATATGCCACCTGGCAGCTTTGCTATGCTGTGGTTTTACTATATTTTCTTCCTTTTTACCAAGCAGTGTTCACGTCCTTGGCTCTTATTGTCTGTCTGTCTTGAATGATGAAAAGGGAGTAAAGAGATTTTCACATGAACATGGGGAAGATTTGACCCTTCTCTCCCTGGCACTGCTCGTGAGGGCCCACCTCTGTCCCTTGAAGCCCCAGGGCAGGCGTCCTGGGTGTGGAGCGTAGAGTCTGTGCTTTTTCTCAGCCGGGGCAGTTGCCGATGGGACTTCCTCCTGGCAATTCCTACTTCCACACACCCTGTGGGTCCAGTGACTCAGCCTGGGCTTCGAGGATTAGCTCCTTCATTTCTTTCCTCTCTGCATTGACTTCTATGGCGATGATGAGAGAGAAATGTGGCCAGACTTGTGCCTTGGGCTAGGGTGGTTGCAGGTGCTTAGGCTCGTTACCTGGTGCTATTTCCTTTCAGGCATCTACAGCTGAGTCTGGGGACCATGCGTGTCAGGGCTGGGAATGCAAATGGTAGTGGTGGTTTCCTTTGCTGGGGGTTGATGCAGTGGATGGGGGTGCTTCCATTTGCAGTTTAGGGCCAGGTGTTTGGGTCCTTCCACGTGGCGGGGATAAAGAGGAGAGCTGGCGTCTGGAGTCCTGATCTGTCTGAGAGGCAGTGACTCCGGCCACCCCAGGATGGAGGCCAGCTTCCAGCCCTGGCTGATGGGGGAGAAGCAGCGAATTCCCCGGATGTGGCATGGCGGATCTTTGGAAGATTCACTCGGCCTCCACTTGACCTCGCGAGGCCAAAGGCCACAGCCCCATGTGCTCCGTGTGCTGTTGAACATGTTCGTATTTCATTGGCGTGGATGATAGTTTGGTTGAAAGGAGAGATGGTCGCCAGTGGAGTCAGTTTAGGAAGGCACAAAGGTCAACCCTTTCCGTTTCTAGAACTCAGCCAAAGAAAAGTGCAGAGATGAAAGCGGGAGCTGGCTTTGAGTGACGGTGGAGTGCCCAGCTGGGGCTTCCAATTTGATTCCGTGTTCCAGCCGAGTGCACCCCTCCAGAAAGCAGACTCCTGGGCTCACAGGTGCATTTAGCGTGGGAAGATTATATACACGTTTGTATTGGTTTTGTTAAAAGGAACTTATTGCTATGAGGAAATGGGTAGAAATGGCTGATGAAATGTTAAAAGGAAACATTTCAATGGCTATTTTTGGCTCTTGAATAAAATTGATGTGAAAGATAAAAATAAGCGTGCCAGGAATAGCAGCGTGCTAACCCAGAAGGGCGGCTGGAAGGCTCCTGCCTGCTGTCACTGAGACAACCAGGCTTGAGCCCCAGCTTCCTCCCCCGGGGCCGCAGGCCTCCCAGGTGGTGTTTTCAGAGGATGAGTGTGGGTTCAACTGTGTCCTCTGCTTTGAAGGTTGCTAATTTTTCCAGCGTTTATTTGGATAACTAAAATGTTTTTTTCTTGAGTATAAAAGCAGTATTTGTTGTATAAAACATGGGAAATATCCGACAGCATAAAGAAGGCAGTGAAAACCATGACCTCTTGGCGAGCGCCACTGCTGTTCCCATCAGGCTAATGCTGCTTTCGTGTCTCGTGGGTGTGCGCGGCTTTCAGAAAATGCCATTTGAGGGGCTTCTCACCAACATCTTATGTTCTGTGTGTTCATTAAGGGGGTGGAAATAGATTTATGAATCCAAGAGGTAGCCAGAAATTCATTTCTTCAATTTTCCAATGTGAAAAACAACTAGAGTGCAGCAAGTCTCCGTGTGTGTGTCCCAGTGAGTCTCTGGAACACTCAATGATGAAGTGTGTGCTCCAGCGTCAAGGACCCCGGTGCCCGGTGCTGTCATTTCCTGACCCTGTGTGTGTCCCTTACTTGCAGCAGTGACTCTTTGAGAAGACAGTGCCAAGAGGTTGGAGAGGAGGGTACGCTGCATCTCCACATGCCTGTCGGATTATTCACTAGCCAGCGACAGTGGGGTGTTTGAACCTCTAACCAAAAGGTCTGAAGCCAGTCTTACTATTTTGTTCTCCGTACGCAGAATCACCTGTGTTACTGGAAATCACAAAAAGATTCCGTACTGAACCTTTCATGCATTGACACTTTGTTCATTTTTTGAGCGGTAAGATATTTTTCTAGCTTCTTTCACCTTTGGGTGATTGGGTTTTAGAAAGAAGTCTTTCTCCCTGGCCCTGGGGGCCTAAGGCTTGAGTCTGATGGAGCTCAAAAAGGAGAATCAATGTATGCATCTTTTTATATATTTTTTATTTTTTTGAGATGGAGTCTTGCTCTGTCACCCAGGCTGGAGTGCAGTGGAGCTGCCTCGGCTCACTACAACCTCCGCCTCCTGGGTTCAAGCGATTCTCGTGCCTCAGCCTCAGTATGTTACTCTATTTTTTATTTAGGAAAAGAGTTGGTAAACTTTTCTTAAAGTGCCAGATAGTAAATATTTTAGGTTTTACGAGCCATAAGGTCTCTGTCACCTAATAGATGTACCCAGTACAGAATTTCTCACTTTAATTTCCAGTCTTTTGTGCTATCTGCTGGTTTCATTGTGAGCTGCAAGGAAATAGAGAGCTGGAGGATTGAAACCTAGTCTGAGAAGTTACTCTGTGAGAGAAGCAAACCCCAAAGGTAGAGTGGAAACAGCAATTATAAGAGGAAACGCGGCCAGTTGTGGTGGCTCAAGCCTATAATCTCAGCACTTTGGGAGGCTGAGGCGAGCAGATCACCTGAGGTCAGGAGTTTAAGACCAGCTGGGCCAACATGGTGAAACCCCGTCTCTACTAAAAATACAAAAAATTAGCCAGGTGTGGTGGCATGTGCCTGTAGTCCCAGCTACTTGGGAGACTGAGGCACAAGAATCACTTGAACCCAGGAGGTGGATGTTGCAGTGAGCCAAGATCACGCCATTACACTCCAGCCTGGGCGACAGAGCGAGACTCCGTCTCAAAAAAAAAAAAAAAGAGGAAACGCAACAAGACACAGCCTGTGGAACCTGCCAAGAAGAAGACAAAAGAAGGAGACTGTCTAGGACTGAGATCCAATTTGTGTGAGGAGGGTAGTGATGGAGGGGGCTAAGGGGCATGATGTGACAGCATAGGGACCTGTTTTAATGAACAGTGTTCATGGGGAGTTTTGAGAGACGTTGGGATGGAATTATGACCTTGCCACCTCAATAATTAACTAATTTGTCAGGTGCGGTGGCTCACGCCTGTAATCCCAGCACTTTGGGAGGCTGAGACGGGCAGATCACGAGGTCAGGAGATCAAGACCATCCTGGCTAACACAGTGAAACCCCGTCTCTACTAAAAATACAAAAAGATTAGCCGGGCAAAGTGGCAGGCACCTGTAGTCCCAGCTACTCGGGAGGCTGAGGCAGGAGAATGGCATGAACCTGGGAGGCGGAGCTTGCGGTGAGCCGAGATCGCACCACTGCACTCCAGCCTGGGCGACAGAGTGAGACTCCATCTCCAAAAAAAAAAAGAAAACTTAACTAATTTGATGGGTTTGTGTAAGTCACCACCCTGCCCCCACTTTGAGACAGGGTTTTGTTCTGTTGTCCAGGCTGGAGTGCAGTGGCACAATCCTAGCTCATTGCAGCCTCGTACTCCTGGGCTCAAGTGATCCTCCTGCCTCAGCCTCCCAAATAGCTGGGTGGGACTACAGGCGCTTCCCACCACACCTGGCTAATTTTTTAAGTTTTTGTAGGGACAGCGTCTCGCCATGTTCCCCAGGCTTGTGTTGAACTCCTGGACTCAAGTAATCCTCCTGCCTGTGCCTCCGAAAGTACTTGGATTACAGGCGTGGGCCACTTTGCCTAGCTGTTTTCATCATTACTTTGAAGAAAAATATATACTTTGATATTTTGATCATAAAACATGATAAGATTTTGCTATTTTTTTTTTGAGATGGAGGCTAAAGTTCAGTGGTGTGATCTTGACGGGTTCAAGCAATTCTCCTACCTCACCCTCCTGAGTAGCTGGGCCTACAGGTGTGTGCCACTACACAATTTTTGTATTTTTAGTAGAGATGGGGTTTTTCCATATTGGCCAGGCTGGTCTCGAACTCCTGGCCTCAGGTGATCTGCCCACCTTGGCCTCCCAAAGTGCTGAGATTTCAGGCATGAGCCACTGTGCCCGACCTGTAACAAGATTTTTTAAAGGCCATACCCAAAATTCCATTTTTAATCTTTCAATTTTTTTCTTTTCTTTTGATCCATAAAGCAATTGCATATATATTAAATCTTATTCTCCTGCATTTTGCCTACATGACATATACTTTTATCTTATAGAGCTAATGACATATAATCAATTATATATATTATTATTCTTTTGTTTTTACAGATAGGGTTTCGCTGTGTCATTCAGGCTTGAGTGCGGTGGCACTGTCTTGGCTCACTGCAGCCCCTATCTCCTGGGCTGAAGCCATCCTCCTGCTTCAGTCTCCCATGTAGCTGGGACCACAGGTGTGTGCCACCACAGGTAGCTATTTATTTATGTTCAGTAGAGGCATGGTCTCACTTTGTTGCCCAGGCTGTTCTTGAACTTCTGGGCTCAAACCATCTGCTCACCTTGGCCTCCCATGTCTGTTATATTTTTTGATAATTCTGTTTAGATGTACAGTTCTCAGTTTTTTAGCATGAGACAATAACACAACCATATGACACTAAATTGATGAAGTGCTTATAAAGTGGTTTTGAAATTCACATGGTAGTGCCAATTATATAATATTCTGTTGAAATGTCATTCTGATATCCTACGTAATCCACAGAGATGTTGTTTAAAATGCAGGTTGAGCATTCCTAATCTGAAAATCCAAAATGCTCCAAAATCAAAATCTTTTTGAATATTGACATAATGCCACAAGTGGAAAATTCCACAGTTGACCTCATGCAATGGGTCAGTCAGAACACAGGAACACAGCACAGTTTATTCAACATCCTCCAGGGAAAAACTATCCTTCCAGCTCCCTTCAGCTTAGATGTATCTTTTACGTGCATGGCCAGATTTTCCCATGCAATTATAGCCATAAAAGGTGATAAAATGGCACACGTGCAGGCTGGATGCACCAACAGAAAGTTTTCCAAAATAACCCACATGGGGCAAAAGCCTCCTTGCATTATTCATTGTGTTTTGAAATTAAAAACAATTTTTTTCCTGCTTTGTGGTATAAATCTTTTGTTGAACTTTTCAGAAAGCCTGCAGATATCCCCATGGATAAGAGTAATAAGAAAAGAGGAAGAATTTATGTTTATGTATAGTGCAGAAAGTAAGTCAGGCTCTTGGAGAAACTAGACAGTGGTGTAAGTGTGAAATATCTTACAGAAGAGTATGGTGTTAGAATGACCACCATGTATGATATGAAGAAACAGGAGGGTAACTGTTGATGTTCTGTGCTGAAGGTGATTAACAGAAGTTAATGAAATATAGAAAAACACCACATGAAGCTAATAATGAAGATCTCCATTGTGTATTGAGAGTGGATCCATCAGCAATGCAGTGAACACATGCAACTTACTGTGCACTAATCATGAAATAAAGATATATCATGATGAACTGAAAATTGAAAGGAACTGTGAATATTCAACAGGCTGGTTGCAGAAATTTCTGAAAAATCATGATATTAACATTTTAAACATTTGTGGTGCTAGGGTCGGGCATGGTGGCCCATGCCTGCAATCCCAGCACTTTGGGATGCCAAGGCAGGCAGATCACCTGAGGTCCGGAGTTTGAGACCAGCTTGGCCAACGTGGTGAAACCCCGTCTCTACTAAAAATACAAAAATTAGCTGGGCGTGGTGGCGCGTGCCCGTGATCCCAGTTACTCGGGAGGGTGAGGCAGGAGAATCAGTTGAACCCAGGAGACGGAGGTTGCAGTGAGCTGAGATCATGTCATTGTACTCCAGCCTGGGCAACAAGAGTGAAAAAATCTCTCAAAAAAAATAAAAAATAAAAAATAAAAATAAAAAAGATTTGTGGTGATAAAGCATCTCCTGATTTTTTTTTTTTTTTTGAGACAGGCTTTCACCATATTGGCCAGCCTGGTCTCGAACTCCTGAGCCACCGCACCTGCCCTAAAGGCATGAATTTCTTACCAGTTCATCATTATGCTAACAGAAAGGCATGGATATCTAGGGACATCTTTTCTGATTGGTTTCACAAACATTTTGTAGCAGTAGTTGGTGCTTATTTCAGGGAAGCTGGACTGGATGATGACTGTTCCTCCTTAAAACTCTTCAGCTCATCCTGCAGCTGCAATTTCCTCAAAAATAATGTTTATGCTGTGTGCTTTCCCTGAAGTGTGACTTCACTGCCATCTGACCAGGGAATCCCTAGATTGATGAAGAGTAAACATAAAAACACTTTCTTGAACAATACACTCGCAGCTGTGAATAGATGTATGGGTGTGAAAGGGTTTCAAAAGGAGTGAAGGATGCCATATATGCAGTTGTCAGTGCCTGCAACACAGTGACTAAAGGTACAGCTGTGCATACCTGGCACAACTTCTGACCTTCAACTGTATTCACTGATGATAATGAACAAGGTGGTGATTTCGATGGCTTCTTCAGGAAAGTGAGAAAAATATGTAACATCCTTACATATGCAAAAAATATACCTTCAGTTTGTCAGTAAGCTGGAAGAAGCGGATAACAAGAAAGCTTTTAATATCGACAAAGAGGCTCCGGTTTCTTCGTTCACCCATGGTGATAGAGCTGACATTGATCTGAATCAGGGTGATTGTGATAATGAAGACGACATTAACACTGCAGAAAAAGTACCTATAGATGACATGGTTAATGGTATGTGACGGGTTTACTGAAGGACCAGAACAGTGTTCATTCATAACAGAAAAAGAAATCATGTCAGTTTATAAAATGAGAGCCTTGGGCTGGGCACAGTGTCTCACGCCTGTAATCCCAGCACTTTGGGAGGCCAAGGCGGGCAGATCACTTGAGGTCAGGAGTTCAAGAACAGCCTGGCCAACACAGTGAAACCCTGTCACTACTGAAAATACAAAATTAGCTGGGCCTGGTGGCAGGTGCCTGTAATCTCAGCTACTCGGGAGGCTGAGGCAGGAGAATCATTTGATCCTGGGAGGCGAAGGTTGCAGTGAGCCGAGATCACACCACCGCACCCCAGCCTGGGTGACAGAGCGACACCCCATCTCAGAAAATAAATAAATAAATAAAAGGAGATCCTTCTAGACAATACTCGTTGTTAATGAGACAGATGACTTTAGAGGAAACATTTTAAAAAGCCATCCCTCAGAATGCCTCTTTATTCCTAGAGGACTCCCTGGAATTCTTATCAACTGCTTCTGATGATGTTTCTGCTTACTTTTTTTTTTTTTTTTTTTTTTTTTTTGAGAAGGAGTCTCACTCTGTCACCTAGGCTGGAGTGCAGTGGCACGATCTCAGCTCACTGCAAGCTCTGCCTCCCGGGTTCACACCATTCTCCTGCCTCAGCCTCCTGAATAGCTGGGACTACAGGCGCCTGCCACCATGCCCGGCTAATTTTTTGTGTTTTTAGTAGAGACGGGGTTTCACCGTGTTAGCCAGGATGGTCTCGATCTCCTGACCTCACGATCTGCCCACCTCGGCCTCCCAAAGTATTAATTTTTTTTTTTTTTTTTGAGATGGAGTCTTGCTGTGTCACCCAGGCTGGAGTGCAGTGGCCTGATGTCTGCTCACTGCAAGCTCCGCCTCCCAGGTTCACGCCATTCTCCTGCCTCAGCCTCCCAAGTAGCTGGGACTACAGGCGCCTGCCACGATGCCCGGCTAATTTTTTATAATTTTTTAGTAGAGATGGGGTTTCACCATGTTAGCCAGGATGGTCTTGATCTCCTGACTTTGTGATCTATCCGCCTCGGCCTCCCAAAGTGCTGGGATTACAGGGGTGAGCCACAATGCCCGGCCAAATATTAAATTTCTTATTTGAAAAATCTCCCCTCTCCAAAGATCTCCCAGTGTTTCTGCAGAGGTCTCTACTTAGGTAAAGAGAAGAAGCAATTCTCGGCCGGGTACAGTGGCTCACGCCTGTAATGCCAGCACTTTGGAAAGCAAGGTTGGTGGATTCCTTGATCCCAGAAGTTCAAGATCAGCCTGGCCAACATGGTGAAACCCCATCTTTATCAAAAATACAAAAATTAGGCATGTGTTGTGGAGTGCACCTGTAGTCCCAGCTACTCGGGAGGCTGAGGTAGAAGGACCGCTTGGGCCTGGGAGGTCAAGGCTGCAATGA
This sequence comes from Pongo abelii, assembly GCF_028885655.2. NCBI lineage: Eukaryota > Metazoa > Chordata > Mammalia > Primates > Hominidae > Pongo > Pongo abelii. Next base: position 22,031,109 of record NC_072001.2, on the reverse strand, counting down.
ACCAAGGTGGTGCCACTGCACTCCAGCCTGGGGAACAGAGTGAGACCCTGCTTAAAAAAAAAAAAATTATTTGTGAGGGTGAAATTTAAATGCCTTTGATTGTGCATAGCTATCAGTTATTCCTTGTTTTAATATTTAGTTTATTTGAAATATAACACATATAGAAATGTACATAAAACAAAACACAGGGCCAGGCCCGGTGGGTCAGGCCTATAATCCCAGCACTTTTGGAGGCCGAGGCGGGCGGATTACTTGAGGTCAGGAGTTTGAGACCAGCCTGGCCAACATGGTGAAACCCCATCTCTACTAAAAATACAAAAATTAGTCGTATGTGATGGTGCATGCCTGTAATCCCAGATACTTGGGAGGCTGAGGCAGGAGAATCGCTTGAACCTGAGAGGCAGAGGTTACAGTGAACCAAGATCACGCTACTGCACTCCAGCCTGGGCAACGGAGTCAGACGCTGTCTAAAAAAAAAAAAAAAAAGTCTCGGTGTGGTGGCTCATGCCCGTAATCCCAGCACTTTGGGAGGCCAAGGCGGGAAGATCACCTGAGGTCAGGAGTTTGAGACCAGCCTGACCAACATGGAGAAACCCCGTCCCTACTCAAAGTACAAAATTAGCTGGGCGTGGTGTTGCATGACTGAAATCTCAGCTACTTGGGAGGCTGAGGCAGGAGAATCGCTTGATCTGGGAGGCGGAGGTTGTTGTGAGCTGAGATCATGCCATTGTACTCCAGCCTGGGCAACAAGAGCGAAACTCCGTCTCAAACAAACAAAAAACAAAACAAAAACAAAAAACACAGTGTAACATGTTATTATAAAGTCACTGCTCAGGGACCAACTTGCCCACTCCTGTGCCTCTAGAGGGAAGCTCCCTCCCACCGTTCTTTAGAGTTTTATATCTTAAGCACAGGAGTCAACAAACTAGGCCTATGCATCACATCTGGCACCCAGCCTTTATTTTTTTGAGATGGCGTCTCACTCTGTCACCCAGGCTGCAGTGTGGTAGCACAATCTCAGTTCAATGCAACCTCCGCCTCCCGGATTCAAGCAATTCTCCTGCCTCAGCCTCCTGAGTAGCTGTGATTACAGGTACGGGCCATCATGCCCGGCTAATTTTTGTATTTTTGGTAGAGACGGGGTTTCGCCATGTTGGTCAGTCTGGTCTCGAACTCCTCATGTCAGGTGATCCACCTGCGTTGGCCTCTCAAAGTGCTGGGATTACAGGCATGAGCCATGATGCCTGACCCAGCCTTTTTTAAAATGAAGGTTTTGGCTGGCGTGGTGGCTCACGTCTCTAATCCCAGCACTTTGGGAGGCCAAGGCGGGTGGATCACCTGAGGTCAGGAGTTGGAGACCAGCCTGGCCAACATGGTGAAACCCCATCTGTACCAAAATACTAAAATTAGCTGGGCGTGATGGCAGGCACACGTAATGCCAGCTATTCAGGAGCCTGAGGCACGAGAATCACTTGAACCCGGGAGGCGGAGGTTGCAGTGAGCTAAGATCACACGATTGCACTCCAGCCTGGGCAACAAGAGCAAAACTCCATCTCAAAAAAAAAAAAAAAAAAAAAAGGATGTCCTTTTTTGTCTCTCAACCCCGTGTTTTATTTTTTTTTATTTTCAGACAGGGTCTCGCTCTGTTGCCCAGGGTGGAGTGCAGGGGCCCGGTCTTAGCTCACTGCGGCCTCAACTTCTCTGGCTCACATGATCCTCCCACCTCAGCCTCCCAAATAGCTGGGACCACAGGTGGGTACCACCATGCCCGCCTAATTTTTGTATTTTTTGTAGAGATGGGATTATGCCATGTTGCTCAGGCTGATCTCGAACTTCTGGGCTCAAGTATCTCTCTGCCTCCACCTTCCAAAGTGCTGGGATTATAGGCGTGAGCTACCATGCCCAGCCCTGCTTTAATTTAAAGTGTATTACATTTGATATTAGTACAGCCCCTTCAGCTCTTTTTTGGTTACTATTTTAATTGTATCTCTGTATACTTTGACTTTCAATCTGTTTCTGTATTTAAAATATTTATCTTGTAGATAGCACATTGGTGGATCATATTTTGTTTTTTAATCCTTTCAGCCAGTCTGCTTTTCTTTCTTTCTTTCTTTCTTTTTTTTTTTTTTTTGAGACAGAGTTTTGCTTTTGTTACCCAGGATAGAGTGCTATGGTGCGATCTCAGCTCACTGCAACCTCTGCCTCCTTGGTTCAAGCGATTCTCCAGCCTCAGCCTCCTGAGTAGCTGGGATTACAGGTGCGTGCCACCAGGCCTGGCTAATTTTGTAATTTTAGTAGAGACACGGGTTTCTTCATGTTGGTCAGGCTGGTCTTGAACTCCTGACCTCAGGTGATCCAGTGCCTCGGCCTCCCAAAGTGCTGGGATTACAGGCGTAAACCACCACGCCCGGCCAAAGTGGTGGATTTTTTTTCTCAGGAAATCTATTCCATTCTTTTTCCAGAAACCAAATTTGTACAAGTTAACTAAAATAAATATTTATACTCTAATTTTTTTGTTCTGAGGTCTTATTGAGTTTTTAGAATTTTATCTTTACATGTTTAGAAAAATTAGAAAATATAGATAAAACATAACCAACAAAATAATAACATCTTTCCTTCTGTTCAAAGTTCATTACTATTAGCCGAGTGCAGTGACTCACACCTGTAATCCCAGCATTCTGGGAGACTGAGGCGGGCGGATCACTTGAGCCCAGGAATTCGAGACCAGCTTCGGCAACATGGCAAAACCCTGTCTACAAAAAATACAAAATTAGCCAGGCGTGGTTGCACGTGCATGCAGTCCCAGCTACTGGCAAGGCTGAGGTGGAGAACCACCTGAACTCAGTAAGTCAAGGCTGCAGTGGTGCAGCCTCTGTCCCCCAGGCTGGAGTGCAGTGGTGCAATCTCGGCTCACTGCAACCTCCGTCTCCTGGGTTCAAGCGATTCTCCTGCCTCAGCCTCCCGAGTAGCTGGGATTACAGGCATGCGCCACCACACCCAGCTAATCTTTGTATTTTTAGTAGAGAAGCGGGTCTCATCATGTTGGCCAGGCTGGTTTTGAACTCCTGACCTCAAATAATCCACCTGCCGCGGCCTCCCAAAGTGCTGGGATTACAGGTATAAGAAACCACACCCGGCCGGTATTTTTCTTTCTTAGAGGCAGGATCTCACTCCCAGGCTGGAGTGCGGTGGCACGATCTCAGCTCACTGTAGCATTGACCTCCCAGGCTCCGGCGATTCTCCTCTCTCAGCCTCCCGAGCAGCTGGGATCACAGGTGTGTGCCACCACACCTGGCCAATTGTTAAATTTTTTTTATTTTTATTTTTTAGAGATGGGGTCTTGCTATGTTGCCCAGTCTGGCAACATGGGATCCTCCCTCTTCGGCCTCCCAAAGGCTGAAAATTACAGACATGAGCCAGCATGCCCAGCCTATATTGTTTTATATTTCTTCAGTTTTGTTTTGTGGTCGCTGGAGGTCTGTTTCCTTCTTGGATTCCCTGCACAGTGCTTCCACAGCTGCTCCGTGTAATCTGCCCAAGACTTTTGCTGTGTTCAGTTGAACACACAGGAGGAAGCTCTGCAGGCCCAAGCGAGCCAACCGCACAAAGATCTGTTCTCATACCCAGGGGAGCTGGTCTCCCCACTCGACCCGCGCCCTGGATAGCTCCAGTTTGTGTGAGCGCGACCACCTGCCGCCGCGTGATTAAGAGCGCTCTGGGCCAAGCAGTCTCCCGTGGGAGTGCTGGCGTGCGGAAATCCCGCCTTCCGGCGCCCGCTGTTGGCCTTGGCGCGGCCAGGGCGCTCCAAATAGGAAGATAAGCGGGATTGCTGGAAGCGGGAGAGTCGGAGGAGCAGCGAAGGGCTCCTCTTCCCCATTGGCTGCGCCCGCGGAGCAGCCTCGTTGCGATTGGCCTTACGAAGGGGGGCGGCAGTCCCGCGTCGTCCCGCCCCTCGGGCCGGGAGAGGCGCCGGGATCGCAGGCGCCGGCTGAGCCAGCGGCTCCTGGGAGGCTGCGTCCGCACGTCGGCGGGGCGAGGCCACTGGGCCCTGCGCGTCAGGTCCTGGCCTGGGGCACCTGGGCGGCCGGTGGCGGGGGCGGTGCGGGCGCGGGGCTGGTGGGCGGCGGAGCCCGGGAGGCGGGCGTGGACGCGCTGACCGCCCGCGGCGCAGCCTCGGGCCTCTCTCCATCTCTTAAGTGGTGGCGGCTGTGGGTTTTTCTGCAGGCGATCCTTTTGAGTGATTTGTTTCACGCACGCGCCCTGCTGTGGGGTAAAGCGGCAGATTCATGCTGCTGTCATTTGTCGTTAAAACGATGGGCTTGTGTGTACCTTTTGGATTTGAGGGCAGGGAGATGACATTGTGACTTGGCTTGCTGTGACCGTCCATTCTCAAGGTCTCGTCAGCGTGGTGCAGAAACTCGGCACACCCTGCCTACCTTGGAAGGAGGCTTTCCCTTCCCCACCTCCCTCTCCCTCCATCTCTTCCCTCTTTCCTTCTCTCCCTTTCACTCCCCTCCCCAGCTCTTCTCTCCCCCCTTTCTGTTCTGTCTCTCTCTCTCTTTCCTTTTCTGCATTAAACCTTTCGGGAGTGTCTTTGTAAACTATTAAAAAGCGTTAGGTCTTCAACATGTATGTTTACTTTGCAGGCCTGAGACCTGGGAGGAAGCTGGAGAAAAGATGCCCTCTGAATCTTTCTGTTTGGCTGCCCAGGCTCGCCTTGACTCCAGATGGTTGAAAACACATATACAGGTGGGGTTTGACATGTGTTTTTGTTGGTGTGTTTCTGCTTCCATGTTTAAATTTCTCATGTAAGGCTTTTTTTAGGGTATGTAAGGGGAAGTCAGTTGTATCTTGCTATATTGAGGAGCAGGTTTGTTTCCTTTAACTTAAAATCTTAACAGTCTTTATGGCTGTTTTTGTAGATCGTGCAAGGCTGCCTTTTAATTAGTTTCTTGCAAGTGCACGAAACTTGAGATCTATTAATAGGCAAAATTTTGTTCCTATTATTACTGGTTAAGAAATCTGCCACACTCCTAACCATATCATGGTGACTGTTGTTTGTTACTGACAGTTTTTGAGCTGTTGAGTTAACTGTGGAGGGGAAAATTGGAGAAGTAAGTTGCAGTAATTATGGCTGCTAGGAACTCACTCATTATGAGGCCTTGTGTTTGTGTTTCTGGAGAGAGGAGTTAGTTCATTTGAGCTGTTTGTTTTGTATTTGTAACTCCTTATTAAGAGGAGTGCTCAGATTTTCACATCAAGAATATGAGGAAACAGTGTTGGCCTTAGGTCCTAATTTTTTGATTTAATGAGGTAATTGCAAGCTTGTCAGGACGTTATTAAATAAATAACAGTAATATTTCGATAGACAGTTCTTTACACCTAATCTACTTTTATTTGGAAATAGCTTGGAAAAACTACTTTTGGAACTCCTTATCAGCAGCAAAAAGAAGTGTTTGAAATATTTTGTGTGTGTCTGTGTATTTTCCTACTCCCTAAGGTTAACCATTTTAAGTATTAAGTAATCTGCCTTGACTGTTCATCAAAAGTGGTGTAGGCTGTTAAGCAGTAGTTGATCATGGATACTTACACTGAAGTGTTATTGCCCCTTCCTAATTTTTCCTTTTGTTTTTAAACAGGTATTGAGTGTTGGTAGATATGAGAGTCCAGTGTTTAGAACTGTGTTGTGTGGCCGGGCGCAGTGGCTCACGCCTGTAATCCCAGCAGTTTGGGAGGCCAAGGTGGGTGGATCCCCTGAGGTCAGGAGTTGGAGACCAGCCTGACCAACATGGTGAAACCCCGTCTCTACTAAAAATACAAAATTAGCCAGGCACGGTGGTGTATGCCTGTAATCCCAGCTACTCGGGAGGCTGAGGCAGGAAAATCGCTTGAACCTGGGAGGCGGAGGTTGCAGTGAGTCAAGATCACGCCATTGCACTCCAGCCTGGGCAATGAGAGCAAACCTGTTTCAAAAAAAAAAAAAAAACTGTTGTGGATGATGGGATTGTTATTCATATTCATGTGTAATGTTACATAAGACAGAGCGCAGAGAATTGGGTCAAGAATTGGTGTAGTTACTCTTTGGGTTTGCTTCTCTTTAAACATGTCCTTTGATTTAACTATAATGGTCTGTTTTTGTCATTTTAAGTGGATGGGAGAGGTGAGAGATGAGTACTTTCATATTTCTGAAATCCTGAGATTCAGGCAAAGTTGTTTTAATAATTGTTTTTATATTAGTGTCTATGTATTTTGAGAAACATTTTAGAGTAAAGGACTTTACCTAATAAAATTTTTTTCTTAATAATTGTAATTTAATAACTGCTAAATATGAGTTCTAGTGTCTTGATCTAAAACCAGTTTAATGCTGAATTGAGTTCCTATGATGGGTTAGGCAGATAACCCAGGGAGGCACATTTATGTCTTAGAGGGCCTGTTGTTTTGATTTATTAAGTTTAATACACAGTACTTGGTCCTTGTTACACATTTCCAATATAATTAGAAAGTCTTTTTTTTTGAGACGCAGTCTTGCTCTGTCGCCCAGGCTGGTTGCAGTGGTGCAATCTTGGCTCACTGCAAGCTCCGCCTCCCGAATTCAAGTGATTCTCTCCACCTCAGCCTTCTGAGTAGCTGGGATTACAAGTGTGAGCCACCATGCATGCCCGACTAATTTTTGTATTTTTAGTAAAGACGGGGTTTCACCGTGTTGGCCTTAGAGGGCCTGTTGTTTTGATTTATTAAGTTTAATACACAGTACTTGGCCCTTGTTACACATTTCCAATATGATTAGAAAGTCTTTTTTTTTTGAGACGCAGTCTCGCTCTGTTGCCCAGGCTGGAGTGCAGTGGCATGATCTCGGCTCACTGCAAGCTCGGCCTCCCGGGTTCACACCATTCTCCTGCCTCAGCCCCTGGAGTAGCTGGGACTCCAGGCACCCGCCACCATGGCCGGCTAATTTTTTGTGTTTTTAGTAGAGACGGGGTTTCACCGTGTTAGGCAGGACGGTCTCGATCTCCTGACCTTGTGATCTGCCCACCTCGGCCTCCCAAAGTGCTGGGATTACAGGCGTGAGCCACCGCGCCCGGCCTCTGCTTATCTTATAAAATAAAACAGGATATAGTAACCTTTTAATCAAAACACAGCATCATAGATGGAGACGCAGAGCCCGACGTTGTTATTACTGTTTTTTTATCAGCCGGTACAAGTATTCTAGTGATGGTACTGTGCTGCGTAGCTACCCTGAACACACTACTTTCTCACTGTGTTAAGGGTATGTCATATTTTTACTGTTAAGTACTTATGTGTGAATAAGTGTAAGGAAATGTTTGCCTATCAGTAGCATATAAATTCAGAGGCAGGAATGATGGTAATGCCAAACAACCACAGATATTCCACGTGGGTGGCTGAGATAATGACACTTTTGCTTTCTTACGGTTCACTGTACACAAACTTTGTGTAATGTAGAAAATAAATATTTTGTAAAATTACCTTCAGGCTATGTGTATAAAAGATGTATATAATACATAAATGAGTCTGGTGTTTCAACTTGGGTCCCATCCCCAAGATAACTTATTATGTAGATGCAAATATTCCAAAATATGAAAAATTCTGAATCACTTCTGATCCCAAGCATTTCAGATAAGCCATACTTAATCTGTAATTCAAGATGTATTTTACCCATTTACCTGATCTAGATGCTATATTTTTGTTAGGTGTATATTAGCTTTATATGTACAGGCGTCAGTGACTATAAGACCTGGCTTTAAATTTAACCTTTTCCTTAATACTGGATGGGCCCCATATATTCTGTTGTATGTGTATATAAGGTAACACAAGTCCTTTTGTCTCCCCCAGTTCCTTTTGCATATGAGAAAACATAAGCCATTTTGTGCCTCTTGCATCATAAGCCATAGTCTATTTTACTATGTGGTTTCCCATCTGGTTACTTTTGGGAGTACCAGATGGTCTCATAAAAACAGTGGGTTTTCCTGAAACTTTTGGATTAATATTGAACTTGTTTATCATCTTTTAGCTGTGCGGTCAGAGAAGAAATGCCTTAGAAAGGCAAGCAAGTGGCTTTTGGAATATACAGAAGAATATGATCAGATATTTACTCCTAAGAAAAAACAAAAGAAGGTACAGGAGCAGGTGCACAAGGTGTGTTGCAAAATTTCGGCAAACTTTCACTGGTCGTTAGGAAACTGCAATTTTATCTTCAGTGTCATACTTTAGCTTCATGAAATAATAATTTCCGTAACTGGGATCTTGTTTTTTATTCTCAGCTTCTAGCACAGTACTTAGGATTTAGTGGTTATTCAGGAAATATATAAATGAGTCTACATATTATATTTCTTTATGTATATATTTTTTCCTCTTTGTCTTCAAAGAGTATTTAATGACTTAGGAATATTGTTATGATTTTATCTTAAGTAAAAATATAGGATATAAAGTGAAATATATATAGTCTGATCCTAATTTCAAAAATAAATACATCTTATTTGTCTTATTTTTTAATTCGGTTTTTTTAAAATGAAGTATTTAGAGACATTTTGACATTCTACGCCTACATAGGTTAATATGTAGTTAAAAAATGGAACATTTTCCTTTATAATCAATTTAACAGACTTGCATCTTATATAAGATCTGTTTATCTGACATCAGCTGTCTTTCAGATTTCACCAGTTATCCCCTAACCTTTACCTTTGGATTATTCATACCAGGACTCAGTCTAGGACTACTCATTGTAACTGGTTGTTATGGTTCTCAAATCACTTTGAATTCAGAACAATCCCTTTTTTCATGATCAGAATCATGTCTATAAGAGAGTGACATGTAAAGTTATCTACTTCTCTATATTTGTGTAATTGCTTTCTCATAGGTGTCACTTAGATTTTCTCTATCTCCTGTTCTCTGTGAAGTGGAAGATAGAACCTACCAGTTTGATAGATTGAAGTTGAACATTTTTAGCTAGACTATATCAGAGATGATAATGTGTAATACATTGCATATTGAGGGTTTAAAAAAAAAGGAATATTTTATTCCCATCAGCCATTCCCTGACAGTTTGTTTTTTCTTTTTTAAAATGGAGACAGGGTCTTGCCCAAGCTGGAGTGCAGAGATGCATGAACACAGTTCACTGCAGCCTTGACCTCCTGGGTTTAAGCAATCCTTCCATCTCAGCCTCCTGAGTAGTTGGGACCACAGGTGCACACTACCACACCTGGCTAATTTTTAACAACAAGTATTTTGTAGAGGCGATATCCCACTATGTTGCCCTTGCTAGTCTGGAATTCCTGGGCTCCAGTGATCTTTCTGCCTGAGCCTCCCAGAGTGTTGGGATTACAGGTGTGAGCTACCATGCCCAGCTTCCCTGATGGTTTTTTGAAAACCCCAGTTGAAGATCTTTACCTATATTAATAATTTTATTAGAGGTTACAAAATGAAGACTTTCAGATTTTATTATTTTCTCTATTTTTATTAAGTGATAGTCTCTTTCATTAACTGGACTCTATTATTGTCCTGAAATACTTGAAAGGCAGAATAAGTGCTTCTTTCTTTCCCATTAATTACCAATTGTAACATTAAGGAGTTCATTAGTAGTTGTTTTAATTGGAGACATTAGAGCAGTCTTTTTCCCCTGCCTTTGAATTATTGTTGTGGACTTATCAATATTATAGCTTCAGTGTATCTCAGTCAACTTCATTTTTTTCTTTATTTAATTTTGGTTAAATATACATATATATAAAACACTTTATTATATTATCTTTTTTTTTTTTTTGAGAGAGAGTCTCACTCTCGCCCAGGCTGGAGTGCAGTGGTATGATCTCGGCTCACTGCAAGCTCCATCTCCCGGATTCACACCTCCTTCTGCCTCAGCCTCCCATGTAGCTAGGACTACAGGTGCCCGCCAGCACGCCTGGCTAATTTTTTGCATTTTTAGTAGAGACGGGGTTTCACCGTGTTAGCCAGGATGGTCTCGATCTCCTGACCTCGTGATCTGCCCGCCTCGGCCTCCCAAAGTGCTCGGATTATAGGCATGAGCCACAGCGCTGGGCCTGTTTTATCCATTTGTAAGTGTCCAGTTCAGTGGCATGAAGCACAGTTACATTGTTGTGCAACCATCTCCACCATCCATCTCAATAATTTTTTTCATCTTTCCAAACTAAAAGTCAATACCCATTAACCAATAACTCCCTTTTCTGCTCAACCCCTGGCAATTGCCATTCTATGTTCTGTCTTAAGAATTTTCTTATTCTGGATACCGCATATACTTGAAATCATATATTTGTTCTTTGTGTCTAAGTAATTTCCCTTAGCATACATAATGTCTTCAAGGTTCATCCACTTTTTGTAGCCTTTGTCAGAATTTCATTCCTTTTAAAGTGCGTTATTCTTTTTGACACTTAAATTACAACAATTTTGGCCTGTGGACTCTAATTTTATTTTTTGTTCTTAGGTAAGTTCCCGCTGTGAAGAGGAAAGCCTTCTAGCCCGAGGTCAATCTAGTGCTCAGAACAAGCAGGTGGATGAGAATTCTTTGATTTCAACCAAGGAAGAGCTTCCAGTTCTTGAAAGGGAGGCTCTGTAGACCAGGCGCAGTGGCTCACGCCTGTAATCCCAGCACTTTGGGAGGCCGAGGCGGGTGGATCACGAGGTGAGGAGATGGAGACCATCCTGGCTAACATGGTGAAACCCTGTCTCTACTATAAATACAAAAAATTAGCCGGGCATGGTGGCGGGAGCCTGTAGTCCCTGCTACTAGGGAGGCTGAGGCAGGAGAATGGCATGAACCTGGAAGACTGAGCGTGCAGTGAGTGGGGATCCCATGACTGCACTCCAGCCTGGGTGACACAGCAAGACTCTGTCTCAAAAAAAAAAAAAAAAAAAGGAGGTTCCATTTTTGGAGGGCCCCTTGGCTCAGTCAGAACTTGCAGGTGGACATGCTGAGTTGCCACAGCTGACCTTGTCTGTACCTGTGGCTCCGGGAGTCTCTCCACGGCCTGCCCTTGAGTCTGAGGAATTGCTAGTTAAAACGCCAGGTAAGGTGTGGTTGAGATCTCAGTATTTGAGCAGATATGATTAGAGGAAGCAGGAGATTTTAGTATGTTTTGATGTAAAGCCAACATTGTATCTATATACAATAAACGACCCCCTTTTGTCCTGGGAAATAGTTACAATGATGGCTAATTAGATATAGTTACTATGAATTGTAGCACGCTATCAAGGAGACGTATTTTTGATAACTATGCTCCTTGCTCCAGTGTTGCTCTTCATGATTGTTGATCAGCCACTGTGTAAATTACAACCAGGATAACAGGGCTTCAAGAGGGGCACCACACATTAGTGGAATAAGCACTGTGCTTCAAGTGCTGGCTCCACCAGTCCTTGTGTTACTTGGGAAGTTGTTTAGTCTCTGAACTTGTTTCCTCATCTATAAAATGGAGATCATAATGTATTAATGTATGATGTTGTATACCTGACCACATAGTAATTACCAGTTCATTCGAAGTTAATTACCAGTTACTTCTCACTTGATCATTCTTTATAAATCACCTGGGGAGAGTTGGATCTAAACATATTGTCTCTAATTCACCTTGTAACTATTGAATATTCTAGTCAGTCAAGGAATGGGAAGAATCCTCTCTTCTGTACCCCTTTAAATTTTGGATGTAACTTTTTTACATCATCAACAGGAGCTTTTGATGTTATTCCTTAAAGAAATGATTCCAATTGTGCTTAAACTAGTTGGGTATAATTAAAAAGATTTTTGAGAGAATAGTAAAGATAGTTGTTGTTTCAGTACCTATTATGTGCCAAACTCGATTTATTAAGTCAGCTCTTTTATATAATTCTTGAGTGATCCTATGAATTATCTTTTACCTATTGAATTTTATTTTCTTAGGGGCAGAGCAGAAACTGTAATCGTGGTCCATTTATGACCATTATCCAAGCTCTATTTCACTCCTCCTTATTTTGTCCTCACCAACAATCAGTGGCCATAAAGATAGTTCTGTCCTTTTGATTTCTCCCTTAGTTATTTTGTGATTTAAAGTCAACACACACACATCCCTCACATTAGTTTGTGTTTGCATTGAGAACTGTTTACTTGTTTTGTTTACTAATATTTTATAATCAAATTACCATCCTGCCTCTTCCCATAAGATGATGGAGAAAACATCAAAAACATTGAGATTCACTTTGTGTGGTATACAGATTTTTAAAAAATTAACTTGTGCCCAGTTTCTAAATCATTTAATATAAAGATACATGCATTTCAGGACTTTATGAAAGTAAACATCAAAGAAAACCAACTAAGAAACTTCTTGAATCCAATGATTTAGACCCTGGATTTATGCCCAAGAAGGGGGACCTTGGCCTTTCTAAAAAGGTATGTTATTTTTGTAAGTTCTAAAAGAAATAAACTCAGGAAATGAGGAATTTTAAAAATGACATTTTGAGTAGTAGTTATAACATTGATGTACATACATATAGAAATTAGTGTGTGTGTCAGCAGGCATACATGATCTGAGATTTCCTACAGGAAAGGCTGTTTTGCAGTTGTGTAACCATGTATGTGTATAAACTGGTTTCAGGTGTCTTTTCCAAGTGAAAAAAATTTTAAAATGCTTTTAAGATTAAGTTTGTGTTTGTTATAATTTCTTTTCTGGGTTCAAATCCTCTTAACTGTTTTCTACTAAACTACTATCTCAAACATCACTAGTCTGCTCTATCCTATTGCCATGTCGTTGTAGCCCTTTTGGTTTTTTTTTTTTTTTTTTTTTGAGACAGGGTCTGATTCTGTCACCCAGGCTGGAGTGCAGTGGCATAATTTGGGCTCACTGTAATCTCTCCCTCCCAGGCTCCCCAGATAATTTTTTGTATTTTTTTGGTAGAGATGGGGTATCAATTTTTTTGTGTGATTCATACTTTTTGTGTTTTATTCAAGAAATCTAGTGTGATGGCTTAAGCCTATAATCCGGGGACTTAGGGAACCTGAGGCGGTAGGATTGCTTAAGCTCAGGAGTTTGAGACCAGCCTGAGCAATAAAGGAGACCTTGTCTCTACAAAACAAAACACAATGCCAAAAACACCAGAAAACGGCTGTGGTGTTGTGTGTCTGGTCCCAGCTACTCAGAAGGCTGAAGTGGTAGGATGTCTTGAGCCCTGGAGGTCAAGGCTGCAGTGAGCTATGATTGCACTATTGCACTCCACCCTGGGTGACAGAGCAAGACCCTGTGTCAGTCAGTCAATCAATCAGTGAAATCTTTGTGTACCCCATGGACACAAATGTGTTCTTCCTGTGTTTTCTTTTAGGAGCTTTTTGGTTCTGGTTTCACATACAGATCTTTGTTCAATCTTGAATTTTTGAGACGGAGTTTTGTTCTCCCCCATATTGATGTCCAGTTGTTTTACCACCATTTACCAAAAAATCCCTGATATTGGCTGGGTGCGGTGGCTCACACCTGTAATCCCAGCAGTTTGGGAGGCCGAGGCGGGCAGATCACTTGAGGTCAGGAGTTGGAGACCAGCCTGGCCAACATGGTGAAACCCCATCTCTACTAATAATACAAAAAAAAAAAAAAATAGCTGGGTGTCGTGGTGTCTGCCTGTAATCCCAGCTACTCGGGAGGCTGAGACAGGAGAATTGCTGGAACCTGGGAGGCAGAGGTTGTAGTGAGCCGAGGTCATGCCACTGCACTCCAGCCTAGGTGACAGAGCCAGACTCCCTCTCAAAAAAAAAAAAAAAATTCCCTGCTATTTATCCTCACCATCTCTCAGACTCCTAATCTCTTTTAAGTATTAATTATGCTTAATAACTCTTTGTCACTGTTGAATTTTTACTTTTGGGGAGAGGGAATTGCCATTAAATTTGGGATCAGAGCAAGAGAAAATCAGAATGATTGGTTATGGCTAGCACCAAACTCTGGAGAAAAGTGCCTTCTTGTCTGTTTGGGAGTGTGTCCTGCCATCTGACCTGGTCTACTTCATTGTTGAAGTCCTGGTTACCCTGAGGTATATTTTGTCATAAGGCTAAAGCCATGATTCAGTTCCATTTTAGTTTACCAGGCACACCACCACCCTGTCTGCAGGTGGAATAATCAGTAACAGAATGAGAGATGATCTGTTCTGGTAGTGCTTTAAGGGTACTCCGGCTGAATGTATATCCACGCTAGACTTTATCTACACAGTAAGTCACTGGAATCTTAGTCACATCCTCTAAGAAGTTCTTTGGTCTTTTTCATTCTAAACAGAACAGTTTGATTTTTATTCATATGGTATGATTCTTGTGGGTGTGCATGGGTGGGTGGGTGTGTGTGTGTGTGTGTGTGTGAATTTTTATTTTAATTTATAAAATTGATCAGAATAGAAATGAGAATATTTCCTGCATTATTCTCTGACTGTAGTTTGGGGAGCATTGTAATTATTTTATTCCACAGCTTTTGGGTAACTGTTAAATAATGAACTAATTTGTTATCTAAATGAAATGATTGGTATTTAAAAAAAATTGCGGAAATGTATTTTGTGGATTTGTCTAGGAGTCTCGTTTTGTTGAATTGGATACCTAACATTTGCCCATTCATTTTACTTCACTTGGTTAGACTTCTGATATATACTGAACATGAGGAGAATTGCAGTCTTATGATTTATTAATATGATAAAATGAGCATTGAGAAATTCACAGCTGTATTTTATCTTGTTTTAGTCCCAAGCATTAGAAACTCTACAGCAAGAATGGCCTTTATTTTTTATTTATTGATTTATTTGAAATGGAGTTTTGCTCTTGTTGCCCAGGCAGGATGCAATGGCGTGATCTTGGCTCACCACAACCTCCGCCTCCCAGGTTCAAGCGATTCTCCTACCCCAGCCTCCCGAGTAGCTGGGATTACAGGGATGTGCCACCATGCCCGGCTAATTTTTTGTATTTTTAGTAGAGGCGGGGTTTCTCCATGGTAGTCAGGCTGGTCTCGAACTCCTGACCTCAGGTGATCCACCCGCCTCACCCTCCCAACATACTGGGATTACAGTCGTGAGCCACCATGCCCGGACAGAAGGGCCTTTATTGTATTGACTTTTTGTGACCACTAAATGTTGTTTTACAGTTATGATGAGGAATATTATCATTCTTGTAGGAAAAGACAGTTGCTTGGGGTGAACTAATTCATACAAGTATTAGTAGTGGGTGAATCAAATGTTTGGCCCTTGATTAGACTCCTGATGTTGAGTATTTGTTTTGAGTTTTAATGTTGCTTTAATTTGGATTAATCTGAAGTCATTTTAAGTTGGAATGCCATTCAGTATTTCAGAACTGTTTAATGTACGGTTCACCAAGTAAACAGGTCTGTGTCAAATCTAATAGCTGTGAACGCAACTGTAGGAAGATGGATTATTTTTCCTTTTTTTTTTTTTTTTTTTTTTTTTTTTTTTGAGACTTGCTCTGTCTCCAGGCTGGAGCTCAGTGGTGCGATCTTGGCTCAATGCAACCTCCACCTCCTGGGCTCAAACAATTCTGCCTCAGCCTCCCGAGTAGCTGGGATTACAGGCATGTGCTCCCGCACCTAGCTAATTTTTGTATTTTTAGTAGAAACGGGGTTTCACCATGTTGGCCATGGTTGGCCAAGCTGGATTCAAACTCCTGACCTCAGATGATCTGTCCCCCTTGGCCTCCCAAAGTGCTGAGATTACAGGCATGAGCCACCGTGCCTGGCCAGGAAGATGGATTTTAAGTACAGGGTGCAGTGCAATAACATTGAACCTGTGGGTCTCTGGGTACATACCCCTTCTCTTTCTCCACTTCAGTCACAGAAAGCATAGTGTATTCACAGAAAGCATTGTGTACCTAGTCTATATAGTCTATATGTTGGAAATCTCTGGCCAGTCTTTATTGTGGTATTCACAGGTCTGTTGGAGTTTTTTTTGTTGTTGCTTTTTTTAAGTTTTTGTTTTTGTTTCTGTTTTTTTGAGATGGATTCTCTCTCCTTGCCCAGGCTGGAGTGCAATGGTGCGATCTCGGCTCACTACAACCTCCTCCCTCCGGGTTCAAGCAATTCTCCTGCCTCAGTCTCCCAAGTAGCTGGGATTACAGGCATGTGCCATCATGCCCGGTTAATTTTGCATTTTTAGTAATGACGGGGTTTCTCCATGTTGGTCAGGCTGGTCTTGAACTCCCAACCTCAGATGATCCACCCGCCTCAGCCTCCCAAAGTGCTAGGATTACAGATGTGAGCCACCGTGCCCAGTCTGTTGGAGCATTTTTAAATCTGATTCCTTTTCCCCCTGAAGTTTCTGTTTAACCCTTTACTGTGGTCATGTTGATTTTTTTAATTGCTAAAACAAGTCAAAAGTGTATATCCATAGCAGCTGACAATTTAGACTTTGGCATATAAGGTAAAGGGTTTATTTTTTTCATTCATCTGTAAATGGTGTTGTTTTCACTTATTTGTAGTGCTTAAGAAGCTGGTCACCTGGAGAATGGAATAACTGAATCTTCTGCCGCATCTTTTTCAAAAGATTTTGGTGGAGGTGAGTATTTTTGGGATTTAAAGAATGTAATACAGTAGTAAGTTTGAAGCACTTTGTCCTTTAACCACAAAAAATGTTTCATGTGTAAGCCAGACCAGTGAGGTACAAGTTTTCAAACTGGTTTGCCCAAAATCTGCTTCCTGAAACAGATAAAATATTCATAAATTGAACATCTACTCTACCAGAACTTTTAGTAGGAATGCTACCTGTAATCTCTCTAAAGCATTACAGAGAGTTCGGTTATTATCTATAGTATTCCTGTTTTATAGAAGAAAAGTGAAGATGAACAAGGCAAGGTCAGGGAACTAAATCCACACCTGACCAATTTCATGGTCATACTCCTGTCTTCTTATCCACCCCAGGTTTCCTCCTTGCCACTTCTGTCTTCCACTCTTCATTTGTCTGCCAATGCCATTTATTGATTAGTGTCATTTTTGAAATATCATTCCAAATTTGAGCACACTGCAGCAGACATGATCTGCCAGCAAAGAGTGTCATGGAGGCAAGATTATATTTCATGTGACCTACGATTATTAAACTTTCTAACAAGTAAATCTAGCAATATGTTAGCTTATTTAGCCACGTGGCAATTGTAATCCCATAGGTTGGTCAATTTTCTTGTAAGATTTAAAAATAGGCTGCTTTCAAAATAATATCAGGCCGATCATGGTGGCCCACAACTGCAATGCCAGCGCTTTGGGAGGCTGAGATAAGAGGATCACTTGAGGCCAGGTGTTCCACCCAGACCAGGCTTGGCACTTAGTGAGACCCTGTCTCTATCTACAGTTTAAAAAACATTAGCTAGGCATGGTGGTGTATGTCTGTAGTCACAGCTGCTTGTTAAGCTGATGTGGGAGGATCCCTTGAGTCCTAGAGGTTAAGGCTACAGTGAGCTGTTGCTCACAGCAGGCACTGTAGCCTGGGCAACAGTGAGAGACCATGTCTCTTAAAATAATAGTAGTAATAATAATAACATCAGCTCTTTTCCTATACTTTTATATTTCATTTTTAAAATAAAACCTAAAACATGAACTTTATCCATTATAAATTTTGTGTAAGTGTTCCAGCTTATGAGAATTTCAAACCTTTCTGTTATGCTCATATTAAGTTGTCTTATAGTGTTAGGCTGCGAGCAGTTTTGATGGCAGAGCTTCTCCAGCTCAAATCAGGCAGTCAAAAAAAGAGCTCACTGAGGCAGTCTTCAAAACTCCAGCTTTCATATTGTTAACTAGCAGAAATATCCTGGAATGTTTTATGAAATACCTCTTATATTCCTCTTTGTGTTTCTATAACACAGTTGAAATGTGTTTAATGGAAAGTGCAGGAGGGACTAGAAGAATTTCTTTTTTTTTTTTTTTTTGGTTTGAGACAGAGTCTGGCTCTGTCGACCAGGCTGCAGTACAGTGGCGCGATCTCAGCTCACTGTAGCCTCCGCCTTCTGGGTTCAAGCGATTCTCCTGCCTCAGCCCCCTCAGTAGCTGGGACTACCGGTGTACTCCACCACGCCCGGCTAATTTGTTTTGTATTTTTAGTAGAGACAGGGTTTCACCATGTTGGCCAGATGGTCTCAATCTCCTGACCTCGTGATCTGCCTGCCTCAGCCCCACAAAGTGATGGGATTACAGGCGTGAGCCACTGTGCCCGGCCTCAACTCTCCATCTTAATCCTTTTTTTCTTTTTTTTCTTCTTGAGATGGAGTTTCGCTCTTGTTACCCAGGCTGAGTGTGGTGGCGTGATCTTGGCTCACTGCAACCTCTACCTCCTGGTTTCAAGTGATTCTCCTGCCTCAGCCTCCTGAGTAGCTGGGATTACAGGCATGCACCACCATGCCTGGCTAATTTTGTATTTTTAGTAGAGATGGAGTTTCACTATGTTGGTCAGGCTGGTCTTGAATTCCTGGCCTCATGTGATCTGCTGGCCTCAGCCTCCCAAAGTGCTGGGATTACAGGCTTGAGCCACGGTGCCCAGCCCTTAATCCTTAAATCATATAGTGATTGATATTATTGTCTCCAATCTTGAAGCCTAGGGAGTGCTATCTTTTCATGACTAGTAAAATGCATTTCCCCTTCATCTATAGGATTTAATTCCTTTGAGGAACTACAAGATTTGTCATTTCAATCACATAAATTAAAATTTCTGTAATAACCTATACACTTACTATTTAATCTGTATGAGGGAGAAGTTACATATATGTAGCCATTTCCCAACTAGTTATGTCATGATGAGTTAGTCTCAATTCTTATTTCCCCCATTTTCTAATCCATAAAGCTGGAGAATTAAATGAGTTTTAAGGTTGGTTTTTATTCTAATAATAGGATAAGAGATTTTGGACATGTGTGTTATTAGCCAGCAGATAGCACCTATTTTCCTGTCATAGGCACTATCAAGATATTTGACAAACCAAGGACGCGAAAACGACAGAGGCATGCTGCAGCCAAGATGCAATGCAAAAAAGTGAAAAATGATGACTCATCAAAAGAGATTCCATGCTCAGAGGTATTACTCAGTTCCTGGTCTCTTCACCTTCTAAAGAGAAGCTACTTTTCACACCAGAGGCCACATCCCTGTTTCCCTTGAGTTTTCTTAAGAACACTATTCTACCGAAGTGGCTCATGGCCACAAGGCATCCTGGAGGAAAAGTAGAGCCTTATCCTAATAATAAGGCAAGGCACGTATTGCAACTGTCAATATGGTCTTTTTAAAAGATCATCACATCCTGTGCTGTAGGTGTCCAATCAAGTATATGTGTTTCATTGTTAAGTAAACTTGTAAAACCAGAGAGCACAATATCAACTCAACATGTGACCTGAAGGAACTTAGATACTGCCCGATAAAAGTTGAGACTGGCCAGGCACTGTGGCTCACGCCTGTAATCCCAACACTTTGGGAGGTCGAGGCGGGTAAATAACTTGAGGTTGAGAGTTTAAGACCAGCCTTGCCAACGTGGTGAAACCTCATCTCTACTAGCAATACAAAAATTAGCTGACTGGTGGTGTGCACCTGTAATTCCAGCTAATCAGGCAGAGGCACAAGAATCGCTTGAACCCATGAGGCAGAGGTTGCAGTGAGCCGAAATCATGCCACTGCACTCCAGCCTGGGTGACAGAGTGAGACTGTTTCAAAAGAAAAAAGTTGAGACTGCTGGCTGGGTGTTGTGGCTCATGCCACTCAGCTCTTTGGGAGGCTGAGGTGGGATGATCATTTGAGAACAGGGTTTCAAGACCAACCTGGGAAATACAATGAGACCTTGTCTCTATTTAAATAAAAAAAAAAGTTGAGACTGCTGTGATCAGTGGGAAGATTTACTTGCTTATTTTTTGAGACCATCAGCTACTTAATCTTAGGACAATTTTTATGAATATCGACCTTCAGGAAACAAAAGATTTAAAACCATTTCCTTGTAAAGCATCAGTGCAATCATGGATATGATCTTTGGGTTTCCAACTCAGGTTAAAAGAGAGTTAGAAGTCAGGTCAGCATCACACATTATGATGCAGAATGTTTCTTTCCAGGACGATTTGAATAGAATGCCCAAGAGGGGCGTTATTTAGGAAACACTGACCTTGGAAGGACAAATAAGTAATCAAATAAACTTAAGAATGTTTTCTCTCCCTTAGTGAAACCTTAAAATGGAACAGCTCAGAAAGTTCCAGTGGAACAAACAGCCTCAGAGCAGTTAGTGGCAGGGCATGAGCCGCCCACTACCCGCCCAATCACAGCAGGGTTAGAACTAACGTTGCATGCAGTCCCCCGAGTGATTGGCTGAACATCTGTAAGTGCTTAATGGCTAGACAAATAGCCCAGAGGGAGGGGGTCAAATGGAAGAGACATCAATAATACAGATGTGGGACATTGTTTTTTCTTTGCAAGGGAGAACTAATGCCTCACAGGACGGCCACAAGCCCCAAGGAGACTGTTGAGGAAGGTGTAGAACACGATCCTGGGATGGCTGCCTCTAACACAATGCAGGGTGAACGTGGTGGAGGAGCTGCACTCAAGGAGAATGTTTGACAGGTAGAGAAATATTTGCCCACTTGTGTTTTCATTGCACGTTCATCTTTAAAGGGAAACCCACTCCATCTCTTTATGATGGTTTCTTGGTAGAATAACAGTGCTTTTGGATGATTCCAGTAGAGTCACTTTCTTTAAGGATTTGACCCTTTTTTCTTCCCACAAAGAAAGATACTTGGAGAAATAGTTTAGTGTTGGTGAACCACCTGCCCTTAAGGCCCATGAAGGAATATATGCCGTGAAGCAAGTCTGAGATGGAATATGTGAATCTCTGGTTGCTTATTCAAATATAATTCTCCAGTACTTCTCATGGTGTCAGAATCTTTGGGTTTGTAAGGAACTTTTCAAGGGTAATTTTAGTTTTGAGATATTTTTCCTTTAACGTGGTGACTTTAGAAAGCCTATCATCTATATTTTATTTATTTAATAAATATTTATCCAGTATTTCCTATGTATGAAGTATTGTTCCAAGCACTTTATAAATATTACATTATTTAGTCATTGTAATAATCTCATAAGTAGAGTTCTGTGATTATCCCCATTTTGCAGACGAGGAAACTAAATTACAGACAGGATAAATAGCTTGCTTATATTCATGAGAGAAGCCTGGCCATCTGGATATGGAGTCTCCCTCTCCTTTTTTTTTTTAACCTTTAAACTCCGTTGGACTTGGTTGGTTTAGAGTCTTAACCATTGTGCTGGATTGCCTCTCTGTGAGATAGGGGATTCCACTTTATTGTTAAAGAGCCTTTAAGTCTTTGTGAGTAGAGTCAATGACCATTTGAATTTTTTTTTTAATGGTCTTGATGTACCTATGTAATTCTTAAAATTTGGTATATAAAAACTTGAAGATAGGCAATGCGCAGTGGCTCATACCTACAATCACAGTGCTTTTGGAAGCTGAGGCAGCAGGATTGCTTGAGGCCAGGAGTTCTAAACCAGGCTGGGCAACACAGTGAGACCCCTGTCTCTATTTTTAAAAAGTTTGTCTTTTTTTTAAAATTAGCCAGCTGCATTGGCTCATACCTGTAGCCCAAGAGGTCAAGATTACAGACTTTTAAATAAACAAAAAACTTGAGGATATTAGTTCTTTTTTAAGTTGAAACCATAGGCCGAGCACAGCACTAATCTCAGCACTTTGGGAGGCTGAGGTGGGTGGATCATTCGAGCCCAGGAATTTGAGACCAGCCTGGGCAACATGGTAAAACCCTGTCTCTGCCAAAAATATAAAAATTAGCCAGGCATTGGCTGGGGTTGGCGGGGGTCCTCTCTCCTTTCCCAGCTTCCACTCAGCCACCACAGTTGCCCCACCATGGGGTGGAGACATGGGTCACCACGGGCTTGGGAGCAAGCGCCTTCTGCAGCACAGGAAGGCGAAGCTGGGGTCAGATGAGGTTGCTACCCCTGGAGGTCTGGCATAAGGGCCCCACCCTCAGGCCTCCTACACTGGCCCCATTTTACTTTGGGGTCGAAGGACAGGATGGTCAACAGGGCAGGGTGGACAGTGTGCCAGCGTCGCGCAGGGCCACCTCCCTGGGTGGATGCATCACACTAAGGAAGCAAGTGCCAAGGGGATCTTGTGGTGTGGTTCTTTCAAAGGGAGGTCAGGGTCGATGGGAATCTGCTCGGACACTCAGCATTGGAGCGGATACACTCCTTGGAGGTGGAGGAACGTGTTAAGGGGATCGTGAGGTCTTGCACAAGCCACGTGGGGCACCTTGGCCTCCCGGCAGCAGGTGGACACCCAGCCAGAGGCCTGGCTCGAGGTGGCCTCACCTTCACCATGGGCTTCCTGGGTGCACGGGCCCGAGCGCAGGTTGTTTTGTACATATTGGAATATGTGTTAACTTATGCCCCGCATCCCAAATCACACGGAAGCACGGGTCTTCTCTCGGTCTCTTCACTGCATTTGGAAAGCAGTCTCCTCTTGGGCCAGTGCCGGGCTGAGGTGTCCAGAGGCGGCGGCAGCTGGCAGTGCCCTCAGCCCCCGAGTGTCCAGCCTGGCACTTCCCATTCAGGCCACCTGCTTTGGGTCAGTGGTTCCTTCGCCAGCAGCATCTCCTAAATTGTAAGGACTCTGTCCACTTGGGGCCCTCCCAGGGCTGCAAGGATGGAAGCAGGCAGGCAGTGGAGCTAACAGCTTAGTCACCAGGACCCCCAGACCTGCAAGCGTCCCCTCCTGGAGGGGGAAGCCAGGAACAGCAGAACTGCCCACAAAACAAGGCTGTGAACTTTTCGGGAACTGGAACTGTTTAACTTGAACCCAGGATCATTTAAAGCTTTATTTATTTATAGCTTCTTCTTAAAAAAAAGTGTTGAAGAAATTTTTTGGTTATTCATACAAAAAAAAAGGAGTTGATGATGGAAAAGCAAGTCATAATCATCTAATTGTTTTTGTCTAGGTCGAGAATGAATGTTAGCCGATGAAATAAACCCTGACAAGGAAAAAAAAAAAAAAAAAAAAAAATTAGCCAGGCATGACAGTGCATGCCTGTAGTTCCCCTACTGGGAGACTGAGGTCATTGGATCACCTGAAGCTGGGGAGGTAGAGGCTTTAGTGAGCCATGGTCATGCCACTGCACTCCCACCTGGGTGACCGAGTGAGACCCTATCTCATAAATTATAAATAGTAATAGATAAATAAGTTGAGATCTCTAAAAAAGTAAACTCAGACCAGAAAATGTTATCGTGGCCAATATAATTTCAATTGAATTTCTTTGCCTGTTATCTTCACTATTACATACTTGGACCAGATCCCAAACAACAGTGTTAATCATCAAAAACAGTTATGCCCATTATTTACTTAGTGAGACAGGTCAGAGTGTAAATACATTTTGCAAAGATCATTTAATAAAAAGATTAAAGGTAAGGTGACCCTGTGGTCCTGGCTTGTCTGGATCGGTCTTTGTGTAGGTCCCTTGTTCTGTCATAATTTATTAATAGCACTTCCTTTCACTCAAGTGTCCCAGTTTGAAAGATAAATTACATGGTTATCCCAGTTGAAGAATGAGTCTATAACATTTAGTTAATGCAAAAATGTTGTTTCTAATTCACATTGTAATGAACATTTTCCTATTTAAGTGCTGAAGGTCAGTTTTTTTTTCACTATATATAAAAACTTATGTTATTGGCACTCTGAATATGCGAAGTACAATGTATAATGCTATTTTTCAATTTTTACATGTGAATAGTAGATAATGGGGAGTCAGACATTTGAGGATAGCTCAGACTATAGGTTGATAAAGTCCCTGGGGTCCCCTATCAATTCTAGCCTACCTCTCTAACCTTTCTCCCTAAAGCTGTCCTAGTTAGTTTTTTATTTAAGCTTTAATTCTTAAGTGATCAAGACCTATTCTGTTTCTATGAGTTCTTGAAGCTAAAACTTATTTAGTCACCTTTCCCCTTGTTTGCCTTTCATAGTAGTACAAGGCTGGGTGCAGTGGCTCACACCTGTAATTCCAGCACTTTTGGAGGCTGAGGTGGGTAGATCATGAGGTCAGGAGTTCGAGACCAGCCTGGCCAACATGGTGAAACCCCTCTCTACTAGAAATACAAAAATTAGCCAGGCGTGGTGGCGCGTGCCTGTAATCCCAGCTACTCGGGAGGCTGAGGCAGGAGAATCACTTGAACCTGGTCAGCAGAGGTTGCAGTGAGCCGAGATTGCACCATTGCAGTCCAGCCTGGGCGATAGAGCAAGACTCTCTCAAAAAAAAAAAATAAATAAATACATAAATCTTACAGTGTTTTATAATGACAGATGCCTGTTGTTATTTCCTAAGCCCCTGTCTTAAGTGAGGCCCTATCTTAGCTGAGATTATTTCAGAAAAGTGATCTCTCTCTGGGATGGTTCTAGATGTGTCCCAAAAGGGCTGTTCAGACCTTGGTGGGAGCTCTTTTGGAACTTTATGGCCCAAGTCTAGCTAGCCAGTGTCTGTTGCTTGAACCATTCAGTAGCTTTCTGGTTTATCTCTATGCTCTTTTCTGACCTTTCTACTCTTG
This sequence comes from Pongo abelii, assembly GCF_028885655.2. NCBI lineage: Eukaryota > Metazoa > Chordata > Mammalia > Primates > Hominidae > Pongo > Pongo abelii. The sequence continues at coordinate 22,006,581 of NC_072001.2, read as the reverse complement.
AACTCATTTTCCATGTAGCAGTCAGAACAATCTTTTTAAAAATGAATACCTGATTTTAGCTTTCCTTTGGCAAAGCTCTCCAGTGGTACACCTTTGTAACTAGAATAAAATCTACAACTACAGGCCCTTGCCTCTTTCTCACCTCATTTTCTGCCACTTTTAACCTTTGTTTATTTTAACCCACTGACACTGGTTTTACTCTTCATTCTCAAACATGGAAAAACAGATAGATGTTTTCTTTCTCTTAACAGAATTGTGAAAAATCAGGTGAGCTGCTGTTATGTGAGGCTCAGTGCTGCAGGGCTTTCCACCTGGAGTGCCTTGGATTGACTGAGATGCCAAGAGGAAAATTTATCTGCAATGAATGTCACACACAGGTAAAGTAGATATCAAATGGTCTTCCTCCAAAGAAAGTTTGAATTTTAAGTTTTCCTTTTTTTTTCTTTTTTTTAATTATACTTTAAGTTTTAGGGTACATGTGCACAACGTGTAGGTTTGTTACATGTGTATACATGTGCCATGTTGGTGTGCTGCACCCATTAACTCTTCATTTAACATTAGGTATATCTCCTAATGCTATCCCTCTCCCCTCCCCTCTGAATTTTATTGGAGACACTTTCCTGTGGCAACACTGGGCTAGTTGTTACACATATAGAAATGGTGCTGTGGGGTCACTGCTTTCAGAAAAGTTACCAAGTGAATAATAAGTGGGTGGCATAATACAGTGCAAAAAGCATTGTGTTGGTGATACATTTAGAGTGTAATGTAAGCAAAGATGAGCTAATGCCATAGAGGAAGAGATCTGTGTTTACCTTTAAGAGAGAGAGAGAAAATGGTGTCGGGAGGGGAAGGGCAGAAGGTCCAGTAAAGAAAGTGTGTAAAACATTTGGGGAATATAGAATACAGGCCAATGTGTTTAGAGTTTAGGATATTTTAGTTAAGAGGCATAGGCAGTAACTAAGAGGGCTTCTTGGTTACTGGTAATGTTTTATATTTCTTAATCTGCATAGTGATTACATGAGCATGTTTACTTCATCAACTATACTCTTAGGATGTGTGTGCTTCATGGTGTGTACATCATACATCAATAAAAATACGTACCAAAAAAGTAAAAAGATAATAGATTGGGTTAGAAAATAGGAATAGTCAGCTGAGACCTGCTGGTAAAGCCCTTCATAAAGCTGTGCTAAGTAAAATGTTCTTTTTTTTTTTTTTTTTTTTTTAAAGAGATGAGGTCTTGTTGTCCAGGTTGGAGTGCAGTGGCATGATCAGAGCTCATTGTAGTCTTGAGCTTCTGGGCTCAAGCAGTCCTCCTAACTCAGCTTCCCAAGTAGCTGGGACTACAGCCACTTGCCACCATGCCTGGGTAATATTTTTTTACTTTTATTGAGAAGGGGGTCTTACTATGTTGCCCAGGCTGGAAAGTGTTCTCTCTCTCTCTTTTTTTTTTTTAGCATGATATGTAGACATTACAGCATGTAAACTGAAGAAATCAGGGCTGAGGTATGGATCTTATGCCTGTAAGTCATTGAAGCCGCACATATGGATCATACTTCCCAAAGAAAAAGTGTCATTAGGGTAAGATAATGGTCAGTGACACTACCTGGGCATATAGGCTCTTATAATGAGTTACTGGAAGGAGAGGAGGAGCTAGTGAATATCTCTGAAGCCACAGGAGTCAGGTGTTATCTGTAGGGGCAGATGCAGCAAAGACACTAAGGAAATTCCGGAGTGAAGAGAGGCTTTTGTATGTGGCAGTGAGAAAATGCTTCAGTTTTTGCCAGAGGATGTCTCATTACACTAGATTGAAGGGTGAGTGAATAGCCGTATACATAACTTCTTGAAGAAACTTGACTTCAACAGAAAGGAAGACAGTACCTAAAGGGAGGATATTACATGGTCAAGAGAAAAATCATTTTGAGTGTGTAAAACAGCTCTATTAAGGTAGAATTGAAGTGCAAAAAATTGCACATATTTCAGGTGCATGATTTGATAAATTTTGGTATGTATATATGCATGCACCTGTGAAATCATCACTCAGCATTATTTTGAGATTCAGTAAGGTTGTTGTATGTATCGATAGTTCATTTCTTTTTATTGCTGAGTAGTAGTTTGTTGTATGGATTTAATTGGTTGTTGGTCCATTCATCTGTTGATAGACATTTGGGTTGTTTCCCATTTTGGTTATTATAAATCTGCTAAGAACATTCAAGTTTTTGGACACTTTGTACCCTCCCTGCCCCTCCCCTCCCCCTCCCATTTTTCTTTTTTTTCCTTGAGACAGGGTCTCTCTCTGTCGCCTAGGCTGGAGTACAGTGGTACAACTCTGACTCACTGCTGCCTCAACCTCGCAGGCTCAAGCGATCCTTCTGGCTCAGCCTCCTTAGTAGCTGGGACTACAGGTGCCTGCCACATGCCTGGCTAATTTTTAAATTTCTTTGTAGAGACAGGGTTTTATTACATTATTACCAGGCTGGTTTTGAACTCCTGGGATGAAGCAGTCTTCCTTGTTCAGCCCCTGAAAGTGTTGGGATTATAGGTACAACACACAACTTCTGGCCACATTTTCTTTTTCCTTTTTTTTTTTTTGAGATGGAGTCTCGCACTGTTGCCCAGGCTGGAGTGCAATGGCGCAATCTTGGCTCACTGCAACCTCCGCCTCCTGGGTTCATGTGATTCTCCTGCCTCAGCCTCCCAAGTAGCTGGGATTACAGGCATACGCCACCACGCCCGGCTAATTTTTGTATTTTTAGGAGAGACAGGGTTTCTCCTGTTGGTCAGGCTGGTCTCAAACTCCCGACCTCAGGTGGTCCACTTGCCTTTGCCTCCCAAAGTGCTGGGATTACAGGCATGAGCCACTGTGCCTGGCCAACTTTTTCTTTTTCTTAATGATGTGTTTGTAAGACTAATAGTTCTTAATTTTTATGAAATCCAGTTTATCAATTTGTTCTTTTTATGGACTGTGATTTGCTGTCATAGCTAAGAAGTTTTGCTTAACCCAGTGTCACAAAGTTTTTTTTTTTTTCTTTTAATCTGCGACAGAGTCTCACTCTGTCACCCAGGCTGGAGTGCAGTGGCTAATTTTTGTGTTTTTTTTAAAGTCGGGGTTTCACCATGTTACACCTGCTGGTCTCCAAATCCTGGACTCATACGATCCAACCACCTTGGCCTCCAAAGTGCAGGGATTACAGGCGTGAGCCACTGAGCCAGGCCTAAGCTAACTTAGATAGCAATGGAAACCAAGCAGTAAAGATTTCATAAAAAAACTAAGAGGTCTAAAGTTGTTTTTTGTTTGTTTTTGTTTTGTTGATGTTTTTTTCTTTGAGACAGAGGCTTGCTCTGTCACCCAGGCTGGAGTGCAGTGGCACGATCTCTGCTCACTGCACCCTCCGCCGCCCAGGTTCAAGTGATTTTCCTGCCTCAGCTTCCCGAGTAGCTGGGATTACAGGCGCCCGCCACCACGCCTGGCTAACTTTTCTATTTTTAGTAGAGACGGGGTTTCACCATGTTGGTCAGGCTAGTCTCGAACTCCTGACCTCATGATCCACCCGCCTCGACCTCCCAAAGTGCTGGGATTACAGACGTGAGCCACCGCGCCCGGCCGACACTCGCTTTTTCACGCGAATGCATCAAACCTGCCCTCACTCAAGGTCAGCCACAGTGGCCTTTGTTGAGGAAACTGCACACCCGCTCACACCTCAGAGCCCCTGCACTTGCTTCTCTCTCCTTTGTTCTTTTCAAAAAGCTCTTGGAAGCTTCTGCTCAAGTGTTACCTGCTCAGCAAGGCCTCCCAACTATGGTCATTAAAATAGAATCCCCCAACTCAACTCCCCAGTGCCCTGCACATGTTTTATTTTTTACCATAACATTTGCCACTTTTCCAGAATAATGTCTTTATTTCGTTTATTATTTCGCCCTACCTCTAGCAGGAGATAACCCCATGTGGGCTGTTGTACCCCTGCTCCTAGAATATTGTACGTGCTCAGTAAGTGTTGGTTGGTTGAGTAAATGATATAAGCAAGCCGCATGTTCACTGGGAGCCACAGTGAAGGCAATACTAGTTAAGTACCAAAGTAACCGTAACAGACGGGTAGTTAGTGTCAACCAAATACGGAGGAGGAAAGGTAGGAGCAAGTTAGAATAGCAGCAGAGTGCTGACCGGGGTAGAACACAGGATGTGTGAAATATGGTATGGGAAATAAAATGTAGGCCGGGCGCGGTGGCTCACGCCTGTAATCCCAGTACTTTGGGAGGCCGAGGCGGGTGGATCACAAGGTCAGGAGATGGAGACCAACCTGGCTAACATGGTGAAACCACGTCTCTAGTAAAAATATGAAAAATTGGCCGGGCGTGGTGGTGGGCACCTCTAGTCCCAGCCACTCAGGAGGCTGAGGCAGGAGAATGGCATGAACCCAGGAGGTGGAGCTTGCAGTGAGCGGAGATGGGGCCACTGCACTCCAGCCCCTGCGAAAGAGGGAGACTCCGTCTAAAAAAAATAATAATAATAATTGGTAGGTTTGGAACAAATGGCGAAGGGTCTTTGTTACTAGGTTACACAATTTGGTCTTCTTGCTACAGACAGTGATTCTAAATTCTTCAGCAGAAGACTGAGATTGGCAGAGATGAGGAGGCCTGGATTATGCTTCTGCTTCTGCTACCTCAGCTGTGTGACGAGTTACTTAACATCTCTGGACCTGGTTCCTCATTGTGGGCCCTTACCACATGTCTTTAACTAAGCCTTTGTTAAAATGAAATGTCAAAAATGCTGTGAAAAGTTTAATGGTGTCTGTGTACTTCAGTTGGTGTAATTTTTTCAATTTTTTCTTTTCTTTTTTTTTTTTTTTTTTTTTGAGACGGAGTGTCACCCTGTCGCCCAAGCTGGAGTGCAGTGGTGCAATCTTGGCTCACTGCAACCTCCACCTCCCAGGTTCAAGCGATTCTCCTGCCTCAGCCTCACCAGTAGCTGGGATTACAGGCACCTGCTCTCACGGCAAATACAAAAAAATCATTTTTGTGTTTTTGTAGAGACGGAGTTTCACCATGTTGTCCAGGTGTGTTTTGTAGAGACGGGGTTTCACCATGTTGACCAGGCTGCTCTCAAAGTCCTGACCTCAGGTGATCCTCCCACCTCGGCCTCCCAAGGTGCTGGGGTTACAGGTGTGAGCCACCATGCTCGGCCAAGTTGGTGTGATTTTTAAAGTTTGCTAACTTTGGTGATTTTGTTGCCTACTGATAATCATTTTGCAAAGCAGGTCCTAGTTTAGGTTTTCTTTATTAGAATACTAGTCCATTTTTGCCTGTTCTTTAGTTATGTGTTTTCCACATTATTTAAGAAGGTGGAACGATTTCATAATTTTCTTTTATTTGAGATGTATTTTTTCCACTTTTAACATGCTTTATGTTTAATGAAAGTTCACATTACAAATATTAGTAAAATCAATTGTGAAAATTGAATTTGTTGGCCGGGCGCCACTCCTGTAATCCCAGCACTTTGGGAGGCCGAGATGGGTGGATCATGAAGTGAGGAGTTCCAGACCAGCCTGGCCAACATAGTGAAACCCCGTCTCTACTAAAAATACAAAAAATTAGCTGGGCATGGCAGTACACGTCTGTAATCCCAGCTATGCGGGAGGCTGAGGCAGGAGAATCACTTGAACCTGGGAAGCAGGGGTTGCAGTGAGCTGAGATGGTGCCATCGCACTCCAGCCCGGGTGACAGTGCGAGACTGTGACTCAAAAAACAAAAAAGAGTTTGTTAAAATTTAGAGAGAACAAGCAGAACAAAAAAATTAGCTAGGTGTGGTGGTATGCGCCTGTGGTCCTGTCGATTTGAGTGGCTGAGGTCGGAGATCACTGCAGCCCAGGCATTTGAGACAGCAGTGAGCGATGATCACGTCACTGCACTCCAGCCTGGGAAACAGAGCGAGACACTGTCTCAAAAAAAAAAACAAACAAAAAAAACAAACCCTTCCCCTCCCACACACAAAGAGAATAAGCAGAAAATCATAAGGGTCTTTAAAAGTGTTTAAAATATCAGTAGGTTATTTTTGGAATTTTTAATTCTCTTAGTTGTGGAGTCCTTGAGGATAGGCCCTTTGATCGTCTTTACAACTTCAGTGCCTGGCAGATAATAGCTGCTCAGTGTTTGTTGAGCAATGGTCACAGTTGGGATTACTCCCCTGAGTCCCTCTAAGTAAATTGGGCAGGTGAACCACATGGAGCTTGTCATCTGTGGTTTGGGAACCTAGTTGAAGTGAAATTTAGAAAGTTTTACTGTTTATCTGTCTTTAATACTGGCCCTGCCTCGTGGCTAATTCTTAAGAATAAAAAATATCTCTGTTGCAGGCTCTCCCGGCTGTGATTGACCTTCAGTTACAGAGAGAGGGAGCAGAGTGGGACCAGGTCTGAGAATAGTGAAGCAACTCATTCCTTTCAGGACATTCCCTCTGATGTCCTATTTTCAAACTGTAAGTCAGAATGAGATCACTTATTTTCTTGGTGGCAGAAGGCTGCTTTATAATTTGAAGGCTTGCAAATTGTATGCTGCTTGTCATCCCCCAGCCCTCCACACATACACCCTGGTACAGTTCCATGCATGAACAAACAGAACAACCAGATCACCTTATTTGGTGATGTGCCTCATTCTAGAAAGGCTTGTAAATCCAATTTGCTACCGTAAATGAGTGCCTTTTGTGGGGAAACTACTACAAAAAAACCTAAGTAATTGTTTTTAAGGAACGTAAAGAGTTTACCTTGAAGATAGAATAGTAATTGAGAATTAAATTTAAAAGGCTAAGTAAATAGTGGAAAGAAGAGAAAATGCCTGTGGGCTGGAGTTAATTGCAGAAGTCTTTTTAAGGTGTACCCTGGCTTTGAGTGGAGAGCAGGCTTTGGGTTGCAGGAGGAGGAGGGGAGGGCCTGTCTGAGGGTGTCAGGTTCCTGTGTTGGGAATGAAGAGGGCAGGAGAGGGGTGCCTGGCCAAGGGGACTCTCGAAAGCCATATGCACATGATGGACCCAGCTGGTCAGAAAAGGCCTTCTCTCTGCTTTTTGTGTTTGAAATTTCCCATAACACATAGATTAAAGGGAAAGGGGAAACTAGATTTTAAATAGCATCATGAAGCATTATGTAAAGTAAATGTGGAGAAAATCTCATATGATAGCCATAGTAAGGTTAGGAATAATTTTCAGTGGCCTTAGGATTAAATGAGTAAAATTCCATTATATGTATTGTTTTAATCACCTCTTCACCTTGTCAGTGTGGGAGGGATTTCCATCCCACAGTACTGACGCTGGGCAGACGAGATGGACGGAAGTTTCTTAGTCTTTCGCTCAGGATAGAACAGAGAACCAGGGGCTGCGAGAGGCAGGCTGTGTAGTAACGAGAGTGGCTGTGGTTCCTGCAGAAAGACTTTAATAATTGCTTTAAGAATTCCTTGGGCTGGCAGGGCAGTGGGGCCTACTCCTCAGGCATAAGCTGGAACTGTACCTGTGCCTGGTCACTGTGATGAGAATTGTTTGGCATCAGGGGCAGGGAAACTTGCCCTGAGGCCATTAAAACCTCCCGGTTTATAGCAGATGTCAAGGCAACATGTAATATTGGGTCTTAATGTTAGACCTTACACCACATGTATGTAACTTGCATTTAGTGAAAGTTAACATGAAGCGTTAGTAAATATTAGTAAATTAAGTAGTTACAAATCAGTTATTTGAAAGTCAGGTTCATAGTAGCTAACTTTGCAATTTCTTCAACTAGTAAGACTTCTCTACCCTAATCCCCACTGCCTCATACTTTTCATTTGTAAAGTGTAGATTGCAGAGTGCTGGGTTCATTCCATCCATATTCATTTAACAAATACATACAAATGTCGGTCAGCTTTATGAGGCTTCCATACAACCAGATGCATGAGTTTCAGATGTAGAGTTGGGTGGGTTTTGACAAGTGCACGCAGTTGGGTCACCACCATCAAGACATGGGGTGCTCCCGTCACTTCCAGGGCCGTCTTTGTACCCTTTTGATCCCCACTTCCTACCTCTAGTTCCTGACAACCTGTGATCTGCTCTCTGTTGTTATTATTTTGCCTTTTCTATAATTTAATATAAACAAAGCCATACAGTGTATGGTGTTTTGTTTCTGGTGTCTTTCACTTAGCAGATGTCTTGAGAACACGCCATGTTGTTGTGTGTATGGGTAATTCATTCCTTCTGTTGCAGATGGACCATGGTTTTGGGCCATTGTGAATAAAGCTGCAATGGACTTTACAAGTCTCTTTTTTTTTTTTGAGATGGAGTTTTGTTCTTGTTGCCCAAGGTGGAGTGCAATGGGGCGATCTCAGCTCACTGCAACCTCCGCCTCCTGGGTTCAAGTGATTCTCCTGCCTCAGCCTCCCAAGTAGCTGGGATTACAGGTGCCCACCACCATGCCCAGCTAATTTTTTATTTTTAGTAGAGACAGGGTTTCACCATGTTAGCCAGGCTGGTCTCGAAGTCCTGACCTCAGGTGATCTGCCCTCCTTGGCCTCCCAAAGTGCTGGGATTACAGGTGGGAGCCACCGTGGCCGGCCTGTCATACGAGTCTTTAACAAACACTGTTTTTATATTTCTACTGGATACCATGCTTGGCATCGGGTTCCAACTGAACAAAAAGTCATGGAGGTGTTAGGTGTTGGAATTCTCTCTTCCTTATTTTATAAAGTACCTGGAAGGTGAAACTGGCCTGATGCTGTGATGGTCTAAATTTGGATATTGAATTTCCTTTGCTAATAAGAAAAAACACCAAGAAGAAGGGCATTCCTGTTTGTTCCCATCCTCCCCAGGGTCTCTGGAGGAGCCTAAGGTGATCTCCGCCTTCTCTGGAAAGCAGGCCGGGAAGCACGTGGTGCACATCGCTTGCGGGAGCACTTACAGCGCGGCCATCACTGCCGAGGGGGAGCTGTACACCTGGGGCCACGGGAACTGCGGCCGGCTGGGCCACGGTATGTCTGCTCTGCATGAGTGGGAGCGTGCAGCAGGAGGTGGCCTCTTACAGGACTTAGTAACCTCTGTCCTATCTGTTTGAAGGCTCCAGTGAAGATGAGGCCACTCCGATGCTGGTAGCTGGGCTTAAATAAGGACTGAAGGTCACCGATGTGGCGTGTGGGAGTGGGGACGCTCAAACCCTGGCTGTCACTGAGAATGGTACGTAGAGCTCTCGCCACCCTGGATAGGCCCTCAAGGACACACATGGCAGCTTCCCTGGAGGAAGAGATGAGGAGTACAGTGGGCCTCATGAGGCCGCCCACCCTGTCATCCAGTGGGTGTGGGGCTCAGTGGCATTGGGGAAGAGGCCCTGGTGGTTACTGGACTTGTTTGCCTGGGGGCTGTCAGCTGGTTAGCAGCTGCCGCCATTCCTGTGTGGGCATTTTATTTATTAAGAATGAGAGTTGAAATGGAATGATTGATACTCTGAATTGTCTCTGGTTAGTAGTATTACATTTCTTAACATTTGGCCACTCTAGATTCCCTGTGGTAAGTCTTTCTGTATTCTATAGTCTGACGTTACGGTATCTACTTGCTTTTAATTTTGGTTTTCTGTTTGTGTTCCTAACCAGACAGTGGTGACCCTGGCCAGGAGCGCGGACGTGCTGAGCATCGTGCAGTCGGCTGCCCAGGCCGTGCTGCAGAGCGGCTGTCCGTGCTGCTGCCCACCACGGAGGAGCAGGCCCGGGCACTCTCTGCTCTCCTGCCCTGCGCAGGTGGGCTCGGGGAAGGAACAGGAGAGGGCATGGGTCAGAGTGCTGGGAGGGGATGGCGTTTCACTCCAATTGCCACACACTTTCTATTTCAGTTTCAGGCAATGAAGTGAACATAAGTCCAGGTCGTCAATTCATGATTGATCTTCTGGTGGGCAGCTTGATGGCTGCTGGAGGGTTGGAGTCAGCCTTACACGCAGCCATTACTGCGGAGATCCAGGTATGGCCTTGGAGGCACACATGACCTGGTGGTGCACTGAGATCGGAAATACACACTCACACATGTGAAGAATAACAGAACACAGTAAAACACTCAACTTTTATCATATCCAAGTATTTTTTAAATTAAAATTATTTTATGTGCTTATTTATTTATTTATTTATTTATTTATTTTTGAGACGGAGTCTCACTCTGTCACCCAGCCTGGAGCGCAGTGGCACGATCTCGGCTCTCTGCAAGGTCTGCCTCCTGGGTTCACGCCATTCTCCTGCCTCAGCCTCCCAAGTAGCTGGGACTACAGGCGCCCATCACCACGCCTGCTTAAGTTTTTGTATTTTTAGTAGAGACGGGGTTTCACCGTGTTAGCCACGATGGTCTCGATCTCTTGACCTTGTGATTGGCCTGCCTCAACCTCCCAAAGTGCTGGGATTACAGGCGTGAGCCACTGCGACTGACCTTATGTGCTAATTTAAAATTTTTTTGAGTTATGATTTAATTGTGATGAAATACTGCAGGTTGTCTGTTTCAGTGAAGTTAACAGGTAACCTGTTCCTCATGTAGACCATTCCCGTCACCCGGAAAGATCCCTGTGCCCTTGGCACTTGCAGCCAGGATACTCCCCTGCCCTGAGATTAGATTCATTTTGCCTGCTCTGAGTGTTGCAGCAATATAACTGTATAGTATGCACACTTTCCTGTTTTGCCTTGGAGAATGATTTTCAGATTCACTCCACACTGTTATGTGTATTGTGACTTCGTTTTTCTTATTGGGAAGTGTTCCATTTTATAGGTGTAGTACTGTTAGTTCATTCCCCTATTGAAGGGCATTTAATTGCTTTTGGTTTTTGTTTTCTTTTTTTTTTTGAGACAGGGACTTGCTCTGTCACCCAGGCTGGATGCAGTGACCTGATGTTGGCTCACTGCAGCCTTGTCCTCCTAGGCTCGAATGATCCTCCCATCTCAGCCTCCTGTGTTGCAGGGACCACAGACGTGTTTCCATGCCCAGCTAGTTTTTTGATTTTTTTGTAGACACAAGGTTTCGCTGTATTGCAGAGGCTGGTCTCGAACTCCTGGGCTCAAGTGATCCCCCCACCTTGGCCTCCCAAAGTGTTGGGATTACAAGCGTGAGCCACCACGCCCAAGCTTTCTGGTTTTTGGCCGTGTAGCGCTGCCACGATTGTGCTGTGTACAAGTACTTTAGTGGACATATGTTCTCCCTTTGGGTAAACACTTGGAGTGGAATTTGTTAGGTACTGGAGCAGGTGTGTGTTCATAGTTTCCCCAAGTGGCTCTGCCATTTACATTTGAACCAGTGTGTGTGAGAATTCCAGCTTCTTCTTGTCCTTACAGAGCAGCTGGATGCTGCGTATGTGGGGCAGATCTCATTGGGTTTTGTGAGAGCCAGTAGCAGGGTTAAGGATTTTAGGGACTTCACAGAAGGAGGTTGGAAAGCATCAGCAGAGGCAGCCTGGACCTTGGATCTGTAAAAAGAAGACACTGTTTGGAACCGCACAACTGAGTTAGGGTTTCCAACAGGGCAGGTGGGGGCCTGTGGGTAGGTGTGTGCGTTAGCCACAGAGGCTGGGATAGCTTGGCATTGGGGTCAGGGCTCAGCCAGCCTGTGTGCCTTCACACCTGCTAATGAGATCACTTGTAAACAATTTCTGTTTATGAATTACAGGATACTGAGGCCAAAAAAGAAGCACAGAAGGAAAAAGAAATTGATGAACAGGAAGTGAATGCCTCAACATTTCATAGAAGCAGGACTCCATTGGATAAAGACCTTATTAATACGGGGATCTGTGAGCCTTCTGGCAAACAGTGTTTGCCTCTGGTTCAGCTCCTACAACAGCTTCTTAGGTAAATCGTAGTAGCTGTACTGTATTGTATTTATTTACTTTTTTTGTTTTTTTGTTTGTTTTTTTGAGATGGTTTCACTCTTGTTGCCCAGGCTGGAGTGCAATGACGTGATCTTGGCTCACTGCAACCTCCACCTCCTAGGTTCAAGTGATTCTCCTGCCTCAGCCTCTCGAGCCGCTGGGATTACAGGTGTGTGCCACCACGCCTGGCTAATTTTGTAGTTTCAGTAGAGATGGGGTTTCTTCATGTTGGTCAGCTTGGTCTTGAACTGCTGATCTCAGGTCATCTGCCCACCTTGTCCTCCCAAAGTGTTGGGATTACAGGCCTGAGCCACCATGCCCAGCCTATTTATTTACGTAATAATTTTTTTTTTTTTTTTTTTTTTTTGAGACGGAGTCTTGCTGTATTGCCCAGACTGGACTGCAATGTCATGATCTTGGCTCACAGCACCCACCGTCTCCTGGGTTCAAGCAATTCTTCCTCAGCCTCCCAAGTAGCTGGGACTATAGGTGTCCACAACCACACCTGGCTGATTTTTGTATTTTTAGTAGAGATGGGATTTCACCATATTGGGTCAGGATGCTCTCAAACTCCTGACCTCAGGTGATCCACCTGCCTTGGCCTCTGAAAGTATTGGGATTACAGGCGTTAGCCACTGTGCCTGGCCTGTATTGTATTTTAATGGGTGATGATTGGATTTCATATTAAGATAGTGAAATCTAGCACAAGAATCTCAAAAATGTGTTTGGTGATTGAAGGAATATTCTGAAAATTACCTAGTATAGATGTTAGGATAAAGAGCAGACCCTTTTAAATATAGGTGAGAGGAGAAGTTGGAGGGTATGATGATACTCAGAAGTTTTTCACAGGCTGCGTGCAGTGGCTCATGCCTATAATCCCAGCACTTTGGGAGGCCAAAGCAGGTGGATCACGAGATCAGGAGATCGAGAGCTTCCTGGATAACACGATGAAATCCCATTTCTACTAAAAATACAAAAGTTAGCTTGGCGTGGTGATGGGCGCCTGTAGTCCCAGCTACTTGGGAGGCTGAGGCAGGAGAATGGCGGGAACCCAGAAGGCGGAGCTTGCTGTGAGCGGAGATTGTGCCACTGCACTCCAGCCTGGGCGACAGAGCCAGACTCTGTCACAAAAAAGAAAAAAAAAAAAAAAACTTCAAGAAGAGCAAAAAAGCAGGTGATTTGTGAAAGAGATTTATTAGAAAATGAAACACGTTTGTACCTCTATTTAATAAAAATGTGCTTTTTGTAAACTTGGGCTCTTGGCTTTAGTTTCTACACTTAGAGAAAGCAAAGCACTGGCAGGTTGGATCAGGAAGCCAAGGACAGAGCAGGGAGCCCTGGGCAGTGGCTGCAGCTCTCAGCTGGCCTGTTCATGGGGCCATGGTGGGTCTCTGGCATGGGGTGGGTTTGTGGCGTGGTGTGGGCCTGCTGTCCACAGCCAGAAAAATGAACTTGTTGGACACACAGTAAAATTTTGAAACAGGAAGTTTTAGAGCAAGTTTCTCTCATAGATTTTAGCAAATGCTATTTTGAAAAACGTTTTTCTGATATTTGTTTTGTTTTTCTAATCTGATAATGCATATTTTACACATTGTGGTCTTTAACCAATGGAAATAAGAGAACTAAATAAGAGAAGTGATCTCGGCTCATAGCAAGCTCCGCCTTCCAGGTTCATGCCATTCTCCTGCTTCAGCCTCCCGAGTAGCTGGGACTACAGGCGCCCACCACCACGCCTGGCTAATTTATTGTATTTTTTAGTAGAGACGGGATTTCACCATGTTAGCCAGGATGGTCTCGATCTCCTGACCTCATGATCCACCCGCCTCAGCCTCCCAAAGTGCTGGGATTACAGGTGTGAGCCACCGCACCCAGACTTGTGAGGTTTTAATATGAATTATTAAAGCTATGCTGGTTAGACAATTTGGAAAATGTTTCTTCTCCTGTTTCTGACAGAGTTTATGTAAGATGTGTGCTATTTCTTCCTTAAGCATTTGGAAAGAATTCACTTATTAAGCCATGTGAGACTGTATAGTTTTCTTTATAAGGTGTTTAATTACAGGTTCAATTACATATATATGAATATTCATTTTGGTAACCTGTGTTTGCTGAATCAATTTGTTCATTATCTAAAATTTCAAAGTTGTTCTATTATTTATCTTTTTAATACTTATAAGGTCTGTGGTTGGAGTTTGTGCTTTTTGTCTGTTTTCTTAATCTTGCTGGGGGCCATCAGTTTTATTAGTGTTTCAAAAAAGCAAACTTTGATTTTATTCATCCCTTTAACATACTGAAAATGTTTTGCTTAATTTCCAAACTTATACTTCCACTACGATTAAATATTTGTATAACTAAAACTCTTTGTATTTGTGTCCTCTCAATGATCGTAAATATGATTAATTGTTATAAATATTGCTTCTGCACTTGAAAAGGATATGTATTCTGCATGTTGAGTGTAGTGTACCACGTATCTCAATTAGGTCCAGCATGTTAAATGCATCCTTTAACGATTCTATTTCCTTACTGACGTTTGTCTGTTTATTTTTCAGTGGCTGAGACACAGATATTAAAGTTTCCTACAATGATCGTCAACTTATTTCTTTTTTTGTTTGTTAAGCTTTGTTCTGCGTGTTTTAAGGTTACCAGGCATAAACAAATTTAGAATTCCTTTTTCTCCCTGCTGGTTGCACCCTTTTATCATTAGGAAATACCCTCTTTATCTCTCACATAGCTCTTTCATTAGAGTTTTTTTTAATATGTAAAAGAAAATAAAGTCTTGGAACTGCCAAACCTGTTATGCTAAGGGAGACGTAAGTTTGGGAGCTGAGTCATCCAACACTACCATTCTTTCTCCCCAAAGAGAGAGCTGCCATTTCACAACCCTGTGTGATGGCATTAGACATAAGCCAGGTCCCCACTGCCACAAAAGGCCACATACCTCTCCATATGGCCCCCCTTACAAAGTGTTCACAGGGACATTCCTTGCTAGCCCCTAAATCTTTCAGGATCCATGTCCCCCTATAAAATAAGCATATGCCCATTTTAACCCTGGCTCTGCAACCTCAGTTGAAGACGTAAAACTGAGTTCTTTTCAATCTGGTACTGACATTGTTGATTACAGGCTTACCTTCCCAGGTACAGAACAAGAACATGAGATCAATCACTCTTCCACCTACCCTGAGATGGCTGCATAATTGATCTTTCCTCCCTCTTTTCAGATGTTTACCTTATCTTATGTAAAATGAAGATTTACTGAGCACTAATTAGAGCTTCCTAAGAATGTAACCACCCCTTCACTGCCTGCTCCCCCTCCCTTTCTTCTCTCCTGCCTGCTTTCTCCCCTTACATGCTGAGTTCCCAAAACCCTCTTTGGAAAGCACAGGTCACAGGTGTTTCTGTGGCTTGTGTGTTTTTTCCGGGGGTGTCGTCAAATTGTGGCTCCACAAAGCTCTATTGATGGAGGCACTTGCCTCAGTCAGTCACTCATTTTTTGACTAACAGATATAAATACAGTTACCCCTGTTTTTATTTACTTAGTCTTTGCTTTGTCAGTCTTTGACTGTCAATTTTTCTTTTTTAAAAATGAATTTTCTTGTGTATAGTTAAGGCTTACAACATGATGTTACAGGTTATATATAGATTGTAAAAAGATTCCTATACTGAAAGAAATTAACACACCAATCATTTCACATAGTTCTCCATTTCCTTGTTGCTTTTGTGGCAAGAGCAGTTGAAATCTACTCACTGAGCATGAATTTCACATACAGAACAATTTCGTTCACTGCAGTCCTCATGTCATACATTACATCTCTAGACTTGTTCATCCTTCATACCTGCTACTTTGTATCCTTTGGCCTCCATGTCCCCAATTCCTCCCCTCTCCTACCTCTCCTGGTAGACAATGTTTTACTCTCTATCTCTGTAGATTTATTTATTTACATTTTTACATTCCACATATAAATGAGTTTATACAATATTTGATTTTCTGTGTATGCTTTATTTCACTAAGCATGACATCCTCCAGCCTCATCCATCTTACAGCAAACGGCAAGACCTTGTTTGTTTTCTGGGCTGAATAATATTCCATTGTGTATGTGTGCCACAGACTCTTTATCCATTTATCCATTGATGGACACTTAGATTGTTTCCATATCTTGGCTATTGTGATTAAGGCTGCAATGAACATGAGAATACAGGTATGTTTACAAAGTAATGATTTCATTTCCTTTAGCTGTATGCCCAGAAGAGGGATTGCTGAGTCATATGGTAGTTCTATTTTTAATTTCTGTAGAAATCTTCATACTCTTTTCCAGAATGGCTGTATCAATCTACATTCTCATCCATAGTATGCAAAAGTTCCGATTTCTCCGCACTCTTGCCAACATTTATCTTTTGACTTTTTGATAATGGTCATAAGGGGTGTGAGGGGGTATCTCAATGGGTTTGATTTGCATTTCCCTAATGATCTGCAATGCGGAACACCTTTCAGATACCCACTTCCTATTTTCATGTCTTCTTTAAAGAAAGGTCTCTTCAAGTTTTTTTTTTAAACATTTTAAAAATTGGGTTGTTTTGAGTTGTATCAATTATTTATATATTTTGGATTTTTTTTTGAGACAGGGTCTTGCTCTGTTATGCAGACTGGAGTACAGTGGCACAGTCACAGCTTACTTGACCTTCTGGGCTGAAACACTCTCCCATCTCAGCCTCCCAAGTAGCTGTGACTACAGACGCACACCACCATGCCTGGCTAATATTTATATGTTGTGTTGAGACGGTCTCACTATGTTGCCAGGCCTGGACTCAAACTCCTGGGCTCAAGTGATCCTCCCACCTCAGCTTCTGAAAGTGCTGGGATTAAGGAGTGAGCCACTGCACCTGGCTAAATGTTGGATATTTCCTCCTAATTGGCTGGGTGCAGTGGCTCACACTTGTAATCCCAGCACTTTGGGAGGCCGAGGCGCTTGGATCACTTGCAGTCAGGCGTTGGAGACAAGCCTGGCTAATATGGTGAAACCCCATAATGGAGTTTTGGTTTCTTTAACTGGGAAATGAGGATCATGACCATCCCTGCCAAGCAGGAGATGTGATAGGCTGATGTGTATTGTGAGTCCCAAGATGGTGAAACCCGGTTTCTACTAAAAATACAAAAATTAGCCAGGCATGGTGGTGGGCATCTATAATCCCAGCTACTTGGGAGGCTGAGGCAGGAGAATTGCTTGAACCTGGGAGGTGGAGGTTGCAGTGAGCCGAGATTGCACCATTGTACTCCAGCCTAGGCAACAGAGCAAGACTTCATCTCAAAAAAAAAAAAATTCACTTCAATAAATGGTGAGACCAGCTTTGCAAAGATGATAACGGTGAGAGAACTCTAGCATGGCTGACTCCATCTTTCTTCCAGTCTCACGGGCCTGCTGTCTTTGCTCATTCCTGGGCATAGGCCAAATCAACCATGGGAGAAATTTAGTTCATAGTCTAACGTTGCCATTTCCAGTCCTCGGTGGTCCCTTCTTTCCACTCCACGCTTAGTTATCAGTTTTTTTACTCTGCTTTAAAATGTATGAATTTTTTTTTGTAATCCCAGCTACTCGCAGACTGAGGCAGGAGAATCGCTTGAACCTGGGAGCTGGAGGTTGCAGTGAGCCAAGATCACACCATTGCACTCCAGCCTGGACAACAGAATGAAACTCTGTCTCAAAATACTGTTTTTTTTTTTACTATGTCTAATGATGTTCTATAGAAGAAAGAGATGTAGCATGTGGTCACGCTGCTGTCTTGACAGTGGAATTTTTGTTGTTGCTGTTTTCTGTTTTGAGACGGAGTCTTGCTTTTGTGGCCTAGGCTGGAGTGCGGTGGCGCCTTCTTGGCTCACTGCAACTTCCACCCGGGTTCAAGTGATTCTCCCACCTCAGTCTCCTGAGTACCTGGGATTACAGGTGCACGCCAGCACGCCCGGCTAATTTTTGAATTTTTAGTAGAGATGAGGTTTCACCATGTTGGTCAGGCTGGTCTCGAACTCCTGACCTCGTGATCCACCCACCTCAGTCTCCCAAAGTGCTGGGATTATAGGCATGAGCCACATTTTTTTAGTAGAGATGGGGTATCACTGTGTTGGCCAGGCTGCTCTGGAACTCCTGACCTCAAGTGATCCTCTCACCTCGGCCTCCCAAAGTGCTAGGATTACAGATGTGAGCTACCACGCCTAGCCGTATTTTGTATTTTTAGTAGAGATGGGGTTTTGCTGTGTAGGCCAGGCTGGTCTTGATCTCCTGGGTGCAAGTGATCCTCCCACATTGGCCTCTCAAAGTGCTGGGATTACAGGCGTGAGCCACCACACCTGGCCAATGGCAGGTCTCGCTTCCCTTCTCTCCAGCATTCCATAAGCAATGTGTCTGGGCAGTATGTGTTCGATTTTCTCTGTGTCTACTTTGAAGTGTACAGTAGTGAAAGGAAGAGTAGACAACTTTGAAGCTGATGTGGTGTGGTCTTGGAGCTGGTGGTGCTAATTACTCTTGGTTGTTTTCATACCCTCCAGTGACTTCATCCTGCTTTTGCTGTTGTAAAATGTTGTAATTTATGCTCCTGAGAATAACTCTTCAGGTGTACTTAGGGTTCTTGTCTGCTTCCTGGTGACTGTCGAAGCTTTTCATCTTGAAGAAGGGAGATGAGCAGTGTTCCAGTGTACTGAGTTTAAAATTAAGAATGTTGCATTTTTTTAACGTGTAAAATTTATAGCCAGATGTAGGGTAGGGGTGGCCTACTTTCTCTAAAGGGCCAGATAGTAAATATTTTAAGGTCTCAATGGACCCTATGGTCTCTGTCATAGCCATGGGACCTTGCAGCTGTAGTGCCAAAGTAGCCACAGACAATACTGCGTCAGCGGGCAGGGGACGTTCATTCTGTAAAGTTTATTTATGGACACCAAAAGATGAAGTCCTCAGAATGTTTGCAAGTCACAAAATACTGTTTTTCTTTTGATTATTTTTCAATTATTAAAAAATATAAAATACAGTGGCCGGGCGTGGTGGCTCACACCTGTAATCCCAGCACTTTTAGAGGCCAAGGCAGGCGGATCACCTGAGGTCAGGAGTTCGAGACCAGCCTGGCCAACATGCTGAAACCCCATCTCCACTCAAAACAAAAAATTAGCCGGCCATGGTGATGCACGCCTGTAATCCCAGCTCCTCGGAGGCTGAGGCACGAGAATCACTTGAACCTGGGAGAATCGCTTGAACCTGGAAGGCACAGGTTGTGGTGAGCCAAGACTGTCTCAAAAGAACAACAAAAGTAAAATACTTTCTCTGCTTTCAGACCATACACAAAGAGGCTGTGGGCTGGGTTTGGCCCCTGGGCTGTGGTTTGTGACCACACACACACACACACACACACACACACACACACACACACACGTAGGGCAGAGTGTGGCATTTAGAGCCAGCACCTGTGTTCTCACCTGAGCTGTGTTTCTGGCTGGGTTCTACTCTGTATTCTGTGATCCGAGGTGTCTACCTTGGTAAACTGGAGACAACAAAGCCTGCCTCCTTCAAGGTTGTTTGTAAAGATTTAAAAGGGTAATGTATTGTTGTTAGGCCAGAGGCTTTGCATAGTACATGTTGGGTTATTTTCACTTTTTGTTTTTTTGTTTTTTTTTTTGAGATGGAGTCTTGCTCTGTTGTATAGGCTGGAGTCCAGTGGCAAGATGCCAGCTCACTGCAACCTCTGACTCCCAGGTTCAAGCAATTCTCCTGCCTCAGCCTCTCGAACTGCTGGGATTACAGGTGGCTGCCACCATGCCGGGCCAATTTTGATATTTTTAGTAGAGATCAGGTTTCACCATGTTGGCCAGGACGGTCTCAAACTCCTGACCTCAAGTGATCCGCCCACCTCGGCCTCCCAACGTGGTGGAATTACAGGCATGAGCCACCGCATCTGGCCCATTTTCACTTTCCATTAGCTGCTTTTTTCCCCCATTCATTTCCTACCTTCCTGTGTATGATTTCTGAATTAAATGTATTTCATGTCTTAACCTTCTGAATTGTTTGTTCTCTCATTTTCCATGTTGTTAAGGAAAATAAGAGGCTAAGTGAGACTTATTAAATGTGCATGTAGTTTCTCAGATCAAGATAAATGCTCACCTGTTGCAGAACGGGACTCTGCTCTTGCTTCACCCAGGATGCGTTTCCTAGTTCCTTCCTAGAGTGGGGCCACACCCTACTCCAGCCCTCCAGACCCAGCTCCCTGCTCTGACATGATTCCACCAGACTATTCCAGCTGTCCTCCCTGGACCTAGATATTTTCCTTTTTTTTTTTTTTTTTTCTGAAAGGCAGTCTCACTCAGTGGTCCAGGCTGGAGTGCAATGGCGTGATCTCAGCTCACTGCAACCTCCGCCTTCCAGGTTCAAGCCATTCTCATGCCTCAGCCTCCCAAGTACCTGGGATTACAGGCATGTGCCACCAAGCCTGAGTAATTTTTGTGTTTTTAGTAGAGACAGGGTTTCACCATGTTGGCCAGGCTGGTCTCGAACTCCTGACCTTGTGAATTGCCCGCCTCGGCCTCCCAAAGTGCTGGGATTACAGGTGTGAGCCACCGCACCCAGCCAACATTTTTTTAACTAAAAAACTTATATGAAATTTATTTTATTGTGGTATGTAGTTCAGTAAATTTTGACTTCTATAGATTCACGTAACCCCCATCATCATCAGGATGGAGAAGTTTCATCACCCTGAAAGCTCTCTTGTGCTGCTCCTTTTTATCACGTGTTCCCTGGCCTCATACCCTGGCAACCACTGATCTGTTCTCCATCAGTATAGGGTATTCTTTTTGAGAATGTCATGTGAGTGGAACCATATTTTAAGTAACGTTTTGAAACCATCTTCATTTACTCCCAGTTATATGTTTGAGGTTTATCTGCTGTTCTGTGTATTGATAGTTCTTTTTATTGCTGAATAGTATCTCGTCATGTGCATGTACAACATGGTGTTTATCCATTCTGCTACTGTAGGACCTTGTGGTTGTTTCCATTTTTCTTTCCCAATTGTAATCCTGCTGTGAGCATTTCTGTACAGATTTTGTGTGAATATAGTTTCCATTTCCCTAGGATAAAGACCTAGTAGTGTGAAAGTTGGGTCATGTGCTGAACTGTTTTCCAAAGTGGCTGTTTTAGTTTGCCTTCCCACTGGCAATCTGTCACGTTTCTGTTGCTCTGTGTCTTTGTTAGCACTTGGTGTTATCAGTGTTTTTTAGTTGAGCCATTCTAACAAGTCTAGTGGGATCTCGTTGTGGTTTTAATTGCACTTCCATAATGGCTAACGATGCTGAATATCACGTTCTTCTTTGCCACTCTTGTATCCTCTGTGAAGTTTCTGTTCAGATCTTTTGCACAGAAAAACTTGTATCATGGAACCAGTAAAATAACCAAGGAGAGGTTGATTAAAGTTCTGTTTATAACCCTACAAGATTCCTGCCCTAGGGATATGGGATGGCTGAACATAGGACGCTGACACTGGACAGATGAAGTAGCAGTTTATTAGTCACACATGCTCACAGCCCTGGGGGTGGGGGACACCGCATGCCATTCAGTTAACGATGTGTGTTGTAACTTTTCGGGGAGGGACATTTGCAGAGACTAACGGTATGACATTCTGAAAAGCAGTTACAGATTAAAAAATCTTTAATTCTGCAGATGATAGTGTCGAACCAAGTGGAACAAAGAAAGAAGATCTGAATGACAAAAAGAAAAAAGATGAAGAAGAAACTCCTGCACCTGTATATAGGGCCAAGTCAATTCTGGACAGCTGGGTATGGGGCAAGCAACCAGGTAATCTTCTGAGTTTTGGCACTTTGAAAAGCTTGATCTGATGCTCCTTTTCTAAATGACTTGGATGGATTATTTGTATTTTTTCATAACAATTTTAAAAATGTAATTTAAAAAATTTACATATTGTGGTAAAATATACATACCATAAAACTTGCCGTTTTAATCATTTTTATGTGTACAGTTCATTGGCATTAAGTATATTCACATTATTGCCCAGCCATCACCACCATCCATCTCTACAACTTTTGCCTTTTCTCTGACTGAAACTCCGTATCCATGAAACACTAACTCCTTGTGTCCCCAAGCAACCACCATTCTACTTTTGTCTCAGAATTTGACTATTCAAGGTGTCTCCTATAAGGGGAGTCATGCGGTATTTGTCCTTTTGTGACTGGGTTATTGAACTTCTTAGGTGTTTGGGGTTCATCCACATGCATCAGAATTTTCTTTTAAAGGCTCAGTACTAGTCCATTATATATGTAAGCCACATGTTATCCCTTCATCAGTGGGCAATCAGGTTGCTTTCGTCTCTTGACTGTTGTAATGCTGCTGTGAACATTGGTTTACAAGTGTCTTGAGTGTCTGCTTTTCATTCTTTGTGTCTATACCTAGGAGTGGAATTGGTCAATAATGTGGAATGCTTACATGTTTATTTATTTTTTTTGAGACAGCGTCTCGCTCTGTTGCCCAGGCTTGAGTGCAGTGGCGCCATCTCAGCTCACAGCAAGCTCCGCCTCTCAGGTTCACGCCATTTTCCTGTCTCAGCCTCCGGAGTAGCTGGGACTACAGGCGCCCCCCACCATGCCTGGCTAACTTTTTTGTATTTTTAGTAGAGATGGTTTCACCGTGTTAGCCAGGATGGTCTCGATCTCCTGACCTCGTGATCCACCCGCCTCAGCCTCCCAAATTGCTGGGATTACAGGTGTGAGCCACCATGCCTGGCCAATAATGTGGTAGTTTTATGTTTAACTTATTATTGTTGTTTTTGAGGTTGGGTCTCACTCTGTTGCTCAGGCTGGAATGCATTGACGTAATCATAGCTCATTGCAGCCTTGAACTCCTGGGCTCAAGTGACCTTCTTCCCTCAGCCTCTCAAGTAGCTAGGACTAGAGGTGCAGGGAATTTCTCATCTTCTCTCTACTGCCTCTGAGTTGGAGATATCAGAGGGAGCCATGGCCCACTGTAAAGTAACACAATGTCCCCACCCACAGGGTTAGAACCCCTCTTCTGGAGGCAGCTCTGAGGGGAGCAGTCACATGTGGAGAGTGCAGGGCTCTGTGTCCAGATGGGGGAAGGGGGTTACCAAGGAGGTTGACCCCCCTCTGGCCAGGTGGCTGCCTTCTGACACACCAGTCTGTCTCTCTAGCACAGTGGCCCCCACACACCCAGCCTGTCAAACCTACAGCCCTCAAGAAGACTTTGGCCAAATCCATGAGCTGCTCCCTCTGTTAAGAAGGAAGCACAGCTGAAGCATGAGGAGGGCGGTAGAGCGTGTATGCTCTGGCCCATCTCCCCACAGTCTGACCAGAAGGAAGGGTCCTTTCAGCCAGGCTTGCCCAGGCTGGGGTTGGAGTGTCAGTATCAAGCCAATGTCTTCTTGCTTAATGGGTGAGCCCAGCTGCTCCCGTGCAGCTGCCACCATAGTGAGGGTGAACCAGCAGGAGGCTCCGCAGCACTTTCAGGCTCAAGCTGCCTGGTGAGATCTACTCTGTGGGCTCTGTAGGCTGGTAGAGGCTTCCAGGAGGAGGAGGGGATGCAGCCATCAGTCCCCACTCCTGGGAGTCGTATTTCTGAAAGCTTGGGTATACAGTAAATATTAGGCTGTGGGCTGGTTTATCTATGGATTTCATGTGGGAGGGTTATAGGTACAAGCAGTTTAAAGATGGAAATTTTGAGAGAGCAGGCAGGGATTTAGTGCCGGGTAAGGCAAGCAGTCTTGTCAAAGTAGCTCTTTTGGGGAGGTCAGAATCCTGTACCAATGTCCTCAGCAGGTTCATCAGCTGCTGGGGGAGTGCCGGACAGGATGAAAGCACAGGAGAACTTTCTGGATGATAGAAATGTTCCATATCTTCAAAGGAGGTGTGTTACATGGGTAATACATTTGTTAAAAGTCATCAAAATGTAAACCAGATCTGTGCATTTCATGGAATATAAAATACCTCAAATCAGAAATATTTTTAAAAAGACAGATGGGCTGGATGCAGTGGCACATGCCTGTAATCCCAGCACTTGGGGAGGCTGAGGCGGGTAGATCACCTGAGTCAGGAGCTCGAGACCAGCCTGGACAACATAGTGAAATCCCGTCTCTACTAAAAATATAAAAATTAGCCAGGGGTGGTGACACATGCGTGTAATCCCAGCTACTTGGGAGGCTGAGGCAGGAGAATTGCTTGAACCCAGGAGGCGGAGGTTACAGTAAGCAGAGATTACACCACTGCACTAGAGCCTGGGCAACAGAGCGAGACTCCATCTCAAAAAAAAAAAAAAGTTTTCAACATTCATTAAAGGCAGAATAGCTTGTTATAGATTAGCCTCCCCACAGGAACAGTTAGAAAAACTGGACAAAAATGTGTCCCCCCTCACCATCAAAAACAATTGTTGGAAGGTAATTGGAGACCTCAGCCAGGACTTGAGTGACCAGGCCTAGGAGGTGACCCTGACAGTCTGTAGTGCTTTCCCCCATTTGGTGATTGGTCAACAGTGGAGGGCTAAGAGGCTAAGAAACTGAGTATGAAGTGATAGTTAAGAGGCTGGAGAGCCTAGCTGAATGTTTGGCACTCTCACAGGGCTGAAATGACATAATGAGAATTTGGGTCCCAGTAAGGAGATGGGACCTTGGTGGGGATCCTGGAAGGGCCACCCCTAAGAATCCAAAAGAATAAAAAATAGACCAGCTGTCACAAAAACTAAAACCTGCTTTGAGCCAGCTTAGTCCCAAACTAGATGAAGGTGATCTGCTTGAACGCCAATTGTGTGCCATAAAGTCAAAGTCAATACTCTCTGGAGGCAGATAAAAGTTTACTAGGCATGCCATAAGACAAGACAACACAAGACTAAACGAGAAAGACCAAGAAAAAAAAAATAGAAACATACATAGATATTAGAGTCCTCAAGTAGAATTTTTTTCTTTTTTTTTTTTTTTTGAGATGGGAGTTTCACTCTGTCAGCCAGAGAGGAGTGCAGTGGTGTGATCTCGGCTCACTGCAACCTCAGCCTCCCACGTAGCTGGGATTGGTGATCCCCCCACCTAGGCCTCCCAATGTGCTGTGATTACAGGTGCCGGCCACCGTGCCCGGCCAGTATTTTGCCACAATTTAAAATAAATTTTCTTTTTTCAAGTTTGTTCTCAGACGATATTCACAAGGTCACGTGGCGGCTTACACTTCTGTAGGCCTTGTTGACAGTGCCGGCTTTTAGATACTGATGATCTTCATCTTTCTCTTGTCTCCTCGGTAGAAGAATGGGATGCAGGAGGTGCTGCCTAAGACTGGGCGCTCCTGGGCATTCTTCCTTCCACCAAGCAGCTGCATGATCTGCTGTGCAGTGCAATTGTCATCAGGAGAACCCTCCGTGGCCTCTCGTGCAGGCTTCACGCTGCCAGGGTGGCTCGTATCATACAGATCCTCGGAGGGAGGGAGGCAGGGCTCTGAGCACTGCTCCTCCTGCATCTTCTGCTCTCCCGTCCTCTCCTTCTCCCGCATCTTCTCCACCTGCCCCCGCATCTTCTCCTCCACCTGCCCCCGCATCTTCTCCTCCTCCTCCTGCATCTTCTCATCCTGATCCCACAGCCTCTCCTCCTTAAATCGCAGCCTCTCGTCCTGCTCCCGCATCTGCTCCTCCTGCATCCGCATTTGCTCCTCCAGCTCACACATCTGCTCCTCCTGCTTCCGCATCTGCTCCTGCTTCCGCATCTGCTCCTCCTTCTCCTGCATCTGCTCCTCCTGCTTCCGCATCTGCTCCTCCTGCTCCTGCATCTGTTCCTCCTGCTTCTGCATCTGCTCATCCTGCTCCCGCATCTGCTCCTCCTGCTTCCGCATCCGCTCCTCCTGCTTCCGCATCTGCTCCTCCTGCTTCCGCATCTGCTCCTCCTGCTTCCGCATCTGCCCCTCCAGGTCACACATATGCTCCTCCTGCTTCATCATCTGCTTCTCCTGCTCCCACATCTGTTCCTCCTGCTTCATCATCTGCTCCTCCTTCTTCTGCATCTCCTCCACCTGCTTCCGCATCTGCCCCTCCAGGTCGCACATATGCTCCTCCTGCTTCCGCATCTGCTTATCCTGCTCCCACATCTGCTCCTCCTGCTTCCGCATCTGCTCCTCCAGCTCGCGCAGCTCCTTCTCCTGCTTCCGCAGCCTCTGCTCCTGTCTCCACATCTTCTCCTCCTGCTTCCGTAGCTTCTCCTTCTGATCCCGTAGCTCCTCCTCCTGATTCCACATCTTCTCCTCCTGCAAAGTGTTGGTTTGAACCTCAAAAGGAAATAGACTCATAAGCTAGGTATATAAATGTAATCTATAAAATAACGGTTTTAGTCTATGATTCTTTAAAAAGAAATTTTAAGCCCTAACCCTGAGGTTTTCTGATTTCCCAGGCATGGTCCCAATTTGTAGATTTTTAGCACACTCTAGAGGATTCTATGGTGGGACAAGAACAAGGACCCAAATTTTCCAGCTCTTGGCTGGAGCCTCCCCATACCCTGCATGATCCCTAGACCATGGTCCCAGCTGGATGGGGCTCCCACACCCCCCGGGGCTGCCGCTGGTCACCTGTGGCAGCAGGATTTTGCCCGTCTCCAGTTTCCTTTTTAGCTCCTTGATGTGGAGCTGGATCTCAGACTTTTCAGTTTCTACGAGTCGAAGTTTTTCTTGTAGTTTGGCATTTTTCTCCTTCAGCTCCTCATTGGTTATGCTATGGCAGGAGGCAATAGAGAAAGGAATGAACGAAGAACAGAAAGGACCGCTTTGGTGATCGACCCTCTACCCTCGCCCCACAACCACAGAACCGTGGCACTAGAAGGGACCCAGGAATTAAAAGTCCCAGGTGGCAGGCCAGAGAGAAGACATGAGTTGCCTGAGGCTACCCCATGAGTCAGTGGCACAGCCGGCACTGGAGCTTCCCTGTGCACACATGCAAACCTGTATGACCCCCTGCCATGCTCACCTGTACCCCCCACCTCCCAGCACACCACCCACGCTAAGGGCTCTCAGACCTCCCATCCCACCTTCCCCTATCCTACGTGTTCCTGTACAGCTCCAGACTCAAAGCGTCCCTCTCCTTTGTTAACTCCTTGATATACTGCAAATAGAGAAAGGTCAAGTCAGGATACAGCAGGCAGAGGAGCAGCTGACCGACCAGTGATGACAGCTACAGTGACTACTCCACAGTAACACTTGCTCCCTCTCAATCCCACCTGACATGTTCTCAAGGCATTTCCAAGTCCATGGTATAATTTTTTTTTCTTTTTCTTTTTTTTTTTTTTTGAGATGGAGTTTCGTTCTTGTTGCCCAGGCTGGAGTGCAATGGCGCAATCTCACCGCACGGCAACCTCTGCCTCCTGGGTTCAAGTGATTCTTCTCCTCAGCCTTCTATGTAGCTGGGATTACAGGCATGTGCCACCACACCTGGCTCTCACTTGTTTTTCAAAGAACTCAGTAAGGGTGGAAGGGACAGGGAAAAAGACTGAATTGTTAGCTGGCTAACAGGGGCCCAGAGAGATGAGAAAATTTTACTATTACTGTATACAGCATTATTACAGTAATGCTGCTATTGCTATTATTACTACCACTGTTGGAAACTTTATTGAGTGCTTCACCAGGCCCTAAGCTAACAATCCCATTTAATCCTCATCACCACCATAGGAGACAGTTATCATTATCACCTCTATTGTGTAGATGAAAAACATGGGGTATTAAAGGTTAAGTGCTTGCCTAAGATCACTTAGAGCTGGGATTTCAACACCCAGGTATATCTGATTCTCTAAACCCATTCTTTTGGTGGGGATAGGGGCACAGATAAGGAGGAGGAAATTAATCCTTTGTTGATTTTTGAAAGAACGATACATTGGCATAGTCCAAACCTCAGAAGGTACAGAAGGGAAATATCTCCCCCCAATACTGTTCCTCTCGCCTGAGTTTTTTATGAATCCTTACAAACATGTTTTATGTATATTACCATAATACGTACACACACAGAGACACACACACACACGTACATGTGTTCCCTCTCTCTACACAAATGGTAACATACTAAAGATACTCTTCTGTACCTTCATGGTACAAGTACCCTAATCCCCACCAAGGATTTGACCAAGGGCACAGCCAAGTATGGGCAGGGTGGGCACTTGGCCTCGGAGCTCTGTGTCCAGTGCTCGCTCCCCACAGCGCCCCGCAACTCACTCACAGCAGCTGACCCAGCCCCAACCTGCCTCTAACAACCACATACAAAAGCAGCAAGAAATGGCCCATGCTGTCTTCTGGGCAGGACACTGCATCCTGCAGAAGGGACCTTTAGGCTCATTCCTCCATCTGTGAAGCTGGGCTCCCAGGGGACCGGGTAGGTGGTTGGACTCACACTGTCCGCCTTCTTGTGCTGTGTGGACACAGCAGAGAGAGCCCGCTGTAACTCTCTTGCAAAGTTCCAGGAATGATGCAGGCATCCTGCCAGATCCTTGGATTCTTCTGGAATGAGAGAGTTTGAGATGCAGCCCAAAGGCCTGTGAAAATGCCAGGTTGAAGGAAGATGGGGTGCCCAGATTCCCACCTTCAAATTTCCTAGCAGCATCCTGGCTGTAATAGAGCGCTGTCTCCAGTTCAGTTTTCTGACACATAAGGATTCGTATGGTATGATCCTGGGCCTTTGGGAGAAAAGACAAGCAAGTGCTGAAAGAGAAGCAAAGAAACCTTCTCCAGATGAGAGGAGGGAACTTCACACCCTCCACTCACCTCTAGCTGCCTCCTTAGGGCTGGCTGATATTGGTGGCTTTCCTGCTTTTCCTATAGGAAGAGGAAGACAGAGCTCTTACTAGAGGGAGGCAGAGATGGCACAGCAAGAGACATGCCCCCAGAATGGCACCACTGCCCCAGGACAGGCCCACCCATGGGACCAGGTTATCAGGGACCCTGTGGGGATGGGGTGGAATCTGGGAGGTGAGCCTTCCTCCCCGTACTGGGAGTAGGCGAGACGAGACTGGGGCCTCTACATCTGAGTGCCCCCGAAACCCAGCAGTCATGTCGTGAGCAAAGAAAGAAACCATGTTACTTCTTTCAGCTGAGCTCGGTTCTGTTGTTTCTGTGGGGAGAGTCAAAGGAAGGTGACTGAGGGTAGCCCCTCGATTCTATTCCCCAGGCCAGGAAGCGGTAGGCAGGGGTCAGGAATGGATTTTAAGGGCAAAGTTCTTAGACCCAATGGGAACACGAACTGATCAACTCTCCTTAATGCCCAAAGAAAAAGGATTTGAGTCTTTATTGGTTTTTGCCCACAGCCACAATACTGAAAGTCTGAAACTAGATTCTCCAGAAAAGACAGTAACAGAAACCTTCAGACATGGAATGTGAGAAAAGCCCACCCTTCTGCTAGCTTGTGATTTAGAAAGATGTGTTCATTCAACAAGCATTGAGCAAGCACATAGGGGCCAGGGACAGTTCTTCCCAGCTGGGATATAGGACGGAAAAGGCAGACAGGAGCCCTTGGCCCCAAGGTTTCCATTCTAGTGAATCTTTAAATCCCAGAGTCTCAGAGCAAACAGAAACCTCTAATACTCTAACTCTACCTCCTCAGGAAATGGAAGCCCAAAGAGGAGAGGAGTTTACAGCAGGCCCTGGACTAGAGATTAACACAACAACAACAACAACAACAACAACAAATCTGATTTAAGCTTCACACATGTAAGTAAAACATTACCACCCCTATTTTACAGATGTGAAAAGAGAGGTCCAAAGAACTCAAGCAATTTGCCATAAATCGTGTCCCTCGCAGATGGAGAGAGAGGTAGGATTCAAACCCAGAATTCTTAACCAGTACCCAGCAGTTCTTCCTTCCACAATCTCAACAGTTACCCTCGACTTCCCCTTGTGCCCCTTGTCCTCAGGAGACCAGCCAGCCAAGACTCACATCCTCAGGTGAATGGTAACCACCAGAAGTGGTTTTCTCAGGGTTAGTGCCATTATTTATTTTCTTCTGTTTGCTGTCGGTTGCTCCGGTACCAGCACCAGCACTGTTCCACTGATGATCATCTGTAAACTGTGGAAAAGAGGAGCAGTGATACTCATGAGAACTACAAGCTCCTACAGTCACTTTACAGTTTATACAAAATACTCTTATAGACTATCTGATTTAATGCCACCGACAACTGTACAAGGTGTTGTTGCAATCACTTAGTGACTGAGAGAGATTGATACCATGGCTAAAAGAAAGGCAATAATGGAACCGAAACTCATTCTTCTGCCTCCGAGCTCTGGGATTTTGCCACAAATCCGCAGCTGCCAGGGACCAAAACCAGAGGCAGAGGTAGAAAAGTAAAAGTCACGTATCCTCAGGGCAGAAGGCAGCCTTTCTGTTAAATCTGGGAATTGAACAGAAAGAGGACAACCCAAGCTTCATTTTGGAGAGAAGTCTGCTAGTCTCTTAGAAATATATGTGTGACTGTCATCCCTAAGAACATTAATGTTTTGTCTCTCTCAAGAGAATCAAGGGAAAGTGATGCTTCAGAAAGATGCCCCATATGTATCCTGTGGCACTGAAAGTACCCCAGGTTGAGATGAGATGAGGAAGATTCAAGTTGTCAAGTTCAGTTTCCCAAGGTCTCTTCCACAGAAGATGAGCAAATCTCACTTCAAAGATCACTGACTGATGGGCACTCTGGTGCCAGAACCATGGAGAATTCAAATATGAGGTGGAGAACTTAGGAAAAACTGTTGAAGTCTCTCTGGAGAGTAGAAGCCTGGGAGAAAACCAAACCAAACCCGTCCTCCCATTGCCACCCAGAGACACTGTCAACATTTTGAGTTCACAAGGGAGGTGTAGGCTTTTCAAACAGTCAACTTCTGTGTTAAGGGAGTAAGGCAGCCTGAAACTTCTTGATCCTAGGTCACATGGTCCCCACTCCCCTTCCAGATGGAAATTTGTGCTGCAACCAGCGTAACCAGAAACGGGGTGAGAACACTTAGGGGATGGGTCCTAAGATCAAAGGCCAGTCTTGCAGCAGTAATGACAGTTCCTAGAGGGACTGTGCCATCAGTACATTCCACTCCTCCGTGGGGTGATGGGGGACGGGTGACATCAGTGCTATGCCCAAGTTGCCTCTTTGAGATTGGGTTGGGGTTCGCAGGGTTGGGACCCAGGTACTTGGAGACATGAGCCCAAACAGCCCAAGGAGGTCAGCCATGGGGCAGCGGTAGGCAAGGGCAGAGTATGGAGCGGGGAGCCCCAGGAGTCACCTGCCCAAAGTCACCCTGGGCTGACTGGTGAGGGCAGGTGCTGGGGCATCCAGTTCCTTGGAAACATGAACCTGAAGGGCCCAGGGAGGTCAGTTTTCAGGCAAGAGGAGGTGAGGGCAGAGTACAGAGCAGAGAGTCCCTTGAGTCACCCGCTCAAAGTCAGGTGAGGGCAGGGGTTGGGGCTGACACAAGATTTTGGTTGAGGGAGCCCAGAGGCATTGGGGGGGCCCAGCCTGGTGTACCTCTGGAGTGACACGGACTCTGACAGCTGTTCTGCCATCAGAGGGGGCCTGGGGTTGGGTTGGGGTTGGGGTGCCGCAATCCTATGCGTTTTACCTTTTCCTTGGCCTCAGGCAATTTGCTCTGTTGGTTTTTCTCTGACATCATGGGGAGGGGAGGGAGGTGGGGTTGGGGCCACATTGGCGTGATCCAGGCAACGGCAGTGATATGCCTCCAGTCACGTACCACGCAGCTATGTGACTGAGCCAGAGGAGGCGTCACCAGGGCTGCACTAGAATGCAGAATAGG
Organism: Pongo abelii; assembly: GCF_028885655.2. Taxonomy (NCBI): domain Eukaryota; kingdom Metazoa; phylum Chordata; class Mammalia; order Primates; family Hominidae; genus Pongo; species Pongo abelii. The sequence continues at coordinate 21,974,979 of NC_072001.2, read as the reverse complement.
GGTGTGGCCTTAATGCTCCAAGCCCATTGGTCAATGAGAAAGATGAAAGGGAAAGGAGGCGGGGTCAAGCAGCCACGTGTCATGAAGGTCCTGTGATGTCACAAGGAAAGGCGCCCATGCAACTGCTGTCCCCAGCCACTCTGGGAGAGGGGTGGGGCTGGCTTTCACTTTCTGAGCTTTAAAACTTTATCACCTTAATTGAGGTACAAATCCTATTATAATAGAAAATTTACAGCATGCTTGATGATTAATAAAGCTGACTATATTATCCAACATTCCAATAAGGTAAAATAATCACAATAATTTCTCTTTTTTGGAAAAAGTTTCTCTTATTCTCCTACATTATTAAGGGTTTTTTTTGGTTTTTTTTTGTTTTTGAAACTAGAGACATGTCTAATATATTTAAAAACACAAAGCTTTTGAGGTGGGTGTGATGGCTCATGCCTGTAAACCCAGCACCTTGGTAGGCTGAGATGGGTGTATCACCTGAGATCAGCAGTTCAAGACCAAAATGTTAGTATTTTAGTGTGTATTTTAGTATTTATTTTAGTATTTAATACATCATTTAGGGCTACTTGTAGCCGCAGAAAGAATAAATCTGATTCAGTGACTTAAAGAAATATAGATTTCATTTTTGTCACTTACAACGTGCAGAGGAAGGCAGTCCAGGGTTCTTTTCAGTTTCCTGATACTTTCTTAGCCATGTTTTTATTCTTTTGGTTACAATGTGGCTGCTGTTTTTCCAGGCCTTGGATTGCCTTCCAAGGAGGGATAGAAGAAAGGTCAAAAGGCTGAGTCTGTCTCTTTTTAGCTGAAAAATGTAGATTTCTCAAAAATTTTAAGATTATACTGCAATTCAATTTTCATTCTTTTTTTTTTTTTTGAAACACAGTCTTGCTCTGTTGCCAGGCTGGAGTGCAGTGGCACAATCTCGGCTCACTGTCACAACATCCGCCTCCACTGTTCAAGCGATTCTTCTGCCTCAGCCTCCCTAATAGCTGGGAATACAGGCATGTGCTACCACGCCCGGCTCATTTTTTTTTATTTTTAGTAGAGACAGGGTTTCACCATGTTGGCCAGGCTGGTTTTGAACTCCTCCAGAACTTGTGATTTGCCCACCTCTGCCTCCCAAAGTGCTGGGATTAGAGGCGTGAGCCACCGTGCCCGGCCTGCAATTTTCATCTTTTGGCTGCAAATAAGTTATGTCACTATTCTCAGCTTGGGGAGTGTTTAGCTCACATATTGCTTCCTCTCTGTTGACAGGTTTTAAGATTTATGAATAGGTACTGAATTTTATCAACTGCTTTTTTCTTTCTTGATTGAGCAATGTTTTTTCTTATCTTTTTATGTTGATAAGGTAACTTAACAGTGATTGGCTTTTGAATGTTTAACATTGCACTTCTGGAATTAAATCAACTTTGTTGTGATATGTGATTAATACCATATTATGTGTGGTTGAGATGGGCTTGCTCATATTTCATTTGGTAATTTTGTACTTAACGCTCACAAGAGAAAGTGGAGTCTAAGTTTTTCTTCTGTTTTTTTTTTTTTTTTTTTTTTTTTGGCCATGGAGTCTCGTCCTGTTGTCCAGGCCGGAATGCAGTGGCATGATCTTGGCTCATTGCAAGCTCCGCCTTCCGGGTTCACACCATTCTCCTGCTTCAGCCTCCTGAGCAGCTGGGACTATAGACGCCCACCACCACGCCTGGCTAATTTATTGTATTTTTTAGTAGAGACGGGGTTTCACCCTGTTAGCCAGGATGGTCTCAATCTCCTGACCTCGTGATCCACCCTCCTCGGCCTCCCAAAGTGCTGGGATTACAGGCATGAGCCACTGCGCCCAGACTTGTGAGGTTTTAATATGAAGTATTAAAGCTATGCTGTTTAGACAATTTGAGAAATGTTTCTTCTCCTATTTCTGACAGAGTTGATGTAAGATGTGTGCTATTTCTTCCTTAAGCATTTGGAAAGAATTCACTTATTAAGCCATGTGAGACTGTAGTTTTCTTTATAAGGTGTTTAATTACAGGTTCAATTACATATATTTGAATATTCATTTTGGTAACCTGTGTTTGCTGAATCAATTTGTTCATTTTATATAAAATTTCAAAGTTGTTCTATTATTCATTTATCTTTTTAAATATTTATAAGGTCTGCAGTTAGAGTTTCTGCCTTTTGTCTGTTTTCTTAATCAGTCTCGCTGGGGGCCATCAATTTTATTAGTGTTTCAGAAAAGCAAACTTTGATTTTATTCATCCCTTTACCATACTGAAAATGTTTTGCTTAATTTCCAAACTTATAGTTCCACTCTGATTAAATATTTGTATAACTAAAACTCTTTGGAATTTGTGTCTTCTCAATGATCAAAAATATGGCTAATTTTTATAAATATTGCTTCTCCACTTGAAAAGGATATGTATTCTGCATGTTGAGTGTAGTGTACCACGTCTCTCAATTAGATCGAGCGTGTTAAATGCATCCTTTAATGATTCTATTTCCTTACTGATGTTTGTTTATTTTTCAGTGGCTGAGACACAGATATTAAAGTTTCCCACAATGATCGTCAACTTATTTCTTTTTTTCGTTTGTTAAGCTTTGTTCTGTGTGTTTTAAGGTTAAGTTACCAAGCATAAACACATTTAGAATTCCTTTTTCTCCCTGCTGGTTGCACCCTTTTTTCATTGGAAATACCCTCTTTATATCTCTCACATAGCTCTTTCATTAGAGTTTTTTTAATATGTAAAAGAAAATAAAGTCTTGGAACTGCCAAACCTGTTATGCTAAGGGAGACAAGTTTGGGATCTTAGTCATGCAACACTGCCATTCTTTCTCCCCAAAGAGATAGCTGCCATTTCACAATCCTGTGTGATGGCATTAGACATAAGCCAGGTCCCCACTACCACAAAGGCCACGTACCTCTCCATATGGCCCCCCTTACAAACTGTTCACAGGGACATTCCTTGCTAGCCCCTAAATATTTCAGGATCCATGTCCCCCTATAAAATAAGCATATGCCAGTTGTAACCCTGGCTCTGCAACCTCAGTTTAAGACGTAAAACTGAGTTCTATTCAATCTGACACTGACAATGTTGATTATAGGCTTATCTTCCCAGGTACAGAACAAGAAAATGAGATCAGTCACTCTTCAGGCTACCCTGAGATGGCTGCATAATTGACTCTTTCCTCCCTCTTTTCAAATGTTTACCTTATCTTTGTAAAAGAAGATTTACTGAGCACTAATTAGAGCTTCCTAAGAATGTAACCACCCCTTCACTGCCTGCTCCCCCTCCCTTTCTTCTCTCCTGCCTGCTTTCTCCCTTTACATGCTGAGTTCCCAAAACCCTCTTTGGAAAGCATGGTTACAGTAGTTTCTGTGGCTTGTGTTTTTTCTGGGGTTGTTGTCAAATTGTGCCTCCACAAAGCTCTATTGATGCAGGCACTTGCCTCAGTGGGTGGCTCATTTTTTGTTTTGTTTTGTTTTGTTTAACAGATATAAATACAGTTACCCCTGTTTTTATTTACTTAGTCTTTGCTTTGTCAGTCTTTGACTGTCAATTTTTCTTTTTTAAAAATAAATTTTCTTGTGTATAGTTAAGGCTTACAACATGATGTTAAAGGTTATATATAGATTGTAAAAGATTCCTATACTGAAAGAAATTAACACACCAATCATTTCACATAGTTCCCCATTTCCTTATTGCTTTTGTGGCAAGAGCAGTTGAAATCTACTCATTGAGCATGAATTTCACATACAGAACAATTTTGTTCCCTGCAGTCCTCATGTCATACATCTCTAGGCTTGTTCATCCTTCATACCTGCTACTTTGTATCCTTTGGCCTCCATGTCCCCAATTTCTCCCCTCTCCTACCTCTCCTGGTAGACAATGTTTTACTCTCTATCTCTGTAGATTTATTTATTTACATTTTTACATCCCACATATAAATGGGTTTATGCAATATTTGATTTTCTGTGTATGCTTTATTTCACTAAGCATGACGTCCTCCAGCCTCACCCATCTTGCGGCAAATGGCAAGACCTTGTTTGTTTTAGGGCTGAATAATATTCCATTGTGTAAGTGTGCCACAGTCTCTTTATCCATTTATCCATTGATGGACACTTAGATTGTTTCCATATCTTGGCTATTGTGATTAAGGCTGCAATGAACATGAGAATACAGATATCTTTACAAAGTAATGATTTCATTTCCTTTGAGTGTATGCCCAGAAGAGGGATTGCTGAGTCATATGGTGGTTCTATTTTTAATTTCTCTAGAAATCTTCATACACTTTTCCAGAATGGCTGTATCAATCTGTATTCTCATCCATAGTATGCAAAAGTTCCCATTTCTCCACACTCTTGCCAATATTTATCTTTTGACTTTTTGATAATGGTCATAAGGGGTGTGAGGGGGTATCTCAGTGGGTTTGATTTGCATTTCCCTAATGATCTATAATGCAGAACACCTTTCAGATACCCACTTGCTATTTTTATATCTTCTTTAAGGAAAGGTCTATTCAAGTTCTTTTTTTAAAACATTTAAAAAATTGGGTTATTTGTTTTGAGTTGTATCAATTATTTATATATTTTGGGTTTTTTTTTTTGAGACAGGGTCTTGCTCTGTTATGCAGACTGGAGTACAGTGGCACAATCACAGCTTACTTGACCTTCTGGGCTGAAACACTCTCCCATCTCAGCCTCCCAAGTAGCTGTGACTACAGGCGCACACCACCATGCCTGGCTAATTTTTAAATGTTTTGTTGAGACAGGGTCTCACTATGTTGGCCGGCCTGGACTCAAACTCCTGGGCTCAAGTGATCCTCCCACTTCAGCTTCTGAAAGTGCTGGGATTAAGGAGTGAGCCACTGCACCTGGCTAAATGTTGGATATTTCCTCCTAATTGGCTGGGTGCAGTGGCTCACACTTGTAATCCCAGCACTTTGGGAGGCCGAGGCACTTGGATCACTTGCGGTCAGGCATTTGAGACCAGCCTGGCCAATATGGTGAAAACCTATAATGGAGTTTTGGTTTCTTTCACTGGGAAATGTGGATTGTGACCATCCCTGCCAAGAAGGAGAGGAGATGGGCTGATGTGTGTTGTGAGTCCCAAGATGGTGAAACCCCGTTTCTACTAAAAATACAAAAATTAGCCAGGCATAGTGAGGCTGAGGCAGGAGAATTTCTTGAACCTGGGATGCAGAAGTTGTAGTGAGCTGAGATCGCACCATTGTTCTCCAGCCTAGGCAACAGAGCAAGACTTTGTCTCAAAAAAAGAAAAAAAAAAATTCACTTCAATAAATGGTGAGACCAGCTTTGCAAAGATGACGACGGTGAGAGAAGTCTAGCATGGCTGACTCCATCTTGCTTCCAGTCTCACAGGCCTGCTGTCTTTGCTCATTCCTGGGCATAGGCCAAATCAACCATGGGAGAAATTTGGTTCATAGTCTATTGTTGCCATTTCCAGTCCTTGGGGGTCCCCTCTTTCCACTCCATGCTTAGTTATTAATTTGTTACTCTGCTTTAAAATGTACTTTTTTTTGTAATCCCAACTACTCGGGAGACTGAGGCAGGAGAATCGGTTGAACCTGGGATGTGGAGGTTGCAGTGAGCTGAGATGGCACCATTGCTCTCCAGCCTGGGTGACAGAATGAAACTCTGTCTCATAAAACAAATATAACATGAAATGGTAACGTCTTTCTTTAAAACCAAAGAAAATATGTGCAGTGGATGTCTTCCTGTCACTTCGCACAGCCTACTGCCATAGCGCCTGAGCCCCAGACCCCAAACTCACTGTCCTGCTCGGGGACCCCAGACCACACTGGCCATTGAGGGCACCCCAAGTACTCTCCTATCCTCACCTCGCTCCTGCAGTAAATGGCTAAATGAATAAATCAGAAGTGAAGCCAAAAACAAAAATAAAATCCACATGTGGAACAGGAGAGGCGAGCAGAGGCCACAGTCTGGAGGCCTGGGCTGATACGCTGCAAAGAGATGTCTCTGGGTGCTGCCTGCGGGGTGCAGTCTGCCATTCAGAACACACTTAGAGAAGCCCTAACCATTAAAGAGCACCCATTCCTGAGTCCCCTCCCTGCCCACAAAACTTGCCTTGAAACACCCTAACCTCAGCCTTTGGGGAGGTGGATTTCAGTGATAACTCCAGTCCTTCCATGTGGCTGGCATTGAGTTAATTCAACTCCTTACTGCAATAACATGGCCTCAGTGAACTGGTTTTGTCTGTGCAGCAAGCAGGAAGAACCCACCGGGGAATTACAATGGTATTGGGAAAACTGGATTTCCACGTGCAAAAGAATGAATGATGTTATCCCAAGTGGTTGGGGATGCAATCATAGGGGTGTGGAAATGGTCCTCATGCACTGAGTCCATGTCTGGATGAGGCCACAGGTTGAGTCCAGGTGGAGTGAGTCTGAAAAACATCCCAAAAGGCCAATCTTAGACAAGAGTGACGTTATCTACAGGAGTCATTGGGGAAGACACAAATCTTGTGACCTCTGGCCACATGACTCCTGAGCAGTAAGGGATTACAGAAACTATGCCTGTATTTTCACAGAATTCAGGATCCCCACCCCAAATCCTAATCTTGTGGCCTTTCATTCATCTTACAAAAGTGGGTTCAGCTCCTGGACAAGGACAGGATCAGTTTTAGGGAGGTTCTATTATCATCCTTGCTTCAACGTTAACATAGCAGACAAGCGCAGAACCAGAAATTAACACGTGGGAAATTATACACCACAAAAAGAGAGTACAATCCATCGAAGAACCAAGGGAATGGCAATAGCAGAATGTCAGGAAAGGACTTTATAATGTGTAGACCTTAGAGAAATTATGAACTGAGACAAGAATCCATTTGAATTCTTGGAAATAAAAAACGTAATTACCGTGTCAGCCAGGCTGGTCTCAAACTCCTGACCTCAGGTGATCCACCTGCCTTGGCCCCCCAAACTGCTGGGATTGCAGGCATGAGCCACTGCACCCAGCCAAGAAGTGACTATTCTTTCTCCATTGTGTCCTCTTGATGCCCTTGTCAAAAGTCAGTTGACCAGATATGTTTGGATTTATTTCTGAGCTCTCTGTTGTATTACTGTCAATTTTTCCATATCCTATTTTTCTTTGTTTTTGTTTTTTTTTTTGTTTTTTTTTTGCTTTAAAAACTTTCTTCCCCTTTGGTCCAAGGCTTGGGAGAAGGCTGGAGGGTGGTTGAAAAGCTGCCTACTGGCTGGAGGGAGAGGGTCAGGCAGAAGCCTTGATACCAGGAGGTGCAGAGGAGCCCCTCAAAGACTGCTGGGCTCTGGAGGCCCTGGTTGTGCTTGCGGGTAGGCTTTTGGAAAAGAGGAGACTGGTGCAGGCGGGCCTGGGGGCTGGCTGTCCAGCAAAGGTAACTGCAGTGGTTGCCCGTCATCTTGAAGAGTTTCATCTTCCCATTTAGGAAATGGCTGTCCTGAAAGTCACAGAGATGAAGGTCTGTGTGGGCAGAACCCAGGGCATGCAGATCCATAAGGGCCTGATTCAGATTCTTCTCCAGGCGATGGTGGCTTTGATGGCATCCATGGTTTTCCCCACTCATCTAGAGATGGCTTCTGTGCACGTTGGAAGATGGTGCAGCTGGTTTTGCGCTTCCAAGAGACACACTGTGCCCTTGTGCTTCTATTGAACCAACTCATGGAAGAAGCAGCCAAAGCCCTCCAGAGCCACTCATTGTGGTTGAAATAGAAGCCCAGGGAACTGTAAGTTCTGGAGACCCACCGATACACATGGACCAGGCAGCTGACCACAGTTTCCTTCTTGGTGGAATCATTCTGACGAATCTGGGAGGTCGTGGTTGTTCTGCAATAAGGAGCTAACCTTATTTCTAACAACAATGGGGTTGGCTGGTCCTGGAGGCAGGAGATGGCTGAGAAGATGGTCCTGGAGGTTGTAACTGGAGAGGAGATTGGAGGTTAGGAGAGGCTGGAAGAGAGGGAGGGCTCAGGTCTGTCCTAACACTGTTGAAACAAGGGACAGATGTGTGGGACCACTGGGAGTGCTACCTGGACCTGCATTTTATTTATTTATTTGTTTGTTTATTTATTTATTTATTATTGAGACAGTCTCACTCTGTCGCCCAGGCTGGAGTTCAGTGGTGCAATCTTGGCTCACTGCAACCTCTGCTTCCCGGGTTCAAGCAATTCTCCTGCCTTAGCCACCTGAGTAGCTGGGATTACAAGCTCCCACCACCATGCCCAGCTAATTTTCATATTTTTAGTGGAGACGAGGTTTCACCATGTTGGCCAGGGTAGTCTCCCACTCCTGACATCAGGTGATCCACCTCCCTCAGCCTCCCAAAGTGCTGGGATTACAGGCGTGAGCCCCCACGCCTGGCCTGGACCTGCAATTTTAATGTGTGTCTTTCATATGCAGAATACATCTAAGAAATGAAAAGAAATCTGATATATTTTCATTTTTGTGATTTTACTTTGTTGTTTGGTTTTGGGGTCTTTTTTGAAACACGGTCTCACTCTGTTGCCTAGGCTGGAGTACAGTGGCATGATCATAGCTCACTACAGCCTCAAACTCCTGAGCTCAAGCGATTGTCCCACCTCAGCCTGGGGCTACATGTGCAAACCACCATATTTGGCTAATTTTTTAAATTTTATTTTTATGTATTTTTTGAGATGGAGTCTTGCTCTGTCACCCAGGCTGGAGTGCAGTGACACCATCTCGGCTCACTGCAAGCTCCACCTCCTGGGTTCATGCCATTCTCCTGCCTCAGCCTCCTGTGTAGGTGGGACTACAGGTGCTCACCACACTGCCTAGTTAATTTTTTTTTTTTTTTGTATTTTTAGTAGAGATAGTGTTTCACCGTGTTAGCCTCCTGACCTCTTAATCTCCCCGCCTTGGCCTCCCGAAGTGCTGGGATTACAGGCATGAGCCACCACGCCCAGACTAATTTTTTTATTTTTAGTATAGACAAAGTCTCGCTATGTTGCCAAGGCTGGTCTTGAACTCCTAAGCTCAAGCAGTCGACATGCCTCGGCCTCCCAAAGTGCTGGCAGAAGCCACTGAGACTGGCCTGATTTTCATTGTTATATGCATCATTCATCATCTTTTCTCCCTGGCACTTTTTTTCTCTTTTTCTTTGTCCTTGATATTCTGAAGTTTCATTCTGTATGTATGTGTGAGCATGTGTATACAGGCATACACACACAACGCTTTACAAGTTCTGTTCAGGTGTCAGTTCAGTAATTGCTAAATTGTTAATTTCAGTCATGACATTTTTTATTTCCAAGGATTCAAATTGATTCTTGTCTCAGTTCCTTCTCTATTTCTCTAAGGTCTGTGCATTATAAAGTCCTTTCCTGACATTCTGCTTCACCATTCCCTTGGTTCTTCCATGGATTTTACTGTCTATTTGTGGTGTATAACTTCCCCCACATGTGTTAATTTCTGGTTCTGCCCTTGTCTGCTAGGAGAGGCTTGTCTAGGTGTGTTTTGAATGGCAGACTGCTCCCCGCAGGCAGCCCCCAGAGACATGTCTTCACAGCGTATCAGCCCAGGCTTCCAGGCTGTGGCCTCTGCTCACCTCTCCTGTTCCCCGTGTGCATTTTCTTTTTGGCTTCTCTTCTGAGTTATTCTTTTAGCCATTTACTGCAGGAATGAGGTGAGGATAGGAGAGTACTTGGTGTGTCCTCAATGTTCAGTGTGTTCTGGGGGTCCCCGAGCAGGACAGTGAGTTTGGGGTCTGGGGCTGGGGCGCTATGACAGTAGGCTGTGCGAAGTGACAGGAAGACATCCGTTTTGCACACTTTCTTTGTTTTTTTTTTTTAAAGAAAAACATTACCATTTCAAGTCCCTGGAGGTCCCCTCTTTCACTCCATGCTTAGTTATGAATTTGTTATTCTGCTTTAAAATATATGTATTTTTGGTAATCCCAGCTACTCGGCCGACTGAGACAGGAGAATCGCTTGAACCTGTGAGGTGGAGGTTGCAGTGAGCCAAGATCGCACCATTGCACTCCAGCCTGGGCAACAGAACGAAACTCTGTCTCAAAATACATTTTTTTTTGTTTTGATTTTAGTATGTCTAATGATGTTCTATAGAAGAAAGAGATGTAGCATGTGGTCATGCTGCTGTCTTGACAGTGGAATTTTTGTTGTTGCTGTTTTTTGTTTTGAGACGGAGTCTCGCTCTTGTGGCCTAGGCTGGAGTGCGGTGGCGCCTTCTTGGCTCACTGCAACTTCCACCCAGGTTCAAGTGATTCTCCCACCTCAGCCTCCTGAGTAGCTGGGATTACAGGCACCCACCACCACGCCCAGCTAATTTTTGTATCTTTAGAGGGCCAGGATTTCACCATATTGGACAGGCTAGTCTTGACCTCCTGACCTCAGGTGATCTGCCTGCCTCGGCCTACCAAAGTGCTGGGATTACAGGCATAAGCCACCGTGCCCAGCCAACAGTGGACTGCTTTTGTCTGTCTACTCTGTGAAATAGTAACACCTCGCAGCCCAAGAGCTCAATATGGATCTAGACCAGAGTGAGGTTGGCAGAGGTGGAGCGGCATTGGGGCCTGAGTTCAGGTCCTCCAGCTCACTCTGACCACACTGTGTGGGGTCTTCTCTTGTGCCTACTCAGCCCTGGATGCTGGTGTTGGCTGAGATGTCCACTCCTTCAAGGGTTCTGGATCTCTGGTGCAAGTTCCATTGTCTCAGCCTCAACTTGTCCTGGGCCTGGCCCACCCAGCTGACTGTGTCCTGTCTTGCAGTGGCCAAGTCGCTCTTAAGAGGTCTACAGGCAGTTCTGTGAGGCCACTGCCTGAGGCCACCCTGCTTAGTAGCCTCACTGTCTGTCTCTTTTTTTTGTTTGTTTTTCTCTGATTTTTATTTCTTTAAAATAATTCATACAGATGGTTACAATCACAAACATGATTTTAACCAAAATCTTGCTAGCCTACCACATCAACAGGATGGCACTGGTGCAAGCAGGGATGCTGCCACCCTCTGTGTCCCCAGGACAGAAGTCGATGGGCAGTGGGCAAGCTGGGCAGCGCCCAAGCTTTTCATCTTGGAGCTGCTTCGTGATGCTGTCTTCATTTGGAACAAGGGGGGGTTCATGCCAAAATTAGGAAAAACAGCCTTTGTTTTGTTTTTCTAAATTATTCTGAAAATAAGACAAGCAGGTAGAAAAAACAATGCACTCTGTGGCATAAAAAAAAAAAAAAAAAAACGGGAAGGATTCATTGTCCTGAGAAGTTTGCCAACTGCCTCATTCCGGGGCATGTTCCAACATAAAAAAAAAAAAAACCCTCAAATTGACTTCCGAATGCTCCTTCAGGTTTTCTTTTTGTTGACAGCTAAGCAAACAGATCTTTGTAATGTTCTAAAAACTGTACACAGACAAGAATGTTCGTGGGAGAATAACTACTGACTTCTGCTTAATGAGGAAGGCGAAGGACACAGGGCAGAGCGCCCATAAGACTGATGACGACAACCGACACGAGGCCCAGCGCTGCCCCCTCTCACCTCCTGACAGCCCGGACAGTCTCTGCAGTGCCAGGGCTGCCACACAGGCGCCTCCTCCACACACTCTGGTCCGAGGGTTTCCGGGCCCTCCGCCCAGGCGCCCGGGCTGGAGAGATCCTCCGGGGCTACAACTGGTCACTGGCGTGCTCTCTATCTGCCTGGGGCTTGACGGTTTGGCCAGGAGAAGGGGCCCCTGTGGGGCGGGTGGGCCACAGGGGGCAGGCTGTGGGATAGGGACACGGCGATGTGCAGGATACCTTTCACAGCAGCTGGGATGTCAGTGGGAGCCACTCCCACCACGCCCTGAGGGTACCTGTAGGTGGCCCCGTTGAGCTCAGGGTGCACGATGGCAGGGTCCACGCTGGCACAGTGGGTGGCGGCCGTCAGATGGTCCTTGTTGACACAGTTCTTCAGCCTGTCTGGGATACGGCTCTGCGGATCTCCTGCGCCACCTCCTCTGGCATCTCGGTGGATGCCTGCTCGCTGTACCACGCAGCATGGGGGGTGCAGAAGAGATTGGGTGCAAACTTCGGGGGCCCTGGCTAAAGCTAAAGGGTTCTGACTCATGCACAACCAGGGCCTCGCCGCGGATCTGACCCTCCTTCAGGGCCTGGGCCAATGCCTTCTTGTCCACCAGGCCGCCCCAGACAGTGTTCACCAGTGTTCACCCTTGTCTCACTCTAAAGAACAGCAGCATTCCAAAGGAAAGTGGCAGCCAGGCGCAGTGCTTCACGACTGTAATCCCAGCACTTTGGGAGGCCAAGGTGGGTGGATCACTTGAGGTCAGGAGTTTGACATCAGCCTAGCCAACATGGTGAAAACCCATCTCTACTAAAAATACAAAAATTAGCTGTGTGTGTTGGTGTATGCCTGTAATCTCAGCTACTCAGGAGGCTGAGGCAGGAGATTCGCTTGAACCTGGGATGCAGAGGTTGTTGTGAGCTGAGTTGATGCCACTGCACTCCAGCCTGGGTGACAGAAGGAGACTCTGTCTCGATGAATAAATAAATAAATAAAATAAAGGAAAGCAACATAAACTGTGTTGTGTGTACAAACAGTTTAGGCACAGTGAGCCACTTTTATTAGGTAGGGAATGGTGACACACCTCTCTAAACCCAAGTTCCCAGATGCCAGCTTTGCAAGCAGCCCTCTCTGAGGACAGTAGTCTCAGACCTGCTATTCTAATTCTTCTGAACAGCATCCTAGACAAAATTTCTAATTTTTTTTTTTTTCCCTGCTAGGGAGTCTTACTCTGTTGCCCAGGCTGGTCTTGAACTCCCGGGCTCAAGCAATCCTCCCACTTCAGCCTCCCAAAGTGCTAGGACTACAGGTGTGAGCCACCACCCCTGGCCAGGTTCTACTTTTTAATATTTAAAACATGAAATAGGCTTGGCACGGTGGCTCACCCCTGTAATCCCAGCACTTTGGGAGGCTGAGGCAGGCAGATCACTAGAGGTCAGGAGTTGGAGACCAGCCTGGCCAACATGGTGAAACCCCGTTTCTACTAAAAATACAAAAATTAGCTGAGTGTGATGGCAGATTCCTCTAATCCCAGCTGCTCGGAAGCCTGAGGCACTTATACCAGGGAGGTTGAGATTGCAGTGAGCCGATAACATGCCACTGCACTCCAGCCTCAGTGACACAGCGAGACTCTGTCTCAAAAAAGAAAAAAAAACTAGATGGTGTCAGTGATTTCTATTGCATCAGGTCTGGAGGCGCTCTGTACCTGATTGCTCCACTTTTAGTGGTGCTAAGTTCAAATAATTCAGGTGGTGAGAAACTGACTCCTTCACTGCAAACATCCCCCATCATCCTCTCATCTAATATGGTATTTTCATCCATTGCCATCTTTGCCTCAATAAATTAATTAAATACCACAAAATGGTGATTTTTTTTTTTTTTTTTTTGAGATGGATTCTCACTCTGTTGGCAGGCTGGAGTGCAGTGGCGCAATCTTGGCTCACTGCAACCTCTGCCTCCCGGGTTCAATTGATTCTCCTGTCTCAGCCTCCCGAGTAGCTGGGATTAAAGGCACGCACCACCCCACCCAGCTAATTTTAGTATTTTGAGTGGAGACAGGGTTTCACCATGTTGGCCAAGATGGCCTCGATCTCCTGACCTTGAGATCTGCCCTCAAGATCTGCCCTCCTCAGCCTCCCAAAGTGTCATCCTAGGATTATAGGTGTGAGCCATGGCGTCCAGCCAAAATGCTGATTTTTATAATTCAGTAATTCTACGTTTACTAATGGAATATATATATATATATATATATATATATATTTTTTTTTTTTTTTTTTTGAGATAGAGTCTTACTCTGTCACCCAGGCTGGAGTGCAGTGGCCCAATCTTGGCTCACTGCCACCCCAGCCTGCCTGGTTCAAGCGATTCCTATGCCTCAGCCTCCTGAGTAGCTGGGATTTCAGGAGCGCACCACCATGCCTGGCTAATTTTTGTGTTTTTAGCAGAGAGGTCTTTCATCATATTGGCCAGGCTATTCTCGAACTCCTGACCTAGTGGTCCACCCATCTCAGCCTCTCAAGGAGCTTGGATTAGAGGCATGAGCCACAGCGCCCGGCCAGAATCTTTGTTAATGTGCATTTTGGTATATACACTGAGACACACAGACACATATTCCAATATATATCAATGTATGTGATAGCCTCACCTAGGTGAAGATATAGCAGATTTCTTTTTTTTTTTCCTTTTTGAGACAGAGGCTTACTCTGTCACAGAGGCTAGAGTGCAGTGATGCGATCTTGGCTCACTGCAACCTCCGCCTGCCGAGTTCAAGGGATTTTTCATGCCTCAGCCTCCTGAGTAGCTGGGATTACATGCATGTACCAACATGCCTGGCTAATTTTTGTGTTTTTGGTTTTGCCATGTTGTCCAGGCTGGTCTCAAACTCCCAGCCTCAAGTGATCCAGCTGCCTTGGCCTCCCAAAGTGCTGGGATTACAGATGTGAAACAGTGCACTCAGCCGTTTCTTTTCTTTTCCTTTCTTTCTTCCTTTCCTTTCCTTTCTTTTTTTTTTTTTTTTGTGACTGGTCTGGCTGAGTCACTGAAGTGACAGGCTGCGGTGCAGTGGCACAATCATAGCTCATTGCAGCCTCAAACTCTTGAGCTCAAGCAATCCTCCTGCCTCAGCCTCCTGAGTAGCTGAGACTACAGGCGCACACCAGCATGCCATGCTAATTTTTAATTTTTTGTAGAGATGGGATCTCGCTATGTTGCCCAAGCTGGTCTCTAACTCCTGGGCTCAAGTGACCCTCTCGCCTAGGCCTCCCAAAGTGCTGGGATTACAGGCATGAGCCATTGCACCCAGCCAAGATACGGCAGATGTCTAGTACCCCAGAGAGCTCCTTCCTGATCTAACTTTCCCACAAAGGAAACTACTCTTCTGACCAATCATCATCAGTTCTGCCTTCCTGCGCTTCATCTAAGTGGGCTGGTACAGTGCACTGTCTCTCATACCTGGCTCCCTCTATTCACCCATGTCGTTGAACGTTCCTACCACTTCATTTTTCTTTTTTGGCTGTGTAGTATTCCATGATGTGACTGTATCACCACTTATTCACTCTCCTGTTGATGGACATTTAGGTTGTTTTCATTTGGGGCTCTTATGAATAGAAATGGCAATGAGCATTTTTATATGTCCTTTTGTGGACATACACACTCATTTCTCTTGTGTACATGCTTAGGATGGAATTTCTGAAGGTAGGCATAGATATAGCTTTAGTAGAAGCTGCCAAACAGGTTTCCAATGTGCTTATACAACTTTATGCTACTGCCAGCTTGACAGTTCTTGTAGCTCTACATCTTCACCAATACTCGATATAACACAGCATTTAACTTTAACTACAGACAAACCGATGGAAATATCCAAAGAAGTGTGCATGTTCCTGAAGAACATCCAATAAAGGGCCTATTTTATTCATCTGTTTCTGGCACTGAAAACCACTGGATGGCCAGATCAGGAAGGAGGCCTGGTACAACTCCCAAGGAGGCACGTGTCCCTCGGGTGGGCTTCATGTCCCAGAAACTCCAGAGAAGGGCTGGAGAGGTACCTTCTAGGCAAGCTGGTCTCCTCTGGCTTTTCTTGTCCCCTAGGGCTCCCTGCAAAGAGACAGAGCACAGCCTGGCCAGTGAGCAGTATCTCCTACTGCACTTGCTGTGAGCCAGCCACTCTGCCCTCTTTCAGGAATTACAAAATCCATAGGTCCCCGGCATCCTTATTTATGTATTTATTCATTTATGAGGCATGATTTTCCTCAGCTCTGTTGGATGGGTCTCTGTGAAGGGAGCTTGGTGGGGGTGAGTGGCCCCTCTCTGGAGGAGGCAGGCCCCTGGTCAGGATCTTTGGGGCTCCAGGTCTCATGAGTGGGGGCCAGGCTCCCTAGAGAAACCCTTCTTGGCTAGGGCTGGGAAGCCCACCAGAGTGACCCAGTCAGTTCTCAGGGCCTGTGATGGGGCCAAGTGGTTTTGAGAAGCCGCTGTTCAGCTCCATCCTAAAGAGCACTCATGTAAGTTGGGGAGGACGGCTGGGGTGCACAGCTCTGAGCTGAGTCAGACCCACCTCAGGACTGAGCCCAGCAGAAGGAGGCCCAGAGTCACAGACCATAAAACAAGCAGATGCCTCCCCTGTGCTGGTGGAGATGAGTTTTGGGCATCAACTCTAATAATTTCTAATGCACCCAGAAATACTGATTCACACAGCAACTAGTGAATAATAGCCTTTTAGAACTAAAAAAGCCTTGTATGATTTATTATAAAATAACATATGCATTTTACACAAACTAGAGGCACCATGATGGGCAAGCAGCAGCCTGTTCAGGGGCCACAGCAAGATTGGATTTCCTTAAGTGCAATAGGAGTTACTGGCTAGGGTTTAAGGTTTTAGCCACAGAAAAGATGAATGTATTTCAGAGCAATATGGGTGGATTCAAAATGAGGTTTAGAACTAGATCAATTTTTTTTTTTTAGAGAGTCTGACTCTTATTGCCCAGGCTGGAGTGCAGTGGTACTATCTCAGCTCACTGCAACCTCTGCCACCCAGGTTCAAGCGATACTCCTGCCTCAGCCTCCTGAATAGCTGGGATTACAGGCACCTGCCACCAAGCCCGGCTAATTTTTGTATTTTTAGTAGAGACGGTTTCACCACATTGGCCAGGCAGTTCTTGAACTCCTAACCTCGTGATCCACCCGCCTTGGCATCCCAAAGTATTAAATTTTTTTTTTTTTTTTTTTTGAGACGGAGTCTTGGTGTGTCGCCCAGGCTGGAGTGCAGTGTCCTGATGTCGGCTCACTGCAAGCTCTGCCTCCCAGGTTCACCCCATTCTCCTACCTCAGCCTCCCGAGCAGGTGGGACTACAGGCGCCTGCCACGATGCCTGGCTAACTTTTTATATTTTTTTTAGTAGAGATGTGGTTTCACCGTGTTAGCCAGGATGGTCTCGATCGCCTGACTTCGTGATCCATCCACCTTGGCCTCCCAAAGTGGTGGGATTACACGGGTGAGCCACCACACCCGGCCAAGTATTAAATTTTTTATTTGAAAAATCTCCCCTCTCCAAAGATCTCCCAGCATTTCTGCAGAGGTCTCTACCTAGGTAAGGAGAAGAAACAATTCTTGGCCGGGTACAGTGGCTCACACCTGTAATACCAGCACTTTGGAAAGCCAAGGTTGGTGGATTCCTTGATCCCAGAAGTTCGAGACCAGCCTGGCCCACATGGTGAAACCCCATCTTTACCAAAAACACAAAAATTAGGCGGGTGTGATGGAGTGCACCTGTAGTCCCAGCTACTCGGGAGGCTGAGGTAGAAGGACGACTTGGGCCTGGGAGGTCAAGGCTGCAGTGAACCAAGGTGGTGCCACTGCACTCCAGCCTGGGGAACAGAGTGAGACCCTGTTTAAAAAAAAAAATAATTATTTGTGAGGGTGAAATTTAAATACCTTTGTGCATAGCTATCAGTTATTCTTTGTTTTAATATTTAGTTTATTGTGAAATAGAACACATATAGAAACGTACATAAAACAACACACAGGGCCAGGCCCGGTGGGTCAGGCCTATAATCCCAGCACTTTGGGAGGCTGAGGCGGGCGGATTACTTGAGGTCAGGAGTTTGAGACCAGCCTGGCCAACATGGTGAAACCCTATCTCTACTAAAAATACAAAAATTAGTCAGATGTGGTGGTGCATGCCTGTAATCCCAGATACTTGGGAGGCTGAGGCAGGAGAATCGCTTGAACCTGGGAGGCAGAAGTTACCGTGAACCAAGATTGCGCTACTGCACTCCAGCCTGAGTGACGGAGTCAGACTCTGTCTAAAAAAGAAAAAAAAAATAGGCCGGGTGTGGTGGCTCACGCCTCTAATCCCAGCACTTTGGGAGGCCGAGGCGGGCAGATCACTTGAGGTCAGGAGTTCGGGAGCAGCCTGACCAACATGGAGAAACCCCGTCCCTACTAAAAGTACAAAATTAGCCGGGCGTGGTGTTGCATGACTGAAATCCCAGCTACTTGGGAGGCTGAGGCAGGAGAATCGCTTGAATCTGGGAGGTGGAGGTTGTTGTGAGCTGAGATCATGCCATTGTGCTCCAGCCTGGGCAACAAGAGCGAAACTCCGTCTCAAACAAAAAACAAAACAAAAACAAAAAAACACAGTGTAACATGTTATTATAAAGTCACTGCTCAGGGACCAACTTGCCTGCTCCTGTGCCTCTAGAGGGAAGCTCCCTCCTCCCACTGTTCTTTAGAATTTTATATCTTAAGTACAGGAGTGAACAAACTAGGCCTATGCACCACATCTGGCACCCAGCCTTTATTTATTTTTTGAGATGGCGTCTCACTCTTGTCACTCTGGCTGCAGTGTGGTAGCACAGTCTCGGCTCACCGCAACCTCCGCCTCCCAGATTCAAGCAATTCTCCTGCCTCAGCCTCCTGAGTAGCTGTGATTACAGGTGCATGCCACCACATCCAGCTAATTTTTATATTTTTGGTAGAGACGGGGTTTCACCATGTTGGCCAGTCTGGTCTCGAACTCCTGACATAAGGTGATCCGCCTGCGTTGGCCTCTCAAAGTGCTGGGATTACAGAAATGAGCCATGGTGCCTGACCTGGCCTTTTTTAAAATGAAGGTTTCGGCTGGCATGGTGGCTCACGTCTGTAATCCCAGCACTTTGGGAGGCCAAGGCAGGTGGATCACCTGAGGTCAGGAGTTCGAGACCAGCCTGGCCAACATGGTGAAACCCCGTCTATACCAAAATATAAAAATTAGCTGGGCGTGATGGCAGGCACATGTAATGCCAGCTACTTGGGAGCCTGAGGCACGAGAATCACTTGAACCCGGGAGGCGGAGGTTGCAGTGAGCCAAGATCGCATGATTGCACTCCAGCCTGGGCAACAAGACTGAAACTCCATCTCAAAAAATAATAATAATAAAAAAAAGGATGTCCTTTTTTGTCTCTCAACCCCGTTTTTTATTTTTTGTATTTTCAGACGGGGTCTCGCTCTGTTGCCCAGGGTGTAGTGCAGGGGCCCGATCTTAGCTCACTGCAGCCTCAATTTCTCTGGCTCACATGATCCTCCCACCTCAGCCTCCCAAATAGCTGGGACCACAGGTGGGTACCACCATGCCCGCCTAATTTTTGTATTTTTTGTAGAGATGGGATTATGCCATGTTGCTCAGGCTGATCTCAAACTTCTGGGCTCAAGTATCTCTCTGCCTCCACCTTCCAAAGTGCTGGGATTATAGGCGTGAGCTACCATGCCCAGCCCTGCTTTAATTTAAAGTGTATTACATTTGATATTAGTACAGCCCCTTCAGCTCTTTTTTGGTTACTATTTTAATTGTATCTTTGTATCCTTTTACTTTCAATCTGTTTCTGTATTTAAAATGTTTATCTTGTAGATAGCACATTGGTGGATCATATTTTGTTCTTTAATCCTTTCAGCCAGTCTGCTTTTCTTTCTTTCTTTCTTTTTTTGAGACAGAGTTTTGCTTTTGTCACCCAGGCTGGAGTGTTATGGTGCGATCTCAGCTCACTGCAACCTCTGCCTCCTGGGTTCAAGGGATTCTCCAGCCTCAGCCTCCTGAGTAGCTGGGATTACAGGTGCGTGTCATCAGGTCTGGCTAATTTTTGTATTTTTAGTAGAGACACGGGTTTCTTCATGTTGGTCAGGCTGGTCTTGAACTCCTGACCTCAGGTGATCCACCGCCTTGGACTCCCAAAGTGCTGGGATTACAGGCGTAAACCACCACGCCCGGCCAGTGGTGGATTTTTTTTCTCAGAAAATCTATTCCATTCTTTTTCCAGAAACCAAATTTGTACAAGTTAACTAAAATAAATATTTATACTCTAACTTTTTTGTTCTGAGGTTATATTGAGTTTTTAGAATTTTATCTTTACATGTTTAGAAAAATTAGAAAATATAGATAAAACATAATCAAGAAAATAATAACATCTTTCCTTCTGTTCAAAGTTCATTACTATTAGCCGAGTTCAGTGACTCACACCCGTAATCCCAGCATTTTGGGAGACTGAGGCGGGCGGATCACTTGAGCCCAGGAGTTCGAGACCAGCCTGGGCAACATGGCAAAACCCTGTCTACAAAAAATACAAAAATTAGCCAGGCGTGGTTGCATGTGCCTGCAGTCCCAGCTACTGGCAAGGCTGAGGTGGAGAACCACCTGAACACGGTAAGTCAAGGCTGCAGTGGCGCAGCCTCTGTCCCCCAGGCTGGAGTGCAGTGGTGCAATCTCGGCTCACTGCAACCTCTGCCTCCTGGGTTCAAGCGATTCTCCTGGGATTACAGGCGCGCGCCACCACACCTCGCTAATATTTGTATTTTCAGTAGAGGAGGGGTCTCACCATGTTGGCCAGGCTGGTTTTGAACTCCTGACCTCAAATGATCCACCTGCTCCGTCCTCCCAAAGTGCTGTGATTACAGGCGTGAGCCACCACTCCCGGCCGGTAGTTTTCTTTCTTAGAGGCAGGATCTTACTCTGTCGCCTGGGCTGGAGTGCAGTGGCACGATCTCAGTTCACTGTAGCATTGATCTCCCAGGCTCAGGCGATTCTCCTGTCTCAGCCTCCCGAGCAGCTGGGATCACAGGTGTGTGCCACCACACCTGGGTAATTGTTAAATTTTTTTATTTTTATTTTTTAGAGATGGAGTCTTGCTATGTTGCCTAGTCTGGCAACATGGGATCCTCCAACTCCTGGCTTCGAGGGATCCTCCCGCTTCGGCCTCCCAAAGCGCTGAGAATTACATACGTGAGCCACTATGCCCGGCCTATATTGTTTTATATTTCTTCAATTTTATTTTGTGGTCGCTGGAGATCTGTTTCCTTCTTTGATTCCCCGCACCGTGCTTCTACAGCTGCTCCATGTAATCTGCTCAAGACTTCTGCTGCATTCAGTTCAACACAGAGGAAGGAAGCTCTTAGGCCCGAGTCAGCCAACCAGACAAAGATCCGTTCTCATACCCAGGGGAGCTGGTCTCGCCACTCGACCAGCGCCCTGGATAGCTCCAGTTTGTGTGAGCGCGACCACCCTCAGCCGCGTGATTAAGAGCGCTCCGGGCCAAGCAGTCTCCGTGGGAGTGAGGGCGTGCGTGCGTGCGGCGGAAATCCCGCCTTCCGGCTCCCGCTGTTGGCCTTGGCCGCGGCCAGGGCGCTCCAAGTAGGAAGATAAGCGGGATTGCTGGAAGCGGGAGAGTCCGGAGGAGCAGCGAAGGGCTCCTCTTCCCCATTGGCTGCGCCCGCGGAGCAGCGTCGTTGCGATTGGCCGTACGCGGAGGGCGGCTGTCCCGCGTCGGCCCCTCGGGCCACGAGAGACGCCGGGATCGCAGGCGCCGGCTGAGCAAGCGGCTCCTGGGAGGCTGCGTCCGGACGCCCGCGGGGCGAGGCGGCCGGGCCCTGCGCTTCAGGTCCTGGCCTGGGGCACCCGGGCGGCCGGTGGCGGGGGCGGTGCGGGCGCGGGGCTGGCGGGCGGCGGAGCACTGGAGGCGGGCGTGGGCGCGGCGGCCGCACCGCGGCCCGCGCCGACCGCCCGCGGCGCAGCCTCGGGCCTCTCTCCATCTCTTAAGTGGTGGTGGCTGTGGGTTTTTCTGCAGGCGATCCTTTTGAGTGATTTGTTTCACGCACGCGCCCTGCTGTGGGGTAAAGCGGCAGATTCATGCTGCTGTCATTTGTCGTTAAAACGATGGGCTCCCTGTCGTGTGTGTGTATCTTTTCGATTTGAGGGCAGGGGGATGACATTGTGACTTGGCTTCCTGTGACCGTCCATTCTCAAGGTCTCGTCAGCGTGGTGCAGAAACTCGGCACACCCTGCCTACCTTGGAAGGAGGATTTCCCTTCCCCACCTCCCTCTCCCTCCATCTCTTCCCTCTTTCCCTGTCCCCCCTTCACTCACCTCCCCAGCTCTTCTCTCCCCCCTTTCTGTTCTCTCGCTCTCTTTTTCCTTTTCTGCATTAAACCGTTCGGGAGTGTCTTTGTAAACTATTAAAAAGCGTTAGGTCTTCAACATGTACGTTTACTTGCAGGCCTGAGACCTGGGAGGAAGCTAGAGAAAAGATGCCCTCTGAATCTTTCTGTTTTGCTGCCCAGGCTCGCCTTGACTCCAAATGGTTGAAAACAGACATACAGGTGAGGTTTGACATGTCTTTTTCTTGGTGTGTTTCTGCTTCCATGTTTAAATTTCTTGTGCAAGGCTTTTTTTTTTTAGGGTATGTAAAGGGAGATCAGTTGTATCTTGCTGAATTAGAGGAGCAGGTTTGTTTCCTGTAACTTAAAATGTAACAGTTTTTATGGCTGTTTTTGTAGATTGTGCACGGCTGCCTTTTAATTAGTTTCTTGCAAGTGCACGAAACTTGAGATCTATGAATAGGCAAAATTTTTTTCCTATTATTACTGGTTAAGAAATCTGCCACACTCCTAACCATATCATGGTGACTGTTGTTTTTTACTGATAGTTTTTGAGCTGTTGAGTTAACTGTGGAGGGGAAAATTGGAGAAGTAAGTTGCAGTAATTATGGCCGCTAGGAACTCACTCATTTTATGAGGTCTTGTGTTTGTGTTTCTGGAGAGAGAAGAGTTAGTTCAGTTGAGCTGTTTGTTTTGTATTTGTAACTCCTTATTGAGAGGAGTGCTCAGATTTTCACATCAAGAATATGAGGAAAGAGTGTTGGCCTTAGATCCTAATTTTTTTATTTAACGTGGTAATTGCAAGCTTGTCAGGAGATTATTAAATAAATACTAACAGTAATATTTCGATAGACAATTCTTTACACCCAATCTACTTTTATTTGGAAATGGCTTGGAAAAACTACTTTTGGAACTCCTTATCAGCAGCAAAAAGAAGTGTTTGAAATATCTTGTGTGTGTCTGTGTATTTTACTACTCCCTAAGGTTAACCATTTTAAGTATTAAGTAATCTGCCTTGACTGTTCATCGAAAGTCGTGTAGGCTGTTAAGCAGTAGTTGATCATGGATACTTACACTGAAATGTTATTGCCCCTTCCTAATTTTTCTTTTTCTTTTTAAACAGGTATTGAGTGTTGGTAGATATGAGAGTCCAGTGTTTAGAACTGTGTTGTGTGGCCGGGCGCAGTGGCTCACGCCTGTAATCCCGGCAGTTTGGGAGGCCGAGGTGGGTGGATCCCCTGAGGTCAGGAGTTGGAGACCAGCCTGACCAACATGGTGAGACCCCATCTCTACTAAAAATACAAAATTAGCCAGGGGTGGTGGTGTATGCCTGTAATCCCAGCTACTCGGGAGGCTGAGGCAGGAGAATCGCTTGAACCCAGGAGGCGGAGGTTGCAGTGAGTCAAGATCACGCCATTGCACTCCAGCCTGGGCAATGAGAGCAAAACTGTTTCAAAAAAAAAAGCTGTCGTGGATGATGGGATTGTTATTCATAGTGTAATGTTACATAAGACAGAGCACAGAGAATTGGGTCAAGAATTGGTGTAGTTACTCTTTGGGTTTGTTTCTCTTTAAACATGTCCTTTGATTTAGCTATAATGGTCTGTTTTTGTCATTTTAAGTGGATGGGAGAGGTGAGAGATGAGTACTTTCATATTTCTGAAATCCTGAGATTCTGGCAAAGTTGTTTTAATAATTGTTTTTATATTAGTGTTTATGTATTTAGAGAAACTTTTTGGAGTAAAGGACTTTACCTAATGAAGTTTTTTTCTTAATAATTGTAATTTAATAACTGCTAAACATGAGTTCTAGTGTCTTGATCTAAAACCAGTTTAATGCTGAATTGAGTTCCTGTGATGGGTTAGGCAGATAAACATACAGTGAAGCACCATTTATGTCTTAGAGGGCCTGTTGTTTTGATTTATTAAGTTTAATACACAGTACTTGGCCCTTGTTACACATTTACAATATGATTAGAAAGTCTTTTTTTTTTTTTTTTGAGACACAGTCTCGCTCTGTCGCCCAGGCTGGAGTGCAGTGGCATGGTCTTGGCTCACTGCAAGCTCCACCTCCCGGGTTCACACCATTCTCCTGCCTCAGCCTCCGGAGTAGCTGGGACTACAGGCGCCTGCCACCATGCCTGGCTAATTTTTTGTGTTTTTAGTAGAGATGGGGTTTCACCGTGTTATCCAGGACGGTCTCGATCTCCTGACCTTGTGATCTGCCTGCCTCGGCCTCCCAAAGTACTGGGGACAGGCGTTAGCCACTGGGTCTGGCCTCTGCTTACCTTATCAAATAAAACAGTTTACAGTAACCTTACAATCAAAACACAGCATCATAGATGGAGACGCAAAGCCCGACGTTGTTATTACTGTTTTTTTATCAGCTGATACAACTATTCTAGTGATGGTACTGTGCTGCGTAGCTACCCTGAACACACTACTTTCTCACTGTGTTAAGGGTATGTCATATTTTTACTGTTAAGTACTTATGTGTGAATAAGTGTAAGGAAATGTTTGCCTATCAGTAGCATATAAATTCAGAGGCAGGAATGATGGTAATGCCAAACAACCACAGATATTCCACGTGGGTGGCTGAGATAATGACACTTTTGCTTTCTTATGGTTCACTGTACATAAACTTTGTGTAATGTAGAAAATAAATGTTTTGTAAAATTACCTTCAGGCTATGTGTATAAAAGATGTATATAATACGTAAATGAGTCTGGTGTTTCAACTTGGGTCCCATCCCCAAGATAACTTATTATGTAGATGCAAATATTCCAAAATATGAAAAATTCTGAATCACTTCTGATCCCAAGCATTTCAGATAAGCCATACTTAACCTGTAACTCAAGATGTATTTTACCCGTTTACCTGATCTAGATGCTATATTTTTGTTAGGTATATATTAGCTTTATATGTACAGGTGTCAGTGACTATAAGACCTGGCTTTAAATTTAACCTTTTCCTTAATATTGGATGGGCCACATATATTCTGTTGTATGTGTATATAAGGTAACACAAGTCCTTTTGTCTCCCCCAGTTCCTTTTGCATATGAGAAAACATAAGCCATTTTGTGCCTCTTGCATCTTAAGCCATAGTCTATTTTACTGTGTGGTTTCCTATCTGGTTACTTTTGGGAGTACCGGATGGTCTCATAAAAACAGTGGGTTTTCCTTAAACTTTTTGATTAATATTGAACTTGTTTATCATCTTTTATAATATTGAACTTGTTTATCATCTTTTAGCTGTGCAGTCAGAGAAGAAACGCCTTAGGAAGCCAAGCAAGTGGCTTTTGGAATATACAGAAGAATATGATCCAATATTTACTCCTAAGAAAAAACAAAAGAAGGTACAGGAGCAGGTGCACAAGGTGTGTTGCAAAATTTCGGCAAACTTTCACTGGTCCTTAGGAAACTGCAATTTTATCTTCAGTGTCATACTTTAGCTTCATGAAACAGTAATTTCCTTAACTGGGATCTTGTTTTTTATTCTCAGCTTCTAGCACAGTACTTAGGATTTAGTGGTTATTCAGGAAATATATAAATGAGTCTACATATTATATTTCTTTATGTATATATTTTTCCCTCTTTGCTTTCAAAGAGTATTTAATGACTTAGGAATATTGTTATGATTTAATCTTAAGTAAAAATATGGGCTATAAAGTGAAATATATATAATCTGACCCTAATTTCAAAAATAAATACATCTTATTTGTCTTATTTTTTAATTCAGTTGTTTTAAAATGAAGTATTTAGAGACATTTTGACATTCTACGCCTACATAGGTTAATATGTAGTTAAAAAATGGAACATTTTCCTTTATAATCGATTTAACAGACTTACATCTTATATAAGATCTGTTTATCTGACATCAACTGTCTTTCAGATTTCATCAATTATCCCCTAACCTTTACCTTTGGATTATTCATACCAGGTCTCAGTCTAGGACTACTCATTGTAACTGGTTGTTATGGTTCTCAAATCCCTTTGAATTCAGAGCAATCTCTTTTTCCTGATCAAGATCATGTCTTTAAGAGAGTGACATGTAAAGTTATCTACTTCTCTATATTTGTGTAATTGCTTCCCCATAGGTGTCACTTAGATTGTTTTCTCTATCTCCTGTTCTCTGTGAAGTGGAAGATAGAACCTATCAGTTTGATAGATTGAAGTTGAACATTTTTAGCTAGACTATACCAGAGATGATAATGTGTAACATATTGCATATGGAGGGTTACAAAAACGAATATTTTATTCCCATCAGCCATTCCCTGACAGTTTGTTTTTTCTTTTTTTAAAATGAGGACAGGGTCTTGCCCAAGCTGGAGTGCAGAGATACATGAACATGGTTCACTGCAGCCTTGACCTCCTGGGTTTAAGCAATCCTTCCATCTCAGCCTCCTGAGTAGTTGGGACCACAGGTGCACACTACCACACCTGGCTAATTTTTAACAACAAGTTTTTTATAGTGGCAATGTCCCACTGTGTTGCCCTGGCTGGTCTGGAATTCCTGGGCTCCAGTGATCTTTCTGCCTCAGCCTCCCAGAGTGTTGGGGTTACAGGTGTGAGCCACCACGCCCAGCTTCCCTGATGGTTTCTTGAAAATGCCAGTTGAAGATCTTTACCTATATTAATAATTTTATTAGAGGTTACAAAATGCAGACTTTCAGGTTTTATTATTTTCTCTATTTTTATTAAGTGATAGTCTCTTTCATTAACTGGACTCTATTATTGTCCTGAAATACTTGAAAGGCAGAATAAGTGCTTCTTTCTTTCCCATTAATTACCAATTGTAACATTAAGGAGTTCATTAGTAGTTGTTTTAATTGGAGACATTAGAGCAGTCTTTTCCCCTGCCTTTGAATTACTGTTGTGGACTTATCAATATTATAGCTTCAGTGTATGTCAGTCAACTTCATTGTTTTCTTTATTTAATTTTGGTTAAAATATATATATTTATATGTTATATATATGTTATATGTATATGTTATATATATATGTTATATGTATATGTTATATATATTTGTATGTTATATATGTTATATATATAGATATGTATATATTTATATGTTATATATAGTTACATATATTTGTATATATATGTTATATATATGCTATATATATATATAAATATATATATATAACATTTTTTTTTTTTATCCCTTTTTTTTTTTTTGGAGAGAGAGTCTCGCTCTGTTGCCCAGGCTGCAGTGCAGTGGCATGATCTCGGCTCACTGCAAGCTCCGTCTCCCGGGTTCACACTGTTCTCCTGCCTCAGCCTCCCAAGTAGCTGGGACTACAGGTGCCCACCACCATGCCTGGCTAATTTTTTGCATTTTTAGTAGAGATGGGGTCTCACTGTGTTAGCCAGGATAGTCTCCATCTCCTGACCTCGTGATCCGCCCGCCTTGGCCTCCCATAGTGCTCGGATTATAGGCGTGAGCCACAGCGCTGGGCCTGTTTTATCCATTTGTAAGTGTACAGTTCAGTGGCATGAAGCACAGTTACATTGTTGTGCAACCATCTCCACCATCCATCTCAATAATTTTTTTCATCTTTCCAAACTAAAAGTCAATACCCATTAACCAATAACTCCCTTTTCTGCTCAGGCCCTGGCAATTGCCATTCTATTTTCTATCTTAAGAATTTTCTTATTCTGGATACCTCATATACTTGAAATCATATGATATTTGTTCTTTGTGTCTAAGTAATTTCCCTTAGCATACATAATGTCTTCAAGGTTCATCCACTTTTTGTAGCCTTTGTCAGAATTTCATTCCTTTTAAAGGGCGTTATTCTTTTTGACACTTAAATTGCAACAATTTTGGCCTGTGGACTCTTATTTTTATTTTTTGTTCTTAGGTAAGTTCCCGCTGTGAAGAGGAAAGCCTTCTAGCCCGAGGTCGATCTAGTGCTCAGAACAAGCAGGTGGACGAGAATTCTTTGATTTCAACCAAGGAAGAGCCTCCGGTTCTTGAAAGGGAGGTTCCGTTGGCCAAGCATGGTGGCTCAAGCTGGTAATCCCAGCACTTTGGGAGGCTGAGGCAGGTGGATCACGAGGTGAGGAGATTGAGACCATCCTGGCTAACATGGTGAAACCCCGTCTCTACTAAAAATACAAAAAATTAGCCGGGCGTGTTGGCGGGTGCCTGTAGTCCCAACTACCCGGGAGGCTGAGGCAGGAGAATGGCATGAACCTAGGAGACAGAGCTTGCAGTGAGCCGAGATCCTGCGACTGCACTCCAGCCTGGGTGACAGAGCGAGACTCCATCTCAAAAAAAAAAAAGGAAGTTCCGTTTTTGGAAGGCCCCTTGGCTCAGTCAGAACTTGGAGGTGGACATGCTGAGTTGCCGCAGCTGACCTTGTCTGTACCTGTGGCTCCAGAAGTCTCTCCACGGCCTGCCCTTGAGTCTGAAGAATTGCTGGTTAAAATGCCAGGTAAGGTGGGGTTGGGGTCTCAGTATTTGAGCAGGTATGATTAGAGGAAGCAGGAGATTTTAGTATGTTTTGATGTAAAGCCAACATAGTATCTATATACGATAAACTACTCCCTTTTGTCCTGGGAAATACTTACAATGATGGCTAATTAGATATAGTTACTAACTATGAATTGTGGCACGCTATCAAGAAGACATATTTTTGATAACTATGCTCCTTGCTCCAGTGTTGCTCTTCATGATTGTTGATCAGCCACTGTGTAAATTACAACCAGGATAACAGGGCTTCAAGAGGGGCACCGCACATTAGTGGAATAAGCACTGTGCTTCAAGTGCTGGCTCCACCAGTCCTTGTGTTACTTGGGAAGTTGTTTAGTCTCTGAACTTGTTTCCTCATCTATAAAATGGAGATCATAATGTATTAATGTATGATGTTATATACCTGACCACATAGTAATTACCAGTTCATTAGAAGTTAATTACCAGTTACTTCTCACTTGATCATTCTTTATAAATCACCTGGGGAGAGTTGGATCTAAACACATTGTCTCTAATTCACCTTGTAACTATTGAATATTCTAGTCAGTCAAGGAATGGAAAGAATCCTCTTTTCTGTACCCCTTTAAATTTTGGATGTAACTTTTTTACATTATCAACAGGAGCTTTTGATGTTGTTCCTTAAAGAAATGATTCCAATTGTGCTTAAACTAGTTGGGTATAATAAAAAAGATTTTTGAAAGAATAGTAAAGATAGTTGTTGTTTCAGTACCTATTATGTGCCAAACTCGATTTATTAAGTCAGCTCTTTTATATAATTCTTGAGTGATCCTATGAATTATCTTTTACCTATTGAATTTTATTTACTTAGGGGCAGAGCAGAAAGTGTAAGTTTGGTCCATTTATGACCATTATTCAAGCTCTGTTTCACTCCTTTTCTCCTTATTTTGTCCTCCCAAAAATCAGTTGTTATAAAGATAGTTCTGTCCCTTTGATTTCTCCCTTAGTTATTTTGTGATTTAAAGTCAACACACACATCCCTCACATTAGTTTGTGC
Organism: Pongo abelii; assembly: GCF_028885655.2. NCBI lineage: Eukaryota > Metazoa > Chordata > Mammalia > Primates > Hominidae > Pongo > Pongo abelii. The sequence goes on along the minus strand of NC_072001.2, from coordinate 21,945,556 downwards.
TTGCATTGAGAACTATTTACTTGTTTTGTTTACTAATATTTTATAATCAAATTACCATCCTGCCTCTTCCCATAAGATGATGGAGAAAACATCAAAAACATTGACATTCATTTTGTGTGGTATACAGATTTTTAAAAAATTAACTTGTGCTCAGTTTCTAAATCATTTAATGTAAAGATACATGCATTTCAGGACTTTATGAAAGTAAATGTCAAAGAAAACCAACTAAGAAACTTCTTGAATCCAAAGATTTAGACCCTGGATTTATGCCCAAGAAGGGGGACTTTGGCCTTTCTAAAAAGGTATGTTATTTTTGTAAGTTCTAAAGGAAATAAACTCAGGAAATGAGGAATTTTAAAAATGACATTTTGAGTAGTAGTTATTGATGTACATACATATAGAAATTAGTGTGTGTGTCAGCAGGCATACATGATCTGAGATTTCCTACAGGAAAGGCTGTTTTGCAGTTGTGTGACCATGTATGTGTATAAACTGGTTTCAGGTGTCCTTTCCAAGTGAAAAAAATGTTTCAATGCTTTTAAGATTAAGTTTGTGTTTGTTATAATTTCTTTTCTGGGTTCAAATCCCCTTACCTGTTTTCTGCTAAACTACTCTCTCAAACATCACTAGTCTATTCTATCCTATTGCCATGTTGTCGTAGCCCTTTTGTTTTTTTTTTTTTTTGAGACAGTGTCTGATTCTGTCACCCAGGCTGGAGTGCAGTGGCATAATTTTGGCTCACTGTAATCTCTGCCTCCCAGGCTCCCCAGAGAATTTTTTGTATTTTTTTGGTAGAGACGGGGTATCAATTTTTTTATGTGATTCATACTTTTTGTGTTTTATTCAAGAAATCTAGTGTGATGGCTCAAGCCTATCATCCCAGGACTCAGGGAACCTGAGGCGGTAGGATTGCTTAAGCTCAGGAGTTTGAGACCAGCCTGGGCAATAAAGGAGACCTTGTCTCTACACAACAAAAAAGAATGCCAAAAAACTCCAGGAAACGGGTGTGGTGTTGTGTGTCTGGTCCCAGCTACTCAGAAGGCTGAAGTGGTACGATGTCTTGAGCCCTGGAGGTCAAGGCTGCAGTGAGCTATGAGTGCGCTATTGCACTCCACCCTGGGTGACAGAGCAAGACCCTGTCTCAGTCAATCAATCAGTCAATGAAATCTCTGTGTACCCCATGGACACAAAGATGTTCTTCCTGTGTTTTCTTTTAGGAGCTTTTTGGTTCTGATTTCACATATAGATGTTTGTTCCATTTTGAATTTTTGAGACGGAGTTTTGTTCTCCCCCATGTTGATGTCCAGTTGTTTTACCACCATTTACCAAAAAATTCCTGATATTGGCTGGGCGCGGTGGTTCACACCTGTAAATCCCAACACTTTGGGAGGCCGAGTCAGGCAGATCACTTGAGGTCAGGAGTTGGAGACCAGCCTGGCCAACATGGTGAACCCCATCTCTACTAATAATACAAAAAATATATATATAGCTAGGTGTCGTGGTGTCTGCCTGTAATCTCAGCTACTTGGGAGGCTGAGACAGGAGAATTGCTGGAACCTGGGAGGCAGAGGTTGTAGTGAGCCGAGGTCATGCCGCTGCACTCCAGCCTAGGCGACAGAGCGAGACGCTCTCTCTCAAAAAAAATAAAAATTCCCTGATATTTATCCTCACCATCTCTCAGACTCCTAATCTCTTTTAAGTATTAATTATGCTTAATAACTCTTTGTCACTGTTGAATTTTTACTTTTGGGGAGAGGGAATTGCCATTAAATTTGGGATCAGAGCAAGAGAAAATCAGAATTATTGGTTATGGCTAGCACCAAACTCTGGAGAAAAGTGCCTTCTTGTGTGTTTGGGAGTCTGTCTTGCCATCTGACCTGGTCTACTTCATTGTTGAAGTCCTGGTTACCCTGAGGTATATTTTGTCATAAGGCTAAAGCCATGATTCAGTTCCATTTTAGTTTACCAGGCACACCACCACCCTGTCTGCAGGTGGATTAATCAGTAACAGAATGAGAGATGATCTGTTCTGGTAGTGCTTTAAGGGTACTCTGGCTGAATGTATATCCACACTAGACTATATATACACAGTAAGTCACTGGCATCTTAGTCACATCCTCTAAGAAGTTCTTTGGTCTTTTTCATTCTAAACAGAACAGTTTGATTTTTATTCATATGGTATGATTCTTGTGTGTGTGCATGGGTGTGGGTGTGTGTGGGTGTGTGTGTGTGTGCTCTTAATTTTTATTTTAATTTATAAAATTGATCAGAATAGAAATGAGAATATTTCCTGCATTATTCTCTGACTGTAGTTTGGGGAGCATTGTAATTATTTTGTTCCACAGTTTTTGGGTAACTGTTAAACAGTGAACTAATTTGTTATCTAAATAAAATGATTGGTATTTTAAAAAAAATACGGAAATGTATTTTGTGGATTTGTCTAGGAGTCTCGTTTTGTTGAATTGGATACCTAACATTTGCCCATTCATTTTACTTCACGTGGTTAGACTTCTGATATATACTGAACATGAGGAGAATTGCAGTCTTATGATTTATTAATATGATAAAATGAGCATTGAGAAATTCACAGCTGTATTTTATTTTGTTTTAGTCCCAAACATTAGGAACTCTACAGCAAGAATGGCCTTTATTTTTTATTTATTGATTTATTTGAAATGGAGTTTTGCTCTTGTTGCCCAGGCTGGATGCAATGGCATGATCTTGGCTCACCACAACCTCCGCCTCCCAGGTTCAAGCAATTCTCCTACCCCAGCCTCCCGAGTAGCTGGGATTACAGGGATGTGCCACCATGCCCGGCTAATTTTTTGTATTTTTAGAAAAGATGGGGTTTCTCCATGGTAGTCAGGCTGGTCTCGAACTCCCGACCTCAGGTGATCCACCCGCCTCACCCTCCCAACATGCTGGGATTACAGTCGTGAGCCACCATGCCCGGACAGAATGGCCTTTATTGTATTGACTTTTTGTGACCACTAAATGTTGTTTTACAGTTATGATGAGGAATATTATCATTCTTGTAGGAAAAGACATTTGCTTGGGTTGAACTAATTCATACAAGTACAAGTATTAGTAGTGGGTGAATCAAATGTTTGGCCCTTGATTAGACTCCTGATGTTGAGTATTTGTTTTGAGTTTTAATGTTGCTTTAATTTGGATTAATCTGAAGTCATTTTAAGTTGGAATGCCATTCAGTATTTCAGAACTGTTTAATGTACAGTTCACCAAGTATACAGGTCTGTGTCAAATCTAATAGCTGTGAATACAATTGTAGGAAGATGGATTATTTTTCTTTTTTTTTTTTTTTTTTTTTTTTTTTGAGACTTGCTCTGTCTCCCAGGCTGGAGCACAGTGGCACAATCTTGGCTCAACGCAACCTCCGCTTCCTGGGTTCAAACAATTCTGCCTCAGCCTCCTGAGTAGCTGGGATTACAGGCGTGTGCCACTGCACTTAGCTAATTTTTGTATTTTTAGTAGAAACGGGGTTTCACCATGTTGGCCATGGTTGGCCAAGCTGGATTCAAACTCCTGACCTCAGATGATCTGCCCCCTCTTGGCCTCCCAAAATGCTGAGATTACAGGCATGAGCCACCATGCCTGGCCAGGAAGTTGGATTTTAAGTACAGGGTGGAGTGCAATAACATTGAACCTGTGGGTCTCTGGGTACATATCCCTTCTCTTTCTCTACTTCAGTCACAGAAAGCATTGTGTATCTGGTCTATATAGTCTATATGTTGGAAATCTCTGGCCAGTCTTTATTGTGGTGTTCACAGGTCTGTTGGAGTTTTTTGTTGTTGTTGTTGTTTTTTGTTTTTTTGAGATGGAGTCTCTCTCGTTGCCCAGGCTGGAGTGCAATGGTGTGATCTCGGCTCACTGCAACCTCCTCCCTCCGGGTTCAAGCAATTCTCCTGCCTCAGTCTCCCAAGTAGCTGGGATTACAGGCATGTGCCATCATGCCCAGTTAACTTTGTATTTTTAGTAGTGACGGGGTTTCTCCATGTTGGTCAGGCTGGTCTTGAACTCCCAACCTCAGGTGATCCACCCACCTCAGCCTCCCAAAGTGCTAGGATTACAGATGTGAGCCACTGTGCCTGGTCTGTTGGGGCATTTTTAAATCTGCTTCCTTTTCCCCCTGAAGTTTCTGTTCAACCCCTTACTGTGGTCATGTTGATTTTTTTAATTGCTAAAAGAAGTCAAAAGTGTATATCCATGGCGGCTGATGATTCAGACTTTGGCATATAAGGTAACGGGTTTATTTTTTTCATTCCTCTGTAAATGGTGTTGTTTTCACTTATTTGTAGTGCTTATGAAGCTGGTCACCTGGAGAATGGACTAACTGAATCTTGTGCCACATCTTATTAAAAGATTTTGGTGGAGGTGAGTATTTTTGAGATTTAAAAAATGTAATACAGTAGTAAGTTTGAAGCACTTTGTCCGTTAACCACAAAAATTGTTTCATGTGTAAGCCAGACCAGTGAGGTACAAGTTTTCAAACTGGTTTGCACGAAATCTGCTTCCTGAAATAGATAAAACATTCATAAATTGAACATCTACTCTACTAGGACTTTTAGTAGGAATGCTACCTGTAATCTCTCTAAAGCATTACAGAGAGTTCGGTTATTATCTATAGTATTCCTGTTTTTTAGAAGAAATGTGAAGATGAACAAGGTAGCAAGGTCAGGGAACTAAATCCACACCTGACCAATTTCATGGTCATATTCCTGTCTTCTTATCCACCCCAGGTTTTCTCCATGCCACTTCTGTCTTCCACTCTTCATTTGTCTGCCAATGCCATTTATTGATTAGTGTCATTTTTGAAATATTATTCCAAATTTGAGCACACTGCAGCAGACATGGTGTGCTAGCAGAGTATCATGGGAAGATGATATTTCATATGACCTATGATTATTAAATTTTCTAACAAGTAAATCTAGCAATATGTTAGCTTATTTAGCAGTGTGGCAATTGTAATCCCATAGGTTGGTCAATTTGCTTGTAAGATTTAAAAATAGGCTGCTTTCAAAATAATATCAGGTCAGTCGATCATGGTGGCCCACAACTGCAATGCCAGCGCTTTGGGAGGCTGAGATAAGAGGATCACTTGAGGCCAGGTGTTCCATCCAGAACAGGCTTGGCACTTAGTGAGACCCTGTCTCTATCTACAATTTAAAAAACATTAGCTAGGGATGGTGGTGTATGTCTGTAGTCACAGATGCTTGTTAAGCTGATGTGGGAGGATCCCTTGAGCCGGAGAGGTTGAGGCTGCAGTGAGCTGTTGCTCACACCAGGCACTGTAGCCTGGGCAACAGTAAGAGGCAATGTCTCTTAAGATAATAGTAGTAATAATAATAACATCAGCTCTTTTCCTGTATTTTTATATTTCGTTTTTAAAATAAAACCTACAACATGAACTTTATCCATTATAAATTTTGTGGAAGTGTTCCAGCTTATGAGAATTTCGAACCTTTCTGTTGTGCTCATATTAAGTTGTCTTATAGTGTTAAGCTGTGAGCAGTTTTGATGGCAGAGCTTCTCCAACTCAATCAGGCAGTCAAAAAAAGAGCTCACTGAGGCAGTCTTCAAAACTCCAGCTTTCATATTGTTAACTAGCAGAAATATCCTAGAATGTTTAATGAAATATCTCTTAGATTCCTCTTTGTGTTTCTGTAACACAGTTGAAATGTGTTTAATGGAAAGTGCGGGAGGGACTAGAAGAATTTCTTTTTTTCTTTTGGTTTGAGACAGAGTCTGGCTCTGTCAACCAGGCTGCAGTACAGTGGCGTGATCTTGGCTCACTGCAGCCTCCGCCTCCCGGGTTCAAGCGATTCTCCTGCCTCAGCATCCTGAGTAGCTGGGACTACTGGTGTACTCCACCACACCCGCCTAATTTGTTTCGTATTTTTAGTAGAGACAGGGTTTCACCATGTTGGCCAGGATGGTCTCGATCTCCTGACCTCGTGATCTGTCTGCCTCAGCCTCCCAAAGTGATGGGATTACAGGCGTGAGCCACTGTGCCTGGCCTGGTGTTTTAAAGAACTAACTTTTAACTTTGGTTCTTGGAAAAGACTAGTAATATTAGTTTTTTTTTTTTTTTTTTTTTTTTTAAGGAAAAGGGTTTAGTCATAGGACTTTGATGACAATTCCTTTTTTTTTTGAGACAGAGTCTCACTCTGTTGCCCAGGTTAGAGTACAGTGGCACTATCTCAGCGCACTGCAACCTCCACCTCCCAGGTTCAAGCCATTCTTGTGCCTCAGCCTCCTAAGTGGTTGGAATTACAGGCATGCACCACCACACCCAGATAATTTTTTATATTTTTAGTAGAGACAGGGTTTCACCATGTTGCCCAGGCTGGTCTTGAACTCCTGAGCTCGGGCAGTCCACCCGCCTTGGCCTCCCAGAGTGCTGGGATTACAGCAGTGAGCCACTGAGCCCAGCAGATGACAATTCTTTATGAAGAAGAAATTGAGTAACCTGTTTAAGACACTCAAGAAAAGAAAATGTGAGTAAAGCATTTTTTGTTCTAGCAAAACCAACTTTTCAGATGAAAAACATGTAAACTTCTCAATGAGCTGTAACTTTGGAAGTATTGTTCTCATTAGCCCTTCCTTAGGAATGGAGTGGAGAAAGATCTTTGGACAACTGGATGACTGTAGATCAACCTGCAACTGATGATGGGCGTGAAACAGTTATTTGTTAAACCTAGACTGCATGAGTGTTAAGGGAGAGAGCATGGCATAGCTATGTGCTTAGACATTGTAGATTATGGTTGTAACTGTTATGCAGTGTTTCTTCTGTTAATATCATCCATCACAATTTTCACTTTTGTATTTTCATTTCTAGAGATTCCATTTGAGTCCTTTTTATATCTTCTGTTTCACTCTTTATAACATTCATGCTTTCCTTCTATTAGCACAGGGAGCATTTCTGTAAGAGGTTTTAATGTCCTTCTCTGTGAATTCCTTAATCTCTGATCACTTCTAGATCCATCTCTGTTGATTGATTCTGTCATTTCTATTGATTGATTGCCCTAGTTATGGGAGCATGGTTGTATGCCTGCTAATTTTTGATTGAATGCTAGACGTTAATTTTATGTTCTGTGCAGGATTTTGTTTTATTTTTTTAAAGAGCCTTAGTTTTGTTCTGCCATACATGTAAGTTACATGGGGTCAGTTTGATGTTTTCAAAGCTTGATTCTGAGGTTTGTTAGGGCTGATCCACACAGCCTTTACCCTTGGGCTCATTTATCCATACTACGAAGGCAATACTCTTCTCAGGACTCTACCTGATGCTTGGTGTATGAGAAGATCTTTCTGTCCTTCTTTGTGGAAACACAGGCTTTTCCCAGACTGTGCATCATGGTGATGCTGCTTATTACTTTCTAGTGCTTCTTTCCCCAGTATTCTGTAGTTTTCTTAACCTATGCTCAGAGCAGTACTCAGACAGATACTCAAGGGGCCCCTCGACTCATCTCTGGAGCTTGCTGTGTTCTTGTCATTTGGCCTACGTATAGCTGATCTGTCTCCTGAGCTCAGCAAGTTCTTTGGGCTCTATTTGGGTTCCCCTTTCCTGTGCTGCAGCCTGGAAGCTGCTTCTGGGCAGTGTTTTGCTTCTCTGAGGGATCCCAGCTCTGGGCTTTCTGTTGTCCAGTTTTTGGTAACAGCTTTTTGGTATATTCTGTCCCGTTTTCTAGTTGATTATAGCAAGGAAGTAATTTCTACAAAATTAATCCTTTATAGGTGGAGGAAGCACAGGCCTTCCCAATCTGTTTTTAATCAAATCCATTGAGTTTTAAATTTTATTATTGTATTTTTCTATTCCAGAATTTCCATTTTTAAAAAATATCAACTTTATTGAGGTATAATTATATTAAACACATCCCTTTAAAATGTTTAGTTTGAAATGTTTGACAGTTTCTTTAACTGCCACTTTAGGTACTTTTTTCTAGTTGAAACTTCTGTGTTGGAATTGTTAATATGATCTTTTTTTTTTTTTTTTTTGAGAAGGAGTCTTGCTCTGTTGCTCAGGCTGAAGTGCAGTGGCACAATCTCGGCTCACTGCAACCTCCACCTCCTGGGTTCAAGTAATTCTCCTGCCTCAGCCTCCTGAGTAGCTGGGACTGCAGGTGCCTGTCACCACACCTGGCTATTTTTTGTATTTTTAGTAGAGATGGGGTTTCACCAGATTGGCCAGGCTGGTCTTGAACTCCTGACCTCATGATTAGCCTGCCTTGGCCTCCCAAAGTGCTGGGATTGCAAGCGTGAACCATGCCTGGCTGTTAATAGGATCTTTTAATTGCTTGACCCTATTAAAGGTAGTTATTTTAAAAGTGTATTTATAAACCTCGTCCAACCCCATAGATTCCTTAGCTGCCTCTCTGTGTCCCTCTTGGTTGACTCATGCCTGTGAGCTGCCCTTCGGCTCCAGTCTCCGCTGTGATGTCACACAAGAGAGTTGGAGTATGGCTTCCTGACTGCCTACCAAGGAGCCAGTGACACAGCCTGGAAGGTGTGGCGAGTGTGGGTGTGAATTCCCTGTGGTATGAACATTCACCACTTTACAAGGAGACATGAGGGAACTGAGTGTTTTTATTCCTCCCTTTTTCTTTCCTCCTTGGACTATTTTATGGTGTAGTTTCTTCTTGCAAACCTTCTGGAAAAGCTACATATGCCTAGTGAATGTGCTGGCTGAACAGTTGGTTGTATTTGCAGCTCATTGAGAAGAGGCGGCACTAACATAGGGGTCAGCACATTTTTTCTGTAAAGCACCAGCTAGTAAATGTTTATGTGGACCATACGTGCTCTTTTATAACAACTCACCTTGGCCATTGTCCTGTGAGAAGCCGCCAAATGTGTGTGTGGCTATATTCCAGGAAAACTTTGTGGATACCAGAATTTGAATGTCATATAATTTTCATGTGTTGACATATGATTTTTTTTTTTTTTCCTGAGAGGGAGTCTTGCTCTGTTGCCCAGGCTGGAGTGCAGTGGCGCGATCTTGGCTCACTGCAACCTCCACCTCCTGGGTTTAAGCAATTCTCCTGCCTCAGACTCCGGAGTAGCTGGGATTACAGGCATGTATCCATGTCCGGCTAATTTTTTTTTTGTATTTTTAGTAGAGACGGGGTTTCACCATGTTGGCTGGGCTGGTCTTGAACTCCTGACCTCATGATCCAGCCATCTCGGCCTCCCAAAGTCTGAGATTACAAGTGTGAGCCACTGTGCTTGGCTGACATATGATTCTTTTGAGTATGTTTCAACCATTGAAAAATATAAAATCACTCTTTTTTAATATATATTTTTCTTTTTTTAGGAAATTAAAGGAAATAAGAATGGCTCCTACATAGAGTAGGCTAAAATCACGCTTAGCTGACTGTGAAGTCATATACCACATACCATTGCTTCATTGATCTTGTCTTGCTTTCCCACTTCCCTCACCCCATTGCCCCGAGCTGGCATCTGCTGAGCAGAGTGTCAACACTTCAGTTCATTCCTCAGGCTCTTCTTTCGTGACAGAAGTCTTTATATTTCTGTTTTCAGGATCCACTTTTGGTCTGTTCTATTGACTTCTATTTTTTTTTCATTTTTCCATGATGCGGTCTTGTATCTTTGTCATTATTATTTTTGCCTGACTTCCAGATATTGTATATGCAATATTGTAGCAATAAATCGAGGAGCAATATCTTCCTCTAGAGAGGATGTTCTAGGCAATCCTAGGTCACTGCAGTCCTGCTGGAAATTGACAGAATGCGGAACTGGGCTGGTTTTCTGTGAAGGCTGGTCTACTTCTAACTCTCCTATATTTCTGGTGTGTGGCCCTTTGAGGTTCCAGCTCAGAGCATGGGGTCTTCCAGGCCTCTTTCTCTTGTATGAGGGCCCTGGGAGTCTCTCAGAAGCTCCGTTTTGCTTCTCAGTCTCATCCCTGCTTGCTTAGGTTCTCTGGGCCTCTTTCTTCCTCTCGTGGGTCTTAGGCTATAGGAAGACGTCACTCCCTTGCTGCTTCTCAGATGTCTTCAAATCGACGTACTTAATGTTCCTGTCTGACCTTTCTAATTGTTCCAGGAATCTGTTCTTAACATTTTTTCATATGTTGTCCTGTGTTCAGTAGGTGTTTAGTATTTTTCTGTAGATTTCAGAAAAAAAGCCATATACCTCTACTCATCTGCAAATATTTGAAGATATTACTTTTCTGTCAAATTGTAAGGACATGAAAAAGAAACATTTTCTAACCTATACATTAATCAGATATTCATTTGTTATATTATTCAGTTTTGGATTTTACTGCCTGACTCTATTGTTCTGAAGGCACTTTAATAAATGCCTTAACGGGCCGGGTGCGGTGGCTTACGCCTGTAATCCCAGCACTTTGGGAGGCCAAGGCGGACAGATCACGAGATCAAGAGATCAAGACCATCCTGGCTAACACGGTGAAACCCCATCTCTACTAAAAATACACAAAAAATTAGCCAGGTCTGGTGGCGGGTGCCTGTAGTCCCAGCTACTTGGGAGGCTGAGGCAGGAGAATGGCATGAACCCAGGAGGTGGAGCTTGCAGTGAGCCAAGATGGCACCACTGCACTCCAGCCTGGGCGACAGAGCGAGACTCCGTCTCAAAAAAAAAAAAAAAAAAAATGCCTTAACGGTTTGCTTGCCTAGTCCTGATTGGTATTAAAGTATTGGTGGCCTACATATGGGAGCATGAAGGCTTGCCCTGGCTGCCGTGCTGCAGGTGTGGGTGCATGTTATGGTGTTGGTAGGAAGCGAATAAGCCTTGGAGTTGGGCCTCTTCCCAAATCCCACCTCTCACAGCCTCAGTGTTGTGTGGCCTTTGGTCAAGTCATTGAACCTCTGAGCTTCAGTTTACTAACTTACAAAAAGTGAGCCTGTTACTGCCTCTTTTGCTGGGGTCTTTTGATGATGAAAGTGCCTTTACTTGGCATGTCATTTCAGAGGTGTGAGATAGGAATGTGAGATTGGAAAAAATTGGAAAAGAGTTCTCAGCCCAAATAACCTAATTAGAAGCATCTGGGATCTGAACCAAAAAAGTCAAAAGTTGAAAACCTACTGGGCACGTTTAGGTAAGTCAGCTACTAATAAAAAGCTAATTGGAGACAGTTGTAGAAATAAATACTCTCACTTTACAAATGGAAAGTCTCATTCTTTTTTTTCTTTTTCTTTCTTTCTTTCTTTCTTTTTTTTTTTTTTTTAATGAATAGGGTCTCTGTCACCCAGGTTGGAGTGCTGTGGTGTGATCAGAGTCAAACACCTGGGCGCAGGTGACCCTCCTGCTGTAGCCTCCCCAGTAGCTGGGATTATAGGCGTGTGCCATGTACTTGGCTAATTTTTATATTTCTGTAGAGACACGGTCTTACCATGTTGCCCAGGCTGCTCTTGAACTCTTGGACTCAAGCAGTTCTTCTGCCTTGGCCTCCCAAATCTCTGGGATTACGGCGTGAGCCACCACGCCCTGCTTGTAGTCCCTGTTCTTATCAGTGCCATGGCTGTCTTCCAGTTGTTCCCAGGCTGCTGCTTCCTCAGTCAGGATCCTGTACTGTGTGTCATCTGGAGAGCTCTTCTCCTGGGCTTCACTTTTGCTTGTTCACAGTCTAACTCTCTGGAGACTTCCTCCAGTGAGGCTTGCTTTATTGCCTTAGTAATGTTCCACCTTTAAGGTGCCCAAATTGTTTTTTGAATGGTGCTTACCATTTATTTCGGTCATCAGTTCCTAGGAGGCTTCCATAGTGCTTGTCCCTCCAGGAGTCCAGTCTCCACCTTCCAAAAAAGAATTCCTTGTCACTCAGAAGGACAAGGTCTGGCCTATCCTCTTCCTTCCCAGGTAATAATTGAAAGGTGGTGGTAATTATTCTTGTTTCCATGTAAACTGGGCTTCCTCCTTGGCTTAGTCTTTAAATGTTTCATCTTTTGGCTTTTTTTTTTTAAATGGTACCTCTGTAACACCAATGTTTCTCAATCTAGGCTGTACCGCAGAACACTGGTGTGTGGATCCCAGCCAGTCTGGGGCGATCTCAGAGTGCTTTCAGGGCTGGGCAGGGGTCTCCCCTCTCTGCTTGGGTGTTGGCATCTTCTCCAGGACATCACCTACAGTCCATTTGTTGACTACTCCCAGATTTGAGTCTCTAGCCCTGAACACTCTGCTAAGATCTGGATCTATATTTACTGAGGGTTGGTGGAGTGGAGAGGAGCTCCATGTTTATGTTCAGTAGTTAGTGCAAATCTTAGTGGTTAAAACAGAACTAATTCTCATTCCTCTTCTGTTCCCTCCCTTATTTTCTCTTTCACATTTGATTTAACTGATGTGATTTGAAATAGTTTCTTTTTAAGTCAGGGTCTCACTCTGTTGCCCAGGCTGGAATGCAGTGGCACCGTCACGGCTCACTGCAGCCTTAACCTCCCCAGGCTCAGGTGATCCTCCCACCTCAGTCCCCTGAGTAGTGAGACTACAGGTGCGTACCACCACACCTGGTTAATTTTTGTATTTTTTGTAGAGACTGGGTTTCACCATGTTGCTCCGGCTGGTCTCGAACTCTGGGGCTCAAGCAGTCTGCCCACCTTGGCCTCCCAAAGTGCTGGGATTACAGATGTGAGCCACCGTGCCCTGCCTGAAATAATCTTAAAGACTGTACCTCCCTGTCTTGACTTCGACTCTCATCCTTTCTTTTTTGGACCCTTGGTAATAGCCTTTTTTGTTTTGTTTTGTTTGAGATGCTGTCTCACTGTGTCACCCAGGCTGGAGTGCAGTGGTGGGATCTCTGCTCACCGCAATGTCCGCCTCCCAAGTTCAAGCAATTCCCTTGCCTCAGCCTCCCACGTAGCTGGGACTATAGGCACATGCCACCACACCCAGCTAATTTTTTGTATTTTTAGTAGAGATGGGGTTTTGTCGTGTTAGCTAGGATGGTCTTGATCTCCTGACCTCATGATCCGTCCGCTTCGGACTCCCAAAGTGCTGGGATTACAGGTGTCAGCCACCGCGCCCAGCCAGTAATAGCTTCTTAATTCATCTTCTCTGTTTCTGTTTTCTGAAACACTTTAAGACGCAGATCAAGTGTCATATTCCCTTGAGTGCCTAAAGATAGTCTAACTCCTGCAGCACGGCCCACATGGGGCTATGAGTTCTGGCCACTGTTAGCCTCTTATCATGTGCACTGTGGTAGGGTTTGGACTGAACCCCAGTGCACGTATTCACTGCCCTCCTCTGACTGAATGAGTAGAAGAGTCAAACCTTTCCATTCACTGGTTAAACTTCAGGGGCCCTGAATGCTTTTGGCTTCCTTTTTAATTTTATTTTTTATATTATTTTAATTTTTTAAATTTAAATTAAAAAAATTTATTGATAGGGTCTTGCTCTATTGCCCAGGCTGGAGTGCAGTGGAGTGATCTCAACTCATTGCAGCCTCTACCTCCTAATCTCAAGCAGTTCTCCCACCTCAGCCTTCCAAGTAGCTGGGAGTACACGTGCGCCACCACCCCTGGCTAATTTTTTGTATTTTTGGTAGAGATGGGGTTTTGCCATGTTGCCAGGGCTGGTCTTGTACTCCTGAGCTCAAACAGTTCACCTGCCTTGGCCTCCCAAGTGCTGGGATTACAGGTGTGAGCCACCATGCCCAGCCTTCTGGCTAATTTTACAATTTTTTTGTAGAGACAGGGTCTTGCTATGTTGCCTAGATTGGTTTTGAACTCCTGGGCACAAGTGATTCTCTTGCCTCAGTCTTCCAAGGTGCTGGGATTAGAGATGTGAGTCACTATACCTGGCCAGGGCTCACTTTTTAGGAAGGAGTTTACCTCTCCCCCACCAGCTGATATTTTTACCAAAAGTCATATGTTTTGGTTTCAAGTATGTTTATGGCAGTTATCCTGTTAGTGATGTGAACAGAAAAAATAAGAGTGCTGAGAGAAAGCTGTTCCTTCTACAAAAACTGAAGGATGCTGGCTTGCTTTCTGTCGCTACAGAACAAGTTACCAACCACAAATTTGGCAGCTTGTAACAACAAGCATTTACACTCTCACAGTTTCTGTGGGTCAGCAGTCTGGCCATAGCTTAGTTCTGTCCTCTACTTCAGGTGTCACAAGGCTGTAGTCAAGGTGTTGGCTAGGGCATGCTGTCACCTGGAGCTCAGGTCCTCGTTGGTAGAATTGGATCCATTGTGGTTGTGGGACTGAAACCCTGGGTCCTTGGAGGCTGCCCCTTCCCACAGGCAGTTCATTGGCTGCTTGCTTCTTCAAATTGGAGACCACCTCTTCAGGACGGTGCAGGGGGATGGAAAAAGGGAGAGGCAAATGGAAATCAAAGAAAAGCATAGTGGTTATATCAGACCAAATAGATTTCAAGACCAAAACTATAAAAGGAGACCAAAAAAGTCATTATGTAATGATAAAGGGGCCAATTCAGCAAGAGGCTGTAACTATTATAAGTATATGTGTATATGCACTCAACACTAGATCACCCAGATACATAAAACAAATATTACAGCTAAAGAGAGAGATAGGCCTTAATACATTAATAGACGGAGGCTTCAACACTCCACTTTCAGCATTGGACAGATCATCCAGACAAAATTAACAAAGAAACATCAAACTTAATCTGCACTGTAGACCAAATGGATTTAATAGATATTTCTAGAACATTTCATCTGATGGCTGCAGAATGTACATTGTTCTCTTTAGCACATGGATCATCCTCAAGGTTAGACCATATGTTAGGCCACAAAATAAGTCATTAAAAATTCAAACCTTGATACTAAAAGCAGACAAAGACACATCAAAGAAAGAATACTACAGGCCAGTGTCTCTGATGAATATTGATGTAAATATCCTCAACAAAATACTAGCAAACCAAATTCAGCAATACATTAGAAAGATCATTCATTGTGACCAAGTGGGGTTTATCCCTGGGGTACAAGGATGGTTCAGCATATGCAAATTAATTGATGTGATACATCGTGTCAACAGAAGGATAAAAACCATGTGATTATTTCAATTGATGCTGAAAAGGCATTTGATAAAATTCAACATCCTTTCATGATAAAATCTCTTAAAACTGGTTATGGAAGAAACATATCTCAACATAATAAAAGCCATATATGACAGACGCACAGCTAGTATCATACTGAATGGTGAAAAACTGAAAGCCTTTCCTCTAAGATCTGGAACATGACAAGGATGCTCAGTGTGGCCACCGTTATTCAACATAGTACTGGAAGTTCTTGCTAGAGCAGTCAGACAAGAGAAAGAAATAAAAGGCCTTCACATTGGAAAGGAAGAAGTCAAATTATCCTTGTTTGCAGATGATATGATCTTATATTTGGAAAAACCTAAAGACTCCAGAAGAAAATGATTAGATCTGATAAATTCAGTACAGTTGCAGTATACAAAATCAACATAAAAAATCAGTAGCATTTCTATGTGCCAACAGTAAACAATATGAAAAAGAAATTAGAAAAGTAATCCCATTTACGGTAGCCACACATGAAATTAAATGCCTAGGAAGTAACCAAAGAAGATCGTTACAAAGATCTCTGTAATGAAAACTCTAAAACGCTGATGAAAGACATTAAAGAGGACACAAAAAATGGAAAAATATTTCATCTTCATGGATTGGAAGAATCAATATTGTTAAAATGTCCATACTACCCAAAGCAATCTACCAATTCAGTGCAATCCCTAGTGAAATACCAATGACATTCTTCACAGAAACAGAAAAAAAAAAATCCTAAAATTCATGTTGAACCACAAAAGACCCATAATAGCCGAAGCTCTCATAATTAAAAAGAAACAAACTGGAGGAATCAGATTACCTGAATTCAAATTATACTACAGAGCTATAGTAACCAAAACAGCATAGTACTAGCATAAAAACAAACACATAGACCAACGGAACAGAATAGAAAATCCAGAAACAAATCCGCACATCTACGGTGAACTCATTTTTAGCAAAGGTACCAAGAACATACACTGGGGAAAAGACAGACTAATGGTGCTGGGAAAACCTGATATTCATATGCAGAAGAATGAAGGTAGATTCCTGTCTTTTGCCATATATAAGTTAAAAAAATTATGTTAAGTATCTTCTCTGATCACAATGGACTATAACTAAAAATCGATAGCAAGGAATTTTGGAAACTCCACCAACACGTGGGAATTAAACAATATGCTCCTGAATGACCAACAGGTCAGTGAAGAAATTAAGAATGAAATTAAACAATTTCTTGAAACAAATGGCAATGGCAATACAGCATACGAAACCTGTAGGATATAGTGAAAGCAGTACTAAGAGGAAAATGAAAAAAGTAGAAAAACTTCAAATAAATAACCTAATGATACATCTTAAAGAACTAGAAAAGAAGGAGCTAACCAAACCCATAATTAGAAGGACAGAAATAATAAAGATCAGAGCAGAAATAAAATGGAGTTGAAATGAAGAAAATAATACAAAAGATCAGTGAAATGAAAAGTTGGTTTTTCTAAAAGACAAATGAAATTGACAAGCCTTCAGGCAGGCTAAGAGAAAAAGAAGACCCAAATAAATCAGAGGTGAAAAAGTAGGTATTACAACTGATATTGCAGAAATTCAAAGGGTCATTAGAGGCTGTGAACAGCTATATGTCAATAACTTGGAAAACCTGGAAGAAATGCATAAGTTTGCAGGCTGGGCGCGGTGGCTCATGCCTGTAATCACAGCACTTTGGGAGGCTGCGGCGGGTGGATCACTTGAGGTCAGGAGTTCGAGACCAGTCTGGCCAACATGGTGAAACTCCATCTCTACTAAAAATCCAAAAATTAACCAGGCATGGTGTTGCATGCCTGTAATTCCAGCCACTTGGAAGGCTGAGGCACGAGAATCACTTGAGCCTGGGAGATGGAGTTTGCAGTGAGCTGAGATCATGTTACTGCACTCCAGCCTGGGTGACAGAGTGAGACTGTGTCTAAAAAAAAAAAAAGAAAAAAAGAAATGGATAATTTCACAGGCACATCCAGCCTTCCAAGTTTGAACCATGAAGAAATCCAGAACCTGAACGTACCAGTAACAGGTAGTGAGATTGAAACTGTAATAATAAAGTCTTCCAGCAAAGAAAAGCCCGGGACCCAATAACTTCACTGCTGAATTTTACCAAACATTGAAAGAAGAACTATTACCAATCCTAGTGAAACTATTCTGAAAAATAGAGGAGGAGGGAATACTTCCAAACGTATTCTAAAAGGCCAGTATTACCCTGATATCAAAACCAGACAAAAACATAATCAAAAAAAAGAAAACAGGCCAGTATCCCAGATGAACATTCAGGCAGAAATACCCAAGAAAATACCTGCAAACCGAATTCAACAACACATTAAAAGATCATTCATCATGACCAAAGTGGGGTTTATCCCAGGGATGCCAGGATGTTTCACCATATCCAAATCAATCAGTTTGATACATCATATCAGTAGAATGAAGGATAAAAAACCATATGATCATTTAAATTCATGCTGAAAAGGCATTTGATAAAATTCAACATCCTTTCATGATAAAAACTCGAAAAAAACTGGTTATAGAAGGAACACACCTCAACGCAATAAAAGTCATATACAACTGACGCACAGCTAGTATCATACTGAAAGGTGAAAAACTGAAAGCCTTTCCTCTAAGATCCATAACAAGACAAGGATGCCCACTGTCACCACTATTATTCAGTATAATACTGGAAGCCCTTGCTAGAGGAGTCAGATAAGAGACAGAAAGGCCGGGTGCAGTGGCTCACACCTGTAATCCCAGCCCTTTGGGAGGCTGAGGTGAGTGAATCACTTGAGGTCAGGAGTTTGAGACCAGACTGGCCAACATGGTGATATGCTATCTCTACTAAAAATATAAAAATTAGCTAGGCGTGGTGGCGGGTGTCTGTTGTCCCAGCTACTTGGGAGGCTGAGGCAGGGAAATCACTTGAACCCCGGAGGTGGAGATTGCAGTGAGCTGAGATTGTGCCGCTATATTCCAGACTGGGCTACAGAGCAAGACTCCATCTCAGAAAAAAAAAAAAAAAAAGAAGAAATAAAGGGCATCCAAATTGGAAATGAAGAAGCCAAGTTATTCTTGTTTGCAGATGATTGTTATAATTGGAAAAACCTAAAAACTCCACTAAAAAATGATTAGAACTGATAAATTCAGTAAAATTGCAGGATACTAAATTAACATACTAAAATCAGTAGCATTTCTCTCTCTCTCTCTTTTTTTTTTTTTTTGAGATGGAGTCTCACTCTGTGGCCCAGGCTGGAAAGCAATGGCGCAGTCTCGGCGCAGTCTTGGCTCACTGCAACCTCTGCCTCTTGGGTTCAAGCGATCCTCCTGCCTTAGCCACCTGAGTAGCTGGGATTACAGGCGCCTGCCATCAGGCCTGGCTAATTTTTGTATTTTTAGTAGAGACGGTTTCACCACATTGGCCAGGCTGCTCTTGAACTCCTGACCTCAGGTGATCTGCCTGCCTTGGCCTCACAAAGTGCTGGGATTACAGGTATGAGCCACTGTGCCTGGCCAAATCAGTAGCATTTCTATATGTCAACAGTGAACAATATGAAAAATAAATCAAGAAAAATCATTCCATTTATAATAGCTACAAATAAAGTAAAATACGTAGGAATAATCCTAACCCAAGAAGTGAAAAGATCTCTACCACGAAAACTGTAAAACATTGATGCAGAAAATTGAAGGAGACACACAAAAAAGGAAAAGATACTCCGTGTTCATGGATTGGAAGAATCAATATTGTTAAAATGTCTGTACTACCCAAAGCAATCTACACGTTCAATGTAATCCCTTTCGAAATACCAATGACATTCTTCACAGAAATAGAAAAAAAAATCCTGAAATTTACATGGAATCACAAAAGAGACAGAATAGCCAAAGCCATCCTGAGCAAAAAACAAAACTGGAGAAATTGCATTACCTGACTTAAAGTTATACTACAATCACTTCCTAGTCTTTTTTGGCTTAGATCAAGTGCAAAGTTTACTAGAAAGGTATACCAAAACAGCATGGTACTGGTATAAAAACAGACACGTAGACCAATGGAACAGAATAGAGAACCCAGAGACAGATCCTTACATCTACAGTGAACTCACCTTTGACAGAGGTGCCCGGAGGATATATGAGGGAAAGGATAGCCTCATTGATAAAGGGTGCTGGGAAAATGGGACACCCATATGCAGAAAAATGAAACTGGACCGCTATCTCTCACCATATACAGAAATCACATCAACATGGAGTAAAGACTTAAACCTAAGACTTCAGACTATGAAAGTGCTAAAAGAAAACATTGGGGAGGCTCTCCAGGACATTGCACTGGGTAATGATTTCTTGAGCAATACTTCGTAAACACAGGCAACCAGAGCTAAAATGGACAAGTGGGATCACATCGAGTTAAAAAGCTGCACAGCAAAGGAAACAATCAACAAAATGAAGAGACAACCCACAGAATGGGAGAAAATGTTTGCAAACTATCCATCTGACAAGGGATTAATAACCAGAATATATAATTAGCTCAAGCAACTCTGTAGGAAAAAAATCTAATAATCCAATGAAAATGGGCGAAATATTTGAACAGACATTTCTCAAAAGAAGATATACAAATGACAAACAGGCAATATGAACAGGTGCTGAACATGGTTGATCGTTAGAGAAATGCAAATCAAAACTACAACGAGATATTGTCTCTCCCTAATTAAAATGACTTATATCCAAAAGACAAGAACAAATGCTGGCAAGAATATAGAGAAAAGGGAACCCTTGTGCACTGTTGGTGGGAATGTAAATTAGCACAGCCATTATGGAGATTAGCTTGGAGGTTCCTCAAAAAACTAAAAATAGGACTATCATATGATTCAGCAATCCCACTGCTGGTAGGTATATACCCAGAGGAAAGAATATCAGTATGTTGAAGAAATATGTACACTCTCATGTTTACTGCAGCGCTATTCTCAATAGCCAACATTTGGAAGCAACCTAAGTGTTCCCAGCAGATGAATGGATGAAGAAAATGTGGCATATATACTCAATGGAGTACTATTTAGCCATAAAAAAGAATGGGATACTGTCGTTTGCAACAACATGGATAAAACTGGAGGTCATTATGCTAAGTCAGGAACAGAATGTCATGAGCCAGACCCAGAAAAACAAACTTTGCATGTTCTCACTTATTTGTAGGAGCTAAGCAAATGAAAGTAATTGAACTCATGGAGATAGAGTAGAATGATGGTTATCAGAGACTGGGAAGGATAAAGTGGGGGTGAAGTGCAGATGGTTAATGGGTATAAAAATGGAGTTAGATAGGGCTGGGCACAGTGGTTTACACCTGTGATCCCAGCTCTTTGGGAGGCCGAGGCAGGTGGATCATGAGGTCAGGAGACCCAGACCATCCTGGCCAACATGGTGGACCCCATCTCTAGCTGGGTGTGGTGGTGTGAGCCTGTAGTCCCAGCTACTCGGGAGGCTGAGGCAGGAGAATCCCTTGAACCCGGAAGGCAAAGGTTGCAGTGAGCCAAGATCGTGCCACTGCACTCCAGCCTAGTGCCAGAATGAGATCCGTCTCAAAAAAAAAAAAAAAAAAGTTAGATAGAATATATAAAATCTAGTACTTGACAGCATTACACGGTGACTACAGTCAATTTATTGTCCATTTAAAAATAACAGTATAATTGGATTATTTGTAATGCAACGGAAAATGCTTTAGGTATTGAGTACTCCATTTACTGTGATGTGATTATTACGCATAGTATGCCTGTGTGAAAATAGCTCATGTAACCCATTTGTATATATACATACAACTAGTGTGTATCCACAGAAGTTAAAAAAAAAAAAAGATGGGCAAACATCTGTGCCTCTTTTGATTAAAAATGGCTTTTTTTTTTTTTTTTGCCAGACAAGGGAGCTTCTGTCACATACGCAGTTTTCAGAATGGATGCCTTCCCCCAGTGTCTGAAATGCTCCCTTTTCCTGTTGTGGGAAGCCTTTTCTGACTCACAGATGTTAGCAAGCAAAGGCGTTTTTGATTTTGATGCTCACAGATATTATAATTATTATAAATTTAGCCAGGAGTCCCTATCAGTCTTTGAGCAGCTGCTTTTTTTTTTTTTTTTTGAGATAAAGTCTTGCTCTGTCACCCAGGCTAGAGTGCAGTGGCATAGGCTCGGCTCACTGCAACCTCCACCTCCTGGGTTCAGGCTCTTCTCCTGCCTCAGCCTCCTGAGTAGCTGGGATTATGGGCACCTGCCACCATGCCCAACTACTTTTTGTATTTTTAGAAGAGGCAGGGTTTCACCATGTTGGCTAGGTTGGTCTCAAACTCCTGACCTCAAGTGATCTGCCCACCTCAGCCTCCCAAAGTGCTAGGATTATAGGCATGAGCAACCGCACCTGGACATTAACAGCTTTTTCTTTGAGGAAACAAGATATTCCAGGCTCATCTTTGTCTGCCCTAGCCCTTGAATCTATTTATTTTCCCAAGAGCCCTAGCATCTTTTATTGGGAAATGGTTCTGAGAAACCAAAATCTGGGTGCGTGCTGTCCGATTGCCTTTGATTCTAGTCCTTTCAAAAAACAGAGTAAGCAAATATATTCAAAAATAAAGTTCATAGCTTTCCAATTTAACTTGTTTTTCAAAATTTCTATGATTTTTTTCCTCTTTTCCACTGGAAACCTTAATTTTTTTTTTTTTTTTGAGATGGAGTCTCACTCTGTTTACCCAGGCTGGAGTGCAGTGACATAATCTCGGCTCACTGAAACCTCTGCCTCCTGGGTTCATGCTAGTCTTCTGCTTCCGCCTCCTGAGTGACTGGGATTACAGGCATGCACCAGCACACCTGGCTAATTTTTTATACTTTTAGTAGAGATGGGGTTTCACCATGTTGGCCTGGCTGGTCATGAACTCCTGACCTCAAGTAATTTACCTGCCTTGGCCTCCCAAATGCTGGGATTACGGGTGTGAGCCACCATGTCCAGCCTAAAGTCTTAATTTCTAATAACATTTAATACTTTATCATAAACATGTTTTGTTGTATTTACATTGCTTTATTGTGCAACATGAAGTAGTTCTAAAATTGTGACAATATTATCAATACCAATAAATAAAAGATTTTATTTTTCATTATAGTATATTCTATTAATGATATATAGTTCAAAAGTCCCTTGACCTACTTTTCTTTGTATATGCATGGGTTAATTTGCTTGTTGCCAGTTGTAGGTTTTGCTTTTTTATGATTTAATTTTAATTTTTGAGGATGAAAGTCATGTATGTTTCGGAAGTAAAGACTTATAAAGTATACTCACAATGTTGTTGCTTTTTCTGGTCCTGCTGCCTTTGTCCATGTCCCCTCCCCATTTCCCCAAAGGTAGTCATTGGCACTTGCTTTTGGTTTATCTTTTCAGAGCACATGCACGTGTGTGTGTTTGTGTGTCTGTCTTTTTTTTCTTTTTTCTTTTTTTTTTTTGAGACTGAGTCTCGCTCTTGTCACTCAGGCTGAGTGCAGTGGCGCGATCTCAGCTCACTGCAACCTATGCCTCCTGGGTTCAAGCGATTCTCTTGCCTCAACTTCCTGAGTAGCTGGGATTACAGGCACCCGCCACCACGCCTAGCTAATTTTTTTATATTTTTAGTTGGGACGGGGTTTCACCATGTTGGCCAGGCTGGTCTCAAATTCCTGATCCCAGGTGATGTGCCCTGCTCAGCCTCCCAAAGTGCTGGGACTACAAGCATGAGCCACCTCGCCCGACCATGTGTCTTTTTTCTTGTATGTTACATAAGAGGTAGCATAGTATTTACACTGTTATGCACCTTTTCATTTATATTTCTTGAATGACTTCCATGAAATGTAAAATGATTAAGTCACTAATTCAGTAAATCATTGATTTTATTACCGAATGATTGAATACATAAGGGGGATTGAGATTTTTTTTCCATATCATTCTTTAAAAATTGCAATGTGAGTGTGAGCACTCTGTAAGCTTATCTCGTTTATCATTGCCAGCTTGTATTCTCAAGAAATGGGCTGTGTGGTCTGTGGAATGAAATGGTTAAAGATGGAGAAATTGTATACACTGGAACTGAATCAACCCAGAATGGAGAGCTCCCTCCTAGAAAAGGTAAGGGACTTTAACTAGTGTTTTTTATTTTGTAAAGACCATTATAAAATGCATTTTATAGAAATTTTGTAATGTGCTATAGGAACAAGAGCTTTGAGCTTAACTCTTTGAAGTTTTGCTTTTTACTTTGGAGATTGTTGTCTAAAATGGTAGTTAATACAAGCTGCCTGGATTTTATTGTTTTATGTGATTTGAAGGCATTTTTATTGCAAAACCATCTTGCTGCATTTGTGGTGTTCTTTGGGGGTGTATTAAACACTTTTTGGAAGCCTTTGGCCTGCAAGGAAATGCCATTGAACAATGTTATTTAGCATTGTAATTTTGAATGCTCAATAATACTATCATTAGGTTGTTCCTAACAGTGGCTGTGTTTCAGAGTCCCCATTGAGGTTTAAAAGAAATGGGTGCTTGTATACACCCTAAACTTGTTGAATCTGAAAAGATCCTTGGTTGAGAACCGTTGTTGAAGTTTGTTGGTCCCCCTACTTGAGAGTCATCAATGTGGATAAAGCTACCAGTTTAGAAAGTATTTATTCTAAGTTGAAATAGCTCAGTTGGGAGAGCGTTAGACTGAAGAAAGTATTTCTTCTTCTTTTTTTTTTTTTTTGAGATGGAGTCTTGCTCTGTCACCCAGGCTGGAGTGCAGTGGCACGATTTCGGCTCACTTCAAGTTCCGCCTCCCAGGTTCACGCCATTCTCCTGCCTCAGCCTCCTGAGTAGCTGGAACTACAGGCGCCCGCCACCACGCCTGGCTAATTTTTTGTGTATTTTAGTAGAGATGGGGTTTCACTGTATTAGCCAGGATGGTCTCGATCTCCTGACCTCGTGATCCACCCGCCTCAGCCTCCCAAAGTACTGGGATTACAGGCATGATCCACCGCACCCGGCAAGTATTTCTTCTTTTGTGGAATGAATTGGAATGGTGTCCACTTGAAAATACATGGGGACCAGGTGCGGTGGATCATGCCTGTAATTCTAGCACTTTGGGAAGGCTGAGGTGGGCAGATCATTTGAGGTTGGGAGTTTGAGACAAGCCTGGCCAACATGGTGAAACCCCATCTCTATTACAAAATACAAAAATTAGCCAGGCATAGTGGTGGGCGCCTGTAATCCCAGCTACTTGGGAGGGCAAGGCAGGAGAATTGCTTGAAGCCAGGAGGTGGAGGTTGCAGTGAGCAGAGATTGTGCAACTGCACTCCAGGCTGGGCGACAGAGTGACACTCCATCTCAAAAAAAAAAAAAACAAAAAACACAAAACAAACCATGGGAAAAAGTATTAGTCTCTCTTTTCAGTTTCAGTGTCAAGCAGAGTTACCCATGTTTTTTTTTAATTTATTTTTTATATTTGTTTGAAAACATTCATACACACACACACAATAACTGACGTGTACAATGAGTGGCTGCAGACCCACCTCCATGTTCTGCCACTGTATTTGGCTCCACATCCTGCTGTCTGTCCATCTGCTGTTTGTCTCACCTAGCTCCTCAGACACTCATGTATGTAATTGATTCTAGTTTAACTTTGTTTTTGACTTTCAGGTAAAATTTATGTATAATGAAACGCATCTATTTTGAGTTTACCATTTCACAAGTTTTGACAAATGTAACCTGTGTAACCCACATCTTTATCATGACTCTTGCTCAGAAAGTTCTCTGGTGTCCTGCCCCTTCTTCCCAGAGGCAATAGCTGGCCTGATGTTTCTCCAGCATTGACAAATTGTGCCTGTTCTAGAACTCCATAAATGGAATCATGTAGTCAGGTTCTTCTGTGTCTGGCTTCTTTCACTCTGCATAGTGCTTTTGATTTTCATCTTTTTTTTTTTTAAACAACATATTGGGTTTATATTTAATATAGCACTTCTCATCAGGAGGTGTTACTCAGTTAATATAAAGTTTTTTTTTTAACATTAAATCTCTTTTCTATGTCAATGTCTATAGTGTTTTTTTTTCCCTTTAACATTAAGTCTTTTCTCCATTTCAGTATTAGATACACTGAATACATTTTTCTAAATGATTTTTTTTCTTCCCAGAGATAAATGTTTCCCTTTTTAGCTGACTATTGGATATCTAAATACAATATTAACTTGGGAGATGACAGAAGTCTAATAAAATACAGAGAACAGACTCAGTGATTTAGGAGGCAGTGATTACAACTGAACAGTGGTGATTTCCTAGGATTCTGGGCAAAATCCATTTGTGTACCAATTTGTTCCCATTTCATGGAGTCAACTCAGAAAGTAAAACTCTCCTACTTACTAATTCTTGGAAATTTTCAGACACCAAAGCTTACATTTAGTTTCAGTAGCACAAAGGTTCTCGGAGTGAGGTTTCATTCATTAGGCCCTTCAAAGTCACATCTGTTCAGTTTTTTCTTTTGTGCATATACCCGCAAGCAAGTACAAATGCCTGTAATACTGAGAACCACACCTTTTAACGAGAGAGCAGTTGCATCACTGGCTTCCACTGCCTTGACAACAGGCAGCACCAAAAGCAGTGACATGAGGACTAAGGACAATTGTGTTGAAACTGAGGTCATGGTGTTGGGATCTTGAGGGCTGAATGTTCCAAATAAATGGTATATATATAGAGAATTCTCTCTGACTTGAAATTTTCCCTTTCTGGACCTGTGGATGCTGAGGCTAAGAGTGTCCACATGACAGTGTCTTCCAAGACAGGAATCAGCAACCTTTTTTTTTTTTTTATTGTATCAGTAATTCATTCTGTATATTTTTAAAAGTTTTAACCTCTTCTTCCTAGCCCTCCAGTATTTGTTTATAAATTAAAACATTTCCCAAAGTGTTTTCTGTGAAACAATAGTTCTAAAAGGTGCTCTAAGAAAAAAAGCTAAGTACATGGCAAAATCCAAAGTATATGTTTTATTCATTATATTTGATGAATTTTTTTGTTTTTTCCTCTTCAGAGGGAGTCTTGCTCTGTCGCTCAGGCTGGAGTGCAGTGGCATGATTTTGGCTCACTGCAACCACTGCCTCCTGGGTTCAAGCAGTTCTCTGCCTCAGCCTCCTGAGTAGCTAGGATTATAGGCACCCTCCACCATGCCCAGCTAATTGTTGTATTTTTAATAAAGATGGAGTTTCACCATCTTGGTCAGGTTGGTCTTGAACTCCTGACCTCATGATCTGCCCACCTTGGCCTCCCAAAGCGCTGGGATTACAGGCATGAGCCACCATGGCTGGCTCACATTTCATGAATTTTTTTGTCCTTTGTTCTTTTAAAAATCATGGTTAGAAAGCAGAGCGTAATTGTTCTTTATGTAGATCCCAACTGATTCGGGGTGTTAGGGAGATATTTTGACATTCAATAAATGTTTTTGTTTTCCATTATTAAGACTATGAATATTTTATCTTATTTTCTGAGACAGGGTCTCAGAATTTGTCAAATGTGTAAAATTTATAGCCAGATGTAGGGTAGGGGTGGCCTACTTTCTCTAAAGGGCCAGATAGTAAATATTTTAAGGTCTCAATGGACCCTATGGTCTCTGTCATAGCCATGGGACCTTGCAGCTGTAGTGCCAAAGTAGCCACAGACAATACTGCGTCAGCGGGCAGGGGACGTTCATTCTGTAAAGTTTATTTATGGACACAAAAGATGAAGTCCTCAGAATGTTTGCAAGTCACAAAACACTGTTTTCCTTTTGATTGTTTTTCAATTATTAAAAAATATAAAATACAGTGGCCGGGCGTGGTGGCTCACACCTGTAATCCCAGCACTTTTAGAGGCCGAGGCAGGCGGATCACCTGAGGTCAGGAGTTCAAGACCAGCCTGGCCAACATGGTGAAACCCCATCTCTACTAAAAACAAAAAATTAGCCGGGCATGGTGATGCATGCCTGTAATCCCAGCTCCTCGGAGGCTGAGGCACGAGAATCACTTGAACCTGGGAGAATCGCTTGAACCTGGGAGGCAGAGGTTGTGGTGAGCCAAGACTCTGTCTCAAAACAACAACAAAAGTAAAATACTTTCTCTGCATTCAGACCATACACAAAGAGGCTGTGGGCTGGGTTTGGCCAGTGGGCTGTGGTTAGTGACCACACACACACAACACACACACACACACACACACATAGGGCAGAGTGTGGCATTTAGAGCCAGCACCTGTGTTCTCACCTGAGCTGTGTTCCTGGCTGGGTTCTACTCTGTATTCTGTGACATGAGGTGTCTACCTTGGTAAACTGGAGGCTGTTTTAGCTTGCATTCCCACTGGCAATCTGTCACGTTTCTGTTGCTCTGTGTCTTTGTTAGCACTTGATGTTACCAGTGTTTTTCAATTGAGCCATTCTAACAAGTCTAGTGGGATCTCATTGCGGTTTTAATTGCACTTCCGTAATGGCTAACGATGCTGAATATCATGTTCTTCTTTGCCACTCTTGTATCCTCTGTGAAGTTCCTGTTCAGATCTTTTGCACAGAAAAAGCTGTATCATGGAACCAGTGAAATTACCAAGGAGAGGTTGATTAAAGTTCTGTTTATAACCCTAGAAGATGCCTGCCCTAGGGATATGGGATGGCTGAACATAGGACACCGACACTGCACAGATGAAATAGCAGTTTATTAGTCACACATGCTCACAGCCCTGGGGGTGGGGGAGACCGCATGCCACATGGGGGCTGCACTTGGGAACAGAGTGAACCACCAGGGGCTGTGGGAGACATATTTTGTAGTAACAGGAGGGTGATGTGATTGGCTTGTTTGAATATCTCTGGGCCGGCAGGGATGAGCAGGCTGGGGTCGGGTCTCCAATGATAAGGAGGTTGTTTGGCTTTGGGATCTTATACCTGAGAGCAGAGCTCCAGGGAGACCTTGTGGTTAGGCTATTGAGGCCTTCTTGATTTTACCGATCTCAAGGCAGCACATAATATTTGGTCTTAATTTCAGGCCACAAAAGACATTCTTCTATATCTACTTTCTGTGGCACTTTTCAAAAGGTTTTGTCCTTAGTGTTTAGCAGCTGATTATGATGTGCCTCGTCATGGCTTCCTTTAGGATTTATCTTGTGTGGGCTTTGCACAGATTCTTCAATCTGCCTAGGTTTATGTCATTTGCCGAACCTAGGAAGTTTTCAGCCATTAGTTCTTTGGATATTTTTTTCAGCATTCACCTTTTCTCTGCTGTTATTAACCTGTGGGGTCTGTGCTAATTCTAGGTAGTTAGTTTCAGAATTGAATTGCACTGTGGGACACACAGCTGGGTGTCGCAGAGAACTGGAGAATTGCTTGGTGCAAAATTCCATACATTTGGTGTCAGAAATGTTGTAAACAGAGGAACTGTTTCCTTAGAGATTTTTAGATACTCATTATTTGTAACCTGGATGGGATATCATGTCTTTCACCGACTGAGATACATTTTTCTAATTATGTTGTTTAGATGTTTAGTCACAGCCTTCTGTGATGGAAGGTGTTTAGACTTCAAGGTTAAGGTTATTTCTCTCTTCTCTTCGCTTACTATGTAAGGAGTTTTATGACAGTTGTTTTTGACTGAAACTTTACATTCAGTGGCCTAAAGTCATTTTTCTCAGCTTTTCCTTTTTGTCCCAGTGCTCTTGAATTATGCTATCAGTGACAGTGCCCCTGCATAGCAGTGCTTCCCAGTTGGCAGTGGAGTAGGGCCTTGTAAAGAGTTAAAAGATTTTTGAATTGTACTCCTTTTCTACACCCTCCATTTTCCCATGGGTACGCAAGCACTGGGACTCACTGGATAAAAGCAATTGGTGTGAAATTGAAGTAGGTAAATATCAAAAACTAAGTTTCTCAGTTGTGAAATCTACTAGGAAGTTAATGAAATATCATTTTGGAAGACACACTTTAAATAATTTGATATATTGATTTCTTTTTTTTTTTTTTTTTTCCAGATGGAGTCTTGCTCTTTTGCCCAGGCTGGAGTGCAGTGGTGCCATCTCAGCTCACTGCAAGCTCTGCCTCCCAGGTTCACGCCATGGTCCTGCCTCAGCCTCCCGAGTAGCTGGAACTATAGGCGTCCACCATCATACCTGGCCATTTTTTTGTATTTTTAGTAGAGACAGGGTTTCATCGTGTTAACCAACATGGTCTCCATCTTCTGACCTCGTGATCCACCCGCCTCGGCCTCTTAGAGTGCTGGGATCACAGGCGTAAGCCACCACTCCTGGCTGATATATTGGTTTGTTTATGAAAATTATACTGGATCTGTTAGAGGTATGATTGATGTATTTTATTTTTAAGTTGTCAAACGTTCAGTTAATGATGTGTGTTGTAACTTTTCGGGGAGGGACATTTGCAGAGACTAATGGTATGGCATTCTGAAAAGCGATTACAGATTAAAAAAATTTTAATTCTGCAGATGATAGTGTCGAATCAAGTGGAACAAAGAAAGAAGATCTGGATGACAAAGAGAAAAAAGATGAAACTCCTGCACCTGTATATAGGGCCAAGTCAATTCTGGAGAGCTGGGTATGGAGTAAGCAACCAGGTAATCTTTGATCAGAGATAGAAATTAGTGTAGACATTTTGCCTCCAGATCCTCAGGTGGTTTTAGAAATTGGTTCTCTAATTCTGTAGGAGGAGGTTGATACTGGTATAGTCTTACACATCATTGAAACTGGAAAAGATAGCTATTCTTCTGCTTATGTTTTGGATAATGAGATAAATTATTTCATGCTTCACACACTTGGAGTATGTCATCTACTGTAATATAGTATCTGAATGAACACTTTAAATAAAATACATTTCTGTAAGTTAATTGTATACTTTAAAAATCTCTGAAAAATTTGAGTAGCAAGTCTCAGAAACTTGATTCTAAATATTAAAAATATATCCTTCCTTGGGAGGGAGTGTGTAGTAAACATGTTAAGTGTGATTGTAAGCATACTGTCTTTCTGGAGGTCGCTTTGTTCCTGCATCCACTGCTTTCATTTCAGGGATGTTCATGGAACACCAGGCACGAAAGGGCCAGAAGCATCCCCCTGCAGGACCAGCACTTGGCCCTGGCCATCCTGCTGGAGCTGGCTGTGCAGAGAGGCACGTTGAGGTGAGGGCTGCCGCAGACTGGAAATGCTTTGGGGAAGCACCTCTGTGTCCAAATACCTGTTGCGTTGTGTGCATTTCACTAAATCGTGTGTGACTGCAGCAGATGTGGTGCTCTGTAACCAGAGAACCATGTCCCAGAGCTCGCTCTCTCTTTACCTTTTCTTCTCTTCCTCTTTTATGCTCAGTTTTCTAGCCTGGGAACTGTTCTTTTTTTTTCTTTCAGTTTTTCTCATTTAATTATTTTTATTCCATGAATTTAAGATCCTAGAAGTTCCATGTAAACGTGCTCTTTGAGCTTCTTGACTGGTCTTTCCTATCAGCAGAAGGCAATGTCTTATGCTAAAGTCTCGGTGTCAATTCAGTGATTTAATTACCACAGCTTTACTTTCATTTCCTTTAATATCCCAAGTATTGCTTCACTTCTATCTAGCTGTTTGCTTTTATTTTTGATCAACCATGAAGAAAAGAAGTTAATCTGTTTTTACAAGGAATAAATATGTTTTCTCCTTTAGCCAAATGTTGTCTGCCATCCTGTTGTTGCTTCAGCTGTGGGACAGCGGGGCACAGGAGACTGACAATGAGTGTTCTGCCCAGGGCACCAGTGCCCCACTTTTGCCCTTGCTGCAAAGGTTCCAGAGCATCATTTGCAGGAAGGATATGCCTCACTCCAATGGCGACATGTACGTGAGTGTCATGATGGAACTTTGTGTGTAGGTGGCACTTGAGTCTACTTATTTTTCACGCAAGACCAGCGTGTGTGTCCGCGGCAGTGTTTTTCTCTGGCATGTGTGTGTTTGGTGGTAACAGCAGTGAGTCAGATTAGACAGGTATAGGAGGTCACTTGTTTGTGGAGAAGACTCGGATCAGTGAGCACCGACTTCCTTGTCAGCACAGAACCAAGCTTGAAACACGCACTTTTAAATCAATACCAGAAAAGAATGACGAAAAGAGCGGCCTGCTTTGTTGGTCCTTCCTATGTACTGGGCTCTGTGCAGGGCATGTCACCTGAGCTATCACTCTGTTTAGTACCAGCTCCCCCCTTAACAGGTGTGGACGCCGAGCTGGGGGAGGAGCAGGCGTGTGGGGCCCTGGGCGTAAACCTCCAGGACTGCTGGTCTTTACAGGTCAAGTACAAGTTGGATTTTGCATCTTTTTGGGAAAGTCTTAGGCATTTCAATATCATGCTTTGGTTTAATTTTTCTATTATTTGGCAGTCTTTAAGCTAATGATAATAGGACTCTTCTGCCTTTAGAAGAATTAGAACTATGATTTAATTTGCAAATGAAAGTCGGCGTTCTCCAGAGTGGGCAATGTTTAGATTAAAATAAAGGTTTTGGTTTTAGATTTCGAGGCCAGCTTGAGATGCTGTGCTGGGTTCCCACAGAGGTGCTTCTGCCTTTCTCCAGGGCTCCTAGGCCTGTAGGGTGGTTTGCTCATGTTAGTAATCTGTGTGGATTCAACTTACCTGTGGTATCATAAATGTATACACGCACAGTCAATGTTGTGTACATGTATACCGCAAATTTAGACATTTACACAGTTTATATGCTGCACAAATACGTAGCTGTATAGTATAACTGTATCATCAGCATTGTCATTTGATGGGTCAAATGAGTCAATACCAACATATAAAGAGTGGGTAAAGGCTAACTGTGTTACTTTAATTTTCCCCACCATTTCTGAATGTTTGTTTACTTTTCCTTTCTAGCTTTTGTCTGGCCCTCTGAGCCCCAGTGAGAGTTTCCTGAGGTACCTCACCCTTCCACAAGACAATGAGCTTGCCATTGATCTGCAACAAATGGCGGTTGTTGTCACGGCCCTTTTAGACCGTCTGGCTACACCCTGTAGATGCCTTTGCCGTATAGCTCTCCAACATCTCATAAGGTGTGTGTGCAAGAACCCTGTTCTCCATGTGTTTTGTAGCTAGTACCACTTGTAGGTTCTCATCCTGGGCCTGTGTGGAGACTTGCTTTTTCTGGTATTGGTAGGGGGAGCTGGCCTGTGCTTTTTAAACATGTTTGCAGTTGAAGGTGTTATCCGTGTTGAGAGTGAATGATGAGCAAGCTGAGGCACACAGGCCTGGGGACCCAACCTGGGGGCCCAGGTTCCAGGTTCAGGTGGCACAGTCCCAAAGAGCTCCCCTTTATCCACAGTCCCAGGCCCTCCCACCTTCTGCAGGGGGTTCCACAGCCTTCTTTATACTCTGAACGTGGGCTGTGTTAGTATGTAATGCTGGTTATAGTAGTGACAGTATAATTATATATTATATCTGTTATGTAATAGTAATGGTAATAGTAGTGATTTGCACGTGTGGAGCACCTGTAGGGTGCAGGCCTGCTGAGGACCTCATGCAGGCTGTTGTATCTCATTATGTCAATGAGAAAACTGCTTTTGCTAATGGTAGTGAACTTTGTCAGTGTAGAACAGTAATCCTAGTTTTGAATGCAGATTTTGCTAACATTTTATTTCTAGTATGAAGAGCATTTATTTTGTTTTACAGTCATTTAAAAAAAAAAGGAATACAGTCACGTGGTTCAAAAATCAAACCTAGGCAGAGACACACTGTCGCTTCCCCGCCCACGCCTTCCACCCATTTCCCACCTGCTGTCTCTGACTTTTCAGTCTCCTCTGTAACCTCCTTGTTCTCTGGAATGAGTACGCTAGTGGTAGCATGTTGCATTACTTCTGTTGCTTGTTTTTTTTTTACTAACCATATATACTGGAGTATTTTATCAGAGTGTCGCTCTTTGTGTTTATAAAGCAGCTTAGTCTTCAGTGTGTGGATGTGTCTTTTATGTATCTTTCTTTAGTGAGTCTCTTATTGGTGGACACTTGGGCTTATTGCCACAGTGTTGCTATACAAATAGTGCTGAGGGTCGGGTGTGGTGGCTCACGCCTGTAATCCCAGCACTTTGGGAGGCCAAGGTGGGTGGATCACCTGAGGTTGGGAGTTTGAGATCAGCCGGGCCAACTTGGAGAAACCCCGTCTCTACTAAAAAATACAAAAGTTAGCGGGGCATGGTGGCACATGCCTGTAATCCCAGCTACTCGGGAGGGTGAGGCAGGAGAATCGCTTGAACCTGGGAGGCAGAGGTTGCAGTGAGCCGAGATCGTGCCACTGCACTCCAGGCTGGGCAACGAAAGTGAAACTCCATCTCAAACAACAACAACAATAACAAAAAACACAAATAGTTTTGCAAGGCCTGACCTGGAACATGTGTCCTCCATGTGTGCACGTATGTGTGCCTGTGCACATGCACAGGTGGGGATGCATCTAGTGTGGGCTGGTTGTCACCAGATTGCTCCTGTACGTCTTGATTTCTCTCACCACCAATAGGGCTGCTGGCCTCCCAGCCTTGTGTGTGGGCTTTTGGGATTTTGCCTGCTAAGGCAGAAAGTGGTGACTTCGATATAGTTTGAGCGTTTTAAAATATATTAGCATTTAAGGGCCATTTATAGTACTTTTTAGTGGGCTCTGTTGAAATGCAATGGAAATGGAAAAATAGCCTGTTCAGTTGCTTCATCATATCTGTTAAATGAGGTAATACGGTGTGGTACGAGATGGGGTTTCACTGTGTTAGCCAGGATGGTCTCGATCTGCTGACTTCATGATCTGCCCGCCTCGGCCTCCCAAAGTGCTGGGATTGCAGGTGTGAGCCACCGCACCTGCCTGATTGGATTATTTTAAAGCATAACTCTGTCTTTAAAATATTTTAAGGCATTTTACCTCTTAATGATAAGGATTTAAAAAAAAAACCCTACAATATCATTATCCTGTTTTATAAGATTAACAGTGATTCCTTAATCTAACCTGCAGTCCATGTTACATTTTCCTGGACTATCTCAAAAATGCCTTTTTTAGATGGTAATTTTGAATTAGGACCTGAGCATGTTCTGCATATTGGCATTGCTTAATATATGCTTCCAGTCTCTTTCCCCAAACAGCATGGCTCCAGGCCCTCCTCTCCCTGTCTCTGATCATACCATTTTCTTTTTCAAAGAAGCAGGTTGGTTATTTTGGAGAACTTCACATTTTCTGAATTTGGTTGATTGCTTTCTCTTATTCTAGACCAACATGTTCTTCTGTTAGTTCCATTAATCTGCTGGTTAGATCTAGAGGTTTGGTTGGATTTGAATTCAGGCTCATTAGGGCGGTGTTATGTCTGGAGTCATGCTGCATGCTTTCTGTTGGCTCAGGAGGCCTGTAGTGCTTGGTGGCTCCCGCTTTAGTTCTGTGAAGCTAGACCAGGGAATTCATGTGTTGCGTGTCCTCTATAAAATCCCCACCAACCTTGCCCTCTGCTGTCTGGTTAGCAGGAGGTACAATGTGTACAGGAAGGACATAGTCTAAGCTTGACTTCTTGAACTGCCACCTCCCTTTAACTATTTTTCGTAATATTGAGTTGGTATCCTAGCACTTGCATAGGTGACCACCACTCAGGTTTTCTTTTTTTGAGTATTTTTATGAACTAATAGACTTTTATTGATTTGGTGTTTCTTTTCTTTTTTAGCTTTTTCCCTCTAATATACACATTTAAAGGCAGAAATGCCCTCAAGCATGCATTTAGTTGTATGTCACCAATTTTGATCTGCAGTATTTTGATTATTAATTGAACACATTTTCTAATTTTCATAGTCATTTTTTCTTAGAATTTTGGGTTACTTATGAGTGTATTTTATAATTTTCAAATATGTGGATGAATATTTTTATTTTCTGTATATACAGTCATTTTTATTTTATTTTGAATGAATTTTTGAAAACCTATTTCTAATTTAACTGCATTGTAGTCAGCACACATGCTCTGTAACTTTATTTCTTTGAAATCTGTTGAGATTTGCTCTGTGGCCTGGCATGGCCCGATTTGATATTCGTGCTGCCTAGATTTTTTTTTTAAAGCATTCTATATTTAATAGAATTTGTATGTGTGGTATTAGTTTCAGAGCTAGATATGTATTTCTCCCATTGTGATTGTGGATTTTTTTATTTCTGCTGTAGTTCTTTCACACAGTTCTTTTCATTTTACCTATTGATTGATCGATGGACTGATTCTGGTTTCTGTATATACAGAGTCATTTTTTACAGGTCAGAACTGTAGAAATAATGAGGAAGTGACACTTATACGCAAAGCTGATTTGGAGAACCATAATAAAGATGGAGGTTTCTGGACTGTGATTGACGGGAAAGTATATGATATAAAGGACTTCCAGACACAGTCGTTAACAGGAAATAGTATTCTTGGTAAGATTACACTTCTTATTTCCTGGTTAAAAGTTACAGCCTGTATCATTCTAAGCAGAGTATTTGGCTTATAAATGATTTCTTTAGTTTTGTGCCAGCCCCCGCATACTTTAATGTATCGGTGGCTTTGGTGTCTGTCTTATCAACAAATTGAGCACATTTGAAGAATTTCCTTTCATTATGCATTTTTATTTTAATACTTGGAACTCATTTCAAGTTCTGAGTCGGCCCAGGCAACCCTGGGAGACAGTGGGAGGTCATTATACTGTG
This sequence comes from Pongo abelii, assembly GCF_028885655.2. Lineage (NCBI taxonomy): Eukaryota > Metazoa > Chordata > Mammalia > Primates > Hominidae > Pongo > Pongo abelii. The sequence goes on along the minus strand of NC_072001.2, from coordinate 21,909,890 downwards.
GTAACCCTCACTTTTGAGTTAAGCACCTAACTTATTTCCTACTCACTATTTCTCCTATAGCTCTCCAGGCAAGCTGAATTGAACTCACGTTGCTTTTTCCCTTTTTGTTTCAGCTCAGTTTGCAGGAGAAGACCCAGTGGTAGCTTTGGAAGCTGCTTTGCAGTTTGAAGACACTCGGGAATCCATGCACGCGTTTTGTGTTGGCCAATATTTGGAGGTGAGGCTGTATGCCTTGAGTGATGCAGAGGATAGCAGGGGATACCCTCTGTGTGTTTGTGATAGGAATATTTGGATCTAGAAGTACTGATATCTGAGTCTTTTGGGGGGCATTAGAGATAAATATAAAGATCCTTTAGAAGTTTTGTCATAAATGAATTTACATTTATTCTTGTTGAGATCTGTGATGTACTGGTCTTGAAAGATTGTTTTTTAAATGATCAATTGTGAGAAATATAGACAGTGTTCCACAAGAAAAGAGGTTAAACTTTGGTCTTATGTAGAAATTTGGAATGGCTTATTATCTTGAGGTATGTATTTTTTGGGAAGAACTATGTACAAGTGTAATTCTTTACAATAGAAATTTGTCCTTACTATGTATTCACGAACACATAGAATTTATATATTGGGATTAGCTTTCTAGGTATCCACAAGTAATAAAATGTATTAAATGCCATTAGGGCAGGGCTTAAAGCATTTTATGAAGGAGAGAATTAACTTTGCTGTAAATATCTTCTGTGACTGGAAAAGTTGAACTCTTGCTTTTTTCAGATTTTTGTTAGAATAAATTTCATTTCCTCTACATGTGTGGTCACAGTCCACTAATACTTGTCATCGAATACTTGTCATAGTTTTGTTGCCCAGTGTGTTCTTTGTGCATGTAACAATTCATTATACTTTCTGAAGCGTGGTGTACAGTCACTTTGGAAACTGATTCCTAAGGAATATTCTAGCCAAATCACGTATCTGTGCTTTAGTTTTTCTGCAGTAGGGCTGTGTGGTTGCTGCCTGCTTTATTGGGCATGTGGGTTTATGTGGTATCTGCTGTTACTTGGGCACAGAAATCTCGCTTATTTTTCCAAGCAATCAGACAATGAGGCAGTTTAGGAATTGAGTGTGGTATGATTTGATTACTAGTAAATTGATGTTGAAAATGTAAATAATCTTTACTAAATTGATGGGAACAAGGAAGTGTTTTTATTTTATTAGTTATCCTGGTAATGAGATGTAATGGGAACATTTAAACTTATTGCCGTTCTTCTAAAGAAATGTTTTTTGTTTGGAAATATTGAGTATTCTGATACATGGAGAATTATAAAGGGAAGCTAAAAGAGTTACTGACATTTTCCTGGAAGTAGCTGTGTAAGGGTACAGAAAAATCTTTTTGCATTAAATCCAAATTTGAATAAAAATGCTTAGAATTTAGTCACTTGTGATTATAAATAAACTACAGAAATTTCTGATTATATCCTTTTTTTTTTCTTTGAGACGGAGTCTTGCTCTATCGCCAGGCTGAAGTGCAGTGGCGCGATCTCAGCTCACTGCAACCTCCGCCTCACAGGTTCAAACGATTCCCCTGCCTCAGCCTTCCAAGTAGCTGGGGTTACAGGCACGTGCCACCACGCCTGGCTAATTTTTGTATTTTAGTAGAGACGGGGTTTCACCATGTTGGCCAAGATGGTCTTGATCTCCTGACCTCGTGATCTGCCTGCCTCGGCCTCCCAAAGTGCTGGGATTACAGGCGTGAGCCACCGCGCCTGGCCTCTGATCATATTCTTAAGACTTATACTGATTTACTCACAAACCTGCTTATTGAACAGTATTAATTACTGAGTTTCTGATGGGTGTTTTGAACAATAAGCTTATGAAAGACTAAAGTGTGTTAGAAGCCATCCTAATTTGATTGTTCCTGAACAAACCCTACACCATAACAGCCTGTCTGAATCCGAGGGGTGCTCTGGATCAGGAAGTCACAGCAGTCACACTTCTGTGATTCCTTTAACCCAGGCATGCAGGAACTCAGCTCGGGCCCAGGAGACAGGCTGCCTCGGCATGAGGGAGGGAGACTCCACCATTTGCCATCTCATATCCGTGGGTGCTGAGCCCACACTGTCACTTTTAGAGTTTCTTGTGGGTTTATAGATTTATTGTGTGCTGTTTCAAGCTGGTTTTCTTTTTTTTGGAAATTAAGTAACTTGAAAAGATTAAGTGATTAATATTCCTGTTGCTGTGTCAGGGATCCCCGAGCCTTCTCTCAGGCTTGATGATTCACTAAAACGACTCAGAAGAGCTGTTATACTCACAGCTGTGTTTTTTTACCGCAAAAAGGATACAGATTAAAATTAGCAAAGGGAAGGGTGCATGGAGGGAAGTCCAGAGGAAACTAGGCACAAGCTTTGGTGTCTCTCCCCAGTGGCGTCACGTGGATGTGCTTAGCTCTCCCAGCAAGTGTGTCACATCATGTGTGAAGAAATGTTAACCGGGCCAGCGCACCTGAGCCTCGAGTCTAGAGTTTTTGTTGGGGGCCAGTCACATATGCAGGCAGTGCCCATGTGACTGACCTCAATTACTCAGACTCCAGTGCCCCAGTGCAAAAACAAGTGGTCCCTCGCAAGTCACATCATTAGCATAAACTACCTGGCCAGACCACTGCCACAAGGTCCTGGGTGTCAGGTATACCAAAAAACTTATCAGGCAGGGTGTTCCAAGGGCTCAGAGCTCAGCTCCTAGAAGAAGGACCAATCATGAAGGGACAGACCTTCCTTGGGAATTTGCAGGGTCTGAGCAACCCCGGCCTGCTATGTTAGCTCTTTACTGCCCAGGTGTATTATCATGTTGCTTATTTTTTATATTATATGCTGAGGAGATTTAGACCAAAAATTTTAAAAGAGATAAAATATAGGGAGGAAATTCCACATATCACAGTGAATTCAATTGATTCAGTTACACACTAACAGAACCTCACTGAACTGGACCAGGGCGGACAAGCCAGGAACTGTGGGCCAAATTCCACCTCTTGCTTGCTTTGTGTTGCCCATGGACTAAGACCTTTTTTTTTTTTTTCCAGTTTGAAATCGTTTTTTAACAATTAAAAGAAGTATATTATTTTTGACACATGAAAACTACATGAAGCTAAAATTGTAGCACCATAAATAGAGTTTTACGGGAGCACAGCCACACCTATTGCTTTATCTGTGGTTACTTTTTGTGCTGCAGCAGCAGAGTTGAGTATTTGCAACAGACTGCATGGCCTGAAAGACTCAAATGTTCACTCTCTGGCACTTGAGGAAGAGCTTGCTGGCTGCCGGGCTTCCCCTGCTTCGGGGCTTCTCCCCTCGTCGCACTCTCACTTTGTCTTTTTGTTCTGCCAGGGTGATCATTTCACTCTTGTTGTTGAGCATTGCAATTTATAATGTTGTTCAGATGTTTATTTGAATGAAATATTTGTCCTTCATGTAAATCTAAGTATTTCTTAATTTAAAATTAATATTTAAGTATATGATTTTTATAGTGAATGATGTTTTAAAACACAGTTCCTAAGAAGCCAGAATCTATAGATGATGAAGAAAAAATTGGAAATGGAGTGATTTAGAAGAAGCTTGCATTTTGCCTCACAGTCCAATAAATGTGGACAAGAGACCCATTGCAATTAAATCACCCAAGGTGCAGTATTTTCTGTGATTCTGAGGTTGGCTGAATAGAATCATAGCACATAGCAAAGGAATCCACAGTCTCGTACCTCTGTACCTGAGCATCCAGAGGGAGGGACGGGCGATTGTTAGAAATATGGCCCCAGTGATGCTTCATGAACTTGACTTATGATGTCTTGGTCAGAGCTGTAGCTGGAGAAGGGTTTCCTTTTATTTTTGGTACTAGATTGTATCATTAATTATTCACCATTCCTTCCTTAAATATATTCTTTGTTCCAGAAACAGTGCTGGGCCCTGTGGCCATTAAAATGAACCATAACTTATCTTTGTATGCCAAGCTAGCCTGTTCCAACATATATTAGTATAGAGATTATAAATTCACTTATATTTATAGCATAGTTTTAAAACCATGTATTAATGATTAAATTTAACATTTTAACCAATTTAAACCTATGAGCATTATTTATATTTTACTTGAATAACTTTTAGAGCACAGTTTAATATTAAATAGGGTAGACAAATGATGAAAATGGTTTTCCTTTGTTAGGACAAATGGCAGCTGCTGTTGAGTACTGTTACAGGTGTTCACAAATACAAGTGGTTGAAGCAGAATGTGCAGGGTCTTTATCCGCAGTCTCCACTCCTCAGTACAATTGCTGAATTTGCCCTTAAGGCGGAACCGGTGGATGTGGAAAAAATGAGAAAGTGTCTACTAAAACAGGTAACATTTGATGAGAAATGCATGTCTGCATTGGGTAATATACATAACACTTAACTGTATGCATTGATATTTTGCAGTTGGAGAGAGCAGAGATTCGCCTGGAAGGGATAGATACAATTTTAAAACTGGTGAGCAAGAATTTCTTACTTCTATCTGTGCAGTACGCGATGTTTTGTGGATGGCAAAGACTTATTCCTGAGGGGATCGATATAGGGTAAAACGTTAGCATATTTTTTTCTTAATTAAGGAAGCTGTGGCAACAAAATGTTGTTCTGTAACAGTTAGAAGTCTGGCAGTGTCCCGAGTCAAATTCTTTATCTTTATTTGAAAGGGAACCTCTTACTGATTGTTTAAAGGATGTTGATTTGATCCCACCTTTTAATCGGATGCTGCTGGAAGTCACCTTTGGCAAGCTGTATGCTTGGGCTGTTCAGAACATTCGAAATGTTTTGATGGATGCCAGTGCCAAATTTAAAGAGTTTGGTGAGTCAACAGTTGCATCAATGTTATTTTATAGTTTGCCTTTAATTATATGTTGTGGAAACTTGCAAATGCCAATTTTTGCTTTTGAGAAGACTGTGTTTGTACTTTGTACTTGTATAATCTATGCTGCTGTCAGCTTTCTCAGATTTTAAACAAAACTTTAAAATTTAGCAGGAGACACAATGTTGAAGTACTCTAGTATAACATTTTTACATTTTTACATTTTTATGTGTATCACCACATATCCTAAAGTGTCTGTGTCCTATATTAATATTTATTTTCTGTATAGTTTGAGCATCTACAGAGAGTTGATTGGATTGGTTTTGTGGAGGAAAAGTGAGACATAACTTTTACATTTGAAATGGAAGGAATGGAATAGGGCACCAGTGTATTCAGAGAGCAACATGCTAAGTCCTGTAGACAGATGGAACGACCTGTGCACAGAATACAGGGGGTAGACCCATCGTGCAGCATGACAGAGCTGCCCACTCTGTGGAAACCACTGAAAAATAGTCAGAAGTTTAGAGTAATCACCCGTGCCTTCTGCGTTACGTTTATTCTTGTATCCACGCACAAGAAATGTCAGTGGGTGTCAATGCCTATTAGTCAGATGTTTAAAGTAATAGCCCGTGCTTTCTGCGTTACGTTTATTCTTCTATCCATCACAAGAAATGTCAGTGGGTGTCAATGCTTATTAGGTATCCAGCCGGTTCCCCTGCAAACCATCACCAATGAGAACGTGTCAGGACCGAGCCTGGGGACCATCCCGCAAGCCCGCTTCCTCCTGGTGATGCTCAGCATGCTCACCCTGCAGCACGGCACAAACAATGTCGACCTCCTGCTCAATTCCAGCACGCTGGCCCTCGCTCAGACGGCACTGCGCCTGATTGGTAGGTCTGCACCGGCTTGAGAGCCTTTGGGAAAACGTCAAGATTTTGCTTTGATTTCTTTTTTTTTTTTTTTAAGCTTTTTGTAAATTATGGTAAGACACAAATAGCAGAAAATGTAGCGTTTTAACATCGCAATTCAGCGGTATTAAGTATATTCACAATTTTCTAGAGTCATCACCACTGTCTAGTTGTAGAACTTTTTCATCACTATAAATACACCCCATTTAGCCATCAGTCCTGACTCACCCTGCTCTCCAGCCGCTGATAGTCACAAATCTGCTTTCTCTGTCTATGGATTTGCATATCCTGGATATTTCATATAAATGGAATCATCCCATTTGTGGCCTTTGTGTCTGGGTTATTTCATTTGGTATATATCAGTACTTTATTTTTATGGCTGAAAAAGATTTCATTGTATGAATATATAACATTTTGTTTATTCATTTATCTGTTGATGGACATTTGGGTTGGTTTTGCCTTTTGACTTTTGTGAATAGTGCTGCTAGGAACATTTATATACAAATACTTGTTTGAACACTTGTTTCTAGTTCTTTTGATTATACACCTAGGACTGGAATTACAGGGTCATATGGTACAACTGTGTGTAACTTACTAAGAAACTACCAAACTTTTCCACAGTGCCGTATCATTTTTACATTCCCACCACCAGTGGGCAGGATTGCAGGGTTCCAGTTTCTCTACTTCCCTGCCAACACTATTTTTTGTGGTTTTCTTTTTTTGTTTGTTTTTTTGGATTAAGGCCATCCTAGTGGGTGTGAAGTGGCATCTCATTGTGATTTTGATTTGCATTTCACTAATGACGAATGACATTGAGCTTCTTTACATGTTTGTGCTTGTTGGCCATTTGTATATCTTCTTTGGAGAAGTGTCTATTCAAATCCCTTTCTCTTTATTTTTTATTTTATTTTTTTGAGACAGAGTCTCACTCTGTCACCCAGGCTGAAGCACAGTGGCACGATCTCAGCTCACTGCAACCTCTGCCTCCTGGGTTCAAGTGCTCCTCGTGTCTCAGCCTCCCGAGTAGCTGGGATTACAGTCACACACCGCCACACCTGGCTAATTTTTGTATTTTTGGTAGAGATGGGGTTTCGCCATGTTGGTCGGGCTGGTCTGGAACTTCTGACCTCAGGTGATCTGCCTGCCTTGGTCTCCCAAAGTGCTGGGATAACAGGCATGAGCCACTGCACCCAGCCCCTTTCTCCTTTTTAAATAGGGTTATTTGTCATCATCTTGTTGTTGTACCAATAAATGCACTATAGAAGTGTACCAAACATTTAAAGAAGAATTAACACCAGTCCTCAGACTCTTTAAAAATTTCATGTATACTAGACCTTCACAGATCTGTAGACCTTTATCAGATATATAATTTGAGGGTATTTTTTCCTGTTCTCTGGATTGTATTTCCTTTGATAGAGTTTTTTATTTTGATGAAGTTCAATTTATCTGTTTCTCTTTTGTCATCTATGCTTTTGATAACATATCCAAAAAGCCATTTCCAAATACAAGGTTGATGAAGATTATCTTCATATTTTCTTCTGTAAGTTTTATAGTTTTAGCTCTTATATTTAGATCTTTGGTCCATTTTTAGGTAATTTCTTTTACACAGTGTGAGGTAGGAGTCCAGCCTTTTTCTTTTGATTATCTGATTGTTTCAATACCACTTGTTGAGGACTGTTCTTTCCCTGAAGTTCTCGGTACCCTTGGCAAAAATCAGTTGGCTGTAGATATTTAGGTTTATTTCTGGACTCTCAATTACATTATCACATTCTATATGTTGATAATTATGCAGGTACCACACTGTTTTAAACATTGTAGTTTTGTACTGTTTTAAAATTGAGAAGTGTGTTTTCTTAAGATTATTTTGGCTACTTTGAGTCCCTTGCATTTTCACATGAACTTCAAGGCTGGCTTTTCCATATCTGCAAAAAAGACCATTGGGATTTTTGCTAGGGATTGAATCTGTAGATTGTTTTGGGGAATAGTGCCATCTTAACAATATTAACATCCATTCTCTGAATGTGGAATGTCTTTCCATTTATTTCTGTCCTCTTTAATTTCTTTCAGCAGTATTTTATTGTTTTACAGTTATCAGGGTAATAATGGCCTCATAGAATGAACTAGGTAGTGTTCCCATATATTCTGTTTTTAGAAGAGTTTGAGGATTGGTGTCAATTCTGCTTTAAATGTTTGTTAGAGTTGACCAGCTAAGCTTTTCTTTGTTGAAAGTTTTTTTTTTTTTTTTTTGAGACGGAATCTCACACTGTTGGCCAGGCTGGACTGCAGTGGCGCGATCTCAGCTCACTGCAAGCTCCACCTCCCAGGTTCATGCCATTCTCCTGCCTCAGCCTCCCGAGTAGCTGGGACTACAGGCACCCACCACCACGCCCAGCCAATTTCTTGTATTTTTGGTAGAGATGGGGTTTCACCATGTTAGCCAGGATGGTCTCGATCTCCTGACCTCGTGATCCACCCACCTCGGCCTCCCAAAGTGCTGGGATTACAGGCATGAGCCACCGGGCCCAGCCAACTCATTTCTTCTTTTACTATTTATCATCTCTTCATCTTCATGGGTGCCTGAGCATAGGTCATTCCTAATAGCAGAGTGATTCAATGTCAATGGAAGATGGGGAAAGGGATTATTGGATAGGCAACTGATAATCCTTATGACAGTGTCTTGCTTTTCAAAATATTGACTTGGAATCTGAGGTCTCTGGATCATGTGTATTCCTACCTCATCCGGATATTGTTTTTCTGAAGAGAAGGAACATAGAAACTGCAAAGCAGCCCACATAGCTTTATCTGAGTTCATCTTCTCGCAGGACTTTGCTAAAAGTAGCAATAAGAGCCACTTATTACTGCATGTCATGTTTTCAACATTTTCTGCCATTTTCTTTAGTTTTACAGTCTCATTAGGCATATAGTTCATTTTTAAATATACATCAAATGATGGTTTAACCAGATGGTTATTATTTCTTAATGCCAGCTCTGTCTTGTACCATATGAAACTTATCCAACTGCTTTCTGAATACCTTGTTCAGCCACATTTTAGTTTGCATTACTATCAACACCTCACTTCTAAATGATGCCTCTTTCAAGAATTGTGTTTAGTAAACACATAAAAAAAGTATAACCTTAAAACATATCTGGAGGAAGACAGTTCATGGCCGCTTCTGGTGGCTTCATACTCATTAAACAAATGATGATTGTCTTCCATTCTTAGGATACCAGAAATAGAAGATTGCTGGTTGGACTTCAGCCTACTCTTCCTCATTCTAAAGAAGTCAACAGAAGAATGGTTGACTTTTATCTCTTGATTTACTGCTTACAGACAATGAATCATGCCTATTCTCACTGGCCAAAGCTATTGCAAGAGTGGCTATGACAATTAGTTTTTTTTAGCTGGAAATATTGGCACACTTCAGTAATACAAGGATCATTCAATAATTAGGAAGGGGAGACAACATACTGAAAACACAACATGTTCCCATCACATACCCATGTGTACTCACACACTGTGCTTCATCTTCTGCTATTATGAATGAATGTTTAGGCTTCTATATTATGCTAAAACTTCCCCTTTTATACTATATCCCATACCCACATTCACATTTGGTCTACATGGATATAGCTCCTGTGATTCTGTCCTCTTTTGGATAATTCAGGTCTGCTTCTCCACTAGGTTATATAAATCAGCTTAAAAATAAACAACCATTATAGTACAAATCCTGCATCAAAACATGTTTATTATATAAATATCCTCTATCAGCTCATGTTTAATTTCTTTTTTATTTTGAGATGTCTAATAAGGTGGGCATTAGACATATGGCTGTTTATATTTAAATTAATTAAAGTAAATATAATTAAATATTCATTATCTCAGTTGCACATTTTAAGTGCTCAGTAGCCACTAGTGACTATCATACTGGATAGTGCAGATTATGTAATATTTTCATTTTGTAGAAAAATCAATTATACGACCATATATAATGAAAATATGCAAGTTTCTTAACACCTGAAGATAATTAAATAGTACACATCAAGACGTGGGAGACACAACAAATGTTCAATGCAGAGGAAAAATTACAGCCTTAAAAGCATAAATTAGAAAAGAAGAAAGTTGAACTCTAATGAGTTTAGAAAATCAGCAAAAGAATAAACACAATGATTGTAGGTAAATAATAAGAAAATACATTCATAAAATGAAAACTAGGCCAACAAAGAGGATCACCAAAGCCAAAAATTGGTTTTCTAAAATTAGTGATAACATTTATCAACCTCTTCAGGCTTATCAAGGAACAACAAATGTTACACAGAAAATAAATATTAAGAATAAAAATGTGTTTAATGGCATACTTAGTGATTAGAAAGAAAACGAGGGCACACTATTAATTACTTTGAGTAAATTTAAAGCATAAGCAGAAATACACAACTATCTAGAAAAATATTACTTACCAGCATTTAATCAAGAATAAATAAACATCCTGAATAATCATTTAAGTATTAAGTAATTGGTGTAGTAGCAAATAAAAAAGCAAGTAGCACTAGCCGGTTTTATAGATTATAAAATTTTCAGTAAGATCATTCCAAAACTATACAAAAGTAGATGACAGAAATGAAGAGTATTCTGCAAATCATTCTGCTAATTCATTAAACTTATTGCTATACCTGACAAGAGTACAAGAATATACAGAACAATAAACAAACATGAAAAAAATTTTTAAATATATTACAATTAGTATTAAATTATGTAGCACATAAAAGTGTAAATATGAACAAATCTAATTTGCCTTAAAAATACCAGGTTGATTAAACAATAGAAATATAATTTACCACAATAACAGATTAAAGGGAAAATTATATAAACATTTCTATTATGCATCATATAAGCTTTTAAACATAAACTTAAAACACAACACTTTTAAAACATAAACATTCAGTAACCGTAAAAACTATTCTTAGCGTACTAAAAATGGAAGGTAACTCATTTAAATTAACATAGGGTATCTACAAAAATAACCGTACTTCAATATTAAAGGAGAAATATTTGAATCATTCTCTGTGAAGTCAGAAGTAAAATATGAGTATCTATTATTGCCATTTCTGTTCAATATTGAAATGGTAGTATGAACCAATGCATTAAGACTAAATAAATAAATAACAAAAGATTCTGTAAAAAGAATGCAGAAAAAACATTCATTATCAGCCAGGCACGGTGGCTCACGCCTGTAATCCTAGCACTTTGGGAGGCCGAGGCAGGCGGATCACGAGGTCAGATGATCAAGACCATCCTGGCTAACACGGTGAAACCCCGTCTCTACTAAAAATACAAAAAATTAGCCGGGCGTGGTGGCAGGTGCCTGTAGTCCCAGCTACTTAGGAGGCTGGGCCAGGAGAATTGCTTGAACCCGGGAGGTGGAGGTGGCAGTGAGCTGAGATCACATCACTGCACTACAGCCTGAGTGACAAAGCGAGCCTCCATCTCAAAAACAAAACAAAACAAACAAAAAGCCCACAAAACATTTGTCGCATTGATTTGTAGTGCTATACTGTGTCCTTAAACTTGATCTGTTTCTGGACTTTTTTTTTTTTTTTTTCCATTTTAATAGGTCCATTTGTTTATTGCTGTGCCAATTCTCTATTCTTAATTGAAACAATTTTCCTCTCATTTTACTTATTTTAGAGTTCTTTTAATTGTGTTTAAAAAGCTTGTAACATGAGATCTACTGTTTTAATAAATTTTGAAGCATATAGTACAGTATTGGTAATTATAAGTACAATGTTGAAAAGCGGATCTCTAGAACTTTTTAATTCTGCATGGTTGAAACTTTATACCCATTGGACAGTAACTCTTGATTTCCTCATCACCCCAGTTCCTGGCAACCACTATCGTACTTTCTGCTTCAATGAGTCGGTCTATGTTAGATAGCTCATATAGATGGAACCATGCAGTATTTGTCTTTTGTGACTGGCTTGTTTCACATAGCCTAATGTCCCCAAGATTCATCCATATTGTGGCGTGTGATAGGCTTTCCTTCTTTTTAACGGCTCCATAGCATTTCATTGTGTGTATACCACATGTTGTTTATCCATTCATCTGTTGATGGACATTTAGGTCGCTTCCATGTCTTGGCTATTGCAAACAATAAGTGTGCAAATATCTCTTTGAGATCCTGATTTCAATTCTTTTGGATAAATACCAAGAAGTTGGATTGCTGGATCATACAGTAATTCTATCTTCCTTCACAATTTTTTAGCTATTTTTTTTTTGAGACAGTCTCGCTCTGTCACCCAGCCTGGAGTGCAGTGGCACGATCTCAGCTGTCACCTCTGTCTTCTGGGTTCAAGCAATGCTGGTGCCTCAGCTTCCCGAGTACCTGGGACTACAGGCATGTGACACCATGCCCAGCTAGTTTTTTGTATTTTAGTAGAGATGGGGTCTTGCCATGTTGCCCAGGCTGGTCTCGAACTCCTGAGCTCAGGAAATCTACCCACCTCGGCCTCCCAAAGTGCTAGGATTATAGACATGAGCCACCAAGCCCGGCCTCCCTTGGCTCTTATAGATATTTATGCCACTAGATGAACTTTAGAATCATTCGTTATGTTTCAAAAAATTTTTCTGTGGGAACTTTGATGGGACTTGCTGTAAACTTACAGATAAACTTGGAGAGAAGTAGCATTTTACTGTATTGAGTCTACTCATTCAGGACTACGGTTGTTTCTTCATTTATTCAAGTATATTTTAGACCCCTTAGTAAAGTTGTGTAACTTAATAATGAGCTTTATTTCTTTTCAGGTCTATACCTACATCTATCTATGTACTTTTTACTTGTAATTCCCCCTCTTCTCTATAATATTCTGAATTAAGTCAATGGTGGAAAGTCTAGGAAACCAGTTAAACCAAACTGTACTCATAATTGACTCTTCCCTATTTTCTTGGATTCAAAATCTTTATAACTTGGCCAACTATGTTCATATGACTTTGTTTTCTAGGAATGGAGATTCTCTCAGGAGGTTCCACAAATCCTGATGCAAGGTTTCTTAGGAGTTACCGCCAGTCTGCCTGATGCACAAGCAAGCAAGTCAGAATTTCACTCATGAGCACTTCTTTTTTTTTTTTTTCCTGGGACAGAGTCTTGCTCTGTTGCCCAGGCTGGAGTGCAGTGACACAATCTTGGCTTACTTCAACCTCTGCCTCCCGGGTTCAAGTGATTCTCCTGCTTTAGCCTCATGAGTAGCTGGGATTACAGGCACGCACCATCACACCCGGCTAATTTTTGTATTTTTAGTAGACGGGGTTTAGGCTCAAGCAGGTTCCCTGCTATGTAAGTTAGAAAACAGAATAATATAATTGATATTTAGCCAGTTTATTTAAATTTAGGAATGATAAAATTTCAGATATGATGCTGAGCTTAAAAGCCATCTCGACAAAACCTTCTTAAGGTGGAAAGGCATGCGTGTGTCAACTGATTTTCATATAAACCTGTCTTTTTTTTAATGCGGTCATTCCAAAGCAAAGCATTTTCGGGTAGCATTGGTCTTTGTGAAGACCTTAGATGACTCTGGATTTGGGAGCCCAAGGTGGGCAGATCACCTGAGGTTAGGAGTTCAAGACCAACCTGGCCAACATAGCAAAACCCTGTCTCTACTAAAAATACAAAAGTTAGTCAGGTGTGGTGGTGGGCACCTGTAATCCCAGCTACTCAGGAGGCTGAGGCAGGAGAGTTGCTTGAACCCAGAAGGAGGAGGTTGCGGCAAGCTGAGATTGCGCCATTGCACTCCTGGGCAATAAGATCAAAACTCTGTCTCAATTAAAAAAAAAGGTGACTCTAGAATAACTGGGGAAGCTTTGGGCTATTTCTACCACATTTGCTTATAATTTATTGTGTGGTTTTTTTTGTTTGTTTGCTTTTTAATATCTAGACCTCAAGAAACACTCATTCAGATGAAGACAAAGATGGCAACTGGGATGCTTGGGGCGACTGGAGTGACTGCTTCCAGACCTGTGGGGGAGGAGTGTCATATTCTCTGCGGAGATGTTTGACCGGAAGGTCAGTGGTGGCTTCACTTGCTCCTGCATGTGGAATGTGGCAGTGCCTCTGGATGGGTAGAGAGAAGAGATAACTTTATTTGGCTTTGGAATGTACTGTGATGATGGTGTAACATTTGCTTTGTCTAAATGTTAGTCAACCTAGGTTAACATATTTAAGCAGCAATGGTCCCGTTTTCGTGGGTGTCGCCATGTTGCACACAGGACCCAGGAGCACTGGACACTTTGGGCTTTGAGGAAAGGAAATCCTGGCACTTTAAGTCACTGGTTTAAAGTTGTCAAGAGTTGGGGCAAGAGGTCAAGTCTTCTGAGTTCTGCCCTTGGGTTGCTGCAATTTAATCCAGTTCTTGTTCATCTATTCTGAGCAACCCATTGATTAAGAACATGATGCAAGTTCTGTTTTCACATTTTAGATATGTTTATGTTAAATAATATTTGCAAAAATGTAAAATCAGCTTATTTTTTAAAAATCTGTAAATTTGTAATAAGCCTGTGCTTATCACTGTTTTTGAGACACTTTAAGGTAATTCTTTATGGGACAGTTTAATTCCCAGTCAATGATTTTGCATCAGCTCCTAGGTAAGACAGAGCCCCAGATTGATGGAATCTGGCATACTAGTCTTGTACAAAAGAAGATTCCAAGATTATGTCAGTCATCTTCAGATTTGGGATATTGTTAGGCAAAAGAATAAATTGGCCTTTGCCGATTAGCTTCAAGATATAGAGTAGAAATGCAGGAGAGTACATTTTGGCTGGAGTTTGGATTTCGTTGAGGTCACTGTTCTACCATACATTAAACAGTGACCAAGTATGTCTTCCAGTTTCCTTGAGACAATGCAGAGCAGGGCAGATGAGAGATTGTACATGTGGCCTTTGAGAAGAAAGACTCACTGGTCTACTCCAGGAAGGCCTGGGAAGGTTGCTGGAGGTACTATAGTAGCATTCCCCCAGGGTGAGTTCTAACTCAGAGCATGGAAACTTCAGTAAAGCATTGGTGAACTAAATCCAGGGATTATTCTTGCAAAGAGAAAGTGTTATGCCTGCTTCCCCATATTTCCACCTTGGTGAGCAGATATAGGCCCTGGTATTCTGTGTCATGCTGTGTGGAAGAATGATGGGGTATCATGCTGTATTGGGATATATTTATTCTGCCAAGGAGGCTGCAATAGGAGAGCTACACCCTGTGGGCAAGGGGAGGAGGCTTTTTTTTTTTTTTTTTTGGAGACGGAGTCTCACTCTTTCCCAGACTAGGGTGCAGTGGCGGTATCTGGGCTCACTGAAACTTCCGCCTCCCAGGTTCATGCAATTCTCCTGCCTCAGCCTCCCAAGTAGCTGGGATTACAGGTGCCTGCCACCATGCCTGGCTAATTTTTGTATTTTTAATAGAGACGGGGTTTCACCATGTTGGCCAGGCTGGTCTTGAACTCCTGACCTGAATGATCCATCTGCCTCGGCCTCCCAAAGTGCTGGGATTACAGGCATGAGCCACCATGCCCGGCCAGGGGGCTTCTTATGTAAAGGGTGAGTTCTTTCCCACTGCTGGCCAGCCACATGGGAGAGGTTTCCAGTCTGGGAATGAGTAGGGAAGGGAGAACTTTGGCATCTCTTTCTAAACTTCAAGTCTGAGAAGTCTGAATAATTTGCAATTAGTGGTAGGGTTAGAGTGGGAAAGGAGTGGGATTTATTTGCATTGGTCTTTTTTTCTTTTTTCTAGTATGTACTTGCATTTGTTAAAAAGAATTTAGAGGAATATATTAAGGACCATGAATAACCCCTTTCATCCTATTGTCATACAACTAAAATGTTCACATATTTATTTATTATTTGGTTCATTTTTAAAATTTCTTTGATTTTGCTTGGAACATAATTTTGCCAGGTGATATATCTCCAGAAGGCTGAAGGTAGGGAAGGGCAGTTGCTCAACTTCTTCCATCTTTTCTACTCGTACTCAGAAGGGGAGACTTGGGCAAGAGGAGAGGAAAGGGAGGCAGGAGAGTTCTTGGCTTTATTGTTGAGAGCAGGTATTGGTGTTCTCTGTTTGGCAAGTGTCTTAAGCTGACTGTTGTGAGCACTTTGATGGATTTTCTGAGAAATTGCCTTTGCCCTCCCAAATTCCTTGGGATTTCTTGCCTCCAATTCCCTTGAAATGTGCTATTCACAACACTTTGGCTTGGTAATATTGCTCTTTCCTCAGCTCTGAGACTGCTAGACATGCCCCCAGTTTCTCCCTATTTACATGTGCTAACCCCTCTGTGGCCATCCTGGTAAGTTCTTAAGACAACCACATGCTGGAACTCACGCACATGCCCACATCTGGTTCACAGGAAACCCTCATGTAAACTTTGCTAAACAAACTCTTCAAGTCCAGGGAGCCAGTGCTGCAACACCTACTCTGCTTACATGGGCTGCTGTAGCTGTTCTCTCAGCCCTTAAATTTCTCAGGTGTGAATTAAACACCAACCAACTGTTGGTGACACATTGAACTCTTCAAGTGCTGTCCTTAAAATTTCTTCCTCTTGATTTGGGGCTAGCAGACTGAAACCCTCATCCCTTCTCCTTGATGGAGCAGAATGAGAGGTAGGCTCACAGCACACCTTTCTCAATGAAATCCTCAGAAGTTCTTCCTGTAAGTCTCTGGCTCCAGATCCTTTTAATTCCCTTGATGTGAGTAAGGAGTTTAACTCCAGTGAATTAAGCTAACACATATCCTGCCTTCAAAGTTCTTACATCTAAGGAGACAAACAATAAACAAGTAAACAATCAAATTATATATAATTAAAAATTGTGTCACTGGCCAGGCGCAGTGGCTCACACCTGTAATCCCAGCACTTTGGGAGGCTGAGGCGGGTGGATCACCTGAGGTCAGGAGTTCGAGACCAGCCTGACCAACATGGAGAAAGCCCATCTCTACTAAAAATACAAAATTAGCTGGGCATGGTGGCACATGCCTGTAATTCCAGCTACTCAGGAGGCTGAGGCAGGAGAATTGCTTGAACTCGGGAGGTGGAGGTTTCAGTGAGCTGAGATTGCACCATTGCACTCCAGCCTGGGCAATAAGGGTGAAACTCCGTCTCAAAAAAAAAAAAATTGTGTTAAGAAAATCCATAAAATGGTCAGGGAAGCCCTCTGTCCTGGGGCATGTATATGCTGAGATATTACTGCTAAGAAGAAATCAATTATGTGATGGGAAGGGTTATGAGACCAAAAAATTTCAGATAGTGGGAGCAGCATATGTAAATATCCTGAAGCAGGAAATGAAAACAGACTTTTAGGCCTGGAGAGCAATTAGATGAGAGTAAGCAGAATGGGCAGTCCCCTGCTGACTGCCACTGCAGACAGAGCCTTGGTGGGCACAGAGTCAGCCAGCATCCCACCCTGGGCTAACACTGTGCAGAGAACAGTGGATCCTGCCCCACCCTGAGCAACCACTCCTACTTGTGGGGCACAGAGAAGGCACTCAGACCTGCACCTGCCAGTGCCCCACCCCTGAGCCAACACCACCTCCAGCATGACTGAACACACAGTCACCAACAGGGGCCTCCTGCCCACCCCCAGCTGCACTGCCTCTGCCACTGTGGTGAATGCCCACAGAGAGGCAGGACCCCCGGCACCTGCTAGCACTCCACCGTAGCTACCACTACCACTGCTGCTGATATGTGCAAATGAGGATGGATCCCTCTGTCATCGTGCTATGAAATGCTTTGGCTGACATCAGCCATCAGAGTGTAATGACCGGCAGTCCAAAAGCATTTGGCCCCCACAGTGCAGTGGATTCCTAACATCAAGGATCCAGAGAACAAAGTTGGGGCCCAATACAAGTACCCCAGAATTAGAACATCCAGTCCAGGTATTGGGAGCTGAGTGTTGGCCCCCTAAAATCTTTCATAAATGAAGCCAGTTGGCTGGATCCACCTTATACTAGAATCAAGCCCTCAAGGTCATTAAAAAAATAGGATAAAAGAAACAAAATTATGCAAAAAGTCAGCAACCTCAAGGATTAAAGGAAGATAAGCCCACAAAGATAAGAAAGAATCAGCACAAGAACCCTGACAACTCAAAAAGCCAGAGCGCCTTCTTTCCAACAGATGACCACCTTGCCTCTCCAGCAAGGGTTCTGAACCAGGTTGAGATGGATGAAGTCACAGAAACAGAGTTCAGAATACGGACAGAAATGAAGATCCTTAGGCTATAGCAGTATGTTGAAACCCAGTCCACGGAAGCTAAAAACCATTATAAAACAATACTGGAACTGGCAGACCAAATAACCAGTATAGAAGAGTATATAACTGAACTGAGAGAGCTGAAAAACACCCTACAAGAATTTCATAATGCAATCACAAGTATTAATAGCAGAATAGACCAAGTGGAGGAAAGACTCTCAGAGCTTAAGACTGGCTTTCTGAAATGAGACAGTCAGACAAGAATAGAGAAGAAAGAATGAAAGGAATGAACAAAACCTCTGAGAAATATGAGATCATGTAAAGAGACCAAATCTACGACTTATTGGTGTCCCTGAAAAAGAGGGGAATAATGGAACCAACTTGGAAAACATATTTCGGGATATCATCCATGAGAACTTCATGGATGAACCCAACTAGCTATACAGGCCAACATTCAAATTCAGGAAATGCAGAGAATCCCAGCAAAATACTTCCCAAGAAGATCATCCCAAGAGACATAGCCATTAGATCCTCCAAGGTTGAAATGAGAGAAAAAATGTTAAAGACAGAAAGGTCAGGTCACCTACAAAGGGAAGTTCATTGACTAACAGCAGACTTCTCAGCTGAAACCTTACAAGCAAGAAGAGATTCTGGGCCAGTATTCAACATTCTTAAAATAAATTCCAACCCAGAATTTCATATCCAGCCAAATTAAACTTCATAAGTGAATAATAAATATGATCCTTTTCAGACAAGCAGATGCTGAGATAATTTGTTACCATCAGATCTGCCTTATAAGAGCTCCTGAAGGAAGCACTAAATATGGAAAGGAAAGACCATTACCAGCCACTACAAAAACATACTGAAGAACACAGACCAGTGACATTATAAAGCAACCACATAAACAAGTCTGCAAAATAACCAGCTAACATCATAATGACAGGATCAAATCCATACATATCAATACTAACCTTGAATGTAAGTGGGCTAAATGCCCTAATTAAAAGATACAGAGTAGCAAGCTGGATAAAGAACCAAGACCCACTGGTATGCTTGTCTTCAAGAGACCTATTTCACATTCAGTGACACATAGGCTCAAATAAATGGATGGAGAAAAATCTACCAGAAAAATGGAAAACAGAAAAAAAGCAGAGGTTGCAATCTTAGTTTCACACAAAACAGACTTTAAACCAGAAAAATTTAAAAAGACGAAGGGTATTACTTAATGGTAAAGTGTTCAATTCAACAGGAAGACTGAACTATCCTAAATATATAGGCACCCAACACAGCAGCACCCAGATTCATAAAGCAAGTTCTTAGAGACCTTCAAAGAGATTTAGACTCCCTCACAGTAATAATAAAAGACTCTAACACCCCACTGACAATACTAGACAGATCATCAGGACAGAAAATTAACAAAGATATTCAGTACCTGAACTCAGCACTGGATCAAATGAACCTGATAGACATCTACAGAACTCTCTACCCCAAAACAACAGAATATACATTCTTCTCATCACCACATGGCACTTACTCTAAAATTGATCACATAATTGAAAGTAAAACGCTCCTTAGCAGATGCAAAAGAACTGAAATCATAAAAAACAATCTCGGCTGGGCATGGTGGCTCATGCCTGTAATCCCAGCACTTTGGGAGGCCGAGGCAGGAGGATCACAAGGTCAGGAGATCGAGACCATCCTGGCTAACACAATGAAACCCCGTCTCTACTAAAAATACAAAAAATTAGCCAGGTGTGGCGGCGGGCGCCTGTAGTCCCAGCTACTTGGGAGGCTGAGGCAGGAGAACAGTGTGAACCCAGGAGGCAGAGCTTGCAGTGAGCCGAGATCGCACCACTGCACTCCAGCCTGGGCGACAGAGCGAGACTCCATCTCAAAAAAAACAAAAAACAAAACAAAAAAAACTCTCAGACCACAGCACAATCAAATTAGAAAAAAAGACTAAAAAAATCACTTAAAACCATGCAATCACATGGAAATTGAATAACCTGCTTCTGAATGACTTTGGGGTAAATAATGAATTTAGGGTAGAAATCAAGAAGTTATTTGAAACTAATGAGAACAAAGATACAACATGCCAGAATTTCTGGGACACAGCTAAGGTGAATGTTAAGAGGGATATTTATAGCACTAAATGCCCACATCAAAAAGTTAGAAAGATCTCAATTTAACAACCTAACATCACAACTAAAAGAACTAGAGAACCAAGAGCAAACCAATCCCAAAGCTAGCAGAAGACAAGAAATAACTCAGAGCTGAACTGAAGGAGATTGAGACCCAAAAAACCATTCAAAAGATCAGTGAGCCAGGTGTGGTGGCTCACGCCTGTAATCCTAGCACTTTGGGAGGCTGAGGCGGGTGGATCCCCTGAGGTCAGGAATTCAAGACCAGCCTGACCAACATGGTGAAACCATGTCTCTATTAAAAATAGAAAAATTAGCTGGGCATGGTGGCGGGCACCTGTAATCCCAGCTACTTGGGAGGCTGAGGCAGGAGAATCACTTGAACCCAGGAGACAGAGGTCGCAGTGAGCCGAGATCCTGCCATTGCACTGTAGCGTGGGCGACAAGAGTGAAACTCCATTTCAAAAAAAAAAAAAAACAAAACTTCTTAATGAAGTAGGTATTCAAGGAACATATATCAAAATAATAAGAGCCATCTATGACAAACCCACAGTCAACATCATACCGAATGGGTGAAAGCTGGAAGCATTCTCCTTGAAAACCAGCACAAGACAAGGATGCCATCTCTCACTACTCCTATTCAACATAGTGCTAGAAGTTTTGGATGAGGCAATCAGACGAGAAAAAGAAATAAAGAGCATTTAAATAGGAAGAGAGGAAGTTAAACTATCCCTGTTGGCAGATGACATATCCTATATCTGGAAAACCCCATAGTCTCAGGCCAAAAGCTCCCTAAGCTGATAACTTCAGCGAAGTCTCAGGATACAAAATAAATGTGCAAAAATCATTAACATTCTTATACACCAACAGTCAAGCCAAGAGCCAAATCAGGAACACAATCCCATTGACAGTTGTCACACACACAAAACAAAATACCTAGGAACACAGCTAACCAGGGAGGTAGAATATTTCTACAAGGATGACTACAAAACACCACTTGAAGAAATCAGATGACAGAAACAAATGGAAAAACATCCTATGCTCACGGATAGAAAGAATCAATATTGTTAAAATGGCCATACTGCCCAAAGCAATTTATAGATTCAATGCTATTTCTATTCAAGTCATTGAAATTCTTTACAGAACTAGAAAAAAAAAACTATTGTAACATCCATATGGAACCAAAAAACAGCCTGAATAGCCAAGGCAATCCTAAACAAAAAGAACGAAGCCGGAGGCATCATGCCACCTGACTTACAACTGTATTTCAGGGCTACCGTAACCAAAACATCATGATACTGGTGCAAAAATGGACACATAGACTAACAGAACAAAATAGAGAACCTAGAAATAAGGCCACACACCTACAACTTCTGATCTTGACAAACCTGACAAAAGCAATGGAGAACGGATTTCTTATTCAATAATGGGTGCCGAGATAAATGGGTAGCCATATGCAGAAGATTGAAAATGGATCAATTCTATACATGATATACAAAAATTAACTCAAGATGGATTAAAGGCTTAAATGTAAAACCCAATACTATACAAACCCTGGAAGACAACCTAGGCAATACCATTATGGACATTGGAATGGGCAAAGATTACATGATGAAGACACCAAAAGCAGTTGCAATAAAAGCAAAAATTCAAAAATGAGATCTAACTAAACTAGTAAGTTTCTGCACAGCAAAGGAAACCATCAGTAGAGTGAACAGACAGCCTACAGAATGGGAGAAAAATTTTGTAAACTATGTATCTGACAAAGGAACTTAAATTTACAAGAAAAAAACAAACAACTCCATTAAAAAGTGGGCAAAGGACATGAACAGACATTTTTCAAGAGAAGACATGTGGCCAAAAGTCACACGAACAAAAAGCTCATCATTGATCATTAGAGAAATAAAAATCAAAACCACAATGTGATAACATGTCACACCATTCAGACTGGCTGTTACTAAAAAGTCAGTAAGTAACAGATGCTGGTGAGATTGTGGAGAAAAAGGAACATTTATACACTGTTGGTGGGAGTGTAAATTAGTTCAATCTTTGTGGAAGACAGTGTGGTGACTGCTCAGAGACCTAAAAACAGAAATACCATTAGACCCAAAAATCCCATTACTGGGTATATATGCAAAGTAATATAAATTATTTGATTATAAAGACACTTGCATGTATGTGTTCACTGTAGCACTATTCACAATAGCAAAGACATGGAATCAACCTAAATTCCCATCACTTGTAGACTGGGGCCAGGCGTGGTGGCTCATGCCTGTAATCCCAGCATTTTGGGAGGCTGAGGCAGGTGGATCCCCTGAGGTCAGGAATTCAAGACCAGCCTGGCCAACATGGTGAAACCCCATCTCTACTAAAAATACAAAAATTAGCCGGGCATGGTGGCGGGTGCCTGTAATTCCAGCTACTCAGGAGGCTGAAGCAAGAGAATCTCTTGAACACGGGAGGTGGAGGTTGCAGTGAGTGGAGATCATGCCACTGTACTCCAGCCTTGGCGACAGAGTGAGACTCCTCCTCCTCAAAAAAAAAATTGTAAACTAGATAAAGAAAATGTGGTACATATGCACCATGGAATATTATGCAGCCATAAAAAGAATGAGCTCATGTCTTGTGCAGGAATGAAGCTGGAGGAAGCTTCATTCCTCCAGCTGGAGGCCATTATCTTTAGCAAACCAGTGCAGGAATGGAAAACCAAATACCACTTGTTATCACTTAAAAGTGGAAGCTAAACTATGAAAACACATGGACAAATACAGGGGAACAACATTGACTGGGACATATTGGAGGGTGGAAGGTGAGAGAAGGTAGAGGATCAGGAAAAATAACTAATGAGTACTAGACTTAATACTTGGGTGACAAAATAATCTGTCCAACAAACCCCCATGGCAAAAGTTTACCTATATAACAAAGCTGCACACATACCTCTGAACTTAAAATAAAAGTTAAATTATAAAAGAGCAATGGATAGCATGCATATATATACACACACACACACACACACACACACACACACACTGTTTAGTGCAATAGTGTTTTCTGGAGTTTAAATATAAGTAGAAACTTTAAAAACATGGAAACAATAATATAAAATTCAGAAGAGAGTAAAATGAATTTAAAGTGTTCAAATGTCGTTGAATTGTTCAGAAAAATGTAAACATAGACAATTTACCTTCAACTTTTAAAAGTCTGGGATGCATGTTAAATTTCTAAGGTTACCATTAAAAGCAAAATAAAAAAATGTGTAGCTATTCAGATATCACAAGGGCAAACAGAATCATGCTAAAATACTTGATTGATCCAAAAGGGTTCAAGAAAGGAGAGAAAAAAGAACATAGTGCAATTGTGACAAATTGTAAAACGGTAGATTTGAACCCCAGAATATATATTTTACATTAGATGTAAATGGACTAATTACTTCGGTTAAAAGACAAAAGATTGTTAGACTATAAAACAAAATTTATGTGGTTTACTAGAGTCAAACCTTAAATACAAGGATACCGAAAGACTGAAAATAAAAGGATGGAAAAAAGCTATAATGTGAACCAAAATGAAAAGAAAATTGATGTACCTGTACTAATATCAGACAAAGTAGAATTTAAAGGAAGAAGCATTAGCAGAAATAGAGGAATCATGAAAATATAATATATTAAAACATGGGGATACATCTAAATTCACCCTTATACGGAAGTTTAATAGCCCTGAATACACATATTAGAAAAGAAAAATTGGTTGAAAAAAAAAACAGTGGTGCAAGCTGTCATTTAAGAAGTTAAAAAAAAAATGGAAGAGCAAATTTTAAAAGTATCTGCATATATACTCTGTGTGTGTGTGTGTGTGTATGTGTGACCACATTCCTTTACTTCAAATACTGTGTGTGTGTATGTGTGTGTGTCCACATTCCTTTACTTCAAATATCAGGGATCTGGATTAGAGTCAAAGTTTGATCAAGTCCCTTGTTAATTCAGTTATGGCTGCCTGTGGGAAAAATGCCCTTCTTCTGCCTAAAGAGTTGCTGCTTTAGACCTGTTGCAGCTTTATGTTATTATGGCTGCTGCAGCTGAAGGCATTCACAAGAAGAAACATTGCCTTTGTGTCAGTGAATCTCGTTTTTTATTATTTTGTGGCTTTCCTTCATTTGGAGATAGTTTCTGGAGTGTCTGCATTTTATTTCATCGCTCCAGAATACCCTATCCCATGTAGGCACTGAGTGTTTTACAGGGGCCCTCACTGAGTGAGACGTTATGGGCCCTTACACTTTTGTCTTAGACTAACTGCCCCCATGCCATTGATTGGCAGGAATTGGCTATATCACCTGCCACTCTAATGTAGTGGGAATTGGTGGATTCTCTTGTAGATCTCTTCTTTACTTCAAAGGCAGACTTCTCCTTTATGTACAGTGAATAGTTTATGTGCTGTCTTTTAATTCAGTCTTACTTACCCTATGTATAGCAATAATCACCTAAAGTTTCTGCCTTGTGTATAACTTCTGTGAATTTCCAGGTATGATACAGAGTTATTCACTTATTAACATAGTCATTTCAATGGGAATTTGTAAGGGGGAAGTTCAATATATATGCTCCGATTACCATCTCTATTTAAAATCTTTCCTCCTCTCTTCATTTTCCCTAAAATTTTCCCTGAAATTTTACCTCTGCTAATTTGGAAATAATACACATATCTTGTTTTTATTTTACTGATGATTAAATATATACTTAAAAACCACATTTTAATAATTATTTTATAACTATCTCTGTCATTAGTAATTTCTTTTGATTTCTCCTTATGTAAAATGATGACTACTTAGGCTTTTTTTTCTTTATTCCCATTTCTTGAGTTTATTAGAATTTGGGATTTTATCTTCAGTTTATTGGCAGTTTTTTTCTTTATATCTTTTCTTTCATAGTAATACATCAAAGCATGGTTGAAACTTAATTGTGTGTGTGTACACATTATTTCAACACTCACTGTCTATCTTAATTGTGTGTGCATGCAGACAAGCAGCATTATTTCAATGCTGATTGTCAATTGCTGCTTTGAGTCCCCATTTCTTCCTTTGAGCATTCAGTTCTTCAGGTTGAATGATAGCTTTGTTGGCAGAGATATATTTTGAGCTTTGCTTCTGGAATTTTAGTGTGCATATGAATCACCTAGGGATCTTGTTAAAATCTAAACTTTGATTCAGTAGATCTGGAATGAGGCCCAAGAGCTTTCATTTCTAACAGATTCCCAGGTGATGTCAGTGCTGTCTGTCCATGGACCACACTTCAAGTAGCAAAATTTTATAGACTTTTTAATTTCAGGAAAAAGTTGTAGGTCTTATACTTTGAGTTCTTATATATCTGAAAATGACTTTTTCTTGCTTTCACACATAAACAGTGAATGGCTTATTTGAGTATAAAATTCCTAAGATACAACCTTTTCCTTTTAAGACTTGATAGTTCCTTTTCCATAAAGCTTGGTATATGGTGTTGCTTATAGACCTCCCAGGCCAGCTGGGTTTTTTGTAGATAACCTATTTTTTAGATAACCTGTCTGCCCATAGGAGTCTATTTTTTCCCTTAAGTTCAAGAGTTTTATAAGGCCATGTCTAGATGTCAGTGTCATATTATTTATTTTACCCTGGCACATGGTGACCAACTTTTTGGTACAGATTTAGATCCTTCTCTGTGGTAGGAAGATTTTTCTTCTATTATATTATTCACTGTTGGTTCTTACCCATTTGTTCTGGATTTTTCTTCATTAATACCAGTAACTTCTGTCTGTCTTCCACATTTATCATGTTCTCTTTAATTACTTCCCTCTTTTTTTTTCTTTTTCTGTGCACGTAGGGGTGATTTTCAAGCTGTAACTTGAACTTTTTTCTTTTTTTTGAGACAGTCTCACTCTGTCACCCAGGCTTGAGTACAGTGGTGCGATCTCAGCTTACTGCAACCTCTGCCTCCTAGGTTCAAGTGATTCTTCTGCCTCAGCCTCCCACGTAACTGGAGTTACAGACATGTGCCACCACACCCAGCTAATTTTTGTATTTTTAGTAGAGATGGGGTTTCACCATGTTGGCCAGGCTGGTCTCAAACTCCTGACCTCAAGTGATTTGCCCGCCTCGGCCTCCCAGAGTGCTGAGAGTACAGGTGTGCACCACCACGCCCACCTAATTTTTGTATTTTTAGCAGAGATGGGGTTTCACTATGTTGACCAGGCTGGTCTCAAATTCCTGACCTCCAGTGATCCACAGTCCTTGGACTCCCGAAGTGTTGGGATTACAAGCGTGAGCCACCACGCCTGGCCTGAACTTTTTTTCTGATCTATTAACTTCTAGTGGAGTTCTTTGTTTATTTTTATTTTTTATTTTGATGGGTACGTAGGTGTATATATTCATGCGGAATGTGAGATATTTTGATGCAGTAATACAATGCATAATAATCACAGCAGGGTAAATGGGGTATTCGTCCCTTTAAGGATTTATCATTTCTTTGTGTTATACACATTCCAATTATACTCTTTTAGTTATTTTAAAACATACAATAAATGGTTGTTGACTGTAATCACCCTATTGTGCTATCAAATACTAGATCTTATTCATTCTATTGAACTATATTTTTGTACCCAACCTAGTGACGTTTTAAATACTGCTATGGCATTATTTATTACCTAATATTCTTTCCTTCACTTCAAACCTGCCCCTTTTATGTGTCTGTTGTTTTAACCACCTGCATCTTATCCTGTATTTTTTTGTCTATTTTTATGTGATATCTGGCTAATTCTTACTTATTCTTCAAGGTCATGCTCTTTTAGGAAGCCTATCTTGACTGGTTAAACTTTGGTCTTCCTGTTTTGTGCTTCCTTGCATCCATTATAGTACTAAAATTGTTGGCAAATTCGGACCTCTTTTTGAGAAAGGAGGACTTCATCATTCCAAGATCTTACATAGTTTCTCACATGTGATGAGGACCCAAATAGCATTTATTGAAGGAGTAAATAAATGAGTGCGTGCTCACGATCGCCTTGCATCTTTTTTGCCAATGCTCTTCTTTCCGCCTAAATCATGCTTTTCTCCTTGTTCTGGTTGACACATGGTTGATCACAAAAATGCCTTTTGAGTCCTCATTTCTTCCTTTTGCATTCATTGGCAATTGTCACTCTTTACTAGGACAGGGGCGATTCTTCTAGTGTTTCTGTAGGATCTCATGAATACCGTTGTGAGAGTGTTTATTCCACTGTATTGTTTTATTTTTCTGTTTCCACAATTGAGACAAAATTTTAGGTGGCATAGATGGTGTCATTCATCTCTTTATGCTGCGCCCACATTATTATTGCTGTATGGTATAAATTGAATACACTTTATTCCATAAATTAATAGAGAAGTGAAGTAATGAATTTCTGGGTTGATAAAAAAAACTGAATGACTATAGTATGGGTCTGTGGGATAGGTAAGGATGGGTAATTCTATGAAGAATATTGAAAGCTATGTTGGGGAGTATGGACTTTTTTTTTTTTTTTTTTTTTTATTTTTTTTTCTTTTATTATTATTATTATTATTATTATCATTATTATACTTTAGGTTTTATGGTACATGTGTGCAGTGTGCAGGTAAGTTACATATGTATACATGTGCCATGCTGGTGCGCTGCACCCACCAACTCGTCATCTAGCATTAGGTATATCTCCCAATGCTATCCCTCCCCCCTCCCCCCACCCCACAACAGTCCCCGAAGTGTGATGTTCCCCTTCCTGTGTCCATGTGTTCTCATTGTTCAATTCCCACCTATGAGTGAGAATATGCGGTGTTTGGTTTTTTGTTCATGCGATAGTTTACTGAGAATGATGATTTCCAGTTTCATCCATGTCCCTACAAAGGACGTGAACTCATCATTTTTTATGGCTGCATAGTATTCCATGGTGTATATGTGCCACATTTTCTTAATCCAGTCTATCATTGTTGGACATTTGGGTTGGTTCCAAGTCTTTGCTATTGTGAATAATGCGGCAATAAACATACGTGTGCATGTGTCTTTATAGCAGCATGATTTATAGTCCTTTGGGTATATACCCAGTAATGGGATGGCTGGGTCGAATGGAATTTCTAGTTCTAGATCCCTGAGGAATCGCCACACTGACTTCCACAAGGGTTGAACTAGTTTACAGTCCCACCAACAGTGTAAAAGTGTTCCTATTTCTCCACATCCTCTCCAGCACCTGTTGTTTCCTGACTTTTTAATGATTGCCATTCTAACTGGTGTGAGATGGTATCTCATTGTGGTTTTGATTTGCATTTCTCTGATGGCCAGTGATGGTGAGCATTTTTTCATGTAAGTGAAGGAGAAATAAAATACTTTACAGACAAGCAAATGCTGAGAGATTTTGTCACCACCAGGCCTGCCCTAAAAGAGCTCCTGAAGGAAGCGCTAAACATGGAAAGGCACAACCGGTACCAGCCACTGCAAAATCATACCGAAATGTAAAGACCATCGAGACTAGGAAGAGACTGCATCAACTAACGAGAAAAATATCCAGCTAACATCATAATGACAGGATCAGATTCACACATAACAATATTAACTTTAAATGTAAATGGACTAAATGCTCCAATTAAAAGACACAGACTGGCAAATTGGATAAAGACTCAAGACCCATCAGTGTGCTGTATTCAGGAAACCCATCTCACGTGCAGAGACACACACAGGCTCAAAATAAAAGGATGGAGGAAGATCTACCAAGCAAATGGAAAACAAAAAAAGGGAGTATGGACTTTTAACAAATATTTAAAAACATCATTTTTTTCAACAATGCACATGTATATAGTTTAAAGAGCCAAATGACTCATGTAGGCTTGAGGTGAAAAACAACAGCCTCATGATTCCCTTCCTCCCATTTCCTCACCCAGCCGGGGCAACTACTGTTAACAATTCTATCTGATTCTCTCGGTGTTTTATCTATATTTCTAAATAACATGTTTATATTACTGCTTCTTGATCTTTCAGTTGTAGGCACTACTCATTAGAGTCATACTATAGAAGATGAAGATTTAACAATTTTTCACACCTCCTGCTCCTTTCTCTTCCTTTCTCTCTCCCCCTCCCCCTCCTCTTTCTCCTTTCTCAACCTCTCCCTCCAGTCTGTCTTCCAGTCCCATACCCCTGAGTTTTATATAACTTTGACTGGGCCAAAATGCAGTGTTAAAATTATTATGAAGGCATATTATTATTAATGCCTTCATTAAACTATTATGAAGGTATATTATTATCATAAAGACATATTATTAAATTATGCCTCTATACTATTCACAGCTATGTCATGTAATATACTGCAATTATTTTTCCTTTCCTGAGTTTTTTTCCACTAGAGTCAATAATTAACGTTGCTTTTTTATTTGCTTGTTTTCTTAGTTTTTACATGCTTATCACTAATTCAGAAAAATGTCATCATTCTAATTTTCACTTAACTAATTTCATTCACTTTTCTGATTTTCATTCACTTTAATTTTCTTTTAGACCCTTCTTCTGGAGAATTCTTAACCTTTAGCTGAGCTACTTGCTGTCTAACAAGAAATTCAGGAGGCGTCTTGGAATCTCATTTTTCTGTCATCCTGGGAGGGTCATTTACCTCTTTCCTGTGTTAGATCTCCTGTTTCCTAATCACCTTCCTTCTTCCTCCTCATTTTTGTGGATACATTCTCCAGAAGCTTCCTGCTTTTCTGAAAAGATCTTTATTTTCTTCTCAAACTTGAATCATGATTTTTCCATGTAAATAGTTATGTAGAAATGATTTTCCCTCAGAAATTTGAAGACTTTGCTCCATATTCTAACATCAAGTAATGTTACTGAGAAATCTAAAGGCATCTGGATTTCCTGCTCTTTTTCCCTCCTCTCTGGATGCATGTAGAAACATACATTTTCCCCCAATGTTCTGAAATTTCCTAACGTTATGCCTTGGTGTGGGTCTATTTTCATTTGTTGTATTTGACAGAGCGTCCTTCACTATAAAAACTCATTCTCTTCAGTCCTAAAATATTTCCTTGATGATTTCTTATATTCATTTTCCTCTATTTTCTTTTCTTTCTTTCTTTTTGTTTTTTTGAGATGGAGTCTTGCTCTTGTCACCCACGTTGGAGTGCAGTGGCTTGATCTCGGCTCACTGCAGCCTCCGCCTCCTGGGTTGAAGCAACTCTCCTGCCTCAGCCTGCTAAGTAGCTGTGACTACAGGCACATGCCACCATGCCTGGCTAATTTTTGTATTTGTTAGTAGAGATGGAGTTTCACCATGTTGGCCAGGCTGGTCTCAAACTCCTGACCTCAGGTGATCTGCCAGCCTCAGCCTCCCAAAGTGTTGGTATTACAGGCATGAGCCACTGCACCCAGCCATGTTCCTCTATTTTCTCATGTTGAAACTCCCATTATTCAGGTATTAGATCTTCCAGTTTTCTCTTTGTTCATTTGCCCTGCCTTCCAGGAGATTTGTCTAAATTTATTTTTTCACTCTCTTTACTAAGTATTTTATTTCTTTCTATACATATATTTTTTTCCTGAGTTATTTTTTGTTCCTTGAATTTTTAGAAATAGAATTCTGTCCCTGATTCCCAGATGCAATATCTTCTGTTTCATCTCTGAGAGTATGAATAGACGTTTGGGAGGAAAATTTTCTTCACCTTGCATAGTCTCAGTTCCTCCCAAATCGCTGTTTTCTTCTTTTTTTTTTTTTTTTTTTTAGTGACATATAACTTTTTATTGAAATCATAATACCATACATATTAGAGACTTTTCCAGGGCAAAAAATGGCTGGATAGGTCTTTCTTTTTTTTTAATTTATTATTATTATACTTTAGGTTTTAGGGTACATGTGCGCAATGTGCAGGTTAGTTACATATGTATACATGTGCCATGCTGGTGCGCTGCACCCACTAACTTGTCATCTAGCATTAGGTATATCTCCCAGTGCTATCCCTCCCCCCCTTCCCCCACCCCACAACAGTCCTTTTCTTAAAAAATTTTTTTTTTGTCACTGTATTTAAGGTTAGAGGTCTTTCTAAGATTTCTGGTGATCCTTGTTTGTTTATTCAAGTTTAACAAAATGAGCTATGAGCTTAACTGGAGGACGATGTGGCCAGTATATCTCATTGCCTGATGATGTCTTTAGGTGTTCTATTTTGAAATGCTTTGATTTCCCAGTGAAGGCCATTCTGAGTCCAATATTTTAGGAATGAAGTGAGGCAGAAAGCTGGGATATCAGCATTAAATACATTAATTTGTATTTAATCCCTGTTTTCAGTATAGTACTCTTGCCCTTAATTGTACCCAGTTATCTCTTGGTCCAGAAAATTGCTGTTTTACCCTCTTTAGATAATAACATGCAGTCATGCCAAAGTAAGGGAGGTCAGCTGGAAATTTAATCTCTTTTTAAACAGACTCAATCAGTCATACTGTTTTGACCCCAACTTTATCCTGCTTTCTAAAGTATCTGATTTGCCACCTCTGAAGTCTTTTGTGAGTTCTGCAGAGCTAATTGAGTTGCTTCTAGGAATTCCCTACTGCCATCTTAGGATTTACCTTTTTTGGGGGCTGAGAAATCAAAAGATATCCTTAATATGAAATAAGTAATTTAAATAACACCATAATTATTATGGAAAATTGAATTTATAATATAAAAACTCTCCCCTCAGTCTTAAGGCCTAGATGGTTTCACTGGCAAATTCTACCAAGCATTTAAAGGAGAATTTACACCAATTCCATATAATTTCTTCCAGAAAACAGAAGGGAAGGAATACTTTCCAATTCATTTTATGAATCTAGTATGACTTTGATACAAAACCATACAAAGACTATACAAAGAAGCAAACAACAAACCAATATATCTCATGAATATAGAAGTAAAAATTATTAATACAATCCTGTCAAAAGTATTAAGAAATATATAAAAGGAATTATACACCATAACCAAATGGGGTTTATTAGAGGAACGTAAGGCTGTTTCAGTATTTGAAAGTCAATCAATGTAATCCAGCTAATTAATAGACTAAGGAAGAAAAAATGTATAGGATCTTATCAATCGATACAGAAAAAATATTTGACAAAGTCACCAATTCATGAAGAGCTCTCAGAAAAATAGAAACAGATATCAAATTGATAAAAAATTTAAGAACCTTGAACTAATATTGTATATTATAATTGGCAGTGAAAGACTGAATGCTTTCCCCCTAAGGTATAGAATAAGGTGGGGGTGTCTGTCTCATCACTCTTACCATTGGAGAAGAAAAATAAAACTGTCTTTGTTTGCAGATGACATTTTTGTCCACGTAGAAAATTCCAAGGAATCTACAAGGTAACTTCTAAAACTAAAAAGTGAGTCTGGCAAGGTCCTGGATACAAAATAAAAATACAGAAATTGATTGTATTTCTCTTACTAGTGATGAGCACATAGATAACAAAATTTAAAAATACAGTGCCATTAATAATCATTCAAAAAAGTTAAATGCTAAGGTGTAAATCTAACAGAACATGTATAGGACTTGTATGCCTAATACTGCAATGTGCTAATGAAAGAGAAACCCTAATAAAATACCTAGGAATACATTTAGCCAAGGAGGTGAAAGATCTCTACAATGAAAACTATAAAACACCGATGAAAGAAATGGAAGAAGACACAAATAAATGGAACGATATTCCATATTCATAGATTGGAAAAAACAATATTAAAATGTTGATACTACCCAAAGTGATCTACAGATTCAGTGTAATCTCTGTCAAAATCTCAATGACATTCTTCACAGAAATAGAAAAAACAATCCTGAAATTTGTATGGAACCATAAAAGACCCCAAATAAATTAAGCAATCTTGATCAAAAAGAACAAATCTGGAGGCATTATACTACCTGACTTCAAAATATGCTACAAAGCTGTAGTAAGCAAAACACAATGGCAATGGCATAAAAACAGACAAGTTGTCCGATGGAACAGAATACAGAGCTCCGAAATAAGTCTACACATTTACAGCCCACTGACTTTTTACAAAGCTGTCAAGAACACGGGGAAAAGACAGTCGTCTCTTCAATAAATGGTGTTGGGAAAACTAGATATCCACATGAAGAAGAATGAAATTATTTCATACCATATAGAAAAATCAACTAAGTCCAGGCTCAGTGGCTCACACCTGTAATCCCAACACTTTGGGAGGCCAAGGCGGCAGATCACGAGGTCAGGATATCGAGACCATCCTGGCTAACATGGTGAAACCCTGTCTCTAGTAAAAAAAAATACAAAAAATTAGCTGGGCTTGGTAGCGGGCCCCTGTAGTCCTAGCTACTCGGGAGGCTGAGGCAGGAGAATGGCGCGAACCCGGGAGGTGGAGCTTACAGTGAGCCGAGATGCGCCACTGCACTCCAGCCTGGGTGACAGAGTGAGTGAGACACTCCGTCTCAAAAAAAAAAAAAAAAAAAGAAAAAAAAATCAACTAAAAATAGATTAAAGATTAAAATGTAAGAAATTTAACATCCAGAAGAAACGTAGGAGAAAAGCTCTATGACATTTGTCTGGGAAATGATTATTTTACACATGACCCCAAAAGCACAGAAAAATGTGGACAAATGGGATTACATCAAACTAAAATGCTTCTGTACAACAAAGGAAACAGTCAACAGAGTGAAGAGATAACCTACAGAATGGGAGAAAGTATTTGCAAGCTATGCATCTGCCATGGGGTTAATATCCAAAATATATGACAAACTCAGTAGCAAGAAAAAAATAACCTGATTAAAAAATGGGCAAAGGACCCAAACAGACATTTCTTAAAATATATACAATGGCCAAAAGATATATGAAAAAATGCTCAACATCAGTAATTATCAGGGAAATGCAACCTAAACCACAATGAGATATCATCTCACACCTGTTAAGATGGCTATTAAAAAGACAAAAGACAACAAGTATTGGCAAGGATGCAGAGAAAAGGGAACCCTTGCACCCTGTTGGCGAGAATGTAAATTGGTACAGCTGCTATGAAAAACAGTATAAGGGTTCCTCAAGATATTAAAAATAGAGATATCAGCTGGGCTTATGCCTGTAATCCCAGCACTTTGGGAGGTCAAGACGGGTGGAGCAACTGAGGTCAGGAGTTCGAGACCAGCCTGGCTAACATGGCAAAACCCTGTCTCTACTAAAGATACAAAATTAGCCAGGTGAGGTGGCACATGCCTGTAATCCCAGCTACTCAGAAGGCTGAGGCAGGAGAATCGCTTGAACCTGGGAGGCAGAGGTTGCAGTGAGTCGAGATTGTGCCACTGCACACCATGCACACCAGCCTGGGCAGTGGAGTGAGACTCTGTCTCAAAAAAAAAAAAAAAAGATACCATATGATCCAGCGGTCTCACTACTGGATATATATCCAAAGGAAATGAAATCAAGATATCAAAGAGATATCGCACTTCCATGTTTGTTGCAGTGTTTTCACAATAGCCAAGGTATGGAAACAACTAAGTGTCTATCAGTGAATGAATGGTTAAAGAAAATGGTATATATACACAATATAATACCGTTCAGCCATGAAAAATGAAGGAAGTCCTATTATTCATGACAATGTGGATGAACATGGAAGACAGTATTTAAGTGATGTAAGTTAGGCACAGGAAGGCAAATACCACATAATCTCACTCATATATAGACGCTAAAATAGTTGATCTCATAGAAAAAGAGTAGAAAGGCAGTTGCTAGGGGTTAGGGTGATTGAGGAGGGGAGTTGGGGACGTGTTGGTGGAAGGATACAAAATTTCAGTTAGGGAAGAGGAATAAGTTTAACAGATCTATTGTGCAACAGTGTCATTGTAGTTAATATATTGTATTATTGAAAATTGCTGAGACTGGATGTTAAGTATTATCACCACAAAAATAACTCTGTGAGATAATGGATACGTCAGTTTGATTTAGTCATTCCACAATGTATAGATACTTTAAAACATCACATATTATACACGATAAATACATACAATTTTATCTGTTGGTGTTTTGTTGTTGTTGTTTGAGATGAAGTCTCGCTTTGTTGCCCAGGCTGGGGTGCAGTGGTGCGATCTCTTCTCACTGCAACCTCTGCCTCCCAGGTTCAAGGGATTCTCCTGCCTCTACCTCCCGAGTAGCTGGGATTACAGGCATGTGCCACTATGTCCGGCTAATTTTTGTACTTTTAGTAGAGACGGGGTTTCACCATGTTGGACGGACTGGTCTTGAATTCCTGACCTCAAGTGATCTGCCTGCCTCGGCCTCCCAAAGTGCTGGGATTATGGGTGTGTATCTGTTGATTTTTAAAAGACATTTTAAAAGAATAGAGTGGGAGGAATCAGCTTACTTAATATCAAGATTTACTATATGGCTGCAGTAATGAGAGCAGTGGTATTGGCAGAGGAATAAACAAATGAGATCAACAGGAGAAAATATTTGAAAATCACCTAACAAAGGACTAGTATCTCTATTAAGAACCCTCAAATATCAACAATTAAAAATCAAACATTCTAATTCGAAAATGAACAAAGGACACGAATGGATATTTTACCCAAGAGAATACATAGATGGCAAATAAGCACATAAAAATATGTTCAACACTACTGGCTATTAAGGAAATGCAAATTAAAACTGCAATAAGATATCATTACCTACCTATCAGAATAGCTTTCAAAAGGTCCACAACATGAAATACTGGCAAGGATGCAGAGAAAGAGTGTTACTCATACATTGGTTCTGAGAATGTAAAATCATATAGCCATCCTGGAAAATAGGCAGTTTCTTTTAAAAAATAAGCATGCAACTACCATACAACTGAGCAATTGCACTCCTGGGCATTTTTCTCAGATAAATGAAGACTTAGGTTCACAATAAAACCTGTACATGAATGTTTATGCCAGTTTTACTCACAGTGGCCAAAAGGTGGAAACAATCCCAATGCACTTTAGTGGGAGAATCATTAAACAAATGGTGTTACATCCATACCAGGTAATGCTACACAGCAGTAAATGGAAATGAACCATTGATAGACACAACAATCTGGGTGAATCTCCAGAGAATTACAATGAAGTTATAAAAATCCAGTCTCTAAAGCTTACATACTGTATTTAACTTATGTAATATTCTTGAAATGACAGAAAATATAGAAAAGGAGAACAGTAGTTGCTAGGTGTTAAGGACGGGAGGAGAGGAGATGCAGCTATAAAAGGCTACTTGCAGAATTCTTGTGATGATAGAAATGTTGTGTACATTACCTGTATTAATATCAGTCTCCTAGCTGTATTCTTGTAGTAGAGTTTTGCAAGATGTTACCTTTGAGGGATTCATGGGGTCTCTTTTTATTATTTTCCAACAAATGTATGTGATTTACAATTATTATTATTATTATTTGAGATGGAGTCTCGCTCTGTTGTCCAGGCTTGAGTGCAGTGGCACAATCTCGGCTCACTGCAACCTCTGCCTCCTGGATTCAAGCAATTCTCCCACCTCAGCCTCCCAAGTAGCTGGGATTACAGGCGCATGCCACCATGCCCGGCTAATTTTTTGTATTTTTACTGGAGACTGGGTCTCACCATGTTGGCCAGGCTGGTCTTGAACTCCTGACCTCAAGTGATCCACCTGCCTTGTCCTCCCAAAGTGCTGGGATTACAGGCATGAACCACCGTGCCCAGCCGATTTACAATTATTTTAAATAGAAGATTTAATTTAATTAAAAAAAAAAACTAGAAATGCCAGGCAAAATAGGACATACATTTAAAGCAACAACAACAACAACAAAACTAAAGTTGAACCTACAAGAAATTAAGGGAAATCCATGGGGCCAACAGCAAAGGGTAAACTGAATGCCAAACTAGTAAGAGCATAACTGATTCTGTGCCTGCCCTGGTATATATCCCAGAGAAATGTGTAAATATGCCTAACATGGTGGTGTAAGATTGCTCATTGCAGAACTGTGGGTGCAGTTTAAAATTTGAAACCAACTTCCAAATGAAGATTTGGAACAATCTTCATCAACATTTAGGAAAATTGATCAATGAAGAATAAAGAGAATTGATAAATAAATTTTGGTATATTTATAAAATGGGATTCCTACAGATCTCTAAAAGTGAATGAATTAGAGTTACATCTGTTAACATGGATACCCTCAAAAACAGTTTTCAGAGAAAGAGAAAAACTGCAGAAGATTTTTTGTACAATATGATTCCAGGTACTCAGTTACCGCTCCTATTTCTGATGTAGTATTTGCTTAACTTTTTCATTTCTTAGGACTAATATAGCATTCTTTAGTCTATTTCTACACACACCTTAGCCTACATTCTGAAATTTGCTTTTAGGCCTGAGAATCTCCAAATTTGCCTGCTCCCTGAGCTCATCTAATTTAAACAGGTATCTGAGGGTAGAAAACATCCTAAATCAAATGTGTATATATGTATTTGCGTATATGTGCATAAATTGAGAGAATAATAGTTTCTGTGGTATTTCAGAAGTAAGATAAGTGTATGTCATTGCATGTGCTCTCCCAGCTTGGTTCCTGGCATGGGGTCAGACCTGTGGCACACCCACTTTTTCCGTGTCTAAGAAACAGGGACAGGCCGGGAGCGGTGGCTCATGCCTGTAATCCCAGCACTTTGGGAGGCTGAGGCAGGCGGATCACGAGGTCAGGAGTTCGAGACCATCCTGACCAACATGGTGAAACCCCGTCTCTACTAAAAATACAAAAATTAGCCGGGCGTGGTAGTGCGCGCCTGTAATCTCAGCTACTCAGGAGGCTAAGGCAGGAGAATCACTTGAACCTGGGAGGTGGAGTTTGCAGTGAGCCAAGATTGCGCCATTGCACTCCAGCCTGGGTGACAGAGTGGGACTCTGTTTCAAAAAATAAATAAATAAAAACAAAAAAGAAACAGGGACAATAACACCACTTTTTGGCTGTAGTGAAATTAGATTAATTCAAAAGCATGGTAGCAGGTTCTTTAATAATTCACTCATTCCTGCTCCCCACATTTTAGGCAGCTGCAAATCTTGATCATTCCTGACCCATTCCCGTATTAAGAACTTTCACTGTCATTTTGGAAGTATTCTGAGATTTTTTAAGAAGGAAACCTACTTCCCTTGGAATGCTTATCAGGTCTCTTTATCCTTGAACTGCCTTAGAGACTATTAAGTCTTCATAAATATTGAATGCTTGTGGTCAGTCTTTCTTGGAAGAGGAATATGGAGGTGATTACATATAAAACCAAACTGAAAGCCATCCCAAAGCTTTAGAAAGCATTTTAGTGCCTTCCCTTTTCATCAGTGTGCTCCTTCAAATTCATGATTTAGGGTATTCATGATTTAGGAAAATAGCAAATGTAGCTATTTTCCTCATATATTTCTTGTGGATAAAGTTATTTCAGAATTTGATTACTTTAAATAATCAGTTCTTTTGCACTGCAAACCACAGGCCAGCCAGAATGTCTCTTTCTCTTGCAGAAGTGTGTAACTTGATATTCTAGTTAAGTGCCAATCATGGGAAACACAGGTTTAAGTTAACTACTATTTTAAAAATTAAAATATTTTTATTCTTCAAAACACATACTTCTCAGGCTTTATGACACCATTATTTGAGCCAATATACCATCAAATGAATATAATAAATTATAGTGCTATGAACTCCAGGGAAATTTTATTAATGTTTTTAATATATCCTCATGTGGAATCAACATGTTTTTTATATATTCATAAATTTATGACTTCAAAACTCTTAATACAGGATGTTACGAATGTTGTAATGGATAGAAAATACATAATTGTGAAATGATGTTCTTGAATTTTCAAACACTCCTGATAATCATTAGCTCTTGCATATACTAATTACAATGAAATTAAAAACTTTTAAGTAATATTTCTGCAACTTAGTTGCTTTGGCCCAAAGGAATTATTCCAGAATAAGCTGGCAGGTTCCTGCTTGGGGAATTAGGATTCCAATGTCCTTAACTTTAAAATAACTTGCATTTCATTTAATGCCTGTTTCATAAAGTAGTCATTCATTTTCATACTAAATTGTAACCGAAGCAAGCCACATCAATAGAGGCCAGTCACTGGGTTTACTGTGTATTAGGTTGGACAAAGTAAAATAGAATGTTAAAAATGGTCACCAGGTGGTTGGGTTTAAAAATAAAAACCTTGCTACTGACTTACAAAGGAAACTGAGAAGTAATCTCCCTGAATCTTTACATCCATATCCTGGTACATAGTAGGTTCACCATAAGACATTGTTGAAGGAAGAATGAGTCCAAAATGGTGCATTATGTTTTGAAAATTCGTGACATAAAATGCTCTGTTTTTCATATCACCATGCTGCAATTGTAGTGGGATTTGTAGTAGAGTTGTACATACTTTTCAGGTTTATATTTTCAGGCTCAACACTCAAGATGCAAATTAGTGACTCCTGGAAACTCAGCTTACAATTAGGACACAGCAGGTGGCAATGGAGTGTAGACCATTGCCATACACATGGTCTACACTGAAGGCCTGAGACACAGCCATAAGACATCTTTCATATATTCTTTCCTTACCTTTTAGTTTTAAGTTTGTTTTTACAAGAACAGTTTTTAATATAAATAGCTAAAATTAAGCAGCTACTAAAAATGCATCTGAAAAATTATTTCTGAAAATGTTTAAAGAAAATGCCATTTTTATTGTTTCAACAATTTTTGTATTCCAGTATTCCCGTCAATTCAAATATATATTTTTTAACCTGTGACTCTCTAATTTGCTTGTTCCCTTGAAATTAGCATCAAAAGCTTTTTATAGCTGCAAGTCAGCATGGTACAAAAAGCTTTTTGGTTATCACTTCCCTAACCTGTTAGCAACTTCCCTCAACTGGGGCTTTTCCAAAATAAGAGAGTAATTTCAATTACTTCTTCACTTTTCCTATTATTTATTTTCTTCTTTTGTTCATACATAAAAAGCAAAATGAAGTAGGCCATGTAAGCGAATGACCTTTTCCATAGGCATAGCTGTTGTTTCCCAGTAGAATGGAGTCATTTCTCCTTGACCAAGAGAAAGACTTCTCCACACCAATATATTTTTTTCTACCAGCCTCCCAGTTTGATGTTGCTTGAATGTTTAAAATTTGATGTACTCTTAGCAAGATTTTAATAAATTTAAGAATCAAATACCTATAACAAAATTTTAAAAACAGAAATATGCATTGTTACAAAATATTAAGACACAGCCAACCCATTGTGATAATCTGGGAAGATGTTCTGAACCACAAATCAAGAAAGCGCATCTACCTAAATACGATTTAACTACAAATTAGGTAACGTTTTTGGAGGCAGCTATAATGCTGTTCTTTTCACTCCAAAATGTCCTTCTCCCAAAGCCTTCTAAATCTAATTAGGGATTGAACCACCTCAAAAACACAAGATGTGAGGAGATAAGGGGTACAAGTTGCAGCTGGAACAGAAAGTTTCAGGTGAAGATGGTATGAAATGGAAATGGAGGAGGGAGAGTTTGAGAAAAACTGCAAAGGAAAAAGAGTGGAAGTTAATATTAAAAATGTACCGGACACAATAAAATACAGAATAAGCACTACAGAAAATTAAAATCAGTAGTGTGGAGGAATATCTGTAGAAGATTTCTTATAAGCACAAGAAAAGGTCAACGAAATGAGATATATATATTTATAAGAGGAAGTCATAGATGGACCAATGAAGAAATAATAGATGCAGAGAGAGGGAGCTCCAGCATCAGAATTACAGGCATTTATGGAACAAGAGCAGTAATCAAAATCATAATCTGAGAATAATCAGCAGCATTGTAAATAAAGACCTTGAGTATTCCATTCAAAAAGGCTCACCATTTTCGGTAAAGACTGATGAAACACATGACTGGATACATCCTAATTATAACTTAAGTTTTATATCAAATACTAACACAACAAAACCAAAGTACTATAAGCTTTCAGGCAGAAACATAAAACACACAAGCAAAGGAATAATCAGATTTCTCCTCTGCAGGTCTCAATGTCAAGGGTCAATGAAGTGTGTTTACAGCTTTGAGGAAAAAGAAGTAGTACCATATCATGCAGCATTGCCTTTCCTGTATGAAATGCAAAGATTGAATCATATGCCAGCCATGCATCCAACTAATTAAATAATACTTAGCCAGACAAGAGTTAAAAACTCATACATGAAAAATTGATATTATGAAAGGACTGGGATTTGTTTTAAAATACTTCTAAATATGTATTGTATGTGTGGACAAAAATGAAAACCTAAAGATGTTTAGCAAATAATTTTTATATCATATAAAAAAGAGCAGACTCAGAAATCCCACTTCTAGGTATTTACCCAAGAGAAATGAAAAACTTTGTTAACATAAATCCTGCATGTGAATGTTTATAGCATTTTTTCATACTTACCCAAAACTAAAAGCAACTCAAATATCTAGCTGGTGAATGAATAAACAAACAGTTGTACGTATGTGCAATAGAATGCCAGTCAGCAATTAAAAAGGTGCAAACTATAGATACCTGCAACCACAAGAATGATTTTCAAATATATTATGCTAAAAAGAGTCAGTCTCAAAAAGCTACATATGGTGTGATTCCATTTATGTAACATTTTGGAAATGGCAAATTGTAGGGACAAAACCAACCAGTGGTTGCCAGGAGCTGAGGGTGGGGGAAGAGGCTGACTATACAGGGGCAACCTGAGAGCATTTTTGGGGTGATGGAATTGTTCCAAATATTGGTTGTGGTAGTGGTTACACAACTGTATGGGTTTGTCAAAACTTAAAATTGTATACATCCCAAATAGAATTTTAATATATGTGAGTTTTTAAGTAGGGAAAAAGAGAAGCAGTGTAATCACGAAAGGTAATATCGACATAGCAATGTGAACATACTTAAACACTGAACCACACACTTCAAAGTGGTTAGGATGGTAAATTTTATGTTATGTGTATTTTGTCACAATTTTTAAAATTTTAAATTTAAAGCTACCAAAATAATGTTTGTATAATGGACTATGATGTAATCATTAAAGTAATTTTTCCAAAGAATTATCAGTGAAATGAGAAAATGCTTATAATATTAGATTAAAACAAATACTAGGGTGAATTAACAGTATGATTTTCAATCCTGTAAATGGCAGAAACAATGGAGGATTAAATGACAAAAGAATAAAGTTCTTGGTGACAGGATTTTGAGTGTCTACCTCTATACTTCTTGGCACATTACTGGTTTGCACTTATTCCTTTTGTAATCAAGAAAAATGGAAGCATCAGAAAGCATATGCAATGAGTGTTACATTGCTGACTCTATCAATCATTTCATATAGGCTCATATTTAAATCATACTGGCAAAAAAAATGACCTCCTATCCACTTTAAAATTATTTGTTCCCATAGAAATAAATATTTTAGTAACAATTGAAATAGTATCTATTGACTTTTAATTCAAAATGATTAAGCCTGTGTTTAGCTCTCCTGGCTCCAAATTTGCCGTTGAATTCACCAGGAAATCATAAAGGGAAAAAATATGTAACTCCATTGAAAAACTGGGAAAAGTGCCATGAAGAGATCAGATATTTTTAAGGAGTTTATGTAAAATATAGAAGACAAGCACTGGACTGAGGAAAGTACCCGTTGGATGG
Organism: Pongo abelii; assembly: GCF_028885655.2. Lineage (NCBI taxonomy): Eukaryota > Metazoa > Chordata > Mammalia > Primates > Hominidae > Pongo > Pongo abelii. The sequence continues at coordinate 21,867,148 of NC_072001.2, read as the reverse complement.
AATTCCAGTCTCCCAAAGGAAAACTCTGCCTGGAAAATGAGTGGCAGGGTCCCAGAGCTAGTGGCTGTTGGGGAAGATAGGTTATGTGGTGGTCATCCCTGGAAAATTCTCAAACTTACCAGTATTAGCATCCCAAGAATGCTGTTCCAGTATGACTTTGTAGAATCCCATTTGGTAAGGTCAATGGTTGAAATAAAATAGGCTGGCTGCAGTAGCTCACGCCTGAAATCCCAGCACTTTGGGAGGCCGGGGCGGGTGGATTGCTTGAGGCCAGGAGTTCGAAACCAGCCTAGCCAACATGATGTAACCCCATCTCTACTAAAAATACAAAAATTAGCTGGGCGTGGGGGTGTGCGCCTGCAATCCCAGCTACTCTGGAGGCTGAAGCTGGAGAATTGCTTGAACCTGGGAGACGGAGGTTGCAGTGAGCCGAGATCAAGCCATTGCACTCCAGCCTGGGTGACAGAGTGAGACTCTGTCTCAAAAAAAAAGGAAGCGTTACTTCAAGCAAATTTCTAACAGAGACTGTTGTACTAATTAAAGGAAGACAGCGAGTGCCCTGCTAACTTGAGTTGCTTCAGTAACGGAAGAGAAATGTCCTAGTGGAGACATGCTACACAAATGCTCCTACATGTACCTTTTCCCCTTTTCATTATAGAAAAGAATACATGTATTCACACATGAGACACACACGTATTGTACATTAATTGTAGTGGTTATATGGACCCTTGGGTAAGAATTGCATGTGAGTACTACTATTAACTAAAGAATTCATTCTTATTTAATATGACACTTCCACAAGACTTTTTGGCCCCCGAACCTTGAAAATTAGTTTCTTAGAATTAAACTTTGAATCTTTGGGGTAATGTGCACTAGTAAAAGTTTTACAGGGAACCAATGCCTTGTATTTGCTTTTTTTTTTTTTAATGCTTGCCTCTTCTATGAAATCATTATTTCTTCTTTCTTTTTTCCTTTAGGAATTGTGAAGGGCAGAACATTCGGTACAAGACATGCAGCAATCATGTAAGTCCTAAAATAAAATTATTTTATCCAATACAATATGTTCTTAAGTTAAAATATTCCAATGTGTACTCTAAAACTAATGGTCTCTTAATACCCTTTGTGGAAAACTTAAGTATTTCTTTAATTGACAACAGATTTTGTATATCAAATATCTTCCATTTATACTACCTTTTTAGGCCATATCACATTCATGATCTAATTTGGTAAGTATTTAATAATTTCTGAAGTCATAGAAACAATATAATATCAGCAAGCTCCTTCAAAGTTCAGAATGCTTTTATGTTCATTATCTTACCTGACTTTCACCCTGTCTCTGGGCAGCTGAGGTGCGGCTATTTCTCTTTTGCGAGTGAGAGGACTGAGGCTGAGCGAGGTAAAATTATTTTTCGAAGGTCACATAGGAAGAGTAGACTTACTTGAACTGGTCTGTTGTTATTTCTACCTCAGTGTCATGGAATACTATAGGTGACCCATCAGCAAATCACACAGAAATATACAAAACCCTACTCTTATTTTACATCAGTCAACACTAAAAATAAAAATTCAAATATCTTGCTTTAGAAATTTGAAAATAAGGCCAGGCGCATTGGCTCATGCCTGTAATCCTAGCACTTTGGGAGGCTGAGGCAGGCGGATCACTTTAGGGTAAAAGTTCAAGACCAACCTGGCCAATGTAGTGAAACCCCGTCTCTAGAAAAATACAAACTTAGCTGGGCTTGGTGATGCATACCTGTAGTCCCAGCTACTTTGGAGGCTGAGGCAGGAGAACTGCTTGAGTCGGAGGTTGCAATGAGCCAGGATCGCGCCACTGCACTCCAGCCTGGGTGACAGAGTGAGACTCTGTCTCAAAAAAAAAAAAAAAAATGACAAAAAATAAACACTAGAAAGAATCCATTCTATTTTCCATTCAAAACATTTCCTAGTTATCAGTAAGAAGCTAACTAGAGGTACTTGGCACTTGCCTCCTCATACACAAAAAGACCAAAACAACAAATAAACAACTACAATTAGACTAGAGTGTCTGAGGGAGAGCACTGGAGTATAGCAAGGGAATAGCAGAATGCCTGTGGCACACAGTAACTCAAGATGGCAGCATAGGGAGGAGGGCAAAGTACTCTGCCTCTACTACTCCATCTCCCCTGTCGGGTAAGCAGGGAGCCCCCAGTAGCCCCTATTACCACTGCAGACACATGTAGTCCTTGCTACAGGAGAATGCGGCAGTCCTCACAGGCCCTGAGCCCAGTTTCAGGGAGCTGCCTGGAGTTCCCACAGCTGCATTGCTTCATAGTAGGAGCTCACATTGTGCACTGCCCACCTGCCATGACCCAGGCTGTTATGGCACAGTGCCACCCTGAAACTGGAGCCACTGCTAGAGTGTGCTCTACTCTGGGGAACAGTAACCACTGATCTTTCCATCCCTGAGGCTCCACTATCATTCTTACATGCTCACACAGATGACTGCAGCACCACAACCCCAGCTATTTAGAACCTAGGCCCAGTGAAATGGTGGTGACTCTTGCATCCAAGTCCACATGGCACCCTTCCCTGCAAAGAACAGGTGATCCTGCACAGTTGTGCATGTACCTCCAGCTTGAGAACCAGCCTGGTGACCCTTTCTCTGGCAAAGCTGCACCACTACTGCTCTAAACTCCTGCAGCCTAGGCCATTGAGGCGTTCACAGATATTACTACATGGATTACAGCTGATGAAACTGTATGGAGACCCAACTACTGTGTCCACCCAGAACCAATGTGAATTCACACTACTCAGCTGACACCCTAGGACACATTTTTAGGAAAAAGTCTTTCCTTATAAAAGCTACTCTGTAAAATTAGAAGCAAAAACAGATTCAGTAGATGCACGGATATCAAAGTAGATACACAAGGCTGGGTGTGGTGGCTCACGCCTGTAATCCCAGCACTTTGAGAGGCGGGGGCAGGCAGATAACTTGAAGTCAGGAGTTTAAGACAAGCCTGGCCAACATGGTGTAACCCTGTCTCTATGAAAAATACAAAAATCAGCCAGGTGTGGTGGCACACACCTGTAATCCCAGCTACTTGGGAGGTGAGGCAGGAGAATCGCTTGAACCTGAGAAGTGGAGGTTGCAGTGAGCTGAGATCACACCACTGCACTCCAGCCTGGGTGACAGAACCAGATTCCATCTCAAACAAACAAGCAAAAAACAAAGCAAAGTAGATACACAAGAAACTTGAGAAAGCAAAGAAACATGACACCTTCAAAGGAATACAATTCTCCAGTAACCCCAAAGAAAAGGAAACTTACAAAATGCCTGAAAAAGAATTCAAAGTAGTGATCTTAGGGAAACTTGTGAGATACAGAAGAATACAGATAAAAAATTTAATGAAATCATTTGAATTTACAATAGCTATATTTACAATAGCTACCAAAAAGTAAGATACTCAGGAATAAATTTAACCAAGAAAGTAAAAGATCTTTACATTAAAAATTATAAAACATTAATGGCCGGGCATGGTGGCTCACGCCTGTAATCCCAGCACTTTGGGAGGCTGAGGCAGGTGGATCACGAGGTCAGGAATTCAAGACCAGCCTGGCCAACATACTGAAACCCCATCTCTACTAAAAATACAAAAAATTAGCTGGGTGTGGTGGCAGGCAATTGTAATCCCAGCTACTTGGGAGGCTGAGGCAGGAGAATCACTCGAACCCAGGAGGTGGGGGTTGCAGTGAGCTGAGATTGCGCCATTGCACTCCAGCCTGGGCGACAGTGCAAGACTCTGTCTCAATAAATAAATAAATTAATTAATTAAATAAAACAGTAATGAAATAAAGAGGGTGCAAAAAGAGGTTCTCATGGATTGGAAAAATTCATATTGTTAAAACATCCTTACTATCCAAAGTGATACACAGATTTAATACAATCCCTGTTAAAATTCCAGTGACATTCTTCACAGAAAAAAAGAAACCGTAAAACTTGTATAGAATCACAAAAAGACTCTGAACACCCAAAGCAATCTTGATTAAAAACAAACAGACACTGGAGGCATCACATTACCTGACTTCAAAATATACCACAAAGTGATAGTAACTAAAACAGCACGACATTGGTGTAAAAATACACGTAGATCAATGGCACAGATTAGAGAGTCCAGAAATAAGTCCACATACCTACAGCCAACTGATTTTCAACAAGGGTGCCAAGAATACACACTGGGGAAGGGACAGTGTCTTCAATAAATGATGCTGGGAAAATTGGATGTCTATATGCAGAAGAATAAAACTGGACCCCTATCTCTCACCGTGTACAAAATCCAACTAAAAATAAAGACTTAAATGTAAGACTTGAAAATATGAAACTGATAGAAGAAAACAGAGAAAATACTTCATGACGTTGGACTGGGTAAGGATTTTTAAAATATGACCTCAAAAGCACAGACAATAAAAGCAAAAATAGACAAATGGGATTATATTAAACTAAAAAGCTTATGTACATCAAAGAGAACAATCAAGAGTAAAGAGACAACCTGTAGAATGGGAGAAAATATTTGCAAACTAGACAGCTGGACAAGGAAATAATATTTAGAATATATAAGGAATTCAAACAACTCAATAGCAAAAAAACCCAAAACAAGTAATTTGATTTAAAAATGGGCAAAAGGCCTTAATGGACATTTCTCAATAGAAGACATAAATACCAACCCAGGTGTATGAAAAAATGCTTAACATCACTAATCATCAGAGAAATACAAATCAAAACCACTATATCACCTAATTCCACTTAAAATGATTATTATCACAAAGACAAAAGACAAGTGTTTCTGAGGATGTGGAGAAAAGGGAACCCTTATATGTTATTAGTGAGAATGTAAATTAGTTCAGTGTTTGTGAAAAATAGTATGGAGTTCCTCAAAATTTTAAAAATAGAACTACCATATGATCCAGCAATCCCATGACTGATTATATATTCAGAGGAAATGAAATCAGTATATCACAGAGATATCCTCACTCACGTGTTTATTGTAGCACTATTCACAATAGCCAAGGTATGGAATCAACTTAAGTGTCCAACAATGAATGAATGGATAAAGAAAATGTGGTATATATATGCAATGAAATACTATGCAGCCATAAAAAGAAGGAAGTGCTGTTATTTGTGACATGGATGAATCTAGAGGATATTATGTTAAGTGAAATAATCCAGGCACAGAAAGACAAATATCACATAATCTCATTCATATATGGAATCCAAAAAAAAACTTGATATCATAAAAGTGGGCAATAGAACAGTGGTTACCAGAGACTGGGGAGGGCAGGGGGCAGGTAGAGATTGGGAGAGGTTAGTCAAGAAAGTTACAACTAGCAAGGAAGGATGATTTTTGGTGTCCTATTGCACAGTAGAGTAACTATAGTAAACAGCGAGACATTGTATATCTCAATTTAGCCAGAAGAGAGGATCTCGAATGTTCCCACTACAAAGAAATGATAAATTTTTGAGGTGGTGAACATGCTAATTACCCTAATTTGTTCATTATGTAATGTATACATGTATTGAAACATCACATTGTTCCCCATAAATATGTGCAATTTGTGGAGCCCTAAGGAGTTGAAAGAAAACTGAAAAAATGGGCTTAGCTGGCAGGAACAGAAATAGGGGGTAGAGAGGAACAAATGTTCTGAGAAGTAGGGTCAACTGCAAATGGCTTACTAGCACACAGGCATCCTGTTACAAGCATCCAAATCACAGCCCACCTGCATCACGCATCCTGTCGGCAAACATTAAGCCCAAGTAGCACGACCTAAAAAACTCCCCTCCAATCCCTGCCTCTTTGCAGACAGCAGACAGCCTTCCCTCTGCTGTATTGCCCATTGCTTGCTGGCAGTATATCTCCCCTTTTCTTTAAATAAATCTGCCTTTCCAGACTCATTACTGTCTTGGTAAATTCCTTTACTGACTATGTGTCAGCCCCAGGCAATCACTAACCATGACATTTTATGTGTTTATTAAAACTTTTAAAAACATTTCCCTCATTGGTGGTGTAGACCCAAATCGAAATGACAGGAATTAAAAGGAAATTCTGAAAATCTGGAGATCTCATTTCAAATGAGATTGATTTATTTTTATCCAATTTTCTCAATTGGCTGTAACTAATTTATTTTAAAAGATCAATTACTGGGGCTTTGTCTGTCTTTCTCCCTTCTCTGTCCCAAGCCAGTGTGAGACATCAGTCCTGGGTAAGGGTTTCTAATCTATGGATCAAGCTTTTTCTTGGTGAGTAGGCCCACAAGTTCTATGGGAGTAGAAAGCCAGCAGCCTTTAGCAACAGCTTTTGACTGAGAGCTCAAGCCATATTTGCAGTCCATTTCTACCAACGATGAAGCTGACATTTCTATCTGTGTCTCTCCACTGGTTCCAAACTTGAATGGGAAAAAATGGGTGCTTATTTACTGGGGCACTCAAACTCAAATATCACTTAGCCAGAAGTACCAGATTTTTATCAACCGAGTCCTTGGAGGGATTTTGGAGCACTACACAAATGTTTCACATCTCTGGTGATTTGAATTGAATCACACTTGATGTTGAGTGACACATCTGCTTGTGAATGCGAATTAACTGAGCTGAAAGTCCAGATGGGGCATGTAGAAGGGAGAGAGAGACCTGAACACAAAGGCAAGCATGTCAGTGCCAACGTAGTCTAGCCTTCCTTTTAAACAAGCATGTGGGTGCATTAGCAACCTCAGAGTTTTATCCATGAGGCTTTTAGATCTACCACCTTTTTCGTGGGTGCATTAGTTGTTTTTATTGCTGCAGTAACATGTTACTATAAATATAGTGGCTTAAAACAAGACAAATGTATAACCTTATGGTTCTGAAGGCCCAAAGTCTGACACAGGTCTTACTGGGCTAAAATTAACATATAGGCAGGGCTACATCATTCTGGAGGCCTAGGGAAAAATTAATTTCCTTTTTTTCCCGGCTTCTAGAGGCCACCCATATTCCTTGGCTTGTGATTCCTTCTTCAGTCTTCAAAGCCAGCAACGTTGCATCTGTTTGAACATTTTTCTTTTTCTTTTGAGACTGAGTCTCACTCTATCACCCAGGCTGGAGTGCAGTGGCATGATCTCGGCTCACTGCAACCTCTGCCTCCCAGGTTCAAGCGACTATCCTGCCTCAGCCTCCTGAGTAGCTGGGATTACAGATGCTAACCAGAATGCCCAGCTAATTTTTGTATTTTTAGTAGAAACAGGGTTTCACCATATTGGCCAGGCTGGTCTCGAACTCCTGACCTCAAGTGATCCGCCTGCTTCGGCCTCCCAAAGTGCTGGGATTACAGGCATGAGCCACTGCACCCGGCCTGAACATTTTTCTGTAGTCATATCTTCCTGTGACTGCAGCTGGGCATTGTTCTTCCACCTAGATAATCCTAGATAATTTCTCTGTCTCAAGGTCTCTAACTTTAGTTATGTGTGCAAAGATCCTTTTGCCATGTAAGGTAACATAGTCGCAGGTTCCAGAGGTTAGGTCCTGGACATCTTGTGGGCCAAGGTGGTGCATTATTTTGCCCAACACAGTGGGATAGATAGCTAAAGTTTTCTTTGGTCTGACAATTTCCTTGTAGTCATTCAAGAACAAATTTCAAAACAGTATGATTTCCAGCAATAAGTTGTGAAACTATTTAAAACGATTTATTTTAAACCCCAGATCACGGTGTTACATTTTAGGATCTCATTCTAGAGTTTCTCTGTGTGTGTATCACTCTGCTCTAGCTAATTCCAAAAAGGAATCTATTATCAACACAAGTGTTAGAGTATTGTGCCACATAGTACAGACATAAAATGTAATCTGCTAAAATTATGCACATTAGGTGAAATGGTTAGGACTTTAGTGTACTTGAGTGAAGATATGATGCCCCTGAAGCTCTCTGGGCCTTGGGGGTTACCTGTGGTCTCTAATTTATGGTCCCTCTGGGAGAATGTGGCAGAAATCTTTCTAGGCTGGTAAGAAATAGATGCTTGGGGTAGGGTAGGAAGGAGGTGGAGAAGCAAGTGCTGCCCTTTTTAGTTCTCGGAGTTGGAATCCTTAGAGAGTCCTAAGAGAGGTTTCATAAGAATGTAGCATCAGTTGCTATGCTTGTCATTGCAAACTCAGAATTTCCAACAAAATTCCTTATTTGGGAAATAAGGGAAGGTTGTGACAGTGGAAGTGTCCAGAGTATCCCTTTGTCTCCACGTGCCACAGTATCTGCAGCTGTGCATGCCTAAGCTGTGTTGCAAACCAGAGGTGCATAAATGAAGCCTCAGCTTCAGCGCTGATAATCTGTAAGAGTCCATTCCTACACAGGGAGATCATGCAAGTATATTTCTGAAAATACTATAGAAACATTGCAAACACGTTGAGTGCCATAAGTGGATGTAACCACAATGAGCTTGGAGTATGAATATGGTTACATCTTTTTTTTCCATGTAATTAATTGAACTGCTTCCTGCTTTATTAATTGGGGGCTCAAAATATCCACCTCACCATAGCAGGAGTGGGGACCAGTCTGCAACCCACCCCACCTCAAGTGGAGAGAGGACCAAGTTCTGATGAGCATCCCCCTGCTGTTACTTCTCACTGCCTTCTCACTGCCATGCAATGCCTTACTGAAGACTGGCCACACTAGTTCAGTGGTTAGTGGAGTTCATTTTACCTGGAAGTGGGGATGGTCATTCACTCTTCTGAAGGAAGTTGCCTTTAGTGATTCTAAGATGAGGAGTTCTTTTGAGGGAGACTTGCCCCCTGATTCAAACATGCCTACACCTATATTTCCAGGACCATAAAAGCCCTGTATTGAGGGACAGCAGGGTCTTTCAGTCCCATCCAAGAGATGTCATCATCAATGGCCAAACTCAGTCTCTATCAGAGTAGTCTGCTGTATGGAGAAGGAGGTGTTTCTGTCAGTGAGCCTTGGAGATCTAACACTGGATCATATTCCAGAGATTGCTAAAAGTTCTATTTCTCCATGGGAATGTCTGAAGACTCAGGCTCTCAGCCTTAAGACCATGGGCTATTGTCTATATGTGTTGACTTCCTCACACTTAACCGAAATAATAATAATAATAATAGCTCATACTTATTAAGTACTTCCTGAATGCTAGGCATTATTCTAAGTGCCATTTCATGAATAAATTAATGTAATCCTCACACTAACCCTGAGAAGTATGTGCTATTTTTATTTCCACATTTACAAAGGAGATTTAAGTAACCTGCCCAAGGTCACAGAACCGAATTTAACCTCAGACAGTCAGGTTTCGGTGAGTGCACTCCTAACCACTCTACTACACTGTACAAGAGTATGGAAAGGCTGTAAGCTTTGTCAGATAATAAAATGATGCTGCAGACAGCAGTAGCTAAAGCATGGTAGCTTTTGGCAACACATAAGCACAAGAATTGCTGTGGTATTGGAGGGACATTATACTTCCAGATACCATTGTAGAAAATCTAACTCTGGAACTGTAGGGCAAACCTTCTAAATAATCTTAGTTGGCAAGGGTCAGAGATCAGGGAAGAGCAGGGAATTAATTGAAAGAAACACAACTGAAGGGAGTCAGAGAAAGGAAATCCTCCATGGCTATTGGTTTTCTACTACTCCAGCAGCCTGGGTTGGATCCCTAGCATAGGAGAGGATCCGGCTTAATGAGGACAGACTCTGACAGTTGCATTTCAGAATTCTGCCCACCTCAGCAGAAGACACTAAAGAAAAAAAATTCAGGCACCCAAGAAAAGATAAAATGTTCTTTTGTTATGAAGCCTAGTTGTAACAGGGACATGCCTTCACAGCACATAGATGAAGATGAAGAAATTCCACCCCTGGTGTGCAGGAGATCATGCCTCAAATGGCAGGAGTAGAAGGCATATCCAGGTCATGAGGACCACACCACCCTCCCTGAGAATTCAGACTTTGGTTCAGTGGCTCTCCTTGGGTTCATTCTGTCAGGGGAGATGGAGATTTGGGCTTTGGGCCTGCAAGATTATGGAACAGAACATGCTTGGGTACGTACGTGCCATGGCTCCTGTGTGACTGCTGTCTTCACACATAACCCACTGATCAGCACTTAACATATATCCTTATAACCAGAGACTGGCCCCTGAGTCCTAGATAAAGAATTATCCTTATCAGGGGTATTTTGGAGCAAATGGAGAATTTCTAAGAGAAGTCATGCATCTCAGCAGGGAGGTCTGATACCTGAATTCACTGATGAGTCATGTTTTCATAGCAGGATTTATGGGATGAAAGGCAATGATGGAAGAGGCAAAGGGAAAATAATTTTAAGATAAGTATATCATCATTTGGTAAGGATGTTTTTGTAGCATGAACACATTTTTCTATGAGCACAGAGGGAGGCCTGGTGTACTTGCAGAGGGGGCTCCCAGGGCTCCTTCTTGACTTTACAGAAGGGACATTTGATGTGACCCTTGAAGGATCCCTCATACCATGGATCCTATGAATGGCTAGAATCTGACAATTTTCCATTCAGTATTTCTCTTGAAGGTGTTCTTTTTTTTTTCCTTGTCATTACTCCTACTCTGGGCAAGAATCACCCCCTCTCATGTCTGTCTCCAGAGCTTCAGGCCATCTTGCGATTCTACTGTTCCTAAAATGCCATCTTTTATATTTTAGTCCCCTCCGTGGATCCTTATTGCTTTTAAATCTCCTCACGTGCATTCAAGGACCTTCTTATCTTCAGGTAAGATTTATCTCTTATTTAAACTCCCCACTTTCACCCTTTCTGGACAAGGCTGCACACTGCTCCTTATAGATAACGAATTTATTTCTGCTGTTTCTCTTTTGTTATGTCGTTTCCCGAATCTTGTCCTGTTTACATCACACCATCCTTTAAATCCATCTGAGATTTCACCTTTCCACAATTCCTTATTTGCCAACTCTAGCTTATAGTGGCCACCAACAATTTATTTTTATGCTAGAAATGTTGTCATTTGTTATATAAAAGAATCACAAAATTTAGCTCATAGTACAACTTGGATATGAAGTTAAAATAAAATTTTAAAATTTGCTTGTAGCAACAATATTATTTCTCCTGAGTCCCTACTTGCTGGTTATTGGGAGAGGGGATTGGGAGGGGGATTGCCTAAATGTCCGATCCACATGAAAGCTTGGTCCAGTTCTACTATATAAATAATCTCAGGTAATGGCCTGTCTGTCCTGCATAAAAATACTCAGTTTATTAGATAATCTTTCATTCCTGGCTTCTATACAGAAGTTGCCCCCAGGTTTTACAAATCCCCATGGTTTTAGGAGGGGAAGGAGACCTTGTTTTCAAGATGGTTTGGGAAATGGGTGCCTTTTGTCATTTGTTGGCTGTGGCAGCCACCTCCTCTTCCTTTCTCTTCCCTTCTCCTCCTCTCCATCCTCCTCTTCTCTCTTCCTCCTATCCTTCTTCTCCTCTTTCTTCTTTTCTGAGCTTCCCAGACTGGCTACCTGCACTGACTGACACTTCCTTTTTATTACTTCTATCAGGTTAGAGTCAAGTCTTGCTGATATGGAATCTATTCTTATTAACTTCATCTAATCAATTGTACAATTTAACTCTTGGATAACAATTCTATGTCCTTCATTGCATTCCTACTTTAAGTCTACAAATACCAGTGATAACACTTGTTCAGTGTGTTTCATGTGTATAGAAGCTACATCTCCAATAAGATAACAAGCTCATTGAATGACAGTGGTGGATTATATTTTTTTGTGTGTGTTCTCTCTAGCATGTGACCTAGGGCAAAGCCCATCAAGTATATTTCATAAATAAGTGTTGTTTTCAACTTAACTGATATGAAAAAAATGCTTCTCAGGGAAAGGAAAGCAGAAGAATGTTTGGCATTTTGCTCCCTAAATGTCAAATAGACTGTTTAAGACACAAGAATCCCTAGCTTGTCTTGAGCTGGGATGTGGGACCTAGCTGAGCCAGATTAGGCAAGCTTAGTGTTGACACTGGAAGAATGTGAAGTGAATGAAAGCATTTAATATAAGCAGTCAGTGTCTCCCACATTTACTAGAAAGCAGTATTCTGTAATAGAGTGCTTTTTACTTTGAGAATCAGTCTTGGCTTTGTCATATCCTAGTGTGTGTCTTTGGACTAGTGGCTAAAAACTTTCTAGGTCACAGTTTTCTCCATTTGTAGAGTGAGGGTAATAATCCTGACCTACCTAGTTCAAAGGGTGGTGGTAAAAAGAGAATGTCAGTGATTATCCCTGGGAAACTAAAAAGCATGATCCGGATATCAGGCTGCCTTAATCAGATAGCATCATGTGCTAAGAACAGAAGTCCACTTAGATTAGCTCAGGACAAAGGGGATTCACTGGATGGATATGTGGGTTTTAAGGGAATTTAAGCATAAGCAGACCTTAAGGGCCTGGAGCCAGAAATCAGAAAATGAGGAACACAGGTTACTTATTCCTATTTAAATGCATAGTTTACTGTCTTTCTTCCTGCTTTCTTACCGAATTCATTCTTCTGTGCTGTGGGAACTGGCTTGCTTTGCTTCAACATGAATCTTATAAAAGAAATGGCCAGTCCAACCCCAGATTGATATGAGTTCTTAGCTCTCTTAGCTCCAGCTCTTTTGTTGCAATTCCAAATTTCTGGGAAAGATTGACCTGGTGTGGACCAGATGTTTGCCTCTGGATAGTCAGCTGGGGCCAAGGGGGCTGGTCACATGTACAAATCTGGCCACCCTGAGGCTGACATCCTAAGGTGTCTTCCGCTAATTAACTCTTGTTAATTTTGTGAAACTTCATTGGTTTATGGAATTTAAGGGAGTTGAGAGTTAGCTAGCCGGCACATTCAGTCCCTAGAGAATGCTTGCCATTGAGCCTAATGCAAAGAAGTTGCTTGCATCCTGCTCTCTTAGACACTTTCCTTTGGTTGGTTTCAAAGAGTGAGATATAGAGAAAACTAGCCGTGGCTGGAGGAAGACGAGGTGATGTAATTTTATAACTGATGATCCTTCCTATGGCCAGATGGAGGATACAGTCCTCATTTCAACAGAGAAAAGTCATCGGGCCTGGCACGGTGGTTCATGCCTGTAATCCCAGTACTTTGGGAGGCCAAGGCAGGCAGATTGCCTGAGCCCAGGAGTTTGAGACCAGCATGGGCAACATGGCAAAACTGTCTCTACAAAAAATTAGCTGGGTGTAGTGGCGCGTGCCTGTAGTCCCAGCTACCTGGGAGGCTGAGGTGGGAGGATCACCTGAGCTCTGGAGGTCGAGGCTGCAGTGAGCTGTGATCATGCCACTGTGCTCCATCCTAGGTGACAGAGTAAGACCCTGACTAAAGAAAAAGTCATCCAGTTTTAGTCTTCTTCAGTTTGACTTGCTTCTATGAGTGTAACCTGGTTTAATTTTGCTAAGACAACAAAAATGTGGATGCAATATAGGATTTTGGAATGTTTCACAGCAAAGTAATACAACTAATCTCAGAAGAATGTTAGTTAATTAATTAATTAATTCTATGTATTCCCTATCTACTTCCAAAAGGGATTTAAGGAAGTTTATAAAGGCCAAAAGTGTAAACAATAAAAGACAAACATCAAGTAGCAAAAAGAGGAAAATTGTATTTAAAAATCCTGGCTGATAATTTATAAATATCTATTTGTGGAAAAAAATAAAGCTAGATTTCTGACTTAAACCATTCATCTAAATAAATTCCAAATATAACAAATAGTTAAATATGACTGCTAATCTAGAAAGGAACTAGGAAAATACATTTAAGTATTTATCTGTTCTCAGAGCAGAGTGGGAAAGCATTTCTAAGCCCATTAATAAAGAAAGAAACCTTAAGGGGAAATATTAATAGAGCTGACTACATGAAAATGTAAAACTTTTTGACTTTACAAAGTACCAAAAAAAAAATGAAATGGGGAAAATATTTCCAACAGAAATGACAAAGAGTTGATAATTTCACTATGAAGTTTAATAGTTTCATCTGCTGAAAATAATAAAAAGACAAAAATGCCAATGGATAAAGGCTATAAAACAAATTTTTGAAGAATTAATACAAAAAGCAAACATACATGAAAATATATTAAACAATAAAAAGAAAAATGCAAGCTGGGCACGGTGGCTCACACCTGTAATCCCAACACTTTGGGAGGCTGAGGTGGGTGAATCACTTGAGGTCAGAAGTTTGAGACCAGCCTGGCCAACATGGTGAAACCCCATCTCTATGAAAAATACAAAAGAAATTAGCCGGGCATGGTGGCAGGCACCTATAATCCCAGCTACTCGAGAGGCTGAGACAGGAGAATCACTTGAACCTGGGAGGTCCAGCCTAGGTGACAAAGCAAGACTCTATTTCAAAAAGAAAATGCAAATGAAAACAATGAAGTTATATTTTATACTTTGGATTGGAAAAAAACTAGAAAATTATAATGGAGGGCAATTTTGCAATATTTTGAATAGTCTATAAAATGTGCATAACCTTGGACTCAGAAATTTTATTTCCAGAAAGAAGTCCTTGGTAAATAATCAAGATTTGTGTGAATATTTAGATACAAAAGATCTATGTTATTTATTCTTTTGTTGAGTAGAAACTATTTTCCAAAGTTTTTAGAATGAATATTTATTACTTTCATAATACAAAAAAGAATACTTTATGGTGTTTTTTTTTTTGTTTTTTTTTTTTTGTTTTTTTTTTTTGCGATAGAGTCTCGCTCTGTCACTCAGGCTGGAGTGCAGTGGCACCATCTTGGCTCACTGCAGCCTCCACCTCCTGGGTTCAAGCAATTCTCCTGCCTCAGCCTCATGAATAGCTGGGACTACAGGCATACGCCACCACACCCAGCTAATTCTTGTATTTTTCATAGAGACGGGATTTCACCATTTTGGCCAGGCTGGTCTGGAACTCCTGACCTCAGGTGATCCGCCCGCCTCAGCCACCCAAAGTGCTGGGATTACAGATGTGAGCCACGGCGCCTGGGGGCTATATTGCTTTTTCGTATCTGTTTTCTTTAATTATGAAGTTTGCATATCAAAAGTAGATTTTTGATGAGTAAAGTAACACTTTTCTCAACTAGTATCTTGCTTTGGAAATATCTGGTGGGCAGAATCAGTAATTTAGTAGAAAGACCAATGAGTCATCAATATTTGTACAAAAATGTTTTATTATGAGAGCAACTGAAGGCATTTACTTTGAATTTATTTGCTTTTGTTGTAGACAGAATTTGAACAAGCTATGTTTTCTGTCATCCATCCTACAGCCAGTTGAAGGCAGGTACTTGGTACCAGTGAAGATATGGGAGGGAGCCTGACAGGGGAGGAAAGACAGATGAATTAAAAACAACCACAACAGGCTGGGCACTGTGGCTCATGCCTTTAATCCCAGCACTTTGGGAGGCCGACACAGGTGGATCTTGAGGTCAGGAGATCCAGAACATCCTGGCCAACGTGGTGAAACCCCGTCTCTACTAAAAGTACAAAAATGAGCTGGGTGTGGTGATGTGCAGGGGGTACTGAGGCAGGAGAATCGCTTGAACCCGGGAGGCAGAGGTTGCAGTGAGCCGAGCCACTGCACTCCAGCCTGGCGACAGAGCGACACTCCTTCTCAAAAAAAAAAAAAAAAAAAAATCAGTGACAAAGAAACAACAACAAGTGCTCACAGAGCACAGCAGTTTGGGGCTAATAATCCTTTACATTGAAATGGCTCCTGAAGGCATGGATAACAATTAAATTTTGATGAAGAATTTGAATCCTTGAATCACCTGGAAAAATTAAAAGCATTTGGTTTCCCTTGTTTTAAAAGGAAGGAAATTAGATAATGCATTTGAAAATTTATATTCAAGATGGTTAAAATAGGGCAAAGTTTGGCATCTAAGTCTTGTAATCTCTAATTATCTGGAAAAAATAGCTGGGTGGATGAGTGATCAGAATAATGAGATAATCTCCTGTATAAATAATTATTGCCGCGATCTCTGTAGAATTTCATAGCATACATTCAACTTTGAATCAAAAAAAAAAAGGGGGAATTAGGTGACTCCCAGAGAGAGGCAAGTGGAGTGTGGTCTCATGAGATTCTGGTGAACTGATTTCATCTTCTGTTGGCCTCTCTCACTGGGTGATGTGCCTGTGGCCTTTTCCCCCTGCCCCCAGGACTGCCCTCCAGATGCAGAAGCTTTCAGAGCCTGGCAGTGCTCAGCCTACAATGATGTCCAGTATCGGGGCGTTACTATGAATGGCTTCCACGATATAATGATCCTGCTGCTCCGTGTGCACTCAAGTGTCATGCATGAGGACAAAATTTGGTGGTGGAGCTGGCACCTAAGGTACTGGATGGAACTCGTTGCAACACGGACTCCTTGGACATGTGTATCAGTGGCATCTGTCAGGTAAGCACACTTGCCTCCCAAGCCCCTGCTTCGTGGATGTGCCACACCTGCTGTCAATAAACCGAACCATTTTCTTCTGTACTTTTGTTCATGCAGATGAAAATATTGCTATTGGCCAGGTACGGTGGTTTACACCTATAATCCCACTTTTGTATTTTTGTACACCAAATACAAATACAAATTGTATTTGTATTCCAATTTTGTATTTTTAGTACAGATGAGGTTTCATCGTGTTGGTCAGGCTGATCTCAAACTCCTGACCTCAGGTGATTCACCTGCCTCAGCGTCTCAAAGTGCTGGGATTACAGGCATGAGCCACCGTGCCCGGCCATAGATTAGTGATTCTCTAACTTGAACAAGCATCAGAGTCACCTGGAGGGCTTGTGATAACAGAGTGTTGGGCTCATCTCCCGGAGTTTCTGATTCAGTAGGTAAGGGATGGGGCCCAAAGATTTGCATTTCTAACAAGTTCCCTGGAGACCCTGAATCTGTGGGTCTGGGAAATACACTTTGAGAACCACTGTTTTGGAAGAGTAATACTGGAGAGTCTCTTATTAAATTAAGCTTTCTTATTCAAATTAATTCATTGTTTTGGATCTTTGGGCACAATGATTTATTTACTGAAAACTAACATGAATGCATTCCAACAGATTTTTCAGAGTGGTCTCTGCAGAGTTGTGACGAGTGTGACTGAGACATAAACCCCAGTGGCTTTTAATGAGTGTAAGGATTCAAGACACTTTAGGCCGGGTATGGTGGCTCACCCTGTAATCCCAGCACTTCGGGAGGCCGAGGTGGGTGGATCACTTGAGGTCAGGAGATCAAGACCAGCCTGGCAACATGGTGAAACCCCATCTCCACTAAAAATACAAAAATTAGCTGGGTATGATGGTGTGTGCCTGTAATTCCAACTACTAGGGAGGCTGAGGCAGGAGAATCACTTGAACGCAGGAGGTGGAGGTTGTAGTGAGCCAAGATCATGCCACTGTACTCCAGCCTGGGTGACAGAGCGAGACTGTCTCAAAAAGAAAAAAAAAAATTAAAAAGACACTGTGACAGGTTGTGAGACAGGGATGGCAGGGAAATTATAGGATTCTGCATCTATTCTTTTGACTTCTGAAAAATATTTTTAAAAAATAATGAATGTGTCTAGTATTTCACCTACCCTATTCTGCTCATAACAAAAACAGTAGTAACAACAGCAGACGAGCAACCTGACCACCTACTAAGTGTGAGGCACTACCAGGAGCTTCAGACTTAAAGTGCTCAAAGGTGAACCTTCATCCTGCTTTTCAAACTAGCTTCAACTTTGTTCATCCCTTTATCTAGAAAATGGCTTCTAGTTGCTTATCCCAAAACTTTGACATCATTCTTGCTTTTCTTTCAACCCACACATTTGATCCATTGCTACATCCTGTCAATTTTCCCTCCAAAGATTACTTTTAATTTGGCACGTCTTTCCATCTTTACTGCCTTTCTTGTAGCCTAAGTCCTTAATAGCTAATCTAAACTGCATTAACATCTTTCTGTTCTGTTCTCCCAGCTCCCACCATGATTCCCTCCAGTCTGTTCTTCAAGCAGCAGCCAAAGTGATTATGTTAAAAGGTAATTCAGAGACTGTCATTCTTGCATTCCCCAAAGCCCTTCAATGGCTTGTCCTTGCGTTAATGATGAAATTGAGGATTCTTGTTTGTCTCCTTTAGGCTCTTCCTACACTGTCCATCTCCCTGCCCTTTTAAAACAGACTAATTTCTTTCTTCTTTTTTTTTTTTTAAAGAGACAGGGTCTCATCTGTCACCCAGGCTGGGATACAGCAACATGATCATGCCTCATTGCAGACTCATCCTCCTGGGCTCAAGCGATCCTCCTGCCTCAGCCTCCCATGTAGCTGGGACTGCAGACATGTGCCATCATGCTCAGCCAGTTTTTTTTTATTTTTGTAGAGAAGGGGGTCTCGCTATGTTGCTCAGGCTGGGCTTGAGCCTCCCAAAATACTGGCATTACAGGCATGAGCCACCATACCTGGCCTGACTCCATTTTTTAGAGCAATTTTAGATTCACAGCAAAATTTAGTGGAAGGTGGAATTTTCCCATAGGCCCCCCCGCTTCCTTAAATGCACAACCTCCCCTACTATCAACATTCCCCACTAAAGTGATACAGTTATTACAGTCGATGAACCTACGTTGACACATTATAATCACCCAAAGTTCATAGTTTACATTAGGGCTCACTCTTGGTGTTGTAAATTCTATGAGTTTGGACAAATGTATAATGACATGTATCCACTCTTATAGTATAATGCAGAGCAGTTTCACTGACCTAAAAATCCTCTATGCTTTGCTCTTTCATCCCTCTCTCCTCACTAACCCCTGGCAACCATGGATCTTTTTACTGTCTCCATAGTTTTGCCTTTTCCGGAATGTCATAGAGTTGGAATCATATACTATAGAGCCTTTTCGGATTGGCTTCTTTCATGTAGTAATATATTATACATTTAAGTTTCCTCAGTGTCTTTTCATGGCTTGGTAGCTCATTTCCTTTTTTTTTAATTTAAAAAATTTAAGATAAAAAAATTAAATTAATGGAATGTTTCACAAATTTGCATGTCATCCTGGCACAGGGGCCATGCTAATCATCTCTATCATTCCAATTTTAGTATATGTGCTGCGGAAGCGAGCACAATAGCTCATTTCCTTTTAACACTGAATAATATTCCATTGTCTGGATGTACCACAGTTTATTTATCCATTCACCTACTGAAGGACACTATGGTTGCTTTCTACTTTTGGTAACCAAAAGTAGACTTTTGACAAAAGGTCAAAGCTTACCATGTAATTGTTCCATTTTATAAACCGTCTATTTTTCCCCTTTATTGCCATCAGTTAAGTTTTGGGCTCTTTGACCAAATGATAATAGTAATCCTTCTCAGTGGGATTATGCTTTTGTTTTCCAAGTTCTTGACAATGATCATGCATTGCTTTTATAATTAAAATGAATTGTTATTAAAAGCAATTTAGGTTGGGTGCATTGGCTTCTGCCTATAATCACAACACTTTGGGAGGCCAAGACAGGAGGATTCCTTAAGCCTAGGAGTTCAAGACCAGCCTGGGCAACATGGGAAAACCTCGTTTCTACAAGAACTTTTTAAAAATTAGCTGGGTGTGTTGGCGCAAGCCTATGGTCCTGGCTGCTTGCTACTCAGGAACCTGAGGCAAGAGACTCGCCTGAGTCCAGGTGCTCGAGGCTGCACTGAGCTATGATTGTACCACTGTACTCCAGCCTATGATAGGGCGAGACCCTGTTTCTAAAAAATAAAAATATAAATAAATAAAAGAAATTTAGTCTGGCCTCAAGGAGCGCACTCTGGATAAGGTGATGTTTGGATACTGAGGTTTTGAAAAGTTGAGTAAAAGTTAGATAAACCAAGGTGAGGAAGAGAATGACAAGCAGAAGGGACAGGAATGTAACAGCAGGTGCAGATGTGTTTAAGGGTCCAGGAGTGCATTCTGTAGAGTTGAGGTGAGAATACCCATGGAATAGTGCTAGGAGATGAGGCTGCCAGTGGAGGTGAGAAACCAATCATTAACTTATTCTGAAAGTTGAAAGAGGAGCTGTTTCATAATTTCATAAAGAATTTGGGCTTGTCTTTAGAAAGGTCATTTCAGTGGCAAAGTGGCAGATTATTTGCAGAGGACAGGATGTAGCCAAACAGTAGAAGGTCAAGTATGGGATAACAAGAGCTTAAAATAAGGCAAGAGGTAGGATGAATTAAATGGAGACAAATTCTAAAGATTAAGGGTGCATTTTTTTTTGAGACAGGGTCTTGTTTTGTTGTCCAGGCTGGAGTGTAATGGTGTGGTTACAGCTCACTATAGCCTTGAGCTCCTGGGCTCAAGTAATCCTCCCAACTTAGTCTGCACTCCATCCCCCAAGTAGCTGGGACTACAGGAATGTTTCACCATGCTAGGATAATTTTTATTGTTTACATTTTTTGTAGAGATCAGGTCTCACTATGTTGCCCAGGTTGATCTCCAACTCCTGGCTTCAAGCAACCTTCGTACCTTGGCCCCCCACAACACTGGGGTTATAGGCATGAGCCACTGAGCCTGGCCCTAGAAACAGATCTTTTTTTTCTTTTTTAATCAAACCATGCTTTATAACATAGGTACAATTTTTTATTTCTTTTTTAATAGTACTTTTTAAAAAATTATGCTTTAAGTTCTAGGGTACATGTGCACAACGTGCAGGTTTGTTACATATGTATACATGCACCATGTTGGCATGCTACACCCATTAACTCGTCATTTACATTAGGTATATCTCCCAATGCTATCCCTCCCCGCTTCCCCCACCCCACAACCAGCCCCAGTGTGCGATGTTCCCCTTCCTGTGTCCAAGTGTTCTCATTGTTCAATTCCCACCTATGAGTGAGAACATGCAGTGTTTGGTTTTTTGTCCTTGCGATAGTTTGCTGAGAATGATGGTTTCCGGCTTCATGTAGCATGTACCAGCTTCATGTAGCACGTAGACTGTATTGCGAAGGAATGTCCATACAAAGGACATGAACTCATCTTTT
Source organism: Pongo abelii (assembly GCF_028885655.2). NCBI lineage: Eukaryota > Metazoa > Chordata > Mammalia > Primates > Hominidae > Pongo > Pongo abelii. The sequence goes on along the minus strand of NC_072001.2, from coordinate 21,846,194 downwards.
TTATGGCTGCATAGTATTCCATGCTGTATATGTGCCACATTTTCTTAATCCAGTCTGTCATTGATGGGCATTTGGGTTGGTTCCAAGTCTTTGCTATTGTGAATAGTGCCGCAATAAACATACGTGTGCATGTGTCGTTATAGCAGCATGATTTATAATCCTTTGGGTATATACCCAGTAATAGGATGGCTGGGTCAAATGGTATTTCTAGTTCTAGATCCTTGAGGAATCGCTACTCTGTCTTCCACAATGGTTAAACCAGTTTACAGTCCCACCAACAGTGTAAAAGTGTTCCTGTTTCTCCACATCCCCTCCAGCACCTGCTGTTTCCTGACTTTTTACTGATCACCATTCTAACTGGTGTGAGATGGTATCTCATTGAGGTTTTGATTTGCATTTCTCTGATGGCCAGTGATGATGAGCATTTTTTCATGTGTCTGTTGGCTACATAAATGTCTTCTTTTGAGAAGTGTCTGTTCATATCCTTTGCCGACTTTTTGATTGGGTTGTTTGTTTTTTTCTTGTAAATTTGTTTGAGTTCTTTGTAGATTCTGGGTATTAGCCCTTTGTCAGATGAGTAGATTGCAAAAATTTTCTCCCATTCTGTAAGTTGCCTGTTCACTCTGATGGTAGTTTATTTTGCTGTGCAGAAGCTCTTCAGTTTAATTAGATCCCATTTGTCAATTTTGGCTTTTGTTGCCATTGCTTTTGGTGTTTTAGACATGAAGTCCTTGCCCATGCCTAGGTCCTGAATGGTACTGCCTAGGTTTTCTTCTAGGGTTTTTATGGTTTTAGGTCTAACGTTTAAGTCTTTAATCCATCTTGAATTAATTTTTGTATAAGTTATAAGGCAGGAATCCAGTTTCAGCTTTCTCCATATGGCTAGCCAGTTTTCTCAGCACCATTTCTTAAATAGGGAATCCTTTCCCCATTTCTTGTTTTTGTCAGGTTTTTCAAAGATCAGATGGTTGTAGATGTGTGGTATTATTTCTGAGGGCTCTGTTCTGTTCCATTGGTCTATATCTCTGTTTTGGTACCAGTACCATGGTGTTCTGGTTACTGTAGCCTTGTAGTATAGTTTGAAGTCAGGTAGCGTGATGCCTCCAGCTTTGTTCTTTTGGCTTAGGATTGCCTTGGCAATGCGGGCTCTTTTTTGGTTCCATATGAACTTTAAAGTAGTTTTTTCCAGTTCTGTGAAGAAAGTCATAGGTAGCTTGATGGGGTGGCATTGAATCTATAAATTGCCTTGGGCAGTACAGCCATTTTCACAATATTGATTCTTCCTATCCATGAGCATGGAATGTTCTTCCATTTGTTTGTGTCCTCTTTTATTTCATTGAGCAGTGGTTTGTAGTTCTCCTTGAAGAGGTCCTTCACATCCCTGGTAAGTTGGATTCCTAGGTATTTTATTCTCTTTGAAGCAATTGTGAATGGGAGTTCACTCATGATTTGGCTCTCAGTCTGTTATTGGTGTGTAAGAATGCTTGTGATTTTTGCACATTGATTTTGTATCCTGAGACTTTGCTGAAGTTGCTTATCAGCTTAAGGAGATTTTGGGCTGAGACGATGGGGTTTTCTAAATATGCAATCATGTCATCTGCAAACAGGGACGATTTGACTTCCTCTTTTCCTGTTTCAATACCCTTTATTTCTTTCTCCTGCGTGATTGCCCTGGCCAGAACTTCCAACACTATGTTGAATAGGAGTGGTGAGAGAGGGCATCCCTGTCTTGTGCCAGTTTTCAAAGGGAATGCTTCCAGTTTTTGCCCATTCAGTATGATATTGGCTGTGGGTTTTTCATAAATAGCTCTTATTATTTTGAGATACGTTCCATCAATACCTAATTTATTGAGAGTTTTTTAGCATGAAGGGCTGTTGAATTTTGTCAAAGGCCTTTTCTGCATCTATTGAGATAATCATGTGCTTTTTCTCTTTGGTTCTGTTTATATGCTGGATTACATTTATTGATTTGTGTATATTGAACCAGCCTTGCATCCCAGGGATGAAGCCCACTTGATCATGGTGGATAAGCTTTTTGATGTGCTGCTGGATTCAGTTTGCCAGTATTTTACTGAGGATTTTTGCGTCAATGTTCAACAGGGATATTGGTCTAAAATTCTTTTTTTGTTGTTGTTGTGTCTCTGCCAGTCTTTGGTATCAGGATGATGCTGGCCTCATAAAATGAGTTAGGGAAGATTCCCTCTTTTTCTATTGATTGGAATAGTTTCAGAAGGAATGGTACCAGCTCCTCCTTGTACCTCTGGTAGAATTCGGCTGTGAATCCATCTGGTCCTGGACTTTTTTTGGTTGGTAAGCTATTAATTATTGCCTCAATTTCAGAGCCCGTTATTGGTCTATTCAGGGATTCACCTTGTTCCTGGTTTAGTCTTGGGAGGATGTATGTGTCCAGGAATTTATCCATTTCTTCTAGATTTTCTAGTTTATTTGCGTAGAGGTATTTATTTGTATTTCTGTGGGATCAGTGGTGATATCCCGTTTATCATTTTTTATTGCGCCTATTTGATTATTCTGTCTTTTCTTCTTTATTAGTCTTGCTAGCAGTCTATCAATTTTGTTGATCTTTTCAAAAAACCAGCTCCTGGATTCATTGATTTTTTTGAAGGGTTTTTTGTGTCTCTATCTCCTTCAGTTCCACTCTGATCTTAGTTATTTCTTGCCTTCTGCTAGCTTTTGAATGTGTTTGCTCTTGCTTCTCTAGTTCTTTTAATTGTGATGTTAGGGTGTCAGTTTTAGATCTTTCCTGCTTTCTTTTGTGGGCATTTAATGCTGTAAATTTCCCTCTACACACTGTTTTAAATGTGTCCCAGAGATTCTGGTGTGTTGTATCTTTGTTCTCATTGGTTTCAAAGAACATCTTTATTTCTGCCTTCATTTCTTTATGTACCCAGTAGTCATTCAGGAGCGGGTTGTTCAGTTTCCATGTAGTTGAGTGGTTTTGAGTGAGTTTCTTAATCTTGAGTTGTAGTTTGATTGCACTATGATCTGAGAGACAGTTTGTTATAATTTCTGTTCTTTGCCATTTGCTGAGAACTGCTTTACTTCCAACCATGTGGTCAATTTTGGAATAAGTGCAATATGGTGCTGAGAAGAATGTATATTCTGTTGATTTGGGGTGGAGAGGAAACAGATCTTTTAGGGCTGAATATTTAGTTGGATGTGGGGAGCGAGAGAATGATATCTAGATTTCTGATATCATGATTAAGTAGATAGACAGTGAGACCATTCGTCAAGACAAAATATTGGGTGAGAACCAGGGGCATGGGGCAAAGGCGATGAGCTGAGTGTGCCTGTGAATATCTGAGTTGATGTATGAATTTAGAGCTTAGGAGAGAAATCTAGACTAGAAATATAGATCTGGGGCTGTCACATGGTTAAATCTAATGATCTAATGTCCTTGGGGACTGAGTAAGGAGGACAGGTTGTGCTCTCAAGTACAGAGTCCTGGTGCCCATAATTGAAGGAACAAGCACAGGGAGAGGTGCCCCTGATGGGGACTGAACAGAATAGCCTCCTATATAGTAGAGAAACCATGAAAAACAGAAGATAAGGGTGGGTGAGCATTTAAGAAGGCAGGTCAGCAGTGGCACATACTTCAGAGAAGTCAAGAAGAACTGAAATCCACCCACTTCATTTTGGCTAAAGATCACTGACAACAGCTGGTGCAGCCTCAGTGCTGGAGTTGGACTAGGCACTGGCAGGGGATGCAGGATGCATTAGTTTCCTGTGGCAGCTGTGACAAATTACCACAAATTTGGTGGCTTAAAACAACAGTAGTTTATTCTCTCACACTTCTAGAGGCCAGAAGTTCAAAATCAGGGTATCAGCAGGGTTGGTTCTTGGCTGGAGGCTCTGAGGGAGAATCCATTCCTTGCCTCTCTTCTAGCTTCTGGTGCTGGAATTTGGGCTTGTCTTTAGAAAGAGCCCATTTGCAGGAGCCCAGACTGGGAGCAGCAGGTGGGCAGGATGGAGGGAAAGGAGGAGGGTGGGTGACTCTAAAATTTAAGCTTCATTAACTTTATGGTAAGTCCATGAATGAACAACAATATATGTTGCCAAGTGGGTGGGTGGGTGGAGTATTGATTTAGATGTAGGAATATACAACTAATGAAGTAAAGTTTGGGCTAATCAAAAGAGTTGATAGGCAGAAACAAAGGGGACAGATTTTTGTGCCAATGATTTTTTGTGTTCCTTGCTTGTGGAAGCATCACTCTAATCTCTGCCTTCATCTGCACCTTACCTCCTCTTGTCTATCTCTATGTTTTCCCCTCCTTTCATAAGGACACCTTCATATGATTTCATCTCAACATCCTTAATTACATTTGCAAAGATATTTTTCCACATATGGTCACATTCACAGGTTCTGGGTGCCATGTCTTTTTTTGGGGGGAGTGCACAATTCAACCCACTGCACATGGTAAGGAATGAATAGGCTGAAATGAGTAGGGATGATGAGCATAAACCCGCCTTTCAAAAAGCATAAATCAGAAGAATAGAGGGAAAGCTACAACTACAGCCAGAGGGGATGTCAGGTCCAGGAAGAATGTCTTCAAGGTCAGAGATACTTGGAAAAGCACTGGAGCAGATGCAGCTTTTAGGGTACCTGAAGCATATATAATTAGAAGGGCCCTCTTTATTTATTAATTTTTGAGACAAAGTCTTTCTCACCCAGGCTGGAGTTCAGCCTTGTGAGGCTGGTGCTATCACGGCTCATTGCAGCCTTGTCCTCCTGGGCTCAAGTGATTCTCCCATCTCAACCTCTCGAGTAGCTGGGACCACAGGTGTGCACCATTGGCTAATTCATGGCAGATTCTTACATAGAAATCCTTCCCAGTTGCAGCCCAGCTTCCCTTCCCCACATCAAATACTTCAATTCCCCGCAACTTTAAGCATTTGTGGGAGTCCAGACTGGGAGCAGCAGGTGGGCAAGACAGAGGGAAAAGGAGAGAGTGGTTGACCCTGAAACTTAAGCTTCATTAACTTCATGGTAAATCCATGAATGAGCAAGGATATATGTTGCCAGGCAGGTGGGTGAGTGGAGTATTGACTGAGAGGTAGAAATATACAACGAATGCAGTGAAGTTCCTGGGCTCTTCAAAGGAGTTGATAACAGAAACAAAGGAGACAGATTGCTCGTGGACAAGGAGGAGGGACACCTTTTCCCTTGAGGAAGGTAGGAAGGGGGAAATATGGGCCACTGAACAGTTTGTATGGGAATGGACAGGAAGGTGAAATATTGTTTGATGGCCTCAACTGAGTGAAATATAAAGCAAAGGCATCTAATCAGAATGAGGGGGCAGGATTTTGAGGAGGAATGAGAAATTTGAAGATGCTCTGAGGAAAACAGAGATGACAAAATATGGTTAGAGAACAGTGCCTTATGCAACTAGAGGGAGTAGAAAACCATTGCCGTTGGCACAGTTGGTGTGTGAAGCTAAGGTCACTTTGCCCTTGGGTCAAGGTCATGGACCTGCTTGGTGGCTTCCTGTGATGGATAGGTGTGATCAGGACTGTGTAGACTTCAGATTTAGAAAGAACTGCATTCAGATTTGATTTCTGCAACTAATTAACTGAAGACCACTTGGCAAGTCCCTTACCATCTTTGAACCTTGGCTTTTTCATCAGGTAAAAAGGAGGTATTATCCTCCTTGTAGGTCCTGTTTTCAATTCATTCTTCCACAAACCAACATGCTAAGTGCCCAGCACAATAGCTGACACACAAGAGGCCTGCAGTCAACATGAACTCCCCTTCCCGCATTTACCCTTCTGCTCACTACTCACCACCCCCTGTTCTTATTAATGGTCTAAGTCCAGTTGCTTAGTTGGCTCCAGGAGTTTCCAGGGTTTAAAGGGGCTTGCAGGATAAAGGTGGTTTCAGTATGAATTAGTGCATTTTAAATGAGTGCTTCTAATCACGTTTTTGTGATTCTAATGAGTAAGCCAGTTCTTTGGGTGATGAGGAGTGATACCCTGGTTGCTGAAAGCTGGATGCTCTTTTGGCTAGGTGATTTGAATCAAATAATTATATGTTCTTCCTCAGAAGTGACTTAGACACTTCTTGGTAGAATTCAGTATCTTTCCTTCAACAGGATAATGTTCACATAAATGTCCTGTCTTGTGCCATGTGGCCATGGGCATCAGTTAGGCAGATTCAGTGTCTGGTGCTGGCCTACTTCCTGCTTCCTGGTGATTCTTTCTGCTTGCCCCAGGATCACTGATGTGAGCCATAATGACTACTTGGCATAGATTACACGTAAGTCTTGTAAATGTCTGTATAGTTTTCTCATTTAAATGAACATGTCACAATGCTCTTGGGAACAACTTTCCATTAACCTGAGTACAGCAGACAGCCTGAGACAGTGGTGCTCACTGAATTAAATTTGCTTCTGCTTTGGAGGTCTGATTTTTATTAGAGGCACGACCTGGTTGGTACCAGCTCTGCAGACCAAGTTTGATTTGTCATTCATGTTTATTGAATTCCCTGATAGCTGTGCAGATGAAGAAACCACTTAGAATTTAGAATAAAAATAAAAATAATAGCAACTAACACTGGGTGCTTAGCCCAGGTATCAGGCATTGTGGAAGCCCTTTACTGTTAGCTCATCATAATCCTATCAAGTAGGTACAGTATTTATTCCCCACTTTGTTGATAAAGAAACTGGAAATTGAAGAGGCTAAGTAAATTGCCCAAGTTGTACAGTATAGTATCTTAGTCAGTTTGGGCAGCTATCACTAGCTACCATAGATTGGGTGGCATATTAACAACAGAAATTTATTTTTTACATTTCTAGAGGCTGGGAAGTCCAAAATTAAAGTGCTGGCAGATTCAGTGTCTGGTGAGGGTCTGCTTCCTGCCTCCTGGTTCATAGAGGCTGTGTCCTCACATGGCAGAAGGGATGAGGGAGGTATCCAGGGTATCCTTTATAAGGGTACTAATCCTATTCATGAGGGCTGCACCCTCATGACCAATCACCCCCCAAATGTTTCACCTCCTAATACCATCAACTCGAGGGTTAGGTCTCTGCATATGAATTTTGGGTGCAGACACATTCAGTCTATCGCACATAGCTAGGAAGTGGTAGAGCTGGAATTTGAACCCAGACAACCTAATTCCAGAATCCAATTTCTTAATTATTGGGCCATATTGATGATACTTTCTGTATTGGTACAAGTGTAGCTGAAGTTTGTAACTGAAAATGAGATATAGTTCGGTAAAGAACAGTCAGTTCAACAGATGATTCATGCTTAGATGGCTTAGTACAGGGATTAAAACTCAAATGTCTACATACTGCCCCAGAGAGAAACTGCCCAGATGTAGTCACATTGGCTGGTGACTATAGTGGTGAACTGGGGGATACATGCTCATTGTGAAGGGAGCAACTATGTATAAACATGTCGGAAGTTTTGTTTCATTTTTGTTTTTGTCAAGAGAAGCGGGAAAACTGGATTTTAATGTGAAACTTCCAATTTTAAAAATCGTCTTCCTGTTAATAACCATGCTTTATCAATTAATGGTTATATTATAGTCCTGTATAGTGTAGGCTAGGTTTTCCTGCAGTAACCAACAACCCCCAAAGCTCAGTAGCTTAAAACAATTAAAGGTTACTTCTTGCTGATGCCACTTGTCCAACAGTGGTCAACAGGAGCCTCAGCTCTTAGAACGTCTTGGATACTCAGGCTGAGGTAGGCTTTATTTGGACATATTTTTTACATAATAACTGCAATAGTGCAAGGGGAACATGAGACTCAGACACAGACCCTTAAATCTTCTTATAGAAGTGACACAGATCACTTAGACTCATATTTCATTGGCCAAAGTTAGTTAATGACCATACCTAACTTCAAAGGGGATGGAGAAGTGCAGACCTTCTGTGGGCTGAAAGAAACAAAATGTTTTTGAGTATTCCCACTGACTAGCACAGCTCCATATACTCTGATTTTTAAGGCAGAAATGTCAGATTTTTTCCCCCAAGTTAGATTCCAATTTGCAGAGATTTCAAACAGTTGATTTAAAAAAAAAATATTTTGTTCTTGAATGATTAAATTTGACTGCTCTGAAAAATTCATATTTTGCTTCATTTGGACTAGTGACACTTATTTAAGTATTATCTTTTAGCTGATCAGGAAATCATATGCAGGAACTGTGAAAAAATTTTTAGCTGAAGTGATGATTTATAGATGAATATTTATTCCAAAAAGCACTACTCATATATTTTAAATATTTGTTTATGTCATCCACTATCTTGTGTAACTTGTCTCATTAACTACACTGTAAGGTAAGAATCTTATGTTATTAATTTATACTCTGTAGTTTCTGGCAGTATAGAAAATGGTTATTTAATAGATGTTAATAAATTTTACTGATATATCCATCAATTAGTAGTTAATAAATCACTATAATTAGAGATCATGACTTCAGATGATGTCATAGAAGTTGGAAACACTTCAGGCAATTTTTAAGAAGTTGCTTATTGTTGGGCTGGGCGCGGTGGCTCACACCTGTAATCCTAGCACCTTGGGAGGCTGGGGCGGGCAGATCGCGAGGTCAGGAGATTGAGACCACCCTGGCTAACACGGTGAAACCCTGTCTCTACTAAAAATACAAAAACTTAGCTGGGCGTGGTGGCGGGCGCCTGTAGTCCCAGCTACTCGGGAGGCTGAGGCAGGAGAATGGCGTGAACCCGGGAGGCGGAGCTTGCAGTGAGCTGAGATCGTGCCACTGCACTCCAGCCTGGGCGACACAGCGAGACTCTGTCTCAAAAAAAAAAAAAAAAAAAAAAAAAAGTTGCTTATTGTTGATTATGATGGGATATGAAAGCCAAAATTCAGTAGCCCCTCAATTTCAAAGGCATTTCTGGCTTATTCCTTATGAATCACAAGGCAAGACTTTCTTTTCAAATATCATTTTTCTGTGATGTTTTCACATGCTTTATCTTGCTATAACATTTGGATGAATTGTAACTTAAAAAAAATTATAAGTGCTCAGGGAGGTATTCAATTGCCCGAGATCTTGCAAGGCCTTAAACACTCTTCAAAACAAGCCCCTCCTAGCTCCTAAGCCCACATCCTTCCTCGATGACCAGATAGAGAGTGATTCTCAGTCTCATGAAATGCAGAGTGCTCAGGGACATGAATGTGTGAGGACAGAGTCTGGCCCAGGGGCAGTGTTTCTATAATTTAATAGTGGTATTACTCCCCTTGGAGAAAGTTACATGAACACAAATTACTCATTGATTGAATCTTGACCATGCAAGTGTGTTTCCAAAATCATTCACTCTTAAGTTGTTCCACATGTACTGGTAAATATTAATTTAATGGCCTGTGTAACTGGGCTTTTGTTGTTGTTGTCTATCTGCTGATACTTAAGGTAGAGGAAGTTGTAATGTAGTGTTAAGATTCTGAGTCAGATAACTTGGGTTTTAAAACCATTACCAACACTATATACTAGCTGTGTAATATTGGCAAATCATTTACTCAGTAATGTTTAGATTCCTTATTTATAAAATAGAGTTAAAGGTATCACCTGCATCATAAAATTGCTCTGAAGATTAAATAATGTGTACAATATTCGTGGCATAATGCCAGGTACATGCTAAGCATTCAATACAAATCAGCAATTATTAATATTGTATTACTATCTTTATAAAATCATATAATCAGGATTAAAGGATCTCAAAAGTCATTGGATTAAGCAACTCATCCAATAATTTAATCCCCCCTACAATTTTTCCACCAAGACGTCTCCTAGACTATGATTGAATACTTATTATTAGATATCTCTGACTTTTCAAACTTTCTCATATTGAACCAAATTATGCTTAAACCTGTAGCTTTCACCATTTGGAAATACACAGAACAAAAGTAGACCCTTTCCTCATGATAGCTCTTCGTGAATTTGGAAATATCTCTAATCATAAGCTATTCTCTAAACTTCCTTGAAACTTACTACCTCTCCCTGAAATTTTCACTTGATCTTTCTCTTTCCCTGCAACACCAAAACGTTGGAAAGAATAGTGTGTAAATCATTGTCTCAGCTTCCTCTAGTTTCCTTTCTTCTTCAACAGCTTGGATGTAGAGTCTGATTCAACACCAAAATGTTGGAAAGAATAGTGTGTAAATCATTGTCTCAGCTTCCTCTAGTTTCCTTTCTTCTTCAACAGCTTGGATGTAGAGTCTGATTCAACACCAAAATGTTGGAAAGAATAGTGTGTAAATCATTGTCTCAGCTTCCTCTAGTTTCCTTTCTTCTTCAACAGCTTGGATGTAGAGCCTGATTCAACACCTCCAAGCTGAAGCATGAGGGCTACCCGGGAGTCAAAATCAGATGAAAAACAGAGAGAAATAATAACATTGGCCCTCTTTTATTGAATCCTTTATAGTGTTTGGATCATTATACTAAGAATTTTGCATATATTTTCTCATTGAATCCTCACTAGGCCCTATGTGAAGTATATGTTGGTATTATTATCTCTATTTTACTGTTGAGGAAAACGAGTCTCTGAGAGTTTGAATTTTTCAACATCCTGCCCCTTAAAAGGTTGGTGGGTGGATCCAGGTTTGTACGTGGGTGTTTTCTTCCTCCAAAGTCCCTGCACTTAAACACCAGGTTTATAAATAAAGTTAGATGAATATGGGAAGGAAGAAAGAGATAAACCACCAAATCAGTTGATATTATTGTCATTTACACATTATGTAAAATATATGCTTAAGAAAAAAAAAAACATAAGACATGATCTTTTTTCTCATATAAGGAATCTTACAATCTAGCAAATACACATATGTACACATGAAAAATGACAGAAGGAAAGATAGCAGTATAAACACATATTTTATATGAGACATCTCTCCTTTTAATTATTTTTTATATTTTAAAAATTGTTTATAAATAAATAGATATAATGACAGAGGTAGAGATACATAGGCATAGGTACAGCTAATGATAAAGACAAGGAGATATAAAGATATAGATAAAGACTATAGACAGCTATTAATATAGGGATATAGGGATTTAGAGATAGAAGTAAAAATAGAAAAACAGATATTTAAAGTAAAACTATGAACCAGAAGGTTAGACATCAAATTTAGGACAGTGGTTGTTTTGGGGAGGAAATGAGAGAATAGGACAAGTGTAGGGCTGGGGAGAGAGGAAACGTCTGTAATGTTCTGTTTATTTTATAGGCATAAAAATACCTGGGCTGGGCAGTGTGGTACATGCCTGTAATCCCTGCATTTTGAGAGGCCAAGGCAGGAGGATCACTTGATCCCAGGAATTCAAGACCTGCCTGGGCAACATAGGGAGACCCTGTCTTTACATCAAATTTTAAAAAGCTAGGTGTTGGGGCGCAGGCCTGTGACTCAACCTCCCAGGCTGAAGTGATCTCAGCTACTTGGGAGGCTGAGGTGGGAGGATCACTTGAGCCCAGGAGGTTGAGGCTGCAGTGAGCCACAATCCCACTATTGCACTCCAACCTGGGCAACAGAGTGAGATCTTGTCTTGAAAAATAAAGCACAGAAATCTGAATAAAAATATAAATAGAAAAGAGAGGGGATATGGAGGGACAGCTTCAAATCTTAATATTAATATTTCAGCCTTGCATTAGCATCGTATAAATGATACTATCCTGTAAGACATTATATTATTTACATTTATAAAACTATGTTCTCATAAAAGAGAGCCAAACTGTACATTTAAGAATTACATCACAACTAAGCTTCCTGAAATGAAGGGAGCTCCCCCTCCCCTGGCTTTGGGCACCACTGACCGCCATGCTTCTGTTGGCAGGCAGTGGGCTGCGATTGGCAACTGGGAAGCAATGCCAAGGAGGACAACTGTGGAGTCTGTGCCAGCGATGGCTTCACCTGCAGGCTCGTACGGGGACAATCGAAGTCACACGTTTCTCCTGAGAAAAGTAGGTTTTAAACCCAACACGTTATTACCATCATACAAGATGTATTTTAGACCATCTATTGCTAGAATAACATTTTCTTTTTTTCTTTTTTTTAAATTTTATTATTATTATACTTTAAGTTTTAGGGTACATGTGCACAACGTGCAGGTTTGTTACATATGTATACATGTGCCATGTTGGTGTGCTACACCCATTAACTCGTCACTTAGCATTAGGTATATCTCTTATTGCCATCCCTCCCTCCTCCCCCCACCCCACAACAGTCCCCGGGGTGTGATGTTCCCCTTCCTGTGTCCATGTGTTCTCATTGTTCAATTCCCACCTATGAGTGAGAACATGCGGTGTTTGGTTTTTTGTCCTTGTGATAGTTTGCTGAGAATAATGGTTTCCAGTTTCATCCATGTCCCTACAAAGGACATGAACTCATCCTTTTTTACAGCTGCATAGTATTCCATGGTGTATTTGTGCCACATTTTCTTAATCCAGTCTATTGTTGTTGGACATTTAGATTGGTTCCAAGTCTTTGCTATTGTGAATAGTGCTGCAATAAACATACATGTGCATGTGTCTTTATAGCAGCATGATTTATAATCCTTTGGGTATATACCCAGTAATGGGATGGCTGGGTCAAATGGTATTTCTAGTTCTAGATCCCTGAGGAGTCGCCACACTGACTTTCACAATGGTTGAACTAGTTTACAGTCCCACCAACAGTGTAAAAGTGTTCCTGTTTCTCCACATCCCCTCCAGCACCTGTTGTTTCCTGACTTTTTAATGATCGCCATTCTAACTGGTGTGAGATGGTATCTCATTGTGGTTTTGATTTGCATTTCTCTGATGGCCAGTGATGATGAGCATTTTTTCATGTGTCTTTTGGTTGCATAAATGTCTTCTTTTGAGAAGTGTCTGTTCATGTCCTTCGCCCACTTTTTGATTGGGTTGTTTGTTTTTTTCTTGTAAATTTGTTTGAGTTCATTGTAGATTCTGGATATTAGCCCTTTGTCAGATGAGTAGGTTGCAAAAATTTTCTCCCATTGTGTAGGTTGCCTGTTCACTCTGATGGTAGTTTCTTTTGCAGTGCAAAAGCTCTTTAGTTTAATCAGATCCCATTTGTCAATTATGTGAATAACATTTTCTGAATGCTAAGCTTTTTTAGTTGGAAGTAGCTTTTGTACCAACTTTCTAAAAGTGAAATTTCTTCCAAAAAGTGTGTATCAAACTTTTGTTCCCATTATATCTTCGAAGAGGACCTGTTTCTTTGAACCTTTGCCAATGCAGGGTATTACTGTTTTAAAAATATGTATTTACCAATTTTTCAGGTAAATCGTGAAATAATAATTTCCTTTATTTGTCTTCCTTTGACTGCTAACAAGCTAGAAAATATTGTTGTGTATCTGTTGACCATTTATAGTTTGTAATTTCTCAGTTAGCTATTGAAGCCATTTATCAATTTTCCTATTTGGATGTAGATCTTTTCTTCATTGTTGAGAGCTTTTAATATATCACCAATACTAACATTTTTTCTGTCATACCTATTTCAAATATGGTTCCAGTTTGTTCATTGACTTTCAATTTTGTATAATTAGAGTTTCTAAGTTTCTAAGTATTATGTATTTGGAAATTTCCATCTTTTCATTTTAATAATGTCTGTCTTTTAAAACATCCTTTAGTTTGGGGAATCAGTAAACTTTTTCTGTAAAGGGATAGATAATAAATATTTTAGGCTTTGCTGGCCATATAGTCTCAACTACTCAACACAGCTGTTGCAGTGTAAAAGCACACAGAGACACCTGTAAATAGATCAGCATGGCTACATTCCAATGAAACTTTATTTACAAAAATAGCCTGAAGGCTGAATTTGGCCCTCAGGTTTGTTAACCACTCCCTTAAAGGAAACAAAAATCATTCATGTATGTTTTCTGCCAGTACTTTTATGGTTTTGTTTTTCTTTATAATAATTCTTTCTGAATACCCCCTTGTTGGTGGTATTCAGTTATAAATGTAGGTGAGTTCAGCCAAAGATTTGATTTTAAATCTTTTATTCATTTGAATTTAGTTTGATGTAACTTGTAAAGTCGGCATCTTACTTATTTTCCCAAATGGGGAAAGCATTACAGGAGGGTGGAGGGTTTTCCAGGCAGAGGAAACACAAAGTTCATGGCGTGACACTGGAGAAGAGCCTGGGTTTTTTGAGGAACTCCTAATATGTTGTTCAGGCCTGACTGTACATTGAATAGGGTAGAAGATAAGACAGAATGGCATTCGGAGTCAAAGCCTTCATTATTGTGTTTTATTTTTCAGATTAAGTGGAGCCATCAAAGCGATTTAGGCAGTGGAGTGATATGGTTAGGTTAGTGTTTTAGTAAAATAATTCTGGTGGCGTACGGAGGCTGGATTACCTGTCAGATGAGCTTGGAAGCAGGGAGTCCAAATAGGAAATGTCTTTCAAACTATTCAAGAGTGTTTAAAATAATGAGGCCTTGATCTAGGGTAGCGTGGCAGGAAACATAGAGGAAGGAACAGCTGGAGAGATCTTTAGCATGTAGAATGAACAGAGTTTGGTAATTCTTTGAATGACAGCTATAAGAGAAAAGAAGCAGCTAGAATGGCCCAAATTTTCCACCTTGTGCAGCTGGGTGGACATGTTTGCTATTCATTTGGGTAAGGAATTCATGAAGAGGAGACACATAACAGAGGTGAGCGTCTACCTCCCTGAATTTTATTCTCTCCAGAATTTTCACCCCGTAAGTATCCAATGCCCAAGTATCTTTCTGACGCCTGCAAACAGATGTGATTATATTTTGTTTATGGTTGGAGGGTTTATCTGAAACGTGCTAGTTTATCATGGCTGATAGCAAAACCCCTTGTTGGTGGTATTCAGTTATAAATGTAGGTGAGTTCATCCAAAGAGAGTATATAGAATATAAGAGGAAGCCAATAATTGCATCCTGAGGAAAAGCTGAAGTCAAAGCATTTAGCCAGGGAAGACGTTTAAGGGAATCCAACTGAGAAGGAATGAATAGAGTAAGTAGGTAAATGCAGAACTTAGCAAGAGCAGTACCATGACCCCAAAAGAATAAGTAATTCCAAAAATGAGGTGGGGGTGGCCAGCAATGTTAAATGCTCTTATGAGTTCAACTGGAATAAGGGCCCAAAAGTTTGTCTTTGGCAATTTGAAGATCATTTGTGATGTGAACAAGAGTGATTTTGATGAACTTCAGGCTGAAATCAAAGCTTGATTGCAATGGGTTGATGAGTAAAGAGAATGTATAGAGGGAAGGATTTGCTCAGGACAAGAGGAGAGGAACAGACCAATACCCTGTCAACAACTACATAGCTCTACAGGGTTAGTTGGAGAACACCGTGAGGTGTTCCAGCCTATCGTCTTTATTTGGCTCTTCATTAGGAGATAGAGTTGGCCACTAGGAGTGAGGGCTCAGAGACTTGAGCCTGTTCCCATGAAGGAAAGAAGAAGGAGCCATCAACAACAGTACAAAGATAGAAGAGTAGCTGTAAGGGCCTAGCTGAGATTGGAGACCATGAATTCATGGAGGTTCCAATTTCTGGACTTCATGAAGGAGGTGGCTTTGAATGGTGGTATACCCATGAGAAATGTATTCTACTGGAAATCACAGAAAACTCAACTTAGAAGCATTGGAGTTTATAAATCTTTTCTAATAAAAAGCCTGGAGTAGGCAGCTAAGGCTGGGGATGCTGTTTTACCGTGTCCTTCAGGAACCAGGCACCTTTCTCTCTTCTTCACACCCTTAGAGGGTGGCTTTTGCCTCCGTGGCTGCAAAGTCATTATTGGACATTGAGATGTTACATCCACATCCCAGATAATAAGGAAGAACATAGTGTGAAAAGCATTTTTTTAAATACTGTGTTCTTTATCCAGGAAAGGATATTCTCCCCAGGGAATTTTGCTTCGTTGACCAGAATTACGGTGTGTGACACCCTGGCTTCCAGGAGGCAGGAAACCAAGTAGTTAGCATTCTATCCATTCTGCTATTACTAATGTTGATCACATGCTTTGTAATTCCCAAAGCTCTCTTCAGACTTATCATTTAATTCTACCAGCATTCTTACATTATAATTTGGATAATGTCCTGCCTGTTTTACAGATGAGGAAACCAAGGATGAGAAATGTTAAGAAACATCTCCCATAACTAATTATGAAAGGAAATATTGGGAAGTGGTTAAGAAATTGGGGTCTGGAGCCAGCCTTCCAGGGTTAAGTCCTGGGTCTGTTGCTTATGAGCTGTGCAGAGTTATTTAATTTATTTCACTTCCATGGGTATCTTGGATCTCTAATTTTAAACTGGGAATAACAACAGTACTGCCTTTGTAGAGCTGTTGTCAGGATTTAAAAGATCAACCCATGTTGAGAACTCCAAATAGCACAGTAACTAGAGAGTACTCAGTAAATGCTAGCTGCGTTTTTGTTAAAACTATTACTCATTGGGATACCAAAGGATGTCACACTGATATGGGATGGCGGCAGGAAATTGAAGGGCCTGGGTGAGGACAGGGACTCTGTTTTCACACCCAAATGTTGCATTTTCAAAGACCACTCTGGCCTGCCATGCCCCCCATTCTGTGCCTATAAAAACCCCAAGACCCTAGCAGTCACACACACGAGTGACTGGGTGTTGAGAGGAACACATTGGCAGAAAAACACACAGACACCGACAGGCTGTTGACAGTGGAACGACACAGACGCAGAGGGAAATTTGGCTGAGGGTGGACAGACGAGAGCCCAGCTGCTAAGGGACACCAGGGGAAGACTACCTTCCCACTTCATCCCTCTTCCCCTCCCCATCCATCTGCTGAGAGCTACCTCCACCATTGAATAAAACCTTGCACTCATTCTCCAAGCCCATGGTACTGGAAGAAATGAATCACACATGGGCTTGGAGAATGTGTGCAAAGGTTTGTTGAACGGTGGAGGTAGCTCTCAGCAGATGGATGGGGAGGCAGAAGGGGGATGGAGTGGCAAGGGATACAGAAAGCCCTGGGATACAGAAAGCCCTCTGTCCTTGAGATAAGGCAGAGGTTCTAACTGAGCTGATTAACACAAGCCACCTGCGGACAGCTAAGCTGAAAGAGCACACTGTAACACACGCTGGAACTTTGGGAGCTGTAAACACTCAACTCTAGTTGCTGCCTTGGGGTTGGAGCCCCAACCTCCCCATAACCTGCCCGTCTGCATGCTCCCCCTAGGGGCTTGAGCTGCTGGGCACAGAAGAAGCGAGCCATTCCTCCTGTTGCATGCCCTGGGAGGGGGATAAGGGAACTTTGCCCCTTTCAATACCTCTTATATACTTTAAATGTAAATGTGGGTATTCGTAAACATATTTGAAAGTCAACAATCAGTCCATCTGGGGATTGATTTCAAGAGAGCTACTGCTTGGTATGGAGGACAACATTGAAAGTGTGAAAACAGAGTGAATTGTAGGACAAACCAAAGTTTTAGGACTCAGATCAGTGAACACAGTTTGAAGAGACAGGCTATACTGAGAAGTGTTCCTTCAGGAAGGCATGTGGATGAGGGGAGTAAGGGAGAAAGACAGTAGCCAGATCAGGCTGTAATGGAAGTGTGTAGAGTTAGTATTGCTCTTAGAAAGTTTGGAAATCTCATCAGAAAATACCTCGTTTTCTCAGGGTCCAAGAAAGATTAGAACTTGAGATAATTCTAATTGAACCAGGATAAATGCCAAATGAAGTTGTGCCAAAAAGGGCAGTCTTATTTGGAGAAGTGTGCAGAACAGGTACTGAAATGCAAGGTAGTTCATTATTCTCTCTCTCTCTCTCTTGATTTTCAGCTTTTGGATTACATATGCTTTTGAGAATCTATTAAAAGTTATGCATTTTCTTTCCAGGGAAATATATGTGTACTTATAAGCCCCACATTTGCCATTCTGATTTTTTGTGAGGTTCTCAGACCCCTGATGCCTGTTAGGACATTCCAGGTTAAGAACCCCTAAAATGTCCTTTTTTTTTAAATCAATTTCTACATAGAAAGGGGAACTGGAGGGCACAGATCCTTCAGTGCAGGGCATGAGTGACATGGTATAAGCCAGGAAGATCCCACAGGATGCTGGCATTTTATCAGGTTCCGTATGCATGTGCTTGAGCTAAGGCTAAAGGTAGCAAAGATTCCTGCCTGCGAGAAAACACAGTCCTTCACCATCTTGATTCTAATTATGGCCCCGTCACGTCTGTTACAGCACGGAAACTGACCAGCTGAAGCTGTTTTTGGCTGGGATTTTTCCCTAGGCCATATGGAAGCAGTTCCCTATAATCATGCTTTGTGTGAAAGAAATGTGGGAAATGAAGCCATGTCTCCCCCTGAGTGTGCATCACTGCAGCCTGCAGAATCCACGCAGCTCCTACATCCACACCTTGCCAAGAATTCATTCCGATCTTCCCTGGGACTCACCCTGAGTCAGGACATGGCAATGAGATGCTGTTGGCACAGCCCTGCACTGGAGCAAGTGCACAAGGCTGCATACAGGATATCATTTCCATCACGCGGTGAGGCAGACACAAGGTGTAAGAGCCTGGAGCCAAAACCTTTGCTATGAAAAAAATCAGAAATTTATCCAGATACAACACACAGATTTCCTGTTCAGAGGGAGAAGGAGAGAGACGGAACTGACAACCAACATAAACAGCTTTGGATGTTGGAAAAGAAAACTAGAGGCCACTCAGGTATTAAAGAGAGAAAGCTCTAAAAACAACAACAAACATATCTGTTTAGAGAGTCTTGACTTGGCATTTAGAAACTTAGTTGTATTTCCAAATTTGTTCCTTATTTTGGTCTTGTCCACATCAGGGCACACATGTGTGAGGCAAATAAACAAGATCTGCTTGTCTATTCTAAGCTTTTTGTCCATTTTTACATGGTGGCAGCCAAGCCTATTGATACAGTGATACCTAAGGCCAACTGGGAACACCAGCATTTTGCTCAAGTTTTGACAGTATGAAGATAAACACACTCTTCTAATGGATTCCTTGACACAAATAGAATCCTGGGCTAGGTGGATCGTAGGGCTGCCTCACGGGGTAATTCTTAAGAGTTTTTCCCTTCATCCACTGTTCATGTCTCCTTTGACTGTCACTCCCAAAAACCATTTACAAATTTAACTTATTCCATAACAAGGAAGATTGTATAGGATATAAAGGGTCTGCTAACATGGTAACATGGATTGGTTTTCATTCTCCTGTCTTCCCACATCATCTCTTTCTACCTCCACATTCGTCTTTCTAGGGTGAGATTCTGGCTGGTCATACTCTTCTATCAGAACTGTGGCTGAGAAAGGAATATTCAAACCAAAGACCCTGTTCCTTTTAATGGAATTAAAAGTTGCCCCCTCCTCCATTTAATTCAGCAAGGGAGAGTGTGGCCTGGAAGGAAGACCCTGTGTCTAGAAATAAAGACTCCTGAGTTCTAGTCCTTGCCTAGCTCTTTTACATGTTTTTGTGTGTCTTCTGGCCCCGTGCATGAAGAGAGATAATGGAAAAATAGCATGTAGACTGTGTTGCGAAGGAATGTCATAGATTGTATTTTACATGGAGAAGCAGACAGACTGTGAAGAACTCCCTGGCCTCTTCATGAATCGCCTTACACCTATGATAAAATCCGCATCCCTCTCCAAAGCCTTTAAAGCCTGTATCATCTGGCCCCTGTGTTACATCATGTGCTGCCATCTGCTCCTCATTCCCTAATCTCCAGTTACACTGGCTTTCTGGGAGATTCCAGAATGTCAGGTGCCCATTCTCCCCGTGGGCCTTTGCACCAACCCATCCCCGAACCTGGAACATGTGTCTCCCTGCTCTTCAACGTAGTTACCTCTTTCTCAACCTTGAGCACAAGTGTCGCCTCCTCAGAGAGGCTTTCTTTGACCACTCTACGTAAAGTAGGCCCTTCTCTTTTCTGTTTAGTTCTTGCTTAGCCTTGAGGGAAAGAAGTGGTTATTTCATTTATTTGTTTAATTTGCCTCTCCCACTAGTAAGCTTTGCAAGAGCAGGCACCATGTCTGTGGTGTTCACCATTTTATTCCTAGTGCTAGTGCAGTACTGAACACATCCTAGGAGCTCAGTTAATGTTGAACAAATGAATACATGGCCTTCGCTGGAGATGATTCTGCTTCCTGTTATGATTTCAGTGGGACTAAATGATATTGTGCAATAGAACTGGACTGGAAGCCAAAGACTGGGGAAATAACCTCAGTTTGACCTCTAACAATCTATCTTCTTAGGCAAGATGCTTCATTTACTGGTGCCTCAACTTTTTCAGTTAAATTGTCCAGTGAGCATGGACAATTTATATGACCTCTTCTAGCTCTGAAAATCTATTAAGTGTATGTGTAAGTTGTTCGTTGTTTTAAAAAAAAATAGATATTAGGATTGAATGGAGTTTAGAGAAACAAGTCCCAGGAACTTATATGAAGCAATTTTCCAAACTTTTAATGAAAGGCTTGACAGTGATGGCTTGTCTTTATTCTTAAAGGACCCAGGAAATTTTAGATATACCACAAGAATGAGTTGGTGTGAAGTTTCCTCTTATCTCCCATGAACTGCTACTTGGTTGCCTTTTAACATGTTACTGTCACAGCCTGCAAGAGGGAGGTTTAGTTTGTGCATTGACCCCCTCATTGGTATGTGAGCTCCTCAAGAACCTCATGCACCTGGCCCAGTACCTGGCACCCAATATGTTTCCAGTAAAGGTGTGTTGACTTGACCTACACAGAATTGAAGAGCCCACTTAGACCAGCATCCCTATGGCAGCAGTCCTTGAGGAATGTGAATTAAAATCAGAAGCAGCTTATTGGTAGCCAAGCACTGCAACACCCGGGGTCACCCAGGAGACCTGACACCTGCTGACCAGCTGAGAGCACTGGGATTATTAGTAAAAATACTTATTGGGAAAATGATAATAATAGTGGCCCCCAGAGTTTGTATGCTTACACTGTGCTATGTATTTGTCATGTATGACATTATTTATTCTTAACATAACCCTACAAGGTAGGTACTACTATACCCCTCCACCCCCCATTTAACAAATGGAGAAATAGGCTCAGTGAAATTAAGCACCTTGGTCAAGGTCTCACAAATGGCGAGTGGTCAAGATGGTTCTGACCTCAGAGTTCATGTGCTTAACCACTCTCCCAAAGTGTCTTCCAAGGACAGCTAGATGAGCATGAGGCGAGAGGCGCACCGAGGCTTAGAGTGATGGGACAGGGAACAAAGGTAGCACAGAAATGGAGCCAGAGGGGAGCAAAGACTGCCTCAGCCAACCTACCCCTTGTTTCCCTTTGGCAGAGCCCAGCCAGCTCCATGGTTCCTAACCCAGGGTGCACATCAGGAGCACTTGGGGAACTTGTCCCACATTCTAATCCTCAGGCCCCACCCTAGAATTTTGAGGGGTAAATCTGGGCAATTGTAGGCTACCAAACTCCCCAGGTGGCCGCTGGCCCATGCCTGTGGTTAACGCCTCTGCTTTTCAGTGTCCGATGTCCCACTACAGAGTCAGAAGGCAGATGACTGTTTTATCCTCACCAGCCTCCTGATTTCTTAGAGGCAGTATAAAGGGCAGAAAATGGGAGTTACACTATGATGCTCGAGAACATCTGGACAGATATTTGTTATTAGATGCTGTGTGACATAGTCCCATCTCCTGCGTGCTGTTCCAAAGCTAGCCCTGCCAATGAGCACAGAAGCACACATTATTTGTCAGTCGGCCTGTTACCATGGTCTTTTGAGGTAAAGGCAATTTAGGCCAGTAAATAAACATACCTCAGGTTGGGAACAGAGGTTTCTGCATAGGAGCTAAGGGCTGAAGATACTCATTTGCAGATTCAGCAATCAGAGACTTTAGTAATGTGGCCTAACAGCTCAAGGCATGCGAGTCAGTTTTGAGTTTGCAGCCGATTGTTCTCAACAAGGCAAAGCTCTGCTGTGTTCCTGCCTTCCTTTGTAAAAAATTTGCATTAATTTCCTACATTTGCTTTTTCTACTTTTGCTTACCGGCATACTGCGTTTTTCTCACCCCCATTTGCAAAGTAGTGTATAGACAGTCCTCCAGCTGCAGAATCAGTGTTGCTACCCATTGACTTTTCCTTTTTTTGACTTCCAAAATCCCTCACTGCTCCTACAGAATGACAGATGAACTTGAAGCAAACCTTACTATCCTACTTTTGAAAAATTGTGCAGACCCTGTTCTGTACAGTGCCACGCTAGGTAACTCTTTTTTTTTGTTTGTTTGAGATGGAGTTTTGCTCTTGTTGCCCAGGCTGGAGTGCAATGGTGCAATCTCAGTGCAATGGTGCAGCCTCCACCTCCCGGGTTCAAGTGATTCTCCTGCCTCAGCCTTCTGAATAGCTGGGATTACAGTCACGTGCCACCATGCCTGGCTAATTTTGTATTTTTAGTAGAGATGGAGTTTCACCATGTTGGTCAGGCTGGTCTTGAACTCCTGACCTCAGGTGATCCACTTGCATCAGCCTCCCAAAGTGCTGGGATTATGGGCGTGAGCCACCGTGCCCTGCCTCGGTGACTCTTTTTAGTCTAAGTGATGACAGATAGTTATGGGTGTGTGAGGGCATTAACAAACACTTTTTTTTTTTCAGTTTACAAAATGTTTTCACAACATTATCTCATTTTAAAAAATGAATTCCTTAAAAATAAAACCTATTTTTTTGCAATTTTCTATAGTGTTCAAATTATTAGTATTAGCATGTATTTAAAAACTTTTCTTATTTTTTTTAAAAAACTACTTTATGCCTTGGGAATGGGTGTGTGTGTGTGTGTGTGTGTGTGTGTGTGTGTGTTTGAATCTAAATAGCAGAAGGAGAAATAAATGCAGGTTCTAGAAATGTAACATGAAAAATACTCGACAGAAAATTTTGTTCAGAAAAAAAAACCCAACCAACTAAAAAAACACACACCAAAAAAATAAAAAAATAAAAAACAAAACAAAAATAGAAAAGTGGGGGTGAGGTTGTCAAAGTGAAAGTCACTAACACATCCTTTTCCTTGTTTTACCTTGGGATGTATATATTTAGGTTGATGTAGTTCTGGTTGAACTTTATAGTGAAAATAAATGATCTGATATAAATTACAGTGCTTTTGGGCTGAAACTGATGTTTATTGATTAGTTAATATTGTTTGGACAATTTATTTCCTGTACATCTTGCTACTTAGCAAAGCTGTGATATCCAGCAGGAAATGAGACATAGAAAAAATACGATGGAACACCTGGACTTCAGCATTTACGTGTGGGAGGGAAAGTCAGTGAATCTTAGGTCAGTCCAGTGATTGCAAAATCAAACAAGTGAAACTCATAAAATGAAACTCTGTGTGATGAGTGAATTTGAGTTTATACAGCATCACTTGGTCTCATAGTAGAAGGATTTAAAAGCGTAGTTTTGGGTCCTTACCCTGGTTCTAATGCTTAGGAACACTGTGATCTTGGGCAAGTCACTTTAACCTTGTAAAATTTTAATTGTCTTAATTGTAGAAATGAGTTTTCATTAGAATGAATGAGGTAATTTATCTCAAGTTCCTTAGCATGTTGCCTGGTGGCAGAGTAAGTGCTCAACATGGTTTTAATAATAATTTATACTTACCCAACCCCTAATTGGCACCAGGTTCTTTTCTAAGCCCTTTGCATATATTACCTCATTGAACACTCATAACAACCCCTTGGAACAGGTATTCTATTATCCTCATTTCACAGATGTAACTGAGGCACAGAGAGGGTAAGTAACTTGCCCAAGGTCACACAGCAAGTGGCGGTGCTGGTATTCCAACCCAGGTTGTCTGGCTCCAGAATCTGTGATCATAACCACTATACCATATTGCCTCTCTCAGTAGTTTATAGAGTAAAAATAATGCAAATGGCATTTAAAGAGGGACAGGAAGGAGCTCTGGTGGATGGCACAGTGAGTAGCAGTATTGAGAATCTCTTATCACCAAATTTCAATGAGACAGTTTTGGAATAATTCCAAACAATGAACGTGATCGGCAGGAACCAGTTACCACCATCAACAACAAATCTAGGTGTCCCAGACATGAACCTACTGTTAGCGACACCATAGGATGGGATGGAGAGGAAGCCTTTTCTCTCCATCTTATATGTTTTCTTTTTTAAATTAGACATAGTCGCCTAGGCTGAATGCAATAGCATAATCATGGCTCACTGCAGCCTCGACCTCCTGGGTTCAAGGGATCCTCCTGCCTCAGCCTCTTAACTAGCTGGCACTACAGGCATGTACCACCACACCTGGCTAATTTTTAAATTTTTTGTTGAGACAAGGTCTCACTATGTTGCCCAGGCTGATCTCAAACTGCTAACCTCAAGTGATCTACCTTAACCTCCCAAAGTCCTGGGATTACAGGCATGAGCCACCATGCCCAGCCACCATCCGATATGTTTTCAATAATTGGCTTATAGATCATTAGAAAGTATAGGATTTCAAAGCAGGCTTAGAATCAGACCTGCTTGGCAATACCATCTGCCTTCTTCTGACAGGAGGTTTCAGGCAGTCTATACTGAGCTTGTGCTGAACCACAAGCAGCAGTCTGCTCTTTCTTACTATACTTACAATTGCTTCCTCTCTTTATCATCGCCTCCAGCCCCAGGTCTACCTCCAGACCAAGGGAGGTCTTTACAGGAGGCCATTTGTCTGCGATTTATGAATGGCCCATTCTGAAGGGCAAGATAAAGCAAGCGTGGGTAATAGTCTTTGTATCAGTACAAGTAGAATTTCAAGCAAAAATACAAAATGAGTACTTTGTTGGTAATCAAAAACAAATCGTTTAAAGAATTTGTGAACCAAATGCCATTACATCAAAATATGTAAAGAAAAATCTCCTGTAGTTACATAAGATGAAATTGAAATCAGTAAAACTTCTGAGAGACTTTAATACATTGAAGTGAGTGAAAATTACACAAAGAATCTGTGCAGTATAATTACTAATGTTACATTAATAGGTAACAGAGCATTGCATGGTGAGGAAATATACCTTCTTTTCAAACATTTATGCACCGTAATACAAAAACTGATTCTATGCAAGGCTCCAAGGAAGACTGGAAAAAAAAAATCCGAGTCAAACAGAAACAATCAAAAGAGACCTTGCCCTACAGCTGCACCCATCCATTCCCTGCTTCCTCCCGCTACAGAGGCACAAATGTCTGTCTTCTTTTCCAAGACTAATTAATCCCTCCGTCTGTGTTCTGCATTCCAGCTCCTCTGTGTCCTCAGAGAACTCACTCCACCCATCATCCCCTCTCTTTCCTTTATCTTCTTTCACTCTCTCTTTCCTATCAGGGTTAATATGACCAGCGGGTCTCTTCCCATCTTAAATGAAAGTATAATTTTAAAAAATGTCTATGTATATACGTGTATATACATATGTGTGTATATACATGTGTATTTATATATGTGTATGTATATGGGTGTATAATATTTATATATAAAAATATTTTTAAATTATATGTATATAGAACACTCTTTTAAACATAATCACATCTCCAGCTACCACTCTAATCTTTCACCTACTCTTTACTGCCACATCTTGAAAAAACTGTTTACACTTGCTGTCTCTAATTTTTCATCATCATGTATTCCTCAGATCACAGCTTCCTGTGCCAGCTACTTGATTGAAACCGCTTTGGCAAAGCACATTAACAGTCTCTTTACTGCTCATCCAAAAGGCACTTTTAAGCCCTCATCTGCAGAGCACTTGGTACTCCTGGCTCCTGCCTCCTTAAAATCCTCTGCCTCACAGGATTCTCACTTCATTTCTGGTCATACCAAGAACTGGGCCATCTCTTGCAGAACAGTGAAGAAATGCTGAAAAGTTTGTGACTATGGACCAGTCCTCCCTTTCTGCCCTTTATGACTTGAGTTCTCCCTCTCTATATCCTGCACCCGTGCTGCTCAAAATGTGGCTCACAGTCCAGTGGTATCAGCATCACCTGGGAGGCTGCTGGTCGGGCACATTCTTGGGCTCCACCCTAAACTGCTGGATCTGAATTTCTATGGATGGAGCAGGTGTCTGTGTTTTAACAAGTTTTCTAGATGATTCATATTTAGGTAAAATGTTTGGGAGGTACTGCCCTATCAACGTATCACAGAGACTTCTACAAATGTATCAAACTTTAGTGGAGGGTTACAGAAATGAAAGGGAATTCCAGTTTAGGAGATGATCCTTATAGGGTGCTCCTTGTTCCTAGCTTTGCCTAGGTGCTCTGCAGTGTGCTTTCTCTCCAAGAGTTAAATAGTAGGCAGCTCCACCCAGAAGAACATTTTCCTCAAGTTTGAGCCTTTTTGGCTAAAATCAACTGCAAGGGAGTTTCATTTGCAAGGTTTCACTAAAGTGTGTAATTATCAATGGGACAATGGTTGGAATATACACATATACGCACACACACCCCTAGACAAATGCTTCCCCAAGATACCGCAGCCTACATTCACAAAGATTTTGCAAGAGAGCCCAACCAATCTGCCCAAATAGGTTTTCTTCAGTTCAGTAAAGCTTTCTAATTTATATGTATTTTCAAAATAATTTTTATTACATATATAATATGCTGTATATTTGTTGTAAAAAATCCAGAATATCCAGGCAAGGAAATTGACAAACATGTCATGTATCCAATCACACTGCCAAGAGATTACACCTGTTATCATATTAGTGTGTATCCTTCCCGGGGTGAGGTGAAGTGGTTGAGGATGAATAATATATATAGATAATTTATATTGTAAAATTAAGACATACTTTTTATAAAACTTTATAAGTTTAAAAGTTTTATAAAACTTATAAAAACTTCAAATGGCACAGAAGGATATAAAATGGAAAGTAAAAGTCACCTTCTACCATCCACAAACTCCTAACCAGTTCCACTTTTTAGAGATCTAAATGGTATGAACGGTTGCTTCTATTAAGATATTTCCTATGGATGTGTATGTGTGCACCTTTCCATACAAACATGTATGCTTTTGAGAAGTATACAGAATTGATCATTAGGTATAAATTATTTTACAATTTCTTTTTATTCACTGAGGTTTTTTTGCCTATCAGTTCTCATAATTTGGCTTGTTTTTTTGTTTTTGAGATGGAGTCTCACTCTGTCACCCAGGCTGGTGTTCAGTGGTATGGTCTCAGCTCACTGCAACCCCTGCCTCCCGGGTTCAAGCAATTCTCGTGCCTCAGCCTCCCGAGTAGCTGGGAATAAGGTGCCAGCCACCATGCCC
The DNA here is from genome assembly GCF_028885655.2 of Pongo abelii. Taxonomy (NCBI): domain Eukaryota; kingdom Metazoa; phylum Chordata; class Mammalia; order Primates; family Hominidae; genus Pongo; species Pongo abelii. Next base: position 21,819,004 of record NC_072001.2, on the reverse strand, counting down.
GAATAATTTTTGTATTTTTTAGTAGAGACAGTGTTTCACCATGTTGGCCAGGCTGGTCTTGAACGCCTGACCTCAAGTGATCCACCCGCCTCAGCCTCTCAAAGTGCTGGGATTACAGGTGTGAGCCACTGCACCCAGCTGGCTTGTTTTTTAACTGGTGATATAAGAGGACATTTCATAATTTATTTAACCCGACTCATATCAATGAGCATTTAGATTTTCTCTCAGTGTTACAACATCTTTGTACCTTTGTACAAGCACGTCTTTATGTGCTTTTAGTTCTCAAAGATACTGTAATTTCTCTTCTCTCTTTTCATAATCTTCTTGACATTTTGATTTTTCTGTGAATTAGTTTTTCAAGGGTCTGACTAATTTTCCTGCTAATTCGTGTTTCTTTCTTACTGATTTGTAAATACTCTGGATATTAAGAAAACAGTCTTTGCCTATAATTATAATTTTTCCTTCTTTGACATTTAATTTTGCTTAATTTTTATTTCACATGAATTAATATTTTCCTTCGATTTTCTCAAGGCATTTTTTAATGTCTTAAGAGAGAGATTTAAATGTTGTTTTTCTAGGTTGTGCCCATTTTTGGGGGGTGGAAATGGAGTCTCACTCTGTCACCCAGGCTGGAATGCAGTGGCACAATCTTGGCTCACTGCAACCTCTGCCTCCTGGGTTCAAGTGATTCTCCAGCCTCAGCGTCCCTAGTAGCTGGGATTACAGGCGCCCACCACACCCAGCTAAATTTTGTATTTTTTAGTAGAGATGGGATTTCGCCATGTTGGCCAGGCTGGTCTTGAACTCCTGATCTCAGGTGATCCGCTTGCCTCAGCCTCCCAAAGTGCTAGGATTACAGGCATGAGCCACCGTGCACAGCGGGTTGTGCCCATTTTTTAAAAGTTCATTCCAACATATTCCATCTTTTTTCTAGCCATTGCAAATGGGGCATTTTCTTCCATTATTTTTCCAAATGATTATTCTTGGTATTTCTAAAATCTAATAATTTTTTAATATTAATTTCTTCTTGATTTCTAATGCTTAGACTATTTTTTCTTGCCTAATTACCTTGGCTAATCTTTTAAAAACTCTTAAGTCATATGGTGCTAACTGGTATCCCATCATTTTCCCAATTAAACAGCAGTGTTTCTGACATTTAAGCATTAAGCATATTAATCATAACTTGCATTTGTAAATGGCGTTACAAACATTTACTTTATTTTATATACAGAATTTTTATCAGGAATAATGATTGAATTTTACTAAATGCTGGAAACTTATTTGAGGTAATCAAACTTTTCTACTTTGTCTATTAATATGGTAAATTACATTGGTAGGTTTCCTAAATTTGAGCAACACTAGCATTTGTTGGGTAAACTTCATTTGTATATAGTGTGTACTTCAAATTTATGATTAAATTTTCTTTTCAAATATTTTATTTAGGAATTTGGTGTCAAATAGATGTTAGTGACATTGGAATGTGGTTTTATCCCCAAAATTGTACTGTGTAAAATTTTCAAGCATGCATTAAAGTTGATAAAATAACACAATTAACTACTGTACGTTTTTTCAACTAGATTCAATAATCACTTATATTTTGCTACATTGGTTCATTATCCCTATCTATCACTCTCTATCTATCTATCTCTCTATCTCTCTATCTATCTATCTATCTAATTCCTCCATCCAACTAGCTAGCTGACCCTTCTTAATTTACAGACATCACAACACTTACTTCTAAGTATTAATACTTTAGCATGACTCTTCTAAAAATAAGGATCTTCTTTATAACATCATCTCACTAGTACACCTAAAAAATTATAATTTCTAAATATTATCTAATATCCGATCTATGTTAAAATTTCTCCTTTTATAGTTGTTTTTCCCCTTGAACTGGTCAAGGCTCACTCATTGCATTTAGTTTTTCTATCTCTTTAGTTTCTTTTTTTTTAGTGCACTTATTTTTTCATGGTATTGACTTTGTAAAGAGTTCATTCCAGTTGTATTGTAGCATGTCCCATATTCTGGATTTGTCTGATCGTTTTCCATTTAATTTGTTGATCTCCCTCATGTAATTCCTGTGAATTGATCAGTAAGGTCTTAGGTTTAATTAGAATTGGATTGAACATTTGTGGCAGCAGCACATCAAAAGTGATGCGTGATTTATGTTGCATCATATCAGGAAGTTGATGATGTCAGCTTGATCCAGTATTACTCACACAGGTGGTGAACTACACATACTCTGTTGTGTAGATCCACGTTTCCCTGTAAGAAATCTGCAGAGTGATGCCTTGACAAGGTGTAAATATTCTGTCTGGCAACAATCTTTCATACCGTGGCTTTAGTGTACATTGATGATCCTTGTCTGAAACAGTATCTAACATGAAGAGTTACAAACGGTTATTTTCTAATTCTGTCATTCCTTCTTCACTCATTCTTCTGTTTTTAAAAAAAGGTTTCTGTTTTTTAATTTCTCACTCCATATTCAGAGATTTTTATTTATTTAATGTTTTTTATATTACTGACAATATTCTTTTTGGGTTTCAAATTGTCCAAAATGTAGCCAGTGGGAGCACTTTAAACTGTCTTCTTTTGTCATAATTCCATTGAATTTTAGATATTGCCTTGGTTTCTAGAGCAACAGGTGTTCCAAGCCCACCTTGAATTTTCCCTACTCCAGACCTGGCATTACCAGGTTTTTCATGGAGAGTTGGTTATTTTTAGTGGGCTTTGTGTGTGTGTGTGTGTGCATATGTGTCTGTGTTGGGTTACACCTTCAACACTCAGCCAAGGTAGTTGACAACTTTGTTCTAGCCTTTACTTCCTGCTTCCTCAGAGTCTATAGGTTAGCCATAGATGACAGCTTAGGACCTTCTCAGGTTGTTTCTGGGCATGCACAAAGCTCTGGCATATGCAGAGCCCCACATAGACATGCAGTCTTCTAGATTTTCAGGAATATGTTGGAGTTTTTCAAAGCCACCTGTGGACATCTCATTCCCAGCTTTTTGGTTAGTTTATTGTTTTCCCCAATTGTTATTCACCACCTCATGCAGCCTCAATGTTAAACAAGTATCTCTGATTGTTTTGGTCAAATGCCTCCTGGGGAAAAGCTGTTTACACTGGGCAAACTCCCAGTTAGGTAAACCAAAGACAGCTTTGTGAGTGAAGTCTTCCAGGGAACCACTACACAGGTCAAATAATAATTGAGAATTGGGCATTGAAGGAGCTCCAAACCCATTCTACCCCTGCAGAGTCTGCCAGGCTGCTGGTTAGCACTGTGATTATGGGCTGTTGTTTTCGAGGTTACCATGGAGGTGGAGAATGGGGAGAGATGGAAATAGGCAGCTTAGCAGCCACAAAGCTCACTGTTCTTTCTGAGCACTTTTCTTTGATAATTACTGCTAAGATTGTTGCAAGCCTTTGGTTAATTTCCAGAGTTTTAAAAATGTTGGTTCTGACCATTTTTGCTGGTGTTTTTACTGATTTTATGGAGGAGAGGATTTTTCAGAAGTCTTTATCACTTTTGCTTGTTTGTTCAAATTAGTCTCTACAAGAAATTCAAAAATTAGCCAGGCATGCTGGCACACAACTGTAGCCCCAGCTACTCAGGAGGCTGAGTTGGGAGGATCGCTTGAGCCCAGGAGGTAGAGGCTGCAGTGAGCCTAGATCAGCCACTGCACTCCAGCCTGGGTGACAGAGTGAGACCCTGTCTCCAAAAACAAAACAAAACAAAGGAAAGACAACAAAGCATGATGAATGCATTAATCTTTTCTTTACTTACCAGTTTTCAAAACGATGAGCTGTTTGCTAGCATCCTTAAAATGACTGATGTTGTAGTATGCGTCATTTTCTTTCCTTTTTTTTTTTTTTTTTTTTCCCAAGACAAGCTCTCACTGTGTTACCCAGGCTGGAGTGCAATGGGTTGATCATAGTTCACTGCAGCCTCAACCTCCTGGGCTCAAGTGATCCTCCCACCCCAGACTCCCAAGTAGCTGGGATTACAGGCACACACCACCATACCCACATTAAAAAAAAATTATAAAATTTTTTGGTAGTGACTGGGTTTCCCTATGTTGCCTAGACTGGTCTCGAACTCCTGGACTCAAGCCATCCTCTTACCTTGGTCTCCCAAACTGCTAAGACTACAGATGTGAGCCACCATGCCTGGCCCCCTCCTTTTTTTTAAAAAAAAGCTAAATAATAATCCATTGTAGATATATACCAAAAAACATCTGTGAGAACCATGATTTCCAGTAGGTAATTCTCTAGGCCAAGGATCACGAATTTTTTCTGTGAAAGGCCAGATAGCACAGTAAATATTTTAGGTTTATTAAGCTATATGGTCTTCATTACCATGACTCAATTCTGCCTTTGTAGAGCAAAAACAGCCTTAGATAGATATCCATAGATAGATACTTAGGTTGTTTCTTCCTTTTGGCTACTGGGAATAATGCTGCCGTGATCGTGAATGTACCAATATCTGTTTGTGTCCCTGCTTTCAATTCTTTGGGGTATATTCCTAGAAGTGGAGTTGCTGGATCATATGGTAATTCTATGTTTAATATCTTGAGGACTTGCCATACTATTTTCCATGGTAGTTGTACCATTTAACATTTTCACCACCAATTAACAAGGGTTCTTCTCACCACATCCTCACCAATACTTGTTATTTTCTGCTTGTTTTTTTTTTTTTTGTATAATTCTCATCCTAATGGGTGTGAAGTGGTACCTGATTGTGGTTTTGATTTTCAATTCCCTAATAATTATTGATATTGAGCATTTTCATGTGCTTATTGGCCATTTGTATAGCTGTTCTGGAGAAATCCAAGTCCTTTTGTCCTTTTTATTGACTGGGTTGTTTTTTGTTGTTGTTGAGTTACAAGTATTCTTTATATATTCTAGATAATAACCCCTTTCCAAGATGTGATTTGCAAATGTTTCCGCCCATTCTGTGGGTTGCCTCTTCACTCCGTTCATAGTGTCCTTTTGTGCACAAAGGTTTGATTTTGATTTGGTCAAATTTAGTCTTTTTTCATGTGTTTCCTGTGCCTTTAGTGTCATATCCAAGATACCACTGTCTTATTTTTTAACCTTCCTTTTTTAAAGTCTTCAATGTATATATTGGCAGGCTTTCCACATCAGGTCATATAGCTTCTTATCATTACTTTTATCAGTTGTAGAGTATTCCTTAGTATGGATGTTCTTGTTTATGTAATCGTTCCCCTATTGATGGACATTTAGGTATGGTTCAGTCTTTCCTTTTACATGTATACATGTTAAAAACAAACAAAAAATCTGGAATGGACATTCGTCAAAGTGTTAGAAGTGATTATCTCTGGGCAATAGGATTAGAAAAAGATTTATTTTGTATTTTTGTTTATCTGCATTTTCTAATTTTTAATAATAAACAGGTATCTCTATTTAATAAAAACTTGCAAACTAGTCAATCAATATATTGATATCCTGTGCTTCACTAATTTCACTCTGGAGAGTTTATCCAAAAAAAATTGTTTTGCGTAAGTTAGACAAAAACGTCTGCTTGAAGTAATTCATATCATTGATAATGTTCTAGTTTCATTTAGAAACAGACAATGTTCAGATAGGGGACTAGTGAGATAAAATATCATATATGAGCTTAGATTATTATGTGAACACAAAAATTAAATTATCAGAGTATGTAGCAGTGTGAAAAAACATCTATGAGGACCAGGATTTCCAGTAGGTAATTGTCTAGGCCAAGATCATGAAATTTTTCTGTGAAAAGTCAGATAGTACAGTAAATATTTTAGCCTTATTGAGCCATATGGTCTTCATTACTACAACTCAATTCTACCTTGATGAGCATAAACAGCCTTAATGAATGAATGAGGAGGTGTGGCTAGATTTGGCCCAGGGGCCACGGTTTGCAGACCCTCATCAAAGCACGTGGATTGGTCCACGAGAGTAAAGCCAATTGAGGTAGGCAGTGCATTTACTTTAAACGTTTCTTTAATGTTATTTAAGGGTGTATTTAAATGAAATTATGTAATATTCATCTGCTTTACACATAGTTGGTGATTTCCAAAGATTTATTTATTTTTTTCTTGAGACAGAGTCTCACTCTGTTGCCCAGGCTGGAGTCCAGTGGCACGTTCTCAGCTCATTGCAGACTCCACCTCCTGGGTTCCAGCAATTCTCCTGCCTCAGCCTCCTGGGTAGTTGGGACTACAGGCACACGCCATCACACCTGGTTAATTTTTGTATTTTTAGTAGAGATGGGGTTTCACCATCTTGGCCAGGCTAGTCTCAAACTCCTGACCTCAAGTGATCTGCCCACCTTGGCCTCCCAAAGTGCTAGGATTACAGAAATGAAATATAGTTAAGAATGTTTTGCAGACACCCCCAGTTTTGATTGACTTGCTCATTTTCATGGGCCTTTAGTATACTGGTTTTATTACAGTTGTGTTCTATTCTTTCCCAGGAGAAGAAAATGTAATTGCTGTTCCTTTGGGAAGTCGAAGTGTGAGAATTACAGTGAAAGGACCTGCCCACCTCTATAAGTAGAATTTAATCTTAACATTTTTTAATATCCTGAAGGTTTAGTTAGCCAAAAAAAAGAAACCAACAAGCAAAAAAACTTTCTCTAAGTTAATGGGTAATGTTACCAAACTTGCGTCCACTTACTTGGCACAGCAAAGCTAAACTCTGACATTAGGATTTGCAGCCAGAGACAGTGAAGCATTTATTGCAGAGCACCAAGCAAGGAGAATCAAACAGCTCATGCTTAAGACCTGAAATCCCTGATGTCTTACATGTAAGGATTTTTAAAGATAGGAGATAGAAGTTACAGGCAAAGTCACAAATTAATACATGGAGGCTATGCACTGGTTTGACCTGAAAAGGTGGAATATCTTGAAGTGGGGGCTTACAGACCATAGGTAGATTCAAATATTTTCTGATTTGCAATTGGTTAAGAAAGGGAAGTTTTGCCTAAAGACTTGGAGTCAGCAGAAAAGAATGTTAGATCTGGCCCTTGGGCGTGATCTCCACGTGCCTCAGAGAGAAATGTAGGATGAAGAAAGGCAGTGAGAGTTCAGCCTCAGTTCCCTCTTACCGGAGGTCTCTGTGCCAGTGGATCTATTTGGTGGGGATCTAGATTTCCTGAAAAACTATTCAGGGACATATGTTAAAATGTTATCTTTAGTTTCTATAGGGAACCATACATCCTGTGACTCTAACTTTTTCTGGCTATTGTTTTAATCCACTATTACCTTGTTGCTTGTGAAGTTGCTCATTACTTCTCAAGGCTAGCTAGGTGCCTGGAATTTCTCTTGAAGGAATTCAAGATTTTCCTTTATTTCCATTCTTGGGGTGGTGGTACTCTGTTGGGTATCCCCAAGTATTCTGTAGTGGGCAAAATAGCCTATATAACCAGGGAAATTATCTGTGTTGTACCCTGAATTTTTCTGTTCTCATACCCCAATGGGAAATTTACCTTTTTAAGATTAATCCCCTCATGGGAGAATAAAAACCAAATTTTATGTCAAATAAACTAGTTTTGTATAGGATGGCTGGGTGTGGTGACTCATGCCTGTAATGCCAGCTCTTTGAGAGGCTGTGGCAGGAGGATCACTTGAGTCTAGGAGTTTGAGACAAGCCTGGGCAGCACAGGAAGACCCCATCTCTACAAAAAATTTAAAAAAAATTAGCTAGGCATAGTGGCGCATGCCTGTAGTCCAAGCTACTCAAGAGGCTGAGGTAGTCCAAGGAGTAGCTTGGCTACTGCAGGCGTGTAGTCCAAGATCCTCCTTGAGCCTAGGAGTTCAAGGTTGCAGTGAGCTCTAATTGCACCACTGCAATCTGCCACTCCAGCCTGAGTGACACAGGAAGACCATGTCTCTAAAATAATAATAATACATGGAGAGTAAATTAAGATTTGGGAGTGTTCTGGAGATTTCAGCAAAGTGGGACAAAAAAACCAAAACAAAACAAACTTTAAAATACAAAACCTTATCAGTGAATATGGCTGATCAGAACAAGCCTTGCTGCTAGCACATCACAACTTCCCATCTAGGGGTCCCTGAAGGCCGACACTGGTTTCCCAGAATACTGCGAGTTTGAAACAATAAATAGATGATGGTGATGGTTTCACTCTGGGAATACACTGAAACCATTAAATTATGCATTTTAACAAGGCAAAGTTTATGGCATGCAAATTATACATGGAAAAGATGCTTAAAAATGCAGTAAATGGTCTTGATATTCTCATGATATTAAAGGCCATTCCCCAAAATTCAGCTCCAAAAATAGTTTTATAAATTGTAAAAACAAAATAAGTAAACAGTAAACAGAATAAGTAAAGGTGAACACTTTGAGGCAAAAATTCGTTTATGTGTATATGTTCTGGCATATTCAACATAACTTTATATTCAAGACTGGCGCTCGTCCAAGAACAGGGCTCAAAAGTGTTCCCATTTCTCCAAGAGTGACAAATCTGTTGCTTGGACTATTTTCCTTTCTGAACAATCTCACAATTGGCAGTAGAAGTATTTCTGAAAGTTATCCTTCTTTGCTGATGAATAGAACTGGCTTCATTTACAAAGGACTTAGTTAACATTTCTGAATATCTAAATATAGAAGTGGTTTTATTTCCTGGATTTATACAACTTTTTTCTTAATTTTTATTTGTAAAAGAGATATTTCTGAAATGAAGATTATTTTGCAGTAATAAATCATTCTTTTAACATCCACATTAACTATAACTATCCAAAAGACTGCATTACTAAGAACTGAAAATACCTAGCAACATTAATATCAGTCTCTTTGCTGTGGAGTGAATTTTCATTACAGAATATCCATCTGACATACTGCCTAGAGGTGTTTGTTCAGATCCTGAATTTCCAGTCCTGTCCCAAGCCTGGCCACAGCATTATGGGGAGCACCCAGCCCCAAATTTTCCAGGAGTGCATCCCTTCAAAAATGGAAGCAATAAGCAGATCCCTGCAAAACAGGTTTTATTGTAGCAAAACCTTAGCATTAAATGTGTTTGACTAGCAATAAACTTAAGAAGCCAAGAGGTCATAAACCAAAAACCTCCAATTCGATTGGAAGAATATTTTCCCTTTAAGTCCTATCTAAGGACCATATATAGAGATGTATAAATATAAGCATGGATACAGTACCTAATGACCAATCAAAGGAAATTGACATGAATTAAATTAGCATATACTATATAAATACAGCTCTACTGTACATATAAGTTTGATGTATTTATAACTATGTTAGCCATGCTAAACACTCATTCCACGTTTACCTGACAGTACTTTCGTGGCCTTTAGAATTTAGGAAGACCTCTTGGGGATGGTTACCATGACCCTGCCTTTTTTGAAAGAAGCCTGAACTGATACTTCTCAATGCAAATCCTTCAACTAGAAGCAATTAGAAGCATTCATCATTTTCTAGGCATAATTTCTTTTATAAATAACTAGTAGTGGATTAAAATATTTAAAGGCATCACTAGAGACCTGAGTTGTGAAGATTTGGGGATACAAGAAAGTCTTGATTTCTAATTTTTACTCTTTTTGAGACTACCTATCATATCTTCCTCAACACTTCCCTCCCTCCCCTCAATATTAAGTCTGGAGAGGAGAAAGAAGTTGGGCCGTGGGCAGCAGGAAAGAAGGCTCACACTCTCTTCCCTTAATTCTGGTGGGGATGTTTATAAGCTTCCTGGGGTCTCCTACACACTAACCACCTTGCTGCGGAAACCACAGAGGGTCAGTGAAACCTCTGAGAACCAAAGGGCTTGTGCATGCAGCTCTCACTAGCCATGAATCACACATTGTGAACAACATGGGGCTGCAGTAAATATAGGGAAATGGTGGAAATTAATAAAAACTTAAAGGTATCCATAAGTCAATACATCATCTGAATTGTTGATTGAAACACCACAAACTCCTTTTTTTGTCATTTAAGAGGCACCAGCACAAAGGAGAAGCAAGTTTGCCACCAATAAAAATGACAATTTTAAAGAATTGCATCGGCCTCCACCTTGCCGTGGATTTGGCACAATGGCTTTGTTAATCCAGATTATCAGAATTGTTTGCGTCCATAAACTCTACATTCACCAAATCAGTTTACCAGTCTTTCTTCACCCACCTTTGACTCTGCTTACCCATTTACACAACTGAGGTCAAAACACCTGCTTTCTGCCTCCTAGATAGGCAACCAGTGTTTGTGCTTTAGATAACCAGAAGCCTTTTGAAATACTCAAATTAAAAATATTTTACAATAAGCGTACCATTTAGTGGAAAGCAGAGTGGTTTGGGTAATTTATGTGAACTTGAAAATTGTTTTTGCTACTTGTGTTTTTATATCCATGTCACTGAGACTCTTAGACACTGTTAAAATAGTGGCTAGATTCTGTATTAAAAACAAAATATCAAAACCAAGTTAACAAAAATGCTGGCCTTTGGTTTAGGGAATGGATATCATAGCAACTGGTCCTCCCTTCCTCCCAGATTACCTTCCCAGATTTTTACACCCCCTGCCCCAACTCTGTATCCCGATCTGCAACTCGGAACACTGTGGTCCAGAAGGTTAGCACAGTGGGAAAGCAATTACTACCCCAACACAGCCGCGAATCCATTGCATGCTACTTGAATTTAATCAAGTCATTTCAGGCTAAATCAGTGTCTAGAAACTTGTATTTTGCATGCCTTCTGTGAGGATGCGTTATGTCCCACTTCATTTTGCGTCTTGATATTGCCTTAATGCTCTTAATGCTCATCGTTTTGTTTTTCTCATTGACTTTAGAGACATCCACCGTAGGTCCCACTTACTATCTCCAGTTCCCCATTTCATTTTTACTGACAACTCACTTTGTAACACTCAGTTTTATGTCTTCATTGGAACTAGGAAATGAATTTAATCTCACACTTTCCAAAAATCTATTGCGGTCATGGAGATCAGGGCCAAAGTGGTTGGGGTTTTGTGTGCCTAAAAGTAGCCAGCATTATTCTTCGACCGCTAGTGACTCCTCCAGATCAAGTAGCTCATGTCCAGCCTTTGAATTTTCCCAGAAAAGTTCCCAGCCTGCCTGTCAGGGATGATCAGGGATGTCTCCTAATGCCTGTTACGCAGTCTGCCCAGGGCACTTGAATTCCTGCAGCTGCTCCAGTGACAGAGAAAAATCCAGCAAATGAAAACAATCAAAGCCCAGCAGGCTATGGATGGAAGCTCCCTAATGCCAGACTATTTTGTCGCATTTTATCAGCTTTCCATTTTTGACCCTCAACGGAGTTTTGGTTCTTCTGTGTTCTTTGTTTGAGATTGTTAAAGACTGGTATGATATCACTGAATCAAGTGTGGGTTTTAGAATAGAGTTGGACCTGAGAGATTGTCTGCTCTGACTCCTCATTTTAGATATGAGGCAATGAAAACCCAAGGCAGAAAGTTAGAGAAAAATACAGGGCCAGAAACGCAGGTGCCCCAGAACCTAGCTGTATATACATTTTTTATTGCCTCTGTCAACGTGAAACCAGATCTACTAAGTATGGTGACACTTAGAAAATAAAAGAAAGAAAAGAAAGAGGGAGGAAAGACAGAAATTTAAATGAAGTAGAAATGCTTTTTTGTTTAAACTGTGATAAGCCAACATTTTTTTCTGTAGGAAATCTTAAAAGCACTTTTGTTCATGTGAAAGCAAATTTGAATAAAGGGGTTTCATGCACAAGGGAGGTCTTTGTGGCAATGCAGTGGTTCTGTATTTTGACTGTGGTGGTGGGTGATAAAATGGCATTGAACTCTATGCACATATTGTACCAGTGGCAATTTCCTGGTTTTGATATTCAACTATGCTTTTGTAACATGTAAACATTAGACAAAAGGGAATGAAGTTTACAAAGGACCTCTCTATACTATTTTTGCAACTTCCTGTTAATCTAGAATTATTTCAAAATGAAAAGTTTTGTTTGATAAAAAGCAAATTTGAAATTTGCTGTGATTTTTGTCTAAAAGAGTAGGCATAAGATCTTTTGAACAAGAAATAAAATGAGTGAACATAGCTTTACTTTGAGTATTAGCTAAATCATGAAAACATATAAAGAAAGAAAAGTTTTCTCTTTCCCCTTATGCTAGAAATGGCTCCAAAGAATTAAGTAGAACTATTTGGGTCTGCCACCCTTGTTAGCTCCTTTTTTATGGGCAATTAAAAATCTGATATATCTATTCCACCAATATCAATTAATGTTTGTAAACTGAGTGGCTATTTTGACATTGTTTTGATATCATATACTGACATTGTGCTTGCTAAAATGTCTTTTGTAATAAAATGCCTTTAAGATTGTTTCTTATTTGAATCGTATATTTTAATTTTAGTTATTGAATCAAAAACACTTCAAGGAAGCAAAGGAGAACACAGCTTTAACAGCCCCGGAGTCTTTGTCATAGCAAACACAACGGTGGAATTTCAGAGGGCTCCGAAAGGCAAACTTTTAAGATTCCAGGACCTCTGATGGCTGATTTCATCTTCAAGGTAGGATGATCTTCTTCATAAACTTCATGTACCTGAATCCCAGAACATCTTGATTTTTAAAACAATAAGTTTGTTTAGCAAGAGGTCATCAATCATTGTTTTTTATACAGAGCATGTGTCATCAATATTTCCATATTGGCAGTCCATTCTTAAAAATTGTTCAGCACTCTTAAATTTCTGCTCCTAACCCTGACAGTTAAAGAACAAACTTCACTTTTATGGGGGAAGGATTGATTCTGTATTTATAATCTCTGGTTGCTTTGTTCAGTTTGTTTGCTGGTTTAAGAAACAGGGTCTCCCTGTGTTGCTCAGGCTGGTGCAGTGGCTGCAACCATAGCCTTGAACTCTTGGGCCCAAGTGATCCTTCTGCCTCAACCTCCCGAGTAGCTGTGTTCAGTTTCAGATAGAGTTTGGTGAAAATGGCCGATGGTTAAATGCACCATATCCTAAACCAGTATTGTGCCGCTGCATGTCTTCTTGCAAAGGAGAGCAGAGACAACAGGGGCTCATTTCTTACCCTCCTTTAAGATGGTTATCCTTAAGGCATCTTTACTTCAACCTTCAGCCCTTAGAACATGCAGTCTTGCAGTGGGCTGATTCAAGATCAGGATTTGCTTCCCCAGATGTTCTATGACAGATACTTGTCACAAGATACCTTCAGAAGAACTCTTCTTCTCTGGAACCATGAGCCTATGTCCCCTTTCTGGATGCTGCTGGGGCATCTTCCCTCATTCAGAGGACATGAAGTATAGTGGCCAATATATTTCCAAGGTGACACAGTTAGATACTCTTCTGATAAATTTGAAAATGCCTAAGAAATGAAAAAGATAGTTCAGTGTGTGGTTTTGCCTTATCCTGTTTCAGAAACCCATTCCAAAATGTAAATGGAAACTAAAAAATAGCCCCAATTACCAGTTATAGTTTTCTGTATGAAAAAAACCCTTTAGCTTTAAAAAGCTGTCTCTGTTCTACATATTAATTTGTCACGGAATGTTTCACTGAGACATCAGTTGTGTCATCAGAGGAGCATGCACGGAGGTAGATGAGAGTTGCTAACTCATCCCAATCCCTGAGATACAAATTCAGCCTGCAGTGGGACCTGCCAAGTGTTGGCCTGCACAGTGTATTGTTTTGTTTCTGAAACTTTGGATTTTGAATAATCAACACTTAAAAATTGAGAGATTTTTACATCAGAAGATCAGGTTTTTTTTTTTTTTCTTCTGCTTCTCTGTAAAAATGGGAAGAGCTTGCATTTTACAATAGCAATAAGTGACTGTAACTGGGGAACAGCTGCCTTCCAGTCTCGGGTCTGCCGTGGTCCACACCACTATGTATTGTGTCCCTAACACTAAAGGCGTAAGTGGTTGGTTGCCATTCATCCTGATCTGGGCATTTATATCATCTGCCTAGCCGCCACAGACAGTTATGTTTCTGACTTCTGTGTCACATCCTTAAAGCATTGATCCAGTAGTCTTCTTAGGCAGTCATATTATGAAAGGTTTTGGGGAAGCCATAATTACCTTTTTTTTTAAAGTCTCTCTGGTCTATTGTTATGGCATAAATTCTATTTTCTTGCCCTCCTTAGGGCCTTCCTATGTGATTCTCAAGTAGAAAATATACACCACACACACACACACACACACACACACACAGACACACACACACACACACACAGACACACACACACACACTTTTTGTTCTCTTTTAATTACTACTCAGAGAATCTGTATTCTTCTCAAGTCAACTTGGAGGTCCTTGACTGAATAGGAGATATTAATACAATGATGAAATGATGAAAGTACCCACAAAGATTAGTATTTCAAGATACTGTTTGGTTACAGTATCAGCATCAGTAGATCTTAACAATATATTGTTTATTGATACCATTTATAAAAACACATGTAAACTGCATATTTCTATGAGTTTGTATGTACACACACATATATGTATATGTATATTTTTAAAAATAATTTGGAAGGATACATTTCAAAATGGAAACACTAAAAAAAACAGTGACTATTTTAGAGGGGATAACATTTTATAATATCTAATTCTTAAAATAATGTTTAAAAGGAAGAATGTGGCTGGGTGTGGTGGTTCATGCCTATAATCCCAGCACTTAGGGAGGCCAAGGCGGGTGGATCACCTGAGGTCAGGAGTTCGAGACCAGCCTGTCCAACATGACGAAACCCTGTCTCTACTAAAAATACAAAAGTAGCCGGGTGTGGTGGTGCGCACCTGTAATCCTAGCTACTCGGGGGGCTGAGGCAGGAGAATCACTTGAACCCAGGAGGCGGAGGTTGCAGTGAGCCAAGATCGCACCACTGCATTCCAGCCTGGGCAGCAGAGCAAGATTCCGTCTCAAAAAAAAATAATTAAAAAATAAATAATAAAAAGTAAATGGAAGAATGAATTCACATATCACGTGCATAATTAAAAATTACTTTACACCTTCTTGTCCGAATTATGTATTCACCTTTTAATAGAGTACATTTAAAAGAAAATGTGTGTGTGTGTGTGTGTGTGTGTGATGGAGTCTCACTCTGTCACCCAGGATGGAGTGCAGTGGCACGATCTCAGCTCACTGCAGCCTCCTCCTGAGTAGCTGGGATTACAGGCATGCACCACCATACCTGGCTAATTTTTTTTTTTTAATTTTTAGTAGGGATGGGGTTTCACCATGTTGGTCAGGCTGGTCTCCAACTCCTGATCTCAAATGATCCACCTGCCTTGGTCTCCCAAAGAGCTGGGATTACAGACGTGAGTTACCGCGCCCAGCCAATAGAGTACATTTTAACAGCATGTTCGGTGTACACTGTCTGCATTCATATTCAGTCCTCTATGTTCCTGTCTCTGAGTTCTGACTCTCTCAGATTTAATAAACAGTTCTGGACTTTGACTTCAACTCCTGGAAAGCTTTTGATCTCTCCAGACTGAAAAGGTGTTTTGAAAAATACGTTTATCAAAGAGGGTGTTACATACAACTGTCTGACTCATGCATAAATGGAGCCTCATTTTCATACCTACGGCAATTGTCCCTCATGGATGTGGTGTACTTAGTGGGGGAGAATGTGGCAAAATTGGAGACGCTTATGATGAAGTCAGAATGGCTCTGATGTTGTTTTTTTCCTGACTTGGGAGCTTGTCCAAATAATGTGGGTTTCTAGGAAGTATCCTTTTCCATCAGTTCCTTTGTTTTTTTTTTTTTTTTTTTTTTGGTTCCAAACATTGTAGTATTTCCCAGCCTGTGTTGTTGCTAAGATAAGGAACTCTTTGCTTCCATTCATCTCCTCCTGGCCCGTCACACAATCAAGTTATGGCTGTACTTTGAGTGGGAGGTTAAAAGTGCCTGTGAGGTCACTGATGACAGTCAGCCCTATGTCCCTGTGTTTCATTGTATCTCTTTCCATTCCAGTCAACCAACAGAAGCTAGTCTATAAACGGAAGACCTGGCTTCCGCCTGAGAGAGGATGAGGCGGTGACTACCAGCCCTGCATATTCAGTGCTCATTTAGCACAGCTGTGGGTGCACTGAGCCAGGTGGAGGCACACGCTTTGCTACAGTTCATGTAGTAGACCTACTTCATGGGCTTTTGATAACTGTACTGTTGAACACTGCTGTATTCTTACATAAAGAGTGACATATGTAGACATCAATGGGATGTTAGGTGGTCTTATAGGTATTGTTGCTCAGATTTTGCAGCTTAGCATCTCACTGTACCAATGAGAAAAAAATTTCTTTTTTCTACTCTTTAAGAAGCTATATTTTCATGGTTGGACCATTCTTGAAAATTGCACATCTCCTTCTTCCAGTGGATTTCTCATTGTATATGCTTGTTTTCCCGAAAATCCTGTTTCCCTTTTTTCATTTTTTTTTTATTTGTATGTAGCTACAGGGCCTCACTATATTGCCCAGTCTGGTTTTGAACTCGTGACCTCAAGCAATCCTCCTGCCTCAGCCTCCCAAATTGCTGGGATTACAGGTGTGAGCCACCATGCCCAGCCCTCAATGACCTGTTTTTCATGGATGACCCTTGTTATAGCACTAAGGGGTATTTTGCATTAGGGCCCTGCTTCTTCAATATGCGCATGTTGCCACCAGGTAGCAGTAGTGAGTCTCGGCTAAGTACAGTAGCTGATGCCATGTGCTTCATTGATTGACAGCGAGATAGACGCTATTCATTCAGTGAGAATTTACTGAATATTTGCATCTATGAGTAGATGTTTGTGAATATCAATTTTAAGTATATTCCCATGAGGATATCTAAAAAAATAAAATTAAATTACTTGGATAAAGACATCTTTCCATGGTTAATTTTTAACTACTATTGGTAGCTTTTCTCATCTTTTAAAATATATATATATCTTCAGGGAGAAGAAAACGTTTCTCTTCTTTGGGCTCTGAAATCTTCCTTTTTCAGCCAGTTGTCTTCTTAGGGATTCATGTTTTTTCCACTCTCATATTTTGTGTTTCTTCAGGAAAATATTTTCTGATTGCTTTTCTACTAGTCCCCAGTTGTACAATCTCTGTCTTCAGTTTCCTCAGCTCTAGATATCTTTTATGCTGTCAATTCATTAGCCTCTTTTCTTTGTGGGGAGTTATGATAGTATATTTACCTTATGTGGGGATAGAGGATTTGAAACTGCCTGTCTTCGTTCTCTCAAAGAACACATTGGAGGCTTGCAATGCGGTGCAGATCGAGGCTACATTTACACATTCACAGGTGTTTCAAAACTCTGCAAGACACAGTTTTAGAGTCAGTGCCTGTATTAGCTTCACAAGACTGTTGTTAGTGAGTACCATAGCTGAGTGGCCTAAACAGCCGAATTTATTGTCCCACAGTTCTGGAGCCCGAAAGTCCAAAATCAGGGTGTTGGCAGGATCAGTTTCTTCTGAGGGCTGTGAGGGAGAAGCTGTCTTACGCCTCTCACCTCAATTCTTAGACTTCAGGCATCATCTTCCCTCTGTGCGTGTCTGGCTCTGGGTCCAAATTTCTCAATTTCTCCCATGCCTTTTTTTTTTTTTTTTTTTTGAGACAGAGACTCACTATGTCACCTAGGCTGAAGCGCAGTGGCACAATCTCAGCTCACTGTAACCTCTGCTTCCTGGGTTCAAGCAACTCTTCTGCCTCAGCCTCCTTAGTAGCTGAGACTACATGCACACGCCACCCTGCTGGGCTAATTTTTATATTTTTAGCAGAGATGGGGTTTCGCCATGTTGGCCAGGCTGGTCTTGAACTCCTAGGCTCAAGCTATCCACCCATCTCTGCCTCCCAAAGTACTGGAGTTACAGGCATGAGCCACCACACCTGGCCAGTCCAAATTTCCCCTTTTTATAAGGACACCACTCATAATGGATTAAGTCCTCCCAGTTACCTTACCCTAACTACATTGGCAAAGACTGTATTTCCAAATAAGATAGTATTCTGAGATACTGTGGGCTACGGTGGGCTAGGCTTTCAACATGTTGTTTTGGGGGCACACAATTCAACCCATAACAGTGCCAGCAGAAAAGAAAATTTACCTATTTCCTCATGCCTTACAATCATTGGGATTCTGTCTCATCCTAAGCATTTGTCGTCCATTCCAAAGGCAGAAACTTTTAGAATATTGCATATTTTACTGTAATGTGGTCTGTTGAAGGAAATTTCTTGGTTAAAGCAATTCATATACTGCTTTAGTAATTACCAGCATTCACAGCTAAGATACATGTATAAATGTAGACATACTATGAATAGTTTTATATAAAAATCTATTTCATAAATTTTGGAAATTCTTTTGAAGTGGCCAAGTCAAGTAGTTGAATTTGAATACCATTGACCTTTTTTGTTTGTTTGTTTTTGAGATAGGGTCTTGCTCTGTCACCCAGGCCAAGTACAGGCTGCAAGTAATCCTCTGGCCTCAGCCTCCCAACTACCTGGGACTACAGGCACACAACCCCACAGCCAGCTAATTTTTAATTTTTTTGTAGAGACAGAGTCTCACTATGTTACCCAGGCTGGCCTTGAACTCCTGAGCTCAAGAACCCTCCCGCCTCAGCCTCCTAAAGAGCTGGATTAGAGGTGTGAGCCACCATGCCTGGCCACATACTTTTATTATAAAACTCATTTTCCTCATCAAACAGTGCTAATACACTTTTGCAAATGTCAATGTGCATTTCACTTTTGCCATTCTCTGTACTTCACCATCTCCTTTGTCAGCAGAGCTGTTTGCCCTGCGGACTTGACAGCAGTGGTATGGCAGGTGAGTAATTAGCTGGAGTGCAGGAGAAAGCATTCATGTTCATCTTTTCATGATTAAAGTAGGGTTATTATTATTTTTAGCTTAGTCTTTTGTTTTGAAAGCCACCCTTAGTGGAGAGAGATGAAGATTTTCCAAATTGATTTAGTCTCCACAACATTTCCAGGGCCAAGCCTGGGGTCCTAACCCATAGCACATCTTCTGTAACATGGAGAGGTTGCTCCTTTCTCCAGCAAGGCTGCGCCTCAGTCTAGTGTCCTCAGGAGGATGTGCACACAGGGCATGTCCAGCCAGGATGTGGAAAGCCTTCTCCCTCTCCTGGTGCCAGGACAAAGGAAGCGGGCAGCGAGTCATGTTTCATGATGGTGGTCGCTCTCCAGGGCAGGGAGGCTTTCAGGGAGAGCCAAAAACAGAAAAGGAGCTTTTGCTCCCTTCCCAGGCAGAGCTCCCAGAGGAAAGCACCTCACAGAAATCCCACCTCCATCAGCAACCCAGAGAAGCCGCACGAGAGTGAAGGTGGAATTAGTGCCCTGAAATGTTCAGTCACAGGTTGAGTCTGGGTTTAGCTCCCCGGAGTCTCCTTCAGTTCCTGAGTGGTAATGGAAGACATCTAGAAAATTTAATGTACTCTTGACTGGCCAGGGGGTGACAAGGTGGTGGCAAAATGACCCTTCAGCAGAGAGGTGTAGGTAGAGAGACTATGGGTTCTATTTTGTTCAGAAAAGGCCCAGTTTGTGCCTGTGACCCCAGCTGAATTGTTAGTAGCTCCTCCTTTCACTCTCAGAGCCATCCTGGCATGAACAATAAAGCCGATGGTCTCCCTAGTGCAGAGCTCTAAGCCAGCCAAGGATTGGATGGGGTCCCAGCCACACCACCGAGAACGTGCAGCAAGACAACAATGGCAGTGTCGAGGGACTAGGGGAAAGAGAGTGTGCCCACTGGCAGCAATTAGGGCCCGTTTGAGGATATCGTGCATGGATTTGAGTCAGTTGCTGTATATTTGCCCTGCACTGGAAGTAAAAGGCACTGATCCAGGTGTCACATGTGGACAAGATGATGTGATCCCCGGAAGCCCAGTGGGCCGTTTTCTTTCTTGTGGACCTTCTCAGCCAGGAAACCTCAGAAACTCCACAGTAGACCTTTTACCACCTCTCATCGACAAGAATTGGGTCACGTGCCCACTCTATACCATCCACTGCTGTGTTCATCTGGGTCCTCTAAGAATCAAATGCAAGGCAGGATGAGAAGTGCAAGAAACTTATTTAGGAAATGCCTGTGAGAAAAAAGAGGGAGAGAAAGCAGGGTGATGCTGAGAGAGCCATCAGATTGCACTGAAAATCTGACCATGAGTGAAGGAGAGAGGGAAGGAAGGAAGGTTGGATGCAAGCATCTTAAATGCAGTAGGTTCTAGGAGAATTCAGCAAAGCTGGAGAGGAAACCCTGAGCCAATGTCATTCATCATAGGCCTCCAGTGTCTCCCAAGAATGGCTCTGCCTTCAATACCCTTGCTGTGCTTAGTCACTGGCTAGGAGAATCCCATGGGAAGCTTGACCCAGAACTGGGGCTGTTGGCCAGTGACACCCTTTGCAGTTGTGTATCTGAGCAGAACACTCATTGGTCCTGCCACTAGCAAGGTAAATGTGAGCATGGTGATTCACTTAGAACAATCAGGATGTGCGGTGGCTCACGCCTGTAATCCCAGCACTTTGGGAGGCTGAGGCAGGCAGATCCCGAGATCAGGAGAACGAGACCATCCTGGCCAATATGGTGAAACCCCGTCTCTACTAATATACAAAAATTAGCTGGGCATGGTGGCAGGCGCCTGTAATCCCAGCTACTTGGGAGGCTGAGGCAGGAGAATCACTTGAACCCAGGAGGCGGAGGTTGCAGTGAGCCGAGATTGCACAACTGCACTCTGGCTGGGTGACAGAGCGAGACTCCATCTCAAAAAAAAAAAAAAAAAAAAAAACAATCAGGATGTACATGTAAGACACAGGAGGGAGGAATGAACATGAACAAAATTGAGTGTCTGTAGAATGGAAAGGAGAAATGGATGCTGGTAGGGAATGGAATGTGTCTACTATGCTAAGGATTTCTCTTTCTGTAACACATCTAGCTTAATGCCTTTTCTCTTTCTTTTTTTTTTTCTTTTCTTATTTTTCTTTTCGGTGGTAATGGAGAAGACTTAGAAACCATTTATGTTTCTCTTAGGCTTATTATTTTAGCCAATTTTGAAATTTACATTTTTCTAGAGAAGTATCCAATTCATCTCATTTTTGAAACTTAGCTCTTCAAATGTAATCATGGTATTCCCTTATTGTTAAAAACAGTCTCCTCTTTACCTATAACAATGTCTCTTTCATTCCTAAACTCGTTTATTGGTTCCTTGCATAGTTGTTGTTTTGTTCAGACCATCCAAACATTGTCTCTGAGACATCTAACGACTAGATTTTTGTTTTGTTCATTAATGCAGAGGTTTTTTTACATTTCTATTTATATAAGTTTTTATTTCTTTTATCTTTGTCTGGATTTATTTTGGTGTTATATTTTCAGCTGCTAGAGCTGAATTCTTAATTCATTCTATTTCCATTTTTTTCTCCATTGAATGTATTTAGGGCTATCAGTTTCCCTATACAGAAGTTCTGAATTTTACTGTAGTGTAGTTTATCGGTCTTTAACATTTTACTTAGTGCTATTTGTATTCTGGTTGAGAAATCTGCCTCATCCAGAATTATGAAGAAATTCTTCTTTTTGTTTTTGTTTGTTCGTGGTTTTTTTTTTTTTTTTTTTTTTTTTTGAGATGCGGTCTTGCTGTGTTGCCCAGGCTGGGGTTCAGTAGCACAATCATGACTTACTGCAGCTTTGACCTCCTGGGCTCAAGTGATTCTCTCACCTCAGCCTTCCAAGTAGTTGGGACTACATGTGCACGCCACCATGCCTGGATATTTATTTATTTATTTATTTATTTGAGTCTCGCTCTGTCGCCCAGACTGGAGTGCAGTGGCATGATCTCACCTCACTGCAACCTCCACCTCCTGGGTTCAAGCTATTCTCCTGCCTCAGCCTCTTGTGTAACTGGGATTACAGGTGTATGCCACCATACCCAGCAAGTGTTTTGTATTTTTAGTAGAGACAGGGTTTCACCCTTTTGGCCAGGCTGGTCTTGAACTCCTGACCTCAAGTGATCCACCCACCTCAGCCTCCCAAACTGCTGGGATTACAGGTGTGAGCCACTGTGCCTGGCCAAATTAAAAAAAAAAAATTTTTTTTTTTGTAGTAACAGGATCCAGCTGTGTTGCCCAGGCTGGTCTCAAACTTCTGAGCTCAAGCATTTCTCCCACCTTGGTCTCCCAAAGTCCTGGGAATACATGCCCAGCCCTTCAGATATTCTTCTATGTTTGTGTTTGGAAGCCTTAATGTTTTTCCTTTCACACCAAAGGCTATAATCCATCTAGAAATTAGTTTGTATACATTGTGAGGTATAATAGAATCAATATTTTTTCTATATGACTGTTTAATTGACCTAGAGCCATTAGGTGAGGAATGATCTGTTGCCTATTTCTCTGAAGTCTGGTAATAACAATGTATTTATGGACCCTACTTTGTTTCATTGATCTGTTTGTTTATTTGTGCCAAAACCATTGTGATATATCTACTGTAGCATTAAAATAAGTCTTGATATCTGGAAGTGTAAGTTTCAGCTTTGTTCTTGCAGATTATCTTTGCTTTCCTTGACACTGCATTCTTATATCGTTGAAATCAGCTTGTCTGTTTTTAAAAATCTGCTGGATTTTGATTGGAACTGCATTGGATCTGTATGTCAATTTAAGGAAAATTGACATTTTCCAATACTAAGTCTTTCAATTCATCAATATGGCATATCCATACATTTTTTAGTTCTTTTAAAATTTCTCTCAGTAATGTTCATAATTTTTACTCTATGTCTTTAATATCTTTTATTAAATTTATTTTCAGGTGTTGGTTATTTTGGTGTTACTATAAATGGTATTTTTTTCAGTTTCTATTTGTTTCTGGGGTGTGGAAATATTGATTTTTGTGTATTGACATTATATTCTTACTATATTCATGTATTAATACTAATAGTTTGTGAATTCTTTTGGATTGTATACATACACAATTGTGACATCTGCAAATAATGAAGATGGCAGCTGTCCTTGTTATGCATTTCACTTCAGGAGAAAAGTTCCCTATAATTCACCATTATATATGGTTTTTACTATAACATTTTTTATAGATATTTTATTTGGTGAAAGAATATTTTTCTTTTTCTAGTTTGCTTCATTATGTACAAGCACAGAGCTTTATCAAATGCATTTTCTGCATCTTTAGAGATGATCACATGGTTTTCTCCTTTTTCCTTTTTAATGTAATAAATGACATTGATTTTTCAAATGTTAAACCAACTGTTTCTTCCTGTGATAAACCTACCTAGTCATTGTTCTTTTCGATTAGAATTTATTGTTAGTTGCCAGGCGTGGTGGCTCACCCCTGTAATCCCAGCACTTTTGGAGGCTGAGGCAGGCGGATCATGAGGTCAGGAGATCGAGACCAGCCTGGCTAACACGGTCAAACTCTGTCTGTACTAAAATACAAAAAATTAGCCAGGTGTAGTGGCATGGGCCTGTAGTCCCAGCCACTTGGGAGGCTGAGGCAGGAGAATCGCTTCAGCCTGAAAGGTGGAGGTTGCAGTGGGCCAAGATTGCGCCACTGCACTCCAGCCTGGGTGACAGAGCGAGACTCCATTTAAAAAAAAAAAAAAGAATTTATTGTTAATATTAATTATTGTTTGTTAAAAGGTGTATCCTTTTATATATCACTGGATGTGATTTTAAATTATTTCACTTAAGGTTTTTGTTGTCGTTTTGGTACCTACGTGCAAGAAAGGGTTTGCTTGTTTGTTTTCTTGGAATGCCTTTTTCAGGTCTTGGCATTTTATTCTGCTTTTATAAAACAAGTTTAGAAGTGTTTCCTCTTATTCTCTGCAATAGTTTGCATACGATTGGTGCCATTTTTTTTTTCTTTAAATGTTTGGCAGTGTGCACCAGGAAATATTTAGAATTATGCATTTAATGTCTTTGAAAGATACAGATTCTTTAGATTTTCTTATTTCTTATGTCCATTTAGTTTCAATGAATTTGCCTATTTCAAATAACTTTTAAAAAGTTATTGGCATACTTTTCATAGCATCCTCTTATTGTTCGTTCACTTTCTGAACAACCTGTAGTATGTCCTCTTTCTCATTCCTGATATTGACTATTTGTGCCTACTCTTCTACTTGCTCAGTCACATCAGAGGGTTATCAATTTTATTAGACATTTCACAGAAACAACTTTTGGGTTCATAACTGTTTTACTCTAGTTTTCTTTCCTTATCATTAATGTCTGCTCCTATCTTTATTATGTCCACTCTTACCTCTTTAGATCCCATAGGCTGTTTTTTTCCTAAACTTCTTGAGATGGATTATGAAATCATTAATTTTCATCTTTTCTCCCTAAAACATATACATTTAAGTCTAAAAATTTCTCTCAATGCATACCTTATATTTAATTTAATAATTTTGATATGAAATGTTTTCCTTCATCATTCAGTTAAATTACTTTGTAAGTTTTGTAATTACATATTCTTTGACTTGTGGATTATTTGGAAGTATAACATCCAACCATGAGGGAATTTTCCAGTAATCATTTTAAAATTTATTTTTATAGCTTAATTCTACTGTGGTCAAAGAACATACTCCATATTATTTCAATATTTCAAAATTTATAAAACTTGGTTTGTGGCTCAGAATATAACAAAGTTTGGGAGAATGTGATGTGTAGTCTTCTGTTGTTGGATACAATGTTCTATGTATGTCAATTAGGTCATGTTTAGTAATTGTGTTATTCCAAATTATAGCCTTCCTGATTTTTGTCTGCTTATTCTATCATGAGAGATGTGCTAAAACTACCCCGTGACTGTGCATTGTGCCTTATCTATTTGGAGGCTAGGTTGTTAGGTATGTTCACATTTAGAATCATCGCATCTTCCTAGTGAATTGACCCTTCTGTGATTATAAAACGTTTCTTTCAGCACTTTGAGGATATCTCCCTATTGTCTTCTGACTTCAGTTTATTCTGTGGAGAAGTCAGCTATCAGTCTTCTTTTTGTTCCTTAGAAGGTAATTTGTCCTTTTTCTTCATCTGCTTTTAAGTGCGTTCCCTTTGTTTTGAGTTTTCATCAATTGGGCTATGGTGTAATTAGTGCCTTTCTTCAGCTTGAAGTCCAGGTGTCTCATGAATCTGTGGCTTGAGATCCACCATCACTTTTGACAGATTCTCATTTATTATCTCTTCAGATTAACTTCTCTCCCAAGCTCTTTGTTATGTATTTCTGGGACTGTAAGGACTGTAATTCTACCTTTACCTGTATCCAATTTGTCTAATTTCCACTTTCTTTTTACTGTCATTTTACTGATCCTCTGCTCAGGTGTGTCTAATTCAGGGATCAGCAGATTACGACCAGCAGGCCATCATTGTTTTTGTAAATAAAGTTTTATCAGAACAGCCACCCCTATCTGTTTACACATTGTCAATGGCTACTTTTGCACTATACTAGCAGAATTGAATAGTTGCAACAGAAACCATGCAGCCTGAAAACCTAAAATATTTACTATCTGGCTCTTTATAAAATACTTGCCAAAGTCTATTTTAATCCACTTTTAAGTTCGTCCATTGAGATATTGATTTAAATCATTGCATCTTTTATTCCTAGAATTTCCATTTTAGTTATAGCTTGTTTCCAGTGAAATTCCCCATCTTATAATTTGATTTCTTGAACATTTTAATCTTGTTCCAAGTTCTCTGAAAAACAGTGCCCGAGGCAAAGTGTTCCAATACTTGTGTTATAATCATAGGAATAGCATAAGGTGTTGCTAGGCCCCTCCTGCGGGGAAACAAGACTGAAGCCAAGGCCAGTGTTGTAGGAGGTAATAATGGTGTACTTAAGTTTTTATATTTTCATCAGTTAATACCAATATCTGGATTTCCTGTCATTATGTTTATAATGTCTATTTTTTTTCACTTTTTTGGGTTGTCATTAAATTTTGTTTTTTCTATTCTTAGTTACTTTTAAAGTTTGTGCTGTATATTATGGAAGAAAGGTTGTGGATATAATTTGAGATTGTAGTAGATTTATTGATACTGTTTGTTAAAATCCCCTTTAAAAATTATTATTGGATAATTTTTGCTTCTAGATCTTCAGTGTAACACTCTTCCAACTGGATGATTTTAGCTGTCTTATTTTTGCTTCTAGAAGACAGCTAGGTTAGCAACAGGTGATCTTTATCTAACAAGGAATTGAAATAACTTGAACCAGGGCTTTATACCCTTTGAAGGTTGTCCTGTTTCCAGTTTACTTTTTCCTATGATAGAACTTTCTAGGGTTCTGGGTTGGGAACAGAAACAAAGCTCCTTTTAGCAGTGTATCCTATCTCTGTAATACCTGTGCTCTCCCCACTCCATTACCATAACCCTGCCTCCCCTTCCCTACACACATATCTTGTGTCTGGAGTTTTTATGTCATTTTGTAATTAAATACATAAAACCACTATTTTGAAATCAATCCTTGTTTAGATTCTCTTGTAAGCTTTACTGATTTATTTAATCATTATTGCTTCTTACATCTCACTACTTCTGTATTTATATTAGTTCTTAGGTACATTCTTTAGTAGTTTTTTTTCTTTTTTTCCAGTGAATATCTCTAAGTGTTAAAGTTTCAGAATCATTTTGTGTTGGAAAATATATTTATTTCATTGATTAATGATTGGTCATTTGATTATAGGAGGATAACTGATAACTGATTACTGATTAATAACTTGGTTATAGAATTCCAGATTCAATATTCTTGTCCCTCATCACTTTGAGGACTTGACTTTGTTTTCTTGAATCCAATATTTCTTGTGAGAAATGTGATGTTAATCTGATTTTTCACATTTTTCTAGGTAGTCATATTTTTGTTTATGATAACTTTTAGGATTTTTCTTTATGCTTTTTGTTTTATTTTTTAAAATGTCTAGAACTCAATGAGCATTTTGAAACAGAGACTTCTGTCTTTCTTAAAATCTAGGAAATTCTAAGCAATTATATCATTAAATATTGTCTCTTCATCATTCTATTTGTCTATTATCTCTATTTTTTAAAGAAATATTATAGCAGATTTATTGATACTTTATTAAAATTCCCTTTAAACTGTATTATTTTGATAAGCTGTTTCTTCCACTAAATGTAGCATTTCTCATATGAAATACCTTTTATAATACTACTTTTATTTTATTTTATTTTATTTTATTTTATTTTATTTTGTTTTGTT
Organism: Pongo abelii; assembly: GCF_028885655.2. Classification (NCBI taxonomy): domain Eukaryota; kingdom Metazoa; phylum Chordata; class Mammalia; order Primates; family Hominidae; genus Pongo; species Pongo abelii. The sequence goes on along the minus strand of NC_072001.2, from coordinate 21,791,884 downwards.
TTATTTTATTTTTTGAGATGCAGTCTCACTCTGTTGCCCAGGCTGGAGTGCAATGGTGTGATCTCGGTCATTGCAACCTCCGCCTCCTGGGTTCAAGCGATTCTCCTGCCTCAGCTTCCCAAGTAGCTTGCATTACAGGCATGTGCCACCACACCCAGCTAATTTTTGTATTTTTAGTGGAGCCAGCATTTCACCATGTTGGCCAGGCTGGTCTTGAGCTCCTGACCTCAAGGGACCTGCCTGCCTCAGCTTCCCAAAGTGCTGGGATTACAGGCATCAGCCACCACACCCAACCCACTGTATTAATTTTTATTGTTAAAATTTTTTATCCCAATTGTATTTCTTGTTTTTTTTTTCCAATTGCATTTTTTAGAGATTTTTCTTTTTCATTTTCATGTTTTTTTGAGACAGAGTCTTGCTTTGTTTCCCAGACTGGAGTGCAGTGGTGTGATCATGGTTCACTGTAGCCTCAAACTCCTGCACTCGAGGTGTCCTCCTGCCTCAGCATCCCCAATAGCTATAGCTGGGACTACAGGTGCATGCCACCACACCTGGCTAATTTTAAACTTTGTCTATTGGAGAGATAGGATCTCACTATGTTGACCAGACTGATTTCAAACTTGTGGCCTCAAGTGATCCTCCTGCCTTGAACTCCCAAAGTGCTAGGATTACAGGCTGAGCCACTGTGCCTGGCCTGGTTTTTCTAACACATTAATTTTTTCTTTTACTTTTTTTTTTCTTTTAGATGGAGTTTCCTTCTTGTTGCCCAGGCTGGAGTGCAATGGTGCGATCTCAGCTCACTGCAACCTCTGCCTTATGGGTTCGATCTATTCTCCTGCCTCAGCCTCCTGAGTAGCTGGGACTACAGGCACATGCCACCACACCCAGCTAATTTTTGTATTTTTTAGTAGAGACCAGGTTTTGCCATGTTGGCCAGGCTGGTCTCAAACTCCTGACCTCAGATGATCTACCCACCTCGGCCTCCCAAAGTGCTGGGATTATAGGTGTGAGCCACTGTGCCTGGCCACATTAATCTTTTCCTAGCATTTTTAATTGACAAAAATTGTATATATTTATAGTGTATAACATGATGTTTTGAAATATGTATATATCGTGGAATGGCTAAATGGAACTAATTAACATATATATTACCTCATTGGTGCCCTATTTCTTTTTTTTTTTTTTTTGAGGCAGTGGTTCAAGAAATTCTCCCACCTTAGCCTCCTGAGTAGCTGGGAGTACAGGCATGTGGCACCATGCTGGGCTAATTTTTGTATTTTTAATAGAGATGGGGTTTCACCATGTTGGCAAGGCTGGTCTTGAACTCCTGACCTCAAGTGATCTACCTGTCTTGGCCTCCCAAAGTGCTGAGATTACAGGTGTGAGCCACCATGCCTACCCCCCATTTCCTTTTAATTAGATACTAGACTGTTTAAACACCATATATTTGTACACTTAAGTTGAGTTCTTGCAGTTGTGCTTCTAGAAGAATTTTTCAAAAGGATGTGCTTAAATATATTATTATTAAAAATAATGGTTCAGTTCTTTTACCAGCCCATCAGTCATCAGTGGAGACAAACTGACTTCTTTCCGTGCACTGTGAGGTGTGGAGGAGGTGAGGTCCAGGCTTTGTTCATGAATATTTAGAGCTCAGAGTTAGACAAATTTCACATTTTCATTTTTGAAGCTGATTTTAAAATTGGTGTGGTGATTAGAGATGTCTCATCACACAGCACCTTACTCAGCAGCCTGAATGCAATGGTGTTAATGAAGAAGATGCATTTGCCTTTATTCTTGAAGACAGGTGCAAAATGGATTTGGAAAACACCTTTTACTTTTAGCCAAAGGAAAAAAAAAAACCATAAACAAACTTGCTTGCCTGTGTTACTGCATTTCTCTTCTTGATTGCCTTAATGTATGTATTATTTTTAATTTTCTATGAAAAATCGGAGAAGCAGAAAGAAGGAGTGACTTGCCCAGCCAGGTTGAGTCAATGGGTGTGTTGGTTCTAACGTTAGATTTACAACTTTTCTCTCCTCAGGTGCAAGAGTATAAGCTTATTAAAAAGAGAAAGGGTCCCTACTAAGTGGTAAAGGGGAAAGCCCTGCTTATTGTCTGCTTAGTTCAAGGTCTTTTTTTTTTTTTTGAGACAGAGTCTCATTCTGTCGCCCAGGCTGGAGTGCCATAGCCAAATCTTGGCTCACTGCAACCTCCGCCTCCCAGGTTTAAGTGATTCTTGTGCCTCCGCCTCCTAAGTAGCTGGAATTACAGGTGCCTGCTACCATGCCTGGCTAATTTTTTGTATTTTTAGTAAAGACAGGGTTTCTCCATGTTGGCTGGGCTGGTCTCGATCTCCCAACCTCAGATGATCTACCTACCTTGGCCTCCCAAAGTGCTGGGATTACAGGCGTGAGCCACCGTGCTTGGCCTTGTTCAAGGTTTTCATAGTCAGTTGAGGAAGGTTTGGGGACAAGTGTAATCCAGGGCTCTACACACATGCCAGAAAAGCAGCATCTTTCATGCTCCAGTGGAAGATTATTGTCCATTTGATATGGAGAACTGGCAACTCTCAGGAGCAAATGAGAAGGCAACCAGAGCTACTGTCAAAATAATTCTCTTTTTCTGAACTAACCTTTTAAATCAAAGAATAAATGCATGCAACCCAGGAACCATGATTTACTAGAATAGGGATTTATGTTGAAGCTTCCCCTTAGAGTACCAGGCAGTGGTACTAGGTGTTTACCATGTGTCAAACCATGGGTTAGATGCTCATAATCACATTTATTCTTCAAGAAAACTCTAAGGAAGGTCTCTTATTCCTGTCTTATGCATGAACAAACTGACCCTTAGAAAGTGTAAAGAGCATACAGTAGTATGTTTTTCAGCTAGTAAACAGTGCAGCTAGGATCTGGTGCCAGGTCTGCTTGATATCAGAGTCATGCTCTAAATGACTTTGCCCTTTGCCTCCCCTACTATATAAACCTCCTACTATACCTGGGACCAGATCAGGGTATGCAGGCTCAGGTATGGTCTTGTTTGAAGAGCTAGAATAAATCCTTCTCCAGCCCAGCCTAGCTCCACATCTCAATCCTTGAAGCCTACGGCATATCAATTTACTTAGAGTCAGAAACTGGCCTTTCTCCTTTAAACTACAGGTATATGAAGGAGGGCTCTTCAGTCAGTGCCAGGTTGCTGTGAATATGCAGGCAGATGTCTCTCTTCTGTAATTTAGGCTCCCCCTGAAACAACAGGGCAGGCACTTTTATGGGAAGCCCTGGGCAGCCCAGGCCCAAGAAGAAGTTTATGTCCCTGGAAATGGAGAGAAGACTGAATAGTGCCACAGAAAGAAAGTACAAGTGAATCTCCCCAGTTCACCAGCTAGTTCCTCCCAGGGCCAGGGTTGAGGCAAAAGACCACATGATGATGATCCTGCAGCAGGTGATTCTCACAGTGGGCTTCCTGGACCTGCAGCATCAGCATCTCCTGGGAACTAACTAGAGATACAGATTCTCAGGCTCCACCGCAGACCTACTGAGTCAGAAACCCCAGGGTGTGGCTCATCCTCCAGGAGATGATGGTACGCACTCCACTTTGAGAACCATCGCCTCTTTAAGCCGGTGTCTTTGGATAGCAGCTGGAGCCATATTGCCATCACTATTCTTGCCATATCTGTGTTATTCCTGCACTGTTATTTACTAAAGGATTTTTCTTTAAGGGGGCGTTTACTCAACTTAAATAAACATATTCACAAAAAGAATTTAATAACTACCGTAAGTGGAAATCTATCCCTTGTCACAAATAGAGCACAATCACAAAATTCATACAGTGAGAACAAACCAGTGGAGTAAGTCACTTCAAGTTTCTACCAGCTCTGACATTCATTCAGTTTATTTTCAATTCCCTCTGAATTTTCTTGAATGTTATAAGCATTTTTATAAGGCAAAGTTTCCTTTACATCTTTGAGTCACTTATGACTCTTTGGGTACTCTTACTCTGCAGAAAAACAAACGTATCTCTCTCTTTTTTATTTGTTTGTTTGTTTTAGAGGCAGGTCTCACTAAGTTGCCCAGGCTAGACTCAAACTCCTGGGCTCAAGCGATCCTCCAACCTCAGCTTCCCAAGTAGCTGGAACTACAGGCATATGCCACCATGCCTGGCTAATTTTTAAAATATTTTGTAGAGATGGCATCTCACTATGTTGCCCAGGCTGGTCTCCAACTGGTGGGCCCAAGCCATCCTCCCACCCCAGCCTCTGGAGTAGCTGGGAGTGCAGGCATGTGCCACCATGCCTGGCTCAAACATCTATTTTTTTAAAAATTTTATTTCTTTGTTCTTACACACAGTCATTCAGAGAGACGTTCACATTTGGATCCGTAAGATAAAAGACACTTTCTACTCCAGAGGAGACACTTTATAATGGGATTCAGCTTAATCCAGTTGATTAAATTCTTGGGAAGCAAATAGGTGTTTCTCATACTCGGGTGCCCATGGAAAGACGTAGTCCTGCTGGAACTGTAAATGTGCATGAGCACTTAGCAGTGAGATTGTCTTACAGTCTCTGTAAGAACAGAAGGGAGATTTTAGGCTGCTTTTGGGGAGCCTGCCATTTTCTGTACACTGGCAGAATTTCAGTTCATTTGCTCAAGATACAGAAAGGCACTCTGCCTCATTTCTTTTGCTTTGTGCTATCTCTAAACTGTGATAAAACAGAAGAGGAAAATTAATTGTCTCTCCCCAAATTATAAACACCTGTATATGCCCTGTTTTCATTTAGAAGTCTATTTCTATTTAGAACAAAGATTTTTTTTTTTTTCTGACTCAAGGAGCTGTAATCTCATTTTGTACTTGTTTTGGGGAAAATAAAATATGCACATAAAACCCACAAGGAAAGCATTACCAAAATTTAATTATATTAGTCATCAAATCTGTGTGATGTGTGTGAATGGATTTTAAAGTGTTTTGGATAATCAAGAAAATTAGTCCATTGGTCTCTAAAGTACCGGGGGTGCTTGGATGGACTTTCCTAGTCCCATCTGTAATCGTCAATGTGAGACACTTGAGATCAATCTGGAGCAAGTACCTAGATTGCCATTGCCATCTGATATCGTTGACTTTCTGGCAGATATTGGCACCCAAGTAACATTTTATTGACTCCATTTGGATTTTCATTCTTGTGGTTTCGACCTTGCTTTTTATAATGCTTACCAGTCCGTCCTTCTGCACTCAGCTTACATCCAAGCCGTGTCTTATAGAAAGCTGTCTAGTGGTTTATAAAATCAGATTCCTCACGACAATCAGGACTTTAAATGTATTTTCAGACCTTTAGACCAACTGGCAGACGCAGAGCGCTTGGCTTTGGCCATTTTTTTCTTTCGTAAAGAGCTCATTCTAGTTTTGAAAAATTACCTTTTTTTAAAAAAGTTTAACTTAACAGACACTTATGTAGTGACAGGAAACTTGGAATCAGATCTTTCAGGAAATAGAAGCATCATTTTGTGACTTGCTTTTTAAATTTATAGCACTCATCTATTTGCAATGTTCACTTTCCTCAGAAACTCTACAAATTAGATGTAGTAGAATCAAGAATAAGTCTTCATTCCTTCTGTTTGAAGGCTTGTGAGATGAGGGCTGGGGAGTGACATAGGGGGATGGATTTTGTTCCTTTTTGTATTGACAATGCTTAATTCCCCATTTGGAAAGCTTATTGGTATTGCAGGTGCCTGTGGCATCCCAGGGGAGAAGAGTAAAATGTGGTACTGTGTATGCAAATCACAAAATGTTATGAAAGAAATATTCAACCCAGCAACCACCCAGCGCAAAGGTAGTTCTCAAAAACATGATGTTGAGTGAAAAAAGTGGAAAACAGAACAAGATTTAAAACACATTATCATTCATTAAGCTAAAAACAGATACACAAAAAAACAACATTACATAAGATGGTTGCATATTTAAGGACATATCAACAACAAATCAAAATAGGTGTGTTGCGGGGATTGGAATGGGAGCGTCAATAAGGGAAGAAGAGAGATTATATGGAAATGAGAGAAGGGCCTTGCACAGTGCTGTGGTGACAATGAGGAGAAAAGACAATGAACCGAGGAGAATGAATAACTCACCTGCACCTGGGCTGGAAACAGTTCTTAAGAGGAGACTATTGTCATTTTTTAGTTAGAAGTGCTGAGAGTACCACAGTTGGTACTAATTGTCATTCTCAATTTTGGCCACGCATTTTAGTCATCTGAGAAGAACCTGAGGATCTTTTTAAAAAGATGCTGTTTTCCTGGATCCCAGCCACAGGACTTCTGACTTAATTGGACCATGAAGGAACCTGGGCATTAGAGTGTATTAAAAGCTCCCATGTGGTTCTGCTATACAGCCAGGGTTGAGAGCCACTGAGTTAAGTTTCTTAAAGAGGAAAAAAAAAGTGTGTGGCAAGTGGTAACTCTGCCAAGTAAAAATGAATGCAATATTCAGACTTTCCTTTTCTAACACTTTAGGTTATCAGCTCGATTCTGCTGAATGTGTGGGTATCCGCTTGAAGAGGGTAGTTCCTGACCATTATTGTCACTACTACCCTGAAAATGTAAAACCAAAACCAAAACTGAAGGAATGCAGCGTGGATCCCTGCCCATCAAGGTTTGTGTCATTGTCCACACCATTTTTACTTCAAAAAGAAACAAATCAGCTTCACCTGAGACTGATCAATCTTTGCAGGGCAATACATTTCCATTTCCTGACTTTGTCTCCTGGCGGCAGGTGCCTACATTCACATTTGTAACTATGGTGCATAGAAGTGAGGACACATTCATTAGGAATGAAAGTCTAGCTTTCTCTTGTCATGGGCTATGTGTTCCTAAGTTTTTTTATAATGAACCTTTTTGAACATCTCCTGCTCTCTTCATCCAAGTAATATGTCTAGTCCATCTGCCAATCATAAATATCTTTCACTCACCATTTTAGCTTTGAAACTGGGTCACCCATTATCATGTTTTGGCTTTTGAAGTATTCCTATTAAATTCAGTATAAATAATGCATTGTGCAAGGAAGTAAAATTTTAATGCCAAAGCAAAAAAGCTATGCATAAACTATCCTATTGCATAATTTAGTACCTGCTGACTTGTATTGCCTGGGGAAGTTTCCTGGCTTACTACAATACCTTAAAATAACAGAACAATATCAAGTCCCAGAATCCTCCAGATATCTGCCAGCTGGCTTAGGAAGAAGTGTGCAAGTGGAAAAGGAAGCGTTCTCAGTGGATTTCATTTCCTGTTACTAAACTGCCCATTTCCTGTAAGCCTGGTTGAACGTAATTATGAATAGAGACCTTTCAGAGGACAAATTCTGTGAAATAAAGTGGTTTTCTGAAGATCCTACTAATACGACAGTGTGTTAGTATCACTAATATATTAAGAGAGTAATTATTATAAAAAGGAATAAATTTATTGAAATTGCAAGATACTTTTTTCCTTTGATTAATATACTGCTAGTTTAGTTTTCTATATTTTCAAATAGAACTGGGGAATTTGTGTCGTAGATATTCTTGACAATTAAAGAGATGGTGGCTGAATTTTTGGGAATGGTTGATAACACTTGATATTTTTAGTTTCCAATTTGGAAGAGCTCTGTCTTTTGGGATGTCAAATATTATATTCATCAATTAATGAATGTGTGAATTTATTATAGAAATGATATTCTCACAATGATTTCATTTGTAGTGATGGATTTAAAGAGATAATGCCCTATGACCACTTCCAACCTCTTCCTCAGCGAGTGATATGTTTCCTTTTCCTTTTTGCAATTTAAGTAGTTTGCAAGGAACTGTAGCATCTGTAGCAATAGCCTAAAATGTATGAGGGTTAGATATTAGACACTATATAGAGCTAAGGGAAAACAGACTTCAACTCAATAATAGGAGAAATCTTTCTAAGAATTAGATGGAATAGGCTGCCTCAAAAGATGATGTTTCCCATCGCTGGAGCTGTCAAGCGTATCTTGGACAACTGAGTATTATAGCAGGAGCTCAAGTGTTGCAATTAATCAGAAATTTTAATCCCCTTTTATCCCGAAAAGAGTAATATGGTCCTTCCTGACTCTGAGGTTCTGTGATTCTCTAATAATATTGTCCATTAGTATTTTACAGTTTAGAGGCAGTTTGAAGATGCAGCCACACTGTATATTTTAATTGATTTAATTTTCACAGTGGTCTGATGAAGGGTAAATAGGGAAGGTATATTATTCCCAGTTGACAAAAACCCCAGATGTGAGGAGCTAAGTACCTTGTGACTAAAATTTGTGTGTGGCAGTTAAGAATAAAGTCTTGGCCAGGCATGGTGGCACATGCCTGTAATCCCAGCACTTTGGGAGGCTAAGGCGGGTGGATCACTTGAGGTCAGGAGTTCAAGACCAGCCTGGCCAACATGGCGAAACCCCATCTCTACTAAAATGTACAAAAATTAGCCGAGCGTGGTGGCAGGTGCCTGTAATCCCAGCTACTTGGGAGGCTGAAGCAGGAGAATAGCTTGAACCCAGGAGGCAGAGGTTGCAGTGAGCCAAGATCTTGCCACTGCACTCCAGCCTGGGCGACAGAAAGAGACTCCATCTTAAAAAAAAAAATTAATTAAAATTTAAAAAAAGGCTAGGCATGGTGGCTCATGCCTGTAATCCCAGCACTTTGGGAGGCTGAGGCAGGCGGATCACGAGGTCAGGAGTTCTAGATTAGCTTGGCCAACATGGTGAAACCCTGTCTATACTAAAAATACAAAAATTAGCCTGGCATGGTGGTGCATGCCTGTAATCCCAGCTAGTAGGGAGGCTGAGGCAGAATTGCTTGAACCCGGGAGGCAGAGGTTGCAGTGAGCCAAGATTGCACCATTGCACTCCAGCATGGGTTACAGAGTGAGACTCTGTCTCAAAAAAAAAAAAAAAAAAAGTGTAAAGTCTTATGACTCCCAGTCCCAGGCTCATTCAGCTGAACCACACCTGATACCTTAAGGCCATACTTTTTGCCACCATCTTTGCAAACTTCAAACAAACAACAAATAAATAATATAATTTTGTTTGCTTTTGAGCTGGGAACATAATCCTTGGACTGCATGTTCCGTGTCCTGTGGAGGAGGGATTCGGAGACGGAGCTTTTTGTGTGTGGAGGAATCCATGCATGGAGAGATATTGCAGGCAGAAGAATGGAAGTGCATGTACGCACCCAAACCCAAGGTTCTGCAAACTTGTAATCTGTTTGATTGCCCCAAGTGGATTGCTACGGAGGGGTCTCAGGTAAGATTTGAGAATATGCCACTTTTAATTAATTCTCATATTTTAAGGGATATTTTCTATATGCCCACCATGGTGCTAGACAGCACGCAGACAAAAAAAAGTGGTAAAAGAGCATGGTTCCTATTCCAAAGAGCTTAGGAAGACAGTTGGAGGACAAAGTAAGAAAGACCAGAAGCATCGAGGTATGCAGGAATAATTAATATTAAGGACATTAATAATAATATTTCCATGTAATTATCAGCATAATTAATATTAAGTACTGTAAAGAACAAATCTGTAAAGAACAAATGTTGAAGCAGAGTCAATCAGGAAGTATTTGTTGCCCTTGTGTTGCCTAATCCGTCTTTGAATAATTTAAACAAGCAAGAATTAAAATTTAAATTGTTTAAATTCTTTGAAGAATGTAAACAAGCGAGAACCTGAGAAACATCACTGGGTTAGGGTTAGTGTTAGGGAGATGGCCAAACAGAGATGGCTGAGCAAAGGCAGTAATGACAAGAAGTGACTCAAGGTTGAAGATTTGAAGAGATGACCCATGTTACTAAGAACTGAGAGATGAAGTTGGAAATGCACCTATTTAGAAATCATCCATGGGGTCAAGTTGTATGAAAAAAGAAAAGAGAAGAAGGAAAACACCCCAGAGGTATAACAAGGTTCATGTCAAATTAGCATAGTTTTCACTTTCTAAAGAGATGACTGAGTAAGCCTCCAGAACAAATAAAATGCAGCTGGATTAGTCAAAGATGAAAAATGCAGACATTCATATTTAATAATTTAATCTTAATCCTTTAATTTTCTAGAGAGTGAGGTGTAGTTGACTCAAGTTTCTCCAGCTTTCTTAAGTGATTTCCACACTTAAGTTCAACATATACATGCATTAATATATCTATTCATGTATTTATTCAATGTGTCAGCTACCGTGCTAAGAAGTAAATACAACTTGCTCCTACCACCCAAAAGCTTAGAATCTAGTTGCACAGACATGCATTCAAACAACGTTGTGATACAGTATTGTATTGTGCATGAGTAGCGTCATGTGCCTAGTACTTCAGAGACACAAGGTGGAATGATTCACTCCACCTGAAGGTGTCAGGAAAGCTTCAGAAAGGAGGTAGCACTTGAACTTGAAGGACAAGTGAGTGTCAGGTGAAGACCATATCAATCTTTTTCTCATATCCCCAGACTAAACATCATCACCCTGTAGAACTTTATTCAAACTTGCTAGGGAAGAAGTTATCAATTAATTTTTGGTCACATACTCCCTAAAAAGAAGATTAGAGAGTTATGCATTTCTTCACATATATTTAGGTTGACATTTGAAATTTCCTATCACAAGTTTAAATAATTACAAAGAATATCATTTCAACATGTTGTGAATGTTGACATTTTAAAATAAGAGTGTTGCAGCATTCAAAAAAATCTGTCTAGTGGAATTTAAATGCCATGATAATTTCTGTCTTTGCCATCTTTCATTTAAAAAATACAGGGGTGACCTCTTCTTTAACAATTTGGATGTTGTGCATATTTCTCCCTTTGAACTCACATTTACAATCAACTCTCCCCACAGAATTTTATTCTAATATAACGTATTTTTATGCTTTAAAGTCTTTTTTTATTACACTATTCTACTTCTCTCCAAGAAAATATATATGATCATTGAGATTAATTTATTTTACTTTCCTGTGGCCATAAGGCCCTAAGTATTTAAAATATTCCTCTGAATTGAGTAAATTTTAATACACAGTCAAAATAACATATATATATATATATATTTCAAAGTTCGGTAAATAAGAATAACACAAAAAAATTGCATTTCCTTTGAATACACAGTTCATCATGTACATGCATTAATATATCTTGATAGAAGATAAGTGGAGCTTAAAAACTAGTCCATATATTCATCATCAGAATGAGCCATGTGTTCAGCAATGATTTTATTGTTAATTTTTACTATTGGTTTCTTATTTTGTTTTGTTTGGCTTTGTATGTGTACACTGGGAAAGCTTGTTCACATAAATCAATAGACCGGGATGGAAGGATTTTATTTTAGCAAGGTCGTTTTGTTCTTTGAACTCCTGAGTTATGTGCCAAAATTCATGTGATGGTCTAGCATCAAAAATTATTTTTAAGGATCTTTCTGCTGGCAATTTAAGTCCTCTTTCTATTTTGTTGAAAGCAAAAAATATCATCTCAGCTGCAAAAGGATTTGTTATCGAGACATTAGGGACTTTCACTTTTTCAGCCCCCAATCAACATTATTTCTACAACTGCAGAGCTTGTTTTCAGCTCTCTGAAGTCCTAGCCATATGTTTTATGTTGGCTTTAGAGCTTTTATATCACCCTCCATCCCCATAAATACCATGACTTCATCATTATGCATATTATCAGAGTAGAGGATGTTAACTAGCTCTTCTCATTCACCATACTTCACCCTTAATACTTTTCACTTTTTTCAAAAATCAAATATATTCTCAGTGATGTGGATTTTCCATCATCGAGGACATATGCAGCTCCGCAGAGGAGTTCTGGAACCATTGTAAACACTGACAGTGCCATTGGGGAAGCATCCAGCTTCCCAGAAGGGTGGTTTAAAAGGAGAGGATACTCCTTTGGATTAACCAGTTGTAGTATAGTTATATCTTGTACTGTTTTCTTTCTCTTTGGGTGAATTTTTTTCTTTCATGGCTAAAACAGCCACTCAAGATTATATATATCTCAAATTGATAAACTTGGGGGTAGGTGAGTCAATTTTCCAAAAACGGTAATCTCAAGCTTCACTGAACTCATTAAAGTATTTGTTCAGTGGTTTCAAGAGTGGCATCATGAACTAGAGAGATTTCCCAATATTCTGCCTGATGTGCATACACTGAGAAAAGTCTCCATATCCTCGAAACATATCTTTGAAACTTGTCCCTAGCAATACACAGGTACAAAGTGCTTAGAGGGTCAGAAAATACTTTTCAAGCTTCTTAAAGCAGTGGCTTGGCCATGGCTTTGGCAATAGATGGCTCTGGGAGGGAATTCCACTCTGCCTGTTAGGAACTGTGTGACCTTGAGCAAGATCCTTAGATGGTGGGCCGTTTGTTTATCTGTTCAATAAGCCTGAAGCTACTGACCTGGAAGTGGGTCAGGAGGATTCATGAGATAACAAATGAAGGAGGTGCCTGTCCCATAGCAGGTAACCAAAGGCAACCAAGAACTCTCAGCCCCTCCCTGGGGTGGATCCAGAATGGGTGGGGTCTGAAGTTTGTACAGATTGGAGGGGACTCCTCAAAAACAAGAATATAAAACACAAATATTGAGTATTGAAGGGAATGTTTATTTAGAATCAGAAAGGAAATTATAAGAAATTACGAATTTTAGAAAGATGACAACAACCACATTGTGAACTCTGGACTTAATATTAATATTTAATAATGATATATTAAATGATGTATTAGTTATGTTAATGATGTATTAATACGGGTTCATCAGTTGTAACAATGGCACCACACTAAGGCAAGATGTTAATAATAGGGAAAATCATAAGGGGAAAAGGGGGTGAAGGGGAATATTGGGGCTCTCTGTACTGTCTGCTCAATATTTCTGTAAACCCAATATGGTCCTCAAAAAATATAGTCTATCAATTTTTTTAAATGCATACATATATATACTCCCCAACATGCAGATTATATTAGCCCATTCTCACACTGCTATGAAGATACTACCAGAGACTGGTTAATTTATAAATGAAAGAGGTTTAATTGACTCACAGTTCCACATGTCTGGGGAGGCCTCAGGAAACTTACAATGATGGTGGAGGGTGAAATAGAAGCAAGTACCTTCTTCACAAGGCAGTAGGAGAGGGAGAGAGAGCATGAAGGGGGAAGAGCCCTTTATAAAACCATCAGATCTTAGGAGAACTCACTCACTATCATGAGACCAGGATGGGGAAAACTGCCCCCATGATCCAATCACCCTCTACCAGGCCCCTCCCATGACAAGTGGGGATTATGGGAATTACAATTCAAGATGAGATTTGGGTGGGGACACAGAGCCAAACCATAACACAGATAAATTTGAAAAGCTATTCTAGATTTTTATATGACATGAAAACATTCCACTCATAGGCAAGAGTAACTTTCAAATCATAAACAAATAATCCAAGAAAAAAATGCTGACAACACAAACTTCACAAAAATTCAGGGAAAAATAGCATAATGTTTTTATTAACTTTAACTGTGGCAGTTATAGATGTATCGGGATACATCGATAGTATTTTTTTCTGTAGTGTTTGGCTGAATACTCTTTGATGGCCTCGTTATATGAGAGCAGTTTTGCAAGACTGACTTTTATAGACGGAATAGAAAAATAATCCTCTGGCATAATTCATCAGAATTGTATTATATTTTTATTGACAGTTCAGAAAGGTTTTATTCATCTTCAAAAATTATTTTGGGTAGGGTCATGTAAACTTTTAATCAAACTTGAGAAAACTTCTAACAAGTTTCTTTGATATTTGAGCAGTAAGATTTCAAGGCATTTGTAATTTTCTTGAATTACGATCTCACCTTAAATACTTTTTGAATTGAGAAGTGGAACAAGGTTGTACAAAAGAGGGGCCCTGAAATACAAGCATCACAGAAAATTAGCCTCTGTACCCTTCCTTACATAATATTTGTCTAAAAGTCTTTTGTGTTTAATATTTATGTAGTTCATGGCTCTCCTTTGCATATGATACAATAATGCCTTTGTGGTTGTCTTAAAAGAAATGCATTGGCTTCTCTTTTCTTCTTTGAAGTGCATGGTGACTTGTGGCCGAGGGTTACGGTACCGGGTTGTTGTGTGTATTAACCACCGTGGAGAGCATGTTGGGGGCTGCGATCCACAACTGAAGTTACACGTCAAAGAAGAATGTGTCATTTCCATCCCGTGTTATGAACCAAAAGGTAAGTCTGTGGTGCATTGTAAATTCAAATCAAATGGTATTTCCAGCTCCCATTCCAATATTGTAGCATTTCCCTTTCAACTTACTACTTTCTTATAAAAATTGTTTTATTGACAGATTGCAATAGACCTTCCCATCTAGATAAAGAAGTTAGATATATGTGAATTATTCATCTGGAGGGAAAACTGAGCTCCTGTTGATTCAGTACAGATGGAGTAGCTCCTATTTAGTTTTATACTAACATTTCTTGGTGGACATAAGAAAATTAAATGCAGTCCCTCCCTTGAAGAAAAAGAATGGCGGGGGGGAGATTGAAAAAGGAGGGGAAGGAAAAGTAGAAGGAGGAAAAGACAGAAGACCAAGAAAAGGAGGAAGAAGTAGAGGAGGAGGAGGAAATTATTCTTTTACCAAGATTCTCATTCTTCTTTATAGCTACCTTTCCACTGGAGTGTAAGATTTTTGAGGGAGGAATGATGTCATCTTTATCATGTGTACTAATGCATGGAATGAATGAAAACTTCCAGTTCCCAGTGGGGATCTATGGATGCATTTATAATCTCTCCAGTAGTTCACATTTGTTCCACATGAAAGAGCAGAAATGGGTAGCATCCATGGATAGGAGGATTTGGCATCATCTCTCTGATATATGATCTTCTCTGTACATAATTATTTCCATGTTATTTAATGTTAACCATCCTCATGAAAAGTATCTTCCATCTTGAAATGGGAGAAAAGATTATTCCCAACTATTAGTAAGAAGGACTCCTCCTTAGTACTTGAGAGAGGATGGTAAAACTCTCTTGTTATTTCTGGGTTCATTATTCATACAAATAGCCTCTTAGTCATTCAACAAATATTTTTGAGTATGTCTATCTTGCAGAAAAATCACTAGTTGCCATGACAGGTACAAACATTGACTACGTAACTCCATCAGTGAAGTCTTTTTTCCTTCCTTCTGCATTTATGATACTTTCATAGCCACTTTCATAGTGTCCATAGTTTCCTTGAAGCACCCTAAAGTTATTTTTATTTCTCACTTCATAGATAGATTATTCCCTTCTTCACATCAAGGAGGCTTCAAAGGACAGAAAGGGGCAACAGTTTGTTCCTCCATGCCAGATGTAATTGGTAATCATCTCCCTCAACAACTACAACAATAGTAAAAGTTTGAGTAAACTATAACACAGATTCTTTCATCCCCCCCAACTTTCTTAACTTTCATGTTATTTGCCTTTCTCTATTAATTTTTGCATTCCATGGGCAAAAATAAAATGTGACCAAAGATAGCAAGCCGATATGGTTGAAGTAAGAGCTTCAAAGTATGAACAACAGAATAAGAGCTTCAAAGTATGAACAACAGAAATTGGTATTGATTTATAAAAGGCATTTTTATGTTAACTTTGACAGCAGATTCAACTGTATCGTGTGATCATTTTGGTTGCATTTTAATAATGTACTAATTTTTAAAAACTACAGCAGAAATGTTTAATTCATTCCAGCAGCCACCTAATGTATTGTACTAAGGAACTCAACTTGCATTTGAAAAATATGACCTCTTTATAAATGAAATCTTCAGCCAATATGATCATCTATCCAACTCCTTAATGATTAATAGTAATTAAGCTCATTCTTTATGTTCTCTTTTTCTTAGAAAAAAGTCCAGTGGAAGCGAAATTGCCTTGGCTGAAACAAGCACAAGAACTAGAAGAGACCAGAATAGCAACAGAAGAACCAACGTGCTTCCGGGACCTTTTGTGGGAGTAATCAGGGCATAGCCAGTTAACATGATATATGTAATTTTTGTACTCATTGGAGTACAGTGATACATTTAATATCCAAATGACCTGTATTTACAGACTCTAGAGAGCTTGAGCTGGCTAGAATTTTTCTTTATTTCACAATTCAGCAGTCCTCCTTTGGCAGTTTCTCTGAGCAGCACAGAAAAGACAGTGTTACTTAACTCAAAGCAGATCCAGTGGTCTGCTACCCTTAAGAGATTGGGGATAATTTCTAGGTTTTAACACATGTGATTTGACCATGAACCATCATAGTATCATACAAATAAACCAATCATTCCATGGGTAAGTCATGGTCAGTCTCTATAAAATCAGTTAAGTTGAAATGCATTAGTCGCCTGAGTGATCATAGGGAAATGGAAAGAACAAGGTACTAAGAGTATTGGAGCTTAGAACCACCCCTGCTAACTACATGACCTTAGACAAGTCTGATTTTTCTGTGTCTCATTCTCCTTACCTATAAAAGGAGCAGGTTGGGCTTGATCTCTCCAGGGTTCATTCCAACTTAAAAATCCAATAACTACCATCTGCATGTGATTTGATGGATCTGGATTGTAACAGTGCCAGTGGAAATTAAGAATCAAGAGGAAATCAAAGAAGCATTCTGGAGGTAGTTATATAGGGACAAAAAGAGAGCAAGAAATCAAAGGTGCTCTGAGATTTCTAGTCCAGGAATCTGTAAGAACAACAGCACCAATGATAGACTCAAGTAATTGAACAGAGCGGCTGGTTCTATGTCAAACATGTTAAGTCTTTCGTGCTGACAGGCTATCGATGAAGAGAGCAATTCCCAGAGCATCAGGGGAAAAGGGGTCTCAGCAGTAATCTGGCCACTTTCCCTCTCGGAGCAGGCATTTCTTCTTCAACACCTTCAGCAATGATCAGAGTTCACTGCATTAAGAGACACCTCATTCTTGTGTTGAGCAACACAAGTTATTTGCAAGATCTTTTTCTTCTGATGAGACAGAATAGACCTCCCAATTTGTGTTCTCTGAAGCAGAAAAAAATACATCTATGCCCCATCCCATGTGACAAATTTTCACAAATATGAAGAAAGCTGCCATGGATCCCGAGAGCTTTGTCTTTCCCAAGTTCATCATTCTTAGCCTTTTCAGCAGTCTTCATGCACTGTTGTTTTTAGATCCCTTCACAACCTCCTGTGCTTTTCAGAACCCACTCTCATTTGTCAATCTCCCTTTTAACTGTGGTCCAGCCCAGTGGTGAGCCCCAGGGCAGTGTGGGTTACTTCTCTTTGAGAAGGCACATGTGGCAAAGTGATGTGGGCCAACATAGCTGACACATCACACTCATGACAGGCACAGACTTCTCCACGTGGACCACTGTCAGTGCTGGCTATGACCACAGAAGAAACTGTGGACCATGTGAGGGTGAATGGCTTCACAGTATTTGAGTAAAAAGAGAAGAGTGTTGGGCTCCTGAAAGAATCTTGGAGATTTAGAGGAAGAGGGGGAATCAAAAGAGGAAGATGGTGAGGAAGTAAAGTAGTGAAGAGAGGGAGGAGTATGATCCAGGGAAGCTTATTATTCCAGAGACCAAAGGAGGAAGGAGTTTAAGGAGGCAAGCAGCAGATAGGATTCAAATCTCACAGAAAGACAAGGAAAATCCATGAGGAAAGAGAAAAGTCTGCTTTGATTAACAAGAAAGACTTTTTCAGTGAATTTTAGAGTAGTAGCATTCAAAGGGTAGAGAATAAAACATTGTGGATATTTCAGAAATAAATTTCCAAAAAAGAAGGAAATGGAGCAATGGGTATTTGAATACTAAAGAAGGAGCAAAGATTGGTAGTCAAGCTGATGGAAAAGTGTATATGTATGTGTTTGTTGTTTTTCATTTTGAAGTTAGGGCAGTCTTAAACAAATTAAAAAGATAGGGTTTTGCACAAGTCAGTTAGTATCTGTAGACCTTCCAACTGTACAAGGAAAGCATGAGGCTAAATGCTGCTGGAACCTTCTCACATCTCTGATCACCTACAATCCTGTAAGGGAAGGAGTCTATAGAAAGAAAAGGGTTTGAGACACTTGAGAGAGAGTGTGTGTAGTTGTCACAGAAGGCAGGTCACAGAGTCCTCTGACTAGAATGATGGGTCCTACCAAGATCTTTTGTTTTCAAAACACAGTTAGATGACAGTTGATAGTCCTATATGTCCTCTTTCCGTTAATAGGATTGCAGTCCATCCAGTTCCCCAGACTAGAAGCATGGAGTCTTTCTTGGCTCCTTCTCATTCTTCTCTGATGTGTAATTAGCCACTGAGTTGTGCCCACTATATTTACTAAAATCTTTCTTGGTTCCAGCTCCTCCTCTCCATCCAAACTGCCATCCTTGTACAGGTCCTGAAATCAATTCCTAGGACACCTACAACAGCTTTCTAATTTGCTCCTGAATTGCTTCCCTCAAATCCACCCCTACACAACACAGCCACCAGAGCAGTCTATCTAGGTAGGGCACAAGTCTAATTCTTTTTGTTTTTTTTTGAAACAGAGTCTCACTCTGTTGCCCAGGCTGGAGTGCAGTGGTGTGATCTCTGCTCACTGCAACCTCCGCCTTCTGGGTTCAAGCGATTCTCCTGCCTCAGCCTCCTGAATAGCTGGATTACAGGCATGTGCCACCACGTCAGGCTAATTTTTTGTATTTTTAGTAGAGACGGGGTTTCACCATGTTAGCCAGGATGGTCTCGATCTCCTGAGCTCGTGATCCACCCACTTCGGCCCCACAAAGTGCTGGGATTACAGGTGTGAGCCACCGCACCTGGCCAAGTCTAATTCTTTCTTTGCAATGTTCAGAATATCCAAATGTCTCCCCATCACTCAAAGATTTGTGTGGGTTCATACGTCCAATGGGACTTGGCAGGGTATTACTTTTCCTGGTCCCCAGCCTCATGTCTGGCCACCTCCTTTTTTTTTTTTTGCCTTGAGTGGGATGCTCCAGGCACACTGACTTTCAGGCTGTTTCTTGCCCACAGCAAGCTGCCTCTTGCTTCCTCTTTAATCACACTCCCCTCTTAATTGGGAGTGGCCCCACCTGTTAAGTCTTTTTCTGTAACTTTATTTTTAATCATAGAAAATTGCAGACTATTTAAAAGAGGAGAAAACAGTGTAATGAACCCCCATGTCATGTCCATAATCCAGTATCAACAGTTATCAACCCAGGGCCACTCTTGTTTCATTGAAACCATCACCACTGCCACTACCCCCTGAGCATTTTTGAAGCAAACACAGACAGCACATCATTTCATTCATAATTATGTATCTCTAAAAGAAGTCTTTAAAAAAATAATCAAAATACCATTTTTGAAATGCTATCCTGAATAATTCTATTCTATTCTAATACTTCTATCCTGAAGTGTTTGATCATCATCTTTTGTCTTTGTAATAAAACCCTCTAACTTAATGACAGGAACCACAGTTTTCTCGACATAGTAATTTTTCCCTTTTATTACAGTGGTTTCTGTGTAACAACCCGTCATGTCCCTCTTCCAGCCCCTCCCCTTTTTGCCCTGCTTCTAGAATGTACAGAACTGAGTGTAGTGTTAAGTTGCAGTAATGAACTGAGCAGAGGTCTGAAGTGTGCTTCTCTAGTCCTCTGTAGCACTCATTTATCACCATACCTGTGGCATCCTGGCATTTGCGTGGGTGCAGCCCAGGTGTTTGCTGCCTCTCCTGGTTTTCAGTGATGTTTCTGTTCTGGTCGGTGCTGTGGGGCGTGGCCTCGTGTGTGTCTTAGGCTGTCGAGGTGTCCCAGCGTATGGTTTTGCATTTGCCTCTCCGGGGTCCTGAGGGTTCTGTAGGTTTCACAGACTCTAGGTGAGTGTCGGTGGTCATTTCCTGACCTGTGATATCTATACCTAGATGAGTGGTGTGCTTTTGATTTCACTTCTACTCCCAGGGCAGGGCCGGATCTCTGATTTCTCGTGGGGCCTCTTGCTACCCAGAGCCTGGGACGGGCAGTGTGTTGCCCCCTGGCTGTGGTTGGCTGGCAGGCAGGTGATCCTGAGTGGCTCCCAGCCTTCTGCAGGAAGCTCGGGTTCAGTGGGTCGTTGTGTGCATTCCCGTGTGGGAGGTTGTGCTGAAGCCTGGCGGCTTGGCTCTGCTTTCAGAGCCCGGAACCTCTTGATTCCTGCTGTGTGTGCCCATGTGAATTTCGGTTTTGCACTTGAGGAGTTTCCTTGTGTACTCTCAGCTCCGCAATCTAATTTTTAGCAGCTTTTTTTTTTTTTTTTAAGACAGGGTGTCACTTTGTCACCCTAGCTGGAATGCAGTGGTGCAGTCTTGGCCTGCCAGGTTCAAGTGATTCTCCTGCCTCAGCCTCCCAAGTAGCTGGGACTACAGGTGTGTACCATCACACCTGGCTGATTTTTTTATAGAGATGGGGTTTCATCATGTTGGCCAGGCTGGTCTTGAACTCCTGATCTCAAGTAATCTTCCCACCTTGGCCTCCCAAAGTGCTGGGATTACAGGCATGAGGCACCGCCTGTGGCAGCTTTTGTGGTTACATTGTAGCCATTATTTGTGTTTGGTGCAGATGGTTGGGGTGGGGTGGAGGTTGCTGTTGCTAGTTGTTTAGCTCTTCTGCTGATCTTGAGCTTTTCCATATATGTGTTCATAGTGGGGTTACAAAAATTCCTCTAGAAAATACTTCAACTATTGTGGGTAAGAGTTTTTTTAGTCCAGTTTTTAAAAATACATAAGCTGAGAAGTTATTTTGTCTATTTAAATAATACTTCAAATTGAGTTTTATTCGGTGTTTAGTAAGACTTTGAAATTCACTCATTTTTAGGGGTTCTAAGTGAAAATTGTTTTTCTCCTTTCAGTTGCATGCTGCCATTAGTCACCAGGTTGACCCGGAATTCCTTGGTTTAGGTCTGGGCAGCGTCCTCCTGAACAGCCTGAAGCAGACGGTGGTGACCCTGGCCAGCAGCACAGGCATGCTGAGCACCGTGCATTCAGCCTCCCAGGCCATGCTGCAGAGCGGCTGGTCCGTGCTGCTGCCCACCGCCGAGAAGCAGGCCCGGGCGCTCTCTGCTCTCCTGCCCTGCGCAGGTGGGCTCGGGGAAGGAACAGGAGAGGGCATGGGTCAGGGTGCTGGGAGGGGATGGAGTTTCACTCAAATTGGCACACACTTTCTAGTTCAGTTTCAGGCAATGAAGTGAACATAAGTCCAGGTCGTCGATTCATGATTGATCTTCTGGTGGGCAGCTTGATGGCTGCTGGAGGGTTGGAGTCAGCCTTACACGCAGCCATTACTGCAGAGATCCAGGTATGGCCTTGGAGGCACACGTGACCTGGTGGTGCGCTGAGATCGGAAATACCACACTCACACATGTGAAGAATAACTGAAAACAGTAAAACACTCAACTTTTATCATATCCAAGTATTTTCTTAAATTAAAATTCTTTTATGTGCTAATTTTAAAAATTATTGAGATGATTTAATTGTGATAAAATACTGCATGTTGCCTGTTTCAGTGAAGTTAACAGATAACCTGTTACTCAGGAAGACCATTCCCGTCACCCGGAAAGATCCCTGTGCCCTTGGCACTTGCAGCCAGGATACTCCCCTGCCCTCAGATGAGATGCATTTCGCCTGCTCTGAGTGTCGCAGCAATATAACTGTATAGTATGCACTCTTTCCTGCCTGGCCTTGGAGAATGATTTTCAGATTCACTCACTGATGTGTCTATTGTGACTTCGTTTTTATTATTGGGAAGTTTTCCATTTTCTGGGTGTAGTACTCTTTGTTAGTTCATTCTCCTATTGAAGGACATTAAATTGTTTTTGGTTTTTGTTTTCTTTTTTTTTTTTTTGAGACAGGGTCTTGCTCTGTCACCCAGGCTGTATACAGTGACCTGATCTTGGCTCACTGCAGCCTTGTCCTCCTAGGCTCACAGGATCCTCCCACCTCAGCCTCCTGTGTTGCAGGGACCACAGGCATGTCACCATGCCGGGCTAGTTTTTTGATTTTTTTTTGTAGAGACAAGGTGTTACTGTGTTGCACAGGCTGGTCTCCAACTCCTGGGCTCGGGATCCCCCCACCTTGGCCTCCCAAAGTGTTGGGATTACAAGCGTGAGCCACCACGCCCAGGCTTTCTTGTTTTTGGCCGTGTAGAGCTGCCACGATTGTGCTGTGAACAAGTACTTTAGTGAACATATGTCCTCCCTTTGGGTAAACACTTGGAGTGGAATTTGTTAGGTTCTGGGGTCAGTGTGTGTTCATAGTTTCCCAAAGTGGCTCTGCCATTTACATTTGAGCCAGGACTTCTGTGTGTGAGAATTCTAGCTCCTTCTTGTCCTTACAGAGCAGCTGGATGCTGCGTGTGTGGGGCAGATCACATTGGGTTTTGTGAGAGCCAGTAGCAGGGTTAAGGATTTTAGGGACTTCACGGAAGGAGGCTGGAGAGCATCAGCAGAGGCAGCCTGGACCTTGGATCTGTAAAAAGAAGACACTGTTTGAAACTGCACAACTGAGTTGGGGTTTCCAACAGGGCAGGTGGAGGCCTGTGGGTAGGTGTGTGCGGCAGCCACAGAGGCTGGGATAGCTTGGCACTGGGGTCAGGGCTCAGCCAGCCTGTGTCTTCACACCTGGTAATGAGATCACTTGTAAACAATTTCTGTTTATGAATTACAGGATATTGAAGCCAAAAAACAAGCACAGAAGGAAAAAGAAATTGATGAACAGGAAGCAAATGCCTCAGCATTTCATAGAAGCAGGACTCCATTGGATAAAGACCTTATTAATACGGGGATCTGTGAGTCTTCTGGCAAACAGTGTTTGCCTCTGGTTCAGCTCATACAACAGCGTCTTAGGTAAATCGTATTAGCTGTATTGTATTGTGTTTTATTTATTTACTTTTTTTTGTATTTTTGAGACAGAGTTTTGCTCTTGTTGCCCAGGCCGGAGTGCGGTGGCACGATCTTGACTCACCGCAACCTCCGCCTCCCAGGTTCAAGTAATTCTCCTGCCTCAGCCTCTCGAGCAGCTGGGATTACTGGCGTGCACCACCACGCCCCACTAATTTTGTAGTTTTAGTAGAGATGGGGTTTCTTCATGTTGGTCAGGCTGGTCTTGAACTCCCGACCTCAGGAGATCCACCCACCTTGGCCTCCCAAAATGTTCAGATTACAGGCATTAGCCACCACGCCTGGCCTATTTATTTTACTTACTAGCGTTTTTTTTTTTTTTTGTGATGGAGTCTCTCTCTATCGTCCAGGCTGGAGTGCAGTGTCAATGATCTTGGCTCACTGCAACCTCCACCTCCTGGGTTCAAGCTATTCTCCTGCCTCAGCCTCCCAAGTAGCTGGGACTAGAGGTGTCTGCAACCACACCTGACCGATTTTTGTGTTTTTAGTAGAGATGGGGTTTTACCATATTGGTCAGGCTGGTCTCAAACTCCTGACCTCAGGTGATCCACCTGCCTTGGCCTCTCCAAATGTTGGGATTACAGGCGTTAGCCACTGTGCCTGGCCTGTATTGAATTTTAATAGGTGATTATTGGTTTTCATATTAAGATAGTGAAATCCAGCACGAGGATCTCAAAACTTTGTTTGGTGATTGAAGGAATATTCTGAAAATTACCTAGTATGGATTTTAGGGTAAAGAGCAGACCCTTTTAAATATAGGTGAGAGGAGAAGTTGGAGGGCGAGGGCATGATGATGTTCAAAAGTTTTTCCAGAACAGAAATTGGGTGTGCAGTAAACCTGTAAAAAGATTCTTGCTAATAAGCAGGTGGATGTAAATGAAAATCATCATGGAAGTAAGTCACGTGGCGACTTACTCTTCTCCAGGCCTTGCTGCCGGCTTTTACATGTTTATTGTTTTTGCGTTCTTGTCATCTGCTCGGTAGATGGCAGCTTCCAGGTGCTCCTAAGGGGCCGGGAAAGAGAGTGAGAAGGCACGGAGGTTGCCAGGTCATCCCGTTTGGGGCCCCGCCCTCATCACCTCCCTCAACCGGGTCTCCTGCAACTCTTGGTGGGCCACCTCGGCCACCGTTTCGCCCTGAGCTTCCTGCTGCTGCAGCTGGGCAGTGCCTCCTTCTCAGAGGCCAGCTGCTGATAGGTGGCCACACACTGCTGCAGGTGACCCAGGTAATGGTCTCGCTGCTGCTGCAGACTCTGAGCCTCTTGGCTCTTCAGCTCCACCTGCAGGATAGGCGTCAGGGTAGGTAGTGGCTGGCTTCCAGATTCTGGGCCCATAAACAGGGTGGCGAGGGCACTGCGGGGCTCTGTCGCCTGCCCAGGCCCCTTGCCCTGGCCCCTTCCTCCAGGCCTAAATGACTGCCTCCCTTGCCTAGAGGCCCATGCCTCCCTCCCCAGCCTCAAATCTCACACCCTTCTTCCCACCATTTAAACTGTAGGCCACAGACTGGTGGAAAAGCAGAGGGAGCCAACCACCATCTGCTAAGTTGTGGTGAGGTCGTTCTGTATGATCTCCAGGGTTTCCACGCACCTTCGTCTGCTCCCCCCAGAGCTCGGCCTTCCGCCCCAGCTCCCCCAGCCTCTCCTCCAGCTCCTGCAGCCTCACCTCCAGTTCCTGCATCTTCTCCTCCTGGTGCCGCAGCCTCACTTCCTGCTCCCACATCTTCTCCTCCTGCCTCCGCATCTTCTCCTCCTGTTCCTGCATCTTCTCTTCCTGTTCCTGCATCATCTCCTCCTGCTCACGTATCTTCTCCTCCTGCTCCCGCATCATATCTTTCTGCTTCCGCACCTTCTCTTCCTGCCTCCACATCTTCTCCTCCTGCTCCCGTATCTTTTCCTCCTGCTCGCGCATCTTCTCCTTCTGCCTCCACATCTTCTCCTGCTCCCGTATCTTCTCCTCCTGCCTCCATATCTTCTCCTCCTGCTCCTGCCTCTTCTCCTCCTCTCGTATCTTCTCCTGCTCATGCATCTTCTCCTCCTGCCTCCACATCTTCTCCTCCTGCTCGTGCATCTTCTCCTCCTGCTCCCGTATCTTCTCCTCCTGCCTCCCCATCTTCTCCTCCTGCTCCCATATCTTCTCCTCCTGCCTCCCCATCTTCTTCTCCTGCTCCCGTATCTTCTCCTCCTGCCTCCACATCTTCTCCTCCTGCTCCCGTATCTTCTCCTCCTGCTGGTGCATCTTCTCCTTCTGCCTCCACATCTCCTCCTGCTCCTGTATCTTCTCCTCCTGCCTCCACATCTTCTCCTCCTGCTCCTGCCTCTTCTCCTCCTCCCGTATCTTCTCCTGCTCGTGCATCTTCTCCTCCTGCCTCCACATCTTCTCCTCCTGCTCCTGTATCTTCTCCTCCTGCTTGTGTATCTTCTCCTCCTGCCTCCACATCTTCTCCTCCTGCTCCTGCCTCTTCTCCTGCTCACGTATCTTCTCCTGCTCCTGCCTCTTCTCCTCCTCCTCCCGTATCTTTTCCTGCTCGTGTATCTTCTCCTCCAGCTCCCGTATCTTCTCCTCCTTCTCTCGCATCATCTCCTCCTGCCTCCGCATCTTCTCCTCCTGCTCCCGTATCTTCTCCTCCTGCTCTTGTATCTTCTCCTCCCGCTCCCGTATCTTCTCCTCCCTCTCCCGTATCTTCTCCTCCTGGCTCCACATCTTCTCCTCCTGTTGCTGGTTCAGGCGGTTCCACAACTCGTTCTCTTCCACCTGGGCTTGGAGCTTTGCTGACACACTCTGCAGCTCCTTACCCAGGTGGTCAGCCTCCGCCTGCAGCTGCTGCTGGAATAGTGAAAGTGTTGGTTTGAACCTCAGAAGGAAACAGACTCATGAGCTAGCCATATAAATGTAATCTATAGGACAGGCACGGGGGCTCACGCCTGTAATCCCAGCACTTTGGGAGGCCGAGGTGGGCGGATCACGAGGTCAGGAGATGGAGACCATCCTGGTTAACACAGTGAAACCCCGTCTCTACTAAAAATACAAAAAATTAGCCGGGTGTGGTGGCGGGCGCCTGTAGTCCCAGCTACTTGGGAGGCTGAGGCAGGAGAATGGCGTGAACCCGGGGGACGGAGCTTGCAGTGAACCAAGATTGCGCCACTGCACTCTGGCCTGGGCGAAAGAGTGAGACTCCAACTCAAAATAAATAAATAAATAAATAAATAAGTAAGTAAATAAATAAATGTAATCTATAAAATAATGGTTTTCATCCAGTATCCTTTAAAAAAATATTTTAAGCACTAACTCTGAGATTCTGATTCCCCAGGCAGGGCCCCAATTTGTACATTTTTAGCACACTCTAGAGGATTCTATGGTGGGACCAGAACAGGGACCCAAATTTTCCAGCTCTTGGCTGGAGCCTCCCCATACCCTGCATGATCCCTAGACCAGCTGGGTGGGGCTCCCACAACCCCCGGGGCTGCAGCCGCTCACCTGTGGCAGCAGGAGCTTGGCCCTCTCCAGCTTTCTTTTTAGCTCCTTTACGTTGAGCTGGATCTCAGACTTTTCAGATTCTACAAGTCGAAGTTTTTCTTGTAGTTCGGCATTTTTCTCCTTCAGCTCCTCATCGGTTATGCTATGGCCAGAGGCAGTAGAGAAAGGAATGAATGAAGAACAGAAAGGACCGCTTTGGTGATCAACCCTCTACTTTCAACCCACAACCACAGAACCGTGGCATTGGTAGGGACCCCAGGAATTAAAAGTCCCAGGTGGCAGGCCAGAGAGAAGACATGAGTTGCCTGAGGCTACCCCATGAGTCAGTGGCACAGCCTGAACTAGAGCTTCCCTGTGCACACATGAAAACCTGTAGGAGCCTCTCCCCATGCTCACCTGTACCCCCCACCTCCCAGCACACCACCCATGCTAAGGGCCCCCAGACCTCCCATTCCACCTTCCCCCATCCTACGTGTTCCTGTACAGTTCCAGACTCAGGGTGTCCCTCTCCTTTGTTAACTCCTCGATGTACTGCAAATAGAGAAAGGTTAAGTCAAGACAGAGCAGGCAGAGGAGTAGCTGGATGACCAGGAACAACAGCTACTGTGACTACTCCACAGTAAAACTCCCTCACTCTCAATCACACCTGACATGTTCTCAAGGCATTTCCAAGCCCATGGTCTCATTTGTTTTTCGTTTGTTTGTTTGTTTGTTTTGGCAGAGTTTCATTCTTGCTACCCTGACTGGAGTGCAATGGCATAATCTCGGCTCACCACAACCTCCGCCTCCTGGGTCCAAGTGATTCTCCTGCCTCAGCTTCCCGAGTAGCTGGGATTACAGGCGTGTGCCACCACACCCGGCCAGTTTTGTATTTTTAGTAGAGATGGAGTTTCTTCATGTTGGTCAGTCTAGTCTTGAACTCCTGACCTCAGGTGACCCACCCACCTCGGCCTCCCAAAGTGCTGGCATTACAGGCATGAGTGAGAGCACCCGGCCCTCATTTGTTTTTCAAAGAACTCAGTGAAGGTGGAAGGGACAGGGAAAGAGACTGAATTTAGGGCTGGCTAACAGGGGCCCAGAGAGATCAGATAATATTGCTATTGTTATTATTCTTATTACTACCACTGTTGGAACCTTTATTGAGTGCTTCACCAGGCACTATGCTAATAATCCTATTTAATCCTCATAACCTCCATAGGAGATGGTTACCATTATTATCTCTATTTTGTAGATGAAAAACATGTGGTATTAAAGGTTAAGTGCTGCCTAAGATCACCTACAGCTGGGATTTCAACACCCAGGTATATCTGATTCTCTAAGCCCATTCTTTCGCTGGAGGTAGGGGCACAGTTAAGAAGGAGGAAATTAATCCTTTGTTGAATTTTTGAAAGGATGATACGTTCGCATAGTCCAAAACTCAGAAAGTCCAGAAGGGAAATATCTCCCCCCCACACTGTGCCTCTATCCTGAGTTTTTTTTATGAATCCTTACAAACATGTTTTATGTATATTACCATAATACATACACACACACACATATATACCTGCTCCCTCTCTCCACACAAATAATAACATACTCAAGATACTCTTCTGCACCTTTATGGTACAAGTACCCTAACCGCCACTTAGGACTTGGCCAAGGCCACAGCCAAGGATGGGCAGGGCGGTCACTTGGCCTCTGAGCTCTATGTCCAGTGCTCGCTCCCCACAGTGCTCCCCAACTCATCCGCAGCAGCCCACTCAGCCCCAGTCTGCCTCTAACAACCACACACAAAAGCAGCAAGAAATGGCAATGCTGCCTTCTGGGCAGGACACTCCATCCTACAGAAGGGAACTTTAGGCTCACTCCTCCATCTGCGAAGCTGGGCTCCCAGGGTATGGGGCAGTGGTTGGACTCACCTTATCCGCCTTCTCCTTCTGTGTAGTGACGGCAGAGAGAGCCTGCTCTAACTCTCCTGCAAACTTCCATGAATCATGCAGGCGGCCGATCAGATCCCTGGCCTCTCCTGGAATGAGAGACATTCAGATGTGGCCCAAAGGACTCCCCCTAAAGGCCTGTCAAAGTGCCAGGTTCAAGGATGACGGGGTGCCAGATTCCCACCTTCCAACTGCTTGACAGCTTGCTGGCTGTAATAGAGTGCCGTCTGAAGCTCGGTTTTCTGACATGTAAGGATTCGTATGGTATGAACCTGGGCCTTTGGGAGAAAAGACAAGCAAATGCTGAAAGAGAAGCAAAGAAACATTCCCCAGAGGACAGGAGGGAACTTCACACCCTCCACTCACCTCTAGCTCCCTCCTTAGAGCTTCCTGATGTTGGTGGTTTGCCTTCTTTTCCTATAGAAAGAGGAAGACAGAGCTCTTGCTAGGAGGAGGCAGAGATGGCACAGCAAGAGACATGCCCCCAGAATGGCACCACTGCCCCAGGACAGGCCCACCCATGGGACCAGTTTATCAGGGACCCTGTGGGGATGGGGTGGAATAAGGGGGGTGAGACTTCTTCCCCAGGCTAGGAGTGGGGGAGATGAGACTGGGACCTCTACATCTGAGTGCCCCCAAACCCAGCGGTCGTGTCGTGAGCAAACAAAGAAATCACGTTACTTCTTCCAGCTGAGCTCGGTTCTGTTGTTTCTGTGGGGAGAGTCAAAGGAAGGTGACTGAGGGTGGCCCCCTCGACTCTATTCCCCAGGCCAGGAAGCGGTAGGCAGGGGTCAGGAATGGATTTAAAAGGCACAGTTCTCAGACCCAATGGGAACACAAACTGGTCAACTCTCCTCAACTCCCAAAGAAGAAGGATTTGGGTCTTTGTTGGTTTTTGCCCACAGCCACGGAACTCAAAGTCTGAAACTAGATTCTCTTGAAAAGACAGTAACAGAAACCTTCAGAGATGGAGTGTGAGAAAAGCCCACCCTTCTGCCAGCTTGTGATTTAGAAAGGTGCATTCATTCAGCAAACGTTGAGCACATACGGGCCAGGGACCGTTCCTCACAGCGGGGATA
Source organism: Pongo abelii (assembly GCF_028885655.2). Taxonomy (NCBI): domain Eukaryota; kingdom Metazoa; phylum Chordata; class Mammalia; order Primates; family Hominidae; genus Pongo; species Pongo abelii. The sequence goes on along the minus strand of NC_072001.2, from coordinate 21,762,546 downwards.
GAGGTCAGAAAAGGCAGACAGGAGTCCTTGGCCCTGAGGTTTCCATTCTAGTGGGCCTTTAACTGTCAGGCTCTCAGAGCTAACAGAAACCTCTGATACTCTCTAACTCTACCTCAGGAAATGCATGCCCAAGAAGGAGAGTTTACAGCAGGCCCTGGACTAGGGATTAACATAAAAACACAATGATAAATCTCATTTAAACTTCACAAATACAAGTAAAACAATACCACTCCTGTTTTACAGATGTGAAAAGAGAGGCCCAAAGAGCTCAAGCAATTTGCCCTAAATCATATCCCTAGCAGATGGAGAGGTAGGATTCAAATCCAGAATTCTTAACCAGTACCTGGCAGTTCTTCCACAATCTTAACAATTACCCTCCACCACCCCTTGGGCCCTCTGTCCCCAGGAGCCTGGCCAGCCAAGACTCACATCCTCAGGTGAGTGGCAACCATCAGAAGTGGTTGTCTCAGGGTTAGTGCCATTATTTATTTTCTTCTTTTTGGTGTCACTTGCTCCTGCACCAACACTAGGGTTGGTCTGGGCATGATGGTCTCTCAACTGTGGAAAGGAAGAGCAGTGATACTCATGAGAACTACAAGCTCCTACAGTCACATCCTGCTTTACAGTTTATATTAAATACTCTTATAGACCATCTGATTTAATGCCACCAACTGTAGGAAATGTTGTCACAATCACTTAGTGACTGAGAGAGATTGATACCATGGCTGAAAAAAAAGGCAGTAATGGAACTTAAACTCAGTTTTCTGACTCTGAGCTCTGGGATTTTGCCACAAATCAGCAGCTGCCAGGGACCAAAACCAGAGACAGAGGTAGAAAAGCAAATATTAAGTAGGCAGGAACTGTACACCCTCACACGTCTGTTAGTGTTAAGAAGTACACCAGTACCTCTCAAACCTTTACACCAATGTATCCTCATGGCAGAAGGCAGCCTTTCTGTTAAATCCAGGAATTTAGCAGAAAGAGGACAACCCAAGCCTCATTTCAGAGAGAAGTCTTGTATACTCTTATAAATCTATGTGACTTTCATCCCTAAGTACATTAATGTTTCATCTCTCAATAGAATCAAGGGAAACTGATGCTTCAGAAAGATGCCCCATATTTATCCTGTGGCACTCAAAGTACCCCAGGTTGAGATGAGATGAGGAAGACTCAAGCTGTCAAGTCCAGTTTCCCAAGATCTGTTCCACAGAAGATAAGCAGATCTCACTCCAGAAACCAGTGACTGAGGGGCACTCTGGTCCCAGAACAATGGAGAATTCAAATCTGAGGTGCAGAACTCAGAAAAAATGTTAAAGTGTCTCTGGAGAGTAGAAGCCTGGGAGAAAACCCAACCCAACCCGTTCTCCCATTGCCACCCAGAGACACTGTCAACATGTGGAGCTCATGGGGGAGGTGTAGGCTTTTCACCCTGTCAACGTCTGTGGTAAGGAAGTCAGGCAGCCTGAAACCTCTCTCTTCTAGGTCCCACGGTCCCCATTCCCCTTCCAGCTGGAAACCTGTGCTGCAACCAGAGGAAACAGAAGTGGGCAAGAACACTTGGGGGACTGGGTACTAAGACCAAAGGCTGGTCTCATGGTAGTAATGACAGTTTGTAGAGGTACTGTGACATCACTACATTCCACTCCTCGGTGGAGTGGCGGGGGTGGGGGGGACACATGAGTGCAATGCCCAAGTTGCCGCATTGAGACTGGGGAGGGGGGGTCACAAAATTGGGACCCATGTCCTTGGAGACATGACCCCAAAGAGCCCCGGGAGGTCAGGCTTGGGGCGGCAGGAGGTGAGGGCCAAGTAAGGAGCAAGGAGCCCCAGGAGTCACATCCCCAAAGTCACCCTGTGGCAACTGGTGAGGGCAGGTTCTGGGGCACCCAGGTCCTTGGGGATGTGAGCCCAAAGAGCCCAGGGAGGTCGGGTTTGGGGTAGCAGGAGGTAAGGGCACAGTATGGAGTTGGAAGCCCCGGGAGTCACCTGCTCAAAGTCACCCTGGGGTGCCAGGCAGGGCAGGGGCAGGACTCATGTGGGGGTTGGCCTGACTGACAAGATTTTGGTGTGGGGATCCCAGAGGTACTGGGGGGGCCCAGCCCGGTGTGCCTCAGGAGTGGCACAGACTGGCAGCAGTTCAGCTGTCAGAGGGGTCCTCAGCTTGGGTTGGGGTGCTGGTGCATTTACCTTTTCCTTGGCCTCGGCCAATTTGTTCTGTCGGGTTTCTTTGTTCATCGTGGGTTGGGTAGGGAGGTGGGGTTGGGTAGGGGGGCGGGGATGGGTAGGGAGGTGGGGGTGGGTTGGGAGGTGGGGGTGTGTAGGGAGGTGGGGGTGGGTAGGGAGGTGGGGGTGTGTAGGGAGGTGGGGGTGTGTAGGGAGGTGGGGGTGGGTAGGGAGGTGGGGGTGGGTAGGGAGGTGGGGGTGTGTAGGGAGGTGGGGGTGTGTAGGGAGGTGGGGGTGGGTAGGGAGGTGGGGGTGGGTAGGGAGGTGGGGGTGGGTAGGGAGGTGGGGGTGGGTAGGGAGGTGGGGATTGTCAGGGATGTGGGGTTGGGGCCACATCAGCATGATCCAGGTGAGGACAACTATACACCTCCAGTCACCTCTAAGTCGCTGTGTGACTGAGCCAGAGGAGGCGTAACCAGGGCTGCACTAGAATGCAGAATAGGGGCGTGGCCTCAATGCTTGAAGCCCATTGGCCAATGAGAAAGATGAAAGGAAAAGGAGGCGTGGCCAGACAGCAGCGTGTCATGAAGGACCTGTGTTGTCACAAGGAAAGCTGCCCATGCAACTGCTGTCCCCGCCCACTCCAGGAGAGGGGCGGGGCTGGCTTTCACTTGAAAAACTTTAAAACTTTATTACCTCAGTTGAGGTACAAATCCTATTAAAATGGAAATTTTATAGTGTGCTTGATGATTGATAAAGCAGACTTTAGTATCCAACATTCCAATAAGATAAAGTAATCACAATGTTTTCTCTTTTTTGGAAAAACTTTCTCTTATTCTCCTACGTTAGTGTTAAGTTTAAAAAAAAAAAAAAAACAAGAAACATGTCTAATATCTTTAAAAACACAAAGCGTTTGAGCCAGGCGTGATGGCTCATGCCTGTAATCCCAGCACTTTGGGAGGCTGGGGCGGGTGGATCACCCGAATTCAGGAGTTCAAGACCAGACTGGCCAACATGATGAAACCCTGTCTCTACTAAAAATACAAAAGTAGCTGGGCATGGTGGCAGGTGCCTGTACTCCCAGCTACTGGGGAGGCTGAGGCAGGAGAATCCCTTGAACCTGTGAGGCAGAGGTTGCAGTGAGCCAAAATCATGCCACTGCACTTCAGCCTGGGCTACAGAATGAGACTCTGTCTCTAAATACATACGTACACACACACACACACACACACACAAAGCTTTCCGTTTAATAAGCACTCAAAATTCTTTACAAGGTTAAAGCAAATACAGGACCTTTCTAAAGTAAGGCTAAATGCTAAGTGATGGGGGAGAGAAAAAGGACATAAATAACTCCCACTCTCATGAGGTTAATCACTAAATCCTATTTTTCTAGAATCACCTGGCCTCTAAGCCCTGAAAATGAAACTGAATTTCTCACTAGATACTTGGCTATGACTTGCAATCATGAAAACCAAGAATTGTGTTATGTCACTGTGTATTGCTTGTTACCTGGGATCAAGCATTGACTTTTTCATGATTTGCTCCATTACCTGTGTGCTTCTTATCTCAGACCAAACTAAGCTTTTTTATAGAGTTCTACAATTTACAGTTAGTATGTAAGAGTGGCTCTCAAACATACAGTCTCTGGACCAGGAGCACCTGGGAACTTCTTGTAAGTGTAAATTCTCAGGCCCCACCCTAGACCTGATGAATCAGAAACTCTGGAGTAGGGCCCAGCAATCCGTGCTGCAATAAGCTGTCCAGGTGTTCAGGAACCTCTGCCATACAGCAGGTAGAAAAATGTGTTTCCTTCTGTAGGTCCAAAGCCAGGGATACTATATGTTCTGTCTTGATATGAAACAATTACATGGGGCTCTCCTTTTTTGGTGTTATAGGGACAACCATGTATGAGGTCTCTAAGCAGAAGTTCACACCCTTATTGGGGTGATGCTGGCATATAGGAGTGTGTGTGTGTGTGTGTGTGTGTGTGTATTTGTTTTGAGACAGGATCTCACTCTGTTGCCCAGGCTGGAGTGCAGTGGTGTGATCTTGGTTCACTGCAACCTCTGCCTCCCAGGCTCAAGCAATCCTCCTGCCTCAGCCTCCCAAGTAGCTGGGACAAAAGGTGCACACTGCCGTGCCTGGCTAATTTCTGTATTTTTTGTAGAGGTGGAATTTTTCCATGTTGCCCAGGCTGGTCTTGAATTCCTGAGCTCAAGCAATCTGCCTGCCTTGGCCTCCCAAAGTGCTGGGATTACAGGCATGATCAGGCATATGTTTTTAATGACCACTTTGCCAAAAGTCAATTAGTTAAATCATCTGTTCAACCAAATGACCAATTCACTGAAATTACTGAATTCATCATGTTAATATATTGGCAATATTTTTCTTCTTCTATTTATAAAGTTATAGCAATTGATATTCATAAAAATATTGGATGGGGACTTTTAAAAATAGATTTTGAAGGTCTCTGGTTCATCTTACTTGATGGGTTATAAAGACAAAACCAAAACAGTATTTTAAACAATATTTAATTTGTGTCAAGCCAAAAGAATAAGTAGTAGAAGAGACTGAATATGTCATAGCTTAAGCTGCAGACCTTGAAAGGGGAAGTCTAAGGACAGAAAAAGAGAAGATGTTAGGGGAAGAGTTGGGGGAGGGACTGAGAGTAGGGGGAGGCAGAGGAGGTATGTGGAGTCTGGGATGGTATGGGGTGGGGCTGAGGAAATTCAGGGGGGCTGTGGTGCAGGGAAGAATCTGAAGACCCAGGAGGACCTCCTTCCCCAGTTCCCTAGAGCTGCCTTATGTCTCATTGTTTATCTTCTATGTGTTGCTATAGACTTTATAAATAGTTAAACAAGTTTTAGCAACATTGAAAATTTCAGGTCATTGATTTCACTGTATATTAGTCATTGGAAATTCTTCCAGTAAAATGGGCTTTGGTAAATTGCCTGGAGCTATTGCATCTCATGGTCCATCATGTGCAGACGTTGCCCAAGGTGCCAATGGGATGTTATACATAGTTGGTCCATTTAGAGGAAGGAAGTCAATTGTGTTTGGGAGAGAAGTGCAGGAATAGTTCAATCAGAGTGGGCTAAATGGCAAAACACAGACAGGAAGGCCAGTAGAAGACTGGGGAAGAAACTATTCTGTGGTTGGTATCAAAAACAGCTCTGAGAAGCATGCGGTCCTTATCTGCAAAAGAAAGGTGGGCCATGACATACCTGGCAATGTGCATATTCTGTTTATTTTGGTGGATAAAACCACTGGCTTGGGATTCTGCTAGCTTTGAATCTACCACTATCTTAACTAATATAGATTTTTCTCTGCACAGGAAAAGTTCCTACTTTCTCAGATGACTGAGGAAAAATGCCCTGTAAATTTCCACAATGTCCATTATGGTTTCTGAAGAGGTCAATTAAGAGTACCGCTCTAGAGCTGAGTAGCTCAGCTCTACTGTAAGAGTCCAGCAGCACCTGTTCAAAACTCAGAAACAACTTTTTTATTTTTATTTTTTTCTGGTGTCAAAGTCAGAATTTGCAGATTCCATCTAAAAGAAGCTCAGGCTTGATTCTTTTCCTAACAAAAAGAGAAGATCCTAAATATGTATATATATTCAGAAGACTATAAATGTATGTGCATAAATAGAATAGTCGCTTACTACTCTTACCCTATTAGATAAAAAATTTAAGATATGCACTTTTTTTTTTTTTTGAGATGGAGACTCATTCTGTCACCCAGGATGGAGTGCAGTGGCACGATCTCAGCTCACTGCAAGCTCTGCCTCCCAGGTTCATGCCATTCTCCTGCCTCAGCCTCCCAAGTAGCTGGGACTACAGGTGCCCGCCACCATGCCCAGCTAATTTTTTTTTGTATTTTCAGTAGAGACGGGGTTTCACTGTGTTAGCCAGGATGGTCTCGATCTCCTGACCTCGTGATCTGCCTGCCTCATCCTCCCAAAGTGCTGGGATTACAGGTGTGAGCCACAACTCCTGGCCAAGATATGTACTTTTTATATGTTTCCAAATACTATTTTTGCTGTTGGAGTTTCATATATGCAGCACAGTGTCCCTAAAGACCTGGTCAATAATTGTTGACTTGAATTTGAAATTTTAAGCTCTCCCAAAGAAAGTTATCAGATATGCCAAGATGCAAACTTAGTGTAAAAATATGGTGATAATTTTCTTTCATGAGCAAACAACTACTTTGGGAAATACATTTAATTAGAAAATTTTCAAGCTAAAGACAACATTTCTTTTGGAGAAATTGCGTGGCTAAATTTTATAACTTGGCAAACATGCTTTGCTGATAGCAAATAAGTAAGCTTTTCCTACAAATAATGCTTTTGTATTCAACACAGTGGATTTTTAGTCCACGTTAGGAATGCGAGTTTTTAAAAAATGTTGCATAGTAAGTTGGTACATGTATATGCACAGACATACACATAAAGTGAACATTAAATTGAATCATAGAAATATATTTATGGGCTGGGCATGGTGGCTTATGCCTGTAATCTCAGCACTTTGGGAGTCCGAGGCAGGCAGATCACGAGGTCAGCAGTTCGAGACCAGACTGGCAACCATGGTGAAACCTAGTCTCTACTAAAAATACAAAAATTAGCTGGGCGTGAGGGTGGGCGTCTGTAATCTCACCTACTTGGGAGGCTGAGGCAGGAGAAGTGCTCGAACTCAGAAGGCGGAGAAGGTTGCAGTGAGCCAAGATCATGCCACTGCACTCCAGCCTGAGCCACAGAGCAAGACTCCATCTTGGGGGGAAAAAAAGTATGTATATATATATATATACAATTAATAAGACTGATGTCTTATTAATTGAAGAAAGCAGGTGAATAATACTGTATAAAGACTGATCCCTGTTTATGATAAGTATGTGTGTGCATGTACATTTAAGCATATAAAGTCTAAGTACATATCTGCATATTAACCTTTTCCATAGCTATGAGTTATATCAAAAGAAAAGCAAAGAGAAGTTGTTTGTAATTAGAGCTGCATTATAGGTTCATTTTATTTGCATATGACAATTGTTCTTGAGCCATTCAATGTGATATTGTCTGTTTCTATTTGCCATTTGTATTGGTACCAGCCATGTTCTTCAGAGCACTCTTGAGGTGGTAAGAGTTCCTAAAGATGGTAAGTAAAATGAAGGGGAGATCAAAATCTTCAAATTCTATGGTTCTTAGTGACTCTTTCCTGATGATAGACTTGAGTTGCCATAGGTCCTTACTGAGCTGCCTGTTATTTGTATCAATTATATCTCCAAAGTGCTCTGAAATCCTCAGTGAATACAACAGTAGGTAAAGAAATAGCCAGTCCTTATGAGGACTTAGTGATTTTTAATTTTTATACAGCTCTTTCCTTCTAGGACAGCTCAGATTACTTTATGGAAATTTTCTCAAATCACACGGAATCCCTGTGAGAAGTAAGATAAGGAATTTTTTATCAAACTTAAGAGAATATGATATAATTTTCACACCTTTAGAGGTGGCAATAGAAGAAATACTATAGAAACAAATCAGGGAACATTAACTTGGAAAATTAAAGTAAAATAAATGAATAATTATTGCTGCATGCATTGTCATACACTCTTCCCCTTTATAACTTGAGTAGTAATACTTAATAGCACTAGTGAGGCATTCTCAGCAAATGGCTGAAGCCTGCTATCATTGAAGTATATTGGATCACTCAGTTCTCAAAATAATCCCTTGAAGTTGGTAGTTTTCTATCTTACAAGTGAAGATCTACAGCATAAGGAAATTGAGTAAATGGCCCAAAGTTACACAGTTAGTAAAAGGAAAGCCTGAGATTTTAATTCACCGTGTCTATCTAACTTCAAAATTTATTCATTCATTCATCACATGAGTATAATCCATCTACCAGGCATATTAGGCACCTCTGGGCATTAATCTTACCTTCCAGGAGCTTTTATTTGAAGAAATTTAATAATACACTCATAGGTGGTCCAAATAATGTTTTCTATATTTCAATAAATTTGTAAAATATGGAGTAGAAAAGTTTAAGGTTTTTTTATTTTGTTTGTTTAGAGAGACAGGGTCTTGCTCTGTTAGCCAGGTTACAGTGCAGTGGCATAATCCTAGCTCACCCTAAACTCAAAATCTTGGGCTCTAGCAGTTCTCCTGCATCAGTTTCCTGAGTAGCTAGGACCACAAGCACATGCAACCACAACTAGCTAATTTTTTGAAGCAACTTTTTTTTTTTTTTTTTTTTTTTTTTTCTGGTGGAGATGGGGTCTCGCCGTGTCACACAGGCTGGTCTCAAACTCCTGGCCTCAAGTGATCCTCCTGCTTTGGCCTCTCAAAGTGCTGGGATTTATAGGCATGAGCCACTGCATCCAGCCTGTCATTTGTCTGTACTGCATTTCTTAGCATAGTTTAATATTTTATGCTATATTATGAAAGTTCTAGGCTAGGAAATAGTAAGCAGTTTTTCTTTTTTCTTTCTTGTTTTTATTTTTCTTTTCTTTTTTTTTTTTTTTGAGATGGAGTCTCCCTCTGCTGCCCAGGCTGGAGTGCAGTGGCACAATCTTGGCTCACAGCAAGCTCCGCCTCCCGGGCTCACGCAATTCTCCTGCCTCAGCCTCCCGAGTAGCTGGGACTACAGGTGCCCGCCACTGCGCCCGGCTAATTTTTTGTATTTTTAGTAGAGACGGGGTTTCATCGTGTTAGCCAGGATGGCCTCGATCTCCTGAACTCATGATCCACCTGCCTCAGCCTCCCAAAGTGCTGGGATTACAGGCGGCCACAGCGGCTGGCCAATAGTAAGCAGCTTTTCTAAATGGTTTGGATCACATACCCTTTCCCGTCCGCGGGGTGTCTCTCGAGATGAAGTTCTATGGAAGTGCTTTTTAGGGCACTTTGCAAAACCTTGAGTAGGTCCTTCTTGTGGTCTGGTCCCAGCTTTCTCCTCAGTCCTCAACTCCCTGTTGCTATATTTTCTCAGTTATAAGGTTTCCTAGCTTTACCTTCTTTCTTCATTCTAAATTATAAGCTGCTGTCGGATTTATATTTCTAAACCTTGGCTCCAAACACTTTACCCTGCTGCTCATGAGTGAAACTGAATTTCCTTCCCTCTTCATACTAAAATAATTCCAGATGAGCCAAAGGCTTAAGTGGTGTAAAAAAAAAGAAAGACTATAAAATCAGTGGAAGAAAACATAGCTGAATTAATTGAAAATTTTGTGGTGACAGGCTGGGCGTGGTGGCTCACGCCTGTAATCTCAGCCTTTGGGAGGCCAAGGCGGGTGGATCACAAGTTCAGGAGATAGAGACCATCCTGGCTAACATGGTGAAACCCCATCTCTACTAAAAATACAAAAAATTAGCCAGGCGTGGTGGCGGGCGCCTGTGGTCCCAGCCACTTGGGAGGCTGAGGCAGGAGAATGGCGTGAAGCCAGGAGGTGGAGCTTGCTGTGAGCCCGAGATCGCGCCACTGTGCTCCAGCCTGGGTGACAGAGGGAGGCTCCGTCTCAAAACAAACAAACAAACAAACAAAAAACCATTTGTAGTGACAACATTGCTTCTAAACAGGATGTTAAACTACAAAGCCATAAATACAACTTAGGAAAATTTGATGAAATAAAAATGAAAATCACTTATTGCCAGAAATAACGTAAGTCTCAACAAATTCCGACAAGACTTATAGTCAATGGCTGATTGACTTCCATAATAAAGGGGCTCATTTAAATCCATAAGCAAAGGACAAAATCATAGGCCCTTCATATTCATTTCTCCAGCAGTTTCATTGTTAAAATTTTCCTCTGAATATCATCACTTACAGACTCCAAGATAATTATAGAAGGATGTCTATTGCAGTATTGTTTGTACTAGTTAATAAAAGCAGAAAAGATATTAATATCCATTATTTAGTAACTAGTTACATAAACTAACACAATGCAGTCAGTTTTTTAAAAAACAGTGGATCTATATTGCTGGTATGAGCAGAGCTCCAAGGAATGTTAATTGTGAAAGCACGAGTCCACTAAAAACAGTTCTTATATATTTTTTTCCTGTAAAATGCCCAAGAAACTATTTATGGTGGGTATATTAGACAAATGAGAATCAGCGAACCAGTACTAGGGTAGAGATTTTACTTTTCATCCCTTTCAGAGTTGTGTGCCTATACTACCTTTCTTAAAAATTAAAAAAAAACAAGTGAAGAGGAAAATAAAACACCTGTATTTATTACAGATTATAAACTGAACTGCTTATTTTGCTTTTATAGGGTACTTGGGCCTCTGACTCAAATCTGTTTTTTACAACTTTATTTCTCATTATATGTTCTTCCCGCAATCTCTGGATGGATTGAAATGCATGCTCGGCACCACACCACTCTAGACATTTTGGGTCTCCTTCTCTCCTTCACTATTTTTTTTTTTTTTTTTTGAGATGGAGTCTTGCTCTGTCGCCCAGGCTGGAGTGCAGTGGCATGATCTTGGCTCACTGCAAGCTCTGCCTCCCAGGTTCATGCTATTCTCCTGCCTCCACCTCCTGAGTAGCTGGGACTACAGGCACCCGCCACCATGCCCGGCTAATTTTTTTTTTTTTTTGTATTTTTAGTAGAGACGGGGGTTTCACTGTGTTAGCCAGGATAGTCTCGATCTCCTGACCTTGTGATCCACCAGCCTTGGCCTTCCAAAGTGCTGGGATTACAGGCATGAGCCACCATGCCGGGCTCCCAGGTTCACTTCTGTTGGGACACTTCTGTCTTGGACTTCGTGGTATATTTCTGGGTTGCCTGCTGCCCCTTAGGTGAAGAAGAGCAGGATCTGGGATGAATGCACTTTGTAACCTCCTGGAGTGCTCAGCACGGAGCCATGCTCAGAAATGGCCAGAAGCTGTTTGTGGCACATTAGCATGCCTGACAGATGCAGCATCGAGGGAGACTTGATGACCCGTGGTGTCAGTGAGCAAGAGTAGAAACAACGGCTGTCACACATAGTCATTAGGAAGGGAAGTGGGTGCAACATTTTTAGAGGACTGATGACTGGCTGTTAGTTTTGCTCAGCATATATATGTGTGTGTGTGTATATATATATATGTACTGCTGTGTGTTTGGAATGGAGCAGGACACTCAGGCCATGAATGCATAACATCTTGATAATCAGTCTACGTCTGAGGCTGAGGGACTCCTTCAGGTCCAAATGGCAGAATTGGTGACTGCCCCAGAATAGAGGCACTGTCTCTGGACTCCTGGCTTCATTCTCCTCACCGAGTACCACACTACTACAAGAGCCTCATTGTGTCTGAAGCTCCCAGTGAACAAGGTTAAAGTCCACCCATTCAGGTGTCACTCATCATTTGTATAATCTGGGAGTTGCATTCCTGAGTGGCTGACCCCTTTTCAGAAGCTGCCTAGTTGAGATGTCACTTCTCTGACAGTGAGGCACTTAAGCTCAGAGAGAAAATCACAATGTGCTCCCCCCCGTCAAATTTTCCCTAACAATTAACGCGGCACTAACTTGACACCCTCTTTCCTTGTTTGGCTTTGTAAACCCCTGTCCCTTTTCCTATTAATTCCAGACATCAATATTTTCTTTCACACAACTGCCACCATTCAGGCATGGAACAGTTTGTACATTATGTAGTTGTCAAAATGCCTGGGGATTACCCAGTATGCCTTGCCTGTGAGAAACTGACACCACCGTGGCCTAGTTTTGAGATGATTATTTTGAAAGTACGCTGACAAGCATGAAGACCTGATCCTAGAGTGGTAATTTCATTTAATTAAAGGCCTCTTTTTATTATAGTTTTCCCCCACTTTTTGATATATATATGTATATATGTATATATATATATATATATCTCAGAATGATTGTGAAAGTCAGCCTCACCAGATGTGTTCTCTTTTGCTGTAAGAGGGAGGGGGTGGGGGTGGGTGGATCGCACTGTCACTAGTGAGCATTTCACTGAATGGCTGTGAATGCATTCATGTTTACTGTTCTTCTCAGAACTGCCCCTGAACACAGCATGTGTGTGTGTGTGCGTGCGTGCACATGTGCATGTCCAAGTTTAAAATACAGACTGATGGGCTTCTACTCCTATGCTATCAAACTTAAAATGTGAGATTTGACTATGTATATGTGTATATTTGCAGCTGATTTAATTTTTGTTTAAAGTTAGTACCCTTGCAATACTGGAAGGCTGACTTCTCAAAATTGTGCCTTTACTTAGTCTAGTAAGGCTTTAAACCATGGCTGCTATTTTACTTCATAGCGATGTTAATTTCAGTTCAAATACCTGGGAAATGTAGTGCATTGCATTTTCAGTAATATTTAGTACTGGAGCTAAATAGAAATATTAAAAGGAGCTGAAAAAATAAAAGATTGAAGTGATAATGCATGATGGATATTAATGATTTGATAAATGTTGTGACAGAGTAGCCTAAGTAAATTTTGATATAATATTGTTAGACTATATTGGCTTGAGGTTGATATCAGCAATTCATTTCAATAAATATTCTGGGGACCTACCTTGGGTACTGTCCAAGGCACAGGGGAGATATCAGTGAACAGACTGGGGCTGTTGGTCTTTGTATGCTTATTCACTGTGCCGTGTTTCAAAATTAACTATAGTATCATAACTCCCCAAGTTAGATTTTCTTTCTTTGTAGCGTTATCAGCTGGCCTTCATTTATTTCCTCATTAAGGAGATTGCTCATTCATTTGTGCCTTCTTCACCCACTGTTCACTAGGTAGTAATGAACAAGTGTATTCCAAGCATTGTAGCATGAGACGCACATGCATGTAACACACACACAATACATAATCCATGTATTATGTTTGGGGCATTTTTTTAACTTTGATTGATCTGAAAAGCATGGAGGAGGGTCTGCCATCAGCCCTTCTTTTTGCTTTGGGCAGAGTAACTGGAGGGACATTATTAATTTTTTTTTTTTTTTTTTACGGAGTCTCGCTCTATCGCCCAGGCTGGAGCGCAGTGGCGCCATCTCAGCTCACTGCAAGCTCCGCCTCCCAGATTCACTCCATTCTCCTGCCTCAGCCTCCCCAGTAGCTGGGACTACAGGCACCTGCCACCATGCCTGGCTAATTTTTTTGTATTGTTAGTAGAGATGGGGTTTCACCGTGTTAGCCAGGATGGTCTCGATCCCCTGATCTCGTGAATCCGCCCACCTCGGCCTCCCAAAGTGCTGGGATTACAGGCGTGAGCCACTGTGCCCGGCCCTTTTGGCGTCTGTTTCAAAGTTCCCAGGGAGGAGCCGGGCAGGTCAGCGGTGTCGGGGCTGAGGCCAGGTGAGGGCCTGGCTGATGTGGAGTTCAGCTGGCCTGGCGGAGACAATGTTGGCTGCTTTAGTGCAGGGGTGGGGAGGCAGCAAAGAATGGCAACTTTGTCAATTTAATCTCTATGCCTCCAGTTTCACTTGTAGCCCCATTGTGCCTTGTTTCGAGCCAGTGATTCCCGAGATTTATTTATTATGATTATATTTTCAAGTACAGGATTCTGTTGAATCAGCCATCTGGCGAAATGTTTGAAACTGATTTCTTTCACTTTTCATTGACTTGCTGCGGTTCCTAGGAGGGGTGGCTTCTCTCCAGGACTTCTGACCCTGTTAGCTGGTGCTGGTGGATTTTACTTCTTGAATTTTTGTGAGTAGTATAGGGGTGACCTACCCACAATGAAACAAAACAAAAATGTTCAAGGAGCCCATTTATATTCTACCACTAAAGGGAAAAAAGAATCATTCATTTACCCCAAATTGTTTTATGTCTCCCTCCATCCTCCACCTTTGAGGCCTTTAATCTCTGTGCAGGGAGACATTAGCCTGGGGAGTGGGGAAAGGATCTTTATTTAGTGAAGGTCCCAGGCTTTTACATGTATTTTAAAATTCTGTCTTGTTTCCTTTTTCTTTTAAAGGCACAAGTGATCCTTATGTGAAATTTAAGCTGACTGGGAAGGTGCTGTACAAAAGTAAAGTCATATATAAGAACTTGAACCCAGTTTGGGATGAGATAGTTGTATTGCCAATACAAAGCCTTGATCAAAAGCTACATGTGAAGGTAATCACAGACGGCTTTTAAATCTGCTCCTTTATTAAAAACATTTCTCAGCAGTTTCTCATGTCCTCTTAGAAGTGAACTTGCCAAAATTAATTATTTTATTAGGCCAGATTTAAAATGTTAATATAGGAGAAATTCCTTATACTGTTTGTTGAAACTCTATGTTTCTCTTCAATGAGATGTACTCCAGTGAAAATCAGAGTGAAAATAATATCTATCTATATACATTGATTGTATTTAAATCTACCAAATGTGGAAGAATTATTACTGGTAGTGCCATGGTGACAAGTACTAAAGCCTTTCTCATTAGGAATATCTTTATACTTAACAGAGCTTCAAGCCACCAGTTGTAAGCACCAATTGCTACAACATCTGGGTTAAAACTGCATGAGTTGAGTGCAGGATGAGATTGCTATAGAAAATTTAGCAAATTTCTATTTAATTGGCAGATCTGCTCACTGTGGAAAATGCTAAATTTTAATGACAGGCTATTTAAACTACAGAGCGTGGTCCATTGTGCATAACATTTCAATGGGTATAAATACTGCCTTAAAAGAAATTGTTGCTGTTATTTTGATCATAGTAGGCAAAATGGGCAAGATTGAATAATTTTGTTCTCTGCATTGGCTTGACTAAATTTCTCTTTAACTATACTATGCAAAGTATTTCAGGATCTGAAAGAGTGATTTCAAAATTTCCAACCTATTGCATTTGTTAATAATTTGATAAACTCGGTTGTTTTACTATAATAATGTGTTATTGACCTCTGCCCTCTTTGTAGGTATATGATTGAGATTTAACCACATCTGATTTCATGGGTCCTGCATTTGTCATTCTCAGTGATCTTGAGCTTAACAGGTACCGTAGTTTTACTTTGTAATTGTTATTGATGAATTTTAGAGGGAACTCATGATAATGTTAAATGGTGCTGTTGAGGTCAAATGACAAAAACATCATATCTGAACAAATGAAAGAGAGCTTTAAAGTGTTATAACTCTCAGTGTATTTTTAAGGATTTTTGCTTTCTAGGTGCCAAATATATTTGTCAGATGTTAAGTATTTTATAATGCAAAGTGTGTATTGGATTTCATACTTTCATTTGTTAATACTCAGTTTCATTAACCTAACTTAAAATTAAAACAAGTGTTTACATTTTATTTGGGTGGTAAGGGAGGGGGGTCAGTTAACCAACTGTTGAATTAAACAATGCCAAACAGGTTCTCTACCCTGAATATAATTGTTTTATTTTCACTAAATTTTGTGCTTTCTTAACATTGTGTCTAATCCTTATTCAGAGGTAGGAGACTTTTACCATAAGCTCCTGATGCGTGTAGGTCAATACAATCCTGTAATACATGGTAGCATTATTTGTTGCTTTTTGCTTTTAGAACAACTGAACATATTTTAAGACTGGAAGATCCAAACAGTTTAGAAGATGACATGGGAGTGATCATCTTAAATTTGAACCTAGTGGTAAAACAGGGTGATTTCAAGAGACATGTGAGTATCTTTTGAAATGGCTCATTTTGTCCTGTGTAAGCAGCTCATTGCAAGTGTCCTTTGATAGCTAGCAGATGACTGATTATTTTTGCAATTATTTTAGGGGGGTGAAACATATTATGGAGTCTTAAAATATCTGTTTTTTAATACAGTGCTATTTTTTGAAGCACTGGAAAGGAAACTCGTTAAGGAATTATTTCTTTTGTGTTATTAAGATGATCGGGCATACATTTGCAGCATTTTGATTTCTTCTTTCTTTTTTTACTTTTAGCTACCAAGTTTTCCATTGGGAGTTCTTTTGAGAAGATACAAATTTTAATGTTCACTGGTCTAGTACATGGAAATTTCTAGTTGATATAGTACCTATCAAAGATGTCTGTAACATCAGTGAAGCATTAGATTTTGTCACAATATGATTGGGACTCTTCTTATGAGCAAAAATGTGGATACAAATCATAATCTTATTTTATTTGGGATTATATTTTATAATTCTAAGGCTATACTAGAACAAAAGCATCTTTGATTATGACTTATTTGAAAAGTATTTTTAAAGCCAATTAAAGTACCTGCTTTTTAAGATGTGTTATAATTTAGCATGTTTATAGTCCAATGTAAAAATATAAAACCTATTTATAATTAGGTCTCCAGTAATGCCTCTTGAATTGAGGCAGTGGGGTGGATGGGGAGAATATTTTTCATTTTGACATCACTTAACGCTTTTAGTTGTAGTTTTTCATGATGAAAATCATGACTGATTTACTAGTAAACTCATAGAAGATAGGTTAAAGCAGTAGGAAAACTGTAGTGTGACTTTTCAATTGCCTTTTCAAAGACTCAACTAAATATCTGCTATTTTTAATTTGAATTCCTTTTATTACTTGTTTTTCAAAAGTGGCATTGTTGACACTTGGGACCTCATTAAAAGAGATTTTAGTGTTAAAATGTCTTAAATTAATGTTGAAAATAAAAGCATTTTTTCTCATTCCACCTAAAGAAGGAGGGATTTTCTTTAGCTTCTTAGTCTTGACAGCATTGCTGCTGCATCTATGACTCTGGGTTCAGTGTCAGTGTGTACAGTAGGTGACCGGTGACTTCAGCTGGGGGCCAGGTTATAGCATGTAATGTAAATAGGTATCATTTGTCATGTGGTTGACAACTTGCCAGCTGTTATCTTCAAAAAATTTCTTATATATTCAAGTGAGGTTTCTAAAGGTAATTGATTTCTCCATGAAAATAGCTGCATATTCAAATGACTGCCTTTGTGAATTTTTCTATAGCATATTAGATTATGTTTAACAGTAATATTTACACTTAAAAGATATTCAATATTGCCAAAATTTGGAGTTTTAACATAATGCCATTTTAGTTTCAATTTATTTCAAATTGCAGAATAGTTAATACTAGATACAGCTTGGAGTTGATTTTGTAAAAGATCTCAAAGAGACTATCTTTTCAGGGCTTAAGAACACCACAGTTTCCTCTTAATGTGGGCCTGGTTTCCTCTGACTCCCTCACCTCTCATGTTGAAGACTTTGTCAGAATATCTGTGCTGTCCGCTCACTCGTGTGCTTCCTTATTTTCTTTGGTCTTTGTCTGGCAGAAGCCTAGTATACAATATATTGATAATATATATACACACAAATGTATTTTTATCCCCATATATATACACACACACACATATTTATCTCCATATATATATACACACACATATATATTTATCTCCATATATACACACATATTTATCTCCTATATATACACACGTATTTATCTTCATGTATATACATACGTACGTATTTATCTCCATATATACACATATATTTATATATACAAACATATATTTATCTCCATATATACATACACATACACATATATTTATCTCCATAAATGTGGATATGGAGATAAATATATATGTATGTGTATATATATGGACACATGTATATACACATCCATATATACATATATACACACATATATGAATACATATATACACATATGGAGATAAATGTATATTATATATATATAATGGAAATATAGAAAACTCTGCCTAGTCTTTCCTGTTCTGATTGGTAGTTTTTTTTCCATTTATATATTTGATCAAAGAAAATTAATTGAGGAACACTTTATTCTGGGCCATGTGTGGTTATTCAGCTAACAGTGCACATTGTGAGCCCTTGGGGTATAATAGATTATCAGAATCTTAGTTCTTTTCATTGAGTTTGAGTTAATCATTAAAACATTTTTATATTGGTGATTTTAAGTGAGAATGACCAGCACTTGGGACTGGAAATCAGTAGATTATTTGAATGAGATAATTTGTTTATAAATTTCCATTATAATTTAAACTCTGGTTCAGAGATTTCTGTTTAGATTCTCAGCTCTTTATCCATTTTTCTTCCAATCATCTTTGAGGTAGGCTTTGTTGCTTTAGAACCAAGCTGACAAAAATCTCAGTATGTGCAAAATGTTTATGAATTTACCCTTGTGTCCAGGGACTTAAATGTATATGAGAATGGTGCAGGCAGAAGGGAAGACACTGGCTGGAAGGCTGACAGTTCTGTGTTTTTGCATAGCAAAAATTAAAAAAATAGTAGCTAAAATTATGAGCTCTATTCTCAGACTGCCTGGGTTTGAATCCTAGCTCCACCAGTGGTCTGGTGAATGAAAATAATTATTTAAACTCTCTAAGCTGTAACTTCCTCATATGTGAAACAAGGATAAAAAGGGTGTCTGTTTTATAGGGTTGTGAAGATTGAAATTATCAAATATGGTGCTTGGAATTGGGTAGAAACACTCAATATATGGTAGTTGGTAGCACTGTAGGAAGTGAATAGGAATAGTCATTTTCCGTTAATTTCTTTACATGCTTTATCTTGTATAGTTGTTATAAAAAATCAAGTAAGGCCAGGCGCAGTGGCTCATGCCTGTAATCCCAGCACTTTGGGAGGCCGAGGTGGGGGGATCACGAGGTCAGGAGATCAAGACCATCCTGGCTAACATGGTGAAACCCCGTCTCTACTAAAAAATACAAAAAATTAGCCGGGCGTGGTGGCCAGCGCCTGTAGTCCCAGCTACTCGGGAGGCTGAGGCAGGAGAATGGCGTGAACCGGGGAGGTGGAGCTTGCAGTGAGCCGAGATTGAGACACTGCACTCCAGCCTGGGCGACAGAGCAAGACTCCATCTCAAAAAGAAAAAAAAATCAAATGAGTTACTATCCGTCAAAGGGCCCTAAATGGCCCTGTGTACCTGAAAGATGGTAATTAATTTTGGTGGTTGGTTTGGGTGAAAAGATCTGTCACTGTTCCGGGAAAATACGCAAAAAACCCCCCCACCAAAAACCTTGATATTAATATCCAGTAGCACCACTGCACTCCAGCCTGGGCGACAGAGCGAGACTCCGTCTCAAAAAAAAAAAAAAAAAAAAAAAGTTTCTGTAACCACCCAAAGCAGTGAAGTTTCCCAGAATGCTTTGGTGGAGCCTGACAAAGCAGTGTTTTCTCGTTTATTGATTCTGCCGCTGCACTGAAACACTGGTACTGCACAACCATAACCATCTTTAGTTAGGGCGCTTGGGTCTGTGGAAGAGCACTGGCAGTTTGTGGAAGAACATAAAGGCTAGAAAGAAAAATAGTGAGCTGGGAGAATAGTGGCATCTAGGGAGGACAGGAGAGGTTATGGAAGAACAGTCAAAGGAATGAGGAGGGATAGAAAAAATGTTGACGGCCTGGATAAAGTCATCAAAAATATGAAGGGAACAGAAGATCCCGGAGAACAGTATTTATATGTACACTTCAGAGCTGTGTCTTAGAACTGAGCTGTTTGTCTTTTTTTGCTTTTTTGCCATCATGGTAGTTTCGCGAATTTGACTTCAGTGCACTGGGTGCAGGGACGTAATACATGCCCATCCTGAGTGTATATATTTAATAAAATCCTAGATAAATAAAGTTCACTTTATTTACTTTTGAAAGCTACTTATGCTCTTATTCAAGGTATGCAAGTTATATTTTGCTAGAAATTTCAATTATGTTGACTTTTTGCTCTGAGAATGTGCAGTTTTAAAGAGAAAAGTCAGGTGGTGTCTAATTTGGCTTATGGAAATGGAGACTTTATAGACACTTGATTAACAATCTGTAAAAGTGTTAAAAGACCCTGGTCGGCCTATCTTTTGGTATTTTTAAACTATAAGGTTCTAGTTCAGGATTTCCACATTGTATTTAATATTATGTAATAATTTGACATACGGAAGATTACTTAGCTATGAGTATTGAAAATTTTACTAGTCCTAAGTAATGTATTACCTAAAAATATCATTGGCTTTTTCTTATAATAACTTAGAATCTAGAATCTTTTTCTTATAATAACTTTAGGTAACTGCTTCTTAATGCCATAAATTTATGATTTTGCATCACCCAAAAGGTTCCTGAATGGCCTTTGTAGATTCTTTTTTCAACTGTTTTCTTTTTTTTTTTTTTAGATTTTATTTTATTTTATTTATTATTATTATTATTATTATTATTATTATACTTTAGGTTTTATGGTACATGTGCGCAATGTGCAGGTAAGTTACATATGTGTACATGTGCCATGCTGGTGTGCTGCACCCACTAACTCGTCATCTAGCATTAGGTATATCTCCCAATGCTATCCCTCCCCCCTCCCCCACTGTTTTCTAACTATTCTGTCCTGGATTTCAACATAGTAAATACAATGAGATTGTCTTTAAAAATAGGTTCAGGTTTCACCCAAAAGCTTTTTAAAATGGGCATTTAAATAAGAATTGGGAATTTGATTGAATAGGGTTGAGTTAGACACCTAGTTCTCTTTATGTATTTACTATATACAATCTTTGGTGTGACTAGATCTGTTTCCAAACCTTATTTCTGTCTTTTCTAATTTGTGTAACAATTAGAGAGCTAAAAAATATTAACAATGGTTATTTATCTCACATCAAATAGTCTAATATAAAGAAAAAAAAGCAATGATAAAAAATGGCTTTGACAAATTACTGATTGTGTTCAGAAACTTTGCACATATTCTCTCTCTCTCACACACACACACCCCACACCCCTTGGCTATTATTTGGGTGTGTATAGGTGTTATCTCTGACTACAATGGCTATTTGGTTATGGATTTTCTTTACTTTAGATGCATTTTCACTGAGATAAGTACATACTCTTACATAACCTCTCTTTTGACCACTGTTGTGTGTATCAATATGTCTGCTGTCTAAAGTAAGAAACATGACCTATACTAGCGTAACTTTTTTTTCTGTATGAAATTAATTAACTAGTAGTGCCCATTGTTGGCCTGTTTGGTTTTATATTGTTTTATTCTGGTTCCTCTCTGTTATTGCAAAGGCTGACCTCTGCAAGCTACATTCTCTAGGCACTCCTATCACCAGGTCTCCACCTGGCTACGTGCAATGAGAGGACAGTCACAGAATTTGGAGGGACTCAATCGTGCTTCCCCTCTCCCTCTCCCCCTTCCCATCTCTCCTTCTCCCTTCCTACTCCCTCCTCCCCCTCCCCCTCCCCTCTCTCCCTCCTACTCCCCCTCCCCTCCTATGCTCCCTCTCCTCCTTCCCCTTCTTCCCCTCCCCTTCTCCCTTCCCCCTCCCCCTTCCCCTCTCCCCCCTCCCTCCCTTCTCTCCCTCTTCCCCTCCTCTCTCTCCTGAATGGCCTTTGTAGATTCTTTCCCTCTCCCCCTCCCCCCTCCCCCTTCCCCTCTCTCCCCTACTCCTCTCTCCTCCTCCCCTTCCCTTCTCTTCCCCTCCCTTCTCTCCCTCTTCCCCTCCCGTCTCTCCCTCTTCCCTTCTCCTCTCTCCCTCTTCCCCTCCCCTCTCTCCCTCTTCCCCTCCCCTCTCTCCCTCTTCCCCTCCCCTCTCTCCCTCTTCCCCTCCCCTCTCTCCCTCTTCCCCTCCCCTCTCTCCCTCTTCCCCTCCCCTCTCTCCCTCTTCCCCTCCCGTCTTCCCCCGCCACTTCTCCTCTCCCTCCTCTCTCCTCTCTCTCCTCTCTCCTCTCTCTCTGTCGCCCCCTCTCTCAAATGAACTGTTCTGTGTCCAGAGTCCAGATGGGAACCAGGAGGAAGTTTTCTGATTGCTTTGTCTGTAGTCATGTATTTTGGGATTGAAAAGGAGCTACTCAAAGATGCCACTTCTGTCGTCTTCTAGGTAAATGCACTCTCTCACTGTCCCACTTTCTCTAATTGAACTCACATGTCTTATTTCTGTGTCAGCCCAGGAAGTAGTATAAGAAAAACCCTCTTGCAGGAGGAAATATGGTCCATTTGAGGAATTAAAAGAAGTGTGTTGTATCTGGAATTATTCCTCAATTAATAAAGTGCTTTTTGTTTGTTGTACTGTTTTTTTGTTTTCATACATTCTTAACTGAATTCAAATGCCCACTCCTAGTAACAACTTTTGCCTTTTTATTTTCTTGGTTAAACTCAAAGGACTGGAGACTTGCATACTCAAAACAGCCACATTTGTCTATGTGCTTATACACCTATCACTGTTTGCTTGTCTGTTTTCCATCTATGATCTAATGTAGCTAATCTATCTACCTGTCTCTATCTGTCATCTACTTCTATTTTATCTGTCATCAATCAATCAATCTAAATGTGGCACCGCACTGACCCACTGCTGAATGTCTTAACCTTGATCCTTCTGATATCTTATTATGAAGTCGAGGTCAGTGTTAACCTGGACAGAATGACTTCTAGAGGTTTTTCTCCTTCCAGGAAACTGTAGCCATGTTTAGGTGAAGCTATCAATTTATCAGAACTTTCAAAGCTTGTATGTACTCCATACCAGAGGGACAGAGGGACTGTCTTCCTTAACATCTCATCAAATCTCTCCTCTCAATTATGTTCGACTCAATTTTGCCCCAAAACCTCTCATTAAGCACATACTCTTGTGGTAGAACCTATCCTTGGATACAAAGATGAATTGGACTTAGTCATCAGAATTGATGAGCAGGTAGGAGAGATGAGAATTAGTGACGGGGGTATTCAAAGGGTGCAATGAGACCATTATCCTGGCCTTGCAGGTGGGTGGAGTGGGTTGGACGCTGGTCTCTGTGTTGGGCTCAGGGAAGCCCTCAGATGAGAAAAAGACTGGAATGAATCTCATCAAATGAGAAGGGGGATGACATGAATGGAAACATTTCAGGATAAAATAATGTGGCATATGGTAAGAGCTCCAAACTATTTATGTAGGGCTCTAAACAGCTTGCTTTCCAGTGTGTCCCCTGGACCAGCCACAGCTGGTAACAGTTAGAAATCCAACTCCTGGCTCCCATCTTAGACTTCTTCAATCAGAAACTCTGGGAATGAGATGCAGCCATTTTTGAACAAGCCCTCCAGGTGACTGTCAAGCATCTTCAAGTTTGAGAAGCACTGGGAAGTACTAGGATGTAAAGAAAGATGCTGGGAATCATAGGAGAAAAAGCAGGAGATGTAAGGAAGGGCAGGCCTTGGAGGCCATGGCTCTGGCTCCTAACCCTAAAGTGATGGAGGTGGGCTGGGATTAAGGTGAGGCAAGTGAGGTGCTCTAGGTGCAAAACATAAAAAGGCATCCGGGGCCGGGCACGATGCCTCATACCTGTAATCATAACCTCAGCACTGTGGGAGGCTGAGTCAGGTGGATCACTTGAGGTCACGAGTTCAAGAACAGACTGGCCAACATGATGAAATCCCGTCCCTACTAAAAATACGAAAACTTAGTCTGATGTGGTGGTGCATTCCTGTAGTCCCAGCTACTCGGGAGGCTGAGGCAGGAGAATTGCTTGAACCTGGGAGGCAGAGGTTGCAGTGAGCCAAGAATCTTGCCACTGCACCCCAGCCTGGGTGACAGAGGGAGACTCCGTCCAAAAAAATAATAATAATAAAAAATAAAAATAAAAAGCATCCAGGCTGAGGAAGCAGCCCTGCACTTGCAGAACCTGGAGGATGAGCCCTGTGCCTCACTGCTTCACACTACTCCCAGCCCTGGATAGGGGTGCTTATAAAGTATTTTATAGACATAGAAAAATAGAGAAGTGAAGGCTAGCAGGATTATACAAGTAAATCAAGAAATGCAAGATAATTAATCTATACTGCACATGAGCCCAACATTTAACTTTGAGCTTCCTACAGGTCATGGCAAAAAGAAAATCCTGTTGAATCACATTGCCTTTGTAGTGTTGTTTTATCTCTTCATATATATATTTTTTAAATAGTAGGAAATGCATTAGAAGCATTTTCCTGGTCCTAAAATCTGAGAGTCATTGGGTATGCAATTTTTAACTATTATTTTAAATCTTTTCTTAATCTAATTTTTAAGTACAAAAATTGAGTGAAAATTTTATCTTATAATTTAAAAATATTAAATTTAATGCAAAGCTTTTATAGCTAATGTATTTGTACACACAGATTATTCATATTTCTGGAACTGATACTTTTTTTTTTTTGAAATGGAGTCTCGCTGTGTCGCCCAGGCTGGAGTGCAGTGGCTGGATCTCGGCTCACTGCAAGCTCCGCCTCCCGGGTTCACACCATTCTCCTGTCTCAGCCTCCCGAGTAGCTGGGACTGCAGTCACCCGCCACCATGCCCTACTCATTTTTTTGTATTTTGAGTAGAGACGGGGTTTCACTGTGTCAGCCAGGATGGTCTCGATCTCCTGACCTCATGATCCACACACCTTGGCCTCCCAAAGTGCTGGGATTACAGGCGTGAGCCACCGCACCTGGCCACTGATACTGTTTTCATCTACAAGTATAAATCGCCACTTCTGTGGACTTTTACATGTGGGAAATTTAAAAGGTTTTCTTTATATTCTCATGCAAGGATTTCTGTGTAGTTCTAGGAGAATTTATGCGTCCAATATCCTCTTCAGGTAATAGAGAGGAGCTGCAGAGAAGGATTTTCCCTAGGAGCCTGTTCTATGGATGCATGGATCTTCTCATGCAATAAAAGCTGTTGACAAGGAACAGTAGTTTTACATGTTGAAAAAGCTTGAAAGGAATATTTCAGTGAAACATTTTATAGGCTCAATGTTTTCTCTTAGTTTTCAAATCAGTGGTAAACATAGTTGGAATCTGACTTTACTACTCACTTTTCTTACAAAGTTGATTTTTTTAATGCATTTGTTTCCATTGACTACTCACTTTCCCACAATGACTTAGGAAAAACAATTAATGAGAGTGAAAATGGGATGTATTTGCACAGCAGGAATGCTGGTATGTTTATACTGCTGTCTCTGGGACTACGTATGGAGCACCAGTACATTATTTGGCACCTGGTGGGTATGCTCTGGTCCTGCCTTTTCTTACTGCCATCTTTATTGGTTGGCTGATTGGTATTTTGTTATATGCAAGAGAGTGTTTTGGAGAATTATACCGTGGGTATTGCTTGGCATAGTCAGTTCTGGAGTGCTGCCTACTTGAATGTAACCTTGCTTTTGATGGCCACAGGTGTGGCTCCAGCTCCTGACTTCATGCCCTGCTTTTAGGATTTCTTTCCTCTTAACCTCTCTGCCACTCTTCCTGGCCTGGGACAGATAAGAGGCACCAAGCTGACCTGTCCATCTTCCCTCAGTTTCCTTTGCAGCCATGCCAATTCACATCACTATCTCCCCAGCATGTCCCCAGGCAAAAAACATCAAATAATGCATGCCAGCAAACTGTAGTCCATTTCGTGTATTCCAGCAATGACAGTACAGTCACTGTTTTAGAGCCTATTCCTAGATCAGAAACTTATAAACATTCTCTACCTGTTTGAATCCACCGGGTATAATTTTAGTCTTACTCCAAAGTTTCTTCCCTTTCTGCCTTGGGATTGAATGAATGAGAAGTAAATTAGTGTTTCCAAAGCTCTTTTACAGAAGTTAATATGTTTCTAAGTGGCACAGCACACCTTGTTTTCACTGTTAATAACTAGCCATGGTCTTAGATGGAAGTCGCCTTTTCTGTTTTAGAAGAATGGGTGGGGATTTGGTGAGGTGGGGGCTGAGAAAGAGAGAGCAGATGAATGAATCAACATAGAAATAGTGAAAGGTCTGATCCTTTGGAAGGAAGGAGGAAAATAACAAAACCTTGATGTACTGTATTGTATCCATTGTATCTGCTAAGAAATTAGGATCAGGGCCCCGAAACGTTCCACTATCTCCTGGTGTCTGTTTTAGTTCACGTGGGGTGGGTTTCCCCTGAGATGGGTCATTTCCTTCTCTCCTTTCACAAGCCAGGCTGCATTAAGATGACAAATTTCATGTATAAGCTCAGGCACAGGCATGAAAACCTAAGCTATTCAGCTGAGCGAGTGCAGATGAGTCAATTTATTGTGGGGGAAAAGGGGGCTGTTTGAAGCACACAAAAGATTTTTGCAAGCCCAGCTCTGCAAGAAATCACACATTACATGGCCCAGGCCCTACCCCCAACCCCAGACTCCCTGGTCTGAGGCCTCATCAAACCTATCAAGTGTGGAAGAGAAATGTTAAAGTAATTAAGAGACTTCTTTAAATTACACCCACCTCCTCCAGAATGTGTGGATCACAGATGAAACTTTATTTGAGAAATAACCTGGCTGGGTGTGGTGGCTCACGCCTGTAATCCCAGCACTTTGGGAGGCCGAGGCGGGTGGATCACGAGGTCAGGAGATTGAGACCATCCTGGCAAAACATGGTGAAACCCCGTCTCCACTAAAAAATACGAAAGAATTAGCTGGACGTGGTGGCAGGCGCCTGTGGTCCTAGCTACTCGGGAGGCTGAGGCAGAGAATGGCATGAGCCCGGGAGGTGGAGCTTGCAGTGAGCACCAGTGCACTCCAGCCTGGGCTCCAGAGCCAGACTCTGTCTCAAAAAAAAAAAAAGAGAAATAACCTGATAGTGGTGTGCAGAAATATTTGGGGTGTAATAAGTAGAATAAAGTTCTTGTGTTCTTTTCTATCTGTGAACTCTGCAATAAATACTTCTGCCCTCCCTTTAGGAGGAGGGAAAAAAATCTTGGACAGCAGAGAGCAAGTCCATCAGATCAAACATGACTGCGTTAAATGCTAAAATGTTCAAAGTCCGACTGTGATAGACAAAAGCTTTGATGGAAAGTGGATATTTCCCAGGGACATGACAAGCAAGAATCCAGATGTGATGGTGTAATGCAACGAGTGTCTAGATCAGGAGCTCCAGCCAAGCTGCACCTGATACAGGCCTCAGCCTTGCCCTCCCATGCTGTTCCGCCATGTGGAACCCATCTCTAGGCCCCCTTGATAACCAGCTTTGGATTCCATTTTTACAGAGCTCATAGCGCTAAGTGGAGCTGTTTTATGGACAGGTTAGAAACCTTTCCAAGATAAACATCCAGTTTGAAATTAGGACATACCAAGCCGCAAAATTATTTTAGGGCATATTTCATGGAAGTGCTGCCATTCTTCTTAAGCAATTGCCAGACTGCAGGATGCCCTTTGATCCTTTGTGGACGTTACTCCCGTTTTTATAAAAAGGATTTTGAAATAGTTGCAGTGTTTAGGGAGGAATATATCTGCCGGAGCTTTGAAGCATGGCCGTGGGACAGGTCATGCTTTCGGTTGTTGATTGGCAAGTCAAATTTTAAGAAGAAAAAAAGAGGCTGGGCACGGTGGCTCATGCCTGTAATCCCAGCATTTTGGGAGGCTGAGGCGAGCGGATCACGAGGTCAGGAGATCGAGACCATCCTGGCTAACATGGCGAAACCCCATCTCTACTAAAAATACAAAAAACTTTGCCATGCACAGTGGCAGGCGCCTGTAGTCCCAGCTACTCAGGAGGCTGAGGCAGGAGAATGGCATGAACCCAAGAGGTGGAGCTTGCAGTGAGCAGACATTGCGCCGCTGCACTCCAGCTTGGGAGACAGAGCAAGACTCCGTCTCAAAAAAAAAAAAAAAAGAAGAAGAAAAGCAAAAGGAGGAATTGCAGCAGGATATATGAATCAAAATCTCATTTTTGTTTTAAAGGTAGAAGTTTTTAGCCCATGTACCTAATAAGCTATAAAATGTATTATGTATATCAATACCTGTATAGATATGTATAGATATATGTGCATATATGCAGATACATCTATTTATATATTGTGATGGTGTGTATTTATGACCAACACAAAATCACTTAATTTTAACTGTTTCATAAACCTTTATTGAATATGTTATATCTGAAATGTTATTTTTATATATAGTAAGCATAATGATCATATATTCAATAATAAAGGTTTATGAAATAGTTCAAATATTCCTATACATATTTTCTCATTTATATATATGAAGTATGAAGGAATTACTCACGTTCACCAGAGAAGAGGATATTTCTTTTTAAGATTCTTTCCTCACTTGCCCCTTCTGTTCTGTCTCAGCACCTGCAAAACCTATGTGTGTGTGGGGGGGGCTTAAGAGAAAAGACACATGGATATTGATATGGTTAGACTTTGTGTCCCCACTCAAATCTCATCTTGAATTGTAATCCCCATAACCCCCACGTGTCAAGGGAAATACCAGGTGGAGGTAATTGAATCATGGGGGCGGTTTCCCCCATACTGTTTTCATGATAGTGAGTTCTCACGAGATCTGATGGCTTTATAAGGGGCTCTTTCCACTTCACTTGGCACTTCTCCTTCCTGTCCGCCTTGTGAAGAAGGTGACTTGCTTCCCCTTCACCTTCCACTGTGATTAAGTTTCCTGAGGCCTCCCCAGCCATGCTGCACTGAATCAATTAACCTCTTTCCTTTATGAATGACCCAGTCTCAGTCAGTTCTTTATAGCAGTATGAAAATGGGCTAATACAGATATGAAGCTTGGGAATATGTGTTTTCTTGAATGTATTTTGTTTAAGGTTGTCATAAATGATCAAAATACCTAGTGTGGCATTGTTGTGTCACTTATTAAGAGTGGTGGAGTGGCCTGGGTTCGATGAGGTAAGCTGGTGTATAATGACTATGGTACTGACATACCCTTTGTTGTGATAAATTGTGACTAACTGGCGTCCGAGCAAATTGGTGTCTGAATGATCTGGAAGATATAGCGAGTGATGACAGGAATGAATATATAGTGTTAGAAATTCATTGCTCGACGATGATGCTCGGCACCATTTACATTCTTCAGCCCATTTATTTCTCCTTCAATAAAGAAGCCTA
This sequence comes from Pongo abelii, assembly GCF_028885655.2. Taxonomy (NCBI): domain Eukaryota; kingdom Metazoa; phylum Chordata; class Mammalia; order Primates; family Hominidae; genus Pongo; species Pongo abelii. Next base: position 21,733,710 of record NC_072001.2, on the reverse strand, counting down.
TGCTTGTGTCATTTCGCTAATTTAATGGACAACGTAAATGAACTCTGCTAACCAAATGCAGCATGTGGATCACGTGGGGATCCCAACTCAGACAAACTAACCATAAAAGGGAGTGGTTGAGACCATCAGGGAAATGTGAATATGCACTGTGTATTTCATAGATTAAACAACTTATGGTTAACGCCATTGAGTGTGATCATACCGGATGGTTATGTAAAAACAAATATGGATTTCGCTTTAAGATATTTCAACCATAAAAGAACGAAGGCATAGGTAAAATAAGATTTGCAAGACAGTAAATCTGGTGATTAAGTACATGCAGATTTATTGTATTCTTCTCTTTACCTTTGTATATGTTTGAAAATTTACATAGTGGAAATTAAAAAATGAAGTGTGGCTACTCTATTTAAAATTTAATAACAGGGCATTTGCCCTTTTCCTATAAGGTGTGTATGAGTGTGAGTAATATAATTTAGAAAAGGAAATAAGAGTTAAGTTATTGAACCCCTCCTGGGTCCCAGGTGCAGTGAGATATACTTTATACACCCCCTTCCCTCCCACCCCCACCCCAGATCTGTAAAGCTCATTTGACCAGCTAGGCCACTGAAGGCTCTATTTGGAGTAGTGAATCTTATGTGGTATAGGGCTTTTGGTAGTAGCCCAAGGAATAAAGAGAAGTGGAGACAGATTCAAATGTGAAGGATAAATTCAAAGTCATTATTTCTGAATGCCCAGAGATATTTTGCTTATAATATCTCTGTTTCCCAGAATGCCTTTATTCCTCTCACACTATTAAAATAGCTAAAGGCCCAGTCAAAGGAGTCCCACCAAAGAGCTCATCTGGGTGGGAGCGCAGGCCAGTGCCAAGTCAAAGTGTTGCATATACTCTTCCTTCACCATATTATTACCACTTCAAAGCTTGAGAAGGAAGTCACATAACTGTGACAGCAGGTTTGCAAAACCAACGAAAAATAACACTTTTCACCAGTAGGGAGGGAATTTTTTACAAGCAAATATTGAAAGTTGGAATTCCAATGATCACCAAAGTCACTCTCGGGAATTATAAGCAAGTTTACATGTCATCTTTATTTTTTGCTTTAGTCCTCTTTGATATGCAACCTACGGCTCTCTGAGTCCTTGAAAAGAAACCAGCTCTGGAACGGGATTATAATTATAACTTTGTTGGAAGGGAAGACTGTCTCAGGAGGAAGCATGACAGAAATCTTTGTCCAGTTAAAACTGGGAGATCAGAGGTATAAGAGTAAGGCAAGTTCTATCTTTCCATAAGGAGAATGGTATCTTTAAAATAAAAAAAAAGTTGTTTCTCACTTTAAATTTTACAAAAGTAGAAGTAATTTATGTTTAGCCTTCCTAACTATATTAAGGAGCAGAAAACAAAATAATTGTATAGATGCAGTCAATTAATGTGGGTATTGTTTTAATTGCTTAGTATAGTTTATTTTAATATAGTAACAGAGCTAGAGAAAGCTTATTAAATCATAGATTTGAATGCATGACTTTTTTTCATTTTGAAAATAAGCAAACTATGTTTCATAGAATGCAGGAAAAGGATAAGTAAAAGTTTTCAAAATGCTACAGAAATAGAATAGCATAATATGTGATATTTGGGTTAAAATATGTGAGATAATTAAAAATATTTTCAGAAGGCCGGGTGCAGTGGCTCACGCCTGTAATCCCAGCACTTTGGGAGGCTGAGGCAGGTGGATCTTGAGGTCAGGAGATCAAGACCATCCTGGCTAACACAGTGAAACCCCTTCTCTACTAAAAATGCAAAAAATTAGCTGGGTGTGGTGGCGGGCACCTATAGTCCCAGCTACTGGGGAGGCTGAGGCAGGAGAATGGCATGAACCTGGGAGGCTGAGCTTGCCGTGAGCCAAGATTGTGCCACTGTACTCCAGCCTGGGTGACAGAGCGAGACTCTGTCTCAAAAAAATATATATATATATATTTTTTTTTCCAGAATTATAAACCCATTGCATTCTCTTGTTTGCTAGTCTTCACACCAAAAATAGAATCTAGTGCTCCTGTTTTTTGCTCTGATTAAAAATAATAATAAACTATCCAAAGTATTAAAAGTGATTTATTTTAAACAAATGTAATGGCATTTTTAACTATCTTTAAAAATAATTCATCTTATTCTGCCGATCCAAATTCCATTCAATTTTTAATCTTAGTAATTTGGTGTGGATTTTATTTCAAAAACTATAGTCTCTAAACCACGATAATTAATTAGTTTTACATAATTGTCAGACACGAATATTTCCTGTGTTTTATGGATTGAAGGAGCTCTAGGGTACCTGAAAGTTAAATCACATGCCAAAAGCCACACAAGAAAAAACAATCAGTGGACAATTTTGAAAATAGCCCTGAGGCTATTTGCAGTTTGGACTTTCTAGCTTCGAGGATGCAGCAGATAAGGACAAGTTGGAAAATGATTTAGGGAGGCAAGAGGTTGTGCGCACTGCACTATTTTCAGTGCAGAATCAAATATTTGATGTCATTTACTCTAGCACAAAATCGAGAATTGAGGCTCATGTTGAAGAATAGTTTATTAAAAATGTGAAAATTGAGGGGGCGTGATGACAGAAGTATGCAGATAATTATTTTAACCAGGTAATTTCAGGCTGTGCCTCACAGTGAGGGTATCCAGGGTAACCATATCTCTCTACTAAGATTCCTTTAGCTTGCCAGGGTCAGGCTAAGGATTTATGGAAAAATTATTCATCACTAAGCACACTTAACCCTTTGGACTAAGGTGAAGTGTAGAATTAGTTCAATATCTGTTACATTCACCCTTGGGAAATATTGCATTTAATTTGTGGTCTAATAGGGTTTTTTTTTTTTTTTTGAGGCGGAGTGTGTCACTTTGTGGCCCAGGCTGGAGTGCAGTGGCAGGATCTAGGCTCACTGCAAGCTGCACCTCTCCAGTTCACGCCATTCTCCTGCCTCAGCATCCTGAGTAGCTGGAACTACTGGCGCCCGCCACCACACCCAGCTAATTTTTTGTATTTTTAGTAGTGATGGGGTTTCACTGTGTTAGCCAGGATGGTCTTGATCTCCTGACCTTATGATTGGCCCACCTCAGCCTCCCAAAGTGCTGGGATTACAGGCATGAGCTACCGCACCCAGCTCCCCCCCCCCGGTTTTTTTTTTTTTTTTTTTTGAGACCGAGTCTCACTCTGTTGCCCAGGCTGGAGTGCAATGGCACAATCTCAGCTCCTGCAACCTCCACCTCCCGGGTTCAAGTGATTCTCCTGTCTCAGCCTCCTGAGTAGCTGAGATTACAGGCACGCACCACCAGGCCCGGCTAATTTTTGTATTTTTAGTAGAGACGGGGTTTCACCATGTTGGTCAGGCTGGTCTTGAACTCCTGACCTCGTGAACCACCTACCTCAGCCTCCGAAAGTGCTGGGATTACAGGCGTGAGCCACCGCACCCAGCGGTTTCTGTTTTTCTCCCTGGTTTCTAAATTTTATGATCCGATATATTAAGCCTGATGTGAAAAACAGCTGAAATGATTTTACATGACATTGGCTACAGCTGAGGTCTGAGTTCTCTACGTTTTTCTCACACAAGAATAGTTGGTATTGGGATTTAATACCTGACACTGCACTAATACTCTGGGACCAACATTTTTGCCCACTTTGTATTCACACATTTAATCTCTATATAAAGGAAACAAAGATGAAAATCCTGCCAATGAACCAAACACAGAAGCAGTTTGAATTCACTTTTGAAGAACACAGAAACACTTGTGGCATTTTCAAGTGACTCTTGTTAATTTTTAGGTTTGGCTGCAGTGGAGTTTCCTAGTCTTCCTCCTGTCCTAGTGACTGGATTCACTAACTTTGGATTTAAAAATAGGTGGCAATATACAAGTCATGGGTTTCTCATTTAATGCATCTGACAGATGTTAATTAAGTCCCCAAACTGTTAATTTATATAGTTGCTAAGCTAGCATTGAATGGATGTGCCAACAAAAGTGTTACTTGCATTCGATTAAGCAATTAGTGTGACCTCCTGTAAGAGAGACAATTGTAAGATGCCTGTTGATATATGTCCACTGTGTATGTGTGTGTGTATATAATTTATAGTTTCTTGTGAGGTAACAGTATTCTTTGTAACTTGGTGGATAAATTATTGGATCTGGAGGGCAGCTAGGAGAGTAGTAATGTTTTACCAATTCTTGAATCCACCAAGTCCCTTTCATTCTAAAAAGGGAAGTTTACCTTTATAAAGGGTGAGGTCCATCATCTTGACCCCCTGCAGTTTAATAATGAAATTAATGTGTAGCTTCTGTAGCAATGAATGACATTTTAAGAAAATAAGTGTGGCCGGGAGCAGTGGCTCATGCCTGTAATCCCAGCACTTTGGGAGGCTGAGGTGGGCAGATCACGAGGTCAGGAGATCCAGACCATTCTGGCTAACATGGTGAAACCCCGTCTCTACTGAAAATACAAAAAATTAGCTGGGCGTGGTGGCGGGTGCCTGTAGTCCCAGCTACTCAAGAGGCTGAGGCAGGAGAATGGCATGAACCCTGGAGGTGGAGCTTGCAGTGAGCCGAGATCACACCACTGCACTCCAGCCTGGGCGACAGAGCAAGAATCTGTCAAAATAAAATAAAATAAATATTATACCTGCATGTTTTCTAGACACTGTGTAAGAATGCAAATCCACAGTGGCAGGAACAGTTTGACTTTCTCTACTTCTCTGACAGGATGGGCATTTTGGACATTGAAGTGTGGAGAGAGGACAGTAAAAAGCATGAGGAAAGTCTGGGCAGGTGAGTCCCCTCTGCTTTCCAGTGGCGGGAGCTTGTTTCTGCATGGGGCTGGTTCTGAGAGGTGATCTTTATCTGTTAGATCTGAGGGCACGACCTCGCATCCCCCACCCCAGAGTGCCATCAGTGAGCTGGATGGCCAATCCTAACCGGGGAAAGTTTGCTTTTCGTTTTTGTTTGTTTAATTGGGAAATGTCATTCAGTATTGATTAAAATAGTGCGTGTAAGGAATTATCTAAAGAAAGGTAACCTGCCATCTCAGAGTATTCAAAACATTTTATATAAATTTCCAATATACCCTAAAATTTTGATTTTGCTACCTAGTGAAATGTTACATAATTTAGTAAAGGTCTAAGGCTGCGTGTTCCCATGATGGAAGCATTTCACTGTCCTTGGTGTACTTCATAGAACACCAAGGAATGGAGTTCGAGGCCAAATCTATTTTATTTCTTTACTTTTGGACCCTCTCAACTTAATTGAGACACTCACATGTGTAATGAACAATAATTGCTTCTTCCTAGGGTTGTAGTGAAAAATACAATGAAATAAGGCAGCATAGGCACCGTAACCAGCATACAGTAAGCAAAAAGGTGATGCTGGTAGAAGCACAGACCATCTCTGAGCTTCAGAAAAGCCCTTTGAATTACTGGTGTCATGCTCATTCTACAGATGATGAAATGGAGCTTCAGAAGTTTACACATGACTTGGCCTTGGACTTAATCATGAGGTCCAGAGTCAGGATTTTGTGTTTTCAAAGACCAAGTAGTTTTCTCCATCAAATCACTTGCCTTGTGTTCATCTGTATGCATACTATTTGTACACAGATCTTAAATTTAGAACACAGGCCAGGCGTGGTGGCTCACACCTGTAATCCTAGCACTTTGGGAGGCCAAGGCAGATGGATCACAAGGTCGGGAGATCGAGACCATCCTGGTTTGCTGGGCATGGTGGTGGGTGCCTGTAGTCCCAGCTACTCGGGAGGCTGAGGCAGGAGAATGATGTGAACCCAGGAGGCAGAGCTTGCAGTGAGCTGAGATCGTGCCACTGCACTCCAGCCTGGGCGACAGAGCAAGACTCTGTGTCAAAAAAAAAAAAAAAAAAATTAGAACACAGATGTTGAAAGGGATCCCAACCACTATGGGGTGTCTTTTTCAAAGCTGGATCTTGGGTTCAGGGAGATGCCTTAGGGTCACCCCTTGAGGAATGGGAGGGCCTCTTGACATCTCTCCTCTGTGGCCAGAGCATCTCAGCTTTTGCCTGTGCTCTATATTGAGATTCCATTTGAAGAAAGGGTTTTGTTGCTGAAAACTAAAGATTGAAAACCACTCATCTAGTAAAAACCCCTTCATTTAACAGACGAGGAAATGCAGAGGCCCAAGGAGGTGAAATGTTTGTTTCATCAGCAAGGTGTTTAGAGGCATAAACAGGTTGAGACCCAGCTAACCGAATACCTGTGCAGGGCTTTTTCTCAGTAAAATGCTTAATACAGTGTCTGACTGCTTGTTGTCATTGCCACCTCAGTATCCTGAGATAGATGCGTGGGGAGTTCAGTACCTGTGGAATGTTGCTCCAGTGTCTCTCAATATGGGTACCCTGTTGCATGGGACTGTCTGGCATGTTGCAGGATGTTTAGCAAACCTGGCTCTCAGCTACCTGATACCGGTCACTTTCCTTGATTACTTTGTGGGAAACACACAATCATATGTATGCACACACAGCATGCCTTTGTTCCTTAACATGTGTCCAAACACCCCTAGGGGACCGGCACTGCTCCCACTTAAGACCTCTCACTTCAACCACCACATCTCTGGTTGCGTTACTTTGCACTATCTGCACATCTCAATTCTATGCTTATCTGTTAGATTGCAATCATTTCTTCCCTGGCCATCTCCCAGCCAGGTTTGCATTTACAAGCAAACTCACTTCCTGTGGTCCAGTCTTTCACATACATGGCCTGTCGGATTACTGCTCTGACCTTGTCTCTCAGTTCTCTACTCATACAGGGTAACTGAGATAGCTCAGGCTCAGGTACATCCCAGTATCTCTAATGTTGTCACTGCTGTGATATACCGTGATATACCAGGACCCTGCCAATACGGATGGTCATAGGATTTGAAATTTTGTGCTAGCCCAAAGAGCAAAGATCAGTTACACAAATGAAATGCAGAGAACTCTGTGTCCCAAAGTGTTATCTGAACAGTGGGAATAGGGGCCTCCTGTGATGAATGGCCAGTGTGTTGTTGTAGTAGGTGCAAAGAATAATGCCCCTGCATTTCACAAGTCACTGTGCTATCACGCTTCCTTCATGTAATAGGAAACGCTTTTCCAAATGAGTGTTGCGTTTCTCCACAGAGACAAAAAATGTAATTTAAGATGTCCCTTGTAATCCATGTTTCGTCATTTGGGTATTCATTTATTATTTAGCTATTTCCTGTTTGTAACCGAGAGGTATACCTGTCTTAGTGGTCATTCTGTTCTTCCTCTTCATGAATTTTAAAGAATTTTTTTTGTATCCTTTTCCTTTCTCCTCTCCTGTAGTACAATAGATAACAAAAGTATCTTTTGGGAGCTGGCTCTACGGCTTTACCCTGCAGCAAACTTGCAGGTGGGAGAAATCTACAATAAAATGTCGACTGCTTCTCAGCCTGAAAGATTGTGCTAGCATATGGACATCACTGACTTGCTACTTATGGTTCCTTCTTCGTGGCTATTGTTTAAATATTTCAAGGGTTTTTTTTTTTTTAACACATTTGCTTTTCTTTGTGATGTTCATTGTAAGGCCCAGCTATTTTATTTTCCAACTGTTGGGAAAAACCTTTTTGTGTCTGGTGCAAATGTATCTTAACTGTCTCCTCTCCAAGGCCTGTCTCATGCTTTATTTTTGGATAAAACCTTGATGTTAATAATTGAGCATTAGAGTTAAAAATCTAGATGGACTGTCTGGGGAAATTCTCTTCGGGGAAGCTGTGTAGGCCGTTCAGTGGGAGAGAAGGAACATCAGCTCTGGGGTCACACATCCTGAGCTTCCTGATAACACACTGTCTGCTAACTGTGGGACTTGGACAGTGCATTCCCTGTGGAGTATGACTCTGTATCTGTATAATGGGCTCACTGGCCAACTGGCAGGGTCATCATGGCAAACAGTAACAACATCTACTTGACATTGTTTATTCCCTTGCTCACTCTGATGGTAGGTATTAATTATTAATTTTGAGATTTTTCTGCATGTAAACTGTAGGTCCTTATACCTTGGCAACTCAAATTATGCAATTTAAGAAAATAAGATATGACTAGTAAGATTCAATGTATTTTTTTTTCTCCAAAACAGCATAGAATTTTTTGGTATTTTTTGGTAAAAGTGAGCAGTGACCATTGTCAAGGACATGGTAGGAGGGACATCCATTAATGGAAGGGTTGGGCATTGTAGGTCAGCCTGAACAATACTGAAGTTGTGTAGCCATGTATGACAAGGTTGGTGTAGTGGCTGCTTATGTGTAGACAAATCACATTGGCATGGGTAGGTTGTTAGCTTGGTGATGGTTAAAACATGGACCTGCCCTGTAGGCCCCTCCTCCAGGCTCTCCTGAGTCATGTGGAACTTGCTGACTTCCCCTTGTTCCATAGTCCACCTGCCTGCAGTGCCCCCTGAGCCACAAGTAACTCCTAAAAACACTGGGGTTGGTGAGATGAAGGTGCTGCGGTCCATCATCCCCTGAAACTGTGTTGCCTACCGACTCCAGTGTTTTTTCATGGGTAAAACAAGCAAAAAAGTATCTGACCTTAGATAGGAACGGTGAGCTTTTAGGGGAGAGTAAGACATAAAGCTAAGTTTAACTGGCTCCAACTTTTAAAATGTCAAGAACATGAATATACAGTAATATAGATTATTCCATTTTGAGCCATTTCAAAGTAATCATATCAATTTCTTAAAGTATATTTTATATTTCAAGGTGATTCCAGAGATTAACTCATTATAGAATATTCTAGACTTAATTTAGTTCGGAAAGGTGGAGAATGGGAACCCACAAGCCCATTTGGATCAGCCGGCCTCAGAGTCCCTCCTCAGTCCCAGATGGCCCTGGATAAGTGGCTCTGATATTCTACAAGTTTATTGGTGGCTCTGAGGCAGTGAAAAATCTGGGCTGGAGTATTTCTCTAGACAAATTGCACCCCATGTCGTTGATCTGCTTTTACAGCCGGGCTTGACACATTCACCATTTTTCTCCTCTTCCCCGGCTTCCTTAGCCTCTGAGGTTTACAGCTTTTAAAACTCTAGCACTCTTTCCTGCCCCTTGCCTTTAAGTTAAAAGCTGACGAGTCTGTAATATAAAACATAGAATTATGGTAATGAATAAGAGGTTAAAAGCTATCATGGCAAACAAAACTTGAGCAGGTTTGTCTGACTGATATGTTAAAATTATGTGTTGAATGAAAACATTAAAATGCTGTGGGATTAATGGAGAAAGACAAGAACGGGAGGTCAGAAACAATGCTAAATCAGCACATGAACTGCCTGTGGGCTAGAGAGGGTGGCTTTAATATACGCCTATTGCAGGAAAGGGAAAAAAAAGTAATTTAGTCTGTTTTCTTCAGGTGAGTAGAACAATGGCATTTTAAATATGGGAGGCACCTAATAAATACATTTATTTCAATTCCTTTCCTACATAGGGGAAGAAACAGAGGCTACAAAAGATTTAGCTAGTTCACAGAAAACACTATGCTTTGGAGTTTTTGACTTTATGAGTTTTGTTACAGCGCTGACATTCATTCTTTTGTGCATTCAATTTATTCAAATCTAGAGCACATCGTGTGTTGGGCAGAAGGCAACGTACTTGAGGATTCAGTGGTCAACGATACAGAAAAGGGTGCTGTCCTTGGGCACTAATGGGTCTTGGGCTACTACAAGTAAGGAGGCAGTGGCAGTAGGTGGAATGAGGGCTGTGGGGTCCTGGCATCATGGATACCAGTTTGGGCTTGGAATGAAAAAGGAGGCTTCCTTGGAGAACAGCGGTCTAAGCTGAGACCGCTGTAGGAATAGTAGTTAAGGAGGAGACAGGAAGAAGAGCTTTCCAGGAAGACAGCACAACATAGGCAAAGGCCTGGAAAGGAGAGAGAGTACATTCCCTCTGAGAACCTTGATGAGGTGAAAAGATCAATGGTGTCACATGATAAGGCTAGAGAGGAGGGCAGGGGTGACAGCACAAGGCCATTGGATTCCATGTCTTGCAGATGAACAATGGGAGTTCCTTTCTAGGCACTAACACAGCAGTGACTTGGCTCTTTTGATTTCCATAATGTAAATCTTGTTGCAGTGGAGCTCCTATTGATTGCATTTTTAAAAAGCTGACGTTGGAATAAAAATTTCCTGGTCACCTAAGGGCTGGTGTGTTGCACCTTCTGAATCACTGTCTAAAGACATTTAGTCCCCTTGTGTGTGAAGTCATTCGTGATGCCACTGGAGCAGACCTAATCGGTTCATGCTCATTAATTGAATTCCTTATATAGATGCCCTGAGTGTGTGTTTTCCATATTGTTTCTATCAGACAGAAGAGAACAATTTTTATAGGTTTTATTGCTTTATCCATTTTTTATTAATAACAGATCATTGGATATTTTGACCAGAGTCTCTTGGGCTGCCGTGAGTTAAAAAATTTGCAGTAAAAAAAAAAAAAAAGAAGTGTAAGTCACCACCACTAAATTACAAATATTTCTGTAACTCAGGGGTCAGCAAACCAGGGCTTATAGGTGAAATCCATATGGCTGCCTGTTTTTGTAAATAAAGTTTTTCTGGAAAAAAGTCTTGTTCATTTGTTTACATTATCTATTACTGCTTTAATGGGACAAGGGCTGATTTTAGTAGTTGCTACAGAAACCTTATGGCCACAAACCAAAAATATTTACTTATTGGCCCCTCACACCTGCCCGTCACAAGGAAAGGCTAATCCTGTACCCTGCCAATAAGACGTAGCCAAAGAGAGGACAGAAGAGAGCAAGATTTTACTGGTCTTCAGCAGTGACTAGAAAGACCTAAGTGATCAACCAAGTTACTGAGTATTTTTTCAGAGGAGAATCCAGTACACTAATGAAAAAGAAGCAGCCTAGATTCTTCTTTTGAGAGTTTTCATATTGCAGATGTCTTTGATGAATGTATTATAGAATGTTTACATCTTAAAGTCTTTAGATTTTAGTCCATTTGTCTTTGAACCTAAGAAAAAAAAAACACAAAAAGCCATTTTATTCATTTGATATTTCTCTTTTGTAAGGTTGGATGAGTATTCTGGTTAACAGTATTTGCAATTTGAGGGAAAAAAGTATTTTTGTTAAAAAAAATTCGGCCACTTTTCTGATAATGCAGTAACCTCTTACTAGGTTGGGGTGAATGAAAATAATTCTCCTAGTCTCTGGCTAATGTCCGGAGCTTCTGGTTCTCCTTCAAACTTTATGACAAAACTGAAGCAATGTGAGCTGGAGTTGAAATAGGTTAAATATGAGGCCTGAAGTAGGTTTTGTATGAAATACATTGTTTTCTTTCGCTCACCTTTCCTCCTTCTTCCAGAATGTGGGAATAAATGGGGACACAAGGTGTGTAGAAGAGTTAGAGAATGTTCATAAAAAGTCATCATTAAAGGGGGGCTACTTGGGTAGCTTTAAATTAATTCTTAAGATAGCAGTTCATGCGGTGGGTCAGGACCTCTAAGAGGCTGGGTCATAACCCATGTGCAGAAAGACTAAGTTTTAATTTTGATTGACATGATGCTAATATATCAGTTTAACTTGTTCTTTCTAGTCACTGAGAAAGTACAAGTAAATATTTGGCTGGATTCAGTCATTAGTTATCAAAGAATGTAGAATCCATTAAGCTGATGCCTAAATCTTCAGCCTGTTGCTTATAGGACTCTAATATCTAAACTAAAAATGGCTATTTTGCATGAAAGTGTTCATTCTAGTGAAGGGACTAATTTTTTTTAAATGACGTAAGTGTAAAACATTCATAGTAGACAGAAATGAGTGAAAAGTTGGTGAAAATGTGTAATTTTAAGAAGAAACCCAATATTTACTTTGCATTTCATCGGGTATGTGGTTCAGCTTTTACTTAAAATGACAAACTACTCTGTTCCAATAAGTTGAGCACTTAAGCAGTCACTAGGAAAATTTTCACAGTTATTGTACTTATGGTAATACTGCTCACAACATTATTAGATTACTCTAGAATTAATATCAGGTTCATTTTTAATTATCCAAGAAAAATTTTATTAGTGCTTACTTATGTATTATTTTTGACCCTCAAACAATATTAGCTGTCAGATCACTTGTATCTAAATAAATTTTGGCTGCGCAAAGAACCAACAAAACCACCATCCCAACAACGAAGGCAAACGTTTAAAAGACAAAAATAAATTGCCATTATTAATGGTATTAAAAAGAATGTGCCATCAATAGGCTATTGCTAATTTGTAACATGACTAGCAGAGAACATTTCTACAAATTTGGATTATTTACCTTTCTATAAGAAAGAGCTTTATTAAATGAAAGTGTATATAATAGTGTAAAATAATGCTTAGCAAAGTATTCCTAGGTAGAAATACTACTGCAATATTGGTTAAGAATTTGTGGGGACTTACTTTTCTAGAAATAAATGGCTTAAAGCACTTGATATTTCTTTCTTTCCAAGCAAATTTGATTTCCCACTTACATCATGCTTATGAAATAAAAATATTTAATAACCTCTTTTTTACAGATAGTAATACAGTTTAACTTTAAAAGCTTCCTTACTGATACAGAAAAACTGTTCTGATTCAAATCAGAGGGTTATTTAAAAATACATTTTTTTGTAATCTGTCTCCCATAGAAATATTTGATGAATGGATTACATGCAAAAGCTCTAATGGCCACTCTCTCCTGTAATTTGGGTCACTTTTGGTAAATAGGAAATAAATGCCCACTTATAATTAATTATATGGACACATTGGTATGTAAAATATTTTAAAATCTTGTAATCAAGTCTAGTAGAGTCTTTTAATGTAATATTTATTTGGGAAAGTGATTGCAAGCTTTCTCTCAAATTTCATGAAGTTTTTGTTCACTTAGCCATGTGGCTCAAAATTGCCATTGCTTTATATAGTATGTAAGTTTACCTATTTGTAATTAACTGCAGATGTACAAAGTCCATTGATGGCTTAGGGTAAGAATCTGTCCTTATTGTTCATTCTGGGGAGCAGTGCTTCCATCCTTTTCTGAAGTCTTGAATATTCATCTTATTCTATAATTATAGAGGGTAAAGGAGAATGTGAAAAAATGACTTCTGGGAATACCATGCTCCACTTTACCCAATCCCACCTACTTCACCCACCCGCATACATAAACAGAGCAGGTGTGGTCCAGGCAAACCCAGCGTTGTCAGTGTTAAGGCAAATAAATGGCTTAGCACCTCAGTCCCCCTTTTGATGTTTGTTTCTGTATTTAAATGTGTTTGAGGTTTTCAACATCCCCAGAACACTGGGTGTTAAGAGGCAGAAAACATGCAATTTATAGCAGATGGGCACAGCCTTTCCTGGCAGTGCTGCTGAAATGGGATCAATCAGCAGCACTTCATGCTCCATTTGTCCGAAAGAAACCCACCTGGGGAGCCCTGGGGAGCTGTGCCTATTAGGAAAACACCTTAACATGTTTTTTAAAATAAAAATTCGCCAGTTGGCATTAATCAGGAAGAAAATGGTTTCTCCATTAACCCTCTCCCATTTGCCTTTCTCTTATCTTTTTTTTTTCCTTTATGTTTTGAACCATGATCCTTTATTCTTTTTACTCATAAAAGACACAGCCCAGGGAAGCCACACAGCATGCTCACTCATAAGGCTTAAACTTTCAAACTTTTTTCTCCCTAATTTTTGATCTCACCTTTCTGCAGACCTTATTTGGCAAAGACCATACTCCTCTCTTTTCATTTTCCATCTGCCGACGCTGCCTTCTTTTTGATTTTCTGGGCCTCTCCCTCTCCTTAATTTTAGAGTGTGTTAGGCTAGGAGGGAGCATTATGAGTTGGGGCAACCTTCACTGCTCAATAAACCTAAGACCAGACAGAGTGAGTTTTCGGGGATGATGAAATCAAAGCCACGTGCTTTGGAGGTACCACAGTGGCCTTGAGTTAATCACTTTTATTTCTCTGATTCCTGAAACTTTCCTAGGTGTAAAGTGGATATCTCCACACCCCCTCTGAAGCAAGCCAACTGCCTGGAGCTGCTGCTGGACAGCTGTCTGGGGACAGCGAAAGAAAGCAGATTACCCAGCCATAGGTGAGTGTTGTGCCTTATTGTACATGCTCCCTCCTCCCACCTTCTCTTTGAAAACAAAGCTTTGAATTGAAAAACTGCATCAAAAGAGATTTTTGTCCCAAGTTTTGTTGTACGTTATAAAGCAAGACATCAGACTTAGGGTTTAATGCATTAGTGAAAAGGTGACAGTAGAATTAGAGTTGGTCTTGCTATTTTAAAAGCCAAATAGGTATTCTGAATTTTTAGCTTTTAGCAAGCCTTTGGGGAATGTTGACATCCTCAAAGAAGCAGACTCCTGCTTAGCCTGTGTGTGTAAATAGAACTTTTAATAGAAGTTCACAAATAACTTTACCAGCCATTCATGTTTGCAATGTTGTGATACCTTTGCAGAATTTCTCAGGATCAAGTGAGAACCTAACTAAAATGTGGCAATGTAAGGAGCAGAGCAGGAAGAACCTTTAAGTCGGAAACTTACAAAAAGTCAATTTCATAGTCAGTTTCTTTGGTCCTTCCACAACCACTTCTGGGATCTGTTTTCTCTACAATGGAGGTAACAACAATAGCTATTTCAGAGCAGGAAAAGGCTTAGAGCAGTGCTAGAATATGGTCCTGGCTATATGAAGTTTAGCTATTTGTATATTGTAACAAACCTACAGTGTATTTTTTTAATTGGTAGTAACAGATTTCTTTTGGAAAAGTAGGAGCCTCCTGTCCAGGGAACACCTGCAGTTCCCACTAAGTGAACACTGGTGTCTGCTAACCTTTGCTTCTATTTTCTCAATAATAACTGTCAAGCTGTTCCTTTATTTAGCAATTTTATTTACATTTTTTTTTCTCCTTTGTGTTTTCTTGAGACAGAGTCCCTCTCTGTGGCCCAGTCTGGAGTGCAGCAGCGCCATCATAGCTCACTGCCACCTCCACCTCGGGCTCTAGCATCAGCCTTCAGGGTAGCTGGGACTACCCGCGGGGCCCACCACGCCCGCCTGATCTTTGTGGTTTTTGTTTTGTTTTTCAGTTTAGAGGCCCGGTTTCGGTGGTGAATCAGGCCTGCAGTTTTAGCACTTTGGGAGGCCGAGGCAGGTGGATCACTGAGGTCGGAAGCTCCAGATCAGCCTGACCAACATGCAGAAACCCCATCTCTACTAAAAATACAAAATTAGTCAGGCATGGTGGCACATGCCTGTAATCCCAGCCACTAGGGAGACTGAGGCAGGAGAGTCCCCTAAACCTAGAGGCGGAGGTTGCAGTAAGCCGAAATCACACCATTGCACTCCAGCCAGGGCAACAAGAGTGAAACTTCGTCTCAAAACAAAAAACAAAACAAAACAAAAAAACAGAAAAACAAAAAAACAAAAAATAAAACAACATAAAAATAAAGAAATCGGGTTTCACCATGTTGCCCAGGCCGGTCTGGAACTCCTAGGATCAAGTGATCCCTGGCGCTCGACCGTCCAAGGTCCTGAAACTATAAGCGTGAGCCACCATGCCAGGCCGATCTATTCCTTTCTGATTAATAAAGTGGGCCCCGCGCGGTGGCTCACGCCTGCAATCCCAGCAGCCCGGGAGGCCTAGGCAGGCGGATCACCCGAGGTCGGGAGCTCCAGGCCAGCCGGACCAACATGGAGAAAGCCCGTCTCTACCCAAAAAACAAATAAATAAATAAATAAAAACTCAGGCGGGCATTATGGCTCACAAATGCAATCCCAGCCACTCGGGAGGCTGAGGCAGTAGAACCATCCAAACCCAGGAGGCGGAGGCCACAGCCGGCCGAGACCGCGCCACTGCATTCCAGCCTGGGAAACGAGTGAAATTCCGCCCGAAAAAAAAAAAAAGAGAGAAGGACCGGTTTCAGCATGTTGCACAGGCCAGTCTGCAACTCCTAGGCTCCAGTGATCCACCGCGCTCGGCTGTCCAAAGGCTTCGGATCACAAGCGTGAGCCACCACGTCAGGCCGATCTATTCCTTTCTGATTAATAAAGTGGGCCGGGCGCGGTGGCTCAAACCTGCAATCCCAGCACCCCGGGAGGCCTAGGCGGGCAGATCACCCGAGGTGGGGAGCTCCAGGCAAGCCGGACCAACATGGAGAAACCTCGTCTCTACCCTCCCCCCCAAAAAAATCAGCCGGGCATTATGGCTCACACCTGCAATCCCAGCCACTCGGGAGGCTGAGGGAGGAGAACCACCCAAACCCGGGAGAGGGAGGCTACGGCGGGCCGAGACCGTGCCACTGCATTCCAGCCTGGGCAACAAGAGCGAAATTCCGCCCTAAGAAAAAAAAAAGAGAGACTGGTTTCACCATATTTCCCAGGCCAGTCTGGAACTCCTAGGCGCCAGTGATCCATCGCGCTCGGCCGTGCAAGGTCCTGAGACTACAAGGTTAAGCCACCACGCCAGGCCGATCTATTCCTTTCTGATTAATAAAGTGGGCCGGGTGCGGTGGCTCACACCTGCCATCCTAGTACCCCGGGAGGCCTAGGCGGGTGGATCACCCGAGGTCGGGAGCTCCAGACCAGCCGTACCAACATTGAGAAACTCCGTGTCTACCCAAAAACAAACACAACAACCAAAAATTAGCCGGGCATTATATCTCACACCTGCAATCCCAGCCACTAGGGAGGCTGAGTCAGGAGAACCACCCAAACCCGGGAGAGGGAGGCTACTGCGGGCCGAGACTGCACCACTGCATTCCAGCCTGGGCAACAAGAGCGAAATTCTGCCCTGCAATCCCAGGGCACGCCTGCAATCCCAGCACCCCAGGAGGCCTAGGCGGGCGGATCACCCGAGGTCGGGGGTTCCAGGCCAGCCGGACCAACATGGAGAAACCCCGTCTCTACCCAAAAAAAAAAAAAAAAAATTAGCCTGGCATTATGGCTCAGGCCTGCAATCCCAGCCACTCGGGAGGCTGAATCAGGAGAACCACCCAAACCTGGGAGGCAGAGGCCACGGCGGGCCGAGACCGGGTCACTGCATTCCAGCCTGGGCAACAAGAGCAAAATTCCACCCTAAGAAAAAGAAAAAGAGAGAGAGAGAGACCGGTTTCACCATGTTGCCCAGGCCAGTCTGGAACTCCTAGGCTCCAGTGACCCACCGCGCTCCGCTGTCCAAAGTCTTGGGATCACAAGTGTGAGCCGCCACCCCAGGCCCATCTATTCCTTTCTGATTAATAAAGTGGGCCAGGCGCGGTGACTCACGCCTGCAATCCCAGCACCCCGAGAGGCCGAGATGGGCAGATCACCTGAGGTCGGCAATTTGAGACCAGCCTGAGCAACATGGAGAAACCCCGCTTCTATCAAAACAACAACAGCAAAACAAAATTAGCCAGGCATGATGGCTCATGCCTGTAATCCCAGCCACTCGGGAGGCTGAGGCAAGAGAACCACCCAAACCTGGGAGGCTGAGGCCTCGGTGAGAGGAGACCGCGCCACTGCACTCCAGCCTGGGCAACAAGAGCGAAATTCCGCCTTAAAAAAAAAAAGAAAAGACAGAGACCAGGTTTCACCTGTCGCCCAGGCTGGAGGGCAATGGTGCCATCTCGGCTCATGGCAACCTCTGCCTCCTGGTTTCAAGCGATTCTCCTGCCTCAGCCTCCCAAGTAGCTGGGACTACAGGTGTGTGCCCACATGCCCGGCTAATTTTTGTTTTTTTCTAGTAGAGATGGGGTTTTGCCACATTGGCAAGGCTGGTCTTGAATTCCCGACCTCAGACAACTCACCCGCTTCAGCCTCCCAAAGTGCTGGGATTACAGGCGTGAGCCACCGCACCCAGCGTTTATCTTTCTTTTCTCCTCCAAATCCCTGGCAAACAATGATCTTTACAGTTTGCCTTTTCCAGAATATCATATAAATGGAATCAATCATTCCAATTTATGTATGTAAGTTTTTCAAACTGCCTTATTTCACCTAGGAAGATGCATTTGAGATTCATCCATCTTTTGCATGATGCTCCTTTTTGTTAATGACTAGTATTCCATTGTAGAAATGTACTGCAGTTTGTTTAGACATTCACTTATTGAAGAACATCTTATTTGCTTCCAGTTTTGGGTGAATATGAATATGGCTGCTATGAACATTTGTGTACAGGTTTTGTGCGCACATAAGTTTTCAAATCAGTATGCAAATACCTAGGAACACCCTATTGTTGGATCATGTGATGAGACTATGTTTTTACTTTGTAAGAAGCTGCCAAACTGCTGTCCTAAGTGGTTGTACTATTTTGCTTTCCAACAAGCAATACATGAGAGTTTCCAGCACCCCACAGATTAACTATTAAAAGCAATTGGAATTTTCCTGATTTTGGATTTTAGCAATTTTGATAGGTGTCTAGTGGTATCTCATTGTTGATTTAATTTGAATTTCCAAAAAAATGACATTTAGCAAATTTTTATATACTGATTTGTCGTTTGTCGTCTGTATATATATTTTGTTGTTGTTGTTTGTTTTGGTTTTTTGGTTTTTTTTGAGATGGAGTCTTGCTCTGTGGCCCAGGCTGGAGTGCAGTGGCGCGATCTCGGCTCACTGCAAGATCTGCCTCCCGGGTTCATGCCATTCTCCTGCCTCAGCCTCCTGAGTAGCTGGGACTACAGGAGCCCGCCACTACGCCTGGCTAATTTTTTGAATTTTTAGTAGAGACGGGGTTTCACCGTGTTAGCCAGGATGGTCTCAATCTCCTGACCTCGTGATCCACCCGCCTCGGCCTCCCAAAGTGGTGGGATTACAGACGTGAGCCACCGCCCGGCCCCTTTTCCCATTTTCTAATTGGATTATTTGTTTTTCTGCTGAGGTTTTACAGTTTGTTACATGTTTTATACATGAGTTCTTTTGTGACTATTGGCTTGCAGATATTTTTAGTGGTCTGTAATTATTTTTATTCCTATTCCTAGTCTTTCATAGAGCAAACATTTTTAATTTTGATGGAATCCAACTTACCATTTTACCCATTTTCCCTTCAATGGTTCATGCTTTTGGTGTAAAACAAGAGAGCTACTTACTTAGCCTGCTATTTACTTAGCCCTAGATGCAAAGTTTTTCTCCTATTTCTTCTGAAGTTTAGCAGCTTTAGTTTTGCATTTAAGTGCATGATCCATTTTTTAGTTAATTTTTATAAAAATGTGAGGTTCAGGCTGAGGTTCAATTTTTTGGCCTATGGATGTTCAGTTGCCCCATCACCATTTACTGAAAAGGCTATCCTTCCTCTGTTGAGCTGCTTTTGCAACTTTGTCAAAGATCAACTGGTTTTTGCTCATTTTATAATTAGCTTGCTTAATTTCTTATTGTTGAATTTTAAGAGTCATTTGCATATTTTGAACACAAGTCTTTTGTGATTTGAAAATACATTCTCAGTCTATGACTTGCCATTTCACCTTAACTGACATAACATTTCACAAACTAAAAAGGGTTTTTTTTTTCTTTTAACAAAGCTTTCATCAATTTTTTGTTTCGTGGGGTTGTACTTAAAATTTCATCAAGGTACAAATATCTAACAAGGTCACATAGATTTTCTCCTGTGTTTTCTTCCACAACTGGTATAACTTTGTATTTCACATTTAGATTTATAATACATTTTGAGTTAATTTTGTGTAAGGTATAAGATGTGTGTCTAGGTTCAATTTTTAGGGGAGAGGACGTATGTATGTCTAATTGTTTTAGCATCACTTGTTGAGAAGACTATCTTCTCTTCATTGAATTGCCTTTGTGAGATATATATATATATATATATCAGTTGACTATATTTGTGAGTCTGTCCCTGGGCTCTCTATTCTGTCCCATTGGTCTGTGTGTCTGTTCTTTCACCAATACCATGCTGTCTTGATTGCTTTAGATTTATAGAACATTGTGATGTATTTAATATCAGGTAGTGCAAGTCCTATAACTTTGTTCTTCTTCAATATTGCATTGGTCTTTTGCCCTTCTATAAAAAATTTAGAGTAAGTTTGCCAATATCTTCAAAATAGCCTTCTTGAATTTTGATTAGGATTGTGTTGAATCTATAGAACAAGTTTGAAAGAATTGGCGTTTTAACAATATCGATTCCTCCAATATAGGAATATTGACTACATTTCCATTTAATCAGATCTTCTTTGATTTCTGTCATCAGTGTTTTGTAGTATTTTGCATACACATACTGTAAAATAATGTTTCAGCTTTATACCTCAGTACTTCATTTTTTGTATGTGCATACTGTTTTAAATGTTTTCTAAAGTAAATTTCAAATTTTAATTGTCCTTTTTTGTTATATATAATAACAATTGACTTTTGTATGTTATACATGTATCTAATGACCTTGATATACCCACTTAAGTCCAGAAGTTACATTCATTTCAATTTCCTACATAGACTATCATTTCATTTGTGAATAAAAGTTGGTTTCTTTCTTTCCAATCTATGTAATTTTTCTTCTTGTCTTATTTCCCTGACTAAGACTTCCAGTATGATGTTAAGTATGAGGAGTTAGGGAGGACATATTTGACTTCTTTTTTTTTTTTTTTTTTGAGACAGAGTCTCACTCACTCTGTTGCCAAGGCTGGAGTGCAGTGGTGCGATCTCGGCTCACTGCAATCTCTGCCTCCTGGGTTCAAGGGATTCTCCTGCCTCAGCCTCCTGAGTAGCTGGGATTACAGGTGCCTGCCACCACACCCAGCTAATTTTTTGTATTTTTAGTAGAGACGGGGTTTCACCATGTTGGTCAGGCTGGTCTCAAACTCCTGACCTTGTGATCTGCCCACCTTGGCCTCCCAAAGTGCTGGGATACAGGCGTGAGCCACCGCGCCCGGCCTTGACTTCTTAATAATCTTAGAAGGCAAATACTTAAGTCTCTTGCCATTAATTCTAACATTAGCCACAGACATCATACACATACTTTATTCGGTTAAGGAAGTTCCCATCTATTTGTAGTTGAGTGAGTTTCTTTAGATATTTTAATTACAAGTGGTGTTGGATTTTGTTCAAAGCTTTTTCTGCGTCTGTTGATAAGATCATACAGCTTTTCTTATTTAGTCTGTTATGAGGAATGTACATATATGTGTGTGTATATATATATCCACATTTATTTTTGTGCATGTATGTATACATTCTCAGCCACTTTTGCTGCTACAATGTATTAAAGGTCTTTGATAATTGCTTGTGCACTAGATCCCATCCGCTTTCACTCACTCAAACACTTTGCTTCTATAATAGTTTCCCTTTCTCTGGCATCTTCATTTTTTTGTCTTCCTGCACCATTCCAATCACCTCACAAGCATGCTGTATATACTGTCTCCACCAAAACACACAGGTGTGCATGCACAAACACATACATACATATGCACCTCTCTGTATTAATCCAAGTTATCAATTTTTTACTGTACTTTCCTTTGTAGAAAAAATTATATGACTCATCTCTTAATTCTTTTGAATCTACTCTAAGATTTTTATCTCCACAACTCATCTGAAATCATTTTTGCCAAGGTTGCAGGTGACCTCCACCTTGAGAAATCTAATGGACAATTCTTTTCCTCTTAAATTTTCTGGCAGTACTTGACATGGCAAAGTTGCAAAAGCAACTCAATAGAAGGATAGCCTTTTCAGTAAATGGTGATGGTGCAACTGGACAGCCATAGGCCAAAGACATCCCTGTGTCTTTATCCTTCATTTGAAGGAAAGAAGACAGGGGAACAGGAGGGGGATATAATACTCTCCAAGTTTTCATACCTTCCTTCTCAGGCAGTTTGCTAGGCTTATTCTTCTTCTTCCGCCCGACCTCCTAACATAAGAAAACATTAATCTTTAGTTCCTGTTAATGATCTTTCTGCTATTCATATTCATGTTAATAAGTGATTCCATCTGTTACAGGTATTAGTTAGATAGCATGCATCTGAACAGAACACACCCCAAATTTATCTTTCCTTCCCTGTATTCCATTGTTGAATTCCCTCAAAATTTCCACTGAAATCTCTAATCTTATGCTTAATATTCTCCCAAACAAATTCTTGATTACAGCAATCCATTTCCACTAACATTCTCCTCCTTTAGTCCTACCCATCTCAGTTGACATCAGCTTCTAGTTGCTGAGACAAAAATACTTAAAAATTACAATTCTTTCCACTTTCCCATACCCCTGCATAGCGAAGCCATGAACAAATCTCATCTGCTCTAACTTTAATATATATTCCCAGTCTTGCCACTTTTCATTATTCCTGACACTCGTATCCTTAACCAAGCTGTAATTACCACTTTCCTGGAATAATTAGAATAGTTTCTTAATTGGTTTTTATTTACTTCTGTTCTTGGCTCCCTGCAGCCTATTCTTCACACAGCAGCTAAGGTGATCATTTAATGTAGAACTCAGATCTAATGGCAAAATTTCTATACCACTTGGAACAAAATCCAAATGCTTGCAGGGATCTGGTGTCTATGCACTTTGATGCTCATTTGCTCTTGCGCTGCTCACTCTCCTCTATTCTGGCCTTCTGACGTTGCTTACTCTTCTCCTAGATTTTCCCTTGGTTCCTTCATTTACTTAATTCTGGTCTGTGCTGAAGTATCTCTTTAAAAAGCACTTCCCAGAATACTCTAGCAAAACAAACAAACAAAAAAAGCCCCTCTGCCACACCCAATCTCTTCACTCTTTCTTTTTTCTCCTTTGCACTTATTACCACCAAAAATTCTATCACGTATCCAATTATTTACTTGTTTACTGTATATGGTCTCTCATTAGAAAATATGCTTCATCTGGATGGCTGTTTTACCTGTGTAGCTCCATAACTATATTTCCTGAAGGGTTCCTGTCCTACAGGTGGCACTCAAATATTTACTGCATGACTAAATGAATGAATCGAAGGAGGGGGCAAGAGACACAGGTGTGTTCCCATTCTCTAGGATTTTTAAAACATAATGACACTACTTGTAAAAACAACAAAATGCCAAAAACACAGTTATAAAGAGTGTAGAAATTAATAAATAATCCCTGTGTACCCCCCTAAAAGGTAAGAGTTCTTATGGAAAGGTAGGGAACCTGTTGTACACAAGTTATAAGAACATGTGTCAGTGACTGTGGACCAAAGGGAAGCATGGCCTACAGCCACAATGTCTATACATTCTTATTAAATTATTAAAGTCCTGGAGTACTCAGATATATGGAGTCTCATTCAACCATGGATGAAACATACACAAAGATATTTCTGATCCTACATTAATACATCCATGAGATAGTGTGACATTTAAAATTATTGTAGAATTTCTGAATAACTAAAAAAAGAGTCATTTGCTACATGTATATATATGTAGATTTTTAAATATAGTTAATTTAAAAATTGGGAATTTCAGGGGCAATTACACAAGTTATTCTAAGGCAAGATATTATAGCGGTAAATCTGTCAAGCTTTGGAATGAAAGTAAAAAAATGAAGAACCTCAAAGAACCATTTTTACTTATACTTCATATCTTCTTTTGAGAAGTATCTGTTCATGTCATTTGTGCACTTTTTAATGGGGTGGTTTGGGTTTTTTTTTTTCTTTGTAAGTTTGAAGTTCTGTATAGATGCAGGATATTAGACCTTCACTAGATGCATAGTTTGCAAAAATTGTCTCCCATTCTGTAGGTTATCTGTTTACTCTGTTGATAGTTTCTTTTGCTGTGCAGAAGCTCTTCGGTTTAATCAGATCCCGTTTGTCAATTTTCACTTTTGTTGCAATTGTTTTTGGCATCTTCATCATGAAAGCTTTGCCCGTACCTATGTCCTGAATGGTATTGCCTAGGTTGTCTTCCCATTATCCTTAGCAAACTAATGCAGGAACAGAAAATGAAACACTGCATGTTCTCACTTACAGGTGGGAGCTAAATGATGAGAACACAGAGCAAATAAAACAAATAATGAATGGGTACTAGACTTAATACCTGGATGATGAGATAATCCCTGGGGTTTGTTGTACGGATTATCTCATCACCTAGAAGCCTAGTACTGATTAATTATTTTTCCTGATCCACTAATATCTCCATAAATATGCATGGACTAATGATTATTCTAGATACTAGATAATAAATACCACATAGCATATGCCCATGAGCTATCTCTCTCCAAGACGTGAGATCACTGATTTCAAATTTTATTTTATTTTATTTATTTATTTTTTTGAGATGGAGTCTCACTCTGTCACCCAGGCTGGAGTGCAATGGTGCAATCTCAGCTCACTGCAAGCTCCTCCTCCCAGGTTCACGCCATTCTCCTGCCTCAGCCTCCCAAGTAGCTGGGACTACAGGTGCCCGCCACCACGCCTGGCTAATTTTTTGTATTTTTAGTAGAGGCGGGGTTTCACCATGTTAGCCAGGATGGTCTCCATCTCATGACCTCGTGATCCACCCGCCTCAGCCTCCCAAAGTGCTGGGATTGCCACCACACCCAGCCTTTATTTTTTTTTATTTGTATGTTCTAAATTTCCACAATACATTTTTATTACACCCAAAGTCGAAAATCAAAATGGCAAAGTAGGTCAGAAAGACTGAAGATGAAGAAAACTGGAAAAAGGCTAGCCTATTTTTAGAAGAAATCTAATGGTTGCCTCTGTATAAGTAATTTCAGTAGAAGGACAGTCTTTAGAAACCAAGATAATGATTGAGAAGCAAAAAGAAATTTAATCAGGAAGGAATTATGGAAAAATGCACATGGTAACAGGGCAGATCACCTGAGGTCAGGAGATCGAGACCATCCTGGCCACCATGGTGAAACCCCATCTCTATGAAAAATACAAAAATTAGCTGGGCGTGGTGGTGCGTGCCTGTAGTCCCAGCTACTGGGGAGGCTGAGGTGGGAGAATCACTCAAACCTGGGAGGCAGAGGCTGCAGTGAGCTGGGATTGTGCCATTGCACTCCAGACTGGGCAACAAGAGCGAAACTCTGTCTCAAAAAAAAAAAAGTGTACTGGATAATTATTTATCTTTTTTTTTTTTTTGAAATGGAGTTTCACTCGTTGCCCAGGCAGGAGTGCAATGGCTTGATGTTGGCTCACCGCAACATCCGCCTCCTGGGTTCAAGCAATTCTCCTGCCTCAGCCTCCCGAGTAGCTGGGATTACAGGCATGCGCAACCACGCACAGCTAATTTTGTATTTTTAGTAGAGACGGGGTTTCTCTATGTTGGTCAGGCTGGTCTTGAACTCCCAACCTCAGGCGATCCCCCTGCCTCAACCTCCCAAAGTGCTGGGATTACATGCATGAGAGACTGCGCCCAGCAATTATTTATATTTAAAAAATTTTATTAGTGAAATGTTTCTTAATTTTGAAAAGCCCACTGATATAATAAAATCACCTTGTTAATCAATACATAATTTTTTTTTTTTTGAGACAGGGTCTCACTCTGTCACTCCGGCTGGAGTGCAGTGGCACAATCACAGCTCACCGCAGCCTTGACCTCCCAGGCTCAAGTGATCCTCCCACCTCAGCCTCCCAAGTAGCTGGGACTACAGTTGCATATCACCATGCCCAGCTAACTTTTGTATTTTTTGTAGAGACAGGGTTTCGCCATACTGCCCAAGCTGGTCTTGAACTTCTGGGCTCAAGCAATCCACTTGCCTCAGCCTCCCCAAAGCACTGGGATTACATGCATGAGCCCCCAAGCCTGCCCAATAAATTTTTTTAAATGTCATTTAAAAGTTTTTCTCTGCCTCTCTACTCTGCCAACCAGGATCACCATTATCCTAAGGTTTTTGGTTTTTTGTTTGTCCCATAGTTGTTGGATAGTTGCTAGTACCAACCAAATTACCTATTTCCTTGTTCACCTCTGGTGGGAGGCTGAATTCTCACAGTTCTCACCTACATGTGGGAACGAATATTTCTAGAAGTCTCTAGAAAACCTCTCTTCATGCTCTTTGTCCACATGTGGATTGCATAATCATATGTAGTTATGAACCACATCATTGAATCCATTACTGGCAAAGGTGATGAAATTTCAGTCTAACCTTGGGGCTTCACCTGAGGCTTTTACCTGTGTGGGAGAGGACGAGAATGGGGATGTAACAAAGTCAGAATTCTACTAAAGAAGAAATACTGGATGGATGCTAACCACATCATCTACTATGCATACTGTTTTGCATGCGTTTCTTGCTATCTCATTTCATTCTTATGAAAGCAAAATTTTATTATTGATTTATGGATTAAAGCAATAAATTGATGAATTTTATAAAAAGTGATTATGTTGTATTTCCAAGTTCATTCAGCTCAGTATGTATTTTATTTCTCTTGAAACTTCCTCTTTGACAATTTACAAGTTTTGGGAGATTTTTCTGTTATGTTATTGATTTCTAGTTTGATTCATTTACGGTCACAGAGTGTATCTTACGTGGTTTCACTTATTTTAAATATATCAGTGTTTTGGTCGGTCATGACAACTCACACCTGTAATCCCAGCACTTTGGGAGGCCGAGGCAGGTGGATCGCTTGAGGTCAGGTGAGACCAGCTTAGCCAACATAGTGAAACCCCGTCTCTACTAACCATACAAAACTTAGCTGGGCATGGTGGTGGGTGCCTGTAATCCCAGCTACTTGGGAGGCTGAGGCACGAGAATCGCTTGATCCCGGGAGGCGGAGGTTAGAGTGAGCTGAGATCTCACCATTGCACTCCAGCCTGGGCAAGAGTGAGACTTAGTCTCAAAAAAAAAAAAATATATATATATATATATATATATGTATATATGTTAGAGTTTCATAACCCAAGATATGCTCTATTTTGGTGAATGTCCCATAAATACTCAAAAAAAAAAGTGTATTCTGTATTGGCTGATGGTACTGTTCAGTTCTTCTGGAGCCCCTCATACTTGCTTTTTGTCTAGCGGGTTTATCCATTACTGAACAAGGGGTGTTGAAGTCCCCAACTATCACTGTGAATTTGTCTATTTTTTCCTTTTAGTTCTATCAGTTCTCAGATCATATACTTTGCAGTTGTGTTATTTGGTGTATGCACATATGTTGTCTTTTTGTGATCTGACCTCTTCATTGTTATGTAATGTACCTCTTTGTCTCTGGCAATTTTCTTTTGTCCTGAAGTTTACCTTGTCTGATAATAATTCATCCAATCCAGCTTTCTTTGGATTAGTATTTGCAAGATGTATCTTCTCCCATCCTTTTACTCTTAGTTTCCTGATAATTGATATTTACTGATACAAATTAAATTACTGTTAATTTACTGATACTGATATTTTAAGTGAGTTTCTTGTAGATAGCATTCATTTGGTTGGGTCATGTTTTTAAATTCACTCTTGCAATCTTTTAGTTGGTGTGTTTAGACCATTTACATTCAATGTAGTTACTGATATGTGAGATTATAAGTCAGTCATTTCATTGTCTTGATTTTTCATTTCCCCTTACCTGTCTTCAGTTGGGTTATTTGGACATTCTTTAGTAGTG
Source organism: Pongo abelii (assembly GCF_028885655.2). NCBI lineage: Eukaryota > Metazoa > Chordata > Mammalia > Primates > Hominidae > Pongo > Pongo abelii. Next base: position 21,706,271 of record NC_072001.2, on the reverse strand, counting down.
TATTTATCTAGATTTTTGAGTGTCTCTTCATACCGTTTTTCAGTGGTTATTCTAAAAACTGCAATACACACATGGAGTTTATCACAGTCTACCAGTATCAACATCTACCACTTGAGGTGGAATGTGGATATTTAACCACTATTTAAGTCCCTTTTACTGCCCCAACCTTGCGATATAGGTATCTTAAATACTTCCTCTACATACACTAAGAAACACATCAATGTTGTAATTTATACTTTAAAATGACAAGTATAATTGGATATTATACTTGTCTTCCGTAATAACAAGCTCAGTGTCTACATACCTCCTCATTTACTCAACATCCATTCATCCATGAATTTAAGGTAGCCACTTTCCCATCCACCATGCATTCAATGCACCATCTGTGATCCTTGAAATTCACCTGAAACTTGTTTCTAATGTATTTGAGTCTGACCAAAAATCTCATATGCCTGTAGACTCATCCTCTGAGATCTATGCTCTTTTTCCTTTCCTTCTGAGTACTCTACTCAATGTCACAGGAATTACAAGGAAATTCCTACGACTGGCAGGAAGAAATGGTCCCCATCTCTGTGTGTGAATTATTCCCTCTAACCCTTTCACGGAGTTCTATTTCCAAGCTAAGGTAGCTTCCTAACATGCATGCACCACTTGATGCTCAGATGAAGACATGAAAGATTCTGTGGATCTTTGGAGTATACTCTGCAACTCCAGCACCATGGCCTCCTCAGACTTCCAACTCCTATCCCCTCAACTCAGGGAGACCACTAAGCTCCACATGGATTCCTCCTTTCTGCACTGCAGTCCGAAGTCTCTCCAGCCAGTAAACTGGGCAACTGCAGGGCTCACCTTGTTTGTTTAGCCTCTGTCAGGGATCAATTCCTGTGCTGCCTGATGTCCAGTGCCAGAAATCCATTATTTCATGTATTTTGTCTTGGTTGCTTGTTTCAGGCAGGAGGAGAAATTGGTCTCTTCTACACCATCTTGACTGGAATCAGAATTCTAAATTGACAGGTTTTTTCTGTCAGCACCTAAAAAAATGTCATTACATGTCATTGTAGAATTTGTCTTTTTTTCTTTCTTTTTTTAAGATTTTCTCTTCATCTTTGGTTTTCAGCTTGACTATGGTGTGCTTAGGTGTGGTTTTATTTCTATTTGCCCTACTTGGGGTTGCTGAGTTTCTTCAATCTGTAGGTTGACAGCTTACATCAGATTGGTAGTGTCCTTGTCAACTATTTTTTCAGAGATTGCTTCTGTTCTGTTTTCTCTCTCTTCCTTTTTCTGGGACTCCAACTATACTCTGCTAGAACTTTTCACAATGTCCTACATCTGTCTTATGCTCTATTCTGTTTGCTTTTTCTTCATATTTCTTACCTCTTGATTTTGGAATTTGAGTTTCTAGAACTGTGAAAAGAATAATTCCTGTTGTTTTAAGCCACTAAGTTTGTGATCATTTATTAGAGCAGCCCTAGAAGACTAACACAACTACCACATATCAAACTGAAATTGAACAACGAAGTAGACGGATGGCTGATGGTGGGAGCTAAGTTTCTCACTGTTGGAATGAGAAAATAAAGGCGAATGTGGTCTATGTGGTAATGGATTAGAGCTGGAGACATCAGGATGCACTCAGGAGTTTATGACATCTCATGAACCTCATAGTTATATATAAAAATATGTATAGATATGTGCATATACACAGTATACACACATATATCTCCCTGCTTCATTAGCTCAGTGGGCCAAGAACCAGTGACACCCCCAGGAGCCATAAGCACACCTAGAACCCAGATCTTGGTTTCTAACACCTTCTCCTATAGTAGAAACCAGCACTCCTAGAAGAAATGGCTGATTCTATGGCTGGGACAAAGAATACAGAAGATGAATTGGAGCATCTTACAGTGCCAGAAAAAGAAGGAAGTGCTAAAAAACAAAAACAAGACACAAAACCAAAAATGATGGGGATATGTCAAAGGGACGCAAAAATCAACTGAAAGAGCTCCTAATGGCTGAAGCTGGACAATTTGAGGAACAAAAAAAAGTAGTATTAGATTGTAATGCAAGTTATAAAATAAATATCCACAAGTCCATTCTGATACAGCTCCCCTTTCCTTAGGTGTGGTCCTTGCACGATGACTTCCTTCCAAAGGAGTGTAGTATGGAGAAGGAGAAAAAAGGGCAACTTTACAGTGGAGAAAGTGGACGACACCTCCTCACCTAGGGGATCAAGGTTGATATCAACAGGAGGAAGTCACCCTGACAGTATGTGTCCTTGATATGATGCGATGAGAATGGCACTTTACCTCTATGGTCTTTCTCCCCAAAATCAATAACGTGAGTCTAATAAGAAGAAAAATATCACACAAATCTCAACTGAGGGACAGTTTATAAAATAACTGACCAGTAACCCTCAAAAGTGTCAAGGTCATCAGAAATAAGGAAAAGAGTTCCTAGAAGAAGGTTAAAAAAACAGCAACAACAAAAAAGGAAAAACAGAAACAAAAACCAAGGAAAATCTGAGAAACTGTTACATGTCAGAGGAGCCTCAGGCGACGTGATGACTAAATGTGAAGTGAAATCCTAGATGGGATCCTGGAACAGGAAAAGAACAATGGGTAAAAGCTAAAGGAATTGGAATAAAGTATAGACTTCAGCTGATAACAATGAATCAATATTGCTTCATTAATTGTGATAAATGTATCAAACTATTATAAGTTGTTAATAATTTTCTAAAGAGTCTGAAGAGATTAACTGCCATTTATAATTAGCGGATCTTGTTTTTATCCTGATTAGAATAAATTAAGTAAAAAAGACATTTGTAAATCAATCTGGGAAATTTAATTTATGAGCTGCGTATAGATAGTGCCAAAAGATTTACCTTTAAATATGACTGAAATGCCAGAAAATAAAGATGATAATGTCATTGTGGTTACTTTTTTTATTTCTTAGAGACCCAAACTGGATAAGGGTAAAATGACATGTTAATTTAAAATAATTTAATAAAGAAAAAAAGAAAAAAGTGAAGCAAGTGTAGCAAGATCTTGAAAACTGCTGAACCTGGGAGACAGGAGTTTGGGAGTTTGTGACATGATTTTTTTTTTCTCCTTCTCACATGTTTGAACAGTTTCATGATATAATCATGACTTTTTCCATAGTGTCCTTTTGATAACTCCTATTCTGCATGTGATTGTAAATATTTTCAATTATGGAATATTCTATCCAAGTACAAATATCTATAATTTGAACACTGCAACCCAATTTTTTAGTATACTGCTTCTTCGATGTCCCTCAATCATGAGATACTTCAAGGCTGGGCACAGTGGCTCATGCCCATAATCCCAGGACTTTAGGTGGGGCCGAGGCAGAAGGATTGCTTGAACCCTGGAGCTTCAGCCCAGCCTGGGCAACAGAGTGAGGCCACATCTCTACAATCAATCAATCAATCATCCAGGTGTGGTGGTACACATTTGTAGTCTTAGCAACTCAGGAGGCTGAGGTGGGGGGATTGCTTGAGCCCAGAAGGTTGAGGCTGCAGTGAGCTATGATCATGTCACTGCACTCCCACCTGGGTAACAGAGTGAGACCCTGTCTCAAAAAATAATAAAAAATAAAAAATAAATATTTCTTAGTCAAGAAATGCTTCTAAGATTTAATAAGTTAATTTCTGAAAAATGCCTAAGTGACATTGCACTGGCATCTATTTCTACTTCTGTTAATAATTCTATCACTAACTTTGATTTTAAAGATCTTTTACCATATTTATCCTTCTGTTAGTGTTGCTATAAAATTTACAATTCTTTTAAGAGTATTCCTCATGTTTTGTTTGTCAGTAATAAAAAGAATAAAATACAAATGTCTTAATTTTCTGAATTGAAAGTAGATACAATAGTTACATTTGATTTGGAAAATTAAATCTGTCCCTCTAAGTAACAAAAGTAACACAGTCAGTAATAGCCCATCTTAAAGAAAGGGAGTTTTATGGTTTTTAAAAATTGCTTTTATATTCCTTCAAACAATTACAGAGTGCACCATATGCCTCTGGAAGGCTTTGCATGTCATTAGTGAAAATCTGGGTGATTCACTTTTCACTTCAACTTCCTACCAGCCCACTTCAACTTCTTACCAGCTCTCCCTCCTGTTCTTCCTTCCTTCTGTCCGTCCATCTGTCCTTCCTTCATTCTGTCCATCCTTCCTCCCACCCGTCCTTCCTTTCTCGCTCTTTTTCTTTCTCCTTCCTTCTTTCCTTCCTTCCTTCCTTCTTTGTTTCCTATGTATCTGTATCTAAGAGTTAATCTTGATTTTGCCCTGTCACCTGGATACTGAGTGACAATAATCTGAATAAAAAAATGTTTAGATTGTCACAATCAGAATTCAGAATCTTCAGGTACATCTCATAACATTTTTGGTCCTCAGCTTCTCCACCTGAAAATGGCAATACAATCCTGTTTGTTTGAAGCCAAGGAATTGGGCTAAATAACTATAACCTTAAGTTATGTAAGTCTCAATGACTAAATTTTATGAAAAATAATTTATTATTATTGCTTTTTATTAATTGTGTCCAAATGTCATGCACCTGGGATACTTTTAATAGTGCATGACATTTGGACAGGATTTACAAACACAGGCTTTTATTTTATATAAAATTGTAATGGTGCTGATATCAATAATGAATGACTTCAATCCTCAAATTGGTATAAATCCATGAAAGTTAAAAGTTAAAAGTCTGGACTAAATGTTTGTTTTGACTGTCTGTCCTTAAAGCTAAAAGCTAAGTGAACTGTGCAAACCTAACACTCGTCTCACTTTGCATAGGGTTCAGAGGGTTCCTGTCTTCTCGGGAATTATTTCAAAAGGGCACATTACCTAAGCTTTCCTATTTGCAATACAGTCTAGTGGGGGCTTTGTGGAGTATCCCTCAAATACTGGTCTCTGCTAAAATTTCCAGTTGATAGTAAAATATTTTAAAAAATTCTCTAGTTTATTGTGAAAAGCCAAAATGAGAACAGACTTTTTTAAAAAGGAGAATATTTTCCTTTCTTGATTAAAGAACAGACATTCCCCAGTACGCAGGAAATAAGTTCCCTCACTACCCTGTTACTTTGAAGTTATATAATTTTTCTTTCCCGAGGAATAGATGCTCAGTGAAAAAAGATCTGCAAAACATACAAAAGCATAAACAAGAAAATAATTCATCTAGTGTCTGACCACTCAGAAAATAAAACTGTTAGAATTGCTACATTTCTCCACATTTTTTGTCTTACTTTTTTTTTTTTTTTAGACCGAGTCTGGCTCTGTCACCCAGGCTGGAGTGCAGTGGTGCGATCTCGGCTCACTGCAAGCTCCGCTTCCCGGGTTCAGGCCATTCTCCTGCCTCAGCCTCCCAAGTAGCTGGGGCTACAGACGCCCGCCACCACATCCGGCTAATTTTTTGTATTTTTAGTAAAGACGGGGTTTCACCATGTTAGCCAGGATGGTCTCAATCTTCTGACCTCGTGATCCGCCCACCTCGGCCTCCCAAAGTGCTGAGATTACAGGTGTGAGCCACTGCGCCCAGCCTTTTCTATCTTACTTTTAAAACAGTATTTTTCTCATGTGCTTTTCCCCATCAGCCTGCAACAGTAAGGATTGTCTCGAAATCAAATCCAGCATCCCTGTCTGCCACTGGGAAGTCCGGGATCCTTACCACCTACTCATCTGACCAGCCCCATCTCTGTCACTAGTCCCTACGGCTCTGCAGCTCCTCCCTCGGCCTCAGCAGGGCACTCCTCACCCTCTGTGTGCTGCAGTGTGGGGCTGCCCTCCTCCCCATCTGGGCTCCCACTCTCTATGCCAGGTCACGCCACCCCTGCACAGAGGCCTCTCTACCTCACGTGAGTTGGGCCACTCCCTGTGCTGCCATCCTCCTTGCCTTTTGTGGGTCTTGACATCCTGCACTGCAGGATTAAACCCTCTGTGGCATTTAACAGCACCAAGTACAATATGAGACATAAGAAATGCCCTCAAAGGGCTGGGCACGGTGGCTCACGCCTGTAATCCCAGCACTTTGGGAGGCCAAGGCGGGTGGATCATGAGGTCAAGAGATCGAGACCATCCTGGCCAACATGGTGAAACCCCGTCTCTACTAAAAATACAAAAATTAGCTGGGCATAGTAGTGCATGCCTGTAGTCCCAGCTACTCGGGAGGCTGAGGCAGGAGAATTGCTTGGATCCAGGAGGCAGAGGTTGCAGTGAGCCAAGATTGTGCCACTGCACTCCAGCCTGGGTGACAGAGCGAGACTCCGTCTCAAAAAAAAAAAAAAAGAAAGAAAGAAAGAAATGCCTTCAATGAAATCTTCTATTTTACCTTTATAACCTTGTCATTTTATTTTCAGAAAAGGCAAATAAGCAACTATGTCTATGGCAAGGAATGCAGAAACTTGATACATTTACCCTACACTAAAGGTAACCTAGAGGAGTTTTTTGTCTCTTTGTGTTAGGGACCAAGGTACTCAGCACAGTTCTGGAATAGTAGGCCTTCAAAAAACACTTGGTGAGTAAATAAATAAACAAACAGATTCCAGCCATTCTCAATATGTCTATAAACTTTCTGTCATGAGAAATCAGGAGTAAAAGCTGTGTTTGCAGATCCTCCACTAGTCTGTGAATCCAAAAAAAGCACTCCTCTGGGAGGGCACATAGTTTTAAACAGTTCTCTTTATGCTCTACCTCTAAGGAGATAAAGGGTTCTTTTTTTTTTTTTTAAAGGTACCCCCTCCATTACTCCCAGCAGATGTAACACTTTGAGTATAATTGAACAACATCCTTGTGCAAAAAAATAGATGTTCCTTCCCCTGGCTAGACTCAGCCCCATATACATTAGGGCCAAGGCTTGGCCAGCCAACCATAGACCAGACTTCAGGCCACAGTAGATCATAAGCAACCAATCACAAGCAGTGATCCTAGGTATTTAATACAAAAATCTTTAAATACAAATTACCACTAGTCTGCAAAATTTTTCACAATATCTCAATATCTAAAACCAGATGCCCAAAGAGACGGAAAATAAGTAACTAGACAGTAGGCTTCTTCACAATAAAAGAAAAAACAGCCCTACCATCAAACTTGGACTTTTTAATAAAACATGTACATTGCATCACTCTAATCAGCAATAAAAAAACTGAGTTTTTATCATAAAAATTCTGGCTAAAATGCGTCATCAACTATTAGGACAACCATCTGAAATAGCTTTGATAAACTGCTGCTTGCCTTTTTGATTAAGGCACATGACAAACGAATATATAGATAGTACTGAAATTTTTGTGGTTACCCCGTCAAGAAATCTAGCTTCCATAAAATTACTTCATATTGACTATAAAAGTTCCTTTCTCCTGTGTAACACAAGTAAGGATTAACAAAACTGATACAACTGAATAAAATATCAACAAATCAGTGCATACTAATGCAGATTTTGCTTAGCACAAACCATTTTTACTTTTCTACTGAAAGCAGAAGAATCAAAGGACAAAAGCCACATAATTCTGAGTCATGTACAAGACACCAAAAAGAATACAAAGAGAGTACTAAACAGAGATCTTCTTCTAAAATAAAAAAGGTACCAGAATGTATTGCTGTTCCAAGGATCTGCAGTTTCTTCTTCGGGTTCTTTGGTCTTCACAAGTTAATCTTCTGACCACCTCCCTTTGCTCCGCTATGTCCTCAAAGCAACAACTCACATTCCTTGTTCCATTGGGTTCCCCCATTAGATTCAGGTTCAATGCACATTCAACTACGTAGCCTTCTCTTCCCTTTGAGAGATGCCCAGTACCTGTGCATTTACCCTACACTAAAGGTAACCCAGAGCAGTTTTTTGCCTCTTTATGTTAGGGACCAAGGTGCTCAGCTCTGTTCTGGAACAGTCGGCCTTCAAACACTTGGTGAATAAATAAATAAACAAACAGATTCCAGCCATTCTCAACATGTCTATAAACCTTCTGTCACGAGAAATGAGGAGTAAAAGCTGTGTTTGCAGATCCTCTGTACCTCCGATAACTCTCTAGACACAGCCACTACTCAGCCCTTCTCCGATCCTACACCTTTACTTTTTCTGCCTATCCACTCTGTTCTCATAATGTGCCAATCTCTTAAGAAGCTTCTGAAGAGAACTACTCCAAATTACTGAAATTTAAGTACTTCATCTAAATCCTCATAGCATACTTTCTATACTTTCCCTGTGACATTTTTAAACTTCTTCCCTATATCACAGTCATCCTTGTTACATGACTAATATTCCACAATGGATCATAAATTGAGGGTAAAGCCTGTGTATAATTTGTATGTTAATTTTCCAATGTACCTACCATAGTGCCTTACACAGAGCAGATATCCCGTGGGTCTTGGAATAAATACATGAAATATATAAAATGCTTCTATGGAAAGACAAATAAGGAACAAAACTCATACTTTTCAGAACTTACTATCCCAGGAAATTCACTTTTTTCAAGAATTTTTCAGCAGTATTTCTTGCCCTTTGGCTTGTTTTCCTGTGCAGAGATGTGGGACCTCTATCTTTTCCTACTAACTTACCCTACCTCCCCGTGATAGGCCACTAAATTATACTTGCACTTTCTCTTCTTTTAGGACTTTCCAAATCCGATGCCCTACTATTCAATTTTCTCTTTCCTGTCATCATACAAACAGCATGATGGAGCTATCCATTTACTAACATGCACGCCTTGTCAATCTTCCTTTCAAAGGCAGTCCCGGGAAACAAGGTGGAAGGGAGTACAGAATAACGGAAGAAATAAAGAATTTGTGTATCTGGCCATATTTCCATACTTCCAAGCTTCTCTCTTTTATAAAACCCAAATTAAATGCTGTTGACCTATGAAGTATCTAAAATTTAGTTCAATAAAGGGCATTCAATAAATGGAAGTTACTATTACAGGATAGTTAATACTAGTATAATTACCTATTACACAGTCTATATACTACTTTAAATGTAACAACCCCAATTTATTTCTGCATTTTTTAAAGATGACAATAAGAAATTGGCAGTTCATTATATAAAACGGCTTGAATGTGGTTTTCTTAAGCAGATGACAACCCACATCAAAGTGCCCTTCTCACCGCACTGCCCCGCATGGTCTTTGCTGGATTAGCAGAAGGGATGGCAGCACTCAGCTCAGGCTCTGGCTTACACAAAAGTACGATGGGGTCACGATGAGATGGGCACCATTCTTTCACTTGTCCACCTGCTTGCACAGCTTTATCTAAAACTGTTCTGAAGTTGGTTCCCTCGGGGAGAAAATAAAAGTTTGCAGAGCACAGAAGTGATTCTAACAGCAACGTATATAGGCTGGTTATATGTTGAGTTCTAGTCTCCAACTTTACTTATCTTCCCCTTCTATAGACCCCAATTCACTTAATCACAAAAACAGCTCCTAATAGTCTTTGTGTTCTCGTTTTTGGAAAGATGACAAAATCACTTATAAAATGAAAAGCATAGCTATACCTTAAGATATATTTGGTGGTTACTATCTGCCAAATAAAAGCTAATTAATATTAATCTTTTCCTACAACTCATGAATGTAGGAAGAAATCATTCTCTCCAAAAATTGGTCCATTTATTTTAAAAGTATTCCTCTCTCAAAATAGCAATGTGACTTAAAAAAAAGATTTTTAGAAAAATCTCAATAATATACAAACTTTTTACGAAGATAAATAAAACTAATCTCCAGCCACCATGACAACAGCGTTTACCTCAGCAAGCACAAAATCTTCATCATCAAATTATTAAGAAGCATAAATTTGGCCTCAAAATAACTTAAAGCTCTTTTTTTTTTTTTACCACCCAGGATTCACTACTAAATGAAAAAAAAAATTACAAAGCCATAAATGCAATATGCTCTCATTTGTGTTTTTAAAATATGCGCAGGGGCCAGGCATGGTGATTCAAGCCTGATCTCTCATCACTTTGGGAAATGGAGGCAGGTGGATCACTTGAGCCTAGGAGTTCAAGACAAGCCAGGGCAACATGGTAAAACCTCCTCTCTGCAAAAAATACAAAAATTAGCGGGGCCTGGTAGCACATGTCTACAGTGTCAGCTACTCAGGAGGCTGAGGTAGAAGGGTTGCCTGAGCCCTGGAGGTTGGGGCTGCAGCGAGCTGTGATCCTGCCACTGCACTCCAGCCTGAGTGACAGAGCAAGACCTTGTCTCAAAAATAAATAAATAAATAAATAAAATAAAGTATGCACAGAGCTTGGAACAGAAAATGAAAGTTGGAGGACCATTTTAACTTTTCACTTTATACCCTTCTTAAGAATCTGTACTTCTGACAATTGGCAGATTACTTTTGTGAACTTTAAAAATCTTTATACTAAAACTGAGGAAAAACAGTTTTGGTAAAAATGAATTTACAACTGAGCCTAATTTAATCAAGCAAAAATGTGGGTCCAAATTGGGAATTTATTCAAATGAAGGTCATTTATACACATTGTTACCTGCTCTTAAAGGCTTATACAGTTCATTGGATGGTGTCCTTTGCCAGAGTTCCTTAAATTTTGCTCTTAAATCATTATCAGTTGCTTCTTCTTCATCCAACAACCTTAATGACTTTAAAAGGAAGCAAAAAGAACCCTGAAATGTCATTTCTGGTATAAAAAATTTAATGCATTTAATAAATGTTCATACACAATATAAGTGAGAATTTGGTGAGATGGGAATATTAGGTTAGAATATAAATCGACTTTTTTCTTGCAGACATCTGTTATAATGCATTTAACAAAAAGTCTTATAAATTTAAGGCTGAATTAGCTATCACATTTCTCAGTAAAAAAAAAAAAAAGGAAGAATAAATAAGAGACTATTTACATCCATATATCAATTTAAAGAGAGTTTTAAGATTAAAATAAATAAATAGAAGCCATAAACAAAACAAAGGGGAAAACTGATTACATTAAAAAATAAAAGATTTAGACTTTCATTCCAATACAACAAACAGAAAATTATGTTTAATATATTTTTAAGTGCCTTCTAACGAGTAGATAAGATGACAGGATAGTTGGGGGCCAGAAACACAAGGAAATACTAATCTACCAGTAGACACAGTGCTAGCACCAACAATATATCACAATCCCTGATAGCTTAGGACAAAGAATAGCAAACTTCTGTCAAACACCACAGAGTAAATATTTTAGGCTTTCTGGGCCACAGTCTATGGCACACAGAATTCTTCTTTTTTGACAATGGTCTTAAAAAGATAAAAATTATCCTTAACTAGTGAACCACACAAAAGTAGGCCACAAGCCAGCATTGGCCCACCATCCATAGTTCACCAGCTGTGTAGTTCACCATTGACTTGGATTGTGAATTTAGAAAATTCAAGAAGAAACATAGGTAGGGACAATAAAAGGTGAGAGGTCAGATCAAAAGCACTCTCCACCCTCAAACTGGTATACTTCCAAATAGGTGATTCTCAAGTTAAAACAGAAAACTGCCCTACAGAAGAAAACATGCCTGTCTGGATCTTGGCTGTAAAGAAGAAAGAAAAAAAAAAAAAAGGAAGTATTATCTGAGATTCCTGATCAAAAGCCTGAACTTGGGACTAGAAACCACACTATCTGTGTGACACAAAGTCCTAAGATAAATTACTACTATAATTAAAAGATTATAAAAGAAAGGAAAAAACCTCTTAAGTTTGAGGAGGTGCCAGGTGTATAATGCCTTTTTATGGCAGAAGCAAACACAAATTCTTTCTAGAATTCACCTTAAACCCAGATCTCAATGAATTCCCACCAATAAATTACAGGAAATATGAATGCACAATCAAAACTCACTGAACACTAAATGCAATTCAGTATTCTGTACTGGTTCTTGGAACAGAAGGAGGAACATTGGTGGAGTAACTGGTAAAATCTGAGTAATAATACTGTACCAATGTCAATTTCCTAGTTTTAACAAATGTGCCATGACCGCATAAGATTTTAACTTTCAGGGAAGCTAGGTGAAAAATATACAGGAACTTTCTACACTAAATTTGCAAAGTCTCTGTAAATCTGAAACTATTTTTTAAAGTTTTAAAAAACAGTAACAAAAAAACTGAACACAACAGAAAACAAGCCACCATAACCAAGAATCAGCAAAAATTACAAATCGTAGAATCAAACTCACAAAAACTACAGATATTGGAATTATAAGATAAAAAATATAAAATAAATATATTTAATATATTTTAAGAAATTAGGGATAAATTAAAGGGTTTAACCTTCCAGGTTAAGACAAATTAAATTAAAAAGAAAAATCTTGCTACATGCTATGTATCAAATAAATCAATAATTACAAAGACTGAACAGTTTGTATGATAGTTGATTTCTCATAGTATACTAGTTTTACACAGTGCTCATTTGAGTTTCATTAATGTGTACTCACTTACCCTTAAGATAAGAATGAAACCCATTCTCACTCAACCAGAATTTCTCTTATGCTAAAGAGAAGGCTCTGGGCCACAGTAAATTCACCAAAGTGATGAATACTAACTACACCATGAACACTAGCATGAGGAAGTGTCCAGTCCCAATCCCTGCTGGACATCAAGGATTCACAGTGTTTATACTTGAAAAGCAAATCTTATAAAACATACCTCATCTAGGATTTCTCTATTTCGTTGCAGTAATTCAGGCAGTTCTTTAATCAACTGATCAACAGTCTGGATGTCTCCCTGTTCAATCACAGATCTGGATTTAGTCAATATAGACTGAGGTACAGTGTCTCCAGACACATCTTCAATTGCTGCTGGAAGATTAAGGGAAGCTAGCACCCTGAAAAAATGAGATACTATGTTATATTGAAGTCTAAAACAATTTAACTCCTCATCAATATTTACTTTATTTAATTTAATCTTCTATAACCAAATCAACAGCAATGGAGTTAGCACCCAGAAAAACTGGATAAGCCCTATCAATGAAAAACATAGCAAAGATTAACAGAAAAACAAAAAAATCAGTGATTGATAAAATTAAACCAAAATCATTAAAAAATTAAGTTCACAATTCAGAATTAAAAGCCAAAAAATAGGCTGGTGCAGTGGCTCACACCTGTAATCCCAGCACTTTGGGAGGCCAAGGCAGGGGGATCACCTGAGGTCAGGAATTCGAGACCAGCCTGACCAACATGGTGAAACCCCATGTCCACTAAAAATACAAAAATTAGTCAGGCGTAGTGGTGAGCACCTATAATCCCAGCTACTTGGGAGGCTGAGGCACAAGAATCACCTGAAGCTGGGAGGCGAAGGTTGCAGTGAGCCGAGATCTCACCACTGCACTCCAGCCTGGGCAACAGAGTGAGACTCCATCTCGAAAAAAAAAAAAAAGCCAAAAAATAAGAAAAACTATGACCGCATTAAAATATATTAGGTATCGTTGGCTTACAGTTCAAACTTCTTTCAGTCTAAGTAATTAAAAGTCAAAAATTCTATCCTAAAAAAGCAGTCTTTTATACTTTTGATTGTTATAGCATCTCTAACAAGTCAGAAACAATACACAAAATAGTTATGTTTTTCTTTTTTGCTCTCCTTCAACAGAATCAGTAGTTATAATTTCACATCACCTAGGCAAAATGTCAACAAAAATAGATGATCTAAGTATCCATTATAGAATCTTCATCTGTTCTCAGTTTTGTAGCACAATAACAATTCCTCAGTTATTTCATTTACATGATGTGGAAGGGAGGTCAATATCCCTACCCACTATGTAAAGACAAAAAGGCAAATGAAATGATGTAATACAATGAACTCCTCAGAAAACAAGCTCTGTAAAATCTCAGACTGCCTGTTTATCATATGCTAGAGTAAACTTACATTCCTCTCTTGTTAAAGAAAAATGATGGTAAAATCCATGCATTAATCAAAACTGAAAACTTGAAAAGGCAAGCCAACTACGAGAGAAATACAGCTGGCCCTTGAACAGCACAGATTTGAACTATGTGAGTCCATGTTTATGTGGACTTTCACCTCTTTCACCTCCGCCAGCTCCAAGACAGCAAGACCAAGCCTCCTTCCTCCTCTTCCTCAGCCTACTCAAACATGAAATAGACAAGGACGAAGACCTTTATGATGATCCACTTCCATTTAATCATAGTAAATATATTTTCTCTTCCTTATGATTTTCTTAATAGCATTTTTTCTCTAGCTTATTTATTATAAGAATATACTATAGAATACATATACAAAATATATGTTAATTGACTGTTTATGTTATCGGTAAGGCTTCTGGTCAACAGCAGGCTATTAGTACTTAAGTTTTGGGGACTCAGAAGTTATATGCAGATTTGACTGTGCAGGGGGGTCAGCACCCATAACCCCTATGTTGTTCAGGGTCAACTATATTCTCAATTATATGTATCTGACAAAGCACTTGCATCCAGAATATGTAAAGAACTTTTTAAATATTAAGAAAAACTCAGTTTTAGAAACTGAGAAAAAGATTCCAATAGACACTTTACAGAAAAGATATGAATGGCTAGTAAGCACATGAAAAGCTGTTCAGTATCATTAGTAATTAGGAGAATGCAAATTAAATCACAGTAAGATTCTGCTACACACACACTAAAGTAGCTAAAACTAAAAAGACTGACAGTACCAAGTATTGGTGAGGATGCAGAACAACTGTATTTCTCAAACAGTGCAGATAGGATATAAAATGGAACAACCGCTTTGGAAAACAACCTGGCAATTTCGTATAAAATTAAATACGCTAACCACACAACCTAACAATTCCACTCCTAAGTATTTACCCAAGAGAACTAAAATATGTCCACACGAAGATTTATATGTGAATGTTCATAGAAACTGAAATGTCCATTAACAGGTGAAAGAGTTAACAAACTGCTCTATAACCATAAAATGGAATACTGCTCAGCCATAGAAAAGACTCAAATTGATACACACAACATAGATGAATCTCAAAAACAGTAGCTAAGTGAAAAAAAGCAAAACACATTCTAAGTGTATACTGTACATACTGTAAGTACTGTATATGTATATGCTAGAATGATTACACGTATTTTAAACTGTATAAAAAGTAAAACAAAATTTAAGACAGGGAGCAGATCAATAGTGGCCAGGGGCCAGAAGAGGAAGGACTGGGAAAGGGGCATGAGACAATTTTTTCAGGGTAACAGTAATGTTCTCTATCTTAATCATAGTGCCGGTTACATGGGTACACACATTTATCAAAACTAACTAAATGGCCAGGCACGGTGGCTCATGCCTGTAATCCCAGCACTTTGGGAGGTCAAGGCAGGAGGATCACTTGAGCCCAGGAGTTCAAGACCAGGAGCCCAGGAGTTCAAGACCAGCCTGGACAACAAAGTGAGATCTCGTCTCTTCAAAAAAATCAAAAAATTAGCCAAGTGTGGTGGCTTGCACCTGTGGCCTCAGCTACACAGGAGGCTGAGGCAGGAGGATCACCTGAGCCCAGAAGGTTGAGACTGCAGTGAGCCATGTTTAATGTTTACACCACTGCACTCCAGCCTGGTGACAATAAGACCCTGTCCCAAAAAACAAAACAAAACAAAACAAAACAAAAATATATATATACACACATACACACACATATACATATAATAATTGAACTGTGTACTTAGAATAGGCGTATTTTGTGTGTGCAAAATATACCTACAATTTTTTTAAACCAATGAATTATTTTCTTAGTATTCAATCCATCAGAAACAAAAATCGGTTCAGAACACTAAACGTACCATGTATCTGAGTTCATTTCTACTTCTCATTTCCCCCAAATAAATATCTCTTAAAATACAAATTTTTAGTCAAATATCCTCACCTTGTTTCTATAATTTCTTCCAACTATATTTGCTAAAGCTTCATAAATACAGTGTCCACCAAAAATAGTTGTAAGTGTGTGTCTACATTTTCTATTTTATATACTCTTGACATTTAGCTCTAAGCTCAGAAACTAAAATGTTCATAAACTAAAGAACAACCAAACAGAAAACTTTAGGCTCTAAAATTAAGCTCTACCTACCCATTTGCCAAAGTGGTGGCTTCTCTCATCTGAACAATTGATCTGTTACCAAATCGGCTTTCCTCTGATTACAGGCAGCCAAAGACTGCTGCACTGACAAGGGAACCATCTTCTCAAACAGATCTAAAATTAGGAAGAGAAATTACAACAAAATTTTAAGACAAAAACCCAAACTGTAAAAGTGACTGTTCATATTTTCTTTCCAATATTCACATAGTCCATACATATTTGATATTTAAAGATCAAAATATCAATAGTCTATTGACATTTAAAGATCAAAATGAAATAACTATTTAAAGCACAATGATAAAGAGAATTTTTAGATCACTACATTCACGGACAATGGTGACAATGAAAAGTTTCTTCTTTGAACTTAATTTTCTTTAACTTTTTCAGATGTGTTCATCACTGAGTCTGAGGGATCTTCAGTGACGCTGTTCATTTGTTGATTAAACTGAATGAGGGGCCGGGAGCAGTGGCTAAGGTCTGTAATCCCAGCACTTTGGGAGGCTGAGGCAGGCGGCTCACCTGAGGTCAGGAGTTCAAGACCAGTCTGGCCAACTTGGCAAAACCCCATCTCTACTAAAAATACAAAAATTAGCTGGTGTAATGGTAGGAGCCTGTAGTCTCAGCTACTGGGGAGGCTGAGGCAGGAGAATCGTCTGAATCCAGGAGGCGGAGGTTGCAGTGAGCTGAGATTGCACCACTGCACCGCAGCCTGGGCAACAGAGCAAGACTCGGTCTCAAAAAAAAAAAAAAAATTGACTGAATGGGTCACGGCAGCAGGATTCCATTTCTGGCTCCAACACTTCCTAGCTATGTGACCTTGAGGAAATTACTTAACCACTCTGTGCATCAGTATCCTCATCAAATAGGGATAATATCAGTACCCATCTCAGGGCACTTGTGAAAACTAATGAGCTAATATTTGTAAAGTGCTTAAAGAGTGCCTGGAACATGGTAAACTCTTTGTGTTTGCTAAATAAACATATAATCACCCTTTCTCAGTAACAGAATATTCTCCTTGGGATCTCAGCTAGAGGCTACCATCTGTTGTATACATTTGTATACATCTACAATATAATAACATTTATTTATCTCATACAAATACCACTCCAGAAGTTTACATGTTTAAAGAAATAGGCCGGGCATGGTGGCTCATGCCTGTAATCCCAGCACTTTGGGACACCGAGGCAGGTGGATCACCTGAGGTCGGGAGTTCCAGGCCAGCCTGACCAACATGGAGAAACCCCATCTCTACTAAAAACACAAAATTAGCTGGGCATGGTGGCAGGCACCTGTAGTCCCAGCTACTTGGGAGGCTGAGGCAGGAGAATCACTTGAACCCGGGAGGCAGAGGTTGCAGTGAGGGAGATAGCACCACTGCATTTTAGCCTGGGCAACAAGAGTGAGACTCTGCCTCAAAAAAAAAAAAAAAAAGAAAAAAAAAAAGAAATATTTTTGTGGTTTATTTTTACATTTATTTATTTAATTAATTAATTAATTTATTTATTTATTTATTTTTGAGAAAAGATCTCACTCTGTCACCCAGGCTGGAGTATGGTGGCACGGTCTCAGCTCACTGCAACCTCCACCTCCTGGGCTCAAGCGAGCCTCCCACCTCAGCCTCCAGAGTAGCTAAAGCCACAGGCATGCACCATCACGCCCAGTTAATTTTTTTTTTTTTTTTTGGTAGAGACAGGGTTTCGCCAGGTGCACAGGCTGGTCTCTAACTCCTGAGCTCAAGCAATCTACCCATCTCAGCCTCCCAAAGTGCTAGGATTACAGGTGTGAGCCACCACATCCGGCCATATTTCTTTATTTTTAATGGCAGCATCTTAAATAACAAATGTTAACAAAATGACAAGTGCTACAGTGTTAATCAAACACACAGTTTCAAGTCTTCTAACTATTGTATACTTTACATATGCTTTATTATTGTTTACTTTCCATCTTAACATTGCATGGACACAATACAATATTTATTCTCATATTCATTTTAAACAACATGAATACAAATTATATTCAAAGCATACAACAGCAATTATGTGATTTTTAGCTACGAAAAACACAGTAAACTAGAGAAAAATGAGATTAAAGTGTGTCTGAATAACTGACATACCAGTAAATTTCTGACTGATGGGGACATTGACTGGGGTAGATTTCACAAGTGTGGCTTTGCCAATAGGATCTAGATCTTTAAGGTCTGGAACTCGATCACGATAAATGAAGTCATTATCCTTCTTTGCTGCAGTAAGGGCACAATTGATTTTGTCAGAAAAATCCTTCACATTAACATATTCATCATAGCGAGATGCCACTGTTTTAATCAGTTCTGCTGCACGCTAAAAAGAAAAATGTCAACAACAACAACAAAAAAAGAGGGAGATGATTTTCTTTCTCTTTCCCCACCAAATATTTAAGCATTGGTTTCAACAAAAAAATCTTTAATTCGAAGACCTGCATTTCCAGCAATGTGGCTGACAGGATTACCTGGAAATTCTCCGATCACAAAATACCTGAAAACTGAAGGATAATACCAACAGCTATCCCTATAAACACACAGGCAAATTATCAAGATAATAAAAGAAATCCATGAGCCAATCAGTATAAACTGACATTGAAGAAAGCTGGCTGTTGGGTTCTTTCTTTTTTTCTTTCTTTTTTTCAGACAGAGTCTCACTCTGTGACACCCAGGCTGGAGCACAGTGGCGCGATCTTGGCTCACTGTGACTTCCACCTCCCAGGTTCAAGCAACTCTCCCACTTCAGCCTTCCAAGAAGCTGGAATTACAGGCGTGCACCCCCACGCCAAGCTAATTTTTGTATGTTTTGGTAGACATCGGGTTTCATCATATTGGCCAGGCCAGTCTCCAACTCCTGATCTTAAGTGATCTGCCCAACTCAGCTTCCCAAAGTGCTGGAATTACAGGCATGAGCCACTGTGCCCTGTCTGGCTGTTGGGTTATTTCTATATCGAAAAAATTAGCAGTTAAAACTTATTAAAGGCCCTCATGGAGACCTGAAACAAGGGTCTTGAAACCACACAACACAGAGAATTGAGATGCACCTCTTTCACTCCTTCACATGAAGGCAGGAACCTCAAAGGGCCTAACTCTCAGTGAAACGGTGGATCTGAAAAAAATTATCCAACAACACAGGAAGTGAACAACATGTCAACATCAGTAAGAAATTTTTTTTTAAGTTTGGCCTTATAAAAAATGAACATAAGCCACATAAAATTTAGGTGGTATTAGGTATAGTGACACCATATAAAATAGACAATAAGGCCAAAAGCATTATTAGGGATAAATATAACACATGATCTTTTAATATTTGCCAATTTGCCAGAAAGATGTAAAATTTCTTATATTTTGCATGTAATAGTATCTACATCAACAATTATAATGAGAAATTGATACATTTACCCATAATCAAAGTGGAAGATTTTAACATATCTGTCTCAGCAATGGCTGGACCAGATTTTAAAAAAGTGTAAGATTACAGAAGATTTGAGCAACACAATTAACAAGTTTGGTTTACCAGACATAGAGAACACTAGACTCCACAAATAGAGAATATATTATATTCTCAGGCATATAGAAAGCATCTACATCTATAAAATGACCAGATGAAGAGATAAGGCAAGTCTAAAACACCAACATTACAAGAATACAAAAATGGTTTAATACTAGAAAATCTACTTATATAATTCTCCAAAATAATAAGTTAAAAAATCAAATTTCTCCATAGATATTGAAAAAGTATTTGATAAAATTCAATATTCTTGATTTTTTAAAATCTTAGTAAAATAGACATTATAGTTCCTTAACATGATACAAATCTTAACCTCCAAAGCTGGTACCATGCTTAGAGAAAGACAACCAAAACAAAACAAAAGCTACCCTTCAGTGTAAACTAGGAAATGGGAAATTGCACAAATTTAAATCACTTTTTAAATTTGTAAATCAAATTTGATTTGTAAATGTGGTTGAACCCTCCCCCAAATAGCAAACACCAGTACCAGAACCGCAGGTGCTCTATACACAGAGGGGAAGACAGGGAAGGGCCAAGGCTGCCACCCTAAGTTCAAACTACTTTCAGCAAATCTGAAAACAACAAAACAGGATGAGAAAACCTTGCCAGGTGATGGTAAAGGCAAAGCCAACTGGCCCCTCTCATGCCACCAGGGGATCACAGAAAAAAATGTGATGCTGAGGGGCCTCATCCCAAGAGAGCTGCTGAGAAAGAGAAGTAGACAGATTAACTAAAAAGACAGGGTTTCTAGGGGAAGCAGAAAGAGACAACAGAAAAGTAGGGAGGGAGAAGAAAGGGCATAAGCACTCGGAAAATGCCAGCAAAATATAAACCCGAAAAGTAGATGCATCAACTTGAAATGCAAAGGCTGTGAGGAATTCAGGGAAGCACAGGTACAGAGGTAGTGGGATTCTTCCTAATCCAGGGTAGGCTTTAAGAGCCAGAGAAGTGGACCTTAGGAGGGAGCCCTTAACACAATGATGCTTGTAAAGCTAACCCTGCCCATTTCCCCACACAGGAACCTCCAGCAAAATCAATCTCATTCAAACATAAGTAACTGAAAAGGCAACTCATCTCTCAATACAAAAAAAAATAAGGAAAAAGCTGAAAACAAGCAGTACATCTTTCCAGTAGATGATGAAAGCTCACCAAAGAAATAGTGCCGCAAAGTAGATGAAAATAGCATGCTAAAAACTAAACTAAACTAAAACACTTAAGAACACAATGACAGTACCAAAAGAACAGAGGACTGGATGGCCCAAACCAGAGCGAGTGATAGCCAAATAGCAAAAGAATATGAAACAGGAAGTGACAGAACTCACAAAAGTAAAGAAAAATATAAATTTATTTAAGAAAGCAAGACTGAGACATTTATACAAGGAGCAAAAGGGAAAACAGACATCACAGAAATCATAGTAAAAAACATACAGAACAAGAAAAAGTGAAGAAAACTCAACACAGAAGTTGGGAAGGAGGAGGCTGTTACAAATTAAAGATTTAGAGGGCATATCAATCAAATGCAAAGTGAGGACTTTGTGTGGATCCTGATTTGAACAAACAAGACCCCTGAGAAAAAAATCAGGGAGAACTAAACTACATGTAGATAATACTGGATTATGACTATTAACTACTAATTCATATTAATATTAATTTTGCTAGATTGGGATAATGACCCATCTAGCAAAATTTCTTCATTTTTTAAATTTTTGTTCTTTAATTTTTTTTAATCTTTATCTCTTAGAGACACAGGCTAAAAAACTTAAGAATGAAATGATACATGAGATAGTTGTAAAATACTCCAAAAAAATAAGGAGGAAAGGAGAAATAGCTAAAACACAAAATAGCGAAATACTCATAATCACTTAAGTTGGGTAACAGAAATTCAATGATTCATACTTTTATATATGCTTGACCATCATAGTTATACAACTATACTTTTATATATATTTTCCATCATAGTTAAATGAAAGAAAATTCATATGAAGAAACATATGCAAGAATAGTCAGGAAAATCCAGAAAATGACAAAATTCAGGAAACAAGCAAGGACAGGCAGAAAAATTCAAAAAACGAGAGATAATACCTATCAGACATTAAAACAGTCTAAAGTATAACTAAAATGATATGGAACTGGAGTATGAGCAGATAAACAAGTCAATGAAACAATAAAAGCAGAAATAGATCCCAATATATACCATGAATCTAATGTGTGATAAAGTCAGAATCTCAGATCAGTGAGGTAAACAAGGCTATTATAATAAATGGTTTGGGGACAACTGGCTAGCCATTTGGAAGAAGACTTTAAAACTGGATCCATACCTAGCACCACACATCAGGATAAATTCCAAGTGGATCAACAATCTAAATATATAACAAATTACAGATGTATTTATATTTTGCTATCGGTAATCCCATTTCTATTAAATTATTTAAGATACACCTGCTGCTATGTAAGGGACTGTGCTCCCCAAATTTTGTATTTTGAATCCCTAACTCCTAATGCGATGGTATTTGAACATGGGACCTTTGGAAAATAATGGGGTTTAGATGAGGTCATGGAGGTGGGGCCTCACAGGGCATTAGTTCCCTTGCAAGAAGAGACACCAGAGGGCTTGCTCTTGCTGTTCACCATATGAGGATACAGAGAAAAGGCCATCTGTAAATCTCACCAGAACATGACCATACTGGCACCCTGACCTTGGATTTCCAGGCTCCAGAACTATCAGAAAATAAATTTCTGTTGTTTAAACCACCCAGTCTATGGTGTTCTTATGGCAGCCTAAGCTAAGACACCTGCTGAAGTACAAGATAACTTGTGTACATGATTTTTTACTGTAGCATTGTTTATAATAGTGAATCTTGGAAACATTCAAGTATCTAGCAATAGGAGACAGCAATAAACTGTGGCTCACACAGTGAAGTACAATGCAGCTCTAAGGATGGTCTCCCTATTGCTGAATTAAGATGAAGAGATCTCCAGGATACATTGTTACATGAGAAAAGAAGGTACACAACACTGTATATATTAATAGCATACCAGCACTTCAGTAAGAATGAGAAGTGAGAATGTGCAATGCGTGTGTGCTGTATATGTATATATTTGCTTCGATTTCAAAGAAAGAAAAAAAGACAAGAAATTAATGGAAATTAACTATGGGGCAGTGGGAATAATGGATGGGGGAACAGGATAGAGGGAAAAAGAGGAACAGGAATTGAACTATATAACCTTATATATACCTATTTTCCCAATTTTGAAAAATTTCAAGCTCACAAAATAATTATCTAGGTTCAACAATTACCATTTTGCCACATTTGCTTTATCTATTTCTTTCCCATACAAACACAAAATCACGTACCTTTTTTTCTTTTATTGCAGGACTATCTTAAACTGAAGTTAGATGTGATGAGCCCTCATCCCTAAACACATCAGCAAGTATTCTATAAGGACAATCTCCTTAATACCTACAACCTAGTATCATAACTAAGATAACAATACTTGTACAAAATCAGATTTACAATCTTGCTAGGTCCCTCATTAATGAGTCAAATAAATCTTTGACATGTAGTCATTCTATGTGAGTCATGTTTTTATATCTGTGTATGTGTGTGTGTTTTTCTATATCTTTTTGAAAATTGTATTTCACCATCTTTGAAGATCCACCAAGATGACCAAGAAGATCCATCTTCTGGGGCCACATAAACTGCACTGTTCAAGAAGTGCAACAGGTACAACTTTTCTTGGCCCCAGAAGTGATTCCAAGCAGTAATTTTACCTTTGCTGCCATTTTATCTATTGTTTTGATTCTCCTGATTGTGACTTTATTTTCATTTCTGGTTTGCACAGGACCAATAAGTTATTTCTCTTTGCTAGTAGCCATAACTAGAAAGTTGGTTTAAGAGTGTGACCTCCTAAGATCTCTGTCAGCATCATGGGGGATTATACTCTACTGAGTGACAAACTACAGCCAATATGGTTTATTGGTCAACTTCTTGTCTGTTCTGTTTGCCTTCTTGGGAGTGTAAATCAATTAAAAAATATTTCATGCCTACTGGAAAGAATAACTGCCCTTTGAAATATGGATCAGTGAGTGTGTTCTGTGTTAACTTTTTTTTTTTGAGAAAGGGTGTCACTATATTGTCCAGGCTGGCCTCAAACTACTAGCCTCAAACGATCCTCCCACCTCAACCTCCCAAGTAGCTGTACTACAGGCAGGTGCCATCACACTCATCTGTCTTAACTTTAACCTTTAACTAAAGCTGTAAAACTAAAGCTGCAAAATCTATGTGTCTATAACTGAGGAAAAGTTTTTACCTCCCTCCCACTGTGTGAATTTGAAATAGTTTCCTTTTTCAGGGGTACTTAGAAATGAGATTAAATTTCAAAAGGAGTTCTTTCTCTGACTGATTTATAGAGACTAAATATGGGCTTATTTAAATCTAATAGTCCCAGAAACCAGAAAATAAAGAAACTAAACTTATAATTTAAATATGCTAGCCTTAAAAAAAGAATCCTTCCCACAAATTCCTTGTTCAGCATCATTTTTATATATGAATCTAAGTTACTGTAATCAAAGTGAAGCCCCAGACAAATCTGGGTTTGACTTTTTTTAAAAAAAGTCTTTCTCTGATTTGGTCACTGTGAGATGTTTTCCCACGAAAAGGCTAATTAATTAATCTGAACCTCCTAAACAACATTTCCATTGTTATGGTCTGAACGTGTCCCCCAAAGTTCATGTGTTCCCAATCCCAAAGTGTTGGGACGTGGGGGCATAATAAGAGGTGATGAGGTCAAGAGGACTCCACCCTCATGAATAGATTAATGTCATTATCATGGGAGAGGGCTAGTTATCAAGAGAGGGGCTTCATTAAGCAGTTCGGCTCCCTCTTGCTCTCTCTCACTCACTAGCACTCTCTTGCCCTTCTACATTTCACCACGGGTAACACAGCACAAAGACCCTCACCAGGTGGCAGCACCTTGATATTGGACTTCTCAGCCTTCAAAATTGTGACAAATTTCTGTTCTTTATCAATTACCCAGTCTGTGGTATTCTGCTATAACAGCACAAAATAAACCAAGACATCCATAGTATGTTCTAAAAATCAGTACATATTTAAACTTCCCTAACTCAAATGCCATAAGTCATCTTTCTATCCTCTGTCTACCAATACTCAAAACACAAACAACTTGTACAAACAGCTCTTGTTCCTGCTGGCAAGTTGCCTCAGGTGCCATAATGTCACAGCAAGTTTCTGATAACCCCAATGCCAACAGTATGAACACAACTGCATAGAAGGTACTCGGCTGTTCACAAGATATATATATATATATGCACACACATCTCTCCACTGTCCTCCTCAAGTTGTGGAAGTATATGCCCCAGTTTAGACAAAGACCAGGCCACAAGTTAAACACTACACATACTCCTGGAGCATGGCAATTAATTTAGAATTATTTTTACACTAAAATAAACATGAATAAAAAAGAGAACTGAATGCAAATTTTGCATGAATTTTTCAGATAAAATATGAGACCTCAAAAAAACATGCAGTAAAGTCTAAAGATAAAAACAATCT
Organism: Pongo abelii; assembly: GCF_028885655.2. Taxonomy (NCBI): domain Eukaryota; kingdom Metazoa; phylum Chordata; class Mammalia; order Primates; family Hominidae; genus Pongo; species Pongo abelii. The sequence continues at coordinate 21,681,144 of NC_072001.2, read as the reverse complement.
GGAGATGGCAATGAATTTAGAATTATTTTTACATTAAAATAAGCATGGATAAAAAAGAGAATTGAATGCAAATTTTGCATCAATTTTTTAGATAAAATATGAGACCTCAAAAAAACATGCAGTAAAGTCTAAAGATAAAAACAATCACTTGTCACTGCTGATGGGGTGATGAATGGGAAAGGTTTTTATGGGCAAACTTGGAAATCTTACTAGGGAAAAAAAGAGAGACCCAAGTTAGTTACTTAAATATTTATTACCAAGAGACTCACTTGTAACCTTACAATTTCCTCTCCAAATGTCTTGTGCTGTTTTGCCGGGATAGACTGATGGCACTCAGCACTGGCCTGCATGATACAGTGCTTGGCAGCCAAGACAGGGAACACCTCCTGGAAATAAAATACTGACCAGGGGAGAGTCCAACCACACAAACCACCACAGACAACATGGGATGCAGGAAGAAAGAGGAGAAGAAGACAGAAATTACAATCACCCCATTCATGACTTAGAGATTAAGGTTAGTCATTAGGTGTAAACAGAGAAGACGACATGATTTTGTGTGGATTGAAATCTATGAATTAAATTTTTTTCTTCCAATTGAAGGGGTTTTTTTTAATTGTTAACTGAAGCCAATTTAGGCTTTTACAATTCTCTTTAATTGATCCGTGAAGTCAACATTTTGTTTACAAAAAGAAAGAAAAGCATGCATTATTAGAAAGAGAAGTAGAATGGACACTCACAGAGGAACATCAAGCACAGGGCTTTAGAAGCTTTCTTATGAGCCCTTACCCAGCCTGTAGAGTTAACTAAACCATCATTACTCACATATACCCATGAAGTTGCTCTATAGATGACTGTTTCATCATGTTTTTAAAAAAAAAGACAGTTAATTCTCACTTAAATTCATATCCTAAGAGGTTTCTTACTAAAGATGATTTTAGCCATATAAAAATGATTTACTATCATAGATACACTAATATTTCAGTATCACATACTCAAAAACATATCATAGACAAATGCACTAAGTATATGAACAATGATAATGATAAACTGTTATTTTGCCTATTTGTTTTGAAAATAATTCCAGGCAAACTTAATTTTAAAAGATCCAAAGACATAAAGCAGGAAAGCAATTATACTAGTAGTGGCTCTTCCAAAATGTCAAAATCTAACCTGTAACCTCACTGCTTTTAGGAAGTATATGATATTAAGAAAATCCAAGGAATTAGTCTAGACAATCACTATCTAAACACAAAATGTAAGAGAATCAAAAACTGAATTACTACCTTGGGTGCTTTCCTGTCTCCCAGGGAATAATTTCCTACCTTCCTGGATCACTACTTGCAGACATTTCAGTTTTTAACTAGAATATGAAAACACCTTATGAGCTTTATTAGTAAAAAGGAAAAAATAAAAGACATCTAAATTTCAAACTACACTCATGCCAGTTCTCAGGGTAAGGCTGGAGCAACTTGGTTCTGAAACAGGAGATTTTCAAGGAGTACCAGCAATGCTGCAGAGGTAGCTTCCAAGTCTTTGTAGGTGACTTTCTTCTCTCCATGACAGGACTGAACTAATGGCCCAACAGGATGTAACGGAACACTGTGCAGCTGAACGTGAGGTCTTTCAGAGGAAAAAAACATGAGAGGAGATCCCAAGTCTCTTTTTAAGAGGAAGGCTGTTAATACCCAAGAGTCCTGGGCAAATTTCTGTTAGGTTCTTGGTGTATCTTAAATCCCCAGGAATCGTCACATTAATTCCTTATTGATCATTTTCTGAGTAATAAGTACCGTTAATGCACTTATGTGCATTTTTACTTCACCCCCAAGTTGTCTGCAATTTTTTAATGTACAAAGATTCCTGAATATGACTTATAAATCAATAAATTCCCCTACCAAAAAAATCATGTAACAGATACCATATGATGAAACTAATTCCTTGAACATTTCTGAAGGAAGTAGTTGAAACATATATTTCACTCCATCTTTAAGTTTTCTTTATTAATCATTCCAAATTTACTAGTGATTTCCTTTGTCATTAACAAATGATCATCACTGAATAGTCTTTTCAATTGTCACTTCAGAAAGGTTCACATTAAAACATTATACTTCCTGTGATATGTAGTTTAAGATGGTTGCTTTTCCTTAGCTGTCCATTAGCAGCCCAATTTTTTATCCCTGTTGCCAAAACTGAATTCTAATCAAAGTATCAGATGAATTTGTTAAGTTTTCTTTTCCTTTTTTCTTTATGTCTGTTTTTGCACTTCAAGACTCATCTTTAAGAAAACAGGACAATAATTAAAACTGTGAATAATCAACATGCTCAAGTATACATGCTTGTACCAAATCACCAATGATTCAGAACTACACAATGCCTTGATTTGATAAAAGTATTGAAAACAGATGGTCAACATTTTCCAGAAAGAGTTCTAACTTGGAAAAACAAGTTTAGTAAAAGGTAAGGACAAAAGCATCCCTAAATATAAAAGAATTGTTCATGCATCTTAAATAAAAAAAAACTATTTCTACTATATACTTCAGATAACCCTATTAAAACTTCAAATTTCTTTATAAGTTTCAACTTGCTTCTTATACACAAAAAAGTCTAAATATTTTCACATGCAAAGTAAGCAAGTGTTTATAAAAACAATAACTGACCTTGGGGAGAGTATCTTTGTATTGACACTGTTTGAAAGCATCACCAAAATAATCTGCAGCCTGATTAGCCAATTTAGCTATGATGGCATCTTTCATTTTATCTGGAATATAATATGAAGTTGACCATTATAATTAAAATAAATATGAGCTAATCTGACACGTCTCAGTATAAACACTGAGATCACAAGTTTGTACACACATCTTAAAACATCTTTCTTGATGAAATCACATTTTCGCATAAAATTTAAAACAGACAAAATAGATTAGTGGTTGCCAGCAGTGGGGGAAAGGGGAATGAGGAGTCACTGCTAATGGGTACACAGCTTCTTTTTGGGATGATGGTAATGCTCTAAAATAAGATAGTGGTAATCAAAACTCTACAAATATACTAAAAATCTTATGTTGTATACTTAGAAAGGGTGAACTTTAGCGTATATAAATTCTATCTCATTATAAGCTGTTATTTTAAAAGAAAAAAGTATTCCAATTCCTATTTCTTCCACATGATAACTTAACCTCTTATTTTCAATTTCAGCCCATATTATATATTCAGCCCATATTTCAATCTCTCATGCTAACTTATATGCCTTATAAGAATTATTCTTCTTCCCTCATTCCCAGGGCCAGGGACTGTGCCTGGATCATTCCTTCTTGTCATTTAGGTCTACTTTAAAGAGGACCTCCTGAAAGAAAGCCTTCTTGACTAATGAATCTAAAATTAGCCCACCTTCCCCTACATCCCTATCCCATCACCATACCACCAGCCACTATCATATAATTCTTTCTTATTTTTGATAGCAATTATTTCTGAAATGTTATAGCAATTATTTATGAGATTATCCTGTCTACTTAATTCTTGCTTATCATCTCTCCTGTCGCCAAAATGTAAGGTTGTTTTCTAACTCCGTTTACCCAGAAACTAGAACAGTGACTGGCACAGGGTAAGTACCCAATAAATATTTGTGAATAAATGTTTGACATGTTAAAAACATACATAAATACTATTCCAGAATGGAGTGTTTAAAGACAATTACCAAAGATCCATTTCATGACTTCAAACACAGCCTACATTCTTAAATGTGCATTTGTGCTACAAATTCAGAAAAGGATAGCTGAAAATTTTCCATAATCCATGTATCAAGTTCAAGAAGGAAAGCTCGACATTGCACATATTATAGTCTAACCACTTTCTTAATTTAAAAGCCTTGTCACTTCTTTTCACATGCAATGAAAAGAAAAATTGGAGTTACCTCTTGTGGCTTTAAAAAAAAAATACTTCTTGAGCCTGTGCCAGCATAATAAGACTGAGGGTCCCAACAGTATCTGGAGATATGTCCACGGTAGGCTCTCGATTTAAGGCAGATAAAACTGTCTCTTTAATATGTAAAAAGGCACCATTAGCAAACTAAGGGGGGAGAAAGAATTTCTTTAAAATCTATAGGAACTCAGCAAGACTTAATTTCCTACTGTTACACATAAAAGGCATTACAAATGTTAACTCAGTGAACAGTTAATACATTTAAATTTTTATATTATGAAAAACCAATCTAAAACATCTGACCTACAGAGAATAAGGTTATCTTTCTAAAACTCTATAGCGTAACAAGAGATTTAACAAAGATTAAAAGTAAATTACAAGGAAAAACAAAGTAAACTAATGGAACAATCTGATTAAGCTATTTTTAGATACACTTCCTCAAAATTAATATGAGAATAGAGGCAGGGATAAACATTAAAATATTTTTAGTACTGCAATGCTCTTGCTTTGGTCCCAAACAAATTCGTCTTTCAAATATAATTAAACATGCCATAGTAGTTTAGTAGTTAGGGGACACCCCAAATAGTACATACACCTGGTCCTCTGAGGAACAGCATTACTACCCATTGCTAGTGATTTCTGTCTGGCCTTCAGAGCTCGCTAGTGAAATGTTCCGCATCAGATTTTTCATCTCAATTATATTTTGTTAATACTAAAATAACTTTGCTTTTATGAAACAAATTATACTAAGAAAAAGAAATAAATCAGTCTGAGATCTAAAGGTGTCATGAGTTGGCAGGGTGCGTTGGCTCACGCCTGTAATCCCAGCACTTTGGGAGGCTGAGGTGGGTGGATCACCTGAGGTCAGGAGTTGAAGACCAGCCTGGCCAACATGATGAAACCCCGTCTCTACTAAAAATACAAAAATTAGCTGGGCGTGGTGGCACACACTTGTAATCCCAGCTGCTTGGGAGGCTGAGGCAGGAGAATCGCTTGAACCCAGGAGGCAGAGGTTGCAGTGAGCCAAGATCACGCCATTGTACTCCTGCCTGGGCAACAGAGCAAGACTCCATCTCAAAAAAGAAAAAAAAAAAGGTGTCATGAGTTAGATAAATAGACAACACAGAGAAAACTCAAAGTCAAATGTATTAAAATGAACAGCATGTTTCTGCAGTCATTAAGTATTATAAGACCAGAGTATCTGCTAGGAATGAACAACTGAACTTGTTTAGTAAACTAGTGGATCAAAATCTGAGTCTCTCATTTACAGATAAGGAACTGGAGGTACTAGAGAGGTTAAAGAACTTGCCCAACAACACAAAGCTTCTGGGTGGCAAGCAGCCTAGACAAGGACCTAGGTCTAATACCACCAGTTATCGTTCCATGATACCAGGTGCCCTGCTGTGAACCCTCACAGAATGCAATGCTTCTTTCATAATTCAGAATGACTTTTCTAAAATCTCATATACCAATTAACTGAGTTACAGTTAACCAAAAGCTAAATAACATTTTACTTCGTTTTCACTACTCTATTTTATTTTATTTATTTTGAGACAGAGTCTTGCTCTTGTCACCCAGACTAGAGTGCAATGGCACAATCTCAGCTCACTGCAACCTCCGCCTCCTGGGTTCAAGCGATTCTCCTGCCTCAGCCTCCCAAGTAGCTCAGACTACAGGTGCCCACCACCACACACAGCTAATTTTTCTATTTTTAATACAGACAGGGTTTCACCATATTGGCCAGGCTGGTCTGGAACTCCTGACCTCGTGATCCACACACCACGGCCTCCCAAAGTGCTGGGATTACAGGCCTCAGCCACCACACCCGGCTCGTTTTCACATTTTAAAATATTTGCCATGTATAGCCTCAAAAAGAAATAGCGTATGCATTATGTTTGTCATCTATGCCCATTCAAAACTGTAAGGCAAGCCACAATTTGGAGCATGTTATTTGCTTAAGGTATATTTTCCTTTTACTTTCTCAGAATAGCATCACTCACCTCTCCCCTAACATAAACAACAGGAAAAAGCAGACTGCCTCTGAGACAAGCAAATTTCATGAGAGGTTTGGGGGTTAAACAGTGGAAGGACATTTGGAATTACATGAAATTTGGAATCAGAACTACTGAAACCCAAATGGACTGCTTTATGAAGACTTCTGACCTTTAGTCTCCTCGTATGTAAAATGGGAATGACATTATCATTATATGACATACATCACAAGGTTTATCTGAGAGTCAAATAATGTACATGAAAACACTTTGTAAATTAGAAAGAAATATAAAATGACAACATGATTATATATATTACTTATCACTAATCATTTACTGTTCTTTTAACCAAAAAAAAAAAAAAAGCTGAATAAATAATAAACAACTGCTGGCAGGGCGTGGTGGCTCACGCCTGTAATCCCAGCACTTTGGGAGGTCGAGGCGGGTTGATCACGAGGTCAGGAGATCAAGACCATCGTGGCTAACACGGTGAAACCCCATCTCTACTAAAAATACAAAAAAAATTAGCTGGGTGAGGTGGCGGATGCCTGTAGTCCTAGCTACTCAGGAGGCTGAGGCAGGAAAATGGTGTGAACCCGGAAGGCGGAGCTTGCAGTGAGCCGAGATTGAGCCACTGCACTCCAGCCTGGGTGACAGAGCAACACTCTGTCTCAAAATAAATAAATAAATGAAATAAAAAAAACTGCCACAAGATAACATGCCATATTAGTAAATGATTAGTACGTAAAATAGATTAGGCAACTTACGAACATTATGTGTCGGACCACATTTAAATATGACCTCTCCACAAGTCTCAAAGTTAAAATTTTATTTTCTTGCCAATTTCTTGTCTTTATTTTTGTAACATCAGTGAAATTTCAAGTGTGTCTCACACTAAGAAAACATATGAAAATAATGTACAATTTTTTTTTAATTAGGTCATTTATTTAAAATGGATTTACCCTAAATGCCAGAGACAAAATCTCAGACATTTCATAATTTCTTCAACCAACAATTATTGAGCCTCTATTATGTGCCAGGCACTGTGCTAGGTGCTGCGTATAAAACAATGAGGAATAACAGACCTGGTCTATAGACAGTTTATCTAAGGGCTTCAACAGTAAGAATCAATTCATTTTAAAAGTGCATTCATTTAAAAAAACATCTGTTGCATAGAAGTATCTATAAACCTAAATGCAAATTATTTTCCACTTAATCCAATTTAGTGTCGATCATTATTGTAGTAACTACTTTTCCGCATACCTGGTAATGCTTAGCAGCGATTTTCAATCCTTCATCATTATCCAGGTTCTGTTCTGCTGCAATTTGGCTACTCAGGCTGCACAATTGAACAACACACAGCTCTTTCCATATCCTAAGCTTGCAAGAGCTGTAAAAAATTGAGAAGGAAAAATTTATCAGATTATTTTTTCAAAAGAAAACAAATGTTTCAAAGAGAAATACTATGACCTGTATCATCTTATTGACTCTCACAAAAACAAGTTTCCAGACCTGTTTTCTTGCTGTCATATGCTCCCATATTTCAAGCTGCCCTTACAGGCGTTTATTTCCACAACAATATTCCCATCACCTAAAATGCTAAAGAACAGTAAGTTATTCTTTCTCTCCTTCCCTTTACTTCCACATTTCTATTACAATCAAATTCAAATGTAAAAGTCATTTTCATGTCATTTCTCTCGGTTTCTGAAATTTGAATAAATTATTTCCATTTTTCCATCACCTCTCAAAATCACATTGTCCCACCACAATCGAACCAGTTCCTCATTACCCCAACTCTAAGTCAATGCAATTACCTCCTAGCTGGCCTTATGCTTTACTCCCTCATGCAAATACATTTCTCAAAAAGGGCTAGCAGATAAGCTGGGCTAAAACCCGACTCTGATAAAAAAAAAAATCTACACACCTCACATTCACTTAGGATAGCTCCTATTAAAAAACAAACAGAAAATAAGCATTGAGGAAGATATAGACAAACTGGAACCTTCCTGTACTGTTGGCAGGAATGCAAACTCGTGGTTGGGCATGGTGGCTCACTCCTGTAATCTCAGCACTTTAGTAGGCTGAGGCAGGAGGTTCTCTTGAAGCCAAGAGTTTGAGGTCACCCTGAGCAACACAGCAAGACCCCATCTCTACAAAAAAAAAAAATTGTTTTTAAACAGCCAGGTAACGGTAGTGCATGTCTATAGTCCTAGCTACTCGGAGGCAGGAGGACCACCAGAGCCCAGGAGTTCAAGGCTGCAGTGAGCTATGATCATGCCACTATACTCCAGCATGAGTGACAGAGAGAGACCCTACCTCAAAATAAAAAATAAAAATTAAAAAAAGTGCAACTGCTGTGGAAAACAATATGGCGGGTCCTCAAAATATTAAAAATAGAATTGCTATTTTATCCAGCAATTCCACTTTTGGGTATACACCCCCCAAAAAATGAAAGCAGAGTCTCAAAGACATATATATGTATGCCCATGTTCATAGCAGCATTATTCACAAAGCCAAACATGAAAGCAACCCAAGTGTCTGTGATCTGATGAATATATAAACAAAATGTGGTATATACATACAATGGAATATTAGTGAGCCTTAAACAAAAAGGAAATCATATGCTGTAACACGGATGAATCTTGAGGACGTTAAGCTAAATGAAATAAGTCACAAAAAGACAAATATTGTATGATTCCACTTATATGAGTTACCTAGAGTAATCAAATTCATAGAGACAGAAATCAGAATGATGGTTATCAGGGTTGGTGGTAGGGGGAGGGGGATTGTTATTCAATTAGTACATTAATTCAGATTAGCTAGATGAAAAAGTTCTGGAGATGTATTTTACAACAATGTGAAATACACCCAACACTAGTGAACTGTACACTTAAAAATGATTAAGATAATAAATATTATGTTGTGAAATTTTTTTTAAATGCAGTCTATGACTCCACTTGTATGAGGTACCTACAGTTAAATTCAGAGACTGAAAGAATGCTAGTTGCCAAGGGTTGAGGGGGGAGGGAAGAATGGGACATTATAATTGTTTTTTTTTTCTTTTGAGACAGGGTCTCAGTCTGTCGTCACCAAGGCTGGAGTGCACTAGTGCAATCACACTCCTTGCAGCCTCTACCTCTTGGGCTCAATGAATCCTCCTACCTCCACCTCCTGAGTAGCTGGGACTACAGGCACAGGCCACCACACCCAGCTAATTTTGGTATCTTTTGTAGAGACAGGGACTCACTATGTTGCCTAGGCTGGTTTTTAACTCGTTGGTTCCAGCAATCCTCCCACTTCAGCCTCCCAAAATGCTGGGATTACTGGCATGAGCCACCGCCCGAGTCTGTGAAGTTATCATTTACTGTGCAGAGTTTCAGTTTCATAAGGTGAAAAAGAGTTCTCCAGACGATGTTTGCACAATAATGTAAATGTACTTAATACCACTGAAGTGTACACTTAAAATGGTTAAGAAGGCATATTGTGTATATTGTATCACAATTGAAAAATAACTTTTAACAAAGAATCTACAACAGGTCCCAATTACTTACAGAATTCAATCACTTTGGAATTCAAGATCTTGCATCATGTGCAAGGCATTGACCACCGGGCAAAATAAGGCTCCTTACAAAACACACTCAACAAACCAATCTAGGAGAACCAGAACAACACTACATTTGTATGTTTGTGCCAAAGAGTAGTACCATAAAGTAAAGCCCTCCTTGCTACAGTACTTAGGTGGCCTCCTGTGTAATAAAGGCCAGTATTCAACTTGCTTGCAAACCAATTCTAGCCTCCTCATTCTGAACTAAAGCAGATATAAACACCAGCAACTCTAAACTACTTTATTAAGGCCAAGGAGAACAGATCACCCGAGGTCACAAGCACCAGGTCAGCCTTACCAATATGCAGAATCCCCGTCTCTACCAAAAAAAAAAAAAAAAAAAAAAAGCCGGGCATGGTGGCTCCTGCCTATAATCGCAGCCACTCGGGAGGCTGAGACAGGAGAACCACCCAAACCTGGGAGGCAGAGGCCACGGCGAACCGAGACCATGCCACTGCACTCCACCCTGGGCAACAAGAGCAAAATTCCACTCAAAAACAAACAAAAAAAAGGGTTTCACCATGTTGCCCAGGACAGTCTGGAACACAAAGGCTCAAGTGATCATCTGCACTCGGCCGTCCAAAGTTCTGGGACTACAAGCATAAGCCACCACGCCAGACCGATCTATTCCCTTCTGAATAATAAATTGAGCCAGGCACCATGGCTCACACCTGCAATCCCAGCACCACAGGAGGACAAGGCAGGCGGATCACGTGAGGTTGGGAGCTCCAGGAAAGCCTGACCAACATGTAGAAACCCCGTTTCTACAAAAAAAAAAAAAAAAAAAAAGCCAGGCATGGTGGCTCCTGCCTGTAATCCCAGCCACTAGGGAGGCTGAGGCAGGAGAACCACCCAAACCCGGGAGGCAGAGGCCACGGTGAGCCGAGACCGTGCCACTGCACTCCACCCTGGGCAACAAGAGCAAAACTCCACTCAATAACAAACAAACAAAAGGGACCAGGTTTAACCATGTTGCCCAGGCCAGTCTGCAACTCATAGGCTCAAGCGATCATCTGCACTCGGCCATCCAAAGTCCTGGGACTACAAGCGTGAGCCACCACGCCAGGCCGATCTATTCCCTTCTGGTTAATAAACTGGGCCGGGCGCGGTGGCTCACACCTGCAATCCTAGCACCCCGGGAGGCCGAGGCGGGTGGATCACCTGAGGTCCGGAGATTGAGACCAGCCTCACCAACATGGAGAAAACCCGTCTGTATCAAAAAAAAAAAAAAAAAAAAAAAAGCCGGGCATGGTGGCTTACGCCTGCAATCCCAGTCACTCGGGAGGCTGAGGCAGGAGAACCACTCAAACCAGGGAGGCAGAGGACATAGCTAGCCGAGACCGCGCCACTGCACTCCAGCCTGGGCAACAAGAGGGCCATTCCGCCTCAAATAAAATAAATAAATAAAATAAAAAGACAGACCGTTTTCACCATGTTGCCCAGGCCGGTCTGGGACTCCTAGGCTCAAGCCATCGGCCACGCTCGGCTGTCTGAAGTCCAGAGCCACGCCAGGCCGATCTATTCCTTTCTGCTTAATAAACTGGGCTGGGTGCAGTGGGTCACACCTGCAATCCCAGCACCCCGGAGGCCAAGGAGGGCGGATCACCCGAGGTCTGGACCTACAGGCCAGCCTAACCAACATGCAGAAACCCCATCTCTACCAAAAAAAAAAAAAAAAATGGCGAGCATGGTGGCACCTGTCTGTAATCCCAGCCACTCGGGAGGCTGAGGCAGGAGAACCACCCAAACCCGTGAGGCGGAGGCCACTGCGAGCGGAGACCGCACCACTGCACACCAACCTGGGCAACAACAGCAAAACTCCACTCAAAAAGAAAAAAAAAAAAGGGAACAGGTTTCACCATGTTGCCCAGGCCAGTCTGGGAATCATAGGCTCCAGCGATCATCTGCACTTGGCCGTCCAAAATCCTGGGACTACAAGCGTGAGCCACCACGCCAGGCCGATCTATTCCCTTCTGATCAATAAATTGAGCCGGGCTGCAGTGGCTCACATCTGCAATCCCAGCACCCCGGGAGGCACAAGCAGGCGTATCACCTGAGGACGGGAGCTCCTGGCAAGCCCGACCAACATGGAGAAATCCTGTATCTACCAAAAGAAAAAAAAAAGCCGGGCATAGTGACTCCTGCCTGTAATCCCAGCCACTCGGGAGGCTGAGGCAGAAGAACCACCCAAATCAGGGAGGCGAAGTCCACGGCGAGGCGAGACCCCGCCACTGCACTCCACCCTGAGCAACAAGAGCGAAATTCTGCCTCAAATAAAATAAGTAAATAAAATAAAAAGAGAGACCGGTTTCACCATGTTGCCCAGGCCGGTCTGGAACTCCTAGGCTCAAGTGATAGGCTATGCTCGGCTGTCTGCAGTCCAGAGCCACGCCACGCCTATCTATTCCTTTCTGCTTAATAAATTGGGCTGGGTGCAGTGGCTCACACCTGCAACCCCAGCACCCCGGGAGGACAAGGCAGGCAGACCACCCGAGGTGGGGAGCTCCAGGCCAGGCTGACCAACATGCAGAAACCCCATCTCTACCAAAAAAAAAAAAGCCAGGCGTGGTGGCTCACGCCTGCAATCCCAGTCACTCGGGAGGCTGAGGCAGGAGAACCACCCAAACCCGGGAGGCGGAGGCCACGGCGAGCCGAGACCGCACCACTGCACTCCAGCCTGGGCAACAGGAGGGCCATTCCGCCTCAAATAAAATAAATAAATAAAATAAAAAGACTGACCGGTTTCACCATGTTGCCCAGGCTGATCTGGAACTCCTAGGCTCAAGCGATCAGCCGCGCTCGGCCGTCCGAAGACCAGAGCCACGCCAGGCCGATCTACTACTTTCTGCTTAATTAACTGAGCTGGGCACAGTGGCTCACCCTTGCATTCCCAGCACCCCGGGAGGCCAAGGCAGGCAGATCACCCGAGGTCGCGAGCACCAGGTCAGCCTGACCAACATGCAGAATCCCCGTCTCCACCAAAAAAAAAAAAAAAAGCCGGGGATGGTGGTGCCTGCCTATAATCCCAGCCACTCGGGAGGCTGAGGCAGGAGAACCACCCAAACCCGGGAAGCATAGGCCACAGCGAGGGGAGACAGTGCCATTGCACTCCACCCTGGGGAACAAGAGCAAAACTCCACTCAAACAGAAAAAGAAAAGGCGCAAGGTTTCACCATGTTGCCCAGGACAGTGTGGTACTCACAGGCTCAAGCGATCATCTGCACTCGGCCGTCCAAAGTCCTGGGACTACAAGCGTGAGCCAACAAGCCAGACCGATCTATTCCCTTCTGATTAATAAATTGAGCCAGGCACAGTGGCTCACACCTGCAATCCCAGCACCCCAAGAGGACAAGGCGGGTGGATCACTCGAGGTCGGGAGTTACAGGCCAGCCAGACCAACATGCAGAAACCCCGTCTCTACCAAAAAAAAAAAAAAGCCAGGCATGGTGGCTCCTGCCTATAATCGCAGCCACTCGGGAGGCTGAGGCAGGAGAACCACCCAAACCCGGGAGGCGGAGGCCGCGGCAAACCGAGACCACGCCACTGCACTCCACCCTGGGCAACAAGAGCCAAAATTCCACTCAAAAACAAACAAACAAAAGGGACCAGGTTTCACCATGTTGCCCAGCACAGTCTGGAACTCAAAGGCTCAAGCGATCGTCTGCACTCGGCCGTCCAACGTCCTGGGACTACAAGCGTAAGCCACCACGCCAGACTGATCTATTCCCTTCTGAATAATAAATTGAGCCAGGCGCCGTGGCTCACACCTGCAATCCCAGCACCCCAGGAGGACAAGGCAGGCGGATCACGTGAGGTTGGGAGCTCCAGGAAAGCCTGACCAACATGCAGAAACCCCGTTTCTACCAAAAAAAAAAAAAAAAAAAAATCCGGGCATGGTGGCTCCTGCCTGTAATCCCAGCCACTAGGGAGGCTGAGGTAGGAGAACCACCCAAACCCGGGAGGCGGAGGCCACAGTGAGCCGAGACCGTGCCACTGCACTCCACCCTGGGCAACAAGAGCAAAATTCCACTCAATAACAAACAAACAAAACAGACCAGGTTTAACCATGTTGCCCAGGCCAGTCTGCAACTCATAGGCTCAAGCGATCATCTGCAATCGCCCATCCAATGTACTGGGACTACAAACGTGAGCCACCATGCCAGGCCGATCTATTCCCTTCTGGTTAATAAATTGGGCCTGGCGCAGTGGCTCACACCTGCAAACCCAGCAAACTGGGAGGCCGAGGCGGGTGGATCACCCGAGGTCCCGAGATTGAGACCAACCTCACCAACATAGAGAAAACCCGTCTGTATCAAAAAAAAAAAAAAAAAAAAAAAAAAAAGCTGGGCATGGTGGCTCACGCCTGCAATCCCAGTCACTCGGGAGGCTGAGGCAGGACAACCACCCAAACCAGGGAGGCGGAGGCCACAGCTAGCCGAGACCGCGCCACTGCACTCCAGCCTGGGCAACAAGAGGAAAATTCCGCCTCAAATAAAATAAAAAGACAGACCGGTTTCACCATGTTGCCCAGGCCGGTCTGGAACTCCTAGGCTCAAGCAATCGGCCGCGCTGTGCTGTCTGAAGTCCAGAGCCATGCCAGGCCGATCTATTCCTTTCTGCTTAATAAATTGGGCCGGGTGCAGTGGGTCATACCTGCAATCCCAGCACCCTGGAGGCCAAGGAGGGCGGATCACCCGAGGTCTGGACCTACAGGCCAGCATGACCAACATGCAGAAACCCCGTCTCTACCAAAAAAAAAAGGCGAGCATGGTGGCACCTGCCTGTAATCCCAGCCACTCGTGAGGCTAAGGCAGGAGAACCACCCAAACCCGTGAGGCGGAGGCCACTGCGAGCGGAGACCACACCACTGCACACCAACCTGGGCAACAACAGCAAAACTCCACTCAAAAAGAAAAAAAAAAAGGGAACAGGTTTCACCATGTTGCCCAGGCCAGTCTGGGAATCATAGGCTCAAGCGATCATCTGCACTTCGCCGTCCAAAATCCTGGGACTACAAGTGTGAGCCACCACGCCAGGCCGATTTATTCCTTTCTGATCAATAAATTGAGCCGGGCTGCAGTGGCTCACACCTGCAATCCCAGCACCCCGGGAGGCACAAGCAGGCATATCACCTGAAGACGGGAGCTCCTGGCCAGCCCGACCAACATGGAGAAACCCTGTATCTACCAAAAGAAAAAAAGAAAAAAAAAGCCGGGCATGGTGACTCCTGCCTGTAATCCCAGCCACTCGGGAGGCTGAGGCAGAAGAACCACCCAAATCAGGGAGGCGGAGCCCACGGCGAGTCGAGACCCCGCCACTGCACTCCACCCTGAGCAACAAGAGTGAAATTCTGCCTCAAATAAAATAAGTAAATAAAATAAAAAGAGAGACTGGTTTCACCATGTTGCCCAGGCCAGTCTGGAACTCCTAGGCTCAAGTGATAGGCTATGCTCGGCCGTCCGCAGTCCAGAGCCATGCCAGGCCTATGTATTGCTTTCTGCTTAAGAAATTGGGCCAGGCGCTGTGGCTCACACCTGCAACCCCAGCACCCCGGGAGGACAAGGTAGGCAGACCACCCGAGGTGGGGAGCTCCAGGCCAGGCTGACCAACATGCAGAAACCCCGTCTCTACCAAAAAAAAAAAAAAAGCCGGGCATGGTGGCTCCTGCCTGTAATCCCAGCCACTCGGGAGGCTGAGGCAGGAGAACCACCAAAACCCGGGAGGCGGAGGCCACGGCGAGCCGAGACCGCACCACTGCACTCCAGCCTGGGCAACAAGAGCAAAACTCCACTCAAAAAGAAAAAGAAAAGGGACAAGATTTCACCATGTTGCCCAGGACAGTGTGGTAATCACAGGCTCAAGCGATCATCTGCACTCGGCCGTCCAAAGTCCTGGGACTACAAGCGCGAGCCAACAAGCCAGACCGATCTATTCCCTTCTGATTAATAAATTGACCCAGGCACAGTGGCTCACACCTACAATCCCAGCACCCCAAGAGGACAAGACGGGCGGATCACTCGAGGTCGGGAGTTACAGGCCAGCCTGAGCAACATGCAGAAACCCCGTCTCTACCAAAAAAAAAAAAAAAAAGCCGGGCATGGTGGCTCCTGCCTGTAATCCCAGCCACTCGGGAGGCTGAGGCAGGAGAACCACCCAAACCCGGGAGTCGGAGGCCACGGTGAGCCTAGACCGTGCCACTCTACTCCACCCTGGGCAACAAGAGCAAAATTCCACTCAAAAACAAACAAACAAAAGGGACCAGGTTTAACCATGTTGCCCAGGCCAGTCTGCAACTCATAGGCTCAAGCGATCATCTGCACTCGCCCATCCAAAGTCCTGGGACTACAAGCGTGAGCCACCATGCCAGGCTGATCTATTCCCTCTGGTTAATAAATTGGGCCGGGCGCGGTGGCTCACACCTGCAATCCCAGCACACCGGGAGGCCGAGGCGGGTGGATCACCCCAGATCCAGAGATTGAGACGAGCCTCACCAACATGGAGAAAACCCGTCTGTACCAAAAAAAAAAAAAAAAAAAAAGCAAAAAAAAAGCTGGGCATGGTGACTCCTGCCTGTAATCTCAGCCACTCGGGAGGCTGAGGCAGGAGAACCACCCAAATCAGGGAGGCGGAGGCCACGGTGAGCCGAGACCCCGCCACTGCACTCCACCCTGAGCAACAAGAGCGAAATTGCGCCTCAAATAAAATAAGTAAATAAAATAAAAAGAGAGACCGGTTTCACCATGTTGCCCAGGCTGGTCTGGAACTCCTAGGCTCAAGTGATAGGCTATGCTCGGCCGGCCGCAGTCCAGAGCCACGCAAGGCCTATCTATTGCTTTCTGCTTAAGAAATGGGGCCGGGCGCAGTGGCTCACACCTGCAACCCCAGCACCCCGGGAGGACAAGGCGGGCAGACCACCCGAGGTGGGGAGCTCCAGGCCAGGCTGACCAACATGCAGAAACCCTGTCTCTACCAAAAAAAAAAAAAAAAAGCCAGGCATGGTGGCTCATGCCTGCAATCCCAGTCACTCAGGAGGCTGAGGCAGGAGAACCACCCAAACCAGGGAGGCGCAGGCCACGGCAAGCCGAGACAGTGCCACTGCACTCCACCCTGGGCAAAAGGAGCAAAACTCCACTCAAAAAGAAAAAAAAAGGGACCAGGTTTCACCATGTTGCCCAGGCCAGTCTGGTACTCATAGGCTCAAGCAATCATCTGCACTCGGCCGTCAAAAGTCCTGGGACTACAAGCCTGAGCCACCACCCAGGCTGATCTATTCCCTTCTGATTAAGAAATTGAGCCGGGCGCTGTGGCTCACACCTGCAATCCCAGCACCCCAGGAGGACACGGCAGGCGGATCACCCGAGGTCTGGAGCTACAGGCCAGCCTGACCAACATGCAGAAACCCCGTCTCTACCAAAAAAAAAAAAGAAGCCGGGCATGGTGGCTCCTGCCTATAATCGCAGCCACTGGGGAGGCTGAGGCAGGAGAACCACCCAAACCCGGGAGGCAGAGGCCACGGCCAGCTGAGACCACGCCACTGCATTCCACCCTGGGCAACAAGAGCAAAACTCCACTCAAAAACAAACAAACAAAAGGACCAGATTTCACCATGTTGCCCAGGCCAGTCTGGTAATCATAGGCTCAACCGATCATCTGCACAGGCCGTCCAAAGTCCTGGGTCTACAAGCATGAGCCACCACGCCAGGCCGATCTATTCCCTTCTGGTTAATAAACTGGGCCCCGCGCAGTGGCTCACAGCTGCAATCCCAGCTCCCCGGGAGGCCGAGGCGGGTGGATCACCCGAGGTCCGGAGATTGAGACCAGCCTCACCAACATAGAGAAAACCCGTGTGTACCCAAAAAACAAACAAACAAAAAAAAGGCGGGCATGGTGGCTGACGCCTGTAATCCCAGTCACTCGAGAGGCTGAGGCAGGAGAACCACCCAAACCAGGGAGGCGGAGGCCACGGCAAGCCGAGACTGCGCCACTGCACTCCAGCCTGGGAAACAAGAGCGAAATTCTGCCTCAAATAAAATAAATAAAGAAAATAAAAAGAGAGACCAGTTTCTCCTTGTTGCACAGGCCGGTCTGGAACTCCTAGGCTCAAGCGATCGGCCGCGCTCAGCCGTCCGAGGTCTGGAGCCATGCCAGGCCGACCTATTCCTTTCTGCTTAATAAATTGGGCCGGGCGCGGTGGCTCACACCTGCAATCCCAACACACCGGGAGGCCAACGAGGGCAGATCTCCAGACGTGGGGAGCGCCAGGCCAGCCTAACCAACATGCAGAAATCCTGTCTCTACCAAAAAAACAAACAAACAAACAAAAAAAACCGGGCATGGTGGCTCCTGACTCTAATCTCAGCCACTCAGCAGGCTGAGGCAGGAGAACCACCCAAACCCAGGAGGCGGAGGCCACGGCGAGCCTAGACCGCGCCACTGCACTCCACCCCGGGCAACAAGAGCAAAACTCCACTCAAAAAGACAAAAAAAAGGGACCAGGTTTCACCATGTTGCCCAGGCCAGTCTGGAACTCATAGGCTCAAGCGATCATCTGCACTCGGCCGTCCAAAGTCCTGGGACTACAAGCGTGAGGCACCACGCCAGGCCGATCTATTCCCTTCTGGTTAAGAAATTGAGCCGGGCGCGGTGGCTCACACCTGCAATCCCAGCACCGCGGGAGGCCGAGGTGGGTGGATCACCCGAGGTCCGGAGTTTGAGACCAGCCTCGCCAACATGGAGAAACCCCTTTTCTACCAAAGAAGGAAAAAAAAAAAAAAGCCGGGCATGGTGGCTCACGCCTGCAATCCCTGTCACTCGGGAGGCTGAGGCAGGAGAACCACCCAAACCCGGAGGCGGAGGCCACGGCGAGCCGAGACCGAGACCGCAGCACTGCACTTCAGCCTGGGCAACAAGAGGGACATTCCGCCTCAAATAAAATAAATAAATAAAATAAAAAGAGAGACCGGGTTTCTCCATGTTGCCCAGGCTGGTCTGGAACTCCTACGCTCAAGCAATCGGCCGCGCTCCGCCGTCCGAAGTTTGGGGCCTCGCCAGGCCGATCAATTCCTTTCTGCTTAATAAATTGGGCCGGGCGCAGTGGCTCACACCTGCAAACCCAGCACCCCAGGAGGCCAAGGCAGGCAGATCACCCGAGTTCGGGAGCTCCAGGCCAGCCTGACCAACATGCAGAAACCCTGTCTCTAGCAAAAAAAAAAAAAAAAAAAAAGCCGGGCATGGGGGTTCACACCTGCAATTCCAGCCACTCGGGAGGCTGAGGCAGGAGAACCACCCAAACCCGGGAGGCGGAGGCAGCAGGGAGCCGAGACCGCGCCACTGCATTCCAGCCTAGGGAACAGGAGCGAAATTCCGCCTCTAAATAAATAAATAAATAAATAAATAAATAAATAAATAAAAAGAGAGACCGGGTTTCACCATGTTGCCCAGGCCGGCCTGGAACTCCTAGGCTCCAGTGATCCACCGCACTCGGCCGGCCGAAGTCCTGGGATCACAAGCGTGAGCCACCAAGCCAGGCCGATCTGTTCCTTTCTGATTAATAAATTGGGCCCTGCGCAGTGGCTCAGGCCTGCAATCCTAGCACCCCGGGAGGCCAAGGAGGGCGGATCACCTGAGGTCGGGAGTTTGAGACCAGCCTGACCGACATGGAAAAACCCCGTCTCTACCAAAAAAAAGAACAAAAACAACAACAACAGAAAAGAGCATTTCTATAGCTACTGATTAAATTATGCATATGTCATTTTTAAACAGCTTTATTGAAGCACAAGAGAAATACAATGAAGTGAACATAATTAAAGTGCACAGTTTGATAGATAGGTTGGCCTATGTATATAACTGTGAAACTATCAGGACAATACAAACATTTCAATCACCCCAAAAACTTTCCTTGTGCTTCTTTGTAATTCCTTCTTTCCACTCATCCCTGTCCCACTCTTTAGCTCCAGATAATCGCTCATGTGCTTTCTGTGAAATTTTGCATTCTTTAAAATGTATGTAAGTGAAATCATGCATTATGTGTACTTTTTTCTGTCTTCTATCATCAGCTTAATTATTTTCAGATTCATCTATACTGTAGCATTGATCAATGATTCATTCCTTTTTTATTGCTTAGTAGTAAGTATGAATATAACACATCCATTCAATTGCTGATAGAAATTTGGGTTGTTTCCACTTTCTGGCTATTAAAATAAAGTTGCAATGAATATTAATATATGAATCTTTGTATGAACATATATTGTTCTTGGCTAAATCCTTAAGAACGGAATGATTAGATCATATTTCTTTTTTTTCAAAAAAGCGGCCAAACTTTTTCAAAATAGATTTATGGATCAAATTTCTATTACTTCTTTAGTCAGCTTTGGTAGTTTGTGTTTCTAGCAATTTTTCCATTTCATCTATGTTATCTAATTTGTTGTAATACCATTGTTAATTTTATTTCCTCGTAACCCTTTTATTTATCTGAGGTCAGCAATAATGTCCTTTTATTCTCAGTTGTAGTAATTAAATATTTTGTCTCTCTCTCTCCAGCTCTGTCTCCCCTTCCTTCTCTCTCTTTTTTTGCTCTCTCTACTTTTCCTCGTGAGTCTCAACTATAAGTTTGTCAATTCTCCTAATCTTTACAAAGTACAAAGTATTATTTTGTTGATTTTCTCTACATTTTCCCATTCTCCAATGTATTTACTTCTATTTTAATCTTTACTATTTCCTTCCATGTTTTTGCTTTGAGTTTAGTTGGCCTTTCTTTTTTACTTTCTTGTAGTGAAATGTTGGTGATTTATTCCTCATATAGGTGCTTACAGCTGTGTGTTTCACACTAAGCACTTGCTTTAGCTGCATCCCATAGGTTTTGTTGTGTTTTCTTTTTCTTCATCTATAGGTATTTTCTGATTTCCTTTGTTATTTCCTTTTTGACCTACTGTCCTTTGAATAGTGTGTTGGTTAATTTCTACATATTTGTGAATTTCTCTACTTTTCTTCTGTCAGTTTCCTAATTTTATTCCATTGTGGTTGGGGAACATACTTTGTATGATGTTGGGTCTATCAAATTTTTTATCATGAGGTATCTCTGAGTTTATCGTTTCTGGAATTTGTTGAGCTTTTGGTGTTTTTAAAAAATCAAATTTGGGAAGTTTTCAATCATTATCTTTTTCTTTCTGTTACTCTAATTATATAATCTCACTTGACCTAACTTGAAGTTCCCTAATTCTTTTTCTGACTCTTCAACTCTGCTATTTAGCCCATCTAGTGAATTTCTCATTTCAGTTATTGTGCTTGTCCACTCCAGATTTTCTATTTGGTTGTTTAAAAAAAAAATTTCTATTTCTTTTTTTTAAACTTTAAGTTCAAGGGTAAATGTGCGGGTTTGTTACATAGGTAAACTTATGTCATGGGGGTTTGTTGTACAGATTATTTCATCACCCAGGTATTAGGCCTAGTACTGATTAATTCTTTTTCCTGATCCAATATTTACTATTTTGTGAGACACTGCCCTCATACTTTCCTACAGTTCTTCTGACATGGTTTCCTTTAGCTCTTTGAAGTCACTGATTTAAAATAGCCAACTTAGTCTTTGTCTAGTCAGTCCAATGTCTGGATTTCCTCAACAACAGTTCTCTACTGACTGCTTTTACCCCTTTGGGCCATATATTCTTATTTACTTGCATGTTTCTTAATATATTTTTGTTGGAAACTGGACACTTTAAATTACATGGCAACTCTGGAAATCAGATTTGCCCACCTGCCCCAGGTTTTGTTATTGTGATTATTTAGTATCGTTTTAGTCATATTTCTGAACTAAATCTGTAAAGTCTGTATTTTTTGTTGTAATGAAGTCCTGGATCAGTTCGCTTAGCGGTCAGGAAACTATTGGAGAGATTTCCCTAAACACTGGGAAGCAAAGTCTCCCAGTTTTTGCCAAGGGCCTCTTGGGTATGTGTTGGGCACACCTTTAACACTAAGCCAGGCAGCCTGTTGGTAAATTCCATGGGATTTTCTATGTAGACAATCACATAATATGCAAACAAAGATAGTTTTACTTCTTCCTGCCATTCTCCATATGTTTTATTTCTTCTGCTTTCCTTATTGCATTGGCTAGAAACTCCATACTATTGAATAGAACAGAGGCATCCATCTTTTTTTAAACATAGGGGGAATGCATTCATTCTTTGACTATTAAGAATAATGTCAGCTGCTGTTAACTGTAGCTTGTATTTGTGTATGTCCTTGATTACATTCAGGAAGGTGCTTTCTAATACTGTTTGCAGGAATTGATGTTACATTTTGTCAAATGCCTTTCTGCATTGGTTGAGATGATTCTATCATTTTTCTTTCTTTACCTCTACCAATATTCTTTGTTCTGAAATCGACTTTGCCTGTTATTAATATAGCCGCTCCAGCTTTCTTTTTAGATGAGCATGCCGTATCTTTTTCAAACATGTTTGTCTATACTATTTGTGAATTTATGTTTAAAGTTCATTTTTAAAAAGCAGCATGTAGTTTTGTTGTTTTTAACCTATTCCAACCATTTCTGCCTTTTAAAAGGATGCTTAGGCCATTTAGATAGAGAGTTTTTCCTTGTTATTTTGATTTGCATTTCTCTAATGATCAGTGATATTGAGCTTTTCTATGTATGATTGTAAGCCATGTGTATATTTGATTCAAATAACTTTTCTTTAGCATTGAAAAGAAAGCATGTTTATTATAATCTCTGAAAATAAAAAATAGTAAGTATTTCAATGTAAGACAGTAACTACAGTAATAGTTTAGAGATGTGAGTGGTCTGTTTGGACTGAAGAAGTGAAATGTTTCACGAGGAAAATGGAATCTAAATGCAACTCTAAGACAAGAGAAAAAGATGAAAGACACATAACAGGCTCAAACACAAGTAAGTGTATCCACAGAGGATGTCAGGCTGATTGACTGAGATGGAACAGGGCTAGATTATGGAAGGCCAGTTTACAAAGAGCCCTGAAATTACAGGAGGTGTTTTCACCTCCTGTAGGTGCCATGCGAAGCTTCTGCAGGTTTTTTAATCAGGTGAAAGGTAAATATACGCATAAAGATCCAAAAGAAATAATGTCAAGAAATTTAGCTAGTGATTATAGGTAACCCAGAATAACAGAAGGCCCAGACAAATGGGCTGACCCACAGGTCTGTCCTGGAATCCCTCTTATGTCTTTATTTCATTTAGCATCCAGTACTGTGGCTGTAATTACCATCTATATCACAAGGACTTCCAAATTCATCTCCATGCCTGCTCCTTTCCTGAACTCTGGCCTTTTACCCAACTGTTTATCTGACACACCCATATAGATGTACAATGAACATCTCACACCTAACATGTGCAAAACAGAATTCTTGATTTGCAGCTCCCAAAACATGTTCTTATGTTCTTCCCCATTTCTGTCAATTTCACTCCTATCCCCACACTTACTCAAACCAAAACCTTAGAAGTATTACATCCCTTTCTTAGCTTACTTCCTACATTTAATAATTGAAGATTCCTGTCAACTTTATCAAACCCTACCCTGTTGTATCTTAAATCTATTTATCTCTGTCTTTACTTCTACCACTCTTGCTCTGGCCCTCATCATCTTTCACTCAGACTATCCCAAAAGGTCTCCTGAGGATCTTCTTGCCTCCCCAGAATCCAGATGTCTCCCTCCTATCTCAAAATCCTCACCTTGGTTCCCATAGCTCTATGAGACCCAAACCCTCTCTATCTCTTGGATCTCACTTCTTAGCACTCAAGTACCACCCTCGCAAAGCTTACTCTTGCCTTAGCATCTGAAATACTCTTATACCAGGTTTTTGAAAGGCCGGGTCCTTTCTGTCATCCATGCTTCATGTTAAATGATACCATCTGAAAAAGCCCTCCCTTACCACCCAGTCTTAAGTAGTCACTCACTGTAGCCACTTTCTCACAATATACCATTTTGGTTTCACCAAAGCAGTCATCAATACCTAATGTTCTATTTATTGTTTATCTCTTCCATATTTTTGCACCCCTTTATCCCAGATCAAATGTAAGCTCTTTGAAAGAAAGCACTTTTTTAGGTCTTCTTCACTGTTGTGTCTCCAGATGCAAGACCCACTACACATTTCTTGAATGAATTAATGGAAATACAGCACTTGATAAAGATGGGATCTCAAATCAGGAAGAAAAAAATTGATTCAACCAATAATTGAGACAAATTGTGAAGGAAGCTATAAGAAAAATCTGAAGAATATTAGGGGAACTTTTCCTCGACTGACCATTATCAGCTCAATCCAAATTCCCATCGTCCACATAGAACCTGGGATTTCTCCCATGCAATAGTGGCAACTGTGCACCTTAAACCCATCTCTTACCTGTTTCACTTACTTGGCAAGGTCTTCTCCATAGTAATGAAGCAACCAATAGCAGGTGCTTCCTTATCTGTGACACAGTCTGTATGATTCTGACCAATAGCAGACTTCTGTCTTTACAAGCACACACGTGCATGTGCGTTGTTTAAATTACAAAATTAAAGCTTGGAATTTAAATCAACCACATTGAACAACAGATCCCTGTGGAATAAATAAACTAAATATACCAACCAATGCACAAGACGTAGTCACCACCAATACAATACCACTTCAACTGCGTTAGCAGTTAGCTAGAGCCTAGGACAAATTCTTGGTAAGACAGAACCTTCATTTTTAACAGCACACGACAGTGCTTAGCATCAGCAAAGCCTCAGATGAGTAGAAGACTTGGTGTCATTAGCACAAATAAGTAGTGTTTCACTACTGTATTAGAAAAAAAATGGTGTATTCTAATAAAATAACTTCTAAAAAAAAAAAAACGAGGCCATTACTTTTCAAAACTTAGAAATCCTCATGAGACTAAGTGGCCTATACAACTTAGGTGGAGGGAAGGAATAATTCAGAAGATAGGGTTGGGTTTTTAGTCCTCTGGTAACTGCAGGCTGAGGGTAGTAAATTAGGGATAATGTGGCTTCACGCACAAACCTTACAATAAGCAAAACATATCCCAGATTCTATACTCAATGGCTTAACACTGGCTATCACTGGAACTGCAGAGGGATGAAGGATTTTTTATAGCAGATTTGTATTTTTTAAAATTTCTGTATAGTTTGAATGTTTTAATCAAGTGTGTTTTATTTTTGTAATAATAATGAATTCAAAAAAGCTAAAAGGCAAAAGTAGTCAAAATATACAGGAATTGACTATTTGTATCAGTGCTTTTCAACAGAAATATAACGAGAGCCACAAGTGCTGTGATGCACACATTTATTTTTCAGTTTTCCAGTAGCCACATTAAAAAAGGTAAGAAAATACAGGTAAAATTAATTTAAGAACATATTTTATTCAACCCAATATATCCAAAATATTATCATTTAAACGGGGATTCAGCATAACAAGTATTGAGATAGTTTACAGTCTTTCTTTTCTTACTAAGTCTACAAAATCTGGGGTATATTTTATACTCATAACACAGCCCAATGAGAACTAGCCACGTTTCAGTTGCCTCAAGAGCCAAATGCTTTAGTACTGCACAGTGCAGATCTGTATCCTGAAAACATATTTTCACATTAATAAGAAAAAATGGGCTAATGAGAAGATCAGACAATTTATAAAATATAAAAAGTAAAGGGTGAGTAACTACATTGAAAAATGTAAAAATTCAGCAGTAATAAAAATGTAATGAAAAACCATGAACTGCAATGTGTTCAGTCACATGCAGGTATGACTGAGGGATAGGTGAACAAACTAGTACTGCCCTTCTGAAAAAAAATCAACAACATGTTAACAAAAACTTTAAGTGATTATTATTCATAACGTTTGCTGCAAAAAACTCATTTTCTAAGAATTTTATACTAAGCTCTGATGGAAGAAATGTGCAAGACAGTTATAAGGATGTTTAAATCTGTATCATTTATAAAAGGAAGAAATTGGCAATAACCTAAATGTTCAATCCCAGGTACCTAATTTAATCAGTAATGGTAAAACCATAAAATTAAATGTCGATCCATTATTTTATATGATGACTAATGATTATTCTAGATATTAGATAATAAATACAACATAGCATATATCCATGAGCTATCTGTCTCCAAGACATGAGATCACTGATTTCAAATTTTATTTTTTGCTTATTTGTATTTTCTAAAATTTCCACAATACATTTTTATTACACCCAAAGTCAAAAATCAAAATGGCAAAGTAAGTCAGACAGACTGAAGATGAAGAAAACTGGAAAAAGGCTAGCCCATTTTTAGAAGAAATCTAATGATTGCCTCTGAATACATAATTTCAGTAGAAGGACAGTCTTTAGAAACCAAAATAATGGTTGAGAAGCAAAAAGAAATGTAATCAGGAAGGAATTATGGAAAATGCACATGGTAACAGTATATATCATACAGAGTGTTTCTTTCTGTTTGTTAGATTTTTAAAGGAAAATATGTCCATGGTGGAAAGTTTAGAAGAAATGAAAGAGAATAAAGAAGGAAAGAAAAATCACTTGCAGCTTCAACACCAGCAATCCCTACCCTCAATATCTTGGAGTGCTCCCTTTAGATCCTTTCCTGCATGGTGCCCAATAAATGTTTGTTGAACAAATGGGGGCGAAAGAACCAAAATATACAGGGATATCATTACACTGAATAGGAAGGAGGGACAGAAAGAGCAAGTCTTAGGAAATGCCTGGGTACAAAATAAGGAGAAAAGTTACACTTAATAGCATATCATAATAACTGCATTTAAAGGTGGGAGGAGAGTCAATGTGTAATAAGTGTTATTTGATTTAAGTATTTCCCTCTATTGCTAAATTTAAGTGTAGTTAAAATTTCATAGATTACTTTCTTTACATAATGTACTATCCGCATCATTGACAATTTCTGTGAATATCATGTTTCTAATAACATAATAATTTTTCAATGTTTATGTATTCCATAATTTGCAGAAACAATGCCATGATATTGAAATCAATTACTTACAATGCCAAGGGAATAGAACTATTCATGGCTCATTGTTTACCTCTATGATATCTACTAGACAGGGGTCCTGTCAGAAGAAGGACTAAAAGGGTATTACTAAAACTCTTGATACATGTGGCTAAACCCCTTTTTAGAAAGTTTTAATCAAATCTTGCTCTGAAGCAGTGAGATCTGACAATGTACAATATGTGTATTTCTATTTATTGGGTGAAAGAGCCATTAAAAGCTAAATGACTAAGGAAAGGAGGCTGTGAAAGACAAAGCTGAGAATGCGGGAGTGAGAAGGAGTCATCATGCCTGCAATGCCACAGAAAAGAGACGAGTGGGAAGAGATGGATGAGAAAAGAAGAGAAGGAAGTTTGCAAACAAAGGAAACGTGAACTTAGTTAAGGAAGCACACATCTTCCTCTGAGAAATATGAAGGGGAAACTAATAGGATAGAAAGATGAAGAATAAGTGAAAACAGATATGACTATGAGAATAATTCCTCAGACAACATTGTAAGAAATGCCTTCTTCATTGACCAATTCCAAGAACTTCATGCTTCTATTTCTCAGCTGGACAAGTTGGGGTGCCCGGTCCATCATCCACAACTCCTCTTCTAGCTCCAGCTGGGAGATAACACTGGCTTTGAAAGGATGACAGCCCACCCATGGGGAAAGAAAGAGACAAATATCTGAAAATTTGGCCCTAACCCCTTAGTGTTTGACTCACTGAATGATGGCTACTGTGAGGTTTAAGGGAGGAGTAGCATAGAAAGCTCCTAATATCAACACTTTAAAAATAAAGACAGTTTACCTGGGGAAAATGTATTGGGAACATCTTGTGTCTTGAGGGCCAACTAGATTGTAAAACCTTTGGTTTGGGGGACTATATAAGCCCAGCAGAATAAAATGCTATGAAGACTCATGGCTGTTAATAACTGAAAAAGCAAAGACCCTCAAATAGGAAGATTTTCAGTTACAAAAGAAAACACTCTTACCCACATGGATTAGATTCCTACAGTTCTCCAGCATCACTTCTCTGTACAGATTCCTCTGCAGAGGGCTCAGTTGTCTCCACTCCTCCTCAGTAAAGTCTATGACAACATTCTTGAATGTCACTGGCTCCTAAAATATAAGCATATTCACCCTCTATTAGCTATCCAGAAAGTGTTCCTGACATAATGTGTAAAGCTGATAGTCACAGGAAAGGTTGAGGAGATGTACAGAAAGTTTTTTGTTTTGTTTTGTTTTTATATTTGTTTTTGTTTTTTTTTTGTTTTTGTTTTGAGATGGAGTTTTGCTCTTGTTGCCCAGGCTGGAGTGCAGTGGTGCAATCTCGATTCACTGCAACCTCTGCCTCCTGAGTTCAAGTGATTGTCCTGCCTTAGCCTCCTGAGTAGCTGGGATTACAGATGCCCACCACCACACCCAGCTAATTTTTTGTATTTTTAGTAAAGACAACTTTTCAACATGTTGGCCAGTATGGTCTTGAACTCCCAACCTCAGGTGATCCACCCACCTCGACCTACCAAAGTGCTGGGATTACAGGCACTGGCCACCATGCCCCTTCTTTTTTTGGAGACAGAGTCTTGCTCTGTCACCCAGGCTGGAGTGCAGTGGCAGGATCTCAGCGCACTGCAGCCTCCACCACCCAGGTTCAAGTGGTTCTTGTGCCTCAGCCTCCCAAGTAGCTGAGATTACAGGCACAGGCCACCATGCCTGGCTAATTTTTTTTTGTATTTTTACCAGAGATGGGGTTTCACCATGTTGCCCAGGCTGGTCGCGAACTCCTCAGCTCAGGCAATCGACTAAGAGTCAATGCCTGGCCCAAGAAGTATTTTTGACAGTGCTCAGACTTTGTGGTTACCTGAAGAAGAAGCCATCGAGAGGAAATCCAACTTGCATAACTCATTTCATCCATATGTCTTTCCCTTCCTGTCTCAAAGGAAAAGTTGCCCTTCCATGTATCCTCTTATTGTACATTCTGGGTGTTCTCTGATACTCTCCAGGCATTCACTCTCACAAATCATCCCCATTTTTGTCAATCTTCAAACTATTCATCTTTGGAAACCCTTCTTCGGCTTATAAACAAGAATGTTCAAATGATCTCTTCCTAAATGATTTATCTCTGATAGAGAAAAAAAAGAATCCTTTGAAAATCAGTTTAGGAATGACAGTAACAATGCTGATGGGCCATCATTTAATAGGCATTGTTAAAAGATGGGGAGATACAGGTAGAGTAGGCAGCTTGAGAGGAAAAATCAAGGAAATACACCGTCAAGAGCAGAAGCCCTTATACACTACTCTCCTGCAGACACTGGGAGGGGCTGCCAGGGGCCTGCCAATTTTTGAGGTAACGTGTAGAGTTGGGAGAATGAGACCCCAGGAGTATTTATTCAAAGTTGAGAGGGGAAAGAACAGTCTTCAGGCCTACAACAAAGAGCTAAAGGTTTTCTTAGACAGGTTCTCCCACCCCCCACCCCAAGGCCACTGCTATTAAAAAGGAACAGAGAATGCAGCATCAAATGCATTAGATGCAGCTTACAAGAGAAGACAAATGTCACAAATATTTTTGGAGGAGTGTCTACAAGAACCCATCTGTACTAATCACAGCCAATTAGAGTTCTGGCTAAAACCAGCCACGTTAGGATCAATAATATTTTTAAAAAAGGATCCTGTCATTATCATTATGCACAGAAATAACAGCAGTACAGGACAGAAAGAACATGGTATGAAAAACATCAAAGGAAGAACACATTCTGGGAAAGCTAAGATCCAAGGAATACAAGAAATCTTCTAAAAATGCTTGCACTATAGAGTAATTCAATAAGGACATGAATTTAATGAAATGCACACACCACCCAACATGATTTTTTTTAAAAAGAGAGACGAAAAGCTATGAATTACTCTGGGAACAAAAATGTATTATGGAGCTAATAAATTTAGTAGGGATTCTCAAACATGCAAAAACAAAGAGAAGAACACTTTTCTTCTCATTATTCAAGATACAGGTTGAGAGAACATTTTAACTACTTGATACTTAAATCCACCCCCCCACCCCCCGCCACCCAAGAAAAAAAAGGAAGGATCACAATGAAGAACTAGGGAATAAAATTACTACTGGATGAATGGTAATGAGGGCTGTTTTTTTTTCCCCCAATCTTTATACATTTTATTTTTCTTTTTTGGCTTACTGCATTGTTGTTAAGACCAGACATATTTTTCTTTTTTGTCCTTGTAAGAGGGTGGTTGGAACACTTAATTGATCAATGTAGAACACATGATATAATGAGAATTTAAATGTTAAATGATTAAATTGACAAAAACAGTTACAGGAATATGGGTCCAGACAAAAATTTAAATAAGTATAAATCTTGACAAAGTAAAAATAATTTTACAACATTTTAAAAAAGTCCATAGAGGACAAAAGAGAGGGAGAAGAAATGTAAGCAAGGTTGATGTCTAATCATGTGGGCACAAACACAGTGAGTCTCTCATAACTGGCTTACCTTTTTTCTTTCACTCTTAGAGAAATATTCCAAAACAAGAATTTTCTCTTGTTCAATATAGTTCTCCTGAAGAACAGCAATTTCTTTAGTTCTCTAGTTAATTTTTCTTTTTAAATTCGAGTAACATTAATGTTGTTATATCATTAAATCTATTTATTACTAAACAATGCCAGTTTTCTTTCTGTCTCTTCATCCATTCATCTGTTCAACTCTCTTTTCGCCTTACTACAATGCCCAACACTTATCTCCACAAATATGCATGGAGAGAGACAGCCAGGTGTTCAAAGTTAACACTGAAAGGGAAACGCATGCACTTTCTGCTTTGTCAAACTACTATGTACTGCTGATTATTAAATAAAATAAAATACTTTAAAAAATAAAAATAATGGACTTCCACTTCCAGACAAAATGGAGTAAATGCCTTTCTCTGCTTCTCCTATGAAGTGTAGATAACAATCCTGGAAGTTATATTTCAAACAAAAATAAGATGAATATGAAAGGTGGAGAAAGGCAGGCTGGCTAAGGCCCCTGGGACTTGGGTGGCTTTGTCATCTCATGTATTCTATAGTTGGCACTGAAGAATAATCAACCTGGAAATGGTAATGGAAATAGAGGAAAAAAAAAAACCCCAGTAAAGGATCAGCCCAACAAGCCAGAAAACTTTTAGACAGTAACCACCCAACTCTAGGAAAACACCACAGGAAAAAAATGTGGCTCCATCCCCACGACCTTCAGCTAAGGAGCGGGCAGGGACATAGACTTTCCACGCTCATCCCACCACCCAGGGCTCTCTAACAAGAGAATTTTAAAGCACATCCCATGAAAAGGCCCCAGTGAGCAATTACATGAATGCCTGAATCAAAAGAAAGGGTAGAAAAATAGAAGTAAAATAGAAGACATAAAGAAAAATCAAATGAAAATTTTAAGAATAAAAACATGAGGCCAGGCACGATGGCTCACGCCTGTAATCCCAGCCCTTTGGGAGACCAAAGTGGGTGGGTCATGAGGTCAGGAGATCGAGACCATCCTGGCTAACACGGTGAAACCCAGTCTCTACTAAAAATACAAAAAAATTAGCCGGGTGTGGTGGCAGGTGCCTGTAGTCCCAGCTGCTTGGGAGACTGAGGGAGGAGAATGGCGTGAACCCGGGAGGCGGAGCTTGCAGTGAGCTGAGACGGCACCACTGCACTCCAGCCTGGGCAACAGTGTGAGACTCTGTCTTAAAAAAAATAAATAAATAAAAAATAAAAACATGAAATAATTGCACCTGTAATCCCAGCACTTTGAGAGGCCAGAGTGGGCAGATCACCTGAGGTCAGGGGTTTGAGACCAGCCTGGCCAACATGATGAAGCCTTGTCTCTACTAAAAATATAAAAATCATCCAGGTGTGGTGGCAGGCGCCTACAATCCCAACTACTTGGGAGGCTGAGGCAGGAGAATCACTTGAGCCCGGGAGGTGGAGTTTGCAGTGAGCGGAGATCATGCCACTGCACTCCAGCCTGGGTGACAGAGCGAGATTCCATCTCAAATAAAATTTCAAAACAAAATGAAAGAATTGAAATAAATAGCTCAGTAGACAGGCTCTACAACAGAGTGGAAAGGAGAGAGGAGAGAACCGGTGAACCTGAAAATAGAAACTACCCTGACCAACAGAGAGACAGCAGACAAAAACAGAAGAGATAGGTCCACAGGGACTTTTGGGATTATGTCCTGTGACATTAAAACAACTGAAATCATACACAGTGTGCTTTCTACTGTCTACTGGGAAAGACAAACAGACCCTTTGCCACCTTGACCAGAGCTGAGTCCTTAAATTTCTGGATGATGATGATTGTTATTTAAGAGCCAGAGGCTGGTGGAGTTGGTTTGTTTGGAGGAGGCCTCCTTACTCTCATCATAGCAACTTTTCCCTCGGGGGTCTCCAATCTTCTTATTCAGAGAGGTAGCTGAGGCAGGACAGTGGGGCTAACTGTGGACCAGGCGAGGGCATGGGCTGCTGGGGTGGCCCCCCTTCCCCGGTGTATATATTGTGTCCGTGTAAGGTTTTGTATATTCCAGAGGGTAGGGCCGCCCCTGTATCATACCTAGCGGTGGTTGGAGGTGGCACATGGGGAGGAGGTTCTAATAATTATTTGTGGCTGGGAAACATTTATTGCTAGCATAGGACAGAGGAAGGAGGCAGGGATGGGGTCATGGCTTCCCAGTGGTGTGATCACAGCTCACTGCAACCTCCAACTCTCATGCTCAAGTGATCCTCCCACCTCAGCCTCCCAGGTAGCTGGGAGTATAAGCATGCACTACTATGCCTGGCTAATTTTTAAACTTTTTGTAGACAAAAGGTCTTGCTATGTTGCCCATGCTGGTCTTGAACTCCTGGCCTCAAGCGATTCTCCCATCTTGGCCTCCCAAAGCACTGGGATTACAGGCATGAGACATTGCTCCTGTCCATAAGATTTTCTCTTTATTACTGTTTTGTTGTTGTTGTTTTGTTTTGTTTTTATTTTTTGACAGAGTCTCGGTCTGTTGCCCAAGCTGGAGTGCAGTGGTGCGATCTCTGCTCACTGCAACCTCCACCTCCTGGTTCAAGCAATTCTTATGCCTCAGCCTCCCGAGTACCTGTAGTTATAGGCATAAGCCACTGCACCTGGCTAATTTTTGAATTTTTAGTAGAGACAGAGTTTTGCCATGTTGGCCAGATTGGTCTTGAACTCCTGGCCTTAAGCAATCCGCTCTCCTCAGCCTCCCAAAGTGCTGGGATTACAGGTGTGAGCCACTGCTCCTGGCTAAGATCCCGTCTCTATTTAAATAAAAAAAAGAAAATTCAGAGTCTGTGGAACACAGAACACCAAAGGCCAGTTATTTACCTCTCTGAGGTAATCTGTGTAAACAATTTGATATATATCCTTTCAAGTTCATACTTGCTATGCATATATATACATAAACACATGTACGTTGACATATTCCCTCTTCCCTGCTGTCATGCTATTAGTCTTCTTTTTTTTGTAGAAATTGGACCAACTCTTTGTTCTTTGCTGGCCCGTATTTCTCCTATTCAGTGATGTGTTATGAATATGTGTTTAAGTCAATATATGCAACTCTTCAATATCATTTAAAAAGGTTATGATATACGATCATATGAAGGTGTTACAATTTATTCCAACAGTTCCCTTTTGCACATTTAATAATTTCCATTGATTTGCCAGGAAGAACAGTCTCATGTCATGGCTAAATCCTTTTGTATGGACATCCTTCATTATTCCCTTAAGATAAACTTTTAAATAAAGTTGCTAGATTAGTCTCATTTCTTAAGTTCTTTTTTGGTAGTTTATATGTAACACTGTAGTTTTGTATGTACTTGCAAATACCTATAGTGCTAGTAAAAAATGGGATAAAATTAGACTCTTTCACATATGCCAAATATATTTTGATTTAGCACTTCATTAAGTGCATGATTACAGTCTCTGTATCTTTTGATTTACCTTTCTATCTTTACAATTTTCAGCCGAGGTACTTAGAGGTCACATAGTAAATTAAGGTTTTCTTTTTTTTAATCATCTCTATCTTTCTAAATAGGGTGAGTCACAGTAAGCTATTTTTGGATTGTTGAAAGCTGTGACTCTCTTCTCAATTGGAGCCCAGAAACCATGCCACTTACAAAATATGCTTTGTCTTCCAACATCAGAGGGTCTGGTGGAAGGTGACTGTTCTTGGAACTTAAAAAGTCTAAACAGGACAAGAACAGAAGCTGGAAACTATTTCTGTTTCTGATAATATGGCTGAGTAGGCAGACATGCTGGATAGTCCTTGCAAAGACATACTTGAAATTGCCACACATACACACACGAAAAATCCAGAATCTCTAAGATGGAAGATGAAGTGAAAATCAGAAGGGCTACTACAAGAATAATGGGGAAGCAGCCCCAGTTATCAAGGGATGTGTGCATGTGTTCAATAAAAAGTTTCAAACCTAAAAAAAGTTGAGAAAAATAATGTAATTGCCCTACATATACACATCATCAACAATTTTTTATTCATGGCATGGACAGGTTTTTGGTTTTTTTGTTTACTTTTTTAAAGGTGGGATTTTGCTGTGGTTGCCCAGGCTGGAGTGCAGTGGCGTGATCTTGGCTCACTGCAACTTCCGCCTCCCAGGTTCAAGCGATTCTCCTGCCTCAGCCTCCCAAGTGGCTAGGATTACAGGCACCTGGCACCACATCTGGCTAACTGTTGTATTTTTAGTAGAGATGGTGTTTCACCACGTTGGTCAGGCTGGTCTTGAACTCCTGACCTCATGTGATCCACCTGCCTTGGTCTCTCAAAGTGCTGGGATTACAAGTGTGAGCCACCACACCTGGCCACAGCCAGTTTTGTTTCATTTATATTCCCACTTCATTTATATACATTCCTTCTTCCTCTTAATTATTTTGAAATAAAACCTATACATCATATCATTTTTTAAATTACCTTGTATGTATCTGTAGCAGACAAGGAATTTTTAAAAACAAATATATTCACAATGCCATTAAATTCCAAAAAATTAATATTCTGAAAATAGCCACAAATCCAGAGTTCACATTTTCTTGACTTTCTCATAAGTGATTTTTTTCTAGGTTATCTATTTCAATCAGATAACTGTTTGCTCATATTTACATTCCTAATTGAACAATGTCTAAACTTAAACTGACATAAAATGCAGATGATTTTCTGACCAAATGCTTAGTGTAAAAAAAAACTTCTAACTGCAAGAGGAGTCCCTCCAAATACAGAAAGGACCAGTATTTTAAGAGGTATGTTAACTAAAATGTGGCAATGTAAAGAGCAGAGCAGGAAGAACCTTTAAGTCGGAAACTAACAACAAGTCAATTTCATAGTCAGTTTCCGTAGTCCTTGCACAACAACCTCTGGCATCTGTTTTCTCTACAATGGAAGTAACAATAGTAGCTATTTCAGAGCAGGAAAAGGCTTAGAGCAGTGCTAGAAGAGGGTAGTGGCTATATAAAGTTCAGCTATTTGTATATTGTAACAAACCAACTTTTTTTTTTTTTTTTTGGTCAATAATAGGTTTCTTTTGGAAAAGTAGCGGCCTCCTGTCTGGGGACACCTGCAGTTCCACTAAGTGAACATTGGTGTCTCGTAACCTTTGCCTCTATTTCTCTCAATAATATACTGTCAAGCTGTTCCTTGATTCAACAATTTTATGTTCTTCCTTTTTTCTTTTTTCCTTTCCCTGAGACAGAGTCCCGCTCTGTGGCCCAGTCTGGACTGCAGCAGCGCCATCATGGCTCACTGCCACCTCCACCCCAGGCTCAAGCAATCCTCCTGCATCAGCCTTCAGAGTAGCTGGGACTACCCGCAGGGCCCACCAGGCCCCGCTAACCTGTGGGTTTTGTTTTGTTTTTTCGTTAAGAGACTGGGTTTCCAGCCAGGCGCAGTGACTCACGCCTGCAATCCCAAAACACCGGAGGCCGAGGCTGGCGGATCACCGGAGGTGAGGAGCTGGAGACTAGCCCGACCAACATGGAGGAACCCCATCTCTACCAAAATAAATAAATAAAAAAGTAGCCAGGCGTGGTGGCTCACGCCTGCAATCCCAGCCACTCAGGAGGCTGAAGCAGGCGAACCACCCAAACCCGGGAGGCGGAGGCCTGGTGAGCTGAGACCGCACCACTGCACTCCAGCCTGGGCAACAAGAGGGAAACTTTGTCTCAAAAAAAAAAACAGGTTTCACCATGTTGCCCAGGCTGGTCTGGATCTCCTAGACTCAAGCGATTCGCACCGCTCAGCCATCCAAAGTCCTGGGATCACAACCGTGAGCCATGACGCCAGGCGATCTGTTCCTGTCTGGTTAAAAATTCGGCCGGGCGCGGTGGCTCATGCCTGGGATCCTAGCACCCCGGGAGGCCGAGGCGGGCAGATAACCTGAGGTCAGATTGAGGCCAGCCTGACCAACATGGAGAAACCCCATCTCTACCAAAAAATACAAAATACAAAAGTAGCCGGGCCTGGTGGCTCACGCCTGCAATCCCAGCCACTCGGGAGGCTGAGGCAGAAGAACCACCCAAACCCGGGTGGTCAAAGCTGCTGGGGGCCGAGATCCTGCCACTGCACTCCAGCCTGGGCAACAAGAGCGAA
This sequence comes from Pongo abelii, assembly GCF_028885655.2. Lineage (NCBI taxonomy): Eukaryota > Metazoa > Chordata > Mammalia > Primates > Hominidae > Pongo > Pongo abelii. Next base: position 21,645,020 of record NC_072001.2, on the reverse strand, counting down.
ACTCCCTCTCAGAAAAAAAAAAAAGAGGTAGAGAGACTGGGTTTCACCATGTTGCCCAGGCCGGCCTGGAACTCCTAGGCTCAAGCGATCCGCTGCGCTCCGCCTTCCGAAGTCCTGGGATCACAAGCATGAGCCGCCACGCCAGGCCGATCTGTTCCTTTCTGATTAATAAACTGGGCCCGGCGCGGTGACTCACTCCTGCAATCCCAGCACCCCGGGAGGCCGAGGCGGGCGGTTAACCTGAGGTCGGGAGTTGGAGACCAGCGTGACCAACATGGAGAAAACTGTCTCTACTAAAAAAGAAAAAGCTGGGCATGGTGGCTCATACCTGCAATCCCAGCACCCTGGGAGGCCGAGGCGCGGGGGTAACCTGAGGTCAGGAGTTTGAGACTACCCTGACGAAGGGAGAAACCCCGTCTGTACCAAAAAAAAAAAAAAGTACAAAATTTGCCAGGTATGGCGGCTCATGCCTGCAATCTCAGCCACTTGGTAGGCTGGGGCAGGAGAGTCACCCAAACTGAGGAGGCGGAGGCCGCAGGGAGTTGAGACCGCGCCACTGCACTCCAGCCTGGGAAACAAGAGCGAAACTCCACCTTAAACAAACAAACAAAAACAAAACAAAAAATCGAGACCAGGTTTCACCATGTTGCCCAGGCCTGTCTGGAACTCCTAGGCTCAAGCGATCCCCAGCACTCTGCCATCCAAAGTCCTGGGATCACAAGCGTGAGCCGCCACACCAGGCCCATCTATTCCTTTCTGATTAAACAATTCGGCCAGGCGCAGTGGCTCACACCTGCAATCCCAGCACCCCGGTGGCTCACGCCTGCAATGCTAGCACCCCGGGAGTCTGAGGCGGGTGGATAACCTGAGGTCAGGAGTTTGAGACCAGCCTGACATGGAGAAACTCCGTCTGTACCAAAAAAAAAAAAAAAAAAACGAGCCGGGCATGGTGGCTCATGCCTGCAATCCCAGCCGCTCGGGAGGCTGAGGCAGGAGAATGATCCAAACCCAGGACCAAGAGGCGGAGGCCACCGGGAACCGACACCATGCCATTGCACTCCAGCCGGGCAACAAGAGCGAAACTGCCTCAAAACAAAAAATAAAAAGAGAAACCAGGTTTCACCATGTTGCCCCGGCCTGTCTGGAACTCCTAGGCTCAAGCGATCCCCCGCGCTATTCCTTTGTGATTAATAAATTGGGCCTTGCGCGCTGGCTCATGCCTGCAATCCCAGCACCTCCAGACGCCGAGGCGGGCGGATAACCTGATCTGGGGAGTTTGAGACCAGCCTTATGAACATGGAGAAACCGCATCTCTAACAACAAAAACAAAAACAAACAAAAAACAAAATGAGCTGGGCATGGTGGCTCACGCGTCCAATCCCAGCCACTCGGGAGGCTGTGGCAGGACAATCACCCAAACCCAGGAGGCAGAGGCCCATTGAGCCAAGACCTCGCCACTGCAATCCAGCCTGGGCAAGAAGAGCCAAACTCCTCCTCAAAAAAAAAAAAAAAAGAGAGACCGAGTTTCACCATGTTGCCCAGGCCTGTCTGGATCTCCTAGGCTCAAGTGATCCCCAGTGCTCTGCCATCCAAAGTCCCTGGATCACAAGTGTGAGCCACCACGCCAGGCTGATCTATTCCTCTCTGATTAATGAATTGGGCTGGGCGCAGTGGCTCACACCTGCAATCCTGTAGCGGGATTTTTAAGGAATTAGATAGACTCATGGGGTTTAGGAGGACATTTATTAATTATTTACGTGCACTGGCCCAGTCGGATTAACATTTAAAGGATTGAGTACTGAACCAAGACTTATCTTTCAAGCATTATGTGAGGCAAGGGGGGAGATCTGTGCAGGGAGAAGCATATTATAGAAGCGAGAAACAAAGATAGTTATTTAGGCACCTAGATTTATTTTGTTTATGGAGATAATAGTAGGTACCTCATAGGGGATTATTAGATCACGCTTAAAATTGGATCATAGTTAATACTTTAACTGGGGCTTTAACCATCATCATTTACATCATCCCTATCCCATTATCTTTCCTTTTGGCAGAAAGGCATATAGCGAAATCTATGCAAATTAAATGAACATATGGGAAACTCTTGTTTGCAGAAGGCATTGTGGTGCTCCCTCTACATGATCTGAAAACTACCTATACGGCTGTAAGACATTTGACATATCACCTAGTTTATCCCCTGGCATGCCCATATGACCTACTAAATCAGAAAAACATACCAGGTTCTAATATACAGTCATATTCATTTTACAACTTTTCAATTAACATATAATCCTAAGTTGCAAGCTTTATGTTGAAGAAAAAAACAGCAACCAATATACCATCATAGTAACATATTAAATGCTAGTTTAACCTGACTCTCCCAGTGTAACAATATATTTACAATTTTGTAGAGTATATTCAGTATATGTTTCAACATGTCTTTGGGCCATATGTATTTTGTGCTAAAGTTTCTCTTTATAAAAAAACAAAGCAGGAGATAAGAGTTTTCTGGTGGGAAATGGATTCAATTATTATGTTCTAAGGGAGATTAAAGAGAAAAATAAATTTTCCAGTTAATTCTGTGACAAACAAAAGTAAGCAATATAGCTGAGAAATTCATCTGAGCTGACAGCTGATTATATATATATAATAATTTTTTTTCTCTAACAGAGCCACAACCAATGAGACAATTATAGTTTCACCAAGTCAAATGTCAGCCAGAAGAGTTACAGTTTTTACACTTGGCAAGGCAAAGCAAAGAAATGTGAAGAATCTTGTTAGCCAAACTTAGTGTCAAAAAAAAAAAAAAAGCTATTCGTCATTGGTTGTCAATCACAGGGTAGTTCTCCGTCACTGGAAACTTCTGCAGACAGGATAATTGCTATGATTAAATGGCAGTGGATTTAAAATATTTCAGTAGTGGTTAAAGTAACTGTTGAATATTGATGGTATAATATCAAATCAAAGGTGCACAACTGTCCACTAATTATCCAGAGTATAAAATATCTGATGCTGTGTAAGTATAATGCCAAAGCACATTCACAGGTACAGAAATGGATGAGGGCTTAATCATGCTTTTTGGAAATATAGTAAAGAAGATAATCCTTTTTCTACCTTAAAAAAATAAATTTTAGACCATGTCCTTCAAGGTATACAGTTTGTATTGTTGACAATTACCTCTGATTATATAATGTACTCTAGCTGTTGCTTTCAATTTATTTATCTGTATTTCTGATTGTTCCTCTAACACAAAGAGACTGAGGGCTTTCTCTGTGTCAGGCAACAGCTGCAAAGCTAAGTCTTGGAATACAGAGATGTGAAACAATGCTAGCACTGGCTCAGAAATACTTTATTGCCTTATGAAATTTTTAGCTTAGTCCTATTCCCATAAATGTTTCTATGTGAGTGGCGGGGACTGGGGGGTACCTCACTCTCCTCCAGGGACAGGCCATGTCCTAAGCAGTAGTTTGAAGGCATCACTTTGGAGAATTTAGGTCTGGAGACTCTGTAGAAATCAGCGAAGTTTCAAAGAATCATTATTACATTGCAAAGTCACATGGGCAGGAGTAGAAAAGAAGTAATATGTTGCATTTCTTCTTTTGTAGTATGAGTTAGTTGATCTAAATGTTCATTGTGTTTTCTCTATCTTTGAATTATGTGTAACAATGTAGATAGTAAAAAGCTGTCAAGAGGCCATGAGATTTCAGATAAACAGGTAAGAGCATACTCCAGGAAACTGTAAAAGAACTAATTAGAGTCCACGTGTTCAGTGTCAGTTCATCAGCTCAAGGACGCAGAGAGATAGGTGCTCAACAGATGGAATATATTAGAACCCATAAAAATGACCAAGATGGGATGGCACAAAATCAGCAGAGCTATAATCAATAACCAATGAATTGGGACTCTCTTCTGTCTTTCCCACTGTATTTGGGTCTTCGTAGGTTATTCAATCATGTTTGAAGTGATGAAAAACCATTATTCATTCTCAAGGCAAAAGAATTAGATATGCTTTTGGGAAAAAGAGGATAAGGGAGGGTTTTTTAAACTTTTACAATGGGCCATTCTACATGTAGTATACAAATCATCTAAAATTCATTTCTTTTTCCTAGAAAGACAGATCTTAAACCAGCTAGAAGTAATAGATAATGTGGTTCATCAGAGCTGTATACTCTTAAATTCAGATTTTCTGAATCCATCCCACATTATCCTAGTCACACAAGATAACTGCAAAAATGTCTTGTTGCCAAATACATTCAACAGTGAACTACACAGTTGCCTCCAAGAAATTCACTGCACATTGGTCTGTTCATTGCATTAAGAAATCTTGTGGTTAAAAACAAACAAAAAATGTACTTAGTGTGTTTTTAAATATAGCATCTCCAATATTATTTAAAACTTACTTTCCTTGTTGTTTCTCTGAATATCTCTCAAAAGAACTATTGGAAAATATTGCTTAACATGATTGATCTTCCATTTGATTGACCTGCATTTACGCCCATGCCTATTTTGTGCAGGTGATCAATTCATTTGTCAAGAGTGCTTTCATAATTATGCATTGAAATGCACAAGGTTGTCATCCCTCAAAAATGCTACTATTATCACCCATAATTGAGTCTACCAAATTTACACTAGAAAACAAACATAAGGAGAACAATGAGTAGTTGTTAGATCATTTAGCAATCAGAGGAAAAAATTAGTAACAGAAACAAAATTATTGTCATTTCTCAAATTATTTTTCAAAGGACAATGTTGCCTTATTAACTAATATTTGATTGGGAACATTTACAACCATTAATCTAGAAAAGAAATTCTTCTACTGCAATGCACCTCCTCTATTTATGTGTGTGAATGAGTGTCCATTTTCTTTACCTAAAGTTCCAAATTACTTATTCATTCATTAGGTAATCTTTTTTCACATGGAACAAAATTTTTGTGGTAATTTATGATAGTTGAAAAAAAAGATTTGGGTTGATTATAACCCTATTTAGACATTTCTGCCTGCATCTATATCATATCAAAAAAAGTAGGGCCTCCTGTCCTTTCCCTGAATTAACTATTGGAGGGGGCCAGGCATGGTAGCTCGCAACTATAGTCCCACCACTCTGGGAAGCTGAAGCAGGAGGATGGCTTGAGCCCAGGAGTTTGAGACCCGCCTGGGCAATATAGTGAGACTTTTTCTCTACAAAAAAAAAAAAAAAGAAATTAAATATTAGCTGCACCTCAGGGCTTGTAGTCCCAGGTACTCAGGGTACTGAATTGGGGGGGATCGCTTGAGCCCCGGAGTTTTGACTGCAGTGAGCTATGATTGCATCAGTGCACTCCAACCTGGGGGACACAGCGAGACCTTGTCTCAAGAAAAAAAAGAAAGAAAAAGTATCAGAGAAATTTTTAATCTGTAGCATCCTTAGTCTTCAAATTTCATATGTTTATTACCACTGTCATGTTTCATGTGCTTAACAAATATTAAAATAATGAATGTCAGCATGATTTCTAGAGATTGTACTGAGCAGGACTTAGAGGGGCAGGGGGGTTTCCCCGCTTGTATTCCTGTCCTTCATATCTGTCTCTTCTAGATTTTTTTAGTTTATTACTCCTCAGGGACAAGCTTTTTGTTTTTCCCTTCTATATCAGCATAATCTGAAAAATATTAAAATTAAAATAACTAATAATAGACTGCATTAATAGATTAGCTCCTTTTATAGCTTTCATTGTTTTAAGTGAAAACTTTCTATAAGTTATTTAGGGTTTTGAATTTATAATACTGTAATTAAAATAAGGGTTTTTTTTCCTCCCATTGACAGAAAAGCTGTCACTGCCACAAGATTTGAGCTAAAAAAAATTGTAGATTTTGTACTTCTTTGTCAGCGCTGCCAAAAAAAAGAAAAGAAAAAAAAAAGAGAGCGAGAGAAAGAGACATCTTGACAACTTTTAATTCAATCAGAGAACTTGAGTGAATCGAGCGTTCTTCTGGAGCACCATTCATCGAGCAAGACCCCTGATGGTGCCTGGTGGAAACTTAATGGATCCTTTCCACCTGGTTTGTTTTCAGTGTTTTATCCTATTAGTATCAGCAGGATGTAGGTCAGGATATCAGGTGCGGAACGTGTGGAATCAACCAATTTGGCTTGCTCATTTACTTTAATAAGGTCCCATAATGAGTGAGAGTACAAAGTCAAGCCCTGTTAAGGGTCTGCATTAAACTCTCAGAGTATTTAGGGCGTGCCAGGAGCCGCGAGGGTCTGGTTCGGGTGGTGGCAGGAACTGTATTATAGTGCTAGGCACGGCGCAACAAAGTCTGTCCAACCCAAAACGGTGCTGAGGCGTTGCGTCTGAGCTCCAGTACTCAGAAAAGCATCTCAGCAGGTACTCAACAGATCCTTGGGGGCTTGGGGGCCCAGCACTGGCAGTGAGGGCATGAAAGACATAAAAGACAGGGTGCTACCTGTGGGTATTTTCTGTTCTCCAAGGAGGAAGTAGCAAAAATTAGGACGCTGGAATATCCTATGTTGTAGCAATCCCAGAACAACTGGTGCTCAACAAATACCACACAAAACAAATTTTTAAAAATTTAATCTCGCCGGGTACAGTGGCTCAGGCCTATAATCCCAGCAGTTTTGGAGGGCAAGGTGGGCAGATCACCTGAGGTCAAGAGTTCAAGACCAGCCTGGCCAACATGGCAAAACCCTGTCTCTACTAAAAATACAAAAATTAGCCTGGCATGGTGGTGCACACCTGTAATCCCAGCTACTCGGAGGCTGAGGCAGGAGAATCGCTTGAACCAGGGAGGTGGAGGTTGCAGTGAGCTGAGATCATGCCATTGCACTCCAGCCTGGGTTACAAGAGTGAAACTCTGTCTCAAAAAAAAAAAAAAGTGATCTCTTTGTATCTGTTCCTTTTCTTTTGATTTTTTTCTTGACTCAAACATGTGAACTTGTAGTATACATTTTGATATCAAAGATACACTAAGAATTAAGTACTAGACCCAACCCCAGATAACAAAATGACATAAATAGTGGAAGAAAGGACTATTTATTGGGTTTATACTATTAGACAGCGTGCTAGGAACATCCTTTGTTGTCTTGTCTAGACCTTTTAAACATGCAGTAAGGTGCAAATACTCTTTCCCAGTTGTACAGAGCAAACTAAGGCTTAGAGTTGCAGACTTAAAAGTATCTAACTGACATGTGGGAGGATGGGGAAACTCATCCAGACTTTAGAGGAAATGAAGGATTCATTACACAGGTGAGTGTTTCTTGCAGCTGTTCTACATCAGAAACAATTACCAATCTAGACTTTCATGTGATAAAGTCATTCGATAGAAATCCAAGTGGGCTGGACATGGTGGCTCACACCTGTTAGTCCATGACCTTGGGTCGGGAGTTCAAGACCAGCCTGGCTAACATGGCGAAACCCTGTCTCTACTAAAAATACAAAAATTAGCTGGGAATGGTGGTGCTCCCAGCTACTTGGGAGGCTGAGGCAGGAGACTCTCTTGAGCCTGGGAGGCTGGGGTTGCAGTGAGCCCAGATGGCGCCACTGCACTCCAGCCTGGGTGACAGAGCAAGACTCCAAGACTCCGTCTCAAGAAAGAAACAAAAAGAGAGAGGGGAGGGAGGGAGGGAAAGCCAAGTAACCACTCTCCTTCAGGGCTTCTAGTTTATGTATATACTATGTACTCAGCAAATATTTTTCTCTTAAGTGTGGTTGTTTTGATCCTATTTTCAGGAGGTGAATGTACAGTGTAAGGCCCCTCCTTTTCTGTTGATATGACTGTGTTGATTGATAGTGCCAGCCACTTTCCATCCGAGCAGTTCTAGGTACATACTTGGTTGGTACACAAAGGAAAACTAGTCTGCATGCCATTAATGCTGGAATAAAATGTCTTTAGGAAGTGTGGCTGTTTTCCCAGGTCATATTTAATTGAAGGATTTCTGTCACATACTTATTCTTGTTGATGTGTTCCTGGGGCCTAGAGAAACGTTGCCCACTCCCTCACTTCTCTGGAGAATCTCAGGGCTGCATGGATGGTCTGATGCTGCCCGGGCTGGCAATTCTGAAAATACTGCTGGCTGGTCCCTAGCAGCAGATTCCATCAGCCACCTTAGTTAGATGGTGTTTACAGAGGCATGCCCAAAGGAGATACATTGACTATTCCTGGTTATTTTTTGTCCTGTAAATAGAGACATTGTTCAAAGTCTTTCTTCCCCTAACATTTAAAACAACACGTTAGGCCTTTTAAGTGTTTGCCAAAGAACCTGGAGTTTTATTGGAGTCTTGACTAATTTGCTGAACTTTTCAAGCTGAAACGCTGAGGGGTAAGTATAAAAATTTAGAACCTACTTAGAGCAGCAGTCTCCTCATGCTGTTACTGGTCTCCTTAAAGTCAGAAACAAGATCTACAGCTGCTGCTGTCGGTCACCTGAGAGACCAGGCTCAGGCAGCCGAGCGACCTCCCAAAGAGCCTTTTAATTACTATGTTCAAGTGTAGTTTGCAGTGAACGTGGCAAAGGAGGTGTGGGCTGCCATGCAGTGAGGCAGAGGCAGGGCACTCAGTGCGCATTTGTACCCTCCCTGTTCCTCCTGGCAACTCCAGGATGTCATCAGCTTGCATGGAGGGGGCTCACCTTCTTAGTGTGGGAAACTGGACCCAGGGCATACCCCCTTGAGCGTTTCCTAGTTAGAAACTTGTGTGCAGTTTCCCAAAGGACCTTCCTGTGTACAGATGTCCACTCTGTGGAAGAGGATACAATGGGAAGCTTCCAGTGTCCTGTGCAGCTTCTTAGATTCCATTTGGGATTCACCTGGAAAAAGCAATGCCTTACCCCTTGAAGTTTCTCCATTTCAATTCCAGTTAGGTAAAGGGGAGAAAAGCAGAAATATTCAACTTTTGTGTTCCCCATCTTTTAGTTTTTTGTTGTTTTGGTTAACAAAAATAACGTACTCAGCATGAGAATTTGGAAAATGCAGAAAAATAGGAGACAAGCCCCCCAGCCCCCCACCTGATGCTTTGGTAACAAGAATTCTTGCTCTGCGGCCAAACTCATGCCCTATATGCAGCTTGTATCCTGCATTTTCCCCTTTAGAAACTCTTGGTCAAATAATCTTAACTATAAGCATAGTATTTCATATTAAAATTTTGTTGGTTTTCTTTTAAAACATTGTTTTTAATATCTTTTGCCAGGTCAGCTTCAATAAGATATAATTGTACCCAATGAAAGTCATCACTTTCAGGTATACAATTTGATAAGTTTTGACATGTGTGTACAGTCATATAACCACCACTATGATCAAGATATAGAACTCCATCACTCCAGAAATTTCCCTCATGCCCCTTTGGAGTTGATCCTTCCCCCAACCCCCACACAGATCCCAGCAGCCATTGGTCTTCTTTCTGTCCCTGCGATTTTGTCTTTTCCAGAATGTCATATACCTGGAATCATGTGATAGTTAGCCTTTTGAGCCTTTCATTTAACTTCTTTCATTTAGCATGATGCATTTGCGATTTGTGGTGGTGTGTGTATCCTCAGTTCACTCCATTTTACTGCTAAGTAGTATTCCACTGTATGCAGGTATCATTATTTATCCATCACCCAGGGGAAGGACATTTAGGTTGTTGCCAGTTTTTGGCAATCGAGAATCAAGCTGCTACAAATATTTGTGTACAGGTTTTTGTATGAATTAAGTTTTCATTTTCTTTGGGTAAATATCCAGGAGTGGGATTGCTGGGTCATATGGTAACTGTATATTTAACTTCATAAGAAATTGATACACTCTTTTCCAAAGTGGCGTCACCATTTTGGATTCCCCCCAGCAGTATACAAGGCTTCAGCTCACTCTGCACCTTCACCAATACTTGATATTGACACACACCCCTTGTGCTTGTTTGTTCAGCAGTTCTAATGGGTATGTAGTGGTATCTCATTGTGGCTTTGGTTTTTATTTCCCTAATGACTAATAAGCATCTTTTCCTGTGATTTTTTGCCATCCAGATTTCTTATTTGGTGAAATATCTTTTCATTTTTTCCCTTTTTTCTAGGGTTGTTTATTTTCTGACTGCATTTTGAGAGTTCTTTATAGATTCTGGATACAAGTCCTTTTAAGCATTTCACAAATATATTCTTCTAGATTGGTTTTTCTTTGCATTTTATTGTTGTTGTTGGTGGTGGTTTGTTGTTGTTGTTGTTGTTTTTGAGACAGAGTCTTGCTTTGTCACCCAGGCTGGAGTGCAGTGGCACGATCTCGGCTTACTGCAACCTCTGCCTCCTGGGTTCAAGCGATTCTCCTGCTTCAGCCTCCTGAGTAGCTGGGATTACAGGTGCCTGCCACCATGCCCAGCTAATTTTTGTACTTTTTCAGTAGAGATGGGTTTCACCATGTTGGCCAGGCTGGTGTCGAACACCTGACCTCGTGATCCACTGGCCTCAGCCTCCCAAAGTGCTGGGATTACAGGCATAAGCCACCACAGCCAGCCTCTTTTCATTATTTTAACAGTGTCTTTTGAAGAGTGGAAGTTTTAAATTTTGATGAAGTCTAGTTTATCAGATTTTTCCCCTTGGATTTTGCCTTTGGTGTCATATCTAAAAAATCTTTGCATAACTCTAAGCTGCAAATATTTTCTTCTATGTTTTCTTTCAGAAGTTTTAGAGTTTTAGGTTTTACAATTAAAATGTACAATTCAAGTTAATCTTTGTATGTAATGCAAGCTATGGATTAAGGTCCACTGTAGCAAGAGGCAGATGTTCTTAAGTATCTCCCTCCCTCCCTTCCTCCCTCCTTCCGTTCCTCCCTCCCTCCCTCTCTTCTTTCCTTCCCTCCCTCCTTCCTTCCCTCCCTCCCTCTTTTTTTTTGAGACAGTTTCACTCTGTCACCCACCCAGGCTGGAATGCAGTAGCACTATCACAGCTCACTGCAGCCTTGATATCCTGGGCTCAAGTGATCCTCCCACCTCAGCCTCCTAGGTAGCTGGGACCACAGGTGTGTGCCACCACACCTGGTAAATTTTTAAATTTCTTGTAGAGACAGGGTCTCCCTGTGTTGCCCAGGCTGGTCTCAAACTCCTGGGCTCAAGCCTTCCCTCATCAGCCTCCTAAAGTACTGGGATTACAGGCATGAGCCACCACACACAGCCAAGTATCTGTTTAAAAAGAAAAGTTGTTCCTAAATGATTCCTTACACTCCAGTAAAACCAGGCTGTGAAAATTAGTTATGTGGAAAGCTGACCGTAGCTGCTGCTTTTTAAAAACCATACCTTCTTATCCATCAGTTTTGAGACTGGCCCTTTGTTGATCTACAGTTCTCCCTTTCTGGAAGGTGCTGGAAAGAACACTGATAGTGGCCTTCATTTCCCCTCTGGTCTGGGTCTCCTGTAGATGGCTCCTACAGTTCTGGCCCCTCTGTACACATCATTCTCACTCAGCAGCTGCACAGGTAGACAGTGAAAACTGGCATCTTTTTGATTATAGACTGTTGGCTTCCTGGGGAACAGCCATGTTCCATGTTGGGTCAGCTTATTGATAAGGGGAAGAGACCTAGCATTCATTAAAAACTTACCCAGCAATTTGCTGTATCACAGAAGTCCTGTACAGCAGAAAATAGTACTAGGTCCATCTTAGACGAAGCAGTGAGACCTGTTCAAGGTCATCCAGCTAGTAAAATGGTCCAACTTGACTTGCCTTACTCCAGAACTTTTTGCTTATTCCATTATTTCCTGTTAGCTCTTCATGGAACCACTTCCTGTGTGTCTGATCACTGTGCACTCACACACACCCCAACTAATGGCAGGTGCAGATTACAAGTATTGCAGTGCAGTTGCTTTTAGCAATTTATCTTCCTTTTTCCTCTGAGCTGGATTTAATTTACCTCAGTTCCCCACATTTGGCATTGTAACTTTTACCTTTAGAATGGCTAATTGGCTACTGCAATATTTCTTTCATACGTGAATTATAAAAGTGCCCTTAATGAATGTTTCTTTTCATAGAGTTATGTGTTTATTGTATCAGTGTGTGACTGGGAAGGCCAGGCTAGCTGCAGGTTATCACAGGCCCCTTGCAGTACTTCACTGGACCCCATGAGTCCTTTTCAGTGGATCATCTCCTGCCTATATTCACTTCTCCGGAGTGGTCTCACCATCTTTACTGTGAGTCCCAGAACATGCCTGTTCAGAGTGATGAGACCCAGGGCAGAAAGATTCCGGTTACCCTTTCCCAGTCTCCTCATCCTAACTCCCTGGATCTTATCACAGTAAATGATCGGAAGAGGAAATTCTCATGTTAGCTGAAATTCTCTTCATGTTTTTTCTTGTGTTTAGACCTCGTTATCTTTAGGCATCCCTGTTACTGATGATAACCACTCTGAACTCTGTGATATGATTCCCTAGTTTGTAAGACACTGCACCCCCTCTGTATTTAAAAGTTATTTCCCATTGGAGGTATCATCAAAGACTTCTCTCCCTTTCTAAAATCTTGGTGTTAGCAGCTAGAAGAGAGACTGCCAGTTTTCCCCGCCAGCCCTACTTTATGTCTTAACACATGGCACCACTTGTGCAGCTGATGCCTGGTCGTGCCACACTTTCCATTATGAACATGGTCTTTCCTGACTTCCCTCACTTTCACTGAAGTCCAGTCCCGGCTCAGTTGCTGGCCATGGCTGCTCCTATTGTAGAAAGTGGCATGAATAAAAAAGAAGGGCTTCTGACATTGGGGTGAAGCTTTGTCACGGAAGAGATCTTTTCAACCCAAGAAGAGGACCCCAGCCAGCTTTGCCAAAGCTGGAAAAAGCTGCAACCTTCTTTTGCCCCTGTTGAGATATTGGAACCCCCACTGGTTGGCTTCCCTCTGCCCTACAGCTGCCCTCCTGAGATCTCTCACCTAGGCAGAGCCACAGCACAACACAGAGAAAGTCAGTTTCCGGGGACTTTGGCAGGGATCTTGGTGCTGTGGGAGGATTCAAACCCCATCTCAGCCACTTGCTAGCTCTGTACATCTGGTCATATTACCCCACTTCTCTCAATCTGTTCTTGCATCTGTAAAATGGGGTAGTGTTACCACCTTGGTGGGCTTTTAATGAAGATTATATGAATTAAATGTCCACTGTATTGCCAGCAAAGAATCCAGCATGGTGCTCAGTGAGGAATACTGTGCATGGCTACAGTTTAACTCCTGTGAAATAGATAGATGCTGGAAGCAGGGAGGTGCTTCTTCCGCCCCCCCCAACCCCATGATATTTCTGTGGTTTCACCTTCCCATGCTGGGCACTGCCCTCCCTAGACAAAACCTGTCTGTGGACTCTTTCCAGTACAGCTGTTTAGCCAGACACTGGCCCCATCTGCAGCCATCACAGGCCCTCTGTCTCTGCTGGTCATGTCATGCTCTCCTCAAGGTGCCGTCCTACTGTTCATATTGTTTCATTCTTTCCCACCAGGAAGCATCTCAACGAACAGCCCTGCCACACTCTTTGAAGTTCCTGACACATGGTAACCAAGATGTGAGGGCAGCAAACCGCTGGTGCTGTCGCTGTGAGCAAGAGCCAGGTGGCACATTTGGAAGCCATACTGTATTTAACTTAATCAAATGTGGTATGGGAAGGGTTGGAAACCAAGCTGTCTCCTGGGGGTGAAAAAGCAGGTTTCATTTTTGTGGCTGTGTTTTTTTTTGCTTTTTAATCTAACTGTGTGTTGATGTTGACATTCATCAGGGTTGCAGGCTGTCATGAATATGTACTTGCTTAACCAGTGAATTCCATGTTGCTCATGTGAGGCCTTTCCTGTCATGACCCAGTGTGTTTAAGAACCTGCCTGATGGGGAGTGTCGGCTGTGAAATCTGCAAAAAGAGTTGACGTTCCGGCTGCCATGATCATGAATTTGGGGGTGTACTCTCCTGCCTGTGCATCTTCTCGCACTGAGATTTTGAGGTGGTTGCAGCCCTCGGTTAGTCTCCCAGTGGAGAAATTGGTTGTACCTCCCTTCTTCCCACCATAGCTGCCTGAAAACATGACACTCTCACGCTTGTCCTTCCATCAGGAAGATGTCCACTCACACCCACCCATGAGGGGGCTTGCCGTGTGCCCTGGCCTTTGGGCATATTTATGTAGAGTTCCTTTCTCCTAAGACGTGAGTTTCTGATGGGGGATGTACGAGTAAAAAGGTTAACTTCTGTTCTTATGCGTGGCGCTGTGTTCACTTTCCAGAGTCTCTGTTCGTTTGTTTGGATGGCGTTCTCGGGGTACGGCAGCGTGTGTGTGTATGTGTGTGTGTGTGTGTGAAATTGTGCAAATCTACAACATGTCCCAGCCCATTCTCTGTTGAAACAGATCACAGCAACGACAAATGCTCATGGCGCTGCTTCGCTCCACCCACTTCAGATAGATCATTGTTAGATATTTCACATTTTTGTATGGTGGAAATAAAAATGAAAAATATATTTCCAAAAGATGAAAATTAAGACATTCTCATAGGACTCTGGTTTTCTCCTCTCTTTTTTTTTTAATAAGTGAATGATGTTTTCGCTCTCTAGTAATACACAGATAAATTTCACACTCCTAAAAAGTCTGCTAAGCCACTAAGGCTGATGTTCATGGATTTTTTTCTTTTTCTTTTTACCCCTAACTGCTGTACCTGCCACGATGGGTCAGCTCCTCAGTGCCGAGCTGAGCCCTGGTGGTGAGTGGCCTTGTAGGAGGGTGAGAGGAATGAGCACCCTTAGCACTCATGCTGGAATCCTGGGGCGTTATGCAGATTCCGATCTGTAAGACAATTTCCCCAATCCAGAGCCTCTGTGACACCTGTAAGCTGAGATGGGAGGATCACTTGAGCCCAGGAGTTCCAGACCAGCATGGACAACACAGTGAGACCCTGTCTCTTTAAAAAAAAAAAAAATTTCTTTTTTTTTTTAAGCATGTTAACTTCTCTTCCCCCTTCCTGTTCCTCTCCCTTCCCCTGGAGTTTTGTAGCCACAAAGTTAGAAACCCAGGCTTGGCAGGAAGGACTGCCCACCCCTCCTAGAGTAGTCAGCACCCACGGCTCAGTGGAAAGTGTGAAGGTGGGATGGAGACAGACAGTAAAGGAAGGTGTACGCAGGAGTGTGTAGAGAAGGCTGCCGGGCTGCCGAGTCAGCAGCACTCACAGGGAGAAATGAGGAGAGTCTGACCCTTCTTTTTGAAAGACAAAGAGGGGGCCCAGTGCAGTGTCTCACGTCTATAATCCCAACACATCGGGAGGCCAAGACAGAAGGATCACATGAACCCAGGAGTTCGAGACCAGCCTGGGCAACATAGGGAGACCCCCATCTCTACAAAAAATACAAAAATTAGCCAGGCATGGTGGCGCATGCCTGTGATCCCAGCTACTCGGGACCACAGGAGAATCGCTTGAACCCGGGAGGTGGAGGTTGCAGTGAGCTGAGATTGTGCTGCTGCACTCCAGCCTGGGCG
Organism: Pongo abelii; assembly: GCF_028885655.2. NCBI lineage: Eukaryota > Metazoa > Chordata > Mammalia > Primates > Hominidae > Pongo > Pongo abelii. The sequence goes on along the minus strand of NC_072001.2, from coordinate 21,629,593 downwards.
ACAGAGCAAGAATCTGTCTCAAAAATAAAAGGAAAATAAACAACTTCACAGGGTAGTTGTGAGGATTAAATGAAATTACATACAATGCCCAGCATGCGCACGTATACAGTAAATTGTAGTTTTATTTAAAGATCATGGTTTTGATCTGAAACCCTCACTGCATTTGCTTCTATCAGTGGGAGCACACATAGTCACTGGAATTTGACTTAGAATTAAACACCCAGAGGAGCTTTCATACATGCCCAGACCTTTATTTTCTCGGCTGCAACAAATGACTTAAAACAGGTGAGCTGTGGCTCACGCCTGCAATCCTGCCACTTTGGGAGGTGGAGGCAGATGGATCCCCTGAGCCAGGAGTTCAAGACCAGCCTGGGCAACATGATGAAACCCTGTCTCTACAGAAAATTTAAAAATTGGCCGGGTGTGGTGATGTTCGTCTGTTGTCCCAGCTACTCGGGAGGCTGAAGCAGGAGGATTGCTTGAGCCTAGGAGGCTGAAGCTGCAGTGAGCTGTGGTTGCACCACTGTGCTTCCAGCCTGGGTGTCAGAGCAAGACCCTGTCAAAAACAAAACAGGTGAGCTGAGCTAACCCACTTCCTCCACACACACACACCGGGCTTTCTTGACATATCTTTTGGGCATAAAATCCTAGGATGGTACTTCTGGCCTTTTGATACCGAGGCCCAGGGGCATATTATGACAACAAGACTATGGTCTGGGGGCTTCTTGAATATGGTAGCCAGATCTGGAGGAAGGCATCAGAGTGGGAACTTCCGTGTTTCCCTGTAAATAGTTCTGTAGTCCTTTGATTTTGGAGCTGGGCTAGAGACCAAGCGCTGTGGCTCTGTCCATTTTCATAACTTTGTATTTGTCCAGTTTTCCCCTTGAGATTTTATTATGAAGATTTTCAAGCATACACCACCTAGGTCATCATTACCATTTTGTTATACAGTCATGCCTTGCCGTCAACAATGGAGGTCCCATTAGATGATCTTACAGCTGGGAAATTCCTATCAGCTCCAGTGTATCTGTGTTTTAAGTTAATTGTTGTTACAAAGGGGTCAAATAGTTGAAAAAAATTTAGAAGTTTATTAAGTAAAGAAGTTACAGTAAGGTAAGGTCATTTGATTCTTGAAAGGAAAATTTTTTCTAAATTCAGGGTAACCGTGAGTCCCAGGCCTTCACATTCACTCTCTATCACTCACCAGAACGCCTTCCAGCCCTGCAAGCTCCATTCATGGTAAGTGCTCTACACAAGTGTATAATTTTTATTTTTTATACTGTATTTTTATCATAGTTTTTCTATGTTTAGAAACACAAATACCATTGGGTTACAGTTGCCTACAGTATTCCATACAGTAACATGTTGTAAAGGTTTGTAGCCCAGGAGCAATAGGCTATACTATCTAGGTTTGGGTAAGAACACTATCATGTTCATACAATGATAACATTGCAGGCTGGGCATGGTGGCTAACACCTGTGATCCCAGTGTTTTGGGAGGCCAATGCAGGAGGACTGAGTTCAAGTCTGCAGTGAGCTACGATCACACCACTGCACTCCAGCCTGGGGACAGAGCGAGATCCTGTCTCTAAAAATAATAAAATAAAAATCCTTCTATCCACGTTTGGGAATATTAAATTTTTTTAAATCACCTAATGACACATTTCTCAGAAAGTATCCCCATCATTAAGTGACATGTGACTGTATTTGCTTTATTACATATCCTTCCATTCATCAATTTATCTTTTCTTTCTTTCTTTTTTTTTTGTTTATAGACAGTCTCACTCTGTTGCCCAGGCTGGAGTGCAGTGGCGCGATCATAGCTCACTGCAGCCTCGAACTCCTGGCCTTGAGCAGTCCTCCCACCTCAGCCTCCCAAAGTGCTGGGATGACAGGTGTGAGTCACGGTGCCCAGACTACATAATGTTTTTGAGATTCATCAATGTTTTGTAGGCATCCGTAATTCCCTCCTCTCTATTTCTGAGTATGGCTCTACCACTGCTTAGTTATTCAATTGATGAACACCTAGGCTATTTCCAGTTTGGGGCCATTATGAATAAAGCTGCTGTGAACAGTCTTGTACAAGTCTTTGAGAACAAAATCTTCAATTTGGGGGAGTAAATGCCAAGGAGTGGAACTGTTGGGTCATGGGATAGGTGGTCTATTTAGAAACTGCCAGATCTTTTTCCAAAGTGATCATGTAATTTATACTGTCACCAACAATGTATGAGAGTTCTAGTATCTCCCTTCCTTAGCAACATTTGGTGGTGTCAGACTTTAACTGAGCCATTTTGATGGGCGTATAGTATATCTCTTTGCAGTTTTCATTGCCATTTATCTGATGACTCCTAATGATGTACTTACTGGCCACAGGTATATCTTCCTTTGTGAGTTAGCTGTTCAATTATCTTGCCCACATTTCATCAGATTGTTGGTCGCTTCATTAAGTTGTAGAAGTTGGCCAGGCATGGGGTCATGCCTGTAATCCCAGCACTTTGGGAGGCTGAGGTGGGAGGATCACTTGAGGTCAGGAGTTCGAGACTAGCCTGGGCAACACGATGAAACCCCATTTCTACTAAAAATACAAAAATTAGCTGGGCATGGTGGCAGGCACCTGCACCTGTAATCCCAGCTATTGGGAGGCTGAGGCAGGAAAATCACTTGAACCTGGGAGGCGGAGGTTGCAGTGAGCTGAGATCACGCCACTGCACTCCAGCCAGAGCAAGACTCTGTCTCAAAATCAAACAAAAAAAAAAAGTTGTAGCAGTAAGTTGATTACATATTTTGGACATCAGTCCTTTGTCAGATAGTTGTTTTGCAAATATTTAGTCCCAATGTATGGCTTGCTTATTTTCTTTTTTTTTTTGAGACAGTCTCACACTGTCACCCCAAGGTGGAGTGCAGTGACATGATCTCGGCTCACTGCAAGCTCTCCCTCCTGGGTTCACGCCATTCTTCTGCCTCAGCCTCATGAGCAGCTGGGACTACAGGCACCCGCCATCATGCTTGGCTAATTTTTTGTATCTTTAGTAGAGACAGGGTTTCACTGTGTTACCCAGGATGGTCTTGATCTCCTGACCTCGTGATCTGCCAGCCTCGGCCTCCCAAAGTGCTGGGATTACAGGCTTGAGCCACCATGCCCAGCTGGCTTGCTTATTTTCTTAACAGTATCTTTTACTGGGCTGAAGTTTTTAATTAGGATGAAGTCTGTTTTATAGACTTTTTCTATGTCCTGCCTAAGAAACCCCCAAGTTATATTCATCCATGTTTCCTTCGAGCTTTCTAGTTTTAGCATTTATGTTTAAATCTATGATCTATCTTGAATTAACTTTTTATGGATGGTACAACACTAGAGTTGAGATTACTTCATTCCATATGGATGTCTAGTTATTCCAGAACCATCTGTGGAGAAGACCTTTTTGTTTAATTGTTGTGGTGCTTTGGTCAAAATTCTGTTTACCTAATTATAAGCATGGATCTTGAGGGGGTGTGTGTTTCATTTTATTTATTTTCATTGACAAATAATAATTGTGCATGCTCATGGAGTACATAGTAATGTTCCTTTTCTTTCTTTTTTTTTTTTTTTTTTTTGGACAGAGTTTTGCTCTGTCACCCAGGCTGGCATGCAGTGCCTCAATCTTAGCTCACTGCAACCTCTAGCTCCCGGGTTCAAGCAATTCTCCTGCCTCAGCCTCCTGAGTAGCTGGGATTACAGGCATGCATAACCATACCCAGCTAGTTTTTTGTATTTTTAGTAGAGATGGGGTTTTGCCGTGTTGGCCAGGCTGGTCTCAAACTCCTGGGCTCAAGTGATCTGCCTGCCTCAGCCTCCCAAAATGCTGGGATTGCAGGAGTGACCCACTGCCCCTAGCCAATAGTAATAGCAGTTTTTTTGTTTGTTTGTTTTTTGAGACAGGGTCTCGCTTTGTTGCCCAGGCTGGAGTGCAGTGGTGTGATCTAAGTTCACTGTAGCCTTGACCTCCAAGGCTAAAGCAACCTTCCAACCTCAGCTTCCTGAGTAGCTGGGACCACAGGCATATGCCACCACACCTGGCTAGTTTCTTGTGTTTTGTTTTTGTAGAGGTGGGGTTTCACCATGTTGCCCAGGCTGGTCTTGAACTCCTGGGCTCAAGTTCAGCCTCCCTCCAGAAGTGCTGGGATTACAGGAGTGAGCCACCACGCCTGGCCTGTATCACATGATGTGCTATTTGTAGTGTTTTGAGGAGCCTCCATGCCGTTCTCCATAGTGGCTATACTAGTTTACATTCGTGAGTGTGAGTTATTTATTTATTTATTTATTTTGAGACAGAGTCATATTGTAATTACATATGTAATATAATGAGGTGATGGATATGCTAATTACGCTTATGTAATCATTATCCATTATATGTATGGAAACATTACATCCGTGGTTCACCCAGGCTAGAGTGTAGTGGCACAATCTCAGCTCACTGCAGCCTCCACCTCCCGGGCTCAGGTGATCCTCCCACTTCACCCTCCCGAATAGCTGGAGTTATAGTCACATGCCACTACACCCAGCTAATTTTTGTTTTGTTTTGTTTTGTTTTTTGAGATGCAGTCTCACTCTGTTGCCTAGGCTGGAGTGCAGTGGCATGATCTCAGCTCACTGCAACCTCCACTTCCCAAGTTCAAGCAATTCTCCTGCCTCAACCTCCCAAGTAGCTGGGATTACAGGTGTCTACCACCATGCCCAGCTAATTTTTGTACTTTTTAGTAAAGACGGGGTTTTGCTGTGTTGGCCAGGCTGGTCTCGAACTCCCGACCTCAAGTGATCCACCCGCCTTGGCCTCCCAAAGTGCTGGGATTACAGGCGTGAACCACCGCGCCCAGTCCCTGAGTGTGTGTGTGTGGTTTTGTTTTGTTGTTTTTTGTTTGTTTGTTTTTGAGACTGAGTCTTGCTCAGTCACCCAGGCTGGAGTGCAGTGGCACAATCTCAGCTCACTGCAACCTCCACCTCCCAGGTTCAAGTTAGCCTCCCGAGTAGCTGGGATTACAGGCATGCGCCACCACACCCAGCTAATTTTTGTATTTTCAGTAGAGACAGGGTTTCAATATATTGGCCAGGCTGGTCTCAAACTCCTGACCTCATGATCCACCAGCCTTGGCCTCCCAAAGTGCTGGGATTACAGGCATGAGCCACCACGCCTGGCCGAGTGCATGTGTTTTTAAAGTGTGCATCATTATTACTGAACAGCAGCACCGAGAGAGTCTCACAGTTCCTGTGTATTCCCACTTGGACTATTTTGCAATACTCCTCTTGACGTTGAAAAGAAAATGCTATGACACTTGGTTACTGCTGAGGTGAGGCCAAGCCACCCTCTCCAGACCTGGGAAACCAGTGAGTATTAAAAATAGTTCAATCTTTTTTGCTACTTTTTAAAAAATCTCATGAGTTCAGCTGAAATCTTTTTCCCCCAAATGATTCATGGAGTAAATCAATGCATCTGATTTTTGCCGAGGAGGGGAAATGGGACACCTGAAGGCCAGTTCATGTTTCCCCTGGTTGTGAGCCATCGTGTCCTCCAAGTTGCCTGATCCTTGCAAACAGCAGTTCTGTTTGTCTTCAGCTGCCTGCTTTTTCTAGTCGTGCTGTGAACCTGAACTTGAGAAAGCTTGATGCTGACTGGGCCTGGTGAAAACGCTACACGTTCAAGTTGAGGGTCTTTTTAAATGGAAATCTTTTAGGCTGGCTCACGCCTGTAATCTCAGCACTTTGGGAGGCCGAGGCAGGCAGATCACTTAAGGTCAGGAGTTCGAGACCATCCTGGCCAACACAGCAAATCCCCGTCTCTACTAAAAACACAAAAATTAGCCAGGCGTGGTGGTGCATGCCTGTAATCCCAGCTACTTGGGAGGCTGAGGCAGGAGAATCACTTTAACCCGGGAGGCGGAGGTTGCAGTGAGCCAAGATTGTACCACTGCATTCCAGCCTGGGTGACCAAAAAAAAAAAAAAAAAAGTTTTCAAAAAAAAAAAAAAAAGGTTTAGACAGATGATTCTTGTCAAAAAAAGGACAACAAATAAGCACCTTTTTTTTTTCTGTTTTAGGGGATGAGGTGGGGAACTTAAGTATGTTTCATAAGAAAAGAGTGAATCCTCATGGTGATATTTTTTAAGCTCAAAAACATAGGAAAATGCTAAATCAGAAACTTGAAGCCAGGGAGCCTTGCCTGTGTGTGCAAGTGTGGACTTGAGCAAAGGGAAGCCTTAGGCACCTGTGCCGGGCCCATGCAACTTTTCCGTGGACACGTCTTCCCATATTTCCAATAACAACCAGATAACCAGTTACCCGCCTTTTGATGCTGTCCTCTTCCTGCAGGAGGAAGGGTGGGGGGACAGGATTCTTCCACCCAAGTGCCCTTGCAGGTGTCTAAGCCTGGGCGGTGGATTCTTGGTTCCTCGCAGGCCTTGGTGGGCAGGCAACAGCCAGACTGCCAAAAACACCCAGTTAGATTGAATGTGGTTCCCTAGTTGCAGCTGTGGGTAGGGAGGAAAGTTAAGTCTCCTTACACATCTCCTCTCTGCGTGCTGTGGTCTAGTTTGCGCAGGCTCTTCTTATTCCTAATAACCCAGAATCTGAGAATTTAGAGTCCTTCTTGTTACTTAGGAAGGATTAATCTTCCCCGGCAGGTTGTCCTGCATTTATTGAATGGGGTAAAAATTGCATAGCATCTCGAGTGCTGCGCCTACAAATTACCTTGATAAATGATTGTGACTCAGCAAAGCTTAGGCTTTTGCCCTAGTTTTGGAGGCTGGGGCTAACTAGGAAAAAAATGGAGGGCCTGTTGGGTGTTTCTGCTGTTTTTACAAGGCTTCAGAATTCCCCATTGTCTGCATGTGTGTGAATCAGCAAGTGCTTCGCATCCTGATTGGGTGGTGTGATGGGAGCACCCACCTCGCAGAGCCTCAGAACCCTCATTGTCTCCCTTTTCCATTTGCTCATTCCTACTTTGGCCAGTGGCACCATGAAAGAGTTTTCATCAGTAACAGTGTTGAGGAAACCACACATTAGAGGCAGCGGGGCCACACTGATCAGCATCTGGGCTGGGTGATTGCTCAGATCTGAGCTCGGAGCTTGCTGTGCTGCTCACCAGCTGTGTGAGCCCGAGGATGCTGTTCCGGCTCCCAGCCTCAGTTTCCTCACCTGTGGGACTAGACAGGACTAAACCAGGGGGAGAACAGAAAGCACCCACGGGTAGTAAGTGCTCACCGAGGCATTTTCCCAGATTCCTGCCATTGTTTACTGACACTGGGAAGCACCCACAGCCTCCTCCTGGAAAACACACACCCCCTGCTCTCAAGAACTTTCCATTTTTATAACAGACTTGCCCTCTGGTGTGTCATCCTTGCTTTCTGAAAGTGAGTTTTCTTCTCCATGCCACTGTGTGTTTTTTTCTGATAGCAGTAGGGAACTGTGTATTGGAGCTCACTCTATGGGAAGCGTTTTGTACTCTTGATGTTTAGGCACAATTATCCCCATTTGAAGATAAACTGAGGCTCAGGCGGCTTCAGTAACCTGCACTGGAGGTCAGCGTCAGTGGCAGAGCTGGAATTCAAGCCCCAGGATGTCTGACTGCAACGCCCATGCACCTAACCACGATTTGATACCATCATGCAGATGAAGGACATCATGGGGTAGGGAGATAAAGTTAGAAGGAGGTGGGGGTGCCCAGCAAGTGAGGGTGGCTGGGATCCCTTCATAAACCCGGCTCATCTATGCAGAGCATGGATCCTTCTGGAGTCAGTGCACCTGGATGGGGCCAGAATCCCCCCTCTTCCCACTCTGTCCATCTGTAGCTCTAGAAATAGAGTTACACACATACCTGCAACTTCCCTTTTCTGCATGCCACAGGCAGCCATCACACTTTGTCCATCTCTTAGATTATTCTTAAAACATAGCTTCCAGGAAGGGGGATTACAGCACCAGGAAGCAGAAACATTTCAAAGGCTCTTGATACATGTGGCCAAACTGTTTTCCAATTTACTCATCAGCCAGAGGACTACAGATCCTGCAATGTAGCATTTAAAACACCCACCTCCCAAGCCAGGCAATCATTTCTTTTTCTTTCTTTTTTTTTTTTTTGATGGATTCTTGCTCTTGTCACCCAGGCTGGAGTGCAATGGCGCGATCTTGGCTCACTGCAACCTCCACCTCCCAGGCTCAAGCGATTCTCCTGCCTCAGCCTCCCTAGTAGCTGGGATTACAGTCGCATGCCACCATACCCAGTTAATTTTTGTATTTTTAGTAGAGACAGGATGTTGGCCAGGCTAGTCTCAAACTTGTGACCTCAGGTGATCCACCCACCTCAGCCTCCTGAAGTACTGGGATCACAAGCGTGAGCCACTGTGCCTGGCCTTTTTTTTTTTTTTTTTTTTTTTTAAGAGATGAGATCTCGCTCTGTTACCCAGGCTGGAGTGCAGTGGCACAATCATAGCTCACTGCAACCACGAACTCCCAGGCTCCAGCAATCCTCCCTTCTCAACCTCCCAAGTATCTGGGACCACAGATGCATGCCACCACACCCAGCTAATTTTTTATTTTTCATTTTCATTTTTATTTATTTATTTATTTATTTTTTGAGACAGTGTCTCACTCTGTCCCCCAGGCTGGAGTGCAGTGGCGCGATCTTGGCTCATTGCAAGCTCCGCCTCCCAGATTCAAGCCATTCTCCTGCCTCAGCCTCCCGAGTGGCTAGGACTACAGGTGCCCACCACCACGCCTGCTAATTTTTTGTTATTTTTAGTAGAGACGAGGTTGCACCATCTTGGCCAGGCTAGTCTTGAACTCCTGACCTTGTGATCCACCCTCCTCAGCCTCCCAAAGTGCTGGGATTACAGGTATGAGCCACTGCGCCCGGCCTAATGTTTTAAATTTTCATAGGGACAGGGTCACGCCATATTGTCCAGGCTGGTCTTGAACTCCTGGCCCCAAATGATCCTCCCACCTTGGCCTCCCAAAGTGTTGAGATTACAGGTGTGAGCCACTGTGCATGGTGAAATATGTTTTTATATATTGGGACAACTGAGAATATTAGAATGTGGACAGGCTATTAGATGATACTGAAATTTGTTAATTGTGCTTAGGAGTGACATGTGTAATGTCCAACTTATCTTTAACCTCACAGAGTGAGATGAAACAAATACAGAAAATAATAATTACCAAATCTAGGTAGTGGGTAGATAGGTGGGTTTATTGTACACCTGGGATGACAGGTGTGAGTCACCACGCCCGGCCTTAAACATTTCAATTACAAGGGGGATATGGGGGCCCACAGCGACAAGGGGTTTCACCCCCAGGAAGAAACAGACATGGAAGCTGCTGGCCGGGCTTTGAAACTCCTTGTTCTCAGCATGAGGCCCCAGTGGAGCAACATCAGCCTCACCTGAGACCTTGCTAGAAATGCGCATTCTTGGGCCTCACTTCAGTCCTACTGAGTCAGGAACTCCAGGGCCCGGGCCCGGCTGTCTGGAAACAAGCCCTCCAGGTGATTCTAGTGCCTGCGCAAGTTTGGGAGCTGCTGGTCTGCAGAAAGCTAGGTCAACTGAAAGGGGAAATGTACCACACTTGTTTATAACCAAATGTGTGCCAGCTGGGAGCAAGTCCAAGGGAAATATCACTTCCATCTCTCGTTCACATGATGAATTGGTGCCTCTTAACTCAATAGTGTCTTTAGTTTGGATGATTTGACCACACGGAAAATGTCCCTCTGTCCCTCATGTTAAGGAGTCTAGCTCTCACAAACCGTTGTTCTTCATACCAAGGCCTATGATGGTCTAGGCACGTTATTATCCCTGTTCCCTCGGGAGGGGAAATGAAGGCTTAGAGCAGTTTATTTATCTTTTTAATTTTTTTTCCAAGACGGAGTCTCGCTCTGTTGTGCAGGCTGGAGTGCAGTGGTGCGATCTTGGCTCACTGCAATCTCTGCCTCCTGGGTTCAAGCAATTCTCCTGCCTCAGCCTCCCAAGTAGCTGGGATTACAGGTGCCCACCACCACCCCTGGCTAAATTTTGTATTTTTAGTAGAGACAGGGTTTCACAATGTTAGCCAGGCTGGTCTGAAACTCCTGACCTTGTGATCTGCCCACCTCAGCCTCCCAAAGTGCTCGGTTTACAGGCGTGAGCCACCACACCCAGCCCTCAGAGCAGTTTAGAAACAACCCAATGTCCCACAGCTATTAAGTGGCAGAACTGAAAATCAAACCCAGTCCATCTGCCAGAGATGGAGCTTTAACAGGAGTGTGTGTGTTCAACGAAAATAAATTCAGAAAGCCCTGAAATAAATCTCATCTGGTATGTTTACAAATGGCATTTGGGGAGATTCCGGGTCATTCATCCAGCTGCGAAAGGTGCATCTCTGAAGCACAGTCCCTGTCCTGCAATCAGACTTCTTCTTTATCCGACGTGGTGTTTCAGTGGAAATGATTGTGGGAAATGGCCCCTTCCTTTTCTGTATTTGCTGATTAGAATTCATGGTCCCTTTCTCGTTAGGTGCAGTGATCAAAGTTGACCAACCTCTGAGGAAAGTTGTCCAGGGCACAACTCAGGGCTCCGTAGAACCGCAGAATCTTGGGTGCAACCCTGCTCAAGCACCCAAGTGTGCATACGAACAGGGTCTCTGTGTGACGTGTGTGAAAACTACAGTGTGATGAGCATGACTCGCAGACAGGTTATCCATTGGGCTCCCCTCAAAATCAGTTATGAGCATGAAAGGACACCGATGCCCAGGTCCCGGCTCCAGGAATAAGACCCTCCAGCGTCTTGTGTGAAGCCACGGCATCTGGATTGCTCATGCTTCTGGGGATCATTCTCCTGAAAATGGTGGCTCCTTTCTCCCTGTGGAGCATCTTTCTAAACAGTGCTCCTTTCTTCCCCCAGGACACTTGACATCAGGCACAGGAAGCCTTCTGATTGAGCACACCTGGCCCATGAAAAGACAAAGAAAAGAAATGGGGCCAAAGGTCACAGTCCTCTCATTCCACCCTCCTCCTTAAAATCATCCTAATTTCATGGGCCCTGAGGCCAGGGCTGTTTCTTTACACCTCGAGGCCTTGGTGACGCACCTCAATTCTGCCCTGTTGCTTACTGTCTAAGACATTTTGGGAAAATCCCTAGAGCCAGGATCTTCATTCCTGGTGAGCCAGAGAGCCTGAAGACACACCGAAATTGGGACCCTCTTAGTTCAGGGAACATGTCCACCTTCGGCAGCATTAAAATTTTTGCACCAGATGTGCTAACTGCAATTCCACCATACAATGCCTAACTAGAAATGGAGGCAACATCTCAGATCCTGAACAAATGATGCAAGAATCCATGAGATACATGGCTTATTTTGGCCTTTTGCCACTGAAACAAGGGCCAGTATTAACAAAGTTATACAATCCTCTGAATCACTGTCTGCTTTTAAATCTCTCCGATGGTTTCTTCTTGAGACAGGGCCTCACTCCCGTCACCCGGGCTTTTCTATGGTACAATTTTCCTTGTTTGCTTTTGTCACATTTAGAACTTTTTATTTCATCTCTATCAAACGTTGATCCATTATCACATACGTATGAAAATATTATCACCCATGCTGTGAGATACGTTGCTTTTATTTTCATCATTTCTTTAATAAACCAAAGGTTTTACTTGGGATACCTTCTGTTTTCTCAAGTTTTTTGTTTCATGTTTTCTTAAACTGCCGTCGTACGTCAGAAACCACTGACTATACTATGTCATGACTATTTCTCTTTTCTGCTAAACATAAATTTGGGGAATGTCATCAGTTAGTCTCTCGGTGATTGCATGATTTCTCGAAAGTCTTTCACAGTCTACTTTGTGCACTGAGTATCTCTTCAAACTTCAGGGCATGTTTCTACCACTTGATGCTTTATTATTTGGGAATCTACCTTCCACAAGAGCATTTCATGCAAAGACTTGTCTTGTTCCCCACTGGCAGGTAATTTCACTCGCATACACAATCAATAGGCTGAGCATGGAAAGGTTATCGCTGGAAGGTCTGTTTGATTCCACAGATCTCTCCTTTTTTATTAAGGAAACAAATACGCTCTGCTAATTACTATACTTCATTGACTATTCTCCTTTCAGAAAGCGCCCTTACCAAAGATGACTACAAGTCATGTTCTACAGACATATACACACACAGCTGTCCTGGAGACCCAGCTTTGCCACCAATTGCTCTTTCGTAAGATGAGATCCCCAAATACCCACCAGTTTTTCGGGACTCAACCTGAGCTGGCTCAGCTAGACCTGGAAAAGTTTCCTATGCCCAAATTTACTTGGAAAAATTTAAAAGTCTCTTCAGAGGCCCAGTGATAGCTTTTGGCAGCTTCTAAGACCAGCGAGAGTTTCTTGGCCATTCAGAGCCATTCAAATATTCTAAGTAAACTCAAGGATCCAGAAACCCCACTTGCAGTCATGAAATACCAGTGAACCACCTCTGTGAGTCTCTGGAAATTTTTCAAAGATGACTGCCTGGGAAGGCTGGCCAGAAAGTCACCCAAGCCCAACCTTCTGCAGGATGTTCTATGTCAGCCAGGGACCCTGTGAATTGCCATTGAACAGAAGGGAGGAACAGAGACAGTATGCCTGAGCTTCTGGAAACATTCTAAGTGCCCTTGTTGGCCCAGAAAAGACTGGTGCTACCATATGAGGCACAGACTTGGCAACCTACCTACTCCAGGAATCACAGAAAGTTTAAACGTTCCCAGGAAGTCCCAGGAAGGGCAGCCATGGCCCTTTAGATTTTATTCTAAGTCTACGTGGGAGACAGTGCGCTTAGCTTCATAAAAACACCAGTGGAGGGGCTATCACTTGCCCCAGTATCCAGTCTTTTCTACCTCATCTCAGAGCCAGGCAGCCACTATTTCCCAAAGCTGCTGTGCAATGAAAGGGGAATATTCTAGGTGCTCTCCTGTGCCCATGAAATTCTGTGGTTGCGCTGAAAGGCAGGAGTCATCCTCCGGAATGCTCTTCAGAAATCTGACAACACTGGTCAAGATTAAAGAAGCTCAATTCAACGTCATACAAAACCAACCACACACACACACACACACACACACACAAAATGCATAGTGAGACAAAATGATGAACACACCTGCTAATAATCATGAATGACAATAATAACAACAATGATGATCTTAGTGATAATGCCACCAACACTGTTAATGGCAATAACAATAAACCTGAGGTAATGAGTGTTAGGGTCCCAATTCACTGATGTGAAGGATGGCGCCAATTTCTGGTCTCACAGAAATAAAGGAAAAGTAAACACCTGGAGGAGGAGGAGGTGAACCTGGAGCTCCCGCCGGCCTCTGGGCGCTTCTTGGTGGAAGGAGAGGGACTTGGTCCTAAGCCTGCCCCGGATCCACCCACACCAGAACTCCGGAGTCCAAGTTCCTGGATGGACTCAGTCCCACCCGGGCCAGACCCCCCGGAGCCCCGGAGCCCCGGAGCCCCGGAGCCCGGGTCCTCCAGCCCTCGCTGCCGCCACTTCTCGTGGAGCCGGGGCCCCAACCCGCGCCACCTCAGCCTCTGCGGGGCTCTGGGAGGGCAGCGCCGAGGATGCTCCGGGCCCAGCGGGGGCATCCGGGCCCAGCAGGGGCATCCGGCCTCAGGCGGATACTGACGCCCTGAGGGCGCGGAATAGGGCAGCCTGCGCAGGGCCCGCCATCTCCGGCCTTGCAAAAAGAGCGGCCTCTCCAACGCCCCTACTGGAACCTACCCAGAGGCCCCAGCCCCAAAGCCAGGGCGATGGCGCCTCCCTGACCATGGGTAAAGAAAACTCAGGTCCTTCCTGGAGACTCGGCCCACCGCGGGAGGCAGCTCACGCATGCGCCCTGCATGGCCGGAAAGATGGGTTTCATTGCCCTCTGCCAGCCATGAGTTGGCAGCACAGGACGTTTGGCCTTAGTGGTGGACCTGAGCCTGACTCACTGAAATTCAGGTGTAGATTATTCAGTACTTTTCTTTTGGAAGATCAAATGGAAATTGAGTACGATATCCTGTGCTTTAATTAAAGAAGATGGAAATAAAGAAGCAAATTCAAAAATCAGCATACAAAAGTCGATTGATTCCCTCTATGTGGAGGGAAGAAGAGCTTGAATAAGAGAAGCATTCTGTGTTATGTTTTAATAATGGCTGGAGATCTGCCACCATGCATTTGTCAAATCCTGTAGAAATTCACAGCACAAATAGTATATCTTAATGTGGCTCAGGAGTACATATAATGTCAGCCACAGTTTGTGGGTAAATTACATATTTAATTAAATAGATTAAACAATAAATAATGATATGAGCTCTGCCTGGACATATTCCTTGCCTCTCCAACCAGTTTGCCAAGGGCTTGAATTTCTTGCTCATTATCCTCACACTTGACATAAACCCTGGCTGCGGAGTAAAATCTATCACTTGTGGAGATTTTTTAATATAATGATGTGTCAATTTCAACCATGGATAAGGCCATTTAGCCTTAGTAAGGCCTATCGTATTAAGATTGTGCCTGTTTGCCAAATTTCAAGTCATCCCACTTCATATTCAGGAAACACTTTCTCTTGAGTTTTAGGTTCAGTACTGAGGCTCCTCAATGGACAATACATTTTCCAATTCTGAGGACAAGGCAGAGGAGGACCCTCTGTGAGAACTTTCATTTTGCTTCAGGAAAAGTACATTGAATCAAATATAGGAAACGCTTTTGCAATGTGGCTGCAGGTTCGGCTGTTTTATCATGCTGGTGTTTTATCTTCTGGACTGCAGTAAAAGGAGCACAGCTGTGTCTGTCTCTGTGTAATAACTTAGGACTTACCTGAATAAAATGTGGGGTGTCATGAGATGAACTGCTACCTCCAGTTAGAGAGGCTCCAGGGACAAAATTTCAAGAGCCTTCTGAGGGATAGAAGAGAAGAGCTGCCTTATTCTCTGATCCCAGGTAACTGCTCAGAGACAGAGGCAAGGGCTGGGGACACCCAAATGCATATACTAGGTGTCTTTGATACAGCCTCCATTTCCCTGCTAAATCTATGCAATGACCCACTGAGAAATCTGGCAAGTGGGGCTGAAGATCCCTGGTGTGTCAACTCGAGGGTTGGATGGAAACAAGTGGTTTTAGTGGACGTTGAAGTAAAGGGAGGTGAGCTGTGAGGAAAGAGCTGTTGAAGACTGGGGAGACTCACAAGTTGGGGTAGAATCTCGACCAAAAATCTCAGCCAAGGAATGCAGATGCAAATCAATTTGTTAGGGCTGCATAAATGAAACAAGGACTTCGCCAACATACTAAGTTTTTTCAACAACCGACTGTATTCTTTCAATATTTGTAAGTATTGATCTTTTGGAAAAGTTTAATGAAATTTCTTATATAATTCTGCATTCAATTTATTCCCTGATCACTTTGCTATTATACATTTACATGCCACATTTTTATGAATAGACATTTTCTCAAATTTCTGAATTATTTTGCTAAAGTATGTGTTAAGAGTTTTTTCTAGAGGTCCACCTTCTTGACTCACTTTTCTGATGAGAAATCTATCAGGTTTCTCCACAGTGATTTTCAAGTTTGATAGCTCCTCAATGTGAGAAACTTAATGTCAACTAAGAAATGAATTACCACTAAAGAATTTTCTCCTTTCAAGATGCCAACCATGTTTTGTCCAGTGTGAAATCTCACATGTGCCACAAGTGTTGCTCTATGAAGAAAGGATTTCTCATGATTTTTCATTGCATAACTTCTCCAGTAAGACGTATTTGGTATTCCAAGAGAATTCATTGCCCTTGGAAAGACTTTCCCTTCTTATTTAGCTTATAAAGGCTTTCCTCTCTTGTTTTCCATTTTAGCAGCATTTTATCACTGTGTTTTCTTGTGAACCTCAAGCCTGGTGCTTGGCTGAATGTTTATTCACAGAAAATACAAATAAAGCGTTCATCCAAGTAAAGTTTTCTTATTTTATTTGACAATACATTGCAAATAAAAACATTTTCACACTGAATGCAGAGTTAGAGATTCTCCACCTGAAAGTCCCACATGTTTTAAGTTAAAGCTGTTGCTGAAGACTTTTAGTTTATTATGTTGACAGTTTCAGCTCTCTCATGTCATTTATGATCAGATCATTAACAAGTCTTTGGTACACACATGTCATACAATTTCTCTTCCATATGAATTTATTCATGTGGACTGAAGAATAAAGGTAACTGAAGTATCTTCCATGTTGATTACAGCATTTCTTCAAAATGTGAGTCCTTTGGTATGTTTAGATGCTACAACTACAGCTGAAGTCTCTTGCACATTCCTTACATTCGTCATTCCTAACACCATGTCATCTAAAGTCAGAATATGTTCTGAAGAAGTTTATAATTTTCTCTCCAGGGTGAATTTCCTGATGCTATTTAAGATTAGTACATTGACTGAAGGCTTTCCCACATAAATGGCATTCATATGGCTTTTCTCCAGTGCATGTTCTCTCATGTCATCTAAGGTTGGAAGACAGACTGAAGGCCTTCCCGCATAGAAGACAAGCATGTGGTTTCTCTCCAGTGTGAATTATTTTGTTTCCTCTAAAGCCAGAGCTTTGACTAAAGGCTTTCCCACTTTTATCACATTCATAACACTTTTTTCCAAGGTGAGTTCTCTCATGTCTTCGAAGGTTAAAGGATTGAATAAAGGCTTTCCCACAGTGATGACACTTATACGGTCTCTCTCCCGTGTGAGTTTTCTCATGTCTTCTAAGGTGAGAACACTGAGTGAAGGCTTTTCCACATAGATCACATGCATATGGCCTCTCTCCAGTGTGAGTCATCTTGTGCCGTCTAAGGTGAAAGCTATTAGTATAGGCCTTTTCACATAGATTACATTGATATGATTTACCTTTAGTATGAATTTGTTTATGTGGTTTAGGGGACAACTGATTACTAAGGGATTTTCCATACTGTTTGCTGACATAGGGTTTCTTTCCACTATGAGTTAACAAACACTGAGTTATTGTGGAACTGTGAGTGCAATCTTCTCCCGAATCATTACATTCAAAAGGATCCTCCAGAATGAGAGAGTTCTCCTTTGGGGACAAAGATTAAAAGCTCTTAATGGTTTACCCACATATATCTATACATTCATTTCACTACCTTTGAATCCTAGACCAACCATTCAGTGGTAGACCCCAGTTGAAATCTTTCCAATGTTACTTGTGTGAAAGGAAATGAAATTTTGGGACCCCAAACTCATTTAACCAAAGGGAAAAATCAAGCTGGGAACTGGGTCACACAAACCTGCCTCCCTCTTCTGGTTCCTAAATAACATGGCTACAAGATGAAAAGCTACACGCCTCCCCCATATTTTGCCCACAAGGAAATTCCTCATGAGCTGTTAAAATTACACCATGGCAATGCAAACTGATAGCTTGTCTTTACAGGTGCAGTCATCCCCAGTTCACCAGACACGAGTACATATCTGATTGTTTCCCTGCCCAATTTTGACTATGTTGTCTTATGTAAAATGCAGCTTTCCTGCATTATTCCTCTGCCCCATTTGTTTATGTCATCTTATGTTCAAAAATCCAGATTCACTGAGCCAGAAGAATGCATGAATGACTATTTTTTCTACCCACCTTCTACATGAAAATTGTGTACTTCTCAATATCCCACCCTTTCCCCTTTAAATTTGGAGCCTTCAAAATCATCTTTGGAGAAAGGCATACACCTGTCTCCTGGGTGCATGTCCTTAACTTTGGCAAATAAATCTCCTAAAATGATTGAGACTTGTCTTGTCATTTTTCTCGATTGACATTTGCATACACATTATCTCCTACAGACACAGATATGTTCTGTTCTGTAAGATCCCAACTGCAGACTTATTGCATTAATTGTGATGATATCAATATCTTTCAATGTCTGGGCATGAGCAATGTATACGCACTTGTTCTGTTTTAGAGATCTCATGTTATGGTTTGGAACACAGCTCAATTTATTCACTAAATTCAAAGTATCCAATTTTTTTTTGCTTAGAAAGCATTTAATGCCAGCCTAATTACACTCAGGTGATTGTGCTTCATTACTAACTTAACCCATTACCATGTCTTTAACTTAGATGACTGGTGTACACAGCTATCAAACTTACCATTGTCATACTGGTGGATGCGTCTTTTCTGATGATAGGATGCATGGATATCATGTGTTTTTTCTTAAGGGCACTTTCCCTGTCTGAAATAATTGAAAAAGAAATTGTTACATTGGTATTATGGTAATAAAATTGTTTGAAAAGCCCCAAGGCCCATTTACTTTTCTTCAAAAATTGACACTTAGATGTGGCAAGTGTGTCAAATGAAGAAACTACTTGAATAGGAGAAATAGATTGTACAGTGTCAGCAATTAGAAAAGATTTTTAAAATTAAAATGTGAAAAGAGTTAAAATGGAGATGAGATATGAGGCAGGTAAATAGAGGGATAATCTTCACAGGGGTATCAGGAAAAGAGTCAGCATGTGAAAGTTTAACCCCAACAAGTACATGAATTATCCTTTTCCCAAAAGTAAAAGAAAAGGCAAGAGGACACAAGAGTAGCATCTGACACATGAACAAAATGATAATCACATCTAAGGAATTCTGCTCCAGTAGCCTAACCTACATTTTAGAAATTATCACTCATTTAATAAAACCACTCATTAATATTCAAGTGATATTATTCATTGACAAAGCACCTCCTCCTATTAGAGCACAGGACCCTGTTGCTTACCTGGATTCTGGTCTGGAAGAAATTCTCTTCCTTCCTGCCACAGCTCTTTTCCTTGCTCCAGCTGCAAAGTTATACAGGATTTGCTTATCTGATACCCTGTTAGTGGAAAGAATACATGTGTTTTGAGTTCGCTGTCAATAAATGTGCATTATCACCGAGTGTAAGGCAGGCTATCAAGGAAGAATAAAAACAGTGAAAGTCAGCTCAGGCCACAAGACCTAGAGCACAGAAAACTCCCCAGGATTTTTCTGACCCAACCTGAGACTAGAAAACAAATCCAAACCAAAGGTCCATCAGGAAAAGGAAATTCAAAACAGTCAGGACCTACGAATGCTGAGTCCATGCCTAAGTTCCAAGACACAATGCATAATACACAATCTTTTCAGAAAGAGAGTAATTAAATCTCTGCACAGTGTGTTTATTATTATTCTCACGCAGAACAAAAAAAACATTCGATTTACAAAAATAATTGGTGTTCTATATGGAAAAGATATTGCTATTGTTTTCACTAATTGGTCTCAGCCTAAGCATACACTAAAGCGGAAGAGTTATTTAGAAAATATTTAATTTAATACATTGAAAATATTCATTAAGTTCCCAGGTCTGTTATGAGTATTAGAGACTGAGTACCAAAGAAACCATGAAATCCTTGTCAAGATTACATTCTAATTGAGTGACAAACTAAATAAAATAAAATAAAAAGAAAGATACTTATTTCAGATAGATTTAGAGAGTTCAAACTTTTTTCAGATGAGATCTGTGAGAGAATCAGAGAAGAGATTAGAGTGAGATATGGGGAAGCTGTTCTAACAGTTACTGAATGAATGAGCGAATGTGTGTCTACATATGTATGTGAATGTTGAGGGACTCACCGAGGGACACCAGGTGACTGATATTTTCCAGCATCACATCTCTGTACAGCTTTCTCTTGGATGTGTCCATCATGGCCCACTCTTCCTGGGTGAAGTCAATAGCTACATCTTCAAAAGTCACTTTCTTCTAAAACATCACAGACATTTTAGTTTAGACAGAGAAATCCCTTTCAATGTCCAGAAGAGGAAGGCTGCGATGACATAGCTAGGAGCTGGGTATGCAGAATACTCAGTGTTTTGGGTTCCAGCCAGTTCATTCTCAGTACTAAGCTGGTATCTGCCTTTCAGATTCACTCACAGAGATATACCCACTCTGAATCCATTAAACTTTACTATAAAGAAATATCGCATGAGGTGTGGCATAATATAACCCAGATTTTTTCAGTAATGTATTAATCACCTCTACATAACTGATTATAAAATTTTCACTTCAACATTCATAAATAAAATGAAATTTACCATGAATTTCAAGTAAATTACAGATTTGTCACAAGGCAAATAACCATGATTTACTACTTTTTAAACACGATTGTGATGAAATAATTTATTTCTCTAGATGAACCATAGGTTTCTCACCAATCAAATGGTTAAAAGACCTATTATGTGTTTTGAATAATCTAATGAACTAATAGAAAACATGTTTCCTATCTAGCAAATATTTATTAAATATAAGTCATTGGTCCCTTATTCATTAAAAAGTTAGAAAGTAATGAACCAGACTCCAGCATTCTTCAGAACTGAACAAGCTTTATGCAGAATATAGGATTCAATTCATACATATAGTCTCTCTAATGTTATATAATTCAGGTGTTCATGACAAGGCTTAAAGACAGTCTAGCAGCACAAGACAAGACCGCTGAGGCTGCTATACTGAGGAAATCTTAGTCTGATGATTCCTGTGATATGAAGCCTCCTGTTCTCAACTTTCTCTCGGCAATCCAAACATCAGTTATCATTGTTTCTCTTTTAAATTTACCTTGTCACTTCACTTGTTCAAGGATTTAAAAAGCTCTTTATTGATTTTTTTCTAACCAGCCCTTATAAAGCATTTCCACAGAACCCTAAATTGTGCTCTAGCTACTATATTCCTTCTTCTGAGTGTGCAACCATAATTAAATAATTATATTTCTTATACGTTACTTTCAGTTACCAGAAGGTAAAAAGGTTAATTACCAAAAGGTAAAATGAATGGGGATAAGAATAATAATGACTTCTTTAGTTATCCTTTCGCAAAGTTTTTAAAAGCTCAATTATATTTTATCAAACTTTTCTTTTCCCTCAACACTGCACAGCTCTTGCCCAAGTCCTATCACACTGGATTTATTGAACTCAGCTGCTAGAACATCAGACTCACCGTTGGGCTGTGATGTTCTGCTGTTCACTCATCTCTATTGCCTGCATTCATCACAATCCTAAGTCTATTTCAGCCAACAGTACAGTTAATGGGTCAATTATTTCCCATGAGATTATAGGATGGATAGAAGAAAAAGAAATATATAAATGAAACCTCTCATATCTTTTTTTGTAAATAGCCTTAATAGGGGCTGGAATAAAGTAGTATAATATTAGAAATTATATTGATAATTTAGGAGTCTTTGACACACGATACCCAACCTAGACTCCTGAGAAAACCTAATTGGAGGCCAGATACCTGAAAGCCTCCTGATTGCATTTGGAACACCCAGGCTTGGTGGATTTTACATCGTAAAAACAAACAAAAAGAAGAATAAAAATGAAACACCCATGCAAATTGGAGAAAACTGCCCATTTGCCAGCAATATGGGTATAATTTCCGTAGAAAGAGGCATCCCCTACTCACTAGTGAATGCATTGTCAGGAACTCAGTTTCTCTCTGTCTCCCTCTGGATTTCCACTTGCAGGCACTTTAGGCACTAAGAAAAGCTGAGGTTGGAGAAAGAACCTGTGAGACACCAGTCTTGTGCACAATTTTCAGATCAACCTGTGATGAAAAGCCAGACTTTCACTGAAGTGTGACATCACCTGCACCACAGCCTACCCAACAGACACAAACACGCAGAGGCCTCTCCTCTTTTCCCGCGGTCACAATTAGGAAGCCGGCCGGGCGCGGTGGCTCACGCCTGGAATCCCAGCACTTTGGGAGGCAGAGGCGGGTGGATCACGAGGTCAGGAGATCGAGACCATCCTGGCTAACACGGTGAAACCCCGTCTCTACTAAAAATACAAAAAATTAGCCGGGCGTGGTGGCGGGCGCCTGTAGTCCCAGCTACTCGGGAGGCTGAGGCAGGAGAATGGCCTGAACCCGGGAGGTGGGGCTTGCAGTGAGCCGAGATCGCGCCACTGCACTCCAGCCTGGGCGACAGAGCGAGACTCCGTCTCGAAAAAAAAAAAAAAATTAGGAAGCCTATGACTATGGTTGCTAATAAAGAAGGAACACAGATATCTTGTGAATGAGAACGTCAAAAGCACTGAGTTTTGTATGTTAATTGGTGCAAGTCCAGATATTCAATTCCCTCACTGATTTTAAAACACAGGGATCCCTGACTCCATCCACATGTGGAATATGATTTCCACCTACAGATAAACACTGGGATTTCTCAGATTTTATTATCCTAGCTTTATGCCCTAGCAATGTTTCTCCAACACCCACCACAGCCTTCTGAAGCCTTACTCCACTTTTACTTTCACTCAACTCGGACTTTTGTATTTCCCCTTGGAACTTGGAAATAATCAAGTAAGAATCTGTTTTAGGGTTGAGTGCGGTGGCTCATGCCTGTAATCCCAGCACTTTGGGAGGCCAAGGCAGGCGGATCACCTGAGGTCAAGGGTTCGAGACTAGCCTGGCCAAAATGGTGAAACCCCGTCTCTACTAAAAATACAAAAATTAGCTGGGTACGGTGGTGCTTGCCTGTAATCCCAGCTACTCAGGAGGCTGAAGCAGGAGAATCGCTTGAACCCGGGAGGCAGAGATTACAGTGAGCCGAGATCCCACCACTGCACTCCAGCAAGGGCGACAGAGCGAGACTCTGTCTCAAAAAAAAAAAAAAATCTGTTTTAGGATGGGGATAATCAATTCAGGGATTTATTTCACTTAGAGGGTCAACACTCCCATCCTGCTAATCTAGCCCTTAAAATCTCCTGCGTCAGAAATTAGCAGGAGTACCCTGAGTCATGGTGTTTCTGTCCTGTGTATACAGTCACAATCCTCTAGGATGCTCAGAAAATACAAAATAACTTAGGGGTGGGAGAAATTTAGCAGCTCAATCTGATATTTTTGTAACGTGGAATCTAAAATTCTTGCAATCATGGTTTATATTAGTCTTTGTTAGTTGCAATATCTCTGATTATCATGATACATATTTGCTGAGAAATACCGATGTCCATGTATATATTCATACATAGATATGTAGGTATATAGGTGCATATGTTTATATGAATGTATGTGTTTGAGACAGGGGGAAACATGCGTGTATTATTTCCCTGCTAAAAATATAAAAATAATTAAATATATTTTATGTACAAATGATAATTATGTGTCATAAACAAAAAATTTACTGACCCATTTGTACATGAAGTCCTTATTTAACCCTCATCGTAACCCTGCTGATTATAGTTTATTTACCAATTTAATAAATGATCAACAGAGTTTGAAAAATATGACAAAATTACAAAATTAGAAAATGACCCAGCAGTACTTTTAATTATATTCTGCCTGTCGCTGCCTCTTCTTGCTTTTTGACAAAATTACTCGCCTAACCAAGGTTCTCTATGATTCTGGGGACTCCAGCATTTAGACCCCAGTTCCCAAACATCATTGTGTCTATTTTTACTGCCACATTTAATGCACATTTACAGACTTCAACAAGCACTTTTCAATATCAACTTTTTTCTTATTCCTTGGACTACTTTCTACATCTGTTCGTCAAGACTCCAGTAACATATGACTCCATCTGCCTGTCCCTTCCATGAATGTACCTGACAGTACATGTATTATGTAGTCTAAAATTCAAGCAGAACTATAATTCAAGCAGAATTTTGAAGTCTATAATTCCTTCAAAAAATAAGATATTAGAGAATGCCTACAAAGCTTCAGTGAAACCAGCTGTAACCCTTAATATTATTACCATGTAAACCCTTCCTCGAATATCAAAATAAGATTTGGGCTTTAGAGAATATTTGTGTGTAATTATAACCCAAACATGAACTAAAAGTAATTTAACTGGTAATATACAGACTGTGGCAGGGACAAAAAAGGACAAATATTATAAGAAAGTTAAAGCATACTTATTTCATAAAGGACTCTTGTGTGGAATGTATAAAAACTATTTCAAGATGTAGAGATTAAATATATTTTAAAACACATACATACACAAGCAATCTTTAGGAGAAACTTTTAAAAACTTATGTTATGGGTCTCAAATTTTCATTAATTCATGGAAAAAAATGTATTGACAAACTTTTCACCAGAGCAGGAATAACAACTTATGTATTTGGTGACTTCAAGATGAGAGCCTGCACAGCTTAGTATCTCCCTCCAGATGTCTCTCTCTCTCTCTCTCTCTCTCTCTCTTTTTATTATTATTATTATTTTTTTTAGCGGAGTTTCGCTCTTGTTGCCCAGGCTGGAGTGCAGTGGCGTGATCTCGGCTCACCGCGACCTCCACCTCCCGGGTTCAAGCAATTCTCTAGCCTCAGCCTCCTGAGTAGCTGGGATGACAGGCATGCGCCATCGTGCTCGGCTAATTTTGTATTTTTAGTCGAGACGGGGTTTCTCCATTTTGGTCGGGCTGGTCTGGAACTCCTGACCTCAGGTGATCCGCCAGCCTCCGCCTCTCAAAGTGTTGGGATTACAGGCGTGAGCCACCGTGCCCGGCCCATATCTCTTAAAAAGTCATGAGGAAGGAGCCATTCTGCATCCTCAATATTACCTTAATATTTTAAGGGCACCCGTAACAATTAAGAGGCTGACTTGTGACTTCCTAGCCCTTTCACGGCTATTTAGACACACCTTAGTGAAGTATTAGGAATGCAGTGTTAGATCTCAAGTTCCTGGACAACAAAACCATGTTCTCCAACAGATCTTCCGTAAAAATAGCTGATGTCTATATTCTTTTGCCTGTCCTTTCCCTTCCTTTTAATTCAGAACTGCAGTCTCAAAAAGTGCTATTATTTAGTAGATTCTCTCAATTCTCAACACCAGTGCTATACAATGTCGAGTGACATCTCAGGTGCTAGGGAAACAGCAGCTGACATTCTAGCAATGCACAAATAGAAAAGCAAAGATCACCAAAGAGTAAAAGAGAATAGGTTTTTTTAAAGTGTGAAACCAAAACGAATATATATCAGATTACACTGTAAATGGAAAATCCTATTATCTTGACAGGATTGCAAGGCTCTTGTGGCTTCCAACATCCAATATATTCAAAGCAGTTCAGGAATGGTGAAAGTGGAATGGAATTTAAAATTATTCTAAGGTTTTATGTGTGAAAGCACCAGGCCCTGAAACAAAATATTTATTTTTAAAGTGCATAATGAACACTGCACACAAAGTTTGTGTAACAGGAGAGAGGAAAAATCTCACATTTTAAAAAAAGGAATATGCAACATATTTACATACAATAAAATAAAATTAAATTAAAATACAGCAATGGAAGACAGAATCTAACATCTGAAAATCAAGGGAGAAATCTATTTTAAATAAACTCGGCACAATTTTTAAAGTAAGTTATGAAAAATAATAATACCTGAATATAGTACGTAAAAGTACCAATACAATAAAGCTAAAACAATATCCACAGAAAAAATTATTTGCTGTACATTATTTAAAAAAAATAATCTAAGTACTTACCTCAAGAAAGTAAATGAATGAAATTTAAAAATTGCTTGAGAAAATCTATGAAAGGAAATGAATATAGAGAAGCAGAATATAATTTAACTATAAACCACACAAATAGAGTTTAAAAATAAGTGGTAGCCAACATGCCCAACAGGATTTTCTGTGATGAAAGAAATTCTCTATATCTGCATTGTCCAATGCAGTAACTACCACACATATGTAGTTAGAGAATTTCTAGTTTGGCCACGAATTTGGCTATTACTACTAAGGATATGCCATTTAGTTATTTAATTATAATTAATTTACACTTTACAGTCACATGTGACTAGTAGTTACTATATTGGCCAATGAAGATCTAGAATCTTAGAGAAGGCAGTTAAAATAATGAGATATGGTCAAAACAAAAATGGAAAAAGCACACAAATAGTGAACACAGAATATGAGAATGTGAAGTAACAATTCGCACAATAAAATTTAATAATGAGATGCTGCCTTAATGGGACAAATGTCTAATGATATACAAGGCTTGTCTTGTTACAGGTAGAAGAGCACGAGCAGGGCAAGAGAGGGCTCTTCCCCTACCCACTAGAAATGTCAGGTGATGGCCTGTCAATTATCACATTGCCTCTCTGAAAATGATAATTAGACAGCACCAGAGAGAGGCCATTTCCTGATGGTCTACACCTGTTAACATCAAAAATGTTAATTAAATGCAGACCCCAGGAAGAAGCAACTTCTTGGGCATGCATGTTAAGAGACAAAAATGGCAAAGTATAATCTTCCGGGGGGCACACTCCACTGGAAAAGGAAAGAAAGCCTCAGATGGACATGCATATAACTCCCTAAACACACCGTGCATGCTCAATTTCAAAGGGTAAGGAAAGCACTGTGCATGCTGGAAACTCTCCCTAAAGGAAAAATCATGGGAAAGAGGCAAACCCATGGCAGGATCAAGGTTAAAGGCCCTTCTCTTTTCTCTCTTGGACCTTCAGGCGTTTACTCGGGTCTCTTCCAAGAGAATTTTCCTTTCCTTCCTGTTCTAAAGCCTTTTTAAATAAACTTCCTTTTTAAATAAACTGCTCTGAAACTTACCTCAGTCTGTTTTTCCGCTGTATGCCCCTCAGTCGAATTCTTTCTTCTGAGGAGGCAAGGACTGAAGTTGCTTATGGACCCATGCAGATATGCTGCCAGTAACTGCAATCTCTTCTACTGGTAACAGTATCATTGTAAGGGAATGAGGCCAGTTCACATCTCAGTGCTTGGAGAGCTCACCAGAAATAAAAAGTTGGAGGATGCAGTGAACTTATCTACCTTCCAAGGCAAGTCCCACAAGCAAGCAGCAAGACTCTCTTTCCCCAAGGTCTTAAACTCTTCAGATGCTCCTTCTCTGGGAAAATGCATCCTCTGATTGGCTTCCCCTTATATGTGAAAAAAATAAT
Organism: Pongo abelii; assembly: GCF_028885655.2. Classification (NCBI taxonomy): domain Eukaryota; kingdom Metazoa; phylum Chordata; class Mammalia; order Primates; family Hominidae; genus Pongo; species Pongo abelii. Next base: position 21,602,737 of record NC_072001.2, on the reverse strand, counting down.
TCATAAACCTAATCACCACTACATTCCAGGAGACATGCCCTGATTGCACAGACACTGAACCTAATCAAAAACTTCACTCTGGAGACACACCCTGTTCAATTTGATTGGATTTTTGAGACAACTACTAAAAACCCTCACATAAAGTTGGAAACCAAAGAGTTAAGGCTATTTTGAAGGAAAAATATGAAGATTTATTCCTTTTTTTTATTCATAAGTGCTTTTGAGTGTATTATGTGTACTAGAAAGCATTCGCAGTCAAGGGATACAGCAAGAAACCAGACAAACTAGAGTCTTATGGAGACTCCATATTCCAAAATTCTTTGGAGGTAAACTGGACTGGAAAACAAATGGAAGGTGAATAGATATAAAAAGTTTCAATGTTCACGATGATGTAAAAAAATAAAATATATTGCAGAAATGAAATCAGGAAGTGTTAGGGGTCATGTAGTACTTGTAAGACTTGTCTGAAATTCAAGCAGGCTGCAGAAATTTGGGTAACTAAAAGGAAAGCAGATGCTAATAGAAGACAATGAAGAAAGGGCCTCAAAGACATTTCAGAGAACTTGGCTGGTGACAGCCCCTCCCCTCAAAGGCCTGAGGCCTAGGAGGGAAGAATGGTTTTGTGGGCTTGGCCTAGGGCTACACCACCCAGCGCAAGTGCAGGACAGTGCTCACAGCATTCTAGGTCTCAGCCACTCCAGCTCCAGCCATGGCTAAAAGGGCCCCAGCCATGGCTAAAAGGGCTTGCTTTAGACGGTGCAAGCCATAAGCCTTGGCAATTTCCGAGGGGTATTAAACCTGCAGGTGCACAAAGTACAGGAGTACACTGCTGATAAAGATATACCTGAGACTGAGCAATTTACAAAAGAAAGAGGTTTAATTGGACTTACAGTTCCACATGGCTGGGGGGAGGCAGAAGGCAAAAGGCATGTCTTACATCACAGCAGGCAAGTGAGAGAATGACAGCCAAGCAAAACTGGTTTCCCCTTATCACATCATCAGAACTCGTGAGACTTATTCACTACCATGAGAACAGTATGGGAGAAATTGGCCCCATGATTCAGTTATCACCACTGGGTCCCCCCACAACATGTGGGAATTATGGGAGTACAATTTGAGGTGAGATTGGGGCGGGGACACAGAGCCAAACCATATCAGAAGCCTTCGCCTGGCTTTCTAAAGATGTATGGAAATGCCTATGTGTCCAGTAGAAGTCTGCTGGGGTGGAGACTTCATTGCAAATGTCTACTACAGCAGTGCAGAGGGGAAATGTGGGGTTGGAGCCCCCACACAGTCCACACTGGGGCACTGCCTAGTGGAGGTCTGAGAAGACAGCCACCATCCTCCAGACCCTAGAATGGTAGATCCACTGACAGCTTGCACCCTGAGCCTGGAAGAGCTGCAGGCACTCAACATTGGCCCTTGACAGCAGCCACGGGGACTGACTTTTGTATCCAAAAGAAAATAAATTGTTCTACCATAAAGACTTGTGCACTCATATATTTATTATAGCATTATTTGCAATAGCAAAGACACGGAATCAACCTAGATGCCCATCAATATTAGACTGGATAGAGAAAATACAGTATATGTACACCATGGAATACTACACAACCATGAAAAAATTATGTCCTTTGCACCAACATGGATGCAGCTGGAGGCCATTATTCTAAAATAATGCAGGAAGAGAAAACCAAATACCATATGTTCTTAGTTATAAGTGAGAACAAAGCATTGGTTACACATGGACGTAAAGATCGGAACAACAGATACTAGGGACTACTAGAGGGGGAAGGGAAGGTGGGGACAAAGGCCTGAAAAACTGTCTATTGGGTATTATGGTTTCTATCTGGGTTACAAGATCATTCATACTCCAAGCCTCAGCATCACACAATGTGTCAATGTAAAACCCTGCACATGCATCCCCTGAACCTAAAATAAAAGTTGAATTTTTTTTTTAAATGGGCAAAGATCTGGCTAACATGGTGAAACCCTGTCTCCACTAAAAAAAAAAAAAAAAAAAAAAAAAAAAAATTACAAAAAATTAGCTGGGCGTGGTGGCAGATGCCTGTAGTCCCAGCTACTCAGGAGGCTGAGGCAGGAGAATGGCATGAACCTGGGAAGCGGAGCTTGCAGTGAGCCGAGATCACACCATGGCACTCCAGCCTGGGTGACAGAGCGAGACTCCACCTCAAAAAAAAAAAAAAAAAAAGAGCAAAGATCTGAATAGACATTTCCCAGAAGAACAGATACAAATGGCCAACAAATATGTGAAAAAATTCTTACCATCTCTAATCATCAGGGGGATGCAAATAAAAACCACCATGAAATATCACCTGATACCTCTTAGAATACCTATTATCAAAAAGATGTATAACAAGTATTAGTGAGGATGTGGAGAAAAGATAACCCTTGTATACTTGTGGTGGAAATACACGTTACTATGTCCATTTCAGATAATAGTATGAAGGTTTCTCAAAAATTTTTAAAATAAAACTACCTGCTGATGAGGCTGTTGAGATATAGGAACACTCTTACACTGTTGGTGGGAATGTAAATTAGTTCAACCATTGTGGAAGACAGTATGGTGATTCCTCAAAGACCTACAGTGAGAAATACCACCTGACCCAGCAATCCCATAACTGGGTATATACCCAAAGGAATATAAATCATTCTATTATAAAGATACATGCACACATATGTTCACTGAGGCACTATTCACAATAGCAAAGACATGGAATCAACCCAAATGTCCATCAGTGACAGACTGGATAAAGAAAATGTGGTACATATACACCATGGAATACAATGTAGCCATAAAAAGGAATGAGATCATGTTCTTTGCAGGAACATGGATGGAGCTGGAAGCCATTATCCTCAGCAAACTAACCCCGGAACAGAAAACCAAACACTGCATGTTCTCACTTACAAGTGGGAGCAGAACAGTGAGGACACATGGATACTAGGAGGGGAACAACACACACTGGGGCCTGTTGGGAGGCAGGTGGAGGGAGAGTATCAGGATAAATGGCTAATACATATATGCAATGGAATATTATTCAGTGTTACATAATAATGAAACCCTGTCATTTGTGACAACACGGATGGACTTGGAGGGCATTAGTTATATGAAATAGGCCAAACACAGAATGACAATTACTATATGATTTCACTTGTATTTGAAATCTAAAATAGACAAACTCACAAAAGCAGAGTAGAATGGTGGTTGCCAGGGGCCGTGGTGCTGGGGAAATGGGTAGATGTGGTTAGAGCACAAAGTCTCAGATATACCACATAAGTAAGTTCTGGAGGTCTCGTTTACAGCGCAGTGCTTATAGCTAAGAATACTGTATTGCATACTTAAAATTTGCTAAAAGGGTAGATTTTGTATTCTTACCAAAATTTCTTACCAAAAAAAAATAATAATAATAAAGGGGGGGGACTTTGGGAGGTGAGGGATATGTTTATAATCTTGATGGTAGTGATGTGTTCATGGCGTATACTTATCCCCAAACTCACTGAGATGTACACCTTAAATATGTACAGCTTTTTAAATGTAATCATAGCTCAACAAAGTCGGTTAAAAAAAAACAAGAGGGGGTTGGTTAAACAATTTAAAAGGAGGGGTAGATGTTCCCTTGTTTTTCTCTCTTGGCTTTTTTTTTTTCCTGCTGCCTGGAATTCAAAAATGATAGGTGGGGATTTAGCAGCCAAACTAGAGCCTCTTCTAAAGTATAGCAGAACAGAGAGCTGGAAGGGGCCTGCGTCCCTAATGAATTTGGCAAGTATCTGTACTAGCCATGGTAGGTATAACTATAGATTTAAGTGAGGGAGAAATAAACTTCTGCCTTGTTTAAGCCACTTTGCTCAGACGTTAATTTTATATACATATAGGGAACATATGCTCCTTTATGAGTAGGAAAAATGTTTATGCCATATGGTCCATGATGGGTGTTCAACAATGTAGGATGAGGCTGATTATGACGACAATGGTGAGAAACAGCATGAAATAATAAGCAATGAAAAAAGTGGCCTCATAGTCGTGTATGGTTACTTTATTTAAAGATTCTGCTGCTAATATCATTCAATGTATTTGTATGCCGGTGGGAGTTTTATTAGACGTAGACTAAGAAAGTTTACATTATTTAATGAAAAATACTTGACCAATTTTTTTAAAAAAATAAAAATATCATGAGATGGAACTAAGCATCTGTATTGCAAAGTAACTCTCACAGTTTATTTCCTGCATAGTCATGATTGAGAATCCCCTGATCTCGATCCAACAGATCTCGACCTCTATAGGTGCTATCAAGGAAGCACCTAAGGAAGACAATTTTCCTGACTATATCCATACCTCCAGTTAGTAATAGATCTAGAGATCTAGAACCCAAATCCAGACCTCCTGCTTCCATGCGTGGTGGTCTTTCGCTGTTGTTTTGTTCCACTTGGTGAAGAGGATTTGAGAATAAATAGCCACGTGATTCAACTCCCTCCTCAGCTCTGAGGAATATAGCCTTGTCCCAGCAAGAAAGAAGCTCATACAGTAGTGGATGAGGCAAATATACATTCACTAATCTAACATACAAGGCAGTAAGCACTGTAACATAAACAAAGCACTTTGGAGTTTCAGACCAGGAGCAAGTGGGGTGATTAATTCTTAGCAGGGCTAGTAAAGTCTGGGAAGTGTTCACTAACAAAATGTCTGGTCATTAACGAAACCTACTGGTTTCTCAACACAGTCTCATTTATTGTAACAGTATAAATGGTTGTTTGTTCATAAACTTTCATCTTTTGCCAAAATGTTTGTAGCTTATGTTCCCATTTAACAAGGTTTTCTGGCCAAAACTGTGCACCCACCTCATTCTAATGAACTGGCTGTCCAATAAAAAAAGGACTCTCAGTCTTCCCATAAAAGCAATTTTGCATGCATAGAACACCTCTATCTAGGAATATCCCTAATGAGGTACAGAAAGGCTCTTATTATCCAGAGACATTCCACTGGTGCTAGAGAGCCACAGACGGAAGTTTTCTCTGCCTCCTGGAAATGAAGCCAAACTTTCTTCTTTCTTCAACCATGAGGATTGCTGTCCTCCTCTTCACCATTTTCTTCTTTATGAGCCAAGTTCTACCAGGTAACAAAATAAACTTGGTAAGAGTGGAGTGCCTAACACCTTACAGGGATTCAATACTCAAAGAGAAATCACCATCACCTATGACCAGAAAAGGGGGTCTCATAGGAAATCTGGAAGACACATTGGCTGAGAGGCCTGCAGCCATCTAATTCGTTAATTCTCCATAGCAACTCACTTAAATGAAGTCAATGGTGTTTCAAGTCTTTGAAACCCTCTTATTCCATCTCTAAATTAAGCAAGTTTACTAGCAGTTACTAGACCTCAAAAATTAAAAATCAGGCATTGTTCTACTAAATCTTGGTCTCCAAAGCTCCTCTAGTTTCTTTCAGCAAAAGTTAGTTATCCTAAGACGCTGGCATAAGAGCTATGCCAAAGCCATGGTAGGCTCAGACAGAAGGGATTGGTGGAAGAAGTCTCTTTGAAAATATTACTATAATCTAAGAAATCTTTAACCTATTGCTCCCCAGTACTGTTGGTCCCTGGGGCTTGACTTTTCCCCTTAAGGCTCCATCTCCATCCCTGGCTTTCCCTCTTCCTTCTCAGCATCTAGTCTTGTAATGTAGAATTTAAACACAGGGACCAGGGATGACCCCACACCAGAGCATAGCCTACTGCATTCAGCATGTGAACATTAATCACAGGTATAAGGCCCCTTGCACAGACATGCTTTGGAGAAGTGTGTATAGGACTTCTTGGATTTGCCCAAGGTGGTTACCAGACACCCAAAGTAGATCCGAAAATTTTCTGGGACTCCTGAACATGTGTATTCAAGGATGAATAAGCAACTTATTGCCTCTATTTTTGCTGTTTTATAGAGGAAAAAATTAAGGCCCTGGAAACTGAACTGCTTTTCCCAACAGTGGGGTAAATGTCAGAGTCAATGTTTTGTTTTAATATCCTGGCTTTCCCTATATATCCCACCCTAGAGTTCTGTTGTGCTGTTCCTTTGTGTGACTTTCTAAGGCCTGAAAAAAAAGGTGATACCATATCCAATTATATTAACTCGGTAGCACACAACTTCGGGGACTGACTCATAAGATTATTATCCTTGTGGCATTACTGAAGTCCTGTCTCACTAGTACTTGTTAAATAGTCACCCTGGCTAAATACATGGGTTTCATTTTTTTAATCAGTTAAAAAATATTTTAAAATATGTGTCTTACATCTATAACCCCATAAAATCAATGCTTTTAATCAAGGTTTAAAAATTCCAAATTTGGATAAATAAATTTTTTTTGTTGTTTTCACTGTCACTCAATCAAAATAGAAGAAACTAATTGGATAGAACAGCACAGGCAGAAGCATTACTGACAGTGAAAAATGGGACGCAACGAGACTGGAGAAGAAAACACAGGATGGCGCTAAAGAATGCAGCCTAATGAAAGGTGGCATCTCCTCTGGATGTCCTTAGGTAGACATTGAAGCAGAACTGCAAACTTTTTGTAGAAGGCTAGAGAGGAGAGGAGGACACAGAGAGACGGCAAGAGTGGAAAATAGAATGAGGCTCAGAATATCAAGCCTTAGTGCCGTCCCTATCATCTGCCTCACTCGATCACTGGGTAATCTTGGGCAAGTTCCTTCCTTTCCGTCAGCTTATTTCCTCATCTTTAAGGTAAGTGACTAGACAAGACAGCCTATGATGTTCATTATAACTCTAGCTTTTGTTCCTAAAGCAAATGGCTGGAAAAGACACAGTGTCCACAATATGCAATACACAAGGTTTACAAGCAAAGAACAAATGAAAACAAAAGATTTTTAAAATCCCTAATGTTACTTGAATTCTTGCAAATGAACAATGGTACATCATAATTTTAAAAAGCCCTTTGTAATTTCAATTTTTTAAAATAATTTCAACCTTTATTTTAGATTCAGGGAGTGCACGTGCAGATTTGTTACATGGGTATATTGTGTGATATTGAGGTTTGGGGTATGAATAACTCTGTCATGCAGGTAGGGTGTACCCAAAGCATAGCTTTTCAGACTTTACTCCCTCTCCCTCCCCTCCTGGTAAGACCCAATCTCTCTTGTTCCCATTTTTATGTCCATGTGCACTCATTGCTCAGCTCCCACTTATCACTGAGAATATGTGGTATTTGGCTTCCTGTTCCTGAGCTAATTTGCTTAGAATAAAGTCCTCCAGCTGCATCCATGTTGCTGAAAAGGGCACAATTTTGTTCTTCTTATGGCTGCATAGTATTCCATGACATATATGTACTACATTTCCTTTATTCAGTCCACTGTTGATGAACACCTAGTTTGATTCCATACCTGTGCTACTGTGAGTACCACTGTGATGAACATACAAATTTAGGTCTTTTTACAAGACTGATTTATTTTCCTATGGATACACACCCAGTAACGAGATTACTGGGTCAAATGGTAGTTCTGTATTAAATTTCTTGAAAAGTGGGTTGAAAATAAAATGCTCAATAGAATCAGGTATAGTAAAATAGTACACATGATTCAAAGACTTGTGAACCGAGAGTAATAACAAATTTCCACACAAACATATTGCAAGTTAGAAAATAGCTGTATTTTAATCAATTATTCCACAATCATTTACTGAACAGCTATTATAAGCCAAGACTTTAATCAGATTCTGGAATATACATACAGAGGAGAATAAGATACAATTCCTGCCCTCAAGAAATTCATTATCAAGAATTGAGGTCAGATGGGAAAACACCACCCGTAGTAGAATGCAAGAAGTACTACCACAGAGGGATGTTCAAGAGTGATTTATCACATATCACAGGACAGGTCAGTGGTTCATCCTCTACACAATACTAATCTCTTATGACTCTTCCAGCTGCAAAGGGCCAATTTTAGCCCAAGGACAGTGGGCTTGGGTACTACTATACATAGTAGCTGACTACTTACAGATAAAAGGAAGAGACGGAAAGCTCAGGGATCAAAATCTCAGATTTCAGCTTGTTTCTACCAAGTGGTCAACATTTAGAATTATCATTGTCTTCAAAAAAGCATGACCTTTATTTCCCAATTTGCGTTATAGGTATAAATATGATGTTGCATATATTTGGTCTTCCCATCAATCCACATCAATTGCTTTGTGACCATTGAAAAGTTAAATTGAATTTAATGCATTTGGATTTCAGTTCAATTAAATAGGCATTTATTGAATGCCTATTAAAATCGCTGTACTGATTGAAAGCTATTCTAGAATTGGCTTTTGTGTTCCAGAATAGAAAAAAAAAACGTGCTGGTTTTTATACATCTCTTATTGCCAAGAAGTTGTCATGCAAAAGGTGCTCTGTGTTACATACAGACTGCTCAGAATTAAAACACTTTTCAAACTAAACACCTCAATGTGTGTGGCCTATCCCCAGAGCAGTGATATCTTAGGACATAAATGAAATACTACGCAATGTTTTCAACAAGTATAGTTTTTGAGACTTTAAGAAGACCTTGAACGTTTCACTCTTAAAATATGCAATGGGTTCTAGAGAAAAATTGCAACCTCAAAGACCAGTGCCAGAGATATAAGTAGTGAGTGAAGTCTCAGGGTGTAACAAGTACTGGCACAGATATATTTGGGTATTAAACACATAGGAATATTGTTCCCTTCCACAGGAAAAATACCCTAACAATTAAAGTATATTATATTTTAGGTCAATATTTCAGTTCTAGTTTTGAAAAATACATCTATTATAACCTATCATATAGAGTGTGTGTGTGTGTGTTTGTGTGTGTTTAGAAATAAAAAGAGATGAGCCAAAAGAGATTTTCTTCTCTTTCACTCCAGGAAAATCCATAGTACAAGACATTATATTTTTTTAAAAGGCTGAAATCTCCCATCAGTGTTAGAAGATAATAAGGAAGAAATAAACTGAAACGTGCATGCTCTAGAACTTGTAAAGGGGAGCGGGCTACTCACCTCCAGCCTTTTGTCATGTAGGTGTACCCAATATTCTTATATTTTTCAAGAACACCAAAAAATCCAAATTTTTGTGTGACAGCAGATTTTTAAGTGTTAAAGAAATCAAATAACACATGCACACACAAAAATCCACACAAGATTATTTTCAGGCACTGCCCACTATGACCATGTAATTCAATACAAAGTAAAGAAAGACTGATGAATGGTTACAATAACCCTCTTCTGCATGTAGCCAGGGGCAAATTCAAGGAGATCTGTGAACGTCCAAATGGCTCCTGTCGGGACTTTTGCCTCGAAACAGAAATCCATGTTGGGAGATGTTTAAATAGCCAACCCTGCTGCCTGCCTCTGGGGCATCAACCAAGAATTGAGAGCACTACACCCAAAAAGGACTGAAGCCTGTTGTTTTCTGGAGGTCTTAGGTTCTCTTTTTCTCTCTCCCTCTCCCTGTCTCCCTGTCTCCCTTTCCCTCTCTCCATTTTTCTCACAGGGATTTTTATTGAATTGTCAAAAAAGAATAAAGCAAAACCAACCAGCACAAAACCTCTTTTAAAAGTTTATATTACTGGCTGGGTGCGGTGACTCATGCCTGTAATCCTAGCACTTTGGGAGGCCAAGGTGGGTGGATCATGAGGTTAGGAGATCAAGACCATTCTGGCCAACATGGTGAAACCCTGTCTCTTTAAAAAATACAAAAATTTAGCCAGGCATGGCGGCGGGCACCTGTAATCCCAGCTATTCAGGAGGCTGAAGCAGGAGAATTGCTTGAACCCATGAGGTGGAGGCTGCAGTGAGCCGAGATCCCAACACTGCACTCCAGCCTGGGTGACAGAGCAAGACTCTGTCTCAAAAAGGAGAAAGAAAGGAAGGAAGGAAGGAAGGAAGGAAGGAAGGAAGGAAGGAAGGAAGGAAGGAAGAAAGAGAAAGAAAGAAAGAAAGGAAAGAAGGAAGGAAGGAAGGGAGTCTATATTACATGTTATGACTTGATTACTGTTTGGTTTCCAGTATCCTTCTATCCCATCTAGATGAGCTCTTAGTTGAAAATGACCTACAGCAGGGTGGGGGAACTTTCACCATACTTGTTGCTTTTGTCTAGCACTGTAACCCTTCACCCTGCATATGGGAAGACCACTCCCCTTTTTTACTGGGAAAATGCATCATCCTATTCCATGCAGCCTTGCAGGGGTCTGTCTCTCCCTGATAAAGGTGCAGCACATGGGAAAATTGCAGAATCACATCAACCAGACTTCACCAGAAATCTAAATTATAAGAAGAGGTGCACTCAGATTAAAGGCAATTTCTTCAGCACCCTTTTCAAAGGCAATTCCCTGGGTCTGTACATGTATGCCTGGCCAAGATCCAGGGAATTCCTTTAGTTCCCAACTTTCACTGGGCATAATCATTCAGCATTTTCTTCCATCTTTTAAAACAGTGCATCGGCTTCCTATGGCTGCTATCACAAATTACAACAAACTTGTGGCTTAAAGCAACACAAATGCATTATCTGACAGTTCTATAGGCTGCAGGTTCCAGTTGGATCTCAGTGGGCCAACATCAAGGTGTCAGCAGGGCTGAGCTTTCTTCTGGAAGCTCTGCAGTTTTCTTCCTGCACCTTTATCCTAGCAATGGCAGGTTACTCCCATGCACCATAGCTTCCTTCATCCATTTTCAAAGCCAGCAACGGAGCGTTGACTCCTTACATTCTATCATTCTGAATTCATCTTCTCCCCACTCTTCCATTTTTTAGGACTCATGATTACATTGGGCCCACCTGGATAATCTAAGATACTCTTCCTATTTTAAGGTCAGCTGATTAACAGCCTTAATTTCACATGAAACCTCAATTCCCCTTTGCCTCACAAGGTGGCGCATTCACAGGACCCAGGAGTTAGGATGCGGATAGCTTTGGTGGGAGACAGAGGGGACATTAATCTGCCTACCACAGCCACTGAGTGCTTTTACCACCTGTCACCATTTTGCTCCATTTAGACACAACTTTAGTTGCTTTGTGTGAAGAGATTCTCGTTCATAGAGTTTTCTTTTTTGTGTAAAGTAGTGGGGAGCCTCTCCGTGGTCATTGAAAGAGTATAGAATGAAGATATTTAAAAGTATATCAGCTGGATTTTATTTTTCACCATGCCTGATTTGGCCAAGAAAGAATGTTAAGTTATGTCACATGGGCTACTTGAAATCTCAAAAAGTTCAAAACACTGGGTTCAAAATCTCAGAGACCGAGATATATTCCAACCAACTCAACCCTGTGGAAGTGCCAAGTTTTCCTCAGCGCCACTCTTGAAATTACATCACCAACTGACCCTTTAATATATTTTTGCACTATATAACATTTATTTCTTGGAGTAAGTGCTTCCCTAGAAAAGAAGCAGTTTGGACACGTATATTAAAGCCTTCACATAGAATATTATCCTCTCATTGCTAGGAGGTGGCCTTCAAGATGGCTCACTAGAGGCACCAGGCACTGTGTCCTCCCAAAGAAAGACCAAAACAGCAAGTAGATAATCATACCTTGAAGAGGGCATGAAAGAGGGCACTAGAATTCAGCAGCAAAGTGACAAGGAATCTCTGAGGTATGGAAGGAAAGGAAAATGAAGCAGCAGCCCAGCCAGAATCAGCTTAAACCCAGGACAGGCTCTCCAGTGTGGTGAAAAGGTAAAAAAGAGAGCCCCAGTGGTCCGTATTCCCACCGTGGACACTGCAATCCTAGCCAAGGGACAGTCTCTCGGCCCTCACAGGCCCTGAGACTACTATAGGGAGCTGCCTGGAGTCTATGGGATGGTCATTGTCCCAGAGAAGGAGTTGGCACTGGATCGTTTGCACCCATCCCCAGATACAGGCAGCTGTGGCACAGTGCCATTTTGAGAGCCCAGCCCCCAACAGACTACATCCTGCCCTGGGGCCCAACAGCCCCTGCATCTCCACATCTCTGGACCCCCAGTGACATTCCTTCATGTCCATCCAGAGGGCTGCAGAGTCACAATACCAGCTGAACTCACCAGCGTAGTCTGGTCCCCATCACTCTAGCCTATACAGTGTCCTACACTCCAGGGAACTGGCAGTGCCATTCACTAGGGAGGCTGCCCCCAGAGCAAAGGGAGCTGAAGCAGGCACTCTTCACAAGTGGAGACTCACCTTCCCAGGGCCACTGACACTGACAGCAATCCTGACCCCCAGGAGCAGGGTCACTGCACACCTGCAGGCATCCTCAGGGGACCTGGGGACTCGCCTGCCTGGGCACTATTCCAGGGCCAGAGCACAGGGCCATCCCACCCATTGCTGTCACTACCACTACCCAAGCTCGTTGTCCAGGAGGCTAGGGATCAACCCACACTGCTCTCTGTCATTGGCACCTGTACATGCCTTCTTGTGACCTGAGTATGAGCCCACCCAGCCTGGTGGTGCCTGTGCACATTGTCTGGGAGCCTGCGGATTAATCCACCATGCCTATCACCATCAAGTACCTGTGTGTCTCCTGAGAGCCTAAGGATAGGACTTGCCAGCTTGCCATCACCGCTGCCACCACTGCCCACATATTTGCACCAGGTGAAAGCCTGAGGACTACTCTGTCCATCATGTTGCCACGACTGTTGGTATCTGCACATGCCATCGGGGGTCGCAAGAGTTGACCTGCTATGACTACTGCAATTGCTGATGCTACACATGCCTCCCAGGGGCTTTAGGGCATGCCTATCTACCTAGCTCACCACTGTCACTACTGGCACTTGAGAAAGCCACCAGACTCACGCCTGTAATCCTAGCACTTTGGAAAGCTGAGGGGGGGCAGATCACCCGAGGTCAGGAGTTCAAGACCAGCCTGACCAACATGGAGAAACTCCATCTCTACTAAAAAAAAAAACAAAAAACAAATACAAAATTAGCCGGGCATGGAGGCACATGCCTGTGATCCCAGCTACTCAGGAGGCTGAGGCAGGAGAATTGCTTGAACCCGGGAGGCAGAGGTTGCAGTGAGCTGAGATCACGCCATTGCACTCCAGCCTGGGCAACAAGAGCAAAACTCCATCTCAAAAAAAAAAAAAAAAAAATGCCACCTGAAAGCCCAAGGATGGTCTGTCTGAAATTTCAACCACTAGTGCCCACATAAATCACCCACAAGTTCAAAGACCAACGCAACTGGTGCCCAAGGACCAAACTGCCTGGCCTGTCTTTCCCCAGCAAAATCTCACCACAGCCTCCATTAACAATGAAGGCTAAGACACTGAGGAGCTCACAGACATCAGTGATGCTGATTATAGCTGAAGAAATCATAGAAGTCTAAACTACTGAACCAACCCAGAACTAAAGGCAAAGGGTCTTACTGATTCAACAGTATAGATACAGCTACAGAAGTCAGTCTTATACTACCAAAGCCAATCTATAAAATTAGAAGAAGCAACTGTTTTACCAGATATTCAAATATCAATTTTGTAAGGACATAAGAAACATTAAAGAGCAAGGAAACATAGCATCTCTGAAGGAAACAATAATTCTCCAGCAACAGATTTCAATCAAACAAATCCATAAAATGAGTGAAAAGGAATTTAACGGCTGAAATTGAATAATTCAATAAATAAAATAAATAATACAATTTGAGAACCTCAACACTGACTAGATTAAGAAGATGAAAGAATTTCTAAACATAAAGATCGGACTTCATATACAGGATTAAATGGATTAAAGACTTAAATGTGAAACACAAAACTATAAAAACCCTGGAAGACAACCTAGGCAATATCATTCAGGACATAGGCACGGGAGAAGATTTTATAACAATGACACCAAAAGCAATTGTGACAAAAGCAAAAATCGATGAATTGGATGTAATTAAACTAAAGAGCTTCTGGGAAGCAAAAGAAACTATTAATAGAGTAAAAAGACAACCTGCAGAATGGGAGAAAATTTTTGCAAGCTATGCATTCGACAAAGATCCAATATACAGCATCTACAAGGAACTTAAACAAATTTACAAAAAAATAAAACCTTTAAACAGTAGGCAAAGACATGAACAGACACTTCTCAAAAGAAGACATACATGCTGCCAACAATCATATGAAAAAAAAAAGCTCAAGCGTCATGAGGGATTATGACAGACAGGAGGCAGAACTAGATTGCAGCTCTGGACAGAGCAGCATGCTAAGGCTTGCACTGTGAATTTTAGCTCCAGATGGACTGCAAGAACAGACCAGCAATCCTGACAGGACCCACAGACCCTCCGAAGGAAGCAGACTGCTCTTACAGGACCTGGGAGACACCCCAAATACTTTAAGTCCCCTAACCACGGAAATGGGAAAGGGAGACCCTCGTCTCCTGAACACACAACCCCACTGGAGAAGCTGAAAGTCTGTTTGTGGGAGAAGTTCCTGACTTTACCTGGAGCTGAGTCAAGTTAGAGAGCCAAGCTGAGTGACATACAGGAGTAGAGGAAGTAGCAGAAAGGCACTGGAAGGCCGCTGGATCCCCAAGTAGCCCATTCCTGCCTGGCACCACAGGCATCCATCAGGAGGGTGGCCAGAGGAGCAGGGGGTAAAACTTCACAGGGAGAAGGACTTCTCTACCTGAACTTTGTAAAAAATTGAATGGGGTGAGAAGCCTCCTGGCCAGAACTCAGGGAGGGTGTGAATCCGGCTTGCAGACTTCACAGGCGGGGTAAGAACTGAAGCCCATTTCTTTGTCAGTTGGGAGGCAGAAAGCCTCAGGTAAGTTTTCAAGCCAGATTCGCCTTCGGCCTGGAAACAGACTCCGGGCTATTGCAAGGGGCATTGTGGGAGTGAAACCAGCCTTTCAGTGTGCGTGGAAACTAGCTTTCCCCCACTTCCCTGACAACCTGCATGACTCAGCAGAGGCAGCAATAATCCTTCTAGGTACACAACTCCAGTGACCTGGGAATCTCACCTCCATCCCCCACAGCAGCCAAAGCAAGACCCACCCAAGGAGAGTCTGAGCTCAGGCACGCCTAGCTCTGCCCCCACCTGATGGTCCTTTCATATCCACCCTGGTAGCAGAAGACAAAGAACATATGATCTTTGGAGTTCTAGAGCTCTGCCCACCACTGGTCCCTCTCCACAGTGTCCGGAATTGGTGGGTTCTTGGTCTCGCTGAGTTTAAGAATGAAGCCGCAGCCCCTCCTGGTGAGTGTTAACAGTTCTTAAAGATGGTGTGTCCAGAATTGCTCATTCCTCCCAGTGGGTTCAAGGTCTCGCTGGCCTCAGAAGTGAAGTTGTAGACCTTTGCAGTGAGTGGTACAGCTTTTTTTTTTTTTTTTGAGACAGTCTCGCTGTCGCCCAGGTTGGATGCAGTGGTGCAATCTCGGCTCACTGCAGGCTCCGCCCCCTGGGGTTCACGCCATTCTCCCACCTCAGCCTCCGGAGTAGCTGGGACTACAGGCGCCCGCCACCTCACCCGGCTAATTTTTTGTAATTTTAGTAGAGACGGGGTTTCACCATGTTAGCCAGGATGGTCTTGATCTCCTGACCTCCTGATCCACCGCCTCGGCCTCCCAAAGTGCTGGGATTATAGGCATGAGCCACTGGGCCCAGCCGTGTTACAGCTCTTAAAGGCAGCGCAGACCCAAAGAGTGAGCAGCAGCAAGCTATATTGCAACAAGTGAAAGAACAAACCCTACACAGCATGGAAGGGGACCCAAGCCTGTTGAGCGGTGGGCTCCAGTGGCCTGCTTTTATTCCTTTGTCTGGCCCCACCCACATCCTGCTGATTGGTCCATTTTACAGAGAGCTGATTGGTCCATTTTGACAGAGCGCTGACTGGTTCATTTACAAACCTTTAGCTAGACACAGAGTGCTGATTGGTGCATTTAGAATCCTTTAGCTGGACACAAAAGTTCTTCAAGTCCCCACCAGATTAGCTAGACACAGAGTGCTGATTGGTGCATTTACAAACTTTTAGCTAGACACAGTGCTGATGGGTGCGTTTACAATCCTTTAGCTAGACAGAAAAGTTCTCCAAGTCCCCACCGGCCCAGAAGCCCAGCCAGCTTCACCTCTTGATGGCACTCGCCAGACAGGACTTTGCAGCACCCAGCCTGGGCACTCCAACAGCCTAGACAGAGCTCATCCCCCGGTCAAGCCCAGCAGGCACCAGCCAGCCACCCCAAGTGTGGGGCACACCGAGCCCGTGCCCACCCAGAAACCGTGCCAGCCCACAAGCGCCACACACAGCCCCGGCTCCCACCATCGCCTCTCCCTCTGCACCCCGTGAGCAGAGGGAGCGGGCTCTGGCCTTGCCCAGCCCCAGAGAGGGTCCCCCACAGTGCAGCAGCGGGCTGAAGGGCTCCTTGAGTGCAACCAGAATGGACGCCGAGGCCAAGGAGGCACTGAGAGCAAGGGAGGGCTGCTAGCATGTTGTCATCTCTCAACACTACTACAGCGGATGCTTTCTGGAAAGCGCCACCTCCCGGCAGGAGGCCCATCAGCACAAAAAATAGAGCCTTAAACCACCAAAATGGTGGAGGCAGTTTGAAAAACAGGTTGGCAGTTCTTAAAGAATAAAAAATAGAGTTACCATATAACCCAGCAATTCCACTCTTAGGTATATACTTAAGAAAATAGTTTGTACCTAAGAGTTGAAACATTCTCAATGAATTATTATAGCAGCATTATTCATAATAGTAAAAAAGCTGAAATAATCCAAATGCCCATCAGCTGATAAATATATAAACACAGTGTGGTATATTTATATAACACAGTATTATTTATTGATAGAAGGAATGAAATAGCTATATATCCCACAACTTGGATGACCCCCATGGAGTCATCAAAACACCACCATCATTCTTCAGAGTTAGAAAAAACAATTCTAAAATTCATATGGAACCAAAAAAGAGCCCACATATCCAAAGCAAGACTAAGCAAAAAAACAAATCTGGAGGCATCACACTACCTGATTTCAAACTATGCTATAAGATCATCGTCACGAAAACAGTGTGGTACCAGGAAAATATATACATCAAAATATGTGCACTTAAATAACACAGCATCAAATTTATAAAACAAAAATTGAGCAACCTACAAGGAGGTTCAAGCAGATTTGAGCAGCAGAAGAAAAAATAGTAAACTTGAAGATAGGTCAGTTAACGTTATTCAGTCTCAGGGAGAGAAAAGGAAAAGAGTGAAGAAAATTAGACCCTAAAAAACCCTGTGTACACAGTGGGATTTGCCCCAAGAATGTAAAGGTGGATCAACATATAAAAATCATATAATATATCACATTAATCAAATGAAAAGAAAAGAAGACCACATGATAATCTCAATTATGCAGAACATAAAGTCAAAATCTAACACCATTTTATAATAAAAATACTCAACCAATTAGAAATAGCAGAGCACTTCCTTAATATATTAAATGGCATCTAAGAAAACCCCACAGCTAACATTGTGCTTAATGGTGAAAGACTGAAAGCTATACCCCTAGGATCAGAAAGAAGACAAGAATAGTTGTGAACAACTTCTATCATACATTATACTGAAAATTCTAGCTACAGCAATTAGGTAAGAAAAAGAAATAAAGGTATCCATATTGGAGATCAAGAAGTAAAATTGTCTATTCACAGAGCAAGATATATAGACAACTCTAAAGAAAAAGAAAAAACCTACTAGAGTTAATAAATAAATGCAGCAAAGTTTCAGATAATTCAATAAAAGCACAAAAAACAGTTCTATTTCTATACACCTACAACAAGCCATCTAAAAGAGAAATTAATAAAATAATTCCATTTAAACAGCATCAGAAAGGATAAAATGCCTAGGAATAAATTTAACCAAGGAGTTACAAGTGTCATATACTAAATGTTGCTGAAAGAAAAGAAAAAGATATGAATGGCAAAACATCCATGTTCATGGATTGGAATACAATATTGTTAAAATGGCAATACTACCCAAAGTGATCTGTAGATTCAATATAATTCCTATGACAATCTCAACTACCATTTTTTTAAATGAAAAGCCAATACTGAAATTCATGTGGAATTGCGAAGACCCCAAATACTCAAAACAGTCTAACAAATGAAAGTCACACTTGGAGGATACATACTTCCTGATTTCAAAATTTATGATAAAGCTACAGTAATAAAAATATTGCAGTGCTGGCATAAAAATAAGTATATTCATGGAACAAGATCTAAAGTCTGAAAGAATCCTATACATCTATGATTAATTGATTTCTGACAAGGGTCCCAGATCATTCCCTGTGGAAAAGAATAATCTCTTCAACAAATTGTGCTGCAACAACTGAATATGCAGTTGAAATTTGAAATTGAAAATATGAATTTTCAATTCGATGCAAAAATTGAATTTGGACCCCTACCTCATAGCATACACACAAATTAATGGAAATTAGATCAATAATCTACATGTATACACCCAAACTATAAAATTCTCCAAAGATAATGAGAAAAACCTCATGACACTGGGTTTTGCAAAAGCACAAACAACAAAAACAACAACGAAAGCAGATAAATTGGATTTATCAAAATGAAAACCTTTGTGCATAATGGTCTATGTGAAAAGGTATAAGTGAAAAGGTAACCTAGAGAATGGGATAAAATACTTATAAATCATATCTGATAAGAGTTTACTGTATTAAAGAACTTGTAAGTCAACAAGACAACTCAATTTTTAAAATGGGCAAGGCACTTGAATAGACATTTCTCTAAAGAACACAAATAGTTAACAAGTACATTATAAGATGCTCAACATCGTTAGTCATTAGGGAAAGGCAAACCAAAAACACAATGAGATACCACTGCGTATCCACTAGGAAAACCATAATCATAAAAACATAAAATAATAAGTATTGGTAAGGATGTGGAGATATTGGAACTCTCATCCATTGCTAGTGGGATTTTAAAATGACAGAGCCACTGTGGAAAAACTTTGGCAGCTGTTCAATAAACTAAACATAGAATTATCATTATGACCTAGGAATCAACTTTTAACTATACAACAAAAAGAACCGAGTTATTCAAATAAAACTGATACATACTACAACATGGTTGAATATCGAAAAATGGTATGCTAAGTGAACGAAGCCAAACATAAAGGTCACTTATCGTATAATTCAATTTATACAAAATATCCATAATAGGTAAATTCATAGAGACAGAAAAGTAGGTTTGTGGTTGCCAGTGGCCCGGAGAAGGAATGAGAATTAACTGCTTAATGAGTATGAAGTTTCCTTTTGGGGATGATGAAAACATCTAGGAGCCAGGTAGAGTTAACGTTGCATAAGATGTGTATTACTAAATGTCACTGTATTGTACACCTTAAAATGATAAATTTTATGTGAATTTTACCTCAGTATAAAAAAGATTGGCAAAAGGAATTTTTAAAATGATGATTCAATAGTATGTTCTCTATATGGAAACTCACTTCAAATTCAATGGCACAGGTAGGCTGAGATTAAAAGAATGGAAAAGATGTATCACGCAAACAATTTTTTTTAAGAAAAGAAGGCGTATATGAATATAACACAAAGTAGACTTAAGAGTAAATAAAAATACCACAAAGACAGGCACTATATCATCACAAAATAATCAAGCCACCAGAAAGGCACAACGATTCCACTTGCGTATGCACCAAACAGAGCCTCAAATATGTGATGCACAAACTGATAGAATTGATAGGAGAAATAGACAAATCCACAATTATGGTTGGAGAGTTCAGTTTCCTCTCTCAGAATCTCATATAGCTACTAAGCAAAAAAAAAAAATTAGCAAAGATATAGAACTGAAGAGCACCATCAACCAACAAGATCTCATTGACATTTCTAGAATACTCTGCTAACAATACAAAACAGGCATACTTTATAATTATATATATATAATATATATATAATATAACAGGCATACTTTATAATAACATGGAATATTCACAGCACAGACCATATCTGGGCCATAAAACAAAGCACAACAATTTTTTTAAAAATTGAAATCATACAGCATGGGCTATCTGTACAAAATGGAACAGAACTATTAGACAACAGAGAAACAGGAAAATCTACAATATCCTTGAAAACTGAACAACACAATTCTAAGTAATCTGTGAGTCAGAGGAAGTATAAAAAGAAAAAATTTAAAAATAGAACTAAATGAAAGTGAAATTACAACATAAAAATTAGTGGGATGTGACTAAAGCAGTGTTGAGATGGAAATTTATAGCACTAAATGCTTACATTAGAAATATGTCTCAAATCATAATCTTAGTTCTCATTTCATTAAGTAGAAAGAAGAGCAAAATAAACCCAAGGAAATCAGAAAGAAGGAAATAATAATGAGTAAAAGTAAGGTCTGCTATTCTCCCTCTTGAAGCAGGAAACAGGAACCAGAGTCCCACACTGGAAATGTGGGCTGCCATCTTCAAGACTAAGGTAGGGAAGGACATGGGGCAAGGACACATAAAAATAATACGAAGTTTTCTTCACCTTTTTAAGTTGCCTTCTCAATTCAGCATGTGCTTTACCAGTGTAAACATTCTACCATTTTATAGAATTCTTAGAAAGTTGATTCTGACCACTTTTGTTCATATTTTTCAGTGTTTCTGTGAAGGGAAACCATAGGTCTTGGAGATGACTACTCTGCCATTTCCCTCTTCACTTTTGAAAGATAATCTCACTGGATACAGAATTGCAAATTGATAGTTTTTTTTCAACACTTTAAACATTTCACTCCATTCTCTTCTTGCTTGTATGGTCTGATGTATTTCTTATGTATGTATGATGTATTTTGTATGTATTTTCTTGATATTTATTTTCCTTTTTGTCTTCTTTCAATATTTTCTCTTCACCTTTGGTTTTGTCAGTCTGAATATGACATACTTGGTTGCAGACACTTTACTAAATTTCCTCCTTGGTGTTCTCTGGGCTTGCTGTATCTGTGGTTTAGCATTAATTTTGGAAAACTCTCTGCCATTGTTACTTCAGATCTTCTATTCCTTTGTCCCTTTATACTCCTACTGTCATTTGCATTATTCACATTACATCTTTGGTAATTGTCCCACTGTTTTGGAGATTCTGTTATGTTTTTAAAATTCTATTTTTCTTTTGTATTTCAGTGGGGCAGTTTTTGTTAACATATTTTCAAATCCACTGATTCTTTGACCTTGTCCAATCTACTGAGGAACCCATCACAGGCATTCTTTATTTCTTGGAGGTTTTTATTCCTAGCATTTCCTTTTGACTTCTTAGAGTTTCCTTCTTGCTGATCACATTACCCACCTGTTGTTGCATGTTGCCTTTTTCTGTTAGAACACTTATTATATTAATCATTTATATTAAACTCTAGGTATAATTACCAAATCTCTGCCATATCTGAGCCTACTTCTGAGGCTCAATTTGTCTCTTTAGACTAACTTTTCCTGCTTTTTAACATGCCCTCTTTTTTTTTATTGAAATAAAACACAATGTATCAGGCAACAGAATCTGAGATAATAGGTCTTTGTGTGAGGTTTTATGTTTATATAGTTAAGGCTATGTTATGTTTAATTTTTTTGTAGCTATAGGTGTCACATATTCAATTTCCTCTAGTATCTTTGTTTTGGTCTCCCTTATTATTTTTGGATTGCCTTAGAAGATCCTTCTTAAATACAATCAGTGTCTTTCACCTCTTTCAGTTGTAATTCACTGCTAGTACACTGGAGTCCTGGTTGATGTGGTGATATGGTGTTGGGAGGAGAAGTGTTCTATAATCTCATGGTTAAATCTGAGTTGTGGGGCCAGGCGCGGTGGCTCACGCCTGTAATCCCAGCACTTTGGGAGGCAGAGGCGGGCAGATCACGAGGTCAGGAGATCGAGACTATCCTGGCTAACACGGTGAAACCCCGTCTCTACTAAAAATACAAAAAAAATTAGCCGGGCGCCTGTAGTCCCAGCTACTTGGGAGGCTGACGCAGGAGAATGGCGTGAACCCGGGAGCTGGAGCTTGCAGTGAGCTGAGATCACGCCGCTGCACTCCAGCCTGGGCAACACAGCGAGACTCCGTCTCAAAAAATATAAATAAATAAACAAATATGAAATAAAATCAATCTGAGCTGTGACTGTCAGAAGAGTTTCTTAACCTACTTTTTGCTTCCCTTATATGAATCAGAAAGGCTAGATGGAGCTTGAGCCATCCAACTGCTTTTCTCCTAGATCAGACAAGGCTCAGGCAAAGTAGCTTCCCTTGCAGGGAGCCCCCTGCCATGTGAAAGAAAATGCTCTGAGAGTGTTTAGAAATAACCCTGGGCTTATTTCAAAATGGTTGCTTTTCCCTTCCTCCTATCTGAAGCATCAGGGGATTTTTCTGCAGTCTTCACTGTGAGAAACTTGCTGAGGCTCTTGGAAGTCTAGTTTACAAAAGTGTGTGGGGTCTTCAAAAACTGGGCCCTTAGGAGTTTTTAACTCTCAATCTAGTCCACATTCAGTCTCCAGAAATTCGTCAATTACCACTTACGGGTTCATATGAGTTGCTGGTTTCAGCAGTTTCTGCCCCTGATAAACTGATTTTTTTTTGTATTTGCCTACATCTCCAGTTTTTGCCTGTTACCTCAATTCTATGGTTATTTTAAGAAATCGTTGAGTTTAGTTTGTTCAGATTTTTTCTTGTGACAATAGTAGTGATGACTTCCAAACATATCAGAGCAGAAACCGTAAGTCTTTAGTCTTCTCTTCTTATGATGTCTTTGGTCTTGGTATAAGGGTAATACGGACCTCATACAGTGAGTTATAAAGTGTTCCCTCCTTTTCTATTTTCTGGAAAGAGTGTGTGAAAAATAGATATTAATTCTTTTAAAGTTTGGTAAAATTCACCAATGAAGACATCTGGTCTTGGGATTAGAGTTTGAAAATTAAATTACTTATTCAATTTCTTCTTACAAATTTTACCTATTCAGTCTTTTTAACTGTAAATGGTGTATTCATATTTTTATACCAGCTTTCGTAGTTTGTGCCTTTGGAGGAATTTGCGTATCTCATATAATTTAATTTTTTGACATTGACTTTTTCACAATATTCTGTTAGAATTCTTTTAATTTCTGCAAGGTGATATCTATACTTTCATTTACGTTTAGTAACTTGAATCTTCTCTCTTTTGTTCTTTCTCGGTCAAACTAATAATATGTCAATTTTACTGATATATCAGAAGAACCAACTTTCAAGTTTATTAATTTTCTCTATTGTTTTTATTTTCACTACTTATCTCCATGCTTATCTTCATTATTTCTTCCTTCTGTTTACTTTGGGTTAAGTCTGCTCTTTCACTCTCATTTCTTAAGGTGAAAAATTAGGTTATTGGTTTGAGATTTTTAAAAAATTTAGGGATATACTGTTATACATTTCCCTTGAAGCACAGCTTTAGCGACAACCACAAAATTTTAGTATGTTGTTTCTTCAGTTTTATTCATCTAAAATATTTTCTAATTTCTCTTGCGATTTGTTCTTTGATCCATTGGTTACTTTGAAGTATTTTTAAATCTCCATACCATTGTGAATTTCCCACATTTTCTTCTGTAATTGGTTTAATATAATATTTTGCAGTCAGAGAACATGTGCTGTATTATTTCAATTCTTTTAAATTATTAAGATATGTTTTATAGCCTAATATATGTCATCCTGGAGAATATTCCATGTGCACTTCAGAATAATGTGTATTCTGCTATTGTTGGGTGTCATATTAAGGTGTTGTATGATAATGTGTAGTTTTTTATTTCCTTTTTGCTCTTGACTTGTTGTTCTATGTATTACTGAAAGTTTGGTATTGACACCTCCAACTGTAATAATTGATTTTCCTATCTTTCTTCGATTCTAGCAGTTTTTGCTTTGTATATTTTGGGCTCTGTTGTTTGATGTATATGTTCATAATTGTTGTATCTTATCATTATAAAATGTTCTTTTTTGTCTTTAGCAACAATTTTTGTTAAAGTATATTTTGTCAGATATTAGTATAGCTGCTCCAGCTCTATTTTAATTATCTTTTGCATGGTAAATATTTTCACACCCAAATGGAACTCTGTCTATTTGTGTCTTGACTCTAAATATTCTAAATACAGATAACATAAGGTTGAATTATGGTTTGGATTTTTCTTCTCTATTCTGAAAATCTCTGCCATTTGATTGTAGTATTTATTTCATTTATGTTTAATATAATTATTATAAAGTAGGATTTAGGTCAACCAATTTGCTATTCATTTTCTATAAATCTTATGTGGTTTTGTTCTTTTATTTCTCCACTATTGCTTTCTTTTTGTTAAACAGATATTTTCTAGTGTACCATTTAAATACCATTGTTGTTCATCTACTGTATATATTATATATTTTTATATATATTATATATATATTTTTATATATATACACATTTTTGGAGAAATTAGGTGTAGCTATGTTGCTCAGACTGGTCTTGAACTTCTGGGCTCAAGTGCTATATATAGATATAGATATAGATATGGATACAGATATACTTTTTTATTTTTTTTTTGAGATGGAATTCTCACTCTGTCGCCCAGGCTGGAGTGCAATGGTGTGATCACTACAACCTCCACCTCCCAGGTTCAAGTGATTCTCCTGCCTCAGTCTCCTGAGTAGCTGGGATCACAGGTGCGTGCCACCACGCCCGGCTAATTTTTGTATGCTTAGTACAGACAGAGTTTCAGCATGTTGTTCAGGCTTGTCTCAAATTCCTGACCTTGTGATCCACCCACCTAGGCCTCCCAAAGTGCTGAGATTACAGGCGTGAGCCACCATGCCCAGCCTCAAGTGCTATATTTTTTAAAGCCGTTTTTAGTGGTTGCCTTAGTATTACAGTTAAATTAACAATTTAATCTAGCTTGAATGGATACCAATTAATTTAAATAGTTTACAAAATCTTCTCTCCAACATAGGTCAATTCCTTCACCCCTAATTTATATTATTATTGTTTTAAAAATTATATCTTTTTTCTAGCTTCATTGAAGTATGATTAACAAATCAAAATTGTATGTATTTAAGATGTACACTATTATGTTTTGATATTCATGAGAACTCTATCACAAGAACAGCAAAAGGGAAGTCCACCCCCATGATTCAATCACCTCCCAGCAGGTCCCCTCCTCCAACACGTGGGGATTACAATTTGACATGAGATTTGGGTGGGACAAAGAGCCAAACCATATTACCTTCTCTAGGTTGCATAAAGCCAGGCCAGGTGCTGAAGTCTCATTTTTTTTAGGGTAGTGTCCTGAAATTCTCATGTTTGTGAGCTTTCTTCCAGTTCTACAAAATGGCGCCACTGTCAATATGTGCTTGCAAGCCATTTGCAGAGATTCTCACTTGCTTTTCACAGGAGTGCACTTGGAGAGCCTGCCAAAGAGTGAGTGAGGCATTTGGAACATTTGGGGTTTTGTTGGCAAGATGGGAGTGATGCATCCCAAGTGGCTTATAGGTGGGCTCCTGATGGAGTCCATGAAGCAACTGGTAGGATCTATGGCAGTTTCAAGTGTGGGTTGCTGTGAGTCCCCATCTCTCCTTCCTGCTTTTACCTTCTCCCAACCACTCCACCTTGCTGATCACCTCAGTGTCTTTTGACACGTTAACCATGATGTGTATAGGTGTTGATTTCTTTGAGATTATCTTACTTGGATTTTATTGGTCATGTCGGCTATATAAATTAATGTTTTTCATAAAATTTGGGAAGTTTTCTTTCCTTCTGTTTTCATCCTTCTAGGGCTCCAGTGTATGCATCCATTGGTATGAGAGACGCTGTCCTACAGTTCTTTGTTGCTCAATTTTCTTCATTTTTTCCCACTCTGTTGCTCAGATTGGATAATCTCAATTTTTCTCTGTGTTTTGTTGTTTTATATTTCATTGATTTCTGCTCTTATCTTTATCAGTGCCTTTATTTTACTTAACTCTGGGTTAATTTGTTCTTTTCTAAGTTTCTTAAGGTAAAATACAAATTTACTGATTTAAAACCTTTTTTCTTTTCTAATACAGCCATTTCAGTGCTGTAAATTACTCCCTATATCCTGTTTTATCAGTATCCCATAAGGTTTTAGATTCTATATTTTTATTTTTATTCAGTTCAAAAGACTTTTCAATTTTACTTTCTTTGTATCTTTTTAAACCAATAAATAGGTCAGAAATGCTAATTTAAATTTCCAAACATTTAGGAGATTTTCAAGAGATATTCCTCTTATTTCTAATTCAATATCATTGTGGAATTAAATTAACATGGTTTACATGAATTTAATTCTTTAAATGTATTAAGACTTATTTTATGGCCCTCCCATCAGTGAAGATTTTTAAAGGAATAGGTCTCTGCTTATTTTTATTTCCTGACATGCTGTTACTTGTTATAGTCATTCTATCTGCCAAAAACATGCAGAAAAAAAGCACACAAATCAATTGGAAAAAATGCATAAATATTAACTGTAATGAGACCCCACAATTTGGTCCCAATGTAATTGTGTGATGTTCAAGTTTTCTATATTCTCTTAAAACTTTCCAACATTATTGATGCTAATAATTCACTTTATAAACACCTGATCATTAAGAAAATTTATTCTAGATGTTTCTATATTCAATTTTTTACTCAAGCACTATACACAATCAACAACAAATAGTTCAAAATAAATGAAACACCAGACCCCTCCCTTAATGTAAAACCCTAAGGTGAAGTCTGCATAAGAAAGCTATTATGATACTGCCATTTTCTGAGAGAAAAGAAAGGCATGTACATACGGGCTATGTGAGATAATTCAGAAGGTCATCATATTGAACCAATTCTAAAAGTCCTCTCTTTCTATTAAGGAACATTCAGCTAGACTAGTTGAAATCTGAAAACAATCTTTCAGAATCCTGAGATAACTGTACTCATCGTGATCTTGGTAAGGCAGCTCCTGACAAATTAGCACTTCTACAACTGGGTTACTTTCCAATAGAGTTGTTATTTGCATTAAGAATTCAGTATACACTTCAGCTTTACGTTATTGAAGCTGGCAATATGTCAACCTTATAAACTTCAGCAGAGTCACTTCTCATGAAGGAGATAGCACAGTTTGGAAGATGACACTGTTGACATATATAAAAATTAGAATGGAGTAAGTAATGCTGCTTGAATCAATTTTCAATATTTATCACTTTGATTATTGCAGCAAAAAGGGATCAACACTAAAACAATACCTACTATAAACCTGCTTTCAACTTTGTCTCTCTTTACTCTCCAAAGCAATTTTTACCCATATTTGAAAAATAATATTACTGCCAAATGCCCATCTATTGATTGCATTACTACATACAGTCCTATATTTTGGCTCCATCAAGGCTTCCCTGCCATGTGTGTTTTTCCGTTTTTCTCTTAGATGTGTTTATCCAAACCAAGGGCATCATTAACATAAGCTTACACTTCAATCTCTATCTCATCATACCCGCTTTGCTGCAGTTTCTTAATCTGATTGTAATTTTCAGGAAGCAAATAAATAAATGATGGATTTACCACACATATAGGCTAGCCAAGAAAAATGACATTGGATTTGTCTTCACACAAACTGTATACTTTGAAAGTACTGACATAAGATAATCATGAAATATTGTGTACACAGGGATTTGAGCCTGCTATGTCTTCTGGGAATGCTTGATCTATGGGCTCACTCCAGAACTGGGGGAGCCATGTTTTCAGCATGATTCTAACCATAGACAGAGTGTATTGGCAACTTGATGTTCTTGCTTCCCTGTCAAGTTCAGACACACACACACACACAGCCCCCTGGGCTCTCCTCTAAATACACCATACAACATTTATAGGGTGGTTGGTTAAAAATAACAGCATGAATTTCAGTACCTATTGGACCTTTCAATGAGACAATAATGTCCATGTTTTATAGCCCTTTCAGCACCCTTCTATAAAGCTATGTAAACATTATACGAGATAAAATTCTTTGTGTTCTGCATAACTGATTGACTACTTCAACCTGACACCTTCACTTATGGCTTTTACATATTTCTTATTTGTTCATTCTGAAGAATACATTGCCAGCACTAAGGACAAAGATATGGCTTTAAAAATAGCAAATATGAATCTGTTCAAATTATCTGGAAGGAAACACACATAATACCAAAATTTTAAAAATTCCTGTTACAATGTTAAAATTGAGAAGAGTATTTTAGAGAATTGTCCTGATAAATTTCTCTAATTTTATAGTGTGGATGGTATCCTGGTCAATTTCTTCATGTTAACAGGACTTTATCAATCTAATCAATTTTGTCCTTTCACTGTCATCTTTGCATTGCCTATCACAAGTTATTAATTTATTATGCATTAATTTATAAATATATACAAAATTATTATAAATAAAACTGAAACCTGTATAATTTACCCAGGCAATGGCTCTTTCAAAACTTCTGAATTTTAGTCTTCAAATTTTTTTTGCAATTAGGAATATTTAAGTGATTGGAAATAAAAGACTATCCTGGTATGACTGTCAGTGATAAATGTTATAGTTATGGCATATGTTTTGTAAAAGGACTGCCAATTTTCATTGTATTAACTATAACTTATTTTAACCTATTTTAATAATGTTAAACATATTTATCACTTAAGAATCTATATTAAACAATAAAATATATTTCGTTTAATAAAATATATTTTATGTTGTATAAATATATAAATAAATATATATCTGTTGTATAAATATAGATGTTGTATAAATTATATCTACGATGTGTGTATATATACAATATAGATAACTTTACCTTGACATTCTAATACATTACTGAAATAATGGTAACCTGAATATTTCATGATTTGACTATAACTCATTAAAGAAATTACATGGACCTAATTTTCCAGCATTACTCATTCTAGGAATGCTCTACAGAAACAGAGGCATGAGTGCATACAAACTGGCATATTCTGATTATAAGTGTATGGTATCTTGCAGTAGCAAAATGTTGATAACCATCATTATGAAAACAAGAAATGGCTAAGGAAAATGTGGTGTCCTTCACATTCACTGAGGACACTGGCACATCTATAGTTTTTGACATAGAGACTTCAAGACCTATAGGACCTCAGGAGATTGTACAACATATATTACTACCAAAATGTCAAATCTAAAGCTCATTTACAATAAAATTAATTGGTTATGATCAATACATCTTATATAGAAAGATAAATGGATTGATAGATACTTGTATTAGCATAGAAAGTTTTTCTCTAATATAGGGCAGATGGTTAAACATATTTCCTCTGGAAAGCATGGGGAAAAGGTTAAAAATACATCTGTCATAAATAATTTTATTTTCTTCTATATTGTGAAGCTTTCTTAAAATGAAGTGGTTACTCTTGGCAGTAATTTATGGCTGGAGCTATTTGATCTTAAACTAAAAAAGGGAAAATTAGGGAAGCAGGATTAAAAGTTGAAACACATTTTAGCTTTAGTAGTCAAGAACTCAAAAGGTGAAAAGCACTTAAATTTATCAGTTGTGTATTGACTAAGTAATCTCCAAGGAAATCCTTAAGCAAGGAGTTCACTGTTCTGACTTTTGGCTTTAAACTTTACCCAACTTCATCAATATTTCCCCAAATTCTAAACTGTACAATGCATGTGGGCCTCTATTAAGATCTATGAGAAACTTCTTTGCATGTGGTGTAGAAATAATCACACTAAATCTTAACAACTATATTTGCTTGTATATTCAATTATGTAGCACATAGAATAGAAAAGCATGAAGGTATCACATTAATTCCCTCTCTGCAAAACAAGAGACATGTGCCAGTTCAAGTGATCTATCAAAGAAAGTATAAAGAATTGAGTACCAAAATACATGAATATGTAGAGACAATACTACAGTCTTTAAGACTTGAGATTGTTCAGCATGTTTTAATAACAGAGAAAAAAGTATAAGAGAATTTAAGAATATGCATAGAAAAAATATAAATGTGTGAAAATAAAAATACTTGAGTAACTACTCATGACATGAATTGCTAAAAAGCCCTGTGCTAAAGAGAGAACCCACTTGATCTATTATGAGGGCGTCAATCAATAAGCACCATGTAATACACAATCTACTTGAGACTTTTTTTATGTATTAACCAATATTTTGACTAGTTTGATAAGTTTTTTTACTTTCTATTGAAGAATAATATACATGTAGAAAAATGCATACACTAAAATTGTAAAGCTCATGTATTTGCATGATGCAAACACAGCAAGCACTCACACACAGATCAAGAAATAAAAATTATATGCATTCTAGAAACCAGCCAGTTGTCTTATATCTATGATTATCTCAGACATGCCATCAAGAGAAGAAAATTTCCTATATAACTTACCTTGTTGCAACAATGAGAAAAAGACTAATTCAAGTCAATATTTAATAATTAAATGAGAAGCAGAAATATAATGTAGTATGACCACAAAGATATTATGAACCATGGAGTCTCTATTCTGAAACCCCAATAATGAAACAGATGAGGAAAATCTGTTAATATTTTGGCACACCTGGATTTCACTACAATACATTCTGCTCCAATATGAAATTGCCTTTCATATTGCCTCTCAAATTGCCTTTCATATTGCTCCAATATGAAATCTCTTAAATTCTACATTTTTCCATAAAAGCAAAAGAGAGTTAAAATTAAAAGAGAAATGATAAGGATTCAATAGTGTAGGTGACATGGTGAGGGTCTCAATGAGGAAAAGGACATATCATGAAAATGTCCTCCAATAAGCTTCTGAAAAGATGTACAAAACGACCTAAAGACCTAGCAAACAGCACATGACATATGAATTTCAAAAGATAATGGTTTAGCTACTCACCCCTATTCTCTGAAGCACAGGATCAGATTCCAGGCCTTGTATCACAGCAAAACATGAAAGAAAAAAAAAGCAAACATAATCTTGGAAAATACTCCACAGTAAAAATAACAAAGCACTAAACTTGGTTCCACTGTCATTATTTAATAGAGGCATGCCATATTTCCTTCTTTCAGCACAACATTAATGAGATTTTCAGACATATCACAGTTGCTTGACCCTTAATTCAATCTTCTAAAGTGTTTCATTTGTTACTTAAGAAATATATCTTATATGTAAGTATCTATCTACAATTAAAGCAAGTCTTGAGTCACTAAGCATACTAAAGGGCATACTGACTCATAAGACAGGATGCTACTGCCCTCTTCGGAGAGATGGAAAAGGCATGCTCACAGGGGTACCATGTTGTCACCGAGGGATTCCCAAATAGAGCCAGGCTCTGAGAGTCTTATTTGTCCTACTGGAGGGCCGCACATCTGGACCTCAGATTGACATCTGGAATGAGTCCCTCAGCATCCTCAGACAATTATTCTCATCATCGATCCAAACATGAACCCTCCCAACAAATAAGCATTTCCCCAGCCAGGCTTCTTTTGTGCATGGTTATCTAATGCATCATCAGTGAGAACGGTAAATGTACAGTAGACATTTGTTTAGTATCTGAATAATGGAACTCTCATATACATAGCATGAAAAAACATATGACTGAATTGCTCTAATAAAATTAGATTAAAATCTGGCCAGGCACGGTGGCTCAAGCCTGTAATCCCAGCACTTTGAGAGGCCAAAACGGGTGGATCACGAGGTCAGGAGTTCAAGACCAGCCTGGCCAAGATGGTGAAACCCCGTCACTACTGAAAATACAAAAATTAGCTGGGCGTGGTGGCACGCACCTGTAATCCGAGCTACTGTAATCCGAGGCTGAGGCAGGAAAATTGCTTGAACCCAGGAGGGGGAGGTTGCAGTGAGCCAAAATCACACCACTGCACTCCAGCCTGGGCAACAGAGTGAGACTATGTCTCCAAAAAGAAAAAAATCTATTGGGGAACTTCATAAAAACTCTTTAATCAACTAAAAGTTTAAGGAGTAAGTGAGGTAACAGAATAATATATGGTATGATTACAGTACTAATATGTATAGAAACATCTATGTTATGAATGTGCCAGATAAAGATTTAAAAAAAATATTAGAACATCTGAATTTCACTACAAGATTATTTTCACCCATCATGAACAGTGAAAAAAGGAAATATGTCAATGATTCTCCACAGTTGTTTAGGTCATTTCAAAAAGAGATTTAAACAAAGAGAAGAAACAATAATAAGGAATCCTTGAACAAGGTAGGGACACCCATGGGGAAATATATCTACCAAAAGAATAATCTCCTTTAAGCCTCCGAAATAATGAACTCACAGTCCTTGACGTTCTGACATCACTGCCCACAGAACACACAAAGAATTTCAAAAGTACCGAAGCGGCTGCTCACCTCTTTTCCCTGAAGTTTCCTTGAAGTTGTTTCAGCTTTTAACCTGCAGCAAAATATCACATAGAAAATAAATCAGATCAGAGAATGCTCTAAATTAATAAAAAATACAGCACAGGATTGGTTCCACTATAATTTCTTATCATACAGGCATCTCAGCCCTCTACTCCTTGCTACAAACATCAGCATTGCTTGATCTCATCACCTTCGTCATTTCATTTATAAATTTGTTTCCTCCTTGAATTCTTTACTCTGAAAATAGCCAATTTCCTCTCTACCAGGCCATCCAAGTGACACAGTAGTTGTATCTTGAATGGGAAATGCTAAAGTTGTGGACTATCAATAAAGATTTTATGAAAATACACTGTGATGTGAAAAATGAAAGACACATGATAGTGGTACTGTGAGATAATTGAGGAGTCCACCAGTTGGGCCTGCTCTGAATGTGTTATTTATCCGGTTGCAATAGAACAGATGGCCATTCATTCAGCCACACCTCAGCATCTCAGATACTTGTGCTTATCCTTGATCCAGACAAGTCTACTACCAATGAGTAAACATTCCTCACACCACACTGATGCTCCTAACAGTGTATCTCCTGCATTCAGCTTTATAGCAGAAAGCAGCACAGGCAGATGTCTGACTTGACTTTAGTGAAACTGGCTTTCACGACAGCTCCAGAAGCTTCTCAGAACCCTTTGGTCTAAGCAAAATGTGAAGTGATATTTCAGTGGGATGGCTGCCAATGCTGATATATCTACTGAATATGATAGAAATAAAAAGTCAGGAGTTAACTGTGAACTTGGATTATATCATTTAAAAGATTATGAAAGTATGTTAGGATCTATTTGACAGCAGCATACAACATGATATTCCTTCCACCTGACAGATGTATATTCCTTATCCAGGGTAGAAGACTAGCATACAAATGTCACTATATTGTGACAAAGTAGAAATAAGACAACTAAACACAGGAGGAGGAAAGAAAAACAGGAAAACCGAAAGCACGTTGCATGAGCAATAGGGGAGTGTTGAAGAACGTCGCCTAAACTGATAAATCATAAGTTAAAGATTAACTAGGAAAACACAGAACTAACAGAATTAAGAGAGGTACAAAAGTAAACACTCCAACAAAAATAAAAACTCTCCTAAGTATGAATAAATAAATAGGCAAGCAAAGACTACAACGTGACAAAACAGCGTATCAAATATAAAGAAAATACAAACAAAATAAATATCAGTCATGGCTACACACACACACACACACACACACACACACACACGTGAGTGGACTCCACACACCCACTAGAAGAAAAATATTTTCAGCAGGCTCACAAAATTAAACATAATATGTTTTCTATGAGAGATGCATCTAAACAAATGGATTCTAAAAGACTGAAAATAAAGGGATGGGCGAAAGTATATCAGGCATATGAAAACAAAAAGAGATAGGAGTAATCTTTTTTTTTCATGCCAATCACATGCAAGAGTAGTGATTCTTATATTACACAATGTATTCAAGTCCCACAGTGTTAACCAAGACAAAGAAGGCCACGTTTTTTATGCTAAAGGATATAATACACATGAAGATTTGACCCTTATGGAGACTTATATACCAAATAACATAATAACCACCTTTATGAATAAAAAACTACATGAGATGTATGAGATGTAAGGAGACCAGACATAGATGATCCCATAATAGAAAACTATAATACACCATTATCAGAAAAAGACAGATCAAGTGGGCAAAAATGGCAACATAAAAATAGTGTAGATTTTATGGCTATATATTAAACTTGACAGATAATAGAAGATATGTATTGTTCTTAAGTGCCCATGGCATAGTCAGAAAAACTGATTATATATTAGGTTGGAAAGAAAAATTAGTAACTCAAGAAATATTCAAAACTGCACTATCTGATCACAATGCAAAAAAATAGACTTTACTAACAATAACATAAAGGCTCTTTCACCAAGAAATTTTAAAAATATCCTATTAACTCCTGAGTAAAAGGAAAAATATAAACAGAAAATACATATGTTTAAATATGTAAACACATATTTTGTATGTAAATGTTTTTGTATGCAAATATATATTTACATATATTTTAAAATATACAACATATGAGAATCTGTAATATGCATTTAAAGGCAGTTCTAGAGGAAAATTCATTGCACTAAACGTTTTTGTTATTTTTAAAAATGAAAAAGTAGATGAATGAAAGAATTCAATTTTCATCTTAAAACACTAAAAAAGAGCAAAAATAAAAGAAAGTACAAGAAAGAAAGGAATAAGGATCAAAGCAGAAATCAATGAAGATAATATTTTAAAAACCATAGATGTAATTAATAATTGAGAAGCCTGTGGTTTTTAAAAAATATTAACTACACAGGCACTCTACTAGCGAACTTTATCAAAAAAAGGAGAAAACACATATATACAAAATAATGCTTCATAAGCACTTGAACATAATGTGCATTCTGCTATTGTTGGGTGTTGCGTTCTACATATGCCAGTGGAGTCAAGTTGGTTAATAGTGTTCTTACATCCACCGTTACTGATAATCTTATCCATGTTCAATCACGTACTAAGAAAGGAGCATTGAGATTTCAAGCTATAGTTGGGAATGGTCAAATTTTTCATTTCATTTCAAAAGCCTATGTTGGAAACGTAACCCTCAATGCAACAGTGTTTAATAAAGCAACATTTAAAAGGTGATTAGGCTGTGAGAGCTCTGCCCTCATCAATGGATTAATGCTGTTATTTCAGGGGTGGGTTCCTATAAAAGAAGATATTTGTCCCATCCATATCCTCTCTTTGCCCTTCTACCATAGGATGACACAGTGAGAAGGCCCTCATCATATGCCAGCCCCTTGATCTTTCCAGCCTCCAGAAATGTGAGCCAATAAATTTCCACCATTACAAATACCCAGTCTGCAGTATTCTGTTACATCAGAGCAAAATGGACTGACACAGAAAACTGGTAACATAAATGCAGTATCTTTTGTATCTAGATATCCAGTTGTCCTAGCAACATTTGTTGAAAAAACTGTTCTTTCCCATCACAGAGAGGACAATGCCCAGATAACATGCCTTCTCGGAGTGCAGGAATCATAAGGTTTGAAAGCCGGTGCAGGAATCCAGGATGCTAATGCCCCTATTTCAATATGAGGGAAGTCTAGGTCTCACGCTGTGTGAATCAAAAGCATTGTTCAAATCTTGTTGACTAAAAGTAATTGGTTAAGTAAACAGCAATATCCATAGTGATCTGGGAATACACCATTCAGTAGAACTCAAGAATGGGCAGGTCAACTTGGTATTTTTCAGGATTTGAGTCTCTGATATGGGTGAAATGAGATAGAACACTTCGCCACTGATTTTAAAGACTTCAGAAAGGTTAGAAATCTTTTGTAAACCAGCACAGTGATCAAATATATCATAGAAAAAAAAAAGCTGCATTTTATTTGGGGAAAGAGATATTAAACCTGGAGACTTTATCCAGCCTGGGAATCTCTGCCTTTTAATTTACATATTTACTCTATTCACATGTAATTTTATTATTGATATA
Source organism: Pongo abelii (assembly GCF_028885655.2). Classification (NCBI taxonomy): domain Eukaryota; kingdom Metazoa; phylum Chordata; class Mammalia; order Primates; family Hominidae; genus Pongo; species Pongo abelii. The sequence goes on along the minus strand of NC_072001.2, from coordinate 21,566,868 downwards.
GTTGAGTTTATTATGTCATTCTTCTTCTTCTCCTGTATGTCTCATGTGTTTTTGTTCCTCTATTCCTCTTTACTTCTTTCTTTTTCATTAACTAATTATTTTATAATGTAGCATTTAAACTTCCTTAATAATTTTTTTCACTATGTTTTTTGAATTTTTTTCAGTGGTTGCTCTAGGGTTTACTGCATATATCTTAACTCACCCAAATAAGTTTCTAATTTACACTAGCTTAATTTCAGTCTTATACAGAAATGTTACACCTATATAGCTCTATTCCCTTTTTGCCATCTATTGTGGTATTATTATACATATTACCTTTATTGATGCTATAAGCCAAGAAAGACATTATAATAAATATTAATCTACCATCTGTAGTCATTTCCTTAGTCCTGTATTGCTTTGCATCCACCTATCTTCTTTGGCAAATATATTATACTTTTATATGTTATAGACCCCAAAATACATTATATACATATTATTTTATAGAATTTATTTTAAAATCACTTAAGAGAAAATTACATTTCTACTGTCTTTTATATTTATATAATTACCTTTACAAGCATTTTACTTCTTTATATTGATTTGAATAACTACCTAGGCTCACTTGCTTTCAGCTTGAATAACTTCTTTAAGTATTTAGAGAACTCTTTTCAGGGGGTTTTGAGAGCAGTAGATTCTCCAACTTTTTTTTTTTTAATTGAGGAAGTCTTTATTTTGCCTTCATTTTTGAAACACAGCTTTGCCAGGTACAGAATTCTTAGATGACAGGTTCTTTTTTCTTTGAGCATTTTTAATATGTTATCCTTTTGCTTCTGGCCTCCATTGCTTCTGCTGAAGTCAGCTGTTAGTCTTCCTGGGGTTCCCTTGTAAATAACAAATCATTTTTCTCACACTGCTTTCAAGACTTTCTTCTTGTTTTTGACTTTCAGAAATCTTACTGTGATGTTTCCATTCTTCAATCTCTGCATTTACTCATTGGAATTCATTGAGCTTCCTGGATATGTAGGTTATTGTTTTTCCACAAATATGGGAAGTTTTCAGCCATTATTTCTTTGAATATTTTTTCTGATCGTTTGTATCTCCCCTGCCTGTCTGGTACTCCCATATGTGTATGCTTGTATGCTTAATGATGTTCCACATTCTCTGAGACTCTCTTTGTTTTTCTTTATTCTTTATGTTTTCTGTTCTTTTGAACATAATCTCTATTGTTCTATCTTCAAGTTTACTTCTTGTTTCTTCTGCCAGTTCAAATCTACTATTGAGCCCTTCTAATAAATTTTAAAATTTTAGTTATTGTACTTTTGAACTCCAGAATTTTCATTTGGTTCTTTTTAATAATTTCTATCTTTTTATTGGTATTCACTGTTTTGTGTGACATTGTCATCATACCTTCCTTTACTTTTTTTTTTTTTTTGAGACAGAATCTCACTTTGTCACCCTTGCTGGAGTGCAGTGGTGTGACCTCAGCTCACTGCAGCCTCTGCTTCCTGGGTTCAAGTGATTCTTGTGCCTCAGCCTCCTGAGTAGCTGGGACTACAAGTGTGAGAAACCATGCCCAGCTAATTTTTCTATTTTTAGTAGAGACAGGGTCTCGCCACGTTGGCCAGGCTGGTCTGGAACTCCAGCCAGTGAATAGTGCTGCTATGAACATTCACGTACATGTATTCATTTGAACATTTGTATTCAATTCCTTCGAGTGTGTACTTTGGGGCAGAATTGTTGGGTTATATGGTCATTTTATCTTTAACTTTTTGAGGAACTGCCAAAATATTTTCCACTAAATCATGAGGAAAGAATTGACAAGTGGTCTTCTAGAAGCTAATAGAAACAGGTGAGAGACACTATATCCCAAATATATTTCTTTATCTTAAGCTCAAACTAGAATACCCCAGAAAAGATATGGGCCAGCAAGTCTAGTTTTCATGTCGTCTCATGTCCTCAAGACAACATAAGGTCTCATTGTTGAAACAAGCCATGGAACTCCACAATCATATATTCACTTTGTCTGAAAACACCTACCAGAGTGGCATCCTTAAATCTTGGTTGAAAGTTCACAGGAGACCAAACAGATATCTGGGTGTGTCAGCTGTGCTGGTGCCAACAAGCCAAAGAGTACTCTTCCTCAATCATCCCTATCTAAGCGGAGGAGGATAAGACCGTAGATCAAGATGACAGATATTACTTCCTGCATATATGGCTTATGCATGCTATTTCTTAACGAAGAGATATGATTAGTACTGGAAAAAGTGATCCATTAGATAGGCTATAGGCCATTTATTCATCAAACAGAATAAACACTAACTATACAGTTCTCTTGAATTTGGATAATATCTCAGGTAGTTTAATGCAGAAATAAGACCTTCAATTGCTCACTCTTGTTTACATATTCAAGGAAGCCATCTTGAATTTGGATAATATCTCAGGTAGTTTAATGCAGAAATAAGACCTTCAATTGATCAGTCTTGTTTACATATTCAAGGAAGCCATATCAATAACAATTGGCATGAACATGTTGCTTGCACTCCATCATATAATGATCATACTGGAGCCAGGTGAAACTCAGATTTTAGAAAACAGACATCATACTACTCATACTTGTATTTAATTTAATGAATGATGGGATATGTATATATCAGAATTAGAACATGTAGCCATAATGCCATAGTCTTTATGTTGTGAGTCATCATCAATAAACCACAAACATTGTAAAAACATAGCAACCTGACATACATAAATTAGAAGTTAATATGTTAACTTTTTTTTTTGAGTATTGTATATTTTATTTTCATGAAAAATATATAATAAACCACCATGTAACTCCCTGTCTCTGTGGCCGGGCATGCCCTGGACATTTCATAGAAATGGGATCACACACGGCATGTCCTCTGTGTCTGGCGTGTCTCATTGAGCCTGGCGTCCTCAAGGTGCGTCCACGCCGTGGCCTGAGTCAGAGCTTCTTCCTTTTCGTGGCTGGGTTGTGTTCCAGTGCAAGGAGGGCCGCGCTACGTCTCCTCTGCTGACGGCCATCTGGGCTGTAGCCACCGTCTGGCTGCTGGAGTCTGCGGCTGTGTTTGCACACGGGCTTCTGCGCGGCCGTGGGTTTCCACTCCACCTGGGTACGTAGCTGGGAGTGGTCTTGCTGGGTCGGATGGGAGCTCTGTGTGTGTCTTTGAGGAGCCTCCAGGCCGTCTCCACAGTGGCTGCACCGAGTCATCCTCCACCTGCCGCTCCCAGGGATCTGAGTCCTACACACCCACCCCAGCGCTTCTGTGAGCTTTTGTTTTTGTTTTGAGACAGAGTCTGGCTCTGTCGCCCAGGCTGGAGCACAGTGGTACGATCTCAGCTCACTGTAACTTATCTCCCAGGCTCAAGCAATCCTCTTGCCTCAGCCTCCTGAGTAGCTGGGACCACAGGAGACCCCCATGTCTGGCTAATTTTTTTTTTTTTGGTAGAGATGGGATCTTGCTATGTTGCCTAGGCTGGTCTCAAACTCCTGGGCTCAAACAGTCCTCCCTCCTCGGCCTCCCAAAGTGCTGGGATTATAGGTGTGAGCTGTGGTGACCCCACTTCTGTGTTTCTGGGCACAGCCATGCTGGGGGTGTGCTTTTTTTGTTGTTGTTGTTGTTGACAGAGTCTCACTTTTTTGCCCAGGCTGGAGTGCAGTGGCATGATCTTGGCTCACTGCAACCTCTGCCTCCCAGGTTCATGCAATTCTCTGCTTCAGCCTCCTGAGTAGCTGGGACTACAGGCACCCGCCACCACATCTGGCTAATTTTTGTATTTTTAGCAGACACGGGGTTTCACCATCTTGGCCAGGATGGTCTTGAACTCCTGACCCCAGGTGATCCGCCTGCCTCGGCCTCCCAAAGTGTTGGGATTACAGGCGTGAGCCACCGCGCCTGGCCAGGGTGTGCTTTTAATTCGCATTTTTTGGCTGACTCCTGGTTTATTTTTGGATGCGAGTTTTCTCCACTGGACTGGGTCAGGGGTGCAGTGCTGTGTTGATGCTGGACACGAGGGAGGTGGCCGGAGACACTGATGTGGCCGAGTGGCCGTGGCTGAAGAAGGGACGGCAGTCGGTGCCCCTCACCCCTGCTTAGCGGCCAGCGGATTTCTGGAGCTACCGACCCTCCTTACTGCCCAAGCATCCAGAAACACCCACGCATGGCTAACCTAGTTTCTCTAAACCAGACCCATATTAAAATTTAACTTCCTTCCTGGGCGTTTTGGGGAGGAATCTCCTCATGTGCCCTGGGTGAGGGATCTGTGAGACGTAGTCCCCCACCCCCCACCGCAGCTCATCTCTCTTCCAGCACAGGGACTGGGCGCCGTGCCGCTTCGCGGGCACCCCCTAGTTCCAGACAGCACCTCCACGCCTCAACACTGGGGCCCCTCCCAGGCTCCACTGTCCTGGGATCCCCCACTGAGGCCCCGCTCCTGGGACCACCCACCAGCAGGGCCTTCTGGAGAAACGGACAGCAATGGCCTGGAGCATAGGCTGCTGGGCCCTGCCTGCGAGGCTCCTCAGCATGGGCTGGACTCGGGGTGATGCACGCACCCCAGCCAGGAGGGATACCTGAGGCAGCTCCACCCAACGCCTCTGTGTGGGGGAACAAGCAGCAGCTCTGACCGCTGAGCGGGGCTCAAGTCCTCCACCCGCCACCGCCAGGTTCTGGCCACAGGGACCGCCCCATGCACACCCCTCCACAGCCACGAGAGCCACGGGAACAGCCCCCCGACAGCGAGAATGCCACAACCGCGACGGCCGGGGCTGGAGTCACACTGGGCTGTCCCGGTCACAGCCCGTCCATCCATCTGTCCTTCCACTGCGGCTGCCAACGGGATGGACAGGGGGACTTCCGCAGAGGACCACCGTGGGGGGGGGCGACGCATCCACAGGAGAGAAAACTGGAGCCCGGCGCCTCTCCTCTGCCCACGCCCCGCCGCACACCTGGATGAGCCACCAGCACGGGGACATTCTCCTTCTTCTGGAAACCCTCTCAGCATCCACAGGAAGGGGGCGCTGAAATGTCCGTGCCTGCATTTTGTTTTGTTTTGTTTTGAGACAGTCTCGCTCTGTCACCCAGGCTGGAGTGTAGTGGCGCGATCTCGGCTTACTGCAGCCTCCGCCTCCCGGGTTCAAGTGATTCTCCTACCTCAGCCTCCCAGGTAGCTGTGATTAGAGGCATGTGCCACCATGCCCGGCTAATTTTTGATATTTCTGGTAGGGACAAGGTTTCGCCACGTTGGCCAGGCTGGTCTCAAACTCCCGACCTCAAGTGATCCACCTACCTTAGCCTCCCAAAGTGCTGGGATTACAGGTGTGAGCGACCACGCCCTGACTACTGTTAGATTTTCCATCCCACAAGAAAGCAAAACCACATGCGTGTACACAGACACACACACGGAGACCCCAGGCACAGGCACACGGGGGACACAGCAGCGTGTCAGAGCCAGGTGTGAGATCCAGCACGGCAAACATCCCGAGGGGACACTGCCCAGAGGCCCCGCCTGAGGCCAGCCTGCTCGCGCCACACTGCCTGCCTTTCTCGACGAGGGCTGGAGACTGCCCGAGAGGCAGCGTCCTGGAGACACAGGCCTCAGCTCTCCCCTGCCAGAAAGCGGCGGGACGTGTGGACCATCTCGGGTGAGTGCATGCAGAAGCTGGGTAGGGAGGGGGAAGGGGCAGGGGCCATCCGGGGGACCTTCCCTGTGGACTGAGGGGGAGAAGGCCCCGGGTCCCGGACGTACCTATCTCCTAAGCAGTAGGACGCCTTTTCTTCCTACACGCCCCTGTGCCGACGCAGACACTCGGCTATGGTAGGGTCAGGACTGGCACCAGGGAGGGCAGGGAAGCTCCGGACCCTACATGGGGCCCTGGACATGGGTGGGGGCTTCTGCCCGCCTGGCTTCCCCCAGGTTATGCCCTTTACAACAGCAGGGAACAAACTCTCACTCCCCAGTTCCGAGAGTCCTGCGGGAGGACTGTGAACCCAAACAGGGGGTTGTGGGAGCCACAATGTGTAGCCAGGGATGTGGGGACCCAGGGTGGCGCTAAAGGTGGGGCGGGTGCTGGGGGACCCAGGGTGGCGCTAAAGGTGGGGCCGGTGCTGGGGGCCGAGCATTAAAGGTGGGGCGGGTGCTGGGGGCTGAGCCGCAGCCTGTAGGGTCCGTGCTACCCTGCGCAGCCAGGTGTCCAGGCAGTTAAGACACCCCGATGCCACGTCAGGAAAAAGACATCACGCCCACCCTCTCTGTGAGCCCCAGAGCTCCGGCCCTTTTCCACACAAGGAAGTGGGGACACTCACAGGCCACGGAGAGGGAGCTGCCAAAACCCTCGTTGAGGACAAGAGGCTGGAGGCCACCAAGCAGAACCTGAAAAGCAAATGTCACCGACTTCACGAGGAAAACAAATCCATCCCTTCTCGCCGTGAGGGTGAAAATATCCTCTATTAGACGGCACGGACAGAGACACGGCCTCACGATGAGCTAAAGGCACTGAGCTGCATGAGTTACACAGCTAGCGGGTACAGCCCGAGTGTCACACCTCAGTTATTAATACAAAAACCAACTCGCACCCTGGGAGATGCAGACCGGGAAGCCACGTGGGGAACTTGGGGAGGGGACGCTCAGGACCCAGAGCCAAAGCTCATAGTCACACTCAATACCAGCTGCTGTGGCCCTGGACAGGGGCGGGGGGGACGGGGGACAGTGCCTGGACGGGGGACAGGGGGATGGGGGGACAGTGCCTGGACGGGGGAACGGAGGACAGTGCCTGGGAGAGCTGGGCTGCTGCAGCCCTGGATGGGGGGACGGGGGACGGGGGACAGTGCCTGGGAGAGCTGAGCTGCTGCGGCCCTGGACGGGGGGACGGGGGACAGTGCCTGGGAGAGCTGAGCTGCTGCGGCCCTGGACGGGGGGACGGGGGACAGTGCCTGGGAGAGCTGAGCTGCTGCGGCCCTGGACGGGGGGATGGGGAGATGGGGGGACGGAGGGGACGGGGGAGATGGGGGGACAGGGGATGGTGCCTGGGAGAGCTGAGCAGCTGCGGCCCTGGATGGGGGGACAGGGGGATGGGGGACAGTGCCTGGGAGAGCTGAGGCCCTCTCGACACCTGGCAGGAGCCGGGCAGCTCTCCTGCCCTGGTGCACCAACCCCACGGCCCCCACTGCTGAGCCCTGCAAGACGGCTCTGCCGGGCTCCTGTTCCCGCAACATACACACTCGGTGCCCAAAAAGGACCATGCGAGGCCCAGCGGCCTCTGCGGACCACCGAGGAGGAAGCCGTGCTCTGAACAGACATCAGGGGCACAGGCTTTGGTGGGGGCAGTGGGAGTCCCAATTGCCCCTCAATTCCAGGCAGGATAGGCAGGTGCCCTATGAGGCTGCGCTGCGCTTCCACGGCCTCCAGACCCGCTCGGGAGAAGCCCCTTACTCAGCCACCGACGTCCCTCAGGTGCCCCATTAGGATGTGGGCATGGCTGTCCAACACTCGCTCGGGAGAAGCCCCTTACTCAGCCACCGACGTCCCTCAGGTGCCCCATTAGGATGTGGGCATGGCGGTCCAACACTCGCTCGGGAGGAACCCCTTGCTCAGCCACCGATGTCCCTCAGGTGTCCCATTAGGATGTGGGCAGCGCCGTCGTCAGGACGCGTCCCAACACCTGGCTTCCGGACAAGACAAGCGCACACCTCCAACCCCTCCCTGCACATGGGGGAAGCACGTGGTGACATGAGGCTGGCTCTGCCGTGTGCCCCGTAGCTCCAGGGGGCCCTAAGCAGTGGTCGTGCCACACACAGCGCCCACGAAGCGCCCACCCCACACACACGGCGCCCGCCGAGCGCCCACCCCACAAACACGGCGCCTGCTGAGCACACACTCCACACACACAGCGCTCACCAAGCGCCCACCCCACACACACAGCGCCCACCGAGCACACACCCCGGTGTTTCCAGGGGAGATCTGGCAGCTGCTCAGATGCGGCCAGACACCCTCAGAGCCCCCTCTGTGCCCATGTCTGCAGTCACCCAGGGTCCTGCGCACCCTCCAGTCTCTGCCTGTGTGGTGAGCTATGAAAGTGGCCTGGCCTGTGGGGCGCGCCCTGGGCGAGGGGACGTGGGGGACCTGCAGGGGCAAAGGCATCTGCTCGGCTCCCTCAGTGAGGACAAACATGAAGTGGAGACAGAGGCCTGCGCTCACTGTTCCTCCTAACAGCAAACCCAAGGTCTCCCACAGGCCCGGCCACCCAAGCCGCTCGGGGCAGCCCCCTTCTCTCCCAGGCTGCTGTCTGCTCAGCACTTGGTTTGCACGAGTGCCTGGTGCATCCCGGGACTTCTCTCCCCCGGCTCCACTTCTGTCTGTGGTGCCCACGTGACATCCTGGGCACACACTGCTTCTCATCCTTGCGGGCCTCCAGGCTGGGCAAGGCACACTCCTGGGCACAGGGCCACTCGCCTGCTCTCCATCTAGGCTATCCCTCCTGACACGGTGGCCCTCTAGCCTGTGGGGCTGCCTGGAGGGAGGTGGGGCCTGCGTCCAGGTTGCTTTTCTTTCTAGGCGTCCCTGCCTTGCCCTCTCCACAGCCGGGGGCCCCCAGAGGCCCAATCCCACCCACCAATCTCCGGGTGGCACCGTTTAAGCCATGCAGCATCAGGGCGCGACCGTCGAAGGTGGGCGCCACCACCAGCCTTCCCTCTGCAGAATCCCCACCTTCTCCCTCCTTCTCTCTTCCAGGTGAGCCATTGATTGGCTTGGTCACTTCCTTCTGCTAAGAAACCATGAGTGATGTGTGATTGATGAAATGAATTAACCCATCAACCGCCGCCTGGTCAGGTTCATCGAGGCTGATCCCTAAATTCCAGAACGAGCCTCCTGGGGCTCTCCGGGGTGTCCTCCTGGCCCGGAGGCAGAAGCTTCTGGACGGCTGTCTCACAGCCCCCACGGATGCGGGCATGACCCACGGCCCCGTGTCCCGATGCTGGAGTCTGTAACAGCCACCTCCTTAAACACTCTCCCATCCCCAATACTCAGTCCACCCAGATGGGACTGAACACACCCCACCCAGCCCCCCCGTGGAGGGTCAACACCAACCACTGAAGGGGCCAATGCCGCAGGGTGAGCGCCTGTGCTGCAGCCACAGCTGCCGGGCCTGAGTACAGAGTGGCCTCGCCGGCTAGGACGTGTGGTCTTCTTTCTGTTTTTTGAAACAGGATCTAGCTCCATCACCCAGGCTGGAGTGCAGTGGCGCGATCTCGGCTCATTACAACCTCTGCCTCCCGAGTTCAAGCAATTTTCCCGCCTCATCCTCCCAGGTAGCTGGGACCACAGGCATGAGCCACCATGCTTTCTGATCTTGGCTCAGCTACGTGCATTCCGGCTTTTGCAGAGCAAAAAGCACCAAATCCCCATCCCGGCTGCACCTGCACAGATGACAAGCCCCATCCCCTAGAACCTGTGATGTGAGCGCTGCCCTGCTGGGTCTACCCACTGCTGGGTCTAGGGCCCCACTGCTCCTGGCATCCCCCTGGAAGCCTCCCTGTGCAACCCCCAGCCCCTCGTCTGGGTGGTGACCGTCACCTCTCAGGTCCTGGCTCCCACAGGGGCTCTCGGCACCCTTGCCCCATGACCTGGAGGCAGGAGGATGAGAACGGGGTAGGCCCTGCACTCAGGGACCCAACGCCGTTGGGAGCTGGGGTGAAGGCCGGCCCGGGCTGTGTGCCGACTCCGCTCCACCTGGCCACCGAGCAGGCTGCCCCACTGGCGTCTGTTCTGATACAGTGGTCTTGGGTGTTGTGGCCCAGGCAGGCTGGGGCTGCTACTTTCTCTCTGGCCCCCTGGATGAGCACTGGCCTCCCTGTGCCCGGCCTCAGGGCCGGGAGCAAACCCCACTGTGCCCTGCAGAGCTGAGCCACACAGATGCACACCCGGCTTTGCAGATGGAGCCCGGGACTGGGCAGCAGCCTCCTCTGGTGACAGCAGTGGCACGGGGGTCCACTGAGCACTCCCTGCACACTCAGGGCTGGATCGCGCCTCCAAGCATCTCACGACAGCCCCTCTGAGGGGGTCGTGGGCGGACAGCAGAGGGAGGGCCCAGCCACACCCACCCTAAGCCTGACATGGACGGAGAAGCCCCTGCCCTGGGCGCTGCCCCCGCCCTGCGGAGCCTCGCCTCAGCCTGAGCCTCAGTGGGGGACGCTGACCCGCAGCCGGTGGAGGGCAGCCCAGTGGAAAACGGGAGTGCTGCTTGCACACCTGCTGCCCACGGTGGCCGCCAGCCCACGTCCCCCACCTCAGGAGTGGCCCCGACGGTCACCGCCTGCGCCTGAGGCCCTCGCAGCAGCAGCAGGAGTACAGTCAGAGGACAGGCAGGGCCACCACCCTGGGCTGTGTTCCGTGGGCACAGGGCGGGTGCCCAGCTCCCCCTGCCCCCACAAACAAGGGCCACCACCCCAAGACTCAGCAGCTTCTGAGGGTGCAGACCACTCCCCGGAGGCGGTCACCACTCGGTCAGGGCCCAGCACCCATCCATCACCAAGGAGGAAGAGCCCGGCCTCTTCTGGGGCTCTCCGAACCCCAGGGGGTGCCCAACGGAAGCCAGACAAGGCCGGGGCCTGGAAGGAAGAGGGGACGTGAAGGCTGGGCACCCACCATGCCCACGCAGGCCTGGGGGTTGGGGGCCTGCCCTGCCACGCCTGAGGGCCACAGCGAAAAGCAACGATCCCAGGGAGGGACGAAGGGATGCTGATCCCCACCCAGCATCCACCCAACCCACGCAGCCACGATTCCGTCCCAAGGGGCGAGTGCCGACTCCGGGTCACACGCCAAGGAGGCTCCCGGGAGCCAACGAGGGGATTGCAGCCATCCCCACAAGGGGCTGCTCTCTCCCCGTCAGCTCCCATCCCCTTCCCCAGCCCTGGCCTCAGGTCGCTACCTGCCCTGTTCTTCTCGGGGTGCTCCATCTGGTCTGGGCCCAGGGCCAGTTCCCTGGGGAGGGCCCCGCGAGCCCCCTTCTCTGACTGTCTCCACTGAGTGATGTCACAGTCCCTGGGCTGACATCACCACACAGCCTTCAGCCCAGAGCCCAGGGCAAAGCTGAAGGGAGGCCAGGGACCTCACTGGGCTGGGCAGGTGCAGGCCACTCCCGTCCCAGTGCCCTCAGAGGCACCTAGACTCATGTGGACCCAGCCGCAGACCCTTCTGGGCAGCTCTGTCCAGGCCGGCCCTGCCCTCCGACCTGGGGCCGCAGGGGCTGGCCACTGTGGGCTCGGTTCCCTGCCACCGCAATTCATCTGCACCCCAAGGAAAGAGAATGAGGGGTTGCAGTGCCCCAGGACCCACGAGTCCCCGGACACCAGGGCAGCACATACTTCCAGTCCCAGGGCCACAGCAGAGCGGGGCCAGGCCCAGCCCAGTGACGCAGGGCAGACGGAAGGGCGCCCTCCACAATGGAGGGGCGCAGGAGCTGCCGCGGCCAGGACAAACCAACCTCAGGCTGACATAGGCCGGTAATGGGTTTAACGCATCAGGTGCAAAAGAGAAACACCCCACAAATCAGGGAGAGGAGGGAAGCCGCCCACCCCATGGGAGGAAGCTGAGGAGTGAACGCCAGGGACGGGCGGGGCCGGTCCTCAGAGCACTGCAGACATCAGACCAAGGGCAACTGTCATCACCACGAGAAGGCCCCGTCCACGGCAGAAGCCAACCTCACCACGCCGACTGCACCAGAGACGCCCACGAGGAAAGCCGGCCTCCGAGAACGCAGCTGAGCCGTCACAGGTCGCCATCAGCAAAGGCAAGGATCCAGGTAAAGAACACAGGAGGGCCACGAGCGAACGCGGCACAGCGGCCAGGACCGGACCCTGACTGGGGGGGAGGCGGCAAGGCTGCACAATGGTAGCTGGGACCAGACCCTGTTGGGGGGATGGGGGGATGGCGAGGCTGCTCAGGGACCCCGTCCTACAGGTCAGCCTCGCCCTGGTGATGGCACAGACCACAGGTGAGGGCCACGGGCAGAACTGACCAGGGAAAAGCTGGCACTCACCCAGCACCGGACACACATGGCAAACGCCACCGGCAGCCTTGGCGGAGGGCACTGTCCCTGCAACTAGTTCACATAAGGGCAATTTTCCCAAAATTCAGATTATGCAAAGGGAGGCAAGGCTGCCATGGACTCCAGAGCCTCAGATGCCATCAACAAAAGCAAAGTGGACACATGTGCATCAAATCCATCACAAAGACGGCCTTCGAGACTCTGGGGGAAGTGAGAACACCCCCACCCAGGCCCCCACGGCGCACAGGCCCCCATAGCAACCCTGCTCCACCTCAGCAGCCTCAGCTCTGGTTCCTGCACCCTGGCCCGGGGGCAGAGGTGACCTGGTCTTGCCAGGGGGGCAGGGGTCCCCGGCCTCAAGTGGTGCCACAGACAGCGGGGGGAGCATGCAGGCAGAGTCAGGCACCCCACCAGGAAAGAAAGCTCCCACGGCAGGTCCCGGGGGCAAGTGGGACCCGGGGTGGCTCCCATCGGAATCCTGCTACGTCTGAGAGGACACGGGTCCTTCCAGAAGCGTAACCATGAACAGCCGTGGAAAACCTGGGTGGGCTGCGTTTCTACATTGCCTTTTTTTGTTTTTTTTTTCAGACGGAGTCTCGCTCTGCCACCCAGACTGGAGTGCCTTTTCCGCTCATCGTGTGGGAGCCGCCGGGCGACGTCCCGCCCCGGTTTCCCTCCACCCGAAGGCAGTCACCTCGGTTGCCAGCTCCTGCCTCTGTGATGATCCCCACGAGGGGTGCAGAGTGAAGGGCACAGCGGGGTTCGGCCTAATTCCCTGGGGAGCCCCAGGCGAGAGGGTTTGGTCCTGGGGAGCTGCCCAGGTTAATATGTTAACTTCTATATTTAGACCAAATGAGTATCACATCTTACAGATGATACCAATAATCACAAAACTTGTCAACATTATATCAATGCAATTTTAGTAAAAAATAAAGTTTCCCTATTGTAGATCCTGTCAAGTATGCTAGTCACTCATTGAGAAGAAAAATGCATAATAACAATCATGTTGCCTGAAGGAATGGCCCTGACTGTCATTCACATAAGTGTCCATAAAGTTCTTATTTACCATTGGCATTATTCACAGCACACACTTTCATCACAATGAAAACGAAGCCAAATGTACTTGGGAAAGAAAAGTCAGGCACCAGATTGCTCATCAGTTTATCTAATTTCAAGTTTCATGGGCAAACACATATTATTGAAACTCACATTTTTACCCCAATTGCAAGGACCCTTCAGTCATAAAGATTCATCAATGATCAAAACATATCCTAGCACTGTTAAAATATTATACTAACATTACAGGAAATTTTGTCTGTATATTTAGACCATGATAACTGTAGCGCATTGAGCAAAATTCCAATGTATCATATTTCTCAACCCTGAAAACAATCAATCATAGGAAAAAAGTAAGGATTTTCTCATGAGGATTGCATCACATGTGTCAGTCAATCATTGAGAAGAAAACCCTATCATGATATTCATGTTGTCTGAATGAATAATCTAATTATTATAGAGCTCAGTCTTCACTAGTTCAATTATCTATTTGGAATTTTTCAGTCAGCAAAGGCAGCCTCTCACCTCCACTCAATAGAATAGTGCCAGTAGGACTTACTAAATCATCCAGTGAGAGAAAAAGAGCAAGGGTCTTAGTGCCAAATATTCAAGAAAATTAGGAATTGTAGGAAACTTAAATAGCACTTAAAGAATCAGAATTTATAGTTTACTTAGAAGCACACAGATAGAAATGTGCAAAACAAGTTTCACAGAAAGATTCCATTGCCAGAATCCCAAAATAAAATCCCCAATGGAAGGAAACTAAGAAATCCAAACTTCTTGTCTCACAATTGTTACCTAGGCTGGGCCTCAGCGTAATCCAACTGAGCTTAATTTTTATGTCATCACTTCTCTTCAAGGTAACATCTCATCATTGACCCAGCCCATGGCACTCATATGCCTATGCACACTTAGATCAAATATGCTTACCAGAGATGGTTTCCTTAAACACTGGTGGTAAAGTGGACTGGATGCCACATTTTCAGTGCCAGGCAGTTGAGTGGTGTCAGTTTCTCCCTGAACAATAGGGTAAAAGGTTTTCTTCCTCCACAGTCTTCTCTGTAAAAGACAAGAGTAGGCTATAGTCAAAGGGTAGGATTACATCTCTTATATATGCATGACTCCTAATTGCTGTTCCTAATTTCTACAAGACTGAGATGTGTGATACTCCAAATACGACCCATTACTTAAACTGTGGTAGACCACTGATTCCCCGTGTACAGTAAGGGCCGAGCACATAGGTATCATGTCTTTTGACGACCTGGTAAGGGATGATTTCCCTGCAGAAATAAAAGCTTCTTATCCTCTTCATATCAGTAACAACTGGCACCATACATAGTGTATGCATTTCTTTATAACAAATCTAATGACACCTGAGTGAGACTCAGGATAAGGAAATGAGATTTCAGACTACCTGTATTGTATTCAATTTCAATCAAGGTTAACCTATAGCTGAATCTCAAGCCATTCCCTAAAATTGCCAAAGTCTTTTAGTTGTGAGTAGTGCCTCAATGATCCACAAACATCATAACACCATATACAGCAACTCAAAAAATAAAATAATAGAAATGGATGGTCTATTTGTGCAATCACTAAAGAGTTGATTGCAATGAATTACCAAATGTCTCATCTTTAAATCAAAGTACGCTCAGGTTAAAAAAAAAAAAAAAAAGGAGTTTTAATGAGGACCCCATTAGACCAGTCACTCATTGGAAAGAATGGACCATTGCTCACTAATTTTGTATGAACAGGTAAATGTAATCATTTTGAAGGCCAATGTTTAATATTCAAATGGTCCACTTGGAATTTTTTAATTACAAAAGACAGAACTCATATATATAATCCATGTAATGACACACCTCTTGCTGGATGAACATTCTGAAGCACACCATGAGGAAAAAATAAACCAAGATATTCTCTCTAATAATGTATGAGTATTAAGAATAAAGACAAGATAAAAGAATTTTAAAAGTTCCTTTAGAAGTAGATAGAGGCAAATGATGCAGGATTCCCCAAAGGGTTTCTTCCTACCAAGCTGAAAATGGAATACCCCATATCCCCCAAATCTAATGACTTCTCACACCTTCTTGCAAGGATTGGCACTATTTTGAGCCTCAGCTTAATCCTATTGAACATGATTTTTACATTATTACGTCTCCTGAAGATACTCTTTATACATATAGTTACGTTGTCTTATAAACCCTTACCAGAATAGCATCCTTAAACAACGGATCAGTTAAATTCACTGCACCATGCCTGTGTGGTAGCACTTGCCTCTGTGGCAACACCAGAGGGTGCTCTTCTCAGCAGTCTTTATCTACAGGCACAGGAACGGGACCATAGTTCAAAATCAGACATAAATTGTTCCTGTGTATATGGCTTACACAGGCTATTTCTTGGTGGAGAGATTTGGTCCATACTACCACAAAAAGACATATTACTAAGGCTCTAGACCACTGACTCATCAACATCATAAGGACAAGGTATGCCAGGCTTTTGACACTGAGTAATCTGCTATATTATCATATATCATACTATAGAGATGGTAAACATGACTGAACATATTCCAACATTATTTTAATACAATTTCAGTAAAAAGTGAACATTTTTTGAAAGAATTCCATCAAGTAAGCCAGTCACTCATTGAAAATAAAAACCCACAGTGAGAGCCATGATTCTAAATTTGTGAACCCAGTCATTTCAAAGTCCATATTAGGAATAAGTGTCACCATTTCTAACATGTGCTTTCATTATTCTGAAAATAGTGGGGTCACATGTGTGAAAGGAAAATAAAAACTTGGGACCCCAATTTACTATGCCAAAAGAAAAAAAAATAAGCTGAAAGCTGAGTCATGCAAGAATTTCCTTTTGTTCTTAAGCAGATAGCTACAGATTAAAGGTTAAAGATCTCCACAGGTAGCTACTCTGTGTTCACCTTATCTTATGTAAAGTGCTGATTTACTGAGCGTGAGATGAATGCATTATTGACCATTCCCCTACCTGCTCCTTTTGTCTTGGAACATATGGATTATCATACCCTCCCTTTTTCCCCTCCAGCCCACTTTTCCCCTTTCAACAATGAAGCCCTCAAAATCGTCTTTGGAGAAAGACATAGATCCCAGACAGTTTCTGTGATTTTGGGTTTATTTCTTCTGAGCATGTCCTTAACTTTGGCAAAATCAACTTCTAAATAAACTTCTAAATCTCAGATACTTTTTGATTTACACATGATAGGAACTGAAATTTGGGTATCAATTTGGTGATCAAATTACTAAATATTTAAGTTTCATAGGCAAAGTACATACTGATTCTCACATTCTCCTCTCCGTTACCAGGGTCTCTTCCATTACCATGGTCTCACAGTTACAGTGAAACACTGTTAGAGCCCCACAATAATAATATAAAAAAATTTTGTCTAGTCAACATGTATCTACAGCCAAATGTATATTAAATATTGGACTAGGTAACAGTGAATTTAAAAAATCTTCAATATTGAATTGTATGAAGTTCAGATAAAAAGTAAAGATTTTGTCATGAGGATTATATCATAAAGGAAAACTCATATTGAAATTCAGATTACCTGAAGGTGTAAAACTAATTCCCTTAGGTGGGAGTCTTCTGTAGCTCAATATTCTAGATAGAATATACACGTCGGTAAAGGAAGCTACTAATCTTTTATAATAGAATGGCACATCTCTTGGCAGCATGTCTTACTGAAACACACAATAAGAGAAAAAGCCAAAGAATGAGACCTGAATATACGATACTATTAGAAATTGCAAGCTTATAGGCTGAGAATTTTCTGTTCATTTATAGGCGCACTGATACAGTTGGGCAAACAAGTTACCCATAAAGATTTTGTTATTTCAAGTTCAAAATAAAATTCCCCTTGAAGGCAAATAAGAAGTCACTGTTATCTGTTCCAGCATTTTCATCTAGGCAGGCTGAGCCTAGCATAATCCTATTGAGTGTAATTTTAAGGCATTATTTCTCACCAAGACATTAGAAGGTTTCATTATTGATGAAAGACATGGTACTCCCTATGCACACTTGAGAAGGCTTCCTGAAGCTCTGATGCTAGGATGCATTGGTGTCAAGAGCATTTTCATTACAGGACACCTGGGTGCTGTCAACTGTCCCAGTCGCAGCAGGCCAAAGAGTGCTCTTCTTCCATATCATCATCTAAGGGGCAGATGTAGAGCAAATGTCAAAGGGAGAACTACACCTCACCTGTGTATATGAGTCATGCATGGTTTTTGTTAATTGAGCAATATTGACAATACTGAAAAAAGACCCATTATAAAGGTTTTAGTCCACTGGTTCACAAAATATAATAAGGACAAATCATACAGGTCACTTGGCTTTGGAGAAGCACTTCAGTGGTTTTATGCAGAAACAAAGCATCCCATTGATCATCGCTTTATATATTCAAGGAAGCTGTATCAGTAACAATTGGCATGGTTTACTGTATATGAGCTTTCATAAAATACAGACACGCTGGAAGCCACTTGAATCTCAGGATCTAGAAATCAGTTATCAGGGCACATGGAGTTGTATTCATTTACACGCATCTTGGCCAAAATGCCCAGTTTTCATATTGTGAACCCTCAACAAATAACCCACAAACATCACAAAATGGAATAACATGAAAATATTATAATAGGTAGAGGTGAAGGCCAGGCGCGAGGGCTCAAGCCTGTAATCCCAGCACTTTGGGAGGCGGAGGTGGGCAGATCACAAGGTCAGGAGTTCAAGAACAGCCTGACCAACATGGTGAAACCACGTCTCTACTAAAAATACAAAAAATTAGCCAGGCATGGTAGCACGTGCCTGTAATCCCAGCTACTCAGGAGGCTGAGGCAGGAGAATCTCTTGAACCTGGGAGGCAGAGGCTGCAACGAGCTGAGATCGTGCCACTGCACTCCAGCCTGGGCAACCGAGCGAGACTACGTCTCAAAAAAAAAAAAAAAATGTGGAGGTGAATCTGTGTCTACTCTTATATGTAAATGAAAAGAATATTACATTGTCTCATCATTATTTCAGTAAAATTTCAATAAAAAGACTTGTTTTAATCATGAGGAAGCCATAAAGAATGTCAAGTCACTTACTGAGGAGTAGAATGCACACTGGGACACATATGTCGCCGCTTTGGTGAACCTACTCACCTCAAAGGCCCTTCAGGACCAATTGGAAGCATTCACAGCCTGTATTTTCATTATACTGAAAATGATGAAGTCACTTGATATTTGGAGTTTATAATTCAGATACTAGTTTACCCATCAACTTATTCAGTTCTCTGTTTCATGGGCAAAGCAAATTACTTATGTTACGTATTTGTATCCACTGGCATGATATTTCTGTTATGAAAAGTTTACCAGTGAGTAAACTGGCCATACCATTACAATATCTTAAAATTTTTAAGGTAATATAAGAAAAAATTTGATGTAGTCGTATATATGTACCCAAGTGAACATTGCATGTTAGATTGGGCACTATTAATCAAGTGAAACAGAAAATAAATTAAAATGTTCTCAACTTTCAATCCCATCAAATTCAGGTAAAAAGTAAAGATTTTGTCATAGCATCATATCAGATAGGTCAGTCACTCACTGAGAAGAAAATTCATACTGAGATTCAGATTTTTTAAATGAGTAAACATAATAGCCTTAAGAGTGAATCATCACTAGCCCAGTGGTCTATTTCGAATGTATGTGTGACGAAGGCAGTCACTCTGTTCATTAATTCATTGATGAATTTGCAATTCTGAAATTGCAGCACCGAAAGATACAATGAAAGATACAATGAGAGAAGAAGAACCAAGGAATGAGTCCCAAACGTCTCATACTATTAGGAATTATAAATAATGGAAACAATGCTTAAAGGATGAAAATGTGTTGTTTACCCAGAAATGCATACACAGGGTTTGGCAAAGCAAGTTCGCCACAACGGTGTCGTTTCCTCAAGCTCCAAAATTATTCATCTAAAAGAAACAAGGATTTCTAACTTCTTGTCTCAGGTTAGTCACTTATGTTAAGTCTCCACATAATCCTATTCAACATAATTTTTATGTCATCTTCCCTGTTGAAGACAATATAACATCTCAATATTGACCCAAGCCAGGGGGTTAATCTGTGGAGTCATCTCCCCACAAAGGCAGTATCGTAGATATTAGCATGCTTATCAGAGATAGACGAATGTTCTATGGTGGATCGCAGTTGCTACATATTCAGTGCTGGATACCTGGATGGTATAAATTGCCCTGGGTGCAGCAGGCCAAATGGTGCTCTTCCTTTGCTCTTATCTAAGAAGAGAGGACTAGGCCAGGTGTCAAAAAGGAAAACATTATTTCCCATAGTTATATGGCTCATGCATAATGGAGCAAAATGGTCACTACCCCAGAAATAGCCCATTATGTAGTCTATAGACCACAGATTCACCAAACACAAGAAGGACAACATATACAGGTCTCTTGACTTTAGAGAATCACTGGCGTGGTGTCATGCAGAACTGGGATGATGCCACTGATCATCCGTTCTCTATGTAATTGAGGTGGCCATATCAGAAACAATCGCCATGGTCACTTGCCAATTCACACTCATAACATGAAACTTCTAAAGCCGCATAAAACTCAGCTTCCGGAAATCAGATATCAGGCCACTCAGAATTGTATTCGTATTTTATTATTTCTTTTACTTGCTTACTTTGAATTTAATTTGAATTTTCCCCCAGCTTCCGAATGGGAAGAATTATTTATTTAGATCTTTGTTCTTTTTAATGTACATTCAGTGGTATAAATTTCCCAGTAGGCACTGCCTTTGTTGTGTTCTTAAATTTTTGATAAGTTGTGCTTTCAATTCCATTTAGTTTGAAATATTTTAAAAATTTATCTTGAGATTTCTGTCACCTTCAGTTACTTCGGAGTCTGTTGTTTAACCTCCAAGTATTTTCATGTTTTTCAGCTATCTTTTTTTTTAGTGATTTTTTTTACTTTCATTCCATTGTAGTCTGAGAACATACTTCGTATGATTTCTATTCTTTTAAATTTGTTGAGGTGCATTTTCTAGCCCAGAATGTGGTCTATTCTGCTGAATGTTTCATGTGTGTGTGAGAAAATGTGTCATCTGCTGTTGTTGGGTAAAGTGGTCCATAGATGTCAGTTACATATAGTTGGTTGAATCAAGTTTTTGATCATGATTGATCATGTTATGCCCTTACTGATTTTCTGCTTGTTGAACCTGTGCATTTCTGATAGAGGGATGCCAATGCCTCCAACTGTAGGAGTGAATTTATCTATTTCTCTTTGCACTTCTACCAGATTTAGCTTCATGTACTTTGATGCTCTGTTGTTCAGTGCATACACATTAAGGATTGTTATGTCTTCTTAGAAAACTGATCCCTTTATCATTAAGGAATGCCCCTTTTGATCTCTGATAATATTTCTTGTTCTAAAGTCGGTTGTGTCTGAAATTAATACGGCTATTTCACTTTATTTTGATTAATGTTAGCATGCGATATCTTTCTCCATTCCTTTACTGTGAATATATTTGTGCCTTTATAAAGTAGATTTACTTACTTTTTTCTATAGAGATGAGGTCTCATTCTGTCAACCAGGCTAGAGTGCAGTGGCATGATCATAGCTCACTGTAGTCCCAAAATCCTCTGCTCAGGTGACACTCCGCCTTGGCCTCCTAAGGACTACAGGTGCACACCACCATGCCCAGCTATTTAAAGTACATTTCTCATAGACAACATATATTTGGGTCTTGTTCTTAATCCATTGACAATCTCTGTCTTTTAAGCGATGTCTAAAGTGATTATTGATATACTTAGATTAATATATTCAGTAATTGTCAACCTTGTAATTTGTTAGTTTTTTGGTCTTCTACTCTTTTTCTCCTCTCCCTGATTTTAATTGAGCATTGTATAAGATTCTGCTTTTTCATACAAAAAATTAGCCGGGCGTGGTGGCGCACACCTGTAATCCCAGCTACTCGGGAGGCTGAGGCAGGAGAATTGCTTGAACCTGGGAGGTGGAGGTTGTGGTGAGCTGAAATCATGCCATTGCACTCCAGCCCAGGCAACAAGATGAAAACTCCGTCTAAAAAAAAAAAGATTCTGCTTTTTCTTCTTTCTTTTTCTTTTTCTTTTTTTTGGGGGTAGAGATGGGCTCTTATTCGTTGCCAGGCTAGACTTGAACTCCAGGGCTCAAGTGATCTTCCTGTCTCAGCCTCCCAAAGTGCTGGGATTAGAGACATGAGTCACCATGTCTGGCCTGATTCTGCTTTTTCTTCTGTTAGTATATTGATTATACTGCTTTTTTCAAAATCATTTTTAGTGGCTGTGCTGGATATTACATTATACATTTACAACTAATCCAAGTCCTTTTTCAAATTATACTATCCTACTTCATGGGTTAGTCCAAGTAACTTAAGAGTATTTTCTGTCCCTCATGACTTATTTTATATATATATATATATATATACATATATATATATGTATATATATATATGCACACATATTTAATACTTTAAGTTCTAGGGTACATGTGCACAACGTGCAGGTTTGTTACATGTGTATACATGTGCCATGTTGGTGTGCTGCACCCATTAACTTGTCATTTACATTAGGTATATCTCCTAATGCTATCCCTCCGCCCTCCCCCCACCCCACGGCAGCCCCTGGTGTGTGATGTTCCCCACCCTGTGTCCAAGTGTTCTCATTGTTCAATTCCCACCTATGAGTGAGAACATGCAGTGTTTGGTTTTTTGTCCTTGCGATAGTTTGCTTAGAGTGATGGTTTCCAGCTTGATCCATGTCCCTACAAAGGACATGAACTTTTCCTTTTTTATGGCTGCATAGTATTCCATGGTGTATATGTGCCACATTTTCTTAATCCAGTCTATCATTGATGGACATTTGGGTTGGTTCCAAGTCTTTGCTATTGTGAATAGTGCTGCAATAAACATATGGATTTTTTAAAATAGTCAGAAAAAAGGACTTGAAATGTACCCAACACATACAAGTGATACATACTCAGATGATGGAAATCCTAAATATCCTGACTGGATCATTGCACATTCTATGCATGTAACAAAATTTCACACTTACCCCATAAATATGTGCAAATATAAGGTATCAAAAATTATTTTAAACGTAAAAAAATAAATAAACCGAGGGAAATTGGCAAACATCTCTTAATTTGAAATGACACTTGCATTTTTTGGGAATCTTGTGTTCTTTATATGTCTCCACGTCTAGGTCTCCATGAATGAATGGAAGATAAACAGATCCCTTTGAATTATAGGTGGACAAGTTGTTTAAGTGGATATCCCATTTGACACATTTTCAGACTCCTTAAACAAATTTTAAGAGTCAAGATGTATCTTTCTTTGTGAATAGGTAATATTTGGTTGAGTCAGCAGAGCCTGGCTTAGCTCTCAAGAACAGATCATGTTCATCAGGACTCAAACAATTCACATTACTAATGGGTCTAGACTCAAGCAGAAAATCTAAGACAGTGAAGATGGTGTTTAAACATTGTTTGGGTATTATATTTGATAGCAAATAAAGGCCATAAGACAGCTGTTACTGGGCCCTGTCATTAGAATTACCATGTTCTAAAATTTATTTTAGTGAATAATACTGTTTAGGCCAGGAAAAAATAAAATATAATAAATATTATCATTTGCATTAATAAACCAATTTCATAATCACACAGTTTATTTTAGGGAATTAATTACCTTATTAAGTATGTTTCTCTCAGTGCATTGTAACTTCATTTTTTTCCTAAACCATATATATACATACACACACGTATGTGTATACATATGTAATGTAACGTTACCAAAATCAAATTAATAGACCCATGTGTATGTGTGTGTATGTATATACATATACACATTTTCTGTTTTTATAGGGAGTGGAGGATAATATATTCAATCAAAGAATTCAAAGAATTTTGGAATCTGAATTAAAAAAAAATCTGTAGTCTTCCTCTCACTCCTAACAGAGTTTTATTGGAAATAATAATTCTAGATTAATGATATTTTCCCACAACAGTTTGAAGTTTTTATCAATTTTTTTTGTCCTAAAATCAAGTGGTAGTAATGAGCAGTCTGATGCCAACCTGGTTTTCTTTTAAATAGTTTCTCATGCCCCTCTTGGGGACACTTGAATTTCATCTTTGCTTTCATTGGGCTAAAATTTTACTTGTCACATAAAAGTAGGGCACTAATTTCAAAAGCTATAAAAATTCCTTTAAATAATCAACTTGGTATCTCTCATTTGCTACCCCATCTCTGAAACTGCCAAGACTGAGTGTGGAAACTTTTAGTGTGCCAAAGAAAGAATAGTTGCCATTTCTACTACTGCATTTTGTGGTCTGTTTCTCTAGCTGTGGTTTACATATTATGTACATATTATACATTCCCATTTACTTTTTTTACCTTTATTTTTTCCCAGCTTTATTGAAGTATAATTGACAAATAAAAATTGTATAGAGTTGTAATTGGTAGTTCACACCTGTAATCATAACCACTTGAGAGGTTGAAGCGAGAGGATCACATGAGGCCAGGAGATTGAGAACAGCCTGGGCAACATAGTGAGATCCCCATCTCTATTTTTTTAAAATTAGCTGAGCATAGTAGCTCATTTCTGTAATCCCAGCTACTCTGGACCCTGAGGTGCAGGGATCACTTGAGCCCAGGAGTTCAAGGCTGAAGTGAGCTATGCTCATGTCACTGCACTCCAACCTGGGCAACAGAGTGAGACCCTGTCTTTTATACAAAAGTGTACATATATAAGGAGTACAATGGGCAACTCTTAAATGTCCTCACCACACACACACACACACACACACACACACACACACACACAGAGTAACTGTGTAGTGAAGGGTCTATTAATTTGATTTTGGTAACATTACATTACGTATGTATATAAAATCATCAAAGAGCAAACTTCAAGTACACAATACAGTATTATTAACTGTATTCACAATTTATATTAGATCTCCAGAACTTATTAATTTTATAACAGAAAATGTGTATCCTTTGACCAGTCTTTCCATTTTCCTTATCCCTTTCCAGCCCCTGGCAACCACCTTTCCACTCTCTGCTTCTAGAGTGTAAACTTTATAGATACCACAAATAAGTTATTCACAATAGCCAAGATATGGAAACAACCTAAATGACTATCAGTGGATGAATGGATGAAAAAATAATGGATATTATACAGCCATAAAAAGTGCACATGTACCCTAGAACTTAAAGTATAATTTAAAAAAAAGAAAAGAAAAGGAAAGTGCAGATATCTCTACAATGTGGTAATTTCATTTCCTTTAGGTATATACTCAGAAAAGGGACTGCTGTGTCATATAGACAGTTATTGTTGTACAGAAATAAAATTAATTTTTGTATATTGATTTTATATCTGCAACTTTGTTGAATTCATTTATTAATACTAACAGATTATTTTGTCTATTCTTTAGTTTTTTCTACATATAGGATTGTGTAATTGTCTGCAAAGAAGGATAATTTTACTTGTTCTTTTTCCTTTTGTGTGCCTTTTATTTCTTTTTCTTGTCTGATTGCTGTTGCTAGTACTTCCAATACTATACTGACTAAATGTAGGCAGGGTGAATATCCTTGCCTAGTATTGGAATTTAGAGGAAATGTTTTTAGTTCTTCTCCATTGATTATGGTGTTAGCTGTGGGATTTTCATAAATGACCTTTATTACACTGAGAAAATGTCCTTCTTTATCTAATTTGTTGAGTATTATCATGAAAGAATGTTAAATTTTGTCAAATGGCTTTTCTGCATCAACTGCCATAAATCATTTGTGGTTTATTCTTCATTCTGTTAATAGGATGGATTGCTTTGATTTATTTTTGTATGTTAGTTCAGCCTTGCATGTCAGGGATAAATCCCACTGGGTCATGATATGTAATCTTATTTATGTGCTGTTCAATTTGTATTGTTAATAATTTATTAAACATTTCTGCATCTATGTTCATCAGAGATATCAGCCTGTAATTTTCCTTTCTTGTGGTGTCTTTGTCTGGCTTTGCTATCAGGGTGACATTGGCCTCATAAAATGGGTTTGGAAGTATTCCCTCTACCTCTATTTTTGAAAGAGCTTAAGAAGGATTGGTGTTGGCCTGGCTCAGTGGCTTACGTGTGTTGTCCTGCTACTTTGAGAGGCTGAGGTGGGTGGATCATCTGAGGTCAGGAGTTCAAGACCAGCCCAGCCAACATGGTGGAACCTCATCTCTACTAAAACTACAAAAATTAGCTGGGCATGGTGATGGGCACCTGTAATCCAGGCTACTTGGGAGGCTGAGGCAGGAGAATAGCTTAAACCCAGGAGGCGGAGGTTGCAGTGAGGTGAGTTCACTCCATTGCACTGCAGCCTGGGTGACAAGAGCAAAACACGGCCTCAGAAAAAAAAAAAAGAAAAAAAAAGAAGGATTGATGTTAATTCTTCCTTGAACGTTTGGTAGACTTCAGCAATGAAGTTATCAGATGTTTTCTTTGCTTAGAGGCTTTTTTTTATTTTTTTTTATTTTTTATTTTTTATTTTTTTTTCTTTTATTATTATTATTATTATTATTATACTTTAGGCTTTTAATTACTACTTCAATCTCTTTATTTGTTATTGGTCTTTTCAGGCTTCATCTTTCTTCCTGATTCAATCTTAGTGGGTTTAAGGTTTTCTAGGAATTTATTTTTTCTAAGTTATCTAATTTATTGGCAGATATTTGCTCATTATTATTCCCTATAATCCTTTTTTATTTTGAGGTATCTCTTTTATGTTTCCACTTTCATTTCTGACTTATTTGTCTTTTTAAATAAGACTTACTTTTTAAAAAATGTATCTTTTTGAAACTGAGAAAGTTTCCTTGACACTTAAATTTACATGGAAATACTACTGTAATAAATGTAGGTTTTTTGAAAATTTTCACTTAAGTATTCTAATCAAAGAGCCAAAAACAGGACTCACTATCTATAACAGCATTTATTTTTTAATCCATCTGTAGAAAAACATTAAGACTTTTTTAATAGTTTTTTAATTCTTTTATTTTAGGTTTAGGGGTACATGTGCAGGTTTGTTACCTAGGTAAATGTGTGTCATGGCAGTTTGTTGTACAGATTATTTCATCACCCAGGTATTAAGCCTAGTACTCATTAACTCTTTTCTCTGATGCTCTCTCTCCCCCAACCCTTCATCCTCCAATAGGCCCCAGTGTGTGCTGTTCCCCTTGCTGTGACCATGCGTTCTCATCATTTAGCTCCCAAAATACTGCATTTTGTTCTCACTTATAAACAAAATTTGCTGAGAATAATGGCCTCCAGCTCCATCCATAACCCTGCAAAGGACATGATCTCATTTTTTTACATAGCTGCATAGTATTCCAGGTATATATGTACCACATTTTCTTTATTCAGTTTACCACTGATGGGTAGACTAGAGATCCAGAGAGAGACAGAAGTTGTTCTTATGAAATACAGTCTGTTAGAAGTTTGTCTGTCTAAATTTAAAATGTGTGTCATACTTTGGTTCTTGAAATAAATGACCCCAGAGTTTAATAAGCAATAGGTATTTTAAAGGAAGTCTTGGCATATATTCATAAGATATTTTTAACTGTTATGAAGATTAAGCAACAGGTATGCTTCAGTAAACACTAACATTTGTGTATATGCTGATTTATATACAATATTTAGGAGCTTTTCACTAAATAGTTAGAATCTAAATATAAAATATTTAATCTCCTTGAAGTAGCTCCAAGGTAAACTTAAATAGTGCCAATGTATTTTGCACTGGAACTCTTTGGAAATATGTTTATACTTGTCACAAGTTAATTTCTAATTTTGTACTCTTGAGATAATGGCATTTGTCTATATTGAAGTATATAGATTTTCCAATGCTTTCTGCTGATAATAAAGGACACTGTAGTTACTTCTTCTTAAAATCTTACTGAGTAATCAAACATGTTTGTGGTTCAGAAGCATGTTTAGTATATACAGAACAAACATTAATAATATGAGTGTATTGTTCCCAATGAAAACAATTCTATTATATAACCTGTTAACATTCTTTCAACAGAATGTATAACACTGTTAGAATGATAGCCGCAGGAGGCAAAAACATTCCTAGGCAAATAGGGGAGGGTCCCCAGTAAAACCCCACTTTCAAGTCAAAGACAGTTTAAAACTCAAGCTACAAGTCTCAAAAAAATCTATAAACAGGATTGAGAACCTGTCTTCCTGTTTGACATGCTTTCCTCTGATTGGTCCCCACACTTCACCTATTTTACATATACCTACCCTTCCCTAATTGTTGTTTTTTTTTTTAAACTGCCACGCACACCTTTGAGTGGTGACTTTGATTTAGCCTTTTTTTTTTTTGCATACTCACAAAGTAATCAGCATGCACTCCCCCATTCTGAGGCCATAAAACTCCCAGACCCAGTCATGCTGAGAGAGAGACCACCCTCACGTCTCTCTCCTGAGAGCTGTTCCATTGCTTAATAAAACTCTTCTGGGCCTTTCAACCTTCAATTGTCAGCATAAGCTCATTCTTCTTGGATGTGGGACAAGAACTTGGGATGCTGCCAAATGCAGGTACAAAAAAGGCAGTAACACTTTATTTAGCCCTCTGACCCATGTTGGCACCTGGTGGCCACCCCATGCAATAGGAAGCAATGATGAGGTTGGGCCAGCTCTGGAGCTGTGGGGCACAGTGTGGCAGCAGGACTGAAAGGGCTGTTAACACGTCCCCATTCTGCAGGCTGTGGTGGCACTAAAAGAGCTGTTAGTATGCTGTAACACCTCCTCTGGGGCTTCGAGGTCACAAGCTTCCCCATTTGGGTGCCATCATCTTACCCTCGTATGGATGTCACAGTCCCCTGGAGGAGTCACTTGTGGCACATCTGGTTCAGTCACAAGCCCTGCATGGAGTGTTCACCTGTGCCAGCACTTGGAGTGGTCAGCCGGACCTGGCACTCACTCATCCAGACACACCCTCCACCAGGGGCTGAGTGCACCATCACGGTGGTCATGGTACCCATGCAGAGCACAAGCCAAGCATGGCCTGGTGGGCTGAGTGGGAGGTGCACTTCCTGTGGTGAACCCAGGGCCAAGCAAGGCCTGGGCAGGGTTGTCAACAGCTGGGGAGGTCCCTGGCTGGCAAAGTGGCTGAGAAAAATCCTGCATCAAGAATGTTATTCCATTTTTGGAATGGGGCAAAGGCAATTCATTTACTGATTTTAATTTTCTCTATATTTTGTCCAAAGATCTAAAGATTAAAGTTGTGTCCATGTACTACTATATATGTATTTAGGGTTAACAGAGATAGGCCTTTTAGTTCTTGATTCTGGAAATTATATCTGACTTAAATATTTACTCTTGGAGATTTTGGACTTATTGTTTGACTTTTTTTATAGGCCACACCATGTGATGAATAAAATTATTTTTGTGTCATTTGCCAAGTAGGCCAATCTATCCCCCTTAAGTCTTATTAACCAGACACTCTTTTTTTTATTTTTTTCCAAGTCAGGTCTTTATTGAAAGTGGCAGGGGCCTCTCAATGTCCTATGAAAACTAACATATTAACCTCAGAATATTTAAGGAAACAAGTAAATTCAATTTTCTTAAAAAACAAAACATTCTGGAATACACAAGTACTTATGAGCAGACACAGTACTTGATCCAACACCACAAGGCAAATCTATGGCCGTCATGGGCCTCGGGAGGAGAGCGGCCAGGGCACTCCTCTGGGGGCTGCCCTGTTGCCTCTCCCCACCTCACGGAGGATGAGACAGAGCTGCCCTGATAGTTGCTCTGCGCCTTGGTCTGAGCGGCCATTGGGCTGCGTGAGTCTGCAGAAGACCCAGGCGTAGCTCATGAGGGCCACGCCGGCTCCTGGAGCCTCCGTGATCTCTACTGCTGGGCCAGGAGAGGGAGGAGGGCAGTGGGCATAGGGAATGTCCCTGACCTGCAGAACAGCACACTGCAGGGGTGGAAGGAGACGGTGACCTGGCATGTGAGGCCCACAGGATCTGACGTGTCCCTGCAGTCACGACACAGCTCAGGGCACCTTCCAAGTCAGCACAGTTCTTATGGAGCTCAGAGCAAAAACAAAGGACCTTCTGTCCCCTATCTGAACAGCAGCGCGCTTCAGCGGGTGGATGTCAGGTGGTTTCTGTTGTGTGAAAACCTCTGCACTCGCTCCACCAGGTGCACCATGAGCTTGTCTGAGATGCCGGGGCAGGACTCCTCCGCCTGTCTGAAGGCGTTCTCCAGCTCCTCCAGCGCACCCACGCTCCCGCCGCTCTGCTTGTGCTTCTCTTTGAGCTCTCCGAAGACGGGCCGGACCAGCGTGGACAGGCACTGGGACCTTGGCTGCCTCTTGACGGGCTCCACAGGCTTCTGTGAGCCATGCAGGGCTGTCCACTTGTGAAGCTTGCTGTGTGGACTCCGCCGGATGGTGGGGGGGAACGTCCAGATGGGGCCCTGCTCTCGGTCCTCCCCCTCGCCATCAATGTCAGAGTCCTCAGAGCTGGACTCCTCACCATGCCCCTCTGACTTCCAGCGCTTATAGCGCTCAATGAGCTCGGTGAGGAAGGAGGTCTTCGTGATGTAGCGTGTGATGAATTTGCTTCAGGAGCTCCTTGGCGGTGGGCCGGAATCGGGCGTCCTTGTTGAGGGAGGCCCCCATGAACTCCTTGAAGGACTTGTTGTGCTGGCCCTCCAGCGTGGATGGGCTGTTCTTGGGAATCAGGAACAGGACGCGCATGGGGTGGAGGTCAGAGATGGAGGCTCCCCCTTGGCCAGCTGGATGGCCGTGATCCCCAGGGACCAGATGTCAGCCTTAAAGTCGTAGGCCGACTGCTTGATGACCTCAGGCGCCATCCAGAAGGGGGTGCCCACGAATGTGTTCCTCTTAATCTGCGTGTCTGTGAGCTGCCCTGCTACCCCAAAGTCCGCCAGCTTCACGTCCCCCTGCTCCGAGAGTGGCACGTTGGCAGCTTTGATGTCTGGGTGGATCTTGCGTTCGGAGTGCAGATAATCCAGGCCCTTCAGAATCTCCCGCAGGATCGTGGCAATGTACGTCTCCTCCAGGGGACCTGGTTTAAGCAAGTCCAGTGCTGAGCCGCCGCCCAGGTACTCCATGATGATCCATAGCTTGGTGCTCTTTAGGTAGGAGCCAAAGTAGCGGGTGACGTAGGGGCTGTCGCACTGGCTGAGGACGGTGATCTCCTGCTGGATGTCCTGGGTCTCCTCCTCGGCCTCCTCCAGGTCGATGATCTTGAGGGCCACCACCTCCTTCGTGTGGTTATCGATGCCCTTGTAGACTTCCCCAAACGAGCCCTTGCCCGTGCGGTCGAGCTTGGTGAAGAGCTCTTCAGGGTCCACTCGAGAGTGCTCGTTGGCAAGTCCCCGGAGGTGAGCCATGGCCACGCCGCGTCAGACCCTCCGCCGGCAGCCCCTGGAGGCGTCTGGATCCCGCGGAGAGGCGCGGAGCCGGCTAGCTCGCCCCTGCCGCGTCAGTCCACTGCCAGGGACAGCAGGAGCGCTTGGTGCCCAGTTCAGTCATCTGGGACGGAGCTCCGGGGTGGCGGGCTCCATGGAGGGGGGGGCCCAGGAGACCCCCAGGCCGCCGGGGCCCCGCCATGCCCGGACCTAAAGCCCAGGCGCCAGGGGTCTCGCCGCCCCTCCCGTCCCCGCCCCCCAACCAGACGCTCTTACATTTACATGGTGGATTTTAGAGCTTTTGTCTTCTAATGCTGAAGTGTCATGAAGACATCAGAGAAAGTTACATCGCATGTTTTAGACAGGCATTTATTAGCAAAAATGTTAATGCAATTTGAAAAGTTTAAATACCAATAAACTACTTTCTTGTATAAATTCAATGCAGTGCCTTACTTAGCAAATTTCACTCCTCACTTAAGTTTCCTTTCACAGTAATTGGCAACACCGTAAATCTAATTGCTAATGTCAAAATCAAGGCATAGCTATTCATCTCTCATTCTGAAACAATAGAATATCACTAGAGTCAGTTTGACTCCACCATTTAAAGATTCTCAGATCCTCCACTTCCTACCATCCTTGTTCCCACAGGTATAGTGCAGCCAACTGTTATGTCTCATTTCCATGAGTGACAGTCTGCAATCATTTACCTGAGAGCACCCTGGGTGAATTTTTTCAAAACATAAATTGTCAGCCCTCCTTCACTGGCCTGTTGTGAAATTTAGGATGAAGCTTTAATGTTTAATGAGTCCTATAAATTGTTATTATGTAATACTAGCCTACCTAGACTCACTACTCTCATACTGTTTCTAAGCCAACCATACAAATATGGTCTGGGTGACTTCTTTTTTCTGATTTTTACACTTTCAATCGTGTTCTTTCTGGTTAAAATATTTCTCTTTCTTCTCGCCCTATTTGACCTATCCATCAACTGCTCATAATCTAGGACTTTTCAATTTTTTCCGATCCAACAACTAGGCATACTGGCCCTTCTATGGACGGTCCTTGTATTACCCACCTCCTCTATCCTAATGTTCATTTTACTTTTGACTGACATCCTCATAGGCACAACACAGTTGCTAGCTCTGCACCTAGCAACAGTGCTGGCCCC
Source organism: Pongo abelii (assembly GCF_028885655.2). Lineage (NCBI taxonomy): Eukaryota > Metazoa > Chordata > Mammalia > Primates > Hominidae > Pongo > Pongo abelii. Next base: position 21,535,122 of record NC_072001.2, on the reverse strand, counting down.
ATAAGGATGCCACACAAAAGTACAATCAACTTTTTTTTTACTATTTCTATTTTTAATTTATTTATAATTGACCATATAAAGATACAAATATATATAATTTGAATAGTAATGTGAGATCCAACAATTTGTTAGTTAATTCATTAAGCATTTTTCTGAGTATTTACATTGAGTTTGAAATGTATTGGCTGATGCTTTGCAAAGGTAACTTCAGACTGCATGGAACTTATCGTGTATTTGGAGGTATAACTAATAAACTGAATAATGCCATTTTATTTATTCTATGTAATGCCATTCTCCTTAAAGCCATTCTAAACTTTGGATAAATATTTGTTGAATGAATCAATAAATGACATCAATAAATGACAATTATTAATTTATCTATATCATACAATAAACTCACGTTGTTATGTGCTCCCAATCTATTGATTTTTGTTTTTGTTGTTGTTTTAGTTTGGGTGTGGGGTGTCAGTGGATATCAACTAAATAAATCCACATCTCTCATGTATTAGTCAATGTCCTCGAGTTAAATCTGTTGCTCATAACAAAATGCCCAAGTGGAAGATTTGGAGGGAGGTAGACTGAAAAATCTAGATAATATTGAGAGAAGGACATAGATGCATATTCTGTCATCAGTAAATAAAAGAGAAAAAATATATTTAAATTTAGAAGGGAGATTAGCTATTTCAGAATGGTTGACATTATACAATGACTAAAAATAAAAGCAGTACAGTAAAAATAGACAAACTTTCTCTTGCAGTTCTAGTAGATAATGATCAGGATACATGTGAAAAAGGGAGATTATTAATGTAATAATCTTATAATTTCAAATTAAAAAGGTAAATTTTATAATTTATAGACATTCATAGTAACAGCCTAAAGCAGTGAATAAAGAATAAGAGTGAGTTTACAATGATTTTAAAAGTGATTACATTTCTTAGCATAATTTTAACATTATAGTTCTTAGATGAAAATTATTATGGAAAACAATGTTTGGAAAATCCTTCAAATATGTTGTGTTCATTGTTACTTGTATAAAATCTACTGCAGCATAAACTAAAGCCTTAACATTAATCTTATTGTTAGAGTGTAAAAGAAAGAAAACATATTGGGTAAATGTAAAAATAGAGCATAACAAAGGAATGAATCAGAAACATGTAAAATGGTCAAATGGGAATATTTTCTATTCTCTTTGTCATTTTCAGGGGAAATTTTAACATTTGCTTGCAGAGAGATAGACTCACTTTTATTTTTTTCCTAGGATCATCCATTAAAATTACTACTCTGTTCTATTTTAATGGCATGTGAATTCATTACTTAAAATTAAGTCATTAAAAGCAAATGTTGCATGGAGTTACATTTTTAAATTTATTTTCAGAATTTTCTCTTTATCCATACATGTCGTAACTTTAGTTTCTAATTAAAAATGCTTTTAAAATTGTTCCATTTTCACCCTCTTCTAACAAGCTCTTTGCCAAGCCATCTACTTCCTTAGGCTATGACTTTCTCCTTCAGTTAGTGGGTACTGCAGCTCTTCCACACCCCATTACGTTTCAATTGTCTTCTCCGAAGCACCACAGCACAGAGCAAAATTAGATGATATAGAAGAGTAAACAATGTTTCCCGTCACCCATTTTCTAATCTCCTATTTTTTTCCTTTCTCTTTCACTCTTTGCTTCCTGTTAGGTTTCCAGTACAACCCACTGGATCTGTAATGTTTTGTGAAGATCTGCCCAATCTTTCTTCTTATCTGCTTAGCATCCCATCATCTGAGATCTGTGCTCTTTTCAACCTGACAGCCAACTAATCTAAAAATGTAATTGCTAACTGTGTGTAAAAGAAGTATTCATTATTCGTATGCTCATAAAAGGTTAGCGTCAAGCTTTTACAGGTAATTTTTGCATAAGTAATGTTGAAGCAAGAGCAGTATAAAATAAAATACAAAACTCAATGATCTTCACCAAAAAGTGACAATTTATTTACTATATTTATTTTTAATTGACCATATAAACATATAATTCTACATAATTGAAATAGTAATGTGAGATACAATAGTTTGTTAATTAAGTCATTAACATTTTTTGAGTATTTACATTGAGTTTGAAATGTGTTGGTTGGTGCTTTCCAAAGGTAAATTCAGACGGCATGGATCTTGTCACACATTAAGAGGTATAACAAATAAATAGAATAATGCCATATAGAGTGATAGCAACCATGTTAAAAGCACTTATAGTGTATCATAGAAACACATCAGTGAGCAATCAACCAAATTCCTAGGAAGGAGTTCAAGCAGAAATCATACCCCAAATGAGACACAGAGAATATAAACACCATAAAGCAAGATAGATTATGGATTATTCAATAAACAAAATTTTAGGCAGAGAGAACAACTAGACAGAAAGCAAGGGAACCACAAGAGTGAGTGCAAAGTGCATGATATGCCTGTGCTTGAATTTATAAAGAAGGTGTTGGGAGTAACAAGTGGAATCTTGGATAAGAAGATCAATGCCAGGTCATGGGAGATGCTGTTGACCACACTAGAGATTTTGATCTTTATACCCTATGATGTTTGGGGCTCTTAATAAACATCAGGCTGAGAAATAATTTTTATGTTAGGAAAATCTGTTTTTTGCTTCATTATATTTTGGATTTTTTGTTTTATTTTGCTTTGTTTGTAGAGAATGGATGATATGGTTTGCCTCTCTGTCCCCATTCAAATCTCATCCCAAATTATAATCCCAATAACCCCACGTGTCAAAAGAGGGACCTGGTGGGAGGTGATTGGAACATGGGGGAAGTTTCTCTCATGCTATTCTTGTGATAGTGAGTGAGTTCTCATGAAATCCAATAGTATTATAAGCATTTCACAGTTTCTCCTTTACACACTCTCTCTCTGGCCTGCCCCAATCTAAGACGTGGCTGCTTGCCCTTCCACTGTGATTGTAAGTTTCCTGAGGCCTCCCCAGCCACGTGGAACTATAAGTCAATTCGACCTCCTTTCTTTATAGATTGCCCGTTCTCGGGCGGTTCTTTATAACATTGTGAGAAAAGACTAATATGATGGAGGATAGACTTTAGGCAACAAGTCTGGAAGCATGAAGGGCAATTCTATGGTGGACGCTACACTACGTCAGCTTTGATAAAATGAGGGGCTAAGGTCGTAAATAAGGTTAAATTACTAGAACTTGGATTATTTTGGTGAGGTAAAAGAGGAGACATTGATGACTCCTACATTTTTGGATTTTCCAACTGAAATATTACAACTGTCAGGGTCTCAAAGGAAACCTACATCAGTCAGGGATACAAGAAGAGTATAGCCAATATGACCTCCCTGAATAAAACATTTTCTTCACAATTGATGGGGCACCCCAAGTAAGATCTATGCCATTCAGGAGCCATGAGCCATGGAAAATGAAAGAGAAATAGACATACATATTGAGGTGTAGACAGTTGATTTGTCTGAGAGGAGCAGAAACCTGGGAACATTTGCTGAGATTTCTGGTAGACTTCGGTTTCACATTAAGGAAAATGGTGATTTAATTATGGCTAAATCCATATAAAAGAGAATGGCAGTTAATAAAAGAGTGGTCAGTTAAAATTTGGGAGCTTGCAACAGTTTGAGGAGCCACATTATAGTTTTTTTCTTTGTGAGAAAGACTTTAAGGGAAGACCTTGAAAATATATTTTAATAGCATAAATATGATATCTATGTATCTCTCTATTTCAATATCTGTAGGTATCATTCCTTTCTCCATGCCTATTGGACCTTGGAGTTGTTGAGTGACTTGGGTTTACACATAATGGTTGCAAATTTCCTCTTTTGATTGTTAGCGTAGGTGTATTCTCTGTAACTGTTATCTAAAATGGATCAGAAACTTCTGCCCACCCAGGCAGCCATAGGGCTGACTGCTACATTTGCGACAAAGCCCTGTTACTTAGAGGAAGGTTAGCAACAACCAGGGTACCATTCAAGGAGCTGCCTTTGAATCTGCTTTCCAGTACTCAGCCCGTCATTACTCTTTTTAATTCCCCCTCATTAACAGGCATCAAAGTGAAGGACCATTTATTATGTGGATAACCACAAGATTTATTCTATCTTCACAATACAGATTCACAGGGACTTTTCTCAGACTCTCTTAATTGGCCTACAAGGTCTCATTCTTCCTTTCCTCAAAAGCTATATTTCTGCCAGTGTCTCCATCTCATAGACAAAACTGACAAGAAATGTGAATAGTTTGAGATGTTACCCTATTTTCAAACTGAAATATTAGCCTCACAATTTCATGAATGCTGTCAGAAGACATGACCCTCTTGGATGAAAGCAAGTAAATTAGTTGGTCACTCTGATAGCAGTAGTCAGAAGAGCAGGTTCCTCTTGCCTTCTGTTCCATAAGCTCAAATTTCTACAGTGTGATGCAGAGAGAGAATTACACACAATGGGTTGAATTACAAAGGAGAAACTCTTTTCTTAGGAAATGCACATCTTCTACAGGATGGGAATCAGGGAATCATGCCTGTTGCTTGCTCTGGAGGGAAACACTATCTCTATCTTCCAAGATTGTTTGCTATACAGACAGCAAAGTAGTCTGAAACAAAAGCAATCAGTGTCTCTGGTTAGCAGATGTGTAGAAAGGGAGGGTACACATCCCAGCACTTTAGGAGGCCAAGGTGGGCAGATCACGAGGTCAGGAGAGTGAGACCATCCTGGCTAACACAGTGAAACCCTGTCTCTACTAAAAATACAAAAAAATTAGCCAGGCGTGGTGGTGGGCGCCCGTAGTTCCAGCTACTGGGGAAGCTGAGTCAGGAGAATGGCATGAACCCGGGAGGCGTAGCTTGCAGCGAGCCGAGATTGCACCACTGCACTCCAGCCTGGGTGACACAGTGATACTCCATCTCAAAAAAAAAAAAAAAAAGAAAAGAAAAGAAAAGAAAAAGAAAAAAAAAAAAAAAGAAAGGGAGGGTACACATGGAGAATTATCTCCCAGTATGTAAATGCAGAGAAAAAGAAAACCTGCGCCCTCAATGTGTAGATAAACAAAAAAGGAGCTTTCCAATGTATTTTTTTTAATGAATAATATTATCTGTGCCCTTGCCTCACACATGGATGAAATTCTCCTTAAGACCTATTTGCTACAAACTTTGTAATAAAACTAGAATAGAGTGTCATCCAGACAGACAAGTAAAAGGCCCACTTTTAAAGAGTATAGCTTATGCACTAGAACTGTTAGATAATTTGGCAAAATTGTTTTGGAGAAAATATCTGCTATTGGACGTGATAAAATAACTAAGACTAGACTTAGCCAACCGCTACAGTTTTGATGTTGAAATGCAGGCAGTGCCTGAAGGCACTTTCCAAATGGCAGTGCAGAGAAGCGGATTCTGAGCAGATCACGGCCTTACTGAACTGAGGAGGCAGAGATGGAGCTCAAAGTTATGAAGTGCTTACGACATAAACCTGATTGTATCGTATATTTACAGCTTCTTTTATTTGCCATTTCTACATATTCCTAGGGTTTCATTTATTCTACTGTATGTTATGTTTACATTTATCCTTAGTTGTCTTTCAAGACACAATAAAATAATACCATATCAAAATAATAACATTTTGATTTCTAGAGGGAAGATCCTTAAATAGAAGCCAAGATACAGATGTTTAGTCCAATGAGATTGTTGCAAGTTATAGCATTCAATAGAGCCTGAGCTTTTTTCCTTAATGCAATGAAGCTTTAGTTTTTATATCATGGGTTTTATGTCTCTGTCTTTGATATAAATGGTAGATTTTGAAATTCGGTATCTTTTCTTAAAATGATGTATTAATTACATTTGCCATGGCCAGGAGCTAGCATAAGGCCATGTTTTAATGATATATTAACATGGTTTCTCAGTATTATTGGAAATTTATTACGGAACATCAGTTTTTTAAAAAAACTTATAAAGTGATTTTGAAGTTTTCTCAATTCTAGAGTAAGGGGATGTGTGACACAAGTCACAAGTCTATTCTTTGACACATTTGACATTTATGTTTTTGGAATAGTGACTTTTTGACCATTTTATTAACTGATCTTTTGGTGTGACCACCAGTGAAAGTCAACAGTTGCACTCACTGTAAACCGTTTTCTTGCAGGATTTCTTCAGCTTTTGATGATGTTTTTTCTGTCAATTTTAGTGTTTGTACTTATATGTTTTTACTTTATATGTTGTACTTATATGTTTTTCCTTTGTATATGTGTGCATATATATACACATATATATACATATATTACATGTTCCATAATCAAGTGCATATGTATAGAATGTCACTTTGTATGAAGAAATTCAAAAATATAATTATTCTAACATTGTCATCTTTTTTTCTCCTTTTATAAGTACATAGATTGTCTTGCACTTTATACTCTTGAACAGGTAGATTTTTATCATTGTAAGCTGATTCAAATGGCCATTAATATTTGGCCAAATATTGATAATTTTAATACTGCATTATCTAGTTAATTATTACCACTTGCCGAGTAATAGTCCCTTTAAGATGGCTTTAATACCTATGAAAACCTCAAAACTATCCTAAAATTTGAACTGTTTTAAGAGTTTCCAGACCCAAGCCTTTATTTTTCCTGTCCCATGACAGATAATCAAATGTGCTTCAAGTAGCCCTAGTTACTTTTAGTAGACATTAGTAATACAAACAAAATAATATCTAGATTGTTTTGTATGGGCCTTCACGAGAATTTTTCATGGAAAAAAGCACAGGTATAGTATAAAGTTATGATTAGGAATAATAGAGTTAGAAAAATATGTATTGTGTAAGTCATGATTTCCAATTAATTTTTTCATTATTACCCTAGTTATAGCTTTCTTTCAATGTGAGGGGTTATGGATGCCAAAGATGTTCTCATTTATTGATAGTACCTCCTCTGTACCTTTTAAACTTCCAGATTTTCGACTCTTAGCACAGTGAAGGTCTATGTCAGTTCGATTTATAGATGTTATGATATTAATTGGGAACAACAATGGTTTAGATTTTATAAGGACTGAGCCACATCTTTTTACTGCATGTGAACTCGCAGCTTCAATGGAAGTTTCCTTGAGGAACAACCAATCCCAGTTCATCACAGAATACATCAGTCTTTTCAGGGTTAATTATGACAATTCTTCACGCACACATTAAAAAGCACATGAGTTGACACTCTGATTTCTCATCTGCAGCTTTCAAAGCTAGAATTCTTGAAATTATTGTTCTTCCCTGTTAACTTTCTCCTCCACATCCAATTTTCTGCCAGGTTCTCTCACTTATATTTCCTGAATATTGTTAGAATCCTTCCCCTCTGCAAGGCCATTACTGTCACTGCCCATGATGGGCTGTTTCTCCTCTCATTTATAGTATTATCCTCTTAACTTTTCTTTATTTCTCCAGCTTTGACCCTCCCCTGCCATTCCTTCCCACGCTGCTGTCAGTGATTTTTAGACAATGAGTATATAATGGCATTTTATCTCTTAAAATGTTTCCCTGGTTTTCTGCTACATTTAAAATAAAACTGAAATACCCAACCATGGCGTAGGAGACACTTCATTCCAGCTGATAATAATCTCTTCAGCTTTTCATGACATCGATATCACTTGGAAAGACACTTTTCCAAAGTTGTCATTTCCTTTTCTCTGAATTACAAACCACTTTTTAAAAATGTTCTTGCTAAACTCATTTTTTTTCTTTCCTTGGGACCAATTTATTCTTTAATGTATAGATACCTATCCACTGCTTCCTTGTCTGCCCATCTCTCACTACTTTTTGTTAAGTATCTGTGATAGGCAGAATAACGCCCTCATACTCAAAGATGCTGATTTCCCAATCTCTAGCTCTGAAAATATGTAATGTAAAATTGCAAAAAGAATTGAAAATATAATTAAGGCAAAGGACATCGATTTAGGAATATTATTTTATATTACCTGTGTGGGGCCAATCGCATCATGTGAGCCTTTAAAAGCTAAAGAGGAAGCTGGAAAAGTGAGTCAGAGAGATTTGGTGTGAGAAGGGCTGCACCCACCTTTGCTGGTTTTGGGGGAAAGGAAGTAGGCTAGGAGCCAAGGAATGTGGCAGCCTCTAAAAGTTGGGAATAGTCCACAATTTACAACCAGAGAAACATAGAGACCTTAGTTCAAGAGCTGCAAGGAATTGAATTCTGGCAATAATACAGTTGAGGAAAGACATGGATTTTCTTCTAGGAGATTCCAGAAAGAAACAGAGCCCTGCAGATCCCTTTACGACCCACACAGTACTTCTAACCTATAGAACTCTAAGAATATCTCTCTTATGTACTCTCTTTTACCTGTATTAAAACCCTCACTACACAATATCATGTTTGCCAATCGACTTGCCAGTGTCTCAAAAGACGGTGCACTCCTCGTTGGCACTATTTTCATTCTTATCAACCTGCAGAGTGCTGGGAACATAGTAATTATTCAATAAATCACAGATAAATTAGTATATAAATGTAGCATAATTCATACATTTAATTTATCTTCTATGCTTTACTACAAATAAAAAATACCCTTAGATATCATTTAATTTTTAAGTAAAATATCTGTTCCTTTCTTTTTTATTTTCATCCTCTTCATTCTTTTTCTTTTTTTCTTTACTTTTACTTTATCTTACCTTTTCTGCCTCTTTATATGAAAAAAAAGCTTCAATATTTTCCAAATACCAACAGATTTGGCTATTGAACACTTTAAACCTTTTTTCACTTCTGTTCCCCTCCCAGGAAAACAGAGTCAATGCAAGCATAATTAGACAATTTAGTACAACTTACTGACAAATCACTTATATTTGTCACGAAAATTGGCTGAGCAAAGTGCTATCACTTTTCTTTTTGACATTCAATAATGGTAAATAAATGGAAGAAGCATAAATAGATTACATTCAAAGTGACAACTATGCACAGTGTTTCATTTCAACTACTTTCAAAACTTTAAAAATCCATTATGAATGACAAGAGTTTACAAATGAACTCAATTAATTAAGCTTTGGCTAATAATTTAGCATCACTATATTGACTGTAATTTTCTATATATGAAATTCTATTACTTATTTTCAGGAAGCATAAGATTTGCATTGTGTATTCAGTTAATATTAGATTAATTGTAGTACAGCCTTAGAAGTTGGCCTGACTTTGTCTTTACTCATCACTCTCATCACTTGACTGCTTTGAAATACAAAACAGATTTGGGTAAAGAAAGAGAGAGTGAAAAACATGGTGTAATTAACAAAATTTCAATTTACCTTGCCATAACGCATAAGTGTTATTAGAAATAGCTTAACCTTCTTATTCCAAAAGGTACATTTTTCTCTAACGTCACCTTTTTCAGAAAAGGAAATTTGGGGTAGAAGAGAGATAATTTTATATCCAGATCAGCAAGCCATTCTAACAAAACAGATTACAATATTTATTTACTTATTTTCCTTTTTCAATGATATGTTCTTATTTCTTTGCAAACAGACAATGGTGGAACATTTGATAAACTTATTTAGGAGAATAAAGTTTAGATGAAAGTGGTCCACAAACCAACTCTGTAGAAGACAATGGAAACAGTTTCTCTGGGCTGCATCCTCTGCTAAAGGAAGATGAACTGTATGAGGGCGCTTTCAGCTCTGCTTCTTAGATTTCCAATGAGATTATTGGAAGGTGCTTCTAAAGGCACCTCAGGATGGTCAATATGAAGGTTCAGCATCCAGAATATTGGACCCTCTCTCTTCACTTCACATACAGTGGCTGCACTTACGTTTTTCCATATCAAGTACTAAGATTCTATGTAACTTTCATTTAAAACTTTTAAATGCTTTCACATTTAAACAGATAAATTATAGTTTGTCAAATACTTTGTCTAGATCTAAAATGCTGCATTTCTAAGTAAAGGGATATGTTGTGAAAAGGAAATGGTCAAGAATAAGATAAACTCTTTTATTTGTAACCTACTAATCTTAAAATTATCTTACCAGAAATTGTTATTTCTTATTATACGGTCAGTGGCAGATGTTGAAGAAAGTTTACACTGGAAGACAGAATGTACAAGATGAAAGAAAGAAATTCTACGCTAAACCACGGCTGGTTTGAGACTAGCAAAATTATATAAAATGAATCAATGATTGCCAGGCAATATGAGACTCAAAAAGATGCTCTATAGGCTTATGAGCTTGTTAAATAGAGTCTTAAAACATGCCATAAAATTTATTTTAAAATATGAGAAACAAGTCTCAAGAAACCTCAAGAATAAACCTTCAGAAGGTGTTACCATGTCATAGGGAGATTCAGCTAAATACCAATAATTAACTTAGAAAATTCTCAAACTGTTTGAAATTTAGTCAGTGTTCTTACTTAAAGATGATAAAAATACAACATCTTGTAAATTATGCTATGCAGCTAAAGCTTATGTAGAGGAAAATATGTAATTGTAGTTCTTGTAATTGAAAGATTGAACCGTTGACACAGTCTAATTATCCAGCTCAAGGTGTTAAAAATAGAAAGGCATAAAAAACAAGAGCATAAATGAGACTGAGAACATACTGAAATATTGAAATCAAATTTAAAATTGTACAAAATCTTCTAAACTCTTATGTTTGTTATTTGAAAATGTATAGTTGTAAAAAATTTCCACCAAAATTAAACGGAAAGATACACCGATATCAGAGGTGAAAAAGGGACATCACTATATGTGCTGTAGTCATTAACAATAGATCTTACTCACGCCTGTAATAGCAGCACTTTGGGAGGCTGAGGGGGGCAGATCACGACGTCAGGAGATCGAGACCATCCTGGCTAACACGGTGAAACCCCGTCTCTACTAAAAAATACAAAAAAAAAAAAAAAAAAAAAAACAGCCGGGCGTGGTTGCGGGCGCCTGTAGTCCCAGCTACTCGGGAGGCTGAGGCGGGAGAATGCCGAGAACCCAGGAGGCGGAGCTTGCAGTGAGCCGAGATCCTCCCACTGCACTCCAGCCTGGGCGACAGAGCGAGATTCCGTCTCAAGAAAAAAAAAAAAAAAGATCTTACTGCATGCTTTCCCTGAGACCACGAATTATAATTTCTGTTTCTAACTGGCCTGGAGCTCTTAGTAATAAAGTAAGAAAGAAAAATTAAAGGACGTTGGAGAGAAAGAAATAAGTCCGTCTTGATCCATATACAACAGTATGGTCTATATGAATAACCCAAGAAAAACTATAAATTATAGAAATCTATAAGAACTTTTAGCAAGGTTATCAGACACACAAATGTCAAATATCAATTTTCATATAAAAGCATCCAACGAACAGAATATATCATTTAAAAGATTATTATTATAAACAGTCAAGCATCTAGAATAAATCTAGGAAGAGTTATGCAAGAATAAAACAATACTAAATTTAACTGAGCAAAATCATAACAGGCCTAAATAAAGAGAGATATAAATTGCATTTGATGTTTGTGGTTTGGAAGACTCAATAGTGTAAGAATGTCAGTTTTCTGCAAATTAGTTTACACATTCAAGGAAATCCCAAACAAAATATTAGAAGAGAGAGAGAGAGAATGTGTGTGTGTATGTGTGTGTGTACTGACAAAATAATTCTAATTTTATATGGACAAGTAAATAAGAGGCCAACAGGAACTAAAACATCTGAAGAATGAAACTGAGAAGTGCCCTACTTGATACCAAGACTTTTAGGCCCACAGGAATTAAGACAGTATGGTACTGGCTCAAAGACAGACAAGCCAATTCATGTTATCATGAACTGAAGGCATGCGAAGATTTTCTAAAATGAATACAAGAAAACAAAAGCAAAAACAACTAACCATAAAATTTGAAAGTTGGAAAACAGTATAATTGTGAACTTCTATTAATCAAAAACTTTAAAAAATTGAAAAGGCAAACCACAGACATAAAGAATATAGTTGAAATACTTATACTGATCAATGGATTCACACATCAAATATATTAAAAATTTCAGTATATAAAAGCGATAAATGTAATAACAAAATGAACTAGAAATAAATGGGCATTTCAAATAAGATAAACAAATGACTAATAAACATATGAAGAGAGGCTCAGTCTCATTGTTTATGAGGAAAATGCAAAGTAAGCCACAATGAAATTATTATCAAATTATTTATACTATAATAACCAACACATCTATGTGCCAAGCATAGCTGTAAAAGTTTACATGTTTACTTTATAATCTTTACAACTATATTATTTTTGTTTTCATATGAAGAAACACAAAGCGGCCAAATAATTTATAAAAAGTTTTAGAACTGCTGAATGGGAGAGTCACTATTGGCTTATTATTTATTTAAGCTGGAATCATCATATGAGAAATACAACCTTTCATTCTTCTCTGTGAATTCCTTTACATATAGTAATATGTTCTTCAGAATTAAAGAGCAGAGAAAAAATTTACACCATATTATTTTACAGATTTATGAATGTAAAAGTGACGTATCTTAAAACCACACATATTTAATGTATAAAATTTGATGAGTTTGGATATAAGTGTACATCCATGATACCGTCACCTCAGTTAAGGCAGTAAACATATCCATCACTTCCAAAGGTTTTCCCGTGTCCTTTTTTTTTTTTTTTTGTAAGAACACTTAACATGAGCTCTATCCTCTTAACAAATTTTTAAGTGCACAAAATGTACTTTGAATTATAGGCATTATGCTGTATACCACATATCAAGAACTTACTTATTTTGTATAACTGTAACTTTATACCCACTGAACAACAATAACCATTGCGTCCTCCTCCTACCTCCTGGTAGTCACCATGCTATTTTTCCTTTCTGTACCTTGGCCATTTTAGATATCCCATATAAAGGAAGTCATTCAGCATTTGTCCTTCTGTCACTGACATTTCACTTAACAAAATGGCATCCAGACTCATGTATGTTGTCACAAATGTTATGATTTCTTTTTTTCAGGCTGAATTTTATTCCATTGCACGTATATTTCACATTTTCGCTTTTCTTTACCCATTCATCTGTCATTGGACATTTGGGTTATTTCCATATCTTGGCTATTGTTAATAATGCTGCAATAAACATAGGAGTGTAGATATCTCTCTGAAACCCTGACATCAGATCTTTTTAATATATGACCAGGAGTAGGGTTGCTGAATCACATGTGGTTCTATTTTCCATTTTTTGAAGACTCTCCATGTTTTCCGTATTACATGTGCCATTTTACAATTACTTCTACCAAAAGCGTAAAAGGTTCCAATCTTTCTCCAACCTTTCCAACACGTGTTTTGTTTTTGACAACAGCCATCCTAACAGGTGTGAAGTAATATCTCATTGCGATGTTGCTTTGCATTTTTCTGATGTTCACCAAATCTTAATTACTGTTCTTTTTCTTTTTTATTATACTTTAAGTTTTAGGTTACATGTGGCAATGTGCAGGTTAGTTACATATGTATACATGTGCCATGCTGGTGTGCTGCACCCATTAACTTGCCATTTAGCATTAGGTATATCTCCTAATGCTATCCCACCCCCCTCCCCCCACCCCACAACAGTCCCCAGAGTGTGATGTTCCCCTTCCTGTGTCCATGTGTTCTCATTGTTCAATTCCCATCTATGAGTGAGAACATGTGGTGTTTGGTTTTTTGTCCTTGTGATAGTTTACTGAGAATGATGATTTCCAATTTCATCCATGTCCCTACAAAGGACATGAACTCATCATTTTTTATGGCTGCATAGTATTCCATGGTGTATATGTGCCACATTTTCTTAATCCAGTCTATCATTGTTGGACATCTGGGTTGGTTCCAAGTCTTTGCTATCGTGAATAGTGCCGCAATAAACATACATGTGCATGTGTCTTTATAGCAGCATGATTTATAATCCTTTGGGTATATACCCAGTAATGGGATGGCTGGGTCAAATGGTATTTCTAGTTCTAGATCCCTGAGAAATCGCCACACTGATTTCCACAATGGTTGAACTAGTTTACAGTCCCACCAACAGTGTAAAAGTGTTCCTATTTCTCCACATCCTCTCCAGCACCTGTTGTTTCCTGACTTTTTAATGATCGCCATTTTAACTGGTGTGAGATGGTATCTCATTGTGGTTTTGATTTGCATTTCTCTGATGGCCAGTGATGATGAGCATTTTTTCATATGTCTTTTGGCTGCATAAATGTCTTCTTTTGAGAAGTGTCTGTTCATATCTTTCGCCCACTTTTTGATGGGGTTGTTTGTTTTTTTCTTGTAAATTTGTTTGAGTTCATTGTAGATTCTGGATGTTAGCCCTTTGTCAGATGAGTAGGTTGCAAAAATTTTCTCCCATTTTGTAGATTGCCTGTTCACTCTGATGGTAGTTTCTTTTGCTGTGCAGAACTTTTACTGTTCTTAACTACTATTGTCTGATTCCAACAAAGCAGCTTGACGTGTCACAGATTCCATATTTTTGGTCATAAAATTGGTAAAAGCAAACACTGAAGAATAGATATACATTCTTCAAGGACTGCAGCCCTGCCTTTTTGGCTGACAGATGTGTCCACAGGGTCTAATACAGTAACTAGTGCATAAATAAATGTGCATTGAATAGGTGAATCTGCTTCTGTTGGATTTGTTTTCTTATTATACACATGCAATATACGAATTATTCAGACTTATAATTGTTATATATTCTAACCCACTAGACAATGAACATTTTGATAGTATAAATATTTCCTTAATCAATGAAACATGTTTACTTCTTCCTCTGCATCTTTGATCACAATGTATAAATATTTAAAATGAATAGCCCCATCACACTCCCTTCTGCCTGGTTAACTCTTAGTCCCTTGCGACAGAACAAACTCTTACTCCTCTGCAAATAATTTCAAAATTAATGTTTTTCCTACAGTTCTCATATTACTTTTGCAGTTCTGTCCTATCATTACTTCTTTCGTACTGAAAATTGTATATTTACATTTTCCTTGTGTTTATGTGATTTCTTGGTATATAAATAAATTATTGTTATTCAAATATCATGACTTCTGAAAATTAATGTTGTTTGAAAGTTTCTTTGGTTCTAACCTTATTTTATTTTTCAACATGGGTCTTAATTTAAACTTACCCACTAATATATCTTTTATATTTAAGGACTCACTAACAAATAGTGTTTAGTTTTCGCCTGATTCATACTTAGAGCCCCAAGTAGATATTAAGTTATATATTACTACTTTACAAAAAAAAAAAAATTTTGAATTTATCTCACAAAGAGGATTGTTTTATCATTTTATTAATCATTTTTATGTCTAAATAGAAATTATCGACTGGGAACGATGGCTCACGCCTATAATGCCAGTGCTTTGGGAGGCCAAGGCAGGCGGATCAAGAGGATCAGGAGTTCGAGACCAGCCTGGCCAATATGGTGAAACCCTGTCTCTACTAAAAATACAAAAAAAAAAAAAATTAGCTGAGCGTGGTGATATGAGCCTGTAATCCCAGCTACTCGGGAGGCTAAGGCAGAAGAATCGCTTGAACCCAGGAGGCAGAGGTTGCAGTGAGCCGAGATCACACTAGTGCACTCCAGCCTGGGTGACAGAGCGAGACTCCCATCTCAAAATAAATAAATAAATAAATATTATCAAATATACTTTCTATGAAGTAGTATTTATAATAAATGTCTCATATTCAAACAAATAGCAAGCTATCCTATCCTATGCTAATTCTAAAATAAATGGACACCCTAATATATGTTATAAGCTACTTTTATATTAAATTTTTCATCATTATAAAATTAGCTTTTTACCAATTTTTTCATATTTGTATTTTTAAGATATATTTTAAATCTTTTAATTCAGAAATAAAAAGCAAATTTATGACAAAATTAGTCAATTTGCCCTCAAGTCACTTTGTGTATTTCTAAATGCCAAAATATCTTGTTACTGACAATCTACTTGCCACTGCATTGCAAAGAAAATTCAGCCTATGGAAGATCATGCTCTTATTTGCAAGTCATTTCCTAAGACTGCAAAATATTTTCGCATTAACATTTGATAATCTTTTTGTTTATTTTTATTTTATTTATGGTAATAATTGTACATATTTATAGGTTACAGGTGATTTTGATATGTAATGATCAAATCAGAGCAATTGGGATATCCATCACTTCAAACGTTGATCATTTATTTGTGTTGAGAATATTTCAAATCTTCTTTTCTAGCTATTTTGAAATGTCCAGCAAATTATTGATAAGTAGAGTCACCCTAGTGGGCAATAAAACACTAGAATTTATTCCTTCTATCTAACTATATGTTTGTACCCCTTAATGAACCTCTCTTCACCTTCTACCCCCTCTCTTCTTGGCCTCTGGTATCCAGCATTCTAATCTCTACCTCTATGAGATAAACTTTTAAGTCTCTCACATATGAGTGAGAACATAAACATGATAAAGTTTTGAAAATGGCTTTGTAGTTTCATATGAAAACATGTAACCATAATGTGGTTATTCAAATGTTTACTTTCAATAAAATAATGAAGCAGCAGAAATGGTTAATAGTTTATCTTGTGACAACTATTGGTCAAAACCTAATATGATAAATTTTAAGGGTAAAAAGTACATTGCTTAAATATTGCAGTGTTAGTAATTAAATAAATTGAAAATACAATTAAATAAAATATAGTTTTCATTTTCTTTGAAACTGAAGTTTAAAGAAATTTTAAATAGAAAATGAAAAAATAAAGTATATGGTTTTTGAAACTTGAAACAAAGCTAGATAGAATGGATAAGGTCTAGTATTTGATAGCACAGAAAGGTGACTACAGTCAACGATAATTTATTGTCTATTTTAAAATAACTAAAAGAGTATAATTGGATTGTTTGTAACACAAAGAAAGAATAAGTGCTTGATGTTGTGAATCCCCTATTTACCCTGATGTGATTATTATGCATTGTATGCCTGTATCAAAATATCTCATGTACCCCATAAATATGTATACCTACTATGCACCCACAGAAACTAAAAATTAAAAAATCAAATCAAATTTACAAAGAAGACTTCTGACATTTTCAAAGGCTGCTGCTAATAATACTGGCTCTTTATAAAAACTCACTTAGGTGGGATGTACTTGCTCAGACCTGTACTCCCAACTAACCAAGAGGCTGAGGCAGGAGGATCTCTGGAGTCCAGGAGGTCAGAGTTACAATGAGCTATAATTGTACCATTGCACAAAAAAAAATGCACCTTCAAATGGTGTGGGCATTTCATTTCAATCACTGAGATGGATAAAATACCGTCATCAGTACTGATTATTTTCTGTCTTTCTGTTTATTAAAATATTTAAACATCTGTGGTACTTTTTCCTTAAAATCCAAGAAAATTTGTTCATTTCCCAAAGCAATTCTGCTTTTTTGCTTTATTTAACCTTGCATACTGCCTTTGTTATAGATTTATGGCATCCTCAGTTTTTCTCTATGTTCTTAGTCCCTCACATTTGGAGCTTATTTCCTTCATATTCTGCACCAGTAGCCAGGTTTTAACCAATCATTACCACTTCTCAAATCTTTAAATCCTCGCTTAGTAAGGGCAAGCATCTCATCTACTACTTAAAACTAAAGCGATTAAAATTCCTATTCAAAATGTCTTTGCTAAATTAACAATCATAGTCCAGGCTGGTTATTGAGCATTTTTTTCATGTTGATGAGTTTGAGCCTAACCATTGACTTACTGAGTTCTCTACAGGAATATGAAGGGATTCACCATTGGTTAACTACCCTAGCTATTGTCAACTGTTTCCTGGGTCCCAGTGTGTCAGAGAATGGAATATAAATAGACACGGAGGTCAAAAACCTCATCACTTACAGAGCAATGTGGGGCTTTTCAGCTCCTCTCCTACAGCATGTGATTTGTTTCTGTGAATGCCAGTGACCAATCAGACAGCAAGGCTGAAGATTAAATGAGTAGATAAGGGTGAAATAATCAGAGATAAAAATAATGCTCTTAATATGGTGTGCTAACACTGCATCCAGAGAATTATGTCTTAGCTGAATAAATGTTTCTGATATTTAAAAATTAGTCAATTGCATTCTTATCCATATAGTCAAACCAATATATTAGCACTGGCCAACTTTCTGATACCAGTAGACAAAATTACATAAGCATATGTTTTTGTTTTTTTCCACACTCAGTAGCTAAAATAATTAGATTTCATGTGCTGAGCATAATCAGACTATATTTGATACAAGTATAGCCTTTGGTTATTAAAACGATAAGGCCTAGGAAAACACTCTTTCTAAAAATCTACTATAATAATGAATTATTTATCCTTGAATGTATTCTGCTCTTTAGAGAATATTATCAAAAAAGAATTTTATTAAACATTAAAATGAGTTTTGATCTGGGAACAACATTAATTGTTCATAAAAATCAGGTTTATATACTAGTTTTGCAAGGTCTGAGCACAAATTGATAAAAGTAATAACACCTATTCCCTAAACTTTTTATTTCATCTTATCCAATTCACTCAATACACAGATACTAAAGTATAAATTGATATAATGTAGAGAGGACTAATTAAATGACATAAAACTCATGACAATTATTAAAAATATATACTACAGAGAACAGATATAAATAAATTTCTGAGGAAAAGATATTGAACCAAGTAAAATGTAATATCTAAATGTCAAAATACATAAATCAAGAAGCCTAGAAAATACTCAAGTGTTTCTCAAATAATTTGTGATTTGTTTCTCTCTAAGAATTGACAAAGGAGATAACGCGTAACAGCACTAACAACATGATAAGCAAAAGGAGCTAAAATTAGAGAAGACAATTAAATGATGACTAAATTAGGAAATGAAGCAGTGATGAGAGCAAGAACAAATGGAGAGAAATGAAAGAAGAAAGCCATAAAAACCAACTGGTGAAAGCATAAGGAACAATATTTAAAATGTGAATTAAGTAATAAAACTTGCAATCGTGACTTTTCATTGTTCTCAGATTTAAAATCCAAAATCATTAATATGATGCAAATATCCTAAATAGTCTTGATCTTTTATTTTCTATCTCATATTCTTTGTTTTCACCTCCAAATTTTCCATCCTCACCTCCCATCCTCCACACTCCAACCCCTGCTTTCCACATAGTGTCACTTCAAATATATTCAAATAGCTGATGTCTCAGAGATCCAATCATCCACAAGGATGTAGACATTAAAATACAAGAGAATTTTATCAACCCCTATCCCACAAGTTACTGACACAGAACAACACAGGAAATTTCACCTGTGATACAATTACTCTGGCAACTGAGGTATCCGGGTTCTATCATCAGGACTGACCAGGTGGCTGGTGTGACCCACGGAGAGGAAGGAAGAGCAGTGTGGTGAGGTGGCCCACCTGAAAGCCACATGGGGGAGGGGAGCCCCCAGCCAAGAGAGGCGGTGAATGAGCATGCTACCCAACCTGGGAAACCATGCTTTTTCCATGGAACTATGCAACCCACAGATCAGATGATCCCACTTGTGACCCCGTACTACCAGGGCCTAGGATCCCAGCCACGGAGCCGCACAAATTCTCAACAGCCACTCAGCTAGAATCTATCTAAGCCTGTTGCATTCCCGGGCAGAAGGGCAGCCATCACCACAGCTGTGGCTGCCTGCCGTCTAAGCCATCTGAGCTTCTTGCAGGAAGGGCGGTAGCCAACACTGGGACTGCTAGTTGGCGGAGCACGGTGGCTCACGCCTGTAATCCCAGCACTTGGGGAGGCCAAGGCCGGCAGATCACAAGGTCAGGAGATCGAGACCATCCTGTGTAACACGGTGAAACCCTGTCTCTACTAAAAGTACAAAAAAAATTAGCTAGGTGTGATGGCAGGCGCCTGCAGTCCCAGCTACTCGGGAATTTGAGACAGGAGAATGGTGTGAACCCGGGATGCGGAGCTAGCAGTGAGCCGAGATTGTGCTATGGCACTCCAGCCTCGGCAACGGAGTGAGACTTCATCTCAAAAAAAAAAAAAAAATTCTGCACAACGTCTATCTAACATTGTACTGAAGGTCAGCGCCAGTGTAATTAGATGAAAAATTAAATAAAAGACATCCATATTGGGAAGAGAGAATTAAAATTGTCTCTACTTGCAGATGGCATGATTCATATACAAAAAATCCTAAATAATTCACTAAAAAACTACTAGAACTAACAAAAGTGTTTGATAAGTAGGCAGGACAAAAAATGAAATAAAGAAGCAATTTCATTTACAACAGCATCAAAAAGAAAAATAACACATTTAACAAAAAGTGTAAAACTTGTACTCTGAAAACTAAAAAGTACTGTGGAAAGAAACAAAAAGTCATAAATAAATGGAAAGACATGCCATGTTCATAGATTAGAAGACTACTTGTCGAAGATGGCAATAAATATTTCCAAAATTGATCTAAAATATTCAATGTAATCTTCATTAAACTCCCAGATGACTTCCTTGCAGAAATTGACTAACTGATTCTAAAAGTCAAGGAACTTATAGTAGCCAAAACAACCTTTAAAAGAACAAAGTAGGTGGAGCCAATTTCAACAGTTTCTTTTTTTTTTTTTTGAGTCCGAGTCTTGCTCTGTCACCCAGGCTGGATTGCAGTGGCACGATTTTGGCTCACTGCAAGCTCCACCTCCCAGGTTCATGCCATTCTCCTGCCTCAGCCTCCCAAGTAGCTGGGATTACAGGCGCCCACCACCACGCCCAGCTAATTTTTTTGTAGAGATGGTGCTTCACCATGCTAGCCAGGATGGTCTCGATCTCCTGACCTCGTGATCCGCCGGCCTCAGCCTCCCAAAGTGCTGGCATTACAGGCGTGAGCCACCACGCCTGACCAAGAATTTCTAAAAAGCTATAGTCATAAATATAGCCTGGTACTGCCAAGAAGATGTCATATAGTTCAATCAGATAGAATTTAGAGTCTAGACATAAAGGCTTTGGATAACAGTCAATTGATTTTCTTTTTATATATATTTTAGGGAGAAAAGGATTATTTATTTATTTATTTATTTATTTTTGAGATGGAGTCTCGCTCTGTCACCCAGGCTGGAGTTCAGTGGCGCGATCTCGATTCACTGCAAGCTCCACCTCCAGGGTTCACGCCATTCTGCTGCCTCAGCCTCCCCAGCAGCTGGGACTACAGGCGCCCGCCTTCACGCCCGGCTAAGTTTTTTGTATTTTTTTAGTAGAGACGGGGTTTCACTGTGTTAGCCAGGATGGTCTCAATCTGCTGACCTCGTCATCCACCTGCCTCAGCCTCCCAAAGTGCTGGGATTACAGGCGTGAGCCACCGCGCCCTGCCGGATTTATTTTTATTTTTATTTTTTTACTTTAAATTCTGGGATACATGTGCAGAATGTGCAGGTTTGCTACATAGATACACGTGTGCCACGGTGGTTTGCTGCACCCATTGCCCTGTCCTTTAAGTTCCCTCAGTGAATCAATTTTCAATGAGTCTATCAATGCAAAATGTTGACAAAGATGTGGAGCAACAGGCTCTCACCTACTGCGGAGATTATAGTTTGCTACAATTATGTTGGAAGACTGTTTAGCATTATCTAATAAAGCTGAAGATGGCACATTCTACAGCCCAGTGATTCTCCTCTTAAGTATATTTCAAAAAACTCTCTAGCAAGAGATTGTTTTTGCAAATAGAGACCTGAAAACATGCTCAAAAGAGCATAGTCCACAGTTTAAAGAGAAACACTGGAAGCACTTCAAATGTCCATTAACAGTGGAAAGAGGCCTGGCGCGGTGGCTCATACCTGTAATCCCAGTACTTTGGGAGCCCGAGGTAGGCGGATCACGAGGTCAGGAGATCGAGACCATTCTGGCTAACACGGTGAAACCCCGTCTCCACAAAAAATATAACAAATTAGCCGGCCTGTTGGCGGGTGCCTGTAGTCCCAGCTACTCCGGTGGCTCAGGCAGGAGAATGGCGTGAATCCTGGAGGCGGAGCTTGCAGTGAGCCCAGATCGCGCCACTGCACTCCAGCCTGGGTGACGAACCAAGACTCCGTCTCAAAACAAAAACAAAGAAACAATCAGAAACATTGGAGTGAATAAATAAGTGATTTATTCATGCAATGTATTCATATGTGCAATGTAAAGCTACAGTTTTATGTCTCGACATGTGGGAAATGCAAAATGATGATGTTGAGTGAAAGAAGCAAATCAGGGAAGCATATATTTAATATGGGTCTACTCACATAGAGTTCAAAGCAGGCAATACCAAGTATTACTTAGGGATATAGGTATACTACTTAGGGAGTATACGTATATATAAATATAGATATATTACTTAGGGAAATATTTATGCATTATAAAAGTATAAAGAAAAGGAAATGATAACCACAAAATCCAAGGGATTGGCTTCTCTGAGGGAAGGAAGAAATGGGATTTTTTTAAAAGCATCAATAGGAGCTTTTAAGGTTCTGAAAATAATTGTTTCTTAAACTGAGTAACGGGCAATTGTTTTCATTACATTATTAAGTATACATGTATATGTTATTCATATTAAGTCACAAGACTTAATTTCAGCTTCACTGAAAATTATACTAAACTTCTCGCTTTTAACACCAGAATGTCAAAATTTGAAAGAACATGTGTCCATGAGAACTGAAAATGCAGCAGATTTAATGAGAACGAATTTGGAGACAAGGAGACCAAATAGAAGTAACTTGCTGCCTTAGTTCCCTCCTCTCATTCCATTCCCACATGTTAAGTGAGCAAATCAAAGACAAAGTCACTCCCACTAAAAAGGATAAGTAATAATTAGAAATAAAACAGCATGGGCCATTGCATAAATGTTCCAATAAAAATTGGAAGTGCTATAAGAGCAAAAAGTAGGTAAAATACAATTCAGAAAAAGATTTACTCTAGAAAACAGGTGAAAAATCTTCCTGACACATTACTATTTATTTTCACAGAAAGAGGACAAAAACTCCTTGAATAAAAACAATTTAAGGAAGAAACAAGAGGTAAAAGAAAATATAAGACAACAAAAAGACATGGAGAGTTTGCTGTCAGTCATAAGGGGGAAAAAGATAATGGCTTAGAGATTGATAGAATATTCCTGATCCTTGAAGTAAGAAAGTTTGAGTTCAAACTTTCATCTACAGTCATATGAACAGTCTACAGTCATATGAACAGTGAGCAAGTGAAATCCCTCTCTGAGCCTGTTTACTCATCTATAAAATCAGGACAAAATTTATTTCAATGGGTTTTTAAGTATTAAAGGAATAACCTAGTCTAATAATAGACCAAAGAATGTACTCAATAAGTGTCTCTCCTTTCATACATCTGTTTATCTGTTTGCCCTTGTCATTGTCCTCTCCATCTGTCAGTGTCTTACTTAATTTTTCTCTTTAATAAAAACTACAACTAATTCTTGATTATTTGTGCTCATAGAAAACAAATGAATAGGAAGAGTTTAAGTCTGCAAAGTATTCAAAAGACTCCCTCAACTATTAATTTCAATCAACTTTTCTAGGTAGTATTTTTCTACAGTTTATTGCAGAGTCGATGCTGATGTACTAACTTTGGATATTCTACAAAGCCAATAAAAGAAAGAAGCAAAGCAAGCAAAAAAGAGAGAGGAAAGGAAGGAAGGAGAGAAGGAAGGAAGAAGGAAGGAAGGAGAAAGGAAGGAAGAAGGAAGGAAAGAAAGGAAGGAAGGAAGAATAAATGTGAGTTCATGTATTTGGTTAATGAGGAAATATTATTCTAAAATAATTAAGTAAATCTGACCTATTTGTACTAGCTCCAGTCAAAGCACTAATAATGTAATGAGATGAACAAAGTAGGAAGAGGGTATAAAACATCATGATGAATTGTTCTACAAAATGGACCATTGATTTAATTCCTTGGGTCATTCATTCCTTGTTATTATCTCAACCAGTGCTGTGCAATAAAACATTATGTAATAAAGGAAATGTTCTGTCCAATGTAGGAGCCAAATAGTCACATGTGGTTATTGAGCACCAGAGGCATTATTAGTATAACCGAGGCACTGAAATTTTAACTTTACTTAATTTTGCTTTGTTGAAATGTTAATATAAATAGCCACATGTGGCTAGTGGCTATCATTTTGGACAGTGCAGATCTGGACTAATTAAGTCATATCATCTGGTAAGTAGAAATAATTTCATTTAGATTCATTTTCTTCATCTTAAACAAGTCTTTTGTCATTAATGACTGTGTCCCTTTATATAGTGATCAATTCACAATAGTAGCAGATCTCGCTTTCCATTACTCTCCCTTCTCCTGCTCATATCATCATGGAGGGACAAATAACCCAGAAACAGTTAAAGATACAGTGTCCTATGAGCAAGGCTAGACTATTGGTGAAGCAACATGCTCAACAGATTTTTCCTCCATGTTTTGCACCATACAATACAAGACATCCTCAGGCATATTCTCTCCACAGCCCCACAAGGTATTTCTAATGCTGTTTCTCATAATATTTTTCAACATAGGCTCACGATTCACCTTATAGTACAAATGTTTGAGGACACCATTATTATTCAATCCAGATTCATAGCTCTCTTGGGTCTGGAAGAAAATATTTACATTTCAAAAGAAAAAATTAATTGCATATCCTTTACAAAATACATGCTGAATATTGCTTTTCTCAGTTATGATTTTAATAACTATTGGACAGCTATAAATTCCAGAGTGCCCTCCTGGGAAGTACTTGAACACAGGCATCTATGTGACCATGTGAGTGAAGAGTATGTGGCCCTGCACAGATAGTGAAATTCAAAAAAGGAACCTACTGGGAAACTTAAGGACCCTAGCAAGGACTTGTGCCTGAAGAGAACACCCCATCTCTTCTAGGAGGTAAATAGCACTGATTACCTGCCCTAACCAGACTTAATGTTACTTTATGCAGCTTCTGACCTCCAAAATATTTTCACAACCCTTCCCAACAGTGGAGTGCATTACCCACTTATGGCCTTTGGTGGTAAATCACCCTCTGCTGTGTGAATATTTTATTATGGGGTTTAGAGCAAATGTCCCATTAAAAAGAGACCATCTTACTCTGTTTATTCACAGTGCCTAACACCCGTCTTGTATATAGTGAGTGCTCATTAGATATATGTTAATAACATAAAGAACAACCATAATTGGGATAAGCAGAATTCCAACCATGCCATATTACCCTTGGATGATTTAAAAGAAATTGTTAAAATATGTTTTAAAATAATAAGGCTTAATTTACATGGGTCCTTCAAATTATTGCCATCCTTAATGAAAATGATACATCAGAAACACAGCTTCTCTCCCAGAAAATATTTCTTCCTGTGTTTTCTCTTGACCAAAACAAAATGCCATGTCAGTCTCTCCCTCTATACTTCATTTCTTCTTTAATTCTTATCTATAGAAATAGTTTCACAATTTTGCCTTATATTAACTTTCTTTCCCTACAAACAATCTCTAGCTGATGAGTTTCCTAATTTTATTTCAAAGCTGACTGTCAGGTCAGACTGTTCAGAGAGGCTTGATGTGCCTATAGTTGGTATATACGATGACTACAACAAGATAGCATCAAACTTGGGAATATATGTAGCACCTGAGATTTATACTAATGGAGGAGATTGGCAATGGACATAAGTATCTAATGGTCTTGAGTTTTCCACATTGTAGACACTAAAGAGAGCTTATGGCGATCCAATTAAGGTGACTAGAGGGTATATTTTTATAACAGTAGTTTAAACAGTTAAATTAATGAATCTAAAAAAGGAGTAAGAACTATGTGGAGTTTAGGAAAGCAGCACAAAAGAACAACAATGTTGTAGCAGTTATCTATCACAAGAGAATGTTCTGGTCACTAAAGTGGCTTACTCTCTTCTGCGAATGGGAGGAAGTACCCACATGGTCACCTAATTCCATTTCTTCCGAGTCTATTCACTAATAAACCTAAGGTTACAAAGTCTGTAGCACCATTATCTTAGTATGAAGAAAAACGTTCTTTGGTGGTGGGCACCATTATTATGTTCACAGGAAATAAAAGCTTTGCTTGTAAAGTAATAAATAGATACTCTATTCTAAACATTAGTCAGTTCCCTGAGGCTCATCAGATCTGGCGCACTGACAAGTTTAGTTTGTGGATTCAGAAAGGAAAGACCCTTGGATTGCACATCGACATTGCAAACCCTCCCTAAGAAGTCAGGCTGTCTCTTTTTAATATCTCCAACTCATTATCTTTATTCTCAACATTCTATGTCTGAAAACACCTTGACAAGTCCCATCCTTTTCACTACATTTGCGCATGTATTCTTTTCTCTCTAAGAGACAGAGAAGCAATGGAAGATGGGCATTTGCCAACTGCCAAAATATGTGAAGCTGAATCTTCTCATTTCTTGACTTGTAGATAACTCCTTTGTTTTACCCCTTATATTGGTGTTGAAGCAAAACATCTTCTGAATCAAATTCATTAACCCTACAGAGGTCTGACTAATGGAAAGAGAATACATTTAGGAGCTAAACAGATGTGGTTTCAATTTTACATCCATCATTTGCATTCACTTGCCATTTGAGATCAGACAAATCCTTAACCTCTCTTACCCTCAAAGTCTTCATCTGTGAAAATAGTAATACTTATATCACAAGATTAGGAGTATTTAAGGAGTCTATATATATTTAAGTATCTGGAACTTCATGGATATTCAAAAGTATTCATTTTCTTTTCCTCAATATAATCTTCTCTGGCTAATAGCTTTGGCATTCAGTAGCATTTGCAGGACTCATAATATCTTAGTGAAAGGGATCATTCCAATTAATATTCCAGCCACTTATTTCTGAAATTGCCAAGGCATAGTTTATCATCCTGTGTCCAGTATTAGTTATATCCTTGTTACCAGCTGTAACTACAAATGCATGGGTTATATTGTTATTTATAATAAAACTATTTTTCTACAACCTTTTAAGGGACACTTTGACTTGTTACATACATAGTCTGTGTGTGGACATCTAATGCATGGCTTAGCACAAAGCTAATTCTCTTTCTAACAATTACCATAATAAAGTTGTTAATATCAACACAATTTACAGGCTGTTGAATATACGGTCATATATCACACGACAACATTTTGGTCAAAGATGGACCACATACATGACAGTGATCACATAAGATTACGATACTGTGCTTTTACTGCACATTTTCTATGTTTAGATACACAAATACTTACCATCGTGTTTTAGTCGTTTGCCTACAGTATTCAGGACAGTAATATGCTATCCAGGTTTGCAGCCCAGGAGCAATAATAGGCTCTCACATATAGCCTGGGTGTGTAGTAGGCTACACCATCTAGGTTTGTGTAAGCACATACTCTATCATGTCCAGACAATGATGAAATTGCCTAATGATGCATTTCTCTGAACATACTCCCATCATTAAGCAATGCAGGCTGCATATAGTTAAGCCGAAGAGGAAACAAAGAATTTGGCAATCTATGTATATTTATTAGGATATTTCCTTTACTGGTTCGTTCCATCTGAAATCTGTTCTCTAGCTGTCATCCTGGATAATCTATGTCCAAGCTTTGTATTCCAATTCTAGCTTTTGACTTACAGCCTGTGTCTTTGAAGAGAAAAAACTGTATAGTGTAAAATGCGGAATAATGCAGAAAGATAAGCACAAGCCCAAGATCCAGGGGGAAAATGGGTTAGAATGGAAAGAAATTATATTCTGGGCAAACAAGAACATTTCTTGCATTAACTGTAGATTTCATCAAACCTTGTCCCATCCTTGCTACCAGCTCTGTTACTTCTGAGTAAGGTGCCAGGATTCGTGGGGAAAGCTAGTAAACATTTTACAGGGTAATAAAAATGCTGACAGGCTAATGGATTAGTTAATCTATCTGGGAGGCAAAAGAGTCAGACTCAAAGATTTGGAGTGATTTGGCTAAGTCAGTTTTGCAGCAGTATCTGAAAAAAGATGTAAATAGAAACATTAATCTCAAGTATGCACAACCTTAAAAGAGAAAAACTAACCTATATTCAGTTAAACCTCTCCTGACTCTTGCCACTCAGAGATTTGGTTAGACTTCTCCTGACTCCCAATTCCATTGACGTTAACAGTCTTCCCACAACATCTGCAAGCTCAAAGATTCATTTCCTCCTGCTTCTATTGCCACTGAAATCTCTGTCTTCCTTATTTGTTTTTATTGACAGGCAGGGTCTCACTCTGTTGCCCAGGCTGGGACACAGTGGCATGATCACAGCTCACTATGAACTCGAACTCCTGGGATCAAGCAGTCCTCCCACCTCAGCTTCCTGAGTAGCTGGGACCACAGAAGCATGCATCTACATTCAGCTTTTTTTATTTTTACTTTAATTTTTTAGAAACAAAGTCTTGCTATGTTTCTCAGGCTGGTCTTGAACTCCAGGCCTCAAATAATCCTCCCACATTGGCCTCCCAAAGTGCTTGGATTACAGGCATGAGCCGCTATGCCTGGCCCTTGGTTGTCTTTAATTCCGCAGCACCCTCAGGCCCTTCGCCAGTTTCCAGAAGAAAGACACCACTAAAATAGCACATTTCATGAATTGGAGAGGCTTCCTGAAGACCAGGGGTGACACAGGGAGAGGGGTTACCTCAGAGAGCTCACATATGCCCACAGTCTCCTGGTTGATCTTTCAACATCTCTAAACAACCAACAGAATCTCTTGTATCACCCAAATGAAATCGATTTAGAATATACCCTAATTCCTTGGGGCAAAGGAAAAGGGAGAGCATAGTACCACTCTACACTCATAAAAATCCTGTCCTTCAGAGACACCTTTCACTTTCTCAGGAGAGTTCCAGTGAACATCATTTTTTCTGGCTCATTACATGTGACATTCAAAATGGTGGTCTTGGCCAGACACAGTGGCTCACGCCTCTAATCCCAGCACTTTGGGAGGTTGAGCTGGGTGGATCACGAGGTCAGGAGTTAGAAACAAGCCTGGCTAAGAAGGTGAAACCCTGTCTCTACTAAAAAATACAAAAATTAGCCAGGCGCGGTGGTGGGCACTTATAATCCCAGCTACTTGGGAGGCTGAGGCAGGAGAATCACTTGAATCCGGGAGGTGCAGGTTGCAGTTAGCCCAGATCACACCATTGCATTCTAGCCTGGGCAACAGAGCAAGACTCCATCTCAAAAAAAAAAAAAGTCAGGAAACAACAGATGCTGGAGAAGATGTGGAGAAACAGGAATGCTTTTACACTGTTGGTGGGAGTGTAAATTAGTTCAACCATTGTGGTAGACAGTGTGGTGATTCCTCAAGGATCTAGAACCAGAAATACCCTTTGACCCAGCAATCTCATTACTGGGTATATACCCAAAGGATTATAAATCATTCTACTATAAAGACACAAGCACACGTATGTTTATTGCAGCACTGTTCACAACAGCAAAGACTTGGAACCAATCCAAATGCCCATCAATGATAGACTGGATAAAGAAAATCCAGCACATATACACCATGGAATACTATGTAACCATAAAAAAGGATGAGTTCATGTCCTTTGCAGAGACACGGATGAAGCTGGACATGGACACAGGGAGAGGAACATCACACACTGGGGCCTGTCAGCAGGTGGGGGGCTAGGGGAGGGATAGCATTAGGAGAAATACCTAATGTAGATGGCGGGTTGATGGGTGCAGCAAACCACCATGGCACGTGTATACCTATGTAACAAACCTTCACATTCTGCACATGTATCCCAGAACTTAAAGTACAATAAAAAAAATTTAATTAAATAAAATAAAATCAATTTTAATTAAGTAAAAAAAAAAAATGGTGGTTTTAGAGACCCCAACTAACATTTGTGAGTGTTTATTATGTGCCACTCACTTTATGTTTACCACCTACATTCCTCACAAAGCTGACCCTGTGACATCTGCATCATACAAAACAGGAAACTAAGGTTCAAAGAGGTTCAGTAACACTCCAGGTGTCACAGCAAGTAAATGATGGAACTGAGGTTCTAACTTAATTAGATTGAGAGCAAAACCTAAGCTTAGCTCCCCAACCTCTGACTTCCTCCACAATTGCCCTCTCACCAAAAAGGAGCCACTCACCCAATTCTGTTAATTCATAGTCTCAAGCTGTGAAATACCCTGAGGAGCTGGAAAGGTAACAAAGTCCAAGCTAGAGCAAAGGAGAAAAGCCCCTTTCAGCTTTCTTTTCTCTCATCATAGAGAAATCCCAAATTCCAAGTGCTTCTGAGCAACATTGATATTGTCTTGTAAAAGGTTTGTAGAATACTCCAGCAAAGAATGCCAGGAAAAGCCTATAAGCTACTGATTCTAACAATCATTAACAAAAGGCGACTTGATTTCTTAAAAATAACAAAAAGCAAGGCAGTTCTTTTTACCTTTTGCTTGAAGGCAAACAAACAAACAAACAACTTCATCCCTGAACACACCATTTTAGGTTTCTATTTTATTTCCTCCATTTTAGAGAACCTGAAGCAACAGGCTAACTAGCCCATTTTTATTCCACATTTATGCTGACATTTTGCATTTATAAAAAAGCACAGGGAATATATTTACAAATTCAACAGTGAGGAAAGGCAAAACTTTTCAAGTTTCACCTAACCTAGTTTCCACAGCATCTTTAAATATTTCTTTCATCAGAGGAGCAGATGTTTCAACCCTGTACAAAATCTGAGAAGGCAACAGCCTGCTCCTCTTTTTTGTTTTGTTTTTAAGATGGAGTCTCGCTCTGCCACCCAGGCTGGAGTGCAGTGGCGCGATCTCGGCTCACTGAAAGCTCCACCTCCTGGGTTCACGCCATTCTCCTGCATCAGCCTCCCGAATAGCTGGGACTGCAGGCGCCCGCCCCATGCCGGGCTAATTTCTTTGTATTTTTTAGTAGAGACGGGGTTTCACCGTGTTAGCCAGGATGGTCTCGATCTCCTGACCTTGTGATCCGCCTGCCTCGGCCTCCCTGGGTGCTGGGATTGGAACAGGAATTAAAAGAAATGAAAAAATGTGTAAGCAAAAACTCAGCTGTATGTTAAAAAAAAAAACCCCATTTCCCCTGAGAATGAGAAAGAGCTGCAGTCCTTTAAAAAAACTGCCTGTTTTCCTATGGCTAGTGAGCCTTATCGCTCCCTTCCCAGGCATTATCAAAACCCTAATTCCCTAACTGTGCAACTGCAAGGTCACTAAACAAACAAATGCAAGTCACAAAACATATTTTTCCTAAAAACGTAAAAAAATATATAATGCATGCTTCCATTAAATAACCCTCTGTTTCCCGCTTCTGTAATATGCTTCCGCCTGCACAGATCTACCCCTGCTCCACAAAATGCTAAAAGATAACTCTTTGTTCAGCTCAACTCTGAACTGCCTGGCCTGGTGGCTCACTCTTGTGATCCCAGGACTTTGGATGGCCAAGTAGGGCGGATCGCTTGTGCCTTGGAGTTCCAGACAGGCCTGGGCAACATGGTGAAACCTGGTCGTTTTGTTTTGTTTTGTTTTGAGACGGAGTTTCGCTCTTGTTGCCCAGCTGGAGTGCAGTGGCTGGGTTTCTGCTTGCCGTGACTTCCGCCTCCCGGGTTTCGGTCGTTCTCCTGCATCAGCCTCCAGAGTGGCTGGGATTGCAGGCATGAGCCACCAAGCCCGGCTAATTTTGTATTTTTTTATTTTTATTTTGGTACAGACGGGGTTTCTCCCTGTTGGTCAGGCTGGTCTCAAACTCCCGACCTCAGTTGAGCCACCCGCCTAGGCCTCCCGGGGTGCTAGGATTGCAGGCTTGAGCCACCCCTCCCGGCCCAATTTATTAATCAGAAAGGAATAGATTGTCCTAGTGTGGTGGCTCACGCTTGTGATCCCGGTACTTTGGATGGCCAAGCGCTGGGTATCGCTTGAGTGTAGGAGTTCCAGACCTGCCTGGGCAACATGGTGAAACCCGGTCTCTCTTTTTTTTTTTTTTTTTTGGGGGGGCGGAGTTTAGCTCTTGTTGCCCAGGGTGGAGTGCAGTGGCTGGGTCTCCGCTGTTGGGGACTTCTGCCTCCAGGGTTTTAGGTTTTAGTGGTTTTCCTGCCTCAGTCTCCGGAGTGGCTGGGATTGCAGGTGTGACCAACCTGGCTCAGCTAATTTTTTGTTTTTCTATTTGTTTTCGGTAGAGATGGGGTTTCTCCATGTTGGTCAAGCTGATCTCAAACTCCCGACCTCAGGTTATCCACCCGCCTCGGCCTCCGTGGATGCTGGAATTGCAGGCGTGAGCCAGCGCACACGGCCCAATTTATTTTTATTTCATTTTTTATTTTTCTATATATATATATTTTTGAGACGGAGTCTCACTTTGTCACCTAGGCTGGAGTGCAGTGGCGCGCTGTCTCGGCTCACTGCAACCTCTGCCTCCCAGGTTCAAGTGATTCTCCTGCCTCAGCCACTTGAGTAGCTGAGATTACAGGCGCCCGCCAGCACACCCATCTAATTTTTTTTTGTATTTTTAGTAGAGATGGGTTTTCATCATGTTGGCCAGGCTGGTCTCGAACTCCTGACCTCAGGTAAACCCACCTCGGCCTCCCAAAGTGCTGGGATGACAGGAGGGATCGGCCTGGAGGGGTGGCTCATGCTTTTGATCCCAGGAGTTTGGATGGGCCGAGCGAGATCCCTTAATCCTAGGAGTTCTAGACCAGCCTGGGCAACATGGTGAAAACCGGTCTCTCTCTCTCTTTTTTTTTTTTTTTTTGAGGCGTAGTTTCCCTCTTGTTGCAGGGCTGGAGTGCAGTGGTGCGGTCTCAGCTCCCCACAGCCTCTGCCTCTGGGTTTGGGTGGTTCTCCTGCCTCAGTTTCCCGAGTGGCTGGGATTGCAGGCAGGAGCCACCATGCCCGGCTCTTTTTTTTTTTTTTTTTTGTGGTAGAGACAGGTCTCTCCATGTTGGTCAGGCTGGTCTCAAACTCCCGACCTCAGGTGATCCGCCCTCCACAGCCTCCTGGGGTGCTGGGACTGCAGGCGTGAGCCACCGCTCCGGCCCAATTTATTAATCAGAAAGGAATCGATCGGCCTGGCATGGTGGCTCACGCTTGTGATCCCAGGACTTTGGACTGCCGAGCCTGGCGGATTGCTTGAGCCTAAGAGTTCCAGACCTGCCTGGGCAACATAGTGAAAATCGGTCTCTTATTTTTTTCTTTTTTCTGAGGCGAGCTTCCCTCTTCTTGCCCAGGCTGGAGTGCAGTGGCTGGGTCTCCACTCGCAGCGACTTCTGCCTCCCAGGTTTTGGTGGTTCTCCTGCGTCAGCCTCCTGAGTAGCTGGGATTACAGGCACCTGCCACCACACCCGGCTAATTTTTTTGTATTTTTAGTAGAGACAGGTTTTCATCATGTTGGCCAGGGTGGTCTCAAATTTCTGACCTCCGGTGATCCACGCACCTTCGCCTCCCAAAGTGCTGGGATGACAGGCGTGATCGGCCTGGCGTGGTGGCTCAGGCTTTTGATTCCAGAACTTTGGACTGGCCAAGCATGGGGGATCACTTGAGCATAGGAGTTCCAGACCGGCCTGGGCAACATGGTTAAACCCAGTCTTTTTTAAAATTATATTATTATTATTATTATTATTATTTTATTATTATTATTATTTTGAGATGGAGTCTCACTCTGTCACCCAGGCTGGAGTGCAGTGGTGCTATCTCGGCTCACTGCAACCTCTGCCTCCCAGGTTCAAGGGATTCTCCTGCCTCAGCCTCCTGAGTAGCTGGGATTACAGGCGCCCACCACCACACCTGGCTAATTTTTTTTTATTTTTAGTAGACCATGGTAACTGCCTTAAAATGATGATTGTTCAGAAAGTCAGTTTAATTTAGATACTAAGGATATTGAGGTTATGTAACATTTGAACAAGTTCTAAAAAAAAAAGAGAAATAGTATATTTAATTGCTAATAAAGTATTGTCAACTCACAAATATATTCACATAACATGTATTTCAAGAGCAGAATAACCATGAATATAAAAGGAATTAGCAAAAATGAAACAAAAAAGACATGAAGAAATACAAAACAGATGGAACAAATAGCACAAAATATGATGAAAGTTATAAAAGAAACTATGCCAATAATCACAATAAATGTAAATAGACTGAATAATTAAGAGAAAATGACTATAAAACAGAATTAGGGCAGGCGTGGTGGCTCATACTTGTAATCCCAGCACTTTGGGAGGATGAGGCAGGCGGAGGGATCACAAGGTCAGGAATTCAAGAGCAGCCTGAACAACATGGTGAACCCCGTCTCTGCTAAGAATACAAAAATTAGCCGGCGTGGTGGTGAACATCTGTAATCCTGGTTACTCAGGAGGCTGAGGCACGAGAATTGCTTGAATCCAGGAGACAGAGGTTGCAGTGCTGAGATCACACCATTACACTCCAGCCTGGGCAACAGAGCAAGACTCTGTATCAAAAAAAAAAAAAAAAACACCAAAAAACCCCACAAAAAACAGAAAATAAACAGTATGAAAAGACATCTAAAACATAAAGTCACAGAAAGAGAGAATGAAAAAAGTTCCACATGTCATATGTACCTAACCCAAAGAAGGGTTGGAAGCTATATTATTATCAGATAAAATAGACTTTGGGCAAAAAGGAATATGGGAGACTTTTTAAGGTCACAATATAATGATAAAAAATCTAATAAACCAAGGGAGAAGGTAATCTAAAATTTTAATGTATCTAATAACTAGCACTCAAAATACATGAAAGCAAAATATGACAAAATTGCAACCCTGAGAGGGCAATTTAAACACATATCTCAGTATCTGATAAAAGCGACAAAAAACAATCAGCATAGACATAGAAGATCTACATCTGTCTAGAAAATTAACAAGCTTGACCTAATGTACAGAAAAAGCATATCTCTCCAAAGTGACAGAATTCACCCCTCCCAAGTACATATGTACTGAGCCATAAGGAAAATGTCAAGAAATTCCAAAGAAGCGGAATCATGCATCCATCTTTCTCTCTAACCATAATCTCATTAAACTAAAAACAATAATAAAAAGATAAAGTAAAAAGCCAGAAAGGCAGATAGTAAATGAGAAAGTGACAGAAATGTTATAGATTTTGTTAAGCATAAAAACCTTGTATGGGATAAAGCAGTCAAAGGGATACGCAAATTTACACAGAAATCCAACCAATATAAATCCTTGAAAGATACTACATACAGATATTTCATCAGTTCTCACATGCCAAACCCAGCAAAGCCAAACTTTGGAGCCTCCCCTGCAAGCAGACCTGCCACAGGGGGAGAGGCAGCACAAACCTCCCTTTGCAGTGACAATGCCACATTGGGTGTGCTTCTTACCCCATCACCTCTTTGGAAGTGGTCTACCCCACTCAGTGCTAGCTGACAGTCACTTCCCTCATACCACTCTCAATAGTTCACCCCAAGACATATTGGGCAACTCTGTCCCTGGTAAGCCATTGTGAATCCAACTAATAATGGCATTCAGAATGTTAGGAATCTTTGAACTATTAGATTCATAGTGATATTCAAAAGAAAGAAAACGACATCATTTCTTTTCCACACACATGTTGCCCACATTCAGTGCGTAAAAGGCAAGGGGAATTGTCAGTACCCACAAAGAACCTGATATTGATGGCACATACATTTCTTCATTAGGAAGAATAAATTTAGACTGTAACAATTTAAAAAACCAGAAAATACAACTGTACATTTTAGCTCTTATTAAAATCCAAGAGGTTTAACTTATTTGCTCCTCATTTAGGTAATTAGTGTTTAAAACATTTCAAAGATAACATATATAATGGCTACGATTTCTAGTACTTTTTAAAAATTCAAGCCCAGTCTCTTCTAATTAAATGTATAAATTTTTATCTCTGGCTTTCTTGAAAAGAACAAAGAGCCCTAATTAAAAAGTAAAACTTAAATTTCCTCTCAAAAAATTGTTACATCAAAATTATCTAATAAACCTTAGTTCAGAAAATAATTTCTGAATTAAGAAAATATGAATAATAAAACCAACAGTTTATGTTCTGAATTTCAAATGTTTATTTTTTATTATTTTTAAAATTTTGTTTTAAGTTCTAGGGTACATGTGCAGGATTGTTACGTAGGGAAATGTGTGCCATGGTGGTTTGGTCCATCTATCAACTCATCACCTCAGTGTTAAGCCCAGCACACATTAGCTATTTTTCCTGATGCTCCTCCCCCACCCACCCTGACAGGCCCCACTATGTGTTGTTTCCCTTCCTGTGTCCATGTGTTCTCATTGAACCTCACATTTTTAAATACAGCATATGCCAGGTGTCATTTCAGTACCCATAATTGTACAGACTACTATGTAAGCTAAAAAATGTTGATTAGATACAAATGTGTTAAATTTATCTTCTCTAAACATGTGGAAATTCTCTAGAGGCTACTTCCAGCTTCTGTGTGGATTGTGGAGCAGGCTGCTATCTGTCCCCCAAAAATGAACACCTTAAAAAAAAGAGAACTTTCTCAGCCTCCCTATTGCACACACATATGAAAAATATGTTAAATTCAATGCCAAATATTCCTGAGATCAACACAGCAGTGATCCCAAAGAGAAAATTTCTCTTTGCTAATGGGCGCAAACTTGAAGGGCAAAACAATGGAAGGGTAAGTCTGCAGACTCAGGGGTGGGACTCAAGTCAGAATCACCTGGAAGATCATTGCAACATGTTTTTGTTTTTTTAAATAGCAAACACCACCAAGTGGAGCCCGTGGGGTTTAGTAGATATTAAACCTCTAAGGAGTGGCACATCCGAGACTGAAAGTCCCATCTTTTGATTCCCAGCTCAAGGTCTCTGAAATGCCAGCACCAGCTCTGAAATTGTTACTCTGCATTATTAGGGAGACCTTTTCTTGTATACTGTCATACTCTTTTTTTTTTTTAACAGTTATACCTGATCTTCCTATTTTTGTGTGTGTTCCATCAAAAGTTTTTCATTCTAAATACTTCCCTCTTTCCAACTGAGCATTTACATCTGTAACAAGGAGAAAAACATCTAACATCTCTCTCACCCTTGGTGTGTGTTTTGTTTTGTTTGTTTTTGAGACAGGGTCTTGCTCTGTCACCTGGGCTGGAGTGCAGTGGTGTGATCACCATTCACTGCAGCCTCGACCTCCTGAGCTGAAGCGATTTTCCCACCTCAACTTCTATGCAGCTGAGACTATAGGTGTGTGCCACTATGCCTGGCTAATATTTGTATTTTTTGTAAAGATGGGTTTTTGCCATGTTGCCCAGGCTGGTATTGAACTCCTGGCTTAAGTGATCTGCCTGCCTAGGCTTCCCAAAGTGCTGGAAGGAATTACACGTGTGAGCCACCGTGCCTGGCCTCACCATTGTTAAAATCATGGAAATCATGTTCGCAAAGCAGGTTGACCTGTTTAGAAAAAGGTGTCATAATTTCTCAGGTAACTCCAAAAAGAGAAAGCTATGAAAATTACTTCAATACATTCATTACAGTCTCAGTATAAGATTATAGCTTCCTCTCCCAAAGCATAACCACAACCTGACGCAGGATGAGTCAGTTTGAAAATACCACATACAATATCCTCTTGAGTAGAATCATAATTTAGAACTCTAAAAATGACCAGAAACAACACTGTCCAAGTTTGTTTTACCTAATGTGTTTCAACTTATTTGACTAGAAGACCCTTCATTCATGCAACACTTAAAAATATCCCATGGCAAATCTAGTTTTCTATGAATAATGAACAAAACATTTATAATTTAAAACTAAAATTGTCTTCTAAGCAGAGATCTACATATCAATAAAATGAAGAAATAAAATTTCCATACTGTTTTCTTCCCAGTACAAGGATTAGAAGGAAAGGGAAAAGAGTAACAGCGAGAATCAATAGCCCATGTCTGGCCAGGCGCCATGGCTCAGTCACACCTGTAATCCCAGCAATTTCAGAAGCTGAGGTGGGAGGATCGCTGGCCTTTAGAGATCCTTGAATGAAACTCCATCTCTAAAAAATTAAAAATATTAGCTTAGAGAATCATTTGGGCCCAGGAGTTTGAGGCTGTATTGAACTATGACTATGCTACTGCATTCCAGCCTGGGTAACAGGCTGCTTAAACCTGGAGGGGCAGAGCTTGCAGTGAGCTGAGATCGCGCCACTGCAATCCAGCCTGGGCAAAGGAGTGAGACTCTGTCACAAAAAAAATAAAAAGAGATTCTATTCACAATAGCAACAAAATCCTGAGAAGATATCTAGCAAAGTATACACAAGGCCTTTCATGAAGAGTATTGCCATAGCCTGAATGTGTCTCCCAAAATTTATGTATTAAAACTTAATTCCCAAGATGATAGTGCTAAGAAGTGGGGCCTTTAAGAAGTGATTAAGACATAAGGGTGAGCCCTCATGCATGAGATTAGTGCCTTATAAAAGGGTTTGTGGGTGGTGGTAAATCTGTCCCTTCTGCCTCATGAGAACATAGCATTTGCCTGCTCCAGAGGAAGCAGCATTCAAGGTATCATCTTGGAAGCAGAGACCAGGCCCTCACTAGACACTGTATCTGCTGGAGTCTTGATCTTGTTCTTCCCAACCTCCAGAACTGAGAAAATAAACTTCTGCTCTGTGTAAGTTACCCAGTCTCAGGGGTTTTGTTATAGCACTATGATATACATATATACATGTATATAAAGTATACACACATATATTTTTTAAAAGCTTTTAAAGCAAAAGCCAGCCCTGCCCCTCTCCCAGACTGGGCGGCCTCTCCCCTCTCTTAGAGTGGGTGGGAACAGCAGTTGCATGGGCAGCTTTCCTTGTGGGCCACAGGTCCCTTTGGACACATGATACCTGGCCACGCCCCCTTTCCCTTTCATCTTTCTCATTGACCAATGAGCTTGGAGCATTAAGGCCACACCCCTATTCTGCATTCTACTGGAGCCCTGGTTACGCCTCCTCTGGCTCAGTTGCAC
This sequence comes from Pongo abelii, assembly GCF_028885655.2. Classification (NCBI taxonomy): domain Eukaryota; kingdom Metazoa; phylum Chordata; class Mammalia; order Primates; family Hominidae; genus Pongo; species Pongo abelii. The sequence goes on along the minus strand of NC_072001.2, from coordinate 21,496,233 downwards.
AGCTACCTGGTAGGTGACTGGAGGTGTTGATCAGTGCTCCCTGGGATTTTGCTGATGTGGCCCCAACCCCGCCTCCCTCCCCACCCTGCGATGGCAGAAGAAACTCGACAGAGCAAATTGGCAGCAGCCAAGGAAAAGGTAAAAACCCACCAGATCACGGCCCCCCAACACAGCTACAGATCCCCTCCAATGACAAGACTGCTGCCAGAGTCCATACCACTTCTGAGGCACACCAGACTGGGACCCCCACCCGGGTGCCTCTGGGCTACCCCCACCAAAGTTTTGTCAGTCAGCCCCACCCCTTCAGCAAGCAGCCCAGTCTCTACCCTCACCAATCACCCCAGGGTGACTTTGGGCAGGTGAATCCTGGGGCTCCCCGCTCCTTTACTGTGCTCTCATCTCCTGCCGCCACAAGCTTGACCTCCCTGGGCTCTTTGGGCTCACATCTCCAAGGACATGGGTCTCACAGCCCCAGGCCCCACCCTCACCAGTCATCCCTGGGTGACTTTGGGTTGGTGACTCCTGGGGCTCCCTGCTGCAGACTCTGCCCTCCCCTCCTGCTGCCTCAAGGTGGACCTCCCTGGGCTGTGTGCACTCACGTCTCCAAGGACCTGGGTCCCATCTCTGTTTTTCCCTCCCCTATCATGGAGCGGTGACTCGGACATCATGCTGATGTGGTCCCTCCCCTTCACCAGGAGGAGTGGAATGTAGTGATGTCACAGTCCGCCTAGTAACTGTCATTACTGCAAGACTGGCCTTTGATCTTACAACCCAGTCCCCTAAGCATTGTCACCCCATTTCTGGTTCCTCTGGTCACAGCACAAATTTCCAACTGGAAGGGGAATGGAGACTGGGACCTAGGAGCAAGAGGTTTCAGACTGCCTCACTCCCTTAACATAGACATTGACAGTGGGAAAAGCCTACACTTCCCCTGTGAGCTCAAAACATTGACAGTATCTCTGGATGGCAATTGGAGAATGGGTTTGGTTTGTTTTGGTTTTCTCCTAGGCTTCTGCTTTCCAGAGAGATTTTAACATTTTTTTCTGAGTTCTCCACCTCATATTCTAATTCTCCATGGTTCTGGGACCAGACTGCCCTTCAGTCAGTGGTCTCTGAAGTGAGATTTCCTCATCTTCTGTGGAATAGATCTTGGGAAACTGAACTTGACAGCTTGAATCTTCCTCATATTGTGTAAACCTGGGGTACTTTGAGTGCCACAGGATAAATGTGGGACATCTTTCTGAAGCATCAGTTTCCCTTGATTCTCTTGAGATCAAGAGAAAAAACATGAATGTACTTAGGGATGACAGTCACATAGGTTTCTAAGAGTATACCAGACATCCTCTGAAATGAGGCTTGGGTTGTCCTCTTTCTGATAAATTCCCAGATTTAACAGAAAGGCTGCCTTCTGCCAGGAGGACACATTGATATAAAAATTTGAGAGGTACTGGTGCGCTTCTTCACACTGACAGACGTGTGAGGATGTATGACTCTGAACAACACAGCATACAGTTCCTGCCTACTTAATGTTTACTTTTCTACCTCTGCCTCTGGTTTTGGTCCCTGGCAGCTGCTGATTCTTGGCAAAACCCCAGAGTTTGGAGTCAGAAGACTGAGTTTCAGAGTTCCTGTGTCACCTTTTTCTTTTCTTCTTTTTTTTCTAGCCATGATATCAATCTCTCTGAGTCACTAAATGATTGTGACAACACCTTGTATAGTTGTTGGTATCATTAAATCAGATGGTGTATAAAAGTATTTTATAAAAACTGTAAAGGAGGATGTGGCTTTAGGGGCTGATAGTTCTCATGAGTATTACTGCTCTTCTTTCTGACAGTTAAAAGAATATTGGCAGAGAAACAGCCCTGGTGTTCCAGCAGGAGCCAAGAGGAACAGGAAAACAAATGGTAGCATCCCTGAGACAGGCACTTCTGGTGGTTGCCACTCACCTAGAGATGTGAGTCTTGGCTGACCAGGTTCCTGGGGACAGGGGAACCAAGGGGCAGAAGAGGATAATTGTTAAGATTGTGGATGGACTGTTGGGTACCAGTGAAGAATTCTAGGTTTGAATCTTTGTCTGGTAGGGCTATGATTTAGGGCAAGTTGCTTGACCTCATTGGGCCTCTCTTTTCACATCTGTATAATAGAGATGGTATTGTTTCACTTCCATTTGTGAAGTTTAAATGAGATTTGTTATTGTTGTTTTTATGTTAATCCCTAGTACATGACCTGCTGTAAACACCCAGGACACCCAGGATATGGTCATTGCTGTTTGATTTTCCTCATCCCCAGTCTCAAGGGGAAGCCAGGACAATGAGAACAGTCACTTGCCATCAGGAATCACTGAAAGGGCCCCAGGGTGGGATGGTGGGGAGATAAGAACCATGAGAGAAGTTGGCATAAAGGAGTTATGGGACAAAGGGTCCAAGACAGGCAGAAAAGAAAATTGTGCCAGTTGATGGGGAAGAAAAGAAGTCAGAGGGGTTAGATACTGAGGGGGACAGAACATCTCCATGTGCACTCTCATCTCTTGTAGTCAGCAACAGATATCCACGGGGAGGGCCCTACATCATCTGCTACCCTGAAGGATCTGGAGGTAAGAGGCTCTGGGCAGAGGTGCAGTGACCCTGCAGGCCAGCCTTCCAACCTCTGCCCACAGCGGGGACTGGGTGCCCCTCTGCCAGCTGAGACAGCCCACACACCACACACCCCAGCCCTAATGATTGTTCTCTGTACCTCTTCACCCATTCCTCCTCCACCTCCTCTTCTCTGCATGTGCCTCAGAGCCCGTGCCAAGTACTAGCAGTAGTCCTGGACTCGAGGTCCGTAAAAATCAGTCAACTGAAGAACACCATCAAAGCTTTGGTAAGAGTCCAGTGGGGTCCCCTGATTCCATGCTGCCAATCCTGGGCTCCAGTTTCCCCTTGGGGCCCTGAAGAAAGGGGATGGGGCCCCTGGTGCCAAGAGCAAATAGGGAGCTGGGGTGCCCAGGCCTCACCTGGAGGGACACCAGAGCATGCAGCATGGTTCTTTTTTGCTGCCCTCTTTGCCAACTCTTTCCTCTCCAGGCACCCCGGTTCGAGTCCTTGCTACACATGCCCTGGGCTTGTTGCCTCTCAGGGAAGTGCTAGCCTGACTGGTTGTCAGGGGCCCTGTATTTCTGCCCATGACTCAGTCCCTAATTTGCTCTTTGATTCTGAACAAGCCACCTCTCCTTTTTGGGCTCTTGTTTCCAGAGGAGGTAGTGAGTAGCAAAGGTCTCTGTTAGCTCTGAGTGTCCGACATTTAAAGGCCTCCTAGAATGGAAACCTCAGGGCCAAGGGCTCCTGTCTGTCCTTTTCCACCCTAAATCTGCTGTGAAGAACCGTACCTGGCCCGTACGTGCTCAGTAAATGTTTATTGAATGAACGCACTTTTCTAAATCACAAGTTGGCAGAAGGGGGGGCCTTTCTCAAACTCCATCTCTAGAGGTTTATGTTACTGTCCTCTCAAAACATTCCAGATTCAGACCTTGAGTTCTGTGGCTGTGGACAAAAGCCAACAAAGACCCAAATCCTCTGTCCTTGGGAGCTTGAGGAGAGTTTACCAGTTCGAGTTCCCACTGGGTCTGAGAACTTTGCCTTTAAAATCCATTCCTGGACCCTGCCTACCGCTTCCTGGTCTGGGGAATAGAGTTGAGGGGGCCACCTTCCATCACCTTAATGTGACTCTCCCCACAGAAACAACAGAAGAAACAAGTGGAACATCAGCTGGAAGAAGTGACATGATTTCTTTGTTTGCTCGCGACATGACTGCTGGGTTTGGGGGGCATGCAGACATAGAGGCCTGAATCTCATCCACCCACTCCCAGCATGGGGAAGAAGGCTCACCCCCAGATTCCACCCCATCCCCACAGGGTCCCCGATAACCTGGTCCCATGGGTGGGCCTGTCCTGGGGCAGTGGTGCCATTCTGGGGGCATGTCTCTTGCTGTGTCATCTCTGCCTCCCCCTGGTAAGAGCTCTGTCTTCCTCTTCCTATAGGAAAAGAAAGCAAACAATGAGAAACAGAAAGCCAAAAGGGAGCTAGAGGTGAGTGGAGGGTGTGACGTTTCCTCCTGTCCTCTGGAGAATGTTTCTTTCCTTCTCTTTCAGCACTTGCTTGGCTTTTCTCCCAAAGGTTCAAATCCAGAGATTGGACATACAGAAAGGGAGATTAAATACAGACCTGTACCACATGAAACGTTCTCTCAGATACTTTGAAGGTGGGAATCTGGGCACCCTGTCACCCTTCAACCTGGGACTTTGACAGGTCTTCAGGGGGAGTCCTTTGGGCCCCATATCAACTCTCTCATTACAGAAAAAAAGTCCAAGGATCTGGCTGTCCACCTGCAACATTCATTGCAGTGTAAAGGAGAGTTAGAGCGGGCTCTCTCTGCTGTCACCGCCACACAGAAGAAGAAGGTGGACAGGGTGAGTCCAACCACCTGCCCGGTCCCCTGGGAGCCTGGCTTCACAGATGGAGGAGTAAGCCTAAAAGTCCCTTCTGCAGGATGGAATGTCCTGCTCAGAAGGCAGCATGTCCATTTCTCGCTGCTTTTTTGTATGCTTTTTAGAGGCAGCCTGGGGCTGAGTCAGCTGCTGTGGGTGAGTTGGGGGGCACTCTGGGGAGCGAGCACTGGACACAGAACTTGGAGGCCAAGTGCCTGCCCTGCCCTTATCTAGCTGTGGTCTTGGCCAAGTCCTAGGTGGGGTATTGGGTACTTCTACTGTGAAGGTACAGAAGAGTACCTTTAGTATGTTACCATTTCTGTAGAGAGAGGAAACGTGTGTGTGTGTGTGTGTGTGTGTACATATTATGATAATATACATAAAACATGTTTGCAGGGGTTCATAAAAACTCAGAAGAGAGCAACAGGGTGGCTAGGAGATACTGCCCTTCTGTACCTTCTGAGTTTTGGATTATGTGAATGTATCATCCTTTCAAAAAGTGAACAAAAGATTAATTTTCCCCTTCCTATCTGTGCCCCCACCCCCAGCAAGAAAAATGGGCTTAGAGAATTGGATAGAACTGAGTGTTTAAATCCCTGCTCTGCCTAAGTGATCTTAGGCAAGCACTTAACCTCAAATACTCCATGTTTTTTCATCTATACAATAGAGGTAATCATAGTAACTGTCTCCTATGGTGGTTGTGAGGATTAAATGGGATTGTTAGCATGGTACGTGGTGAAGCATTCCACAAAGGTTCAAACAGTGGTAATAATAACAGTAATAACAATAGCAATATTATCTGATGTCTCTGGGCCTCTGTTAGCCAGCTATAAATTCCATCTCTTTCCCTGTCCCTTCCAACTTTACTGAGTTCTTCAAAAACTAAACCACAGGCTTGGAAATGCCTTGATCTTTACTGACTGACTTGTATATTGGGCCTAGCCCTGGCCCTTTTCAGGGGCACAGTGTGGAATGGCCCGGGCTCCCCAGATTGAAACTTCTCACTCTTCACCATCCAGTTCTCCAGCCGCAGTACAGCACATATGGAGTGGAAGTTAGAGCAGTCCGTCCGGGAGCAGGCACCGCTGAAAGTGCAGCTGACACAGGTGAGGTTTTCAGAGGGAGGGATGTAGAAGGAAGATGACCCCAGGTGTCCAGGAGCAGGTGAGGACCAGTGACAGCCCTTCCTAACTTCTGTGCCCATTCTTGCAGTTGAAGGAGTTGCTTAAACAAGTCCAGCTAGAAAGGGATGAATATGCTCAACATATAAAAGGAGAGAGGGCCCGGTGGCAGCAGAGGATGAGAAAAATGTCACAGGAGGTGAGATCTGACCCTTCAGCACCCCCACCTTAGATAGGTCACTGGATCTTTCTGGGCATCTGTAAAATGGGAATAGTACAGCCAGAGGTGGTCCTGGGTCTGGGCTTTGTGGAGGTGGAGGCAGAGAGGCAGATGGTAGCCTGTCCAGCCTCCAGCCCCTCTCTCCAGGGCCCTTTCCCCCTGTGTTTTGGGCAGGTTTGCACATTGAAGAAGGAGAAGAAGCATGATAAGCATCGGGTAGAGAAGCTGGAGAGGAGCTTGTCCAAACTCAAAAACCATATGGGTACGATGGGGCTGGCATGACCTGGGAGAAGGACTGGCATCAGAGGGCTGTGAGGGTGGCTTCAAATGCCCCAGGGAGGTGGGTGGATGGAAGGGCTTTGAGGCAGAGGGAAAGAGGTCTGTGCCAGGAGACAGCAAGTCTTGTCATCTCAATGAGCCTCAGTGTCCCCATCAGCAAAGAGGGCCCATTGCCAGCCACCCACAGTGCTCTCCATCTGAAAGTGGTTTGGAAAATTGGCTACCATCAGGGTGCGAGGAATCATTAGCAGCGAGGCCAAGTTTGGGGAGCCTGAGAGGATCTGTGGACCAAGAGGAGGGTTTTTCCTTTATTTATTTATTTTTTATTTTTTGAGAATCCACAGGCCCTTATTGTCTGCTTCCTTTCTCAGCTGAACCCCTGCCCCCAGAGCCCCCAGCAGTGCCCTCTGAGGTGGAGCTGCAGCACCTGAGGAAGGAACTAGAGAGAGTGGCAGGAGAACTCCAGGCCCAGGTGGAGAACAATCAGTGCATAAGTCTCCTGAATGAGGGGCAAAAGGAGAGGTTTCGGGATCAGGAGGAGAAGCTTCAGGAGCAAGAGGAGAAGCTTCAGGAGCAAGAGGAGAAGCTTCAGGAGCAAGAGGAGAAGCTTCAGGAGCAGGAGGAGAGGCTTCAGCAGCTGGCTGAGCCACAGAGCAGCTTCAAGGAGCTGGTGCATTGCCCCAGCTGGGGAGCCTGTCTTCCTCCCTAGCCCTCCAGGCATTTGTTTCCCCACCTGTAAAATGGGGCAGTGTAGCCCTCACATGAAATGTTAATTCTAAAGGCACCTGTGAGCAAGAGCCCTGCTCTGGTGGCTGTGGGAGAGAGGGGATGATTTTTCTAACCTGCCTCCACCCTTCCCGGTGCCATGGGAGGCAGACACCAAGTTCTGGGGTCTCCAGCTGCAGTGGGTGGCTGCTGATTGCTTCTCTCTATCCAGAACAAGGAGAAAAAGAGTGTACTACAGTTGGAGCAGCAAGTAAAGGAGCTGCAGGAGAAGCTAGGCAAGGTGAAGGAGACGGTAACCTCCACCTCATCCAAGAAGGTCTGGGAGGCAGGCAGCAGCCTCTGGGGAGGGGAGGTGCCAGGCCAGAGGCAGCTCCAGCCTGGGGGCAGGTGACCCCAGCACCCTCCAGGGCAGTCCTGTGTCTGTTTCTTGCTTCCTGCCCTCTGACTTTTACAGGTGGGTAGCCCTGGGCTCCTCCCAGGTCTGGACATCATCATCCCAGCTAGAGGCATGGAGCCCCCCAATCACAGGGGAAGACAGAGTGGTATAACAGGCTCCTTATGCCAGGTGCAGTGGCTCATGCCTATAGTGCCAGCACTTTGGGAGGCTGAGGCAGGGGAATCACTTGAGGTTGCGGGTTTGACATCAGCCTGGCCAACATGGTAAAACCTCATCTCTACTAAAATTACAAAAAAAAAAAAAGAAAAATTAGTGGGGCATGGTGGCGCATGCCTGTAATCCCACCAACTCAGGAGGCTGAGGCATGAGAATTGCTTGAGCCCAGGAGGCGGAGGTTGCAGTGAGCTGGGATTGCACCACTGTACTCCAGCCTGGGCCACAGAGTGACACTCTGTCTCAAAACAAAACAAAAAGTCTCCTTAGATTAAAACTGGATTCCAGCCTCAGTTCCACTGGTCACCATTCAAATACTTCACATCTCTAAGTCTCTGTTTCTTTAACTTCAAAAGGAAGTTAGCATTTTCCTTACAGAGGTGCTGAGGATTAAATGAGATAATACATGGAAAGCATTAGGCCTGTAGCACACTTAGCAGATGGTGGTTGGCTCCCACTACTTTTCTACCAGTCTGTGGTCTACAGTTGAAATGGTGAGAAGAGGGTATGAGATTTGAGGCTGGGGAAGGAGGCATGGGGTTCTAGGAAAGCAAGGCAGTCACTTAGGCCTGAAGTAAGGGGCCAGGGGCCTGGGCAGGTGACAGAGACCCACAGTGCCCTCACTACCCTATTAATGGGCCCAGAATCTAGAAGCCAGCCACCACGTGCCCTCATGCCCAGGGTCTTCCTGGGAGCTGAAGAGCCAAGAGGCTCAGAGTCTGCAGTGGCAGCCAGACCATTACCTGGGTCACCTGCAGCAGTACGTGGCCACCTATCAGCAGCAGGTGGCCGCCTATCAGCAGCTGACCTCTGAGAAGGAGGCGCTGCACAGACAGTGACTGCGGCAGACCCAGCTAATCAACCAGCTGCAGCGGCAGGAAGCTTGGGGCACAGTGGTGGCTGAGATGACCCGCCAAAAGTTGCAGGAGACCCAGGGGAGGGAGCTGTGGAGGACAGGGCCGTGAGGGGGATGACCTGGCAAACTCCGTCCCTTCTCACTCTTTCCTGGCCCCTTAGGAGCGCCTGGAAGCTGCCAGCCAGCAGAACCAGCAGCTAACAACCCAGCTGAGCCTCATGGCTCTCCCTGGGGAAGGTACGGGAGACCACTCAGAGGAAGAGAGAGAGCCCCAGGAGGAAGGGGGGACTGTTAGCAGCATAGGATTGAGGAGTTGGAAGAGACCTTTTGAACAGCTGCTAATTATACCGACCAGGTGCCTGCACTAAGTTCAGCATCAATATGGTGACCTCCTGGGAGCGGGGGGGCCACCAAGTTGCCTAAGGATGGCTGAACTGGCTGAGGTCAGAAAGGGAGCAGGTCAGAACTCCCGCACCGACCAGTAGTGGGAATGTGCCTGGGCAGTATAGCAAGATCTTGGTTCTTAAAAGTAAAAATAAAGAACAGCAGCTCATTCCTCCCTGTGGAGGGGCTGGCTCAGGGTTACACGGTGAGGGTGGAGGCAGAGGTGGGCCCACCGTACCTCCCTTGTTGGGTTGTCTGAGGACCACTCTGGCCAACTCCCTCAGGAGATGGAGGAGGACATCTGGACAGTGAGGAGGAAGAGGCACCTCAGCCCATTCCGAGCATCCCACAGGACCTGGAGAGCAGGGAGGCCATGGTGAGCCTGACTCCACCTGAACCCATTTTGCCACCTTCCTCTGTGGTCCCTCCAAGACCCCTTTATGCTCTTAGTTTCCCTGCCTTCTGATTTCTCTGGACCCTCACCCCTTCCGGGAGCCAGTGGTCAGACACCATTTCACCTGTGACCAACACGTTCACTCTCTGAGGCCCCAAGGGAAGGGGCTGTGCTTCACCTGCCTGTCCCATTTGTTCTGTGTATGCCCCTGCAAGAATGGTCACATCTTACCCTCAGGTGGCGTTTTTCAAGTCTGCTGGAGCCAGTGCCCAGGAGAGGCAGGCATGGTTATGAGAGCAGGTGAAAGAGCAGAGGGTGTGCTGCCAGAGCCTGGCTCACCCAGTGGCCTCGGCCCAGAAGGAGCCAGAGGCAGTGGTCCCAGCCCCCACAGACTGGGGGCGAGTCTGTGAGTGGGGAGACCCAGCGGGCCCTGCAGGAAGTCATGGAGAAGCTGGCCCATGCCAGGACTCACCTCCAGCTTCTCCATGATTTGAAAATGCCACCTGAGGGCAGGTCGCTGCCGAGATGTGACCCCATTATTTTGGCTCCAGAGCGGCTTTATGGACTACCTGGAGGAGAAGGCAGACCTGAGTGAGCTGGTGGAGGAAGAACTTGGATTCATCCAGTACTGCAGAGACAGATGCCATCCGTGAGTGGGAGGCCACAGCATGGCACGGGGAGCTGCAGGGCTGTTGGAGGGGCCCCAGCATCTGAGCCCTGTCCCCCCGCAGGAAAGTTCATCACCTTATCACAGAGCCAGGGGGCAGTGCCAAAGATGCGGCACCTGGAGGAGGACATCATCAGGCTGGCCCTGGACAGGGAGGAGATGAAGGTAGAGTGTGCAACATCTCTGTGGGGGTGGGGGTGGGGGTGAGGGTGGGTGCAGGCATCGGCATGACAGCTGAGCACCCCTCCCTCCAGGTGAAGCTCCTGGAGCTGCAGGAGATGGTGTTGCGGCTGGTGGAGACTACAAAAAGGGGTACAGCAAATTCCTGGCCGCTGCCCAGAACCCTGCTCATGAGCCCGGTCCAGGAACCCCAGCCCCCCAGGAGCTTGGAGCTGCCCACAAGCATGGTGGTGAGTAGAGCCCTCAGGCGAGGTGGGCAGGCAGGAGCAGGGGGTCTCGCACTGTGCTCAGATCCCCGCCTCCCTCTCTCCAAAGATCTTTGTGAGGTGAGCTTCACTGACAGTGTGGAGTCTGTGCAAGGAGAGGCCAGGGTGGGTTCTCCCCATGACAACCCTACTGCACAGCCAATCATGCAGGACCACCAGGAGCACCCAGGCTTGGGCAGGAACCACTGTGTGCCATTCTTTTGCTGGGCTTGGCTGCCAAGAAGAAGGAGATAAATATCACTGTCATCCAAGAGCTGCTCAAGAAATTTTTAAAAAAGAAACAAAGTTATTGGTTAATCTCCTACACAATTCATTTACTTCATTTGAATGTTACAGCCACTCATGATTATTTGTGTTTCTAATTTATAGTTTAAGTTTCTTTGTAAATAGTTAAAAGAGAGTTGGACTCTGTGGCTTTCACTGATGTTCACTCTGGCATCCTTTAGCAATTTTCTTTTTCAATTTCATAATTGTAGGTCATTAGCATGCATATTGAGTTTGCCCTTATGTGGTGGGAGTTCAAACACACAAAGACCCAGTATTTGCAAGAAACTATTCTCGCTGGTTTGGAATAGGCTGCCATGTGTTTTTAATGTTATTGCCGCATGTATATTCATTACAGAATTCAGATAAAATTTGCTTACGTTCTGCTATTGTTTGATCTAATCTTAATCACAGTGAGCTCTTCATTAGCTCAATACGTGGTTTGCCCCCAAGTGTGCACTGTTGAATACTTTGTAATATGCCACCATGAGTACTGACATTTAGAGTTGTCTAAAGGCTGAGAACTGGAAACAGCCTTTCCTCCATTTTCTGTGTATTGGTGATGGGAGTAATAACATTTTGGGGGAGCTTTTTAAATCTCACAGAAGACAAAAGTGGCCTGCTCTGGCAGGTATGTGCAGAATAGAGTGTGTTTCATTTGTTCTGGTGCCAGGAATTAGTGCTGTAGTATGGTAGTTTCCTTAGGATTTGTATGTGTTCTGGGCTCATGAAGATATTGCATCATGAGCTGCAGCAGTTGTAGTCTTTTTTGATGACCTAAAAAGGGATTATTTCTGAGGAATGAAAGGTTCCCATCATTGACTGTGGATGTGGAAAACCTTTCCTAGCTTAGAGCATTTGTATCTACAATACATTTTGAAGTCAGAGTTCATGTTCCCTGTTTTAATCACATGACTTCCTGTCCCAGCACACAAAAGGGCACTGGTTGGCATTCTTCTTAATGTGTTCAGTAAAGATCATAAGAAATCCTTTAAGAGTTCAACTGTCCCTGGAACAGGCATACAGGCTCTAGTCAAGAATGAATTAGAGTGAAGGAAAGCTGTGTGACACCTGGCATTCCCCTGTTCATGGAGCTTCTCTGAGGCTTGAAGACTGATTTTACCATCTAGACGTCTCTGGCTATTACCTATTCTTCAACCACCTTGGTTACTCTGACATAGGAATTTACTTCTTTTCCTTGAGTGGAAAACACTTTAAAAAATAATAGAAACATTATTATAAACTAATATATGTGAGAGTACTTAGTTGAAACAAAAAAGAGTTGTAGTAAACAGTATTATACTATCTTTGAAAATCAAAGAAAAGTTTATGCAACTTAAAGTGTTTACAAACTGCAGTGCAATCTACTGTTTGTGAATGTCAGTGTATTAGGAAATGTGTCTACACAATCACAGAGTTATATTTCCTCACAAACTACGAAGAGTGAAATATGTTTTTGTAACTCTCAGTTTCAGTTAGGGGCATATTTTGTGCAGTATTTATGTGATTGTGCCTATGCATGATGAATGAATGAATTTCAGTCATACATTGCCTAAATCATAACTTGATGATGCTTGGGAAAGACTCAACAGTTCAAACTTCATGAAGTTCTAATGTCTGTGTTCCAAAACACATGACATTATTAGGATGTAGGGAGATATGTATGTGTGCTCCCTGGGGTGGGGATTTCTAGTTACTAGGCCATCTCCATTTTTAGCATTTGGCATCCTCATGACAGGACTTAAAGTCCTGTTCTTGCCTTTTATTTTCTGAACTTGCCACTTTTGCATTCTTTGAGTTCAGTTTAAAGACAAGTCCATTTTAAACCCTTGGGCTAGAAATCGGACCACTGTTAATTAGCCACATTATTTGGTCTAATTTTTTTTCTTTATCATTCTGAAACTGGGTTTATCTAATACATTGATAAATTATTTCAAAGGTAATTTTATCATTGAAATCACTTCACTTTTACCCTGACAAATATCAATGACTAAGAATGACCTTCGGATAGGGTTTAGCATCTGTAACCAATCTGACAATAACGTGTTCATCAGGTGCCTATGGATTAAATCACACATTGGCACATTTAAGCCAAATGCCAGTCTGGAAAATAAATTTACTATATTAATTGAAATAGCACTCTTTGTGGAGGTATTTGTCATACGTTTAAGAAAAAGCTAAAAAGAATGGAAATCATAGGCCAATAACTTAAGTCTTTCTTCAAAGTGCATGCAGTCTTTTGTGACACCTGATTCAGCCGAGAATTTGTGCTCTTCCTCATTCAGTATAAGGCAGCTTTCAATTTGCTTAGAAGGCAACATTGGAAGGTTAGAGTTCATCAGAAACATAGAATTTTAAAATGTGAGTTCAACTGAATAAATTTGAATTTCTGTAGGAAGAATCAAAACACCTATTTAAAGATTGCAAATATAATATTTTTAAAGTATTGGATTAAATCTGATAGGTTTTCCAGAAATGAACAAAAATCAGCTCTAAACAAAAGCTGATTTTTAGAAAATTTGAAAATGTAAATCAACCCTATCCATAATATAGTTTCTCTAAATCTTTATCTTAAAGAGTCATTTTAAAATAGTACAACTATTAAAAAATGTAACTGCTCTCTTAATGTTCTGAAATAAAACATTTAAAATATGAATACTGTAGTTTAAAAGAAAGAAATGGTGGGAAGGAAAAGTAGAGAAAGAAATGCCAGTTCCAGTCCAAAGCTTTATTTGCCAAGTGTTCTTGGAATGAATTTTTCCAATTTACAAATTCTTGTAAACAGAATGTATAATGGAAATACTGAAAGACTTTTGCCTAACATGGCATTATTTGCTGCTGGTGTGATGCTACTGTAATGTAATAAATTATTAAGTTGTTGCAAAGTGCTGTTTTTGTCTTAAAATTTTATTTTGCATGTCTTGAAAACTATAGTATTAAAGGAATTGATACTGCGCAAATGCTGGGCATGCTTGGCATGAGATAATCTGTTTCATTTTTACAAAATTGTAATATATGCAAGGGTTTATTAAAAGAACACAAAATAAAAAAGTTATGGGATAAAAAAAGTTATGGGGTGAAAAAGTTACAGGATAAAAAATGTAAAAAATTGTGGCAAAAAAGTAGAAAAAAGTTTTATAAAAAGTTACCCAAAAAAAGTTATGAAAAAGAAGTTATGGGATTTAAAAAAAAGTCATTGGAGCTGGGAACGGTGGCTCATGCCTGTAATCCCAGCACTCTGGGAGGCCAAGGCGGGTGGATCACGAGGTCGGGAGATCGAGATCATCCTGGCTAACACGGTGAGACCCCGTCTCTACTAAAAATACAAAAAAAAAAAAAAAAGAGCCAGGCATGGTGGCAGATACCTGTAGTTCCAGCAACATGGGAGGCTGAGGCAGGAGAATGGTGTGAACCAGGGAGGTGGAGCTTGCAGTGAGTCAAGATTGCACCACTGCACTCCAGCCTGGGCAACAGAGTGAGACTCCATCTCAAAAAAAAAAAAAAAAAAAGTCATGAAATAAAAATAAAAATTAAAAGCAGGCCCCTATAAGCAAAGCCTGGAGAAGTGGGGCTGGAGTCTCCACTGCCACCATGTCCCTACCACCCCTTCCCAGTCACCCCTTTACAATTAGGGTAGCAAGACAAGACGTCTGTCTAATGGGGAAAGACAAACTGACCCTTTGCCACCTTGACCAGGGCTGAGTCCTTAAATTTCTGGATGATGATGATTGTTATTTAAGAGCCAGAGGCTGGTGGAGTCAGTTTGTTTGGAGGAGGCCTCGTGGCCTCCATACTCGCAACTTTTCCCTCTGGGGGCCTCCAGTCTTCCTATTCAGAGAGGTAGCTGAGGCAGGACAGTGGGACTAACTGTGGACCAGGAGAGGGCACGGGCTGCTAGGGTAACCCCCCTTCCCCAGTGTACATACTGTGTCTGTGTAACATTTTGTATATTCCAGAGGGTAGGGCTGCCCCTGTATCGTACCTAGCGGAGGTTGGAACTGGCACATGGGAGGAAGTTCTAATAATTATTTGTGGCTGGGAAACTTATTTATTGCTAGCACTGGACATAGGAAGGAGGCAGGGATAGGGTCGTGGCTTCCCGGTGGTGTGATCACAGCTCACTGCAACCTCCAACTCCCAGGCTCAAGTGATTCTCCCACCTCAGCCTCCCAGGTAGCTGGGAGTATAAGCATGCACTACTATGCCTGGCTAATTTTTAAATTTTTTTGTAGAGAAAAGGTCTTGCTATGTTTCCCATGCTAGTCTTGAACTCCTGGCCTCAAGTGATTAACCCGTCTTGGCCTCCCAAAGCACTGGGATTACAGGCATGAGACATTGCTCCTGTCCATAAGGTTTTCTCTTTATTACTGTTTTGTTGTTGTTTCATTTTGTTTTGTTTTGTTTTTTGACAGAGTCTTGGTCTGTTGCCCAGGCTGGAGTGCAGTGGTGTGATCTCGGCTCACTGCAACCTCCGCCTCCTGGTTCAAGCAATTCTTCTGCCTCAGCCTCCCGAGTACCTGGGGTTACAGGCACGAGCCACTGCATCTGGCTAATTTTTGTATTTTTAGTAGAGACAGAGTTTTGCCGTGTTGACCAGATTGGCCTCCAACACCTGCCTCAAGCAATCTGCCATCCTCAGCCTCCCAAAGTGCTGGGATTACAGGGGTGAGCCACTGCTCCTGGCTAAGATCCCATCTCTATTTAAATAAGAAAAGAAAATTCAGAATATGTGGAATACAGAACACCAAAGACCAAAGTTATTTACCTCTCCGAGGTAATCTGTGTAAACAATTTGAAATATATCCTTTCAAGTTCATACTTGCTATTCATATATATACATATACACACATACGCTGACATATTCCCCCTTCCCTGCTGTCATGCTATTAGTCTCCTTTTTTTTTGTAGAAATTGGACCAATTTTATGTTCTTTGCTGGCCTATATTTCTACTATTCAGTGATGTGCTGCGAAGATGGGTTTAAGTCAATTTACGCAGCTCTTCAATATCATTTTAAAAGGTTACGATATATGACCATATGAAGGTATTACAATTCATTCCAACAGTCCCCTTTTGCCCATTTAATAATTTCCATTGATTTGCCAGGGAGAACATTCTCATGCCGTGGCTACATCCTTTTGTACAGCCATCCTTAATTATTCCCTTAAGACAAATTTTTAAATAAAGTTGCCTTATTTCTTAAAAAGTAGTTTTTGGTAGTTTATATGTAACACTGTAGGTTTATGTGTACTTGCAAATAGCTATAGTGCCAGTAACAAAGTGATAACATTAAACTCTTTCACATATGCCAAAAATATTTTGATTTAGCATTTCATTAAGTGCATGATTATAGTCTCTATATCTTTCGATTTACCTTTCTATCTTTACAATTTTCAGCCGAGATACTTAGAGGTCATGTAGTAAATTAAGGTTTTCTTTTTTAAATAATCTCCATCTTTCTAAATTTGGTGAGTCACAGTAAGTTATTTTTGGGTTGTTGAAAGCTGTGTCTCTGTTCTAAATATGAGCCCAGAAATCATGCCACTTACACAATATGCTTTGTCTTCCAACATCAGAGTGTCTGGTAGAAGGTGACTGTTCTTGGAATTTAAAAAATCTAAACAGGACAAGACAAGAATCTGGAAACTATTTCTGTTTCTGATAATATGGCTGAGTAGGTAGACATACTGCATAGTCCTTGCAAAGACATACTTGAACTTGCCAAAAAAAAAAAAAAAAAATCCAGAATCTCTAAGAATGAAGATGAAGTGAAAATCAGAAGGGCTACTGAGAGAAGAATGGGGAAGCAGCCTGTTATCAAGGGATGTGTGCATGTGTTCAATAAAAAGTTTCAAACCTAAAAAAAGTTGAGAAAAATAATGTAATTGCCCTACATATACACATCATCAACAATTTTTCATTCATGGCATGGGCAGTTTTTTGGTTTTTGGTTTTTTGTTTATTTTTTTAAAGGCGGGATTTTGCTATGGTTGCCCAGGCTGGAGTGCAGTGGCATGATCTTGGCTCACTGCAACTTCCGCCTCCCAGGTTCAAGCGATTCTCTTGCCTCAGCCTCCTGAGTAGCTGGGATTACAGGCACCTGGCACCACATCCTTCTAACTGTTGTATTTTTAGTAGAGATGGTGTTTCACCATGTTGGCCAGGCTAGTCTTGAGCTCCTGACATCAGGTGAACCACCTGCCTCATTCTCCCAAAGTGCTGGGATTACAGGTGTGAGCCACCACACCTGGCCACAGCCAGTTTTGTTTCATTTATATTCCCACTTCATTTTTGTACATTCCTTCTTCCTCTGAATTATTTTGAAGTAAAACCTAAACATCTTATCATTTTTTAATTACCTTATATGTATCTGTAGAAGACAAGGAATTTTTTAAAATAAATATATTCACAATGCCATTAAATACCAAAAAATTAATATTCTGAAAATAGCCACGAATCCAGAGTTCACATTTTCTTGACTTTCTCATAGGTGATTTTTTTTCTAGGTTATCTATTTCAATCAGATAACTGTTTGCTCATATTTAATTCCTTACTGAGCAATGTCTAAACTTAAACTGACATAAAACCAGATGATCTGACCAAATGCTTAGTGTAAGAAAAAACTTCAAACTGCAAGAGGATGCCCTCCAAATACAGAAAGGACCATTGTTTTAAGAGGTATGTTAACTAAAATGTGGCAATGTAAGGAGCAGAGCAGGAAGAACCTTTAAGTCAGAAACTTACAACAAGTCAATTTCACAGTCAGTTTCCGTGTCCTTCCACAACAACCTCTGGCATCTGTTTTCTCTACAATGGAGGTAACAATAGCAGCTATTTCAGAGCAGGAAAAGGCTTAGAGCAGTGCTACAAGAGGGTCGTGGCTTTATAAAGTGTAGCTATTTGTATATTGTAACAAACCAACTTTTTTTTTTTGTCAATAATAGATTTCTTTTGGAAAAGTTGTGAAGCTGTTCCTGGATTTAGCAATTTTATATACTTTCTTTTTCTTTATTATTTTTTTTCCTTTCCCTTTTCCTGAGACAGAGTCCCGCTCTGTTGCCCAGTCTGGACTGCAGTAGTGCCATCATACCTCACTGCCACCTCCACCCCCGGCTCAAGCAATCCTCCTACATCAGCCTTCAGAGTGGCTGGGACTACCCGCGGGGCCCACCAGGCCCGGCTAATCTTTGTGGTTTTTGTTTTGTTTTTCCATTAAGGGACTGGGTTTCGGGCCAGGCGCAGTGACTCATGCCTGCAATCGCAGCACCCCGGCAGGCCGAGGCCGGCGGATCACCCGAGGTGAGGAGCTGGAGACCAGCCCGACCAACATGGAGAAACCCCATCTCAACCAAAATAAATAAATAAATAAACAAATAAATAAATAAATAAGTAGCTGGGCATGATGGCTCATGCATGCAACCCCAGCCACTCAGGAGGCTGACGCAGGAGAATCACCCAAACCGGGAGGTGGAGGCCCTGCGAGCGGAGACCGCGCCACTGCTCTCCAGCCTGGGCAACAAGAGGGAAACTCCGCCTCGAAAACAAAACAAAAACAAACAAAAAAAACAGGTTTCACCATGTTGCCCAGGTGGGTCAGGATCTCCTAGGCTCAAGTGATTCACCGCGCTCAGCCGTCCAAAGTCCTGGTATCACAAGCATGAGCCATGAGGCCAGGCCGATCTATTCCTGTCTGATTAAAAATTGGGCCCGGCGTGGTGGTTCACACCTGGGATCCTAGCACCCCGGGAGGCCGAGGCGGGCAGATAACCTGAGGTCAGATTGAGGCCAGCCTGACCAACATGGAGAAACCCGTCTCTACCAAAAAAAAAAAAAAACAAAAAAAAAAAAATACAAATGTAGCAGGGCATGGTGGCTCACGCCTGCAATCCCAGCCACTCGGGAGGCTGAGGCAGGAGAACCACCCAAACCCGGGAGGCTGAGGCTGCGGGGAGGTGAGACCCTGCCACTGCACTCCAGCCTGGGCAACAAGAGCGAAACTCCCTCTCAAAAAAAAAAAAAAAGGGAGAGAGACTGGGTTTCCCCATGTTGCCCGTGCCGGCCTAGAACTCCTAGGCTCAAGCGATCCGTCGCGCTCCACCTTCTGAAGTCCTGGGATCACAAGGGTGAGCCGCCACACCAGGCCCATGTGTTCCTTTCTGATTAATAAATTGGGCCCGGCGCAGTGGCTCACTCCTGCAACCCCAGCACCCTGGGAGGCCGAGGCGGGCAGATCACCTGAGGTCGGGAGTTTGAGACCAGCCTGACCAACATGGAGAAACCTGTCTCTACCAAAAAAGAAAAAAAATAAAAAGCTGGGCATGGTGGCTCATGCCTGCAATCCCAGCACCCGGGGAGGCCGAGGCGGGCGGGTAACCTGAGGTCAGGAGTTTGAGACTGCCCTGACGAAGGGAGAAACCCCGTCAGTACCAAGAAAAATAATAATAATACAAAATTATCCGGGCATGGTGGCTCATGCCTGCAATCTCAGCCACTTGGTAGGCTGAGGCAGGAGAGTCACCCAAACCCGGAAAGTGGAGGCTGCGGGGAGCTGAGACCACGCCACTGCACTCCAACCTGGCAACAAGAACGAAACTCCGCCTCAAAAAACAAAAACAAAAACAAAACAACAACAACAACAAAAAGAGAGACCAGGTTTCACCATGTTGCCCAGGCCTGTCTGGAACTCCTAGGCTCAAGCGATCCCCAGCGTTCCGCCATCCAAAGTCCTGGGATCACAAGCGTGAGCTGCCACACCAGGCCCATCTATTCCTTTCTGATTAATCAATTGGGCCGGGCGCGGTGGTTCATGCCTGCAATCCCAGCACCCTGGGAGGCCGAGGTGGGTAGATCACCCGAGGTTGGGAGTTTGAGACCAGCCTGACATGGAGAAACCCCATCTGTACCAAAAAAATAAAATAAAATAAGCCGTTCATGGTGGCTCACGCCTGCAATCCCAGCCACTCGGGAGGCTGAGGCAGGAGAATTGCTTGAACCCAGGAGGCAGAGGTTGCGGTGAGCCGAGATCGTGCCACTGCACTCCAGCCTGGGCGACAGAGCATGACTCTGTCTCAAACAAACAAACAAAAAAAAGCAGGAGTATTTATGAAGCAGCCAGGAGCTGGATATGTGTCCAGCTTGCATCTTTGTGATGAGCATTTGATAACCATTGAGCTTAGCAATAGAGTTACGGAACTGGTACTTAGATGTTTTTCTTTTTCTTTTCTTTTTTTGAGACAGTGTCCTGCTCTGTCACCCAGGATAGAGTGCCATGGCACGATCATGGCTTACTGCAGCTTCAACCTTCTGGACTCAAGCTATCCTCCTGCCTCAGCATCCCAAGTAGCTGGGACCACAGGTGCACACCATCACACCTGGCTAATTTTGAAATTTTTGTAGAGATGGGGGTCTTGCTATGTTGCCCAGGCTGGTCTCAAACTTCTGGCCTCAAGTGATTCTCCCACCTCGGCCTCCCAAAGGGTTGGGATTACAGGTGTGAGCCACCGCACCTGGCCTGTGATTGCTTTTCTTAACATGGTACTCTGCCATGGTACTCTGCCATTATATTCTCTATTAGGAATTTGATATGCTCAGAAGATATAGTGAGTTGCCTGCTTACTAACGTGAGGGTCCTTTCGGGTAGTGTCCACCACAGGAAACATTACTATTTGGGTTTTGTGACCCATGGCAAGGACCCAGCACTCACCTTTCCAGACCTCATCTGGTGGCCTTGTCATCCTGGAGCTGAAGCTGCATGCGCACAAGCAATCAGTCACAGTGTATCCGCGCAGGGTCCCAACCCACTCCAGGGTTCATTTTGGGATGGCTTCCCCTCCCTCAGCCCAGTCTCCAGCCCCATTGCTCTCCAGGCATGCCCATCTCTGTCTCCACGGTGATCATGTGTTTGCCGGGAGCCATCAATATCCTCTTCTCTTACGCTTTCTGAATGGGAGAGTCAATCTCAACCAGAAGCTAGCAGGGACTTGGGTGGACAGGTGTCTCACACTGGATGGGGGAATCCAGGTGGGAGGGGAGGGTGGGCTTGCTCTCATTTGTGGGTGGGTCATGGGATTTGCTATGAAACTGGAGGGAAAATCTGGATCCCTAAAGAGGGGTCCCTTCCCTTCCTAAGGGAAGGCCTCAGCTTCGAGATGGCAGGAGGAGCTGGGTAGCCATTGGATATGGCTAAAGCACACGAATCATGACCATGGTGCACTGTTTGGACAGCAAGTCAGTGGCCCAAGGAGAGAGAGGTTAGTGATGGGAAGCGTCCTGGGACTCACCAATGCATCTTTATATTTTTCTCTTTAAACATTAGGAGAAGGCTGGGTGCTGTGGCTCACACCTGTAGTGCCAGCGCTTTGGAAGGCTAAGATGGGCAGACTGCTTGAACTCAGGAGTTTGAGACCAGCCTGGGCAACATGTCGAGACCTCATCTCTACAAGAAATTTTAAAATTAGCCAGGCATTGTGGTAGGTGTCTGTGGTTCCAGCTACTCAGGAGGCTGAGGCAGGAGGATTGCTTGAGCCTGAGAAGTTGAGGCTACAGGGAGCTGTGATCTTACCACTGCACTCCAGCCTGGGCAACTGAGTGAGACCCTGTCTCAATCAATCAATCAATCAATCAAGAAATATTAGGAGGAGAATGTGTTGATGTCTCTTTTCTGTCATAAGCTTGGCTCTCTAAGAGCCTTTTCTTCCCAGGAGGACAAGCTGGTGTTTTATGAATCTAGGACTTCTTGCCTGAAGCTTGTAAAGTGCTAGATGGAATGAAAACAGCTACAGTAAGAGCAGGCTCTTAAGCAACCTTGTTACACACAAGGCATTGCTCTAAGTGCTTTGCAGGGGTTGAGATGCACTTGAATAGCTGAGGACAATCTACGGTTGGGGTTTCCAGAGGCTGTTAGGGGAGTGGCCCCCAGCCTTCCTGGTGGAATCCCTGAGCATTAATCACACACATAAGTTTCACTCCACAAACTTGGGTTGTAAAAACATTATGATCTAGCCAGGCGCAGTGGCTCATGCCTATAATCTCAGTACTTTGGAAGGCCAAGGCAGGAGGATTGCTTGAGGAGTTCCCGACCAGCCTGGGCAACATAGCAAGACCCCATCTCTACCAAAGAAAAAAAAATGGCAGGGTGTGTTGGTGTGCACCTGTAGTCCCAGCTACTTGGGAGGCTGAGGCAGGGAGATTGCTTGAGCCCAGAAGTTCAAGGCTGTGGTGAGCTATGATTACACTACTGCACTCCAGCCTGAGCAACAGAACAAGACTCTGTTTTTTTTAAAGCCATAATCCATTATTTTTTTCTAAATTAAAT
Source organism: Pongo abelii (assembly GCF_028885655.2). NCBI lineage: Eukaryota > Metazoa > Chordata > Mammalia > Primates > Hominidae > Pongo > Pongo abelii. Next base: position 21,474,488 of record NC_072001.2, on the reverse strand, counting down.
GGAATGTGTTGTGAACCACAATCATTTATTTTGTTTACTTATTTATTTATTTTTGAGATGGAGTCTTGTTCTGGTGTCCAGGCTGGAGTGCAGTGGCGTGATCTCAGCTCACTGCAACCTCTGCCTCCTGGGTTCAAGCAATTCTCCTGTCTCAGCCTCTCGAGTAGCTGGCTGTGCACCACCACACCTAATTTCTGTATTTTTAGTAGAGATGGAGTTTCATCACGTTGTCCAGGCTGGTCTTGAACTCCTGGCCTCAAGCGATCCACCTGCCTCAGCCTCCCAAAGTGCTAGGATTACAGGTGTGAGCCACCGTGCTTGGACCTAGCCACAATTATTTAATACCAGGGCTCCCTGCCGTCGTTCTCCAGAGCTGCGAGAAGGTCTCAGGAGCATATTGGGTCAGGTATGTGTGGAAAGGCCCTCCAGGCTCAAATCCACACTGGGCCTGCTCTGTGCCCTGACTCCAAGCTCCAGGAGCCCTCAAAGGTGGCAGTTCCATTGCTCATGAGCCAAGCTTAGGGACCGGGGCCCTTCCTAGCAGCCAGAAAGAGCCTTATTCTTAGCATTTTTTTTTAATAGAGACAGAGTCTGGCTGTGTTGCTCAGGCCAGAGTGCAGTGGTTCAACCTCATAACTCACTGCAACCTCAAACTCCTGGGCACAAGCCACCCTCCCACCTCAGCCTCCTGAGTAGCTGGGACTGCAAGCATGCACCATCACACCTGGCTAGTTTTTAAATTTTTAAATTTTTAATTTTCTGTAAAGACAGTGTCTTGCTATGTTGCCCAGGCTGGTCTCAAACTCCTGGCCTCAAGCGCTTCTTCTGCCTCAGCCTCCCAAAGTGCTGGGATTACAGGCATGAGCCACCTTGCCTGGCTCTGTTCTTAGTACCAAGGGCCCTCACACCCCCTGTCTTTTCTTGGGACTCTGCCAAGTCCCAGGCTCCTTCTCAGGCTTGGGGATGGTATCCAAATCAGCACATCCACTTCATCTCCCCACCTCTCCCCAAACCCTTCCCTTCGGCATCTAGAGCCATCCTGAAGTTTCTCTTCTTGAGTCTAGTCCTCCTGGGTATGCTTGGGGACTGAAATGCTCAAACTGGCCTCACCTCTTGACACTGTAATTGTTCCTTATCTCCTGTTAAACAGGAACGCTGCTTTGTGTAGTTCAGTGCCTGCTGCCAAGTCAGAGCTGTGACCTCAATGAAAGTGGCCCAGCCACACCAAACCTCAGTTTCCATAACAGTCCTGGGATCCAATGTGGCTTTCACACTACATGTCACTTCACTCTATTATCTCCGACGGAAAACCAACTCAAACTGGCTTAAGCAAAAAGGGTTCTCACTGGGCCATATAACCAAAAAGTGTAAGCATAGGTGTGGCTTCAGGAATGGCTGGATCAAGGCACCCACATGTGGCATCAGGAGTCCCTCTCCTGGCTGTTGGTTTCAGTTTTCTCTGCAGGGGTTACACTCAAGCATTTGTTGCCTCCTCATAGTGGCAAGGTGGCTGCCCAGGACAAGAGGCTTATAGCCAAAGGCTCAGCTACTTAAGGATAAGTTCCATCAGAAGCCCAAGTTGAGGCTGGGCTTGGTGGCTCACACTTGTAATCCTAGCAGTTTGGGTGGCTGAGGTGGGTGGATCACTTGAGGTCAGGAGTTCGAGACCAGCCTGGCCAACACAGTGAAACCATGTCTCTACTAAAAAAAAAAAAAAAAAAAAAAAAAAAACCCATGAAAATTATCTGGGCGTGGTGGCACATGCCTGTAATCCCAGCTACTTGCAAGGCTGAGGCAGAAGAATCACTTGAACCTGGCAGGCGGAAATTGCAGTGAGCTGAGATCACACCACTGCACTCCTGCCTGGGCAACAGAACGAGACTCCGTTGGCAATGACTGGGTCATCTGTTCGGTCCTGAACCAGTCACTGTGTCAGGTAGAAGCATTGTTTGATTGGCCAGGCCTGGGACACATGGCCATCTCCAGACCTAGGAATGGCATCATCTCTACCCAAACCCCATCAGCCAGGAGGTGGGGAGGAGCAAAACTTCAGAAGAAACTCCGGGCCCTGTCATCAAGCAGAGGAGGAAAGGAGGCCACACAGACTGAGACATCAAGTACCCACTGTGCCCTCACCACCAGCTCCCGCCCTGGCCAGTGCACTCCTGGACCATCTCTCCTCCCCGTCTTGTTCACAGTCACCCTCTCACCCCAGCAGAGATCAGGCCAGGGGACTGGTGGCAAGTGAGTGAAGGGTTTCATCAATGGGGGTCCCTACCTTCCAGGCACAGTGTAAGCGGACCCCCCACACACGGGGGCTCTCCTGGGTTACAGTGTCCTCCCAAAATTCACATCCACCTGGAACCTGCAAATATGACCTTATTTGGAAATGGAGTCTTTGTAGATGTTGTCAAGATAAGATGAAGTCATACTGTTTTAGGATGGGCCCCATATATGGTAGGACTGGGGTTCTTATATGAAGAGGGACCCTGGCACACAGATGCATACAGGGAGAGTGCTGTGTGATGATAAAAGCAGAGATTGCAGTGATGCTGCCACCAGCCAAGGAGCCACCATCAACCAGGAGACGGGCATGGATCCGATTCTCCCCGCGAACCTCCAGAAGGAGCCAACCCTGCCAACACCTTTGTTTTGTACTTATGTTCCCCGCAGCTGTGAGACAATACATTCTGTGGCTTTAAGCTTTATGATAATTTGTTACTGTAGCCCTGGGAAAGGAAAACAAGGGTAGACAGATACTGATCAAGTAAGCAAACAAATGTGAAATTGCCCTGTAATAAGTGAGGTGCAGGGTGCCTGTGCTGGGGAAGAATTCTCTGAGACTTGAAGTCAGAGAAGGAGTTAGCTAATGGGGCCCACAGGGGTCTGCACACGCAGCTCACGGCCCAGCTCTCGTTGGCCGAGTGTTTTCGCAGGGATTAGGAACTGAGAATGGTTTTGCAAGAAGAACATCCCAGGCCGAGGGGACGGCATGGGCAAAGACCATGAAGTGGGAGGCGGCCTCTGTGAAACCAACAAGCTTTCAGCCACGTGGGTCTCTCTGATGCGTTGTCTCCACCACAGAGGGCTTTAAAAAGCCCCAAAACTGGACAGGTGTCACTGCCTGTGGCAGTAGCGGCCATTTGGCGCCTGTGGTTTCAACTCCACCCGTTTCACATGTCTATGTTACCAGACTGGCCCCTGAAGGGGATCTGCGTGCCAGGCCCTGACCTGATGGGCTTTGGAGACATCCTCGCCAGTGTCCCCTGACCTACGCCCCGCCCTGTGGAGTGAGGCCTGGTTGCCTAAGCTGGCTGGGCAGGGCTGTTTGCTGCTTCCAACAAACATAGGAGAGAATGTATTGCTGCTTTTTATTGCCAGTGAGAGCTCCGCAAGGCCTGGCCCGAGATGTGGCTGGCGTGAGGGGTCCTGGACCTGCTGTGCTGGGGATGCATCCAGTTCTGTGGCACTTGGTCCAGCGAGGTCTGGAGCCCATTGGGGACGGGGCCTCGGGCTGCAGGGGCGGGGCACCGAGCCGCCTGGGGGTGGGGCCTCAGGCTGTTTGGGGGCGGGACCTCAAGCTGTCTAGGAAAGGGGCCTCGGGCCGGCTGGGGGCGGGGCCTCATGCTTCAGGGGTGGGGCCTCGGGCTGCCTGGGGGTGGGGTCTCAAGCTTCAGGATCGGGGAGCCTCGAGCCGCCTGGGGACCAGGAGACCTGTTGGGGAGGAGGTTCTGGAACTGCTGAGGAGGATCACAGTGCTTTTGCTTCCTCTAGGAGACCAGCTGCACAGGCTGGAACATGCCATCTCTATGCCTGTTTTCCCGTCGATAAATCCAGAGACATTACTCTCAACATTTCTTCCTCTGTAACACAATATTCAAATATGTAACCCCTTGGTAAAGCAGTTGTAAGAATTAAACAAGAGGAATTGTGCTTTCATTCAGCAAATATTTTTTGAGCAGCTACTAGATGCCAGGCACTGTTTTAGACGCAAGTGATACTTCAGGAAACATAGACAGACAGACAGACAAGCCCTCCTGGAACTGGCATTGTAGAACAAGGGTCCACATCCTGTGGCTCACAGGCCAGATCTGGTTGACCATCTATTTTTGCAAGGACGTTAAACTAAGAATGATTTTTGCATTTTGATTTTTATTTTATGAAAAAAAATTGGGGGCTGGGTGCGGTGGCTCACACCTGTAATCCCAGCACTTTGGGAGTCCAAGGTGGGTGGACCACCTGACGTCAGGAGTTCAAGACCGCCCTGGCTAACATGGGGAAACTCTGTCTCTACTAAAAATACAAAAATTAGCTGTCATGGTTGTGAGCACCTGTAATGCCAGCTACTTGGGAGGTTGAGGCAGGAGAATCACTTGAACTCGGGAGGTGGAGGTTGCAGTAAGCCGAGATCGCACCACTGCACTCCAGCCTGGGCAACAAGAGTGAAACTCTGTCTCAAAAATAATAAAATTAAAATAAAATAAAAAAGAGTAGCCTCTGGATCAATAGCTCAGTATCACCTGGACATTTGTTAGAAATCCAGACCTACTGAACCAGAATCTGTATTTTAGCAAGACTCCCAGGTGATCTGTGTGTACGTTAACGTGTGAGATGTTTTTGTAGCAACATGCATGGAACTGGAGGTCATTATCTTAAGTGAAATAAGCCAGATACAGAAAGACAAATATTGCATGTTCTCACTCCCAAGTGGGTGCTAAAAAATGCATACACATGGCTCCACAGAAAGTGGAATAATAAACAATAGAGATTCAGAAGAGTGAATGTGAATTCTGGCGGTTCATCCACCGCTGTGAATCATGAGAAATAGTTTAATGGCTGCCAGGTGAGGTGGCTCACACCTGTAATCTTAGCGCTTTGGGAGGCCGAAGCAGGAGGATCACTTGAGCCCAGGAGTTCAAGACCAGCCTGGGTAACATGGCAAGACCCCATCTCTACAAAAAATGCAAAATATTAGCTGGGCATGGTGGCAAGCACCTGTAGTCCCTGCTACTCAGGAAGCTGACATGGGAGGATCATTTGAGCCTGGGAGATAGAGACTGCAGTGAGCCATGATTGCAGCACTGTACTTCATCCTAGGTGACAAAATGAGAACCTGTTTAAAAAAACAAAAATAGGCTGGGTGCGGTGGCCCACGCCTGTAATCCCAGCACTTTGGGAGGCTGAGGCAGGCGGATCACCTGAGGTCAGGAGTTTGAGACCAGCCTGGCCAACATGGTGAAACCCCGTCTCTATTAAAAGTACAAAAATTAGCTGGGCATGGTGGCGGGCACCTGTAATCCCAGCTACACAGGAGGCTGAGGCAGGAGAATAGCTTGAACCTGGGAGGTGGAGGTTGCAGTCAGCCGAGATTGAGCCTGCACTCCAGCCTACTCACAGAGCGAGACTCTGTCTCAAAAAAACACAGCAGCAACAACAACAAAAAGAAATCACTGAATGGGTACAACATATGTTATCGGGATGATGGAGATCCTAAAAGCCCTGACCTGACTGTTACACAATCTATGCAGGTAATGAAATTGTATTTGTACCCCATAAATTTATGTAAATAAAAAATTTTAAAAAGTGTGAGATGTGCAGTTCTAAAATGATGCAGAATGCTCAGCACAGGGCCTGACACTTAGCAAGAGCTCCATGAATATTAGCTAATGTGGTGGATGGACTCATGGTCCCCCAAAGAGGTCCACATCTGAATCCCCAGAACCTGTGAAAGTGCTAATTTACATGGTAAAAGAGGCTGTGCAGGTGTGATCAAATTAAGGCTCCTGAGATGAAGGAATTCACCTGGATTATCCCCGAGGGGCCCAATGATGCAATCACAAGGGTCTTTTGTTTGTTTGTTTGTTTGTTTTTCGAGATAGACTCTCACTCTGTTGCCCAGGGTAGAGTGCAGGCTTGATCTCAGCTCACTGCAACCTCTGCCTCCTGGGTTCAAGTGATTCTCCTGCCTCAGCCTCCCGAGTACCTGGAATTATAGGCATGCACCGCCATGCCCAGCCACTTTTTGTACTTTTAGTAGAGATGGGGGTTTCACCATGTTGCCCAGGCTGGTCTCGAACTCCTGACCTCAGGTGGCTTGGCCTCTCAAAGTGCTGGGATTACAGGCATGAGTCACCACACCTGGCCCACAATGGTCCTTATAAGAGGCGGTGGGCAGGACAAGAAGAAACGTGAGATGTGAGGCTGGAAGCAGAGGGTGGAATGCGTGCTTTGAAGGTGGAGGCACCTGCTTTGTAGGGGGCCTGTAGAATCGGGAAAAGACAAGGACTCAGATTTTCCCTCAGAAAGCCCTGAAGGAACCAAGCTCTGCCAACACCTTGATTTTAGACGTTGGACCTCCGGAACGGTAAGAGAATAAATGTATCTTATTTTAAGTCACTAAGTTCGTGGAAGCTTGTTAGAGCAACAATACAGAATGAATATAGCTGCCATTCTTATTGTTATCCTGTTTGTCGTAGGCTGGCTCTGCCATCTTCCCATTCAGTTGTTTAGGAAAGTTATTGAGTCTCTCTGAACTTGAGTTTTCTGCCCTGTAAAATGGAGACAAGTTTTCCTACTTCTGGTCAAATGAGATAATGCACGTAAAGTGACTCCAGCTGTCCTGATTGTTGTTGCTCTTGTTTAAGTAAAGGCAGTGGCCATGGCTGGCTCTGTGTGACCTTGGGCAAGTTATGAGACTTCTCGGAACTTTAGTTTCCCCGCCTACAAAATGGGGGTCATGACAGCATCCACCTCCCGAGGCTGTTGTGAAGCTGGAAGGAGACCCTAAGCATAATTTCTGGGCCCATGCCTCGCCTGAGGAGGACGCAGGTGTAATTCTGGCTGAATTGGAGAATGTGATCTCTCAACTGGGTGGGCTCTTCTAAGCTGTCCTGACTCGGGTCCTCTGTGCTGGATCACAGCCTCAGCCCGGCTGGCAGGGGAGTAGATCATTCCTATTCCCTTTACCTCCCCATCTCTTCCCAAGTGGACACCACAACCCCATTGCTTTTTTTAGAGACGGAGTCTCCCTCTCTCACCCAGGCTGGAGTGCAGTGGTATGATCTCGGTTCACTGCAACCTCCGCCTCCCGGGTCTAAGTGATTCTCCTGCCTCTGAGTAGCTGGGATTACAGGTGCACGCCACCACTGCCGGCTAATTTTTGTATTTTTAGTAGAGATGGGCTTTCACCATGTTGGCCAGGCTGGTCTCAAACTCCTGACCTCAAGTGATATGCCCGCCTCAACCTCTAAGTGCTGGGATTACAGGCGTGAACCACCGCGCCTGGCCCCCATTACCTTTTGTTGTGACTGCAGCAGACTCACTGGGGGGCTTCTGTCCCCAGAGGGTGGGGAGCTCAAGTTAGTTCATTGAGGAGGGGCAGGGGCCACTGGGCTGGGGCGGGGCCTGGACATCCCAACACGAGGGTCCTTCCTGTGCTGAGGTTCCGGACTGAGGCGGGAGTCAGTCTGAGGCCTGGCCGTGGGGCTTGGCATCTATCCAGGCTGGAGTTTGCAGGATTTGTGCTGTGGTGCTGGACTTGGCTCCCTCGGAGTGTGTGTCTCACTGGATTGGATCTGTCTGTGTCTTGGGGGTGTTCTTTAAAGGGAAGAACCTGACAGACTTCACACTGCGGTGCTGTGTGCAGGGCCTGGAACACAGAAAATATCTGTTGGACCAGTGAATGGATAACCCAAGGCACTGAATGTCCCCAGTGCAAACAAGAAGGGAGTTTGTGTCAGTGGGGAGTCTCCCAGGCCCCAGTAAAGGCTGGTTGACCAAGTCCTAAGTTCTGAGTGTTGCTGAAGTGGCCTTGCTGCTCTGAAAACAACTGTGTGCATCTCAGCCTCGCGTCTCCCGGAGGAGGGCCTCTCACTTCCTAGGAGACCAGGACTGCAGCCTCAGAGAGGTTTGAGGGTGCACCCAGGGCTACACACTTAGAGTGAGTTTGGGGCATGAGGCAAGGATTTGTGGGGTGGCTGCCCGGCTAAGCACCTGGACACTGTTCTGTAGGAAAAGAGAGCCGTTAAAGAATTTGTTTCTACCTCTTTTTCTTCTTGGTTTTGTTACTTTCCCCCAACATTTTATTATGAAAATTTTGAAACAGCAACATCAACTCACTAACATTTTACTAAATTTGAGTGATCACACATCCATCCCTCTATCCTTCCATCCATCGAAATTTTGGGTGCATTGTCTCTTTACTTTTACTTTTTCTTTTCTTTCTTTTTTTTTTTCTTTTTGAGACAGAGTCTCACTCTGTCGTCCAGGCTGGAGTGCAGTGGCACAGTCTCGGCTCACTGCAACCTCCACCTCCTGGGTTCAAGCGATCCTCCCACCTCGGCCTCCCCAGTAGCTGAGACTACAGGTGCCCATGACCACCATGCCTGGCTCATTTTTGTATCTTTTAGTAGAGAGGGGGTTTTGCCATGTTGGCCAGGCTGGTCTCAAACTCCTGACCTCAGGTGATCCGCCCACCTTGGCCTCCCAAAGTGCTGGGATTATAGGCGTGAGCCACCACTCCTGGCCCACCCGTTATTTTTTTATCCAAGCACCCTGTTCTTATCCTTCATAGGATGATTACAATTAGATACACACTATTTGTTTCCTTTTGGGTGGGGCTAGGTCTGTCTTGTTCCCTCCTGTGTTCCCCAGTCTGGCACAGGTTGCATGTTCTGTAAGTATCTGCTGAACGAACAGATGAATGAGGGAGACGTTACTGGTCTTTGCTCCTCCAATGCTGCCCCCCACCCCCCATGTCATGTCTCTACATGTCTGATTTCCTGAGAGAGGCTTACGTGCCTGGCATGGTACTGAGCCTTCTATGAAGCAGCCCTCTGAGGGAGAGATCCCTAGGTCATACATTCACAGATGCGGCAGCTGAGGCTCAGAGAAGTGAAGTGACAGGCCCCGGGTCACACAGCATCGAGGGGGCAAGTCAGGATATGATTGCAGTTGCTCTGACCCCGGGCCCATGCCCTGAGTCTGTGCACAACCAGACTCAGAGATCCCGAAGTGGGTCCCCATCATGTCCCGGCTCTCCCCACTTCAGAAGCAGGACGTTGAAAATTTCAAGGGGCCCCAGATACCCCACCTGGATGGCGTCCTGGCTCAGGGCAGACCTGTCTCCCAGGCTCCGCCTTATGTTCTGCTCTTTCTCATTGCCTCCCAAATTAGTTCCATGTTCAGCCCGGGGCCTGCGCATTCCACTTGTTTTCTGTAACCGGAGCTCCCCCAGTGCTTGGCACCAAGCTCAGTGACTTGGTGTCAGCTCAGGTTCCTGATTTCCTTGGACAATTTCAAATGATTTCACTGGCAGAGAAAAGCCCAGCCCGGGGTCAGTGAGCAGATCACTCCCCTTTCATGTAATCAGGTAGAAAAGGATCACAGATGATGAGCATTGCCTCCCAAGACACACAGGCTGTAGGAACAGACCTCCTTTTCTACTTTCACCCTGGAAACCACCTTGCAGGATGGGCCTTGTGATCCCCACTTCACCGATGGGGAAGCGAGGGCTCAGAGAGGTTGGGTGCTTTGCTGAGAGTTGCACAGCAAATGAGTGGCAGGGCAGGATCTGTCCCCTAGTCTTCTGGCCCCAACATACAACCTCTTCCTCCTAGATTCCTTTCTGGCTCCAGGCTGCAGCAGGAACCTGGCCCTGGGGACTCAGAATGGCGACAACCCACACCTTGCCCACAAAGACCTCAAAGTCAAGCAGAAAAAGACTAGATTGAGCACAAACAGTGATCAAAGCAGCACCCGCCAACGTGAGACAATATGTATTTTTAGACAGTGAGTCCGTCCTGATGATTCACAGGCCTGGCTAGGCTTGCAGGGCAGCCCCAGGACACCAAGGGCAGGGTAGGAGATGAGCTACCCGGGGGCCAGGAGACCAGAAGGGGGTCCAGGGCTGTGCCTCCTTATTGTCCATTGTGTTGTGAAGGGCTGGAGGGGGGGTGGACGCCCTCCCACTTGATCGGAAGATGCATTTCTGAGTAAGTGCTTAACTAGCTCACGGTCACAGAATTAGGATGTGATACAAGCAGCCTCCCATCACTTCATAAGCATCTGCTCTGGACTGGGCACTGTGACGGGTGCTTGGGAGATGGCAGAGCATGAAACTGACAAAGTTCTAACCTCATGCAACTGATCTTCCAGAACAGGTGTGGGCACACTTTCTCCATAAAGGGCCACATAGTAAATATTTTAAGCCTCGTGGGCCATGAGAGCTCTTAAGGCTGCAGTTGTAGCTGGAAGGCAGCCATATGCAATACGTAAATGAGGGGGTATGGCTGTGTGGCAATAAAACTTTATTTACAAAATCAGGCCAGGCACGGTGGCTCACGCCTGTAATCCCAGCACTTTGGGAGGCCGAGGTGGGTGGATCACGAGATCAGGAGATCAAGACCATCCTGGCTAACACGGTGAAACCCCATCTCTACTAAAAATACAAATAATTAGCCAGGCGTGGTGGCGGGCACCTGTAGTCCCAGCTACTTGGGAGGCTGAGGCAGGAGAATGGCGTGAACCCAGGAGGCGGAGCTCGCAGTGAGTGGAGACTGTGCCACTGCATTCCAGCCTGGGTGACAGAGCGAGACTCTGTCTCAAAAAAAAAAAAAAATCAAGGAGCAGCTAGATTTGGCCTGTGAGCTATAATTTGCTGACCCCTCTTCTAGAAGATGCCTTCATCCACACCCGGGTTCCCCTCATTTGCCCTCTGCTGTGTGACTTGGGGACCCCGATGGCCCTACGGACTGTGGCCTCCAAGGCAATGTGCTGGTTCTGCAGGTGAAACGGCGACAGTGCTCTGTGTTCCCTGAAGATGTGCTTGCATTTGGCCTCACAAGCCCCCACATGTAGCTCTTTCTGAGTCATGTTGTATTGTGACCTTTTGGGCACCAGCATCCATGTGTCACTTGGTTCAACCTAGTGCTTGGTCCATAGTGGGTGATGGATGAATGTTTGTAGCATCTGCAGACTGAACAGACCCAAGGCTATGCCTAGTCCTGTGTATCTTCACTAAAGTGAGAAACTGGCAATAGAGGGGGGGTTGTGACAGAGGCCAGGGCCCCCTCTGGTCTTCCTCCTCGTTCTCCAGGGGTCCGGGTACTGCACTGTCTTACCCCCACCCCGTGCTCACAGCACAGTCCAGGAGGAAGGTGCAGGGCAATGGGGAGGGCCTGGCTCATTGTGGGCACTAGTGCTGAGCCCCGGCTTCCTGATCTGTGAAATGGACGGGGGGATGAGGCTCACGTCTCTCACAGAGTTTGCTCATGGGCTCAGGTAAATCCCTGTGCCTGCTCAACCACCAAAATTCAAGATGAACTGTCTCAGGTGTGCCTCTCGGCTCTTCTAAGAGGTGGAGTTAGGCTGGGCATGGTGGCTCATGCCTGTAATCCCAGCACTTTGGGAGGCCAAGGAGGGCAGATCACAAGGTCAGAAGATCGAGACCATCCTGACTAACACAGTGAAACCCCGTCTCTACTAAAAATACAAAAAAATTAGCCGGGTGTGGTGGCAGGCGCCTGTAGTCCCAGGTACTTGGGGAGGCTGAGGCAGGAGAATGGCGTGAACCCGGGAGGTGGAGCTTACAGTGAGCCGAGATCATGCCACTGCACTCCAGACTGGGCAACAGAGCAAGACTCTGTCTCAAAAAAAAAAAAGAAAAGAAAAATAATTAAACACATACGTGTCCATAGGCAACAGCACTAACGCATGCCTGAACAAACCCTCTCTAACACATGTGTTTTCTCTGTAACGTAGTCACTCCTGCCTTGCTCTCACTGCACACGGGTGTCATTCTAAACACCGACATGACTGCAGAAAGCACAAAAATGGGACAAATTTGGCACTAAGTAGACCATGAAAAGGATACTTGTTTGCGATGTGAGAGCTGAGATCAGAAGGCAGTGTGAGATCTTCTGAAACCTCAGCTGGGAACACGCCCCTCAGACAGTGGAAAGTTTTTGCCATTTGCACATGTCTGTGAATGACCTTGAAAGCACCTCGAGTGTTGATTTTTGAGGTTACAAATATATTCTTATAAGTAGGTGAACTTGCAAATACAGAATCCACAAATAATGGGGATTGAGTCTGTGTCTGTAAAAATTTGTGCTCAGTCATTAGCTGAAAGCAGGCTGTGGAAAGGTGATTTGGACTTTTTCTACATATAAGAAAAATCTTTTTTTTTTTTTTGATGGAGTTTTGTTCTTGTCGTCCAGGCTAGAGTGCAATGGCGCAGTCCTGGCTCACTGCAACCTCTGCATCCCAGATTCAAGCAATTCTTCTGCCTCACCCTCCCAAGTAGCTGGGATTACAGGCACCTGCCACCATGCCTGGCTAATTTTTTTTGTATTTTTAGTAGAGACAGGATTTTACCATGTTGGCCAGGCTCGTCTCTAACTCCTGGCCTCAGGTGATCTGCCGGCCTCGGCCTCCTAAAGTGCTGGGATTACAGGCGTGAGCCACTGTGCCGGCCCAGATAAGAAAACTCTAAGGCCAGGTGCAGTGGCTCACGCCTGTAATTCCAGCACTTTGGGATGCTGAGGCGGTTGGATCACGAGGTCAGGAGATCGAGACCATCCTGGCTAACACGGTGAAACCCCATCTCTACTAAAAAAAATACAAAAAATTAGCCGGACGTGGTGGAGGGTGCCTGTAGTCCCAGCTACTTGGGAGGCTGATGCAGGAGAATGGCATGAACCTGGGAGGCAGAGCTTGCAGTGAGGTGAGATCGCGCCACTGCCCTCCATCCTGGGTGACAGAGTGAGACTCCATCTCAGAAAAAAAAAAAAGAAAAGAAAAATCTATGCCACTTTTGAGAACTTGCTTTGTGCCTGTCTGAGCTAAGCTCTTCAAGGCCTTATCTCACTTAATCCTCACAAGGGTCCTGTGAGTTTGGTACTGTTTTTATCCCTGCATTACAGATAAAACACAGAAAGGTTAAGTAACCTGCCTATCATCACACAGCCAGCACATAAAACTTGAAACCGGGCAACCAGACACCACACACACAACACCCCTGGTACGGGCCTGGCATAGAGTGTTGTTAATAGGCTGGTGTATTTTGAGCAGTGATTGGACCCAGGCCTGTGTGGATTCTAAGCCCACCACACTGTGGAATATGACTGTGGGGAGAGTTTTTGTTTTGTTTCATTTTTTTTTTTTTTTTTTGATAGTCTCTATCACCCAGGCTGAACTGCTGAGGCATGATCTAGCTCACTGCAGCCTTGAACATGTAGGCTCAAGCAATCCTCCCATCTCAGCCTCCCAGGTAACTGGGACTATAGACATGTATCACCATGCCCAGCTAGTTTTTGCTTGTTTGTTTGTTTTCTGTGGTTTTGTTTTGTTTTTAAGATGGAGTCTCACTCTGTCACCCAGGCTGGAGTACAGTGACGCAATCTCGGCCCATTGCAACCTCTGTCTCCTGGGTTCAAACGATTCTCCTGCCTCAGCCTCCCAAGTAGCTGGGACTACAGGTGCCTACCACCACGCTCAGCTAATTTTTGTATTTTTAATGGAGATGGGGTTTCACCATGTCAGCCGGGCTGGTCTTGAACGGCTGACCTCAAATGATCTGCTTGCCACGGCCTCCTGAAGTGCTGGGATTATAGGTGTGAGCCACTGCACCTGGCTCCCAGCTAGTTTTTAAATTGTTTTGTAGAGATGGGGTCTTGCTATGTTGCCCAGGCTGGTCTTAAAATCCTGGCCTCAAGCCATCATCCCGAGACTACAGGCATGAGCCACTGCACCCAGCACATACATTTATTAGTGTGCATGGTGGACACTCCATAAAGAGTGGTTTTAGCCTGGCCAACCGGCTGTAGGATGTTGGAGATCAAAGAGACTTCAGATTTCATCTGTCAGCCCAAAAGAGAAGGAGACTTCTTTATTTTTCTGAGACACGGTTTTACTCTGTTGCCCAGGCTGGAGTGTAGTGGCACAATCTCAGCTCACTGCAACCTCCACCTCCTGGGTTCAAGTGATTCTTGTGCCTCAGCCTCTTGAGTAGCTGGGATTACAGGTCCCCACCACCATGCCCAGCTAATTTTTGTATTTTTAGTAGAGGTGGGGTTTCACCATGTTGGCCAGGCTGGTTTCCAACTCCTGACCTCAAGTGATCTGCCCACCTTGGCCTCCCAAAGTTCTGGGATTACAGGTGTGAGGCACTGCACCTGGCCAAGAAGGAGACTTCTTTAGATCATTCACTTGTTCATTTATTCAGTTAATCTGTGATCTGAGTACCTTCTGTGTGCCAGATCCAAGACTAGGGACATGGAGGAGAATGTACAAGCAGGTCCTGCCCTCAAGGGGCTCCTAGTCCATGGGAGACAAACACCGAACAACCACAGGTCCACATAAAGACCAGATTGCAGCTGTGATGAGTGCTACCAAGAAGGGAGGAAGCACATGTGCCCAGCTCCCAGGGGCCATGTCATGAGGGTTCTGGCCCCATTGCGGCAATCCCTTTCCCTTTCCTGGACATTAGTATCTCAGCTTCTCTTGTAGTTAGAAGTGGTTGGCCTGGTGCGGTGGCTCAGGCCTGTAATTCCAGCACTTTGGGAGGCTGAGGCGGGTGGATCATGAGGTCAGGAGATCAAGACCATCCTGACTACCACAGTGAAACCCCGTCTGTACTAAAAATACAAAAAATTAGCCGGGTGTGGTGGCAGGCACCTGTAGTCCCAGCTATTCAGGAGGCTGAGGTAGGAGAATGGCATGAACCCAGGAGGCAGAGCTTGCAGTGAGCTGAGATTGCACCACTGCACTCCAGCCTGGGCACCAGAGCGAGAGTCCATCTCAAAAAAAAAAAAAAAGTGGCCATGTGGGCTGGGCATCGAGGCTCACGCCTGTAATTCCAGTGCTTTGGGAGGCCGAGGTGGACAGAGCATTTGAGGTCAGGAGTTTCAGACCAGCCTGAGCAACATGGTGAGACCCTGTCTCTACCAAAAAAAAAAAAAAAAAAAAAAATTAGCCGGGTGTGGTGACACATGCCTGTAATCCCAACTACTCAGGAGGCTGAGGAGAATTGCTTGAACTTGGGAGGCAGAGGTTGGAGTAAGCTGAGATCGTGCCACTGTACTCCAGCCTGGGTGACCCTGTCTCAAAAGAGAAGTGGCCGTGTGATCAAGCTCTGGCCAATGCAAGGGATAGACACTTCTTCTGTCTCTTTTTGTCTTGAACTAGGATGTGACAGCACACAGGCTGGAGATGGAAAGCAAACACACAAGGGTGGCAGACTGAGAAGACAGGAGGAACCTGGATGCTTTTTCAAAAAATTTATTTTTGTGGAGACAGGATCTTGCTATGTTGCCCAGGGTGGTCTTGAACTCCTGGGCTTAAGAGAGCCTCTCACCTTGGCTTCACAAGGTGTTGGGATTACAGGTGTGAGCCACTGCACAGCCAGAACTTGGATCCTTGATGCCAAAGAGCCGCAGTGCTAACCTCCAACCTTGTCAAATATGGCCACTGTCTGCAGCTTTAAGTCACTGCCAGGTGGATTTCCTGTGACTTGTGGCTGAAGGCACTCCTGACTCAGCCACCCTGAGGACCAGCTGTTGAGGTTGGGGCCTGTACCATGGGGAATTCACTGGGGCCCAGAATGGGATCCCACAGCCTCTGACTCCTCATTCAGAATTTGCTCTGCTCTGCCTATTGGTTCCCGAAGCTTGGGCCTTGGTTAAGCTGGGTTCTGCTCCCGTATGTAAGCACTGCTGCCTTGCCCCTCAGGTATGGGGATTCCAAACCGCAGTCCCTCCCCAGGCTCCTGCACCACCATGTCCTCACCATAGGTGCTGCGTGCTCTCCTTTCAGCTGACCCCCCGGCCCCATTCCTCTTACAGTAAACTTGTTTACAAAGGAGGCTTTTCATCACCATCAGTGACAAGCCAGGATAACTTGCCATAAAATGAGGCCATTGTTCCATTTTCCCCTCTCTGAAATGGGGGTTATAATATTTTGCTGTGTTTGGTGTATGAAAATGCTTAGAACAATGTATAGCTTATAGTAAATGCTCAATAAAGGTTTGTTGTCACTGTTACCCCTGAATAAGAAGGTCCTTGTAAATACAAACAAATACACACATATAAACAAATACTTATGGTGGACCATATGAAATCATCATCTGACCGTTTTCAAGCTATAATCACAGCAATTGTATTTGGTTTAACTATGTATATGTATATATAAAGTATAATAGCTGAGTTCAGTGGCTCAAGCCTGTAATCCCAGCACTTTGGGAGGCCAAGGCAGGAGGATTGCTTGAGTCCAAGGAGTTCAAGACCAGCCTGGGCAACATAGTGAGACATGATCTCTATAAAACACTTTTTAAAAAAAATTAGCCAGGGATGGTGGTGTGCACCTATAGTCCCAGCTACTTGGGAGGCTGAAGTGGGAGAATTGGTTGAGCCCGGGAGCTCAAGCCTGTAGTGAGCTATGATTGCACTGCTGTACTCCAGCCTGGGCAACAGAGCAAGACCCTGTCTCAAGAAAATAAATAACAAAGGCTGAGCATGGTGGCTCACGCATGTAGTCTCAACACTTTGGGAGGCCAAGGCAGATGGATCACCTGAGGTCAGGAGTCCAAGACCAGTCTGGCTAAAATGGTGAAACCCCATCGCTACTAAAAATACAAAAATTAGCCAGGCATGGTCATGAGCGCCTGTAATCCCACCTACTTGGGAGGCCGAGGCAGGGGAATCACTTGAACCCGGGAGGCAGAGGTTGCAGTGAGGTGAGATCACGCCACTGCACTCTAGCCTGGGCAACAACAGCGAGACTCCATCTCAAAAATAAATAAATAAATAAGTAAAGTGCAGGTCCTGGTGTGTGTCCGTCTGTCTCTCCCTCCCCCTGCCTCCTTTTTCTCTCTCCCCCACCTTCTCTTTCTCTCTCTCCCCAATACAATATAATATATGTATATATCTAAATATATGATAAATAGGTATTCTAAATGAAAAAGCCCTGGTCTGTGAACCACAGAAAATGGTCTCACTCCCACTTTGGTTGCACTCTGCCCTGTGGGGACCCCTGACTGAAGGAGGGCAGCTGAGAGTTGGTTAAACGCTTCAGAGTCACATGGAATAGGGTTGGAATTATGGCTATGTCACATTCTGGTAATCGGACAGGGGATAGCCTCTCAGGTACCCTGTATGTCGGTATCTCCCTGCCAGGTGGTATGTGTGTTAAATGATGTCATGAATGTAAGTGCTTAACCCAGGCTGGGCACAGTGGCTCATGCCTGTAATCCCAGCACTTGAGGAGGCCGAGGTGGGTGGATCACCTGAGGTCGGGAGTTCGAGACCAGCCTGGCCAACGTGATGAAACTACATCTCTACTAAAAATACAAAGATTACCCAGGTGAGGTGGTGGGTGCCTGTAATCCCAGCTACTCGGGAGGCTGAGGCCAGAGAACCACTTGAACCTGGGAGGCAGAGGTTGCAGTGAGCCAAAATCATACTGTTGCCCTCCAGCCTGGGTGACAAGAGTGAAACTCCATCTCAAAAATAAATAAATAAATAAAAGTGCCTAACCCAGAGCCCAGCAAGTGATGAGCAGGCAATCAATGGCGTTTTGGTTTCTCCTTTTCCTTCTTTCCATTATTAGAACGTTTAGTTGTTAATATCATGTACTAGTCAATTAAAAGCATCTGCCAAGGAGTACAGAGAGACAGAGTTCCAGGAGGGCTTGCTCTGCACAAGTGGGGAGGGGAGAGCCTGTCTCCTGCCTCCCAATCTCATAGCACTTGTTGCTCCCCCTCCCCGCTTCCCAGTCTCCCAACGCAGTGTCTCAGTGTCCTGCCAAGCCAGCCTTCCCTCAGCTCCACTCTTGTGGACTGGCCCCTTGGTAAGCACTGGCCTTCCTGTTGCCTTCTTGCCCTTCATTGAGTCATTCATTTATTTAAGAACCTTTCTTGATTGCCTGGGCCATGCCAGGCCACCTGCCAGCCCCTGAGGTCACAAAATGAGCCAGGACGGCCGTGGCTTCCCAGAGAGCACAGTCCAGAGATGGAGACAGACTCAGAACCAAACCCACAGGGCCTCCCTAAGTTTGAGGCTCTGGCTCAAGAAAAACAAGTTGGTCATCTCTTTAGAAAAAGTCTGAAGCAGCTGGGTGCAGTGGCTCACCCCTGTAGTCCTAACACTTTGGGAGGCTGAGGCAGGTGGATCACCTGAGGTCAGGAGTTCGAGACCAGCCTGGCCAACATGATGAAACCCCGTCTCTACTAACAATACAGAAATGACCCAGGCATGGTGGTAGGCACCTGTAATCCCAGCTACTTGGGAGGCTGAGGCAGAAGAATCCCTTGAACCTGGGAGGCGGAGGTTGCAGTGAGCTGAGATTGTGCCATTGCACGCCAGCCTGGGCGACAAGAGTGAAACTCCATCTCAAAAGAAAAAGAAAGAAAAAAAAAAGCCTGAAGCTCTGCGCATTTCTGATCATTGGCTTCTGTGGCCCATCTCCCTACCTCCTGCCTTTGCACACCCCTTGGTCCAGCCAGAATAAGACATTTCTAATCTTCCAAAGACAGGAGCAGGAACTAAGAGTGTAGGCTGTGTGCCTGTGTCCCCATCTCAGCCCTGTGACCTCGGGTGAGTGACAAACACCTCTGGTCAGTAAAAATAGCTGCCATAAGCAGACATGGTGGCTCACATCAATAATCGCAGCACTGTGGGAGGCCATGGTGGGAGCATTGCTTGAGGCCAGGAGTTTGAGACCAGCCTGGGCAACATAGTAAGACCCCATCTGTAAAAATAAAAAAAAGGCCAGTTATGATGGCATGTGCCTGTAGTCCCAGCTACTCAGGAAGCTGAGGCAGAGACTCACTCGAGCTTGGGTTGGAGGCTGTGGTGAGCTATGATTGCACCACTGCACCCCAGTCTGGGACACAGAGCAAGACCCTGTCTCAAAAGGATGCTACAGCACCTACCTGGAGCAGTCGGTGCCTCAATTGAGTGAATGATGGTGTTACCAGGCAGGTGCAGGGGCCAGCATCAGCTCTTTCCTTTCTCCTCCCCTTGGCCAGCACCTCCTGGGGTCTAGGAGCCATATCAGGAATGATTCTGTCTCTACTAAAAATACAAAAATCAGTGGGGCATAGTGGCATATGCCTGTAATCCCAGCTACACGAGAGGCTGAGGCATGAGAATCACTTGAACCCAGGAGGCAGAGGATGCAGTGAGCCAAGATCATGCCACTGCACTCCAGCCTGGGTGACACAGTGAGACTGTCTCAAAAAAAAAATATATATATATAAATATATATAAACATACAAATATATATAATATAAATATATACATATATATAATTTTTTTAGGCCAGGGGCAGTGGCTTACGCCTGTAATTTTAACACTTTGGGAGGCAGAGGTGGGAGGATCATTTTACCTAGGAGTTTGAGACCAGTCTGGGCAACATAGTGAGATCTTATCTCTACAAAGAAAGTTTTAAATTATTCAGGCGTGGTGGTGCATACCTGTAGACCCAGCTACTTAGGAGGCTGGGGCAGGAGAATCCTGCTGCTGCATTTTGTGCTATTGCCCTCCAGCCTGGGCAACAGAGTGAAACCCTGTCTCAAAAAAGAAGAAGAAGAAATACATATATATATTTTAAGATCCATTTTAGAGTTGCAGTAAAATTAAGAGGAAGGTACAAAAAGGTCCCATGTAGCTCCTGCTCCCACACATGTATAGCCTCCTCCATTAGCCACACCCCTGGACAGAGTGGAATATTTGGTACAATTGATGAACCCACACTGACACATCATTGTCACTTGAGGTCCATAGTTTGCATTAGGGTTCATTCTGGGTGTTTTATAGTCTAGGGGTTCGGACAAATGTATAATGACATGCATCCACCAACATAGTATCATACAGTTTCCACTGGACTAAACCTATTTTGATTGAGTTGTCATACAGTAAATAAATTAAGCGTCATAGCAGCACAGGGTAGCACGGAAAGCAGAGACTGGAGTCAAGCAAGCCAGGATTTCTGCTCTGTCTCTATTACTTACATTGGTGTGGTTAAGGCAGGTTACTCTCTGAGATTCTGTTTTCTCCTCTGTAACACTAGAATGATTATACTTACATGATTCAAGTAAGAATAAAATGAGAAAAAATAAAATAACGAAAGGTAACAACACACTTGGTACAATGTCGTAATAAATAGCAGCTAGCTACTCCCATCCTTGATGTCTATCCAACCATAACTGCGATCCCATCATTAACAGGTTCTGACATTTTGACTTGTCTTCATTTTCTTATTTATAATAAGTGGCAAGCAATGTCAATAACCAGCTCAGTTACCCATAATAGTTGCAATATTTAAGCAGCAAACACCAAAATAATATATCAAATTATAAAGACAAATATCTCACACAAAATGGGAGAAAGAAATACTGGAAAGAAATGAGAGGTAAATTCTCAACTTCCACTGTGCATTCTCTGAGAGAAAGAAGTTTTGCTGTGATTTAAATCTTAATAGGTAATTGAAATATAGATGTATGACATTATAAAAGTGCATTTCATTGAGTTATAGAATTTCAGGATTGTTAAGTCCAAATAGTTAATGGATACCTGAATATCATTAAAAATGCTTTTTACTTTAATTTATGCTTTAGAGCACTTTTTTAAAAGGCTGAGGAATCCCTGAGTAAGCAAAATGGTCACAACCCAAGAATAAGAGGTTAGAGGTGATAAACGGAGGTTATCTTCAGAGAATCCTCTCCATTTATAGGTACTAAGCTGTGAATGGGTACATAACCCTATAATAAACCTTCAAAAGAGATGGGTTGGAAGAAACGTACAAATCTAAATCTAGTAGTTGTTCACTAGTGGGCCAAGGCAATTGGGGAGAGATGCTGTAATAAAAGATAAAATTCAATCAGCAACTTAGTCCAGAATTTTTCAAAGTATAATCCGCAGCCCAACTGTGCCTAAATCCTCTAGGGACAGTGAGTGATGGTGGTAGACACTGAAAATACAACCTATTTTTTTTTTTTTTTTTTTTGAGATGGAATCTCGCTCTATCACCCAGGGCAGAGAACATGGGGAGGGAAACAACACACACTGGGGCCTGCTGGTGCAGGGAGTGCGTGGGGAGGGAGAGCATCAGGGAAATAGCTAATGCATGCTGGGCTGAATACCTAGGTGATGGGTTGATAGGTGCAGAAAACCACCATGACACACATTTACCTTTGTAACAAATCTGCACATCCTGCACATGTACCCTGGCACTTAAAGTGTAGATTTCAATAAACAGAGATGATCGAAAAACGATATTACAAAAAGAGAGAACAGGAATAGAAATGAAGGTCAGAAATGGAGAACATAATTAGAGAAAGGCATCTGTCTCCACTTTCCCTCTACATGTTTTATCATTCCCTTGATCTTAATCTACTTGACTCTTTCAATGTTTCTCCAAACTTTGCTTTACATTTGATTCTCTTTATTATTATTCTAATTAATGCTTTCAATACCCATCTCCACCTAGACTACTGTGACCATCTTCAAAATGGCCTCTTCCATTCATTTTCTCATCTTTGGATCAATCTGCTGCCTCATTTTACAGCTTAAAAAACAGGATTGGATTTCTCAGTGCCCACTGAATAAAGCCATAAATCTTTAATATATAATGTCCCAATATGTCATTCTAGGTTTTGGTTTTATAATTTCCCTTAATGCAGATACATGGAGGTCATGAAATAAGCAAAGAAATCAAGTAACAAAAAGACTGAGATCCAATTAAAAAGCCATGGATGGTTAAAGCATGGTATATGAGGATTTTCCAGCGGTCTGAGTACTCATGATATTGAAAAAGAATGAAAACTACAGATTTTGGGAAGCTCAATTTTGTAAATATATGCACATATGCAGAGGAAATGTCCAACTGGAGGTAAACTATATGTTATAAATAATTATTTTTAGAAAACAGGACAGAGTCTCCCTCTGTCGCCCAGGCTGGAGTGTAGTGGCACGATCTCGGCTCACTGCAAGCTCCACCTCCCAGGTTCACGCTTTTCTCCTGCCTCAGCCCCCACCAGTAGCTGGGACTACAGGCGCCCGCCACGACACCCGGCTAATTTTTTTTTTGAGATGGAGTCTCGCTCTGTCGCCCAGGCTGGACAGCAGTGGCGCGATCTCGCCTCACTGCAAGCTCTGCCTGCCAGGTTCAGGCCATTCTCCTGCCTCAGCCTCCGGAGTAGCTGGGACTACAGGCGCCCGCCACCACGCCCGGCTAATTTTTCTGTATTTTTAGTAGCGGCAGGGTTTCACCGTGTTAGCCAGGATGGTCTCCATCTCCTGACTTCGTGACCCATCTGCCTCGTCCTCCCACAAAGCGCTGGGATTACAGGCATGAGCCATCACGCCCGGCCAAAAAACATTTTTTTTTTCTTTTTTGAGATGGAATCTGGCTCTGTCGCCCAGGCTGGAGGGCAGTGGCACAATCTCTGCTCACTGCAAGCTCCGCCTCCCGGGTTCATGCCATTCTCCTGCTTCAGCCTCCTGAGTAGCTGGGACTACAGGCGCCCGGCACCATGCCTGGCTAATTTTTTGTGTTTTTAGTAGAGACGGCGTTTCACCGTGTTAGCCAGGATGGTCTCTATCTCCTGACCTCGTGATCCACCCTCCTTGGTCTCCCAAAGTGCAGGGATTACAGGAGTGAGCCACTGCCCCCAGCCAAAAAACATTCTTAAATGGCATCATTCAAATGAATGCATGGCGGGGGGTAATGCCTCACATCTTACACACCTCTTTATTTTTGAAAGACCTTTCACGTGCATTTTTAAATTTGATCCTTAATATAACACTGTACTGTATTAGCACAATTTTACAGGACACGAAATAAATTTCAGACAAGGTGAGTAACTTCTCCAAGATTAAGTAATAAAGTGCTACTGTGTTTTTCCTTTCTGTTGGAGCACAAGAACATTAGAATTTTCACTAAAGAGGAGCTGTAAGTATATTAGTGGGAGTGGGAAATGGAAGTGTCATCTATTTTTCAAAAGGTGGCAGATCTGCAATATTTAGCGAGAAACGGGGAGAAGGAAAAGCCAAAACAAATGAACTCATTTATTTAAAAACATTATCAGCATTACCCTGAAAATTACCAAAATCTTATTTGCTATATCAATATATTTTTGGAAGCATTTTATTGAAGCATTCTTGATAGAGTTTTAATGCATTTAATGCATGCTCTTTTTTTCAGGTGTCCAAAGAGAAGTGCGCTTTTTGCAATAGATCGATATTTCTCTAAGCCTGCTTCCCACACCAACTAATATCAGATTCACTACCATTTTTTGAGAATAGACTTCTAGCTCTTACTCCCAACAAAATTAATCACAGTTTTTGGGAACTAACCCAGGTATCTTCATTTTCAACCAGCATCTAACATTTGGCTAGTAAGTTGTGAGAATCAACAGATTTTACTTTTTTATTTTTATTTTTATTTTTATTCTTTTTTTTGAGACGGAGTCTCTCTCGCCCAGGGTGGAGTGCAGTGGCACCATCTCGGCTCCTTGCAAGCTCCGCCTCCCGGGTTCACGCCATTCTCTCGCCTCAGCCTCCCGAGTAGCTGGGATTACAGGCGTGCGCCACCACGCCCGGCTAATGTTTTGTACTTTTAGTAGAGAGGGGGTTTCAGCTTGTTAGCCAGGATGGTCTCCATCTCCTGACCTCGTGATCCACCGGCCTCGGCCTCCCAAAATGCCTGGATTACAGGCGTGAACTGCCGGGCCCGGCCCTACTTTTTTTGATATGATATAGATGCAGGCAGAAATATCTAAATAGGGTTATAATCAACCCAAATCTTTTTTTTCAACTATCATAAATTACCACAAAAATTTTGTTCCATGTGAAAAGATTACCTAATGAATGAATAAGTAACTTGGAACTTTAAATAAAGAAAATGGACAGACACTCATTCACACACGTAGGTAGAGGAGGTGCATTGCAGTAGAAGAATTTCTTTTCTAGATTAATGGTTGTAAATATCCCCAATCAAATATTAGTTAATAAGGCAACATTGTCTTTTGAAAAATAATTTGAGAAATGACAATAATTTTGTTTCTGCTACTAATTTTTACCTCTGATTGCTAAATGATCTAACAACTACCCATTGTTCTCCCTGTGTTTGTTTTCTAGTGTAAATTTGGTAGACTTAATTATGGGTGATAATAGTAGCATTTTTGAGGGATGACAATCTTGTGTATTTCAATGCATAATTATAAAAGCACTCTTGACAAATGAATTGATCATCTACACAAAATAGGCATGGGTGTAAAATGCAGATCAATCAAATGGAAGATCAATCATGTTAAGCAATATTTTCCAACAGTTCTTTTGAGAGATATTCAGAGAGACAACAAGGAAAGTAAGTTTTAAATAATCTTGTAGATGCTATATTTTAAAAGATACTAAGTACATTTTTTGTTTGTTTTTAACCACAAGATTTCTTAATGTAATGAACAGACCAATATGCAGTGAATTTCTTGGAGGCAACTGTATAGTTCACTGTTGAATGTATTTGGCAATGAGACATTTTTGCAGTTATCTTGTGGGACTAGGATAATGTGAGATGGATTCAGAAAATCTGAATTTAAGAGTATACAGCTCTGATGAACCACATTAACTTCTAGCTGATTTAAGATCTGTCTTTCTAGGAAAAAAATTAATTTTAGATGATTTGTATACTACAGGTAGCGTGGCCCATTGTAAAAGTTTAGAAACCTCCCCTTATCCTCCTTCTTCCCAAAAGCATATATAATTATTTTGCCTTGAGAATGAATAGTGGTTTTTCATCACTTCAAACATGATTGAATAACCTATGAAGACCCAAATACAGTGGGAAAGACAGAAGAGAGTCCCAATTCGTTGGTTATTGATTATAGCTCTGCTGATTTTGTGCCATCCCATTTTGGTCATTTTTATGGGTTCTAACATATTCCATCTGTTGAGCACCTATCTCTCTGTGTCTTTGAACTGACACTGAACATGTGGACTCTAATTAGTTCCTTTACAATTTCCTGGTAAGAGTATGATCTTACCTGTTTATTTGAAATCTCATGGCCTCTTGACAGCTTTTTACTATCTACATTGTTACACATAATTCAAAGATAGAGAAAACACAATGAACATTTAGATCAACTAACTCACACTACAAAAGAGGAAATACAACATATTACTTCTTTTCCACTCCTGCCTATGAGACTTTGCAATGTAATAATGATCCTTTGAAACCTCGCTGATTTCTACAGAGTCTCCAGACCTAAATTCTCCAAAGTGATGCCTTCAAACTACTGCTTAGGACATGGCCTGTCCCTGGAGGAGAGTGAGGTACCCCCCAATCCCCACCACTCACATAGAAACGTTTGTGGGAATAGGACTAAGCTAAAAATTTCACGAGGCAATAAAGTATTTCTGAGCCAGTGCTAGCATTGTTTCACATCTCTGTATTCCAAGACTTAGCTTTGCAGCTGTTGCCTGACACAGAGAAAGCCCTCAGTATCTTTGTGTTAGAGGAATAATCAGAAGTATAGATAAATAAATTGAAAGCAACAGCTAGAGTACATTATACAATCAGAGCTAATTGTCAACAATACAAACTGTATACCTTGAAGGACAAGGTCTAAAATTTATTTTTTTAAGGTAGAAAAAGGATTATCTTCTTTACTATATTTCCAAAAAGCATGATTCAACCCTCATCAATTTCTGTACCTGTGAATGTGCTTTGGCATTATACTTACACAGCATCAGATATTTTATACTCTGGATAATTAGTGGACAGTTTTGCACTTTTGATTTGATATTATACCATCAGTATTCAACAGTTACTTTAACCGCTACTGAAATATTTTAAATACACTGCATTTAATCATAGCAATTATCCTGTCTGCAGAAGTTTCCAGTGACAGAGAACTACCCTGTGATTGACAACCAATGATGAATAGTTCTTTTTTTTTTTTGACACTAAGTTTGGCTAACAAGTAAATGAGGATTCTTCACATTTTCTTTGCTTTGCCTTGCCAAGTGTAAAAACTGTAAGTCCTCTGGCTGACATTTGACTTGGTGAAACTATAATTGTCTCAATTGTTGTGGCTCTGTTAGAGAAAAATTATACATATAATCAACTATCAGCTTGGATGAATTTCTCAGCTATATTGCTTACTTTTGTTTGTCACAGAATTAACAGGAAAATTTATTTTTCTCTTTAATCTCCCTTAGAACATAATAATTGAATCCATTTCCCACCACAAAACTCTTATCTCCTGCTTTGTTTTTTTTTATAAAGAGAAACTTTAGCACAAAATACATATGGCCCAAAGACATGTTGAAACATATACTGAATATACTCTACAAAATTTTAAATATATATGTGAAAAATTCTCATGAATATGTGACATAAAAGGTAAAATGAAAATTGACTTTTTGAAATAATAATCAGTTAAGAAATGGGTATTAGGAAATAGTTCATTCTTTTTTGGATGCATATGCTAATGAGCCTTTAGGGAAGGTTATGGTGTGAAATCTAAGATTCAGGGATTCAGATGTTTCTCAGGGAATTCTGTGCAATTAAAAAACAACATTTAATGGGTGTGGTATAAAATTATCTTAAGTGATTCTATTCCAAGGGGAGGAAATCATATTTTTCTAACACTGAAACTGAGAGAAGTTTGGAGACAATTCCGAAAATAGGAAAACAATTTAGTTTCAGAAAATTAACTGCTGTAATACCAGAATACTAAACCTGGAGTTGCAAGTGTGTTATATAAGATGACCAGGCCCTAAGATGTCATTTTTCTTACCTTTGGTAGGATAGAAAAGGACTATGATGCCTTGTTTATTATGTTCTAGAATTCTTATTAGATAATTACATAGGTTGTATTATTTAATACTTCCTACAAGTCAAAGAGATATTACTTTATCTCTTATTTTACAGATTAGGGCACAATATTTGAATATTAGGTAATAATACCTAATGTTATAGTGCCAGGGAATGGTTGAACTTAAAGTCCAATCTGCATGCAAAGACAGTGTTCTTTCCATAAACTCTTCAATTATATAGTCTGTATAAGAGAACTCTCTCTTTTCGCTGAATGAATTAATCAATTTAGTTACCAGAGTAAAGCTGGTATAATTTAATTTCTTGAAGACCTTGGCTTAACACAGGAAAATAATAAAATAGAGTAAAAATCTTTTGAAATAACAATGATGTGTCTCTCAGGATAATAAAGGTAGGAAAACTTCAAGGTCCAATAGTAGATGGATGATTAAACAAATTATGCTATGTCCATATACAGGGTATACATATTTAAATCATTACTTTAGTTGTACAATATAAACTTTTCAATATGTCACCAGATGTTATAGTAAAACATTAAGGGAAAATAATTAATACCAATGAAGGGAAATCTTAACCTAATATTTAATACTTTATCACTTAATAAGATTTTGAGGAACACCTTTCTTATTTCTTTGTTCCTTTTAATTTAGAGTCACAGAGATTTTGTATAGCCAAAAAAAGAAAAAACCCAAGAGGTATTTTTTATATATATATATATATATATATATATATATATATATATATTTTTTTTTTTTTTTTTTTTTTTTTTTTTTTGAGACGGAATCACCCTCTGTCACCCAGGCTGGAGTGCAGTGGCACAATCTCGGCTCACTGCAAGCTCTGCCTCCCGGGTTCACGCCATTCTCCTGCCTCAGGCTCCCGAGTAGCTGGGCCTACAGGTGCCCGCCACCATGCCCGGCTAATTTTTTGTATTTTTAATAGGGACGGAGTTTCACCATGTTAGCCAGGATGGTCTCGATCTCCTGACCTCGTGATCCGCCAGCCTTGACCTCCCAAAGTGCTGGGATTACAGGCGTCAGCCACCGTGCCCAGCCGAAGCCGGCAAATATTTCACATGTTCTAAAAGTTCTCACATTCGCAACAGTATTTAGAAAATGAATGGAAAACATTGACATAACAGTAACTCGTGTCTGCATTCATTAAATTTAAAATTTTTTTTTTTTTTTTTTCTTTGAGACAGAGTTTCACTCTTTTTCCCCAGGCTGGAGTGCAATGGCATGATCTCGGCTCACTGCAACCTCCGCCTCCCGGGTTCAAGCGATTCTCCTGCCTCAGCCTTCCAAGTAGCTGGCATTACAGGCACCTGCCACCACGCCCAGCTAATTTTTTTTTTTTTTTTGTATTTTTAGTAGAGACGGGGTTTCACCATGTTGGCCAGGGTGGTCTCGATCTCTCGACCTCGTGATCTGCCCGCCTCGGCCTCCCAAATTGCTGGGATTACAGGCGTGAGCCACTGCTCCCGGCCACGAAGTCTATATTCATTGTCTCTCACATACATTTTGCCCGTTAAAAATACATTTTGTGCAGTTTAAGCCCCAAGTGTCACAGAAGTACTGCAGTACTTGAAATTCCAAAGTGAGACATTTCAATCTTCTTTAAACTGGAAATAAGTCTTATACTTGTCACCTCTTGTAGTTTATACAGGTCTCTTTTGATCTTTGGCAGTTACTTGCTGAATATTGAAAGGGGCTTTTTTGACAAATGTAAAACAGGGTTTATGTGTGCATATTTATTTTTATAATTTTTATTTGTTGCTAGGTCCAAGAAGCCTTTTTCTCCCCTTGGCATTACTTTGATGCACCTGTTATGATCCTGCTGAAAGCTCTCTTGCTTCTTTGGAGCTCTGAGAGGAGCTTTGTACCTTTGACATTTTCACTAGCTTTTGGCTAGCTGCGAAGATTTCGGCTGCTGTGGTGCAGTACAGAGGCAGCCATGTATTGGGCTGCCAAGTCTCAAACTCTTGTTTAGCATGACAGCGAGAACCTCCAGACCTCACTAAAGAGAATCTGCAGAACAGAACTGTGTTCTTTCACAAGGTGGTTGGTGCCGAGGCTGGGTTGGTCTTTGACAGAGCAGAAGCCAGGATGCTCAGTATCGGAAGCATCCTCACACATGGTTTTCAGCTCAGGAGTTGGGGGTTAGGGATGAATTTTGCCAATACTGGATATAATGGGGGATATTTAGAAAAGGTGCCAGGCATTGAACAGATTCAAATTTTCCCAGTATCTACTCTATTTTCTATTTTTTTTTTTTTTTTTTGAGACGGAGTCTGGCTCTGTCGCCCAGGCTGGAGTGCAATGGCGTGAT
Organism: Pongo abelii; assembly: GCF_028885655.2. Taxonomy (NCBI): domain Eukaryota; kingdom Metazoa; phylum Chordata; class Mammalia; order Primates; family Hominidae; genus Pongo; species Pongo abelii. The sequence goes on along the minus strand of NC_072001.2, from coordinate 21,445,325 downwards.
CTCGGCTCACTGCAAGCTCCTCCTCCTGGGTTCACGCCATTCTCCTGCCTCGGCCTCCCGAGTAGCTGGGACCACAGGTGCCCGCCACCACTCCAGGCTAATTTTTTTTTTTTTGTATTTTTAGTAGAGACCCCCGGCCTCCCAGTATCTACTCTTTTTGTGAAAGCAAGAAATTGTGAATTGCAAATAATCTAATTAGTTTAGAAAACCAAATAAGAAAATAAGCATAGCATTTTTTGGCCTGACGCAGTGGCTCACGCCTGTAATCCCAGCACTTTGGGAGGCCGAAGCGGGCGGATCACGAGGCTAGGAGATGGAGACCATCCTGGCTAACACGATGAAACCCCGTCTCTACTAAAAAATACAAAAAAAAAAAAAAAAAATTAGCTGGGCATGGGGGCGGGCGCCTGTAGTCCCAGCTATTTGGAAGGCTGCCGCAGGAGAATGGCGTGAACCCGGGAGGCAGAACTTGCAGTGAGCCGAGATCACGCCACTGCACTCCAGTCTGGGCGACAGAGCGGGACTCTGTCTCGAAAAAAAAAAGAAAATATTTCTTAAAAATCCTCAAGTAGGCTGTAGCATTCAATGAATTATGTCATAAATTGAATGGAAAGAGAATCTGAGCATGTCTTGCAGAATAAGGAGTGAGAAAGAGACCTGCAACATCAGGCATGCTAGATAAAGAAAAATATCTTAGGCAGCAAAGAGGGCTTTGGGGCTCGAGGTAGAAAATTGAATGGTTAAGTTTAAGTGAGTGCTTCAGTAGCATTTTACATAAAAAATTCATCTGTTTTTCAAAGTAGTATACTGTGCTAAATGCTGTTTATATCTTCTTAGTTCTGTTGCCCCGCTTGATGATTACAGATAGAAATCCTTTGTAGGGACATGGATGAAGCTGGAAACCATCATTCTCAGCAAACTATCACAAGGACAAAAAACCAAACACCGCATGTTCTCACTCATAGGTGGGAATTGAACAATGAGAACACTTGGACACAGGGTGGGGAACATCACACACTGGGGCCTGTTGTGGGGTGGGGGGAGGGGGGAGGGATAGCATTAGGAGATATACATAACGAGTTAATGGGTGCAGCACACCAACATGACACATGTATACATATGTAACCTACACGTTGTGCACATGTACCCTAGAACTTAAAGTATAATAATAAAATATATATATAAATAAAACTAAATTAAATTTAAAAAAAGAAATTCAATCACTGTAGGAGCAGTCAGCTTTCACAAGGTGGCCACTGAATAACACGAATGGTATTTGCTCTTTGCAAATAAATAAGAAGGCATTGGATTTATATTGGTAATTTAGAGTAGCTTAGAAAGCCAACTGAAAAAAGGAAGAGAGGAAAAATGAAGGAAATAAGAAAGATGGGAGGAAGAAGGGAAAGAAAGCGAGTGGGCTATCTCAATAGAACAAACACGAGTACAACTGACAAACTATTTCAGTGAGTCTTGGAACATATGGGCAGTTTGAGGTTCTATTTAATGTGTCAAGAGCTACTGTGTTTTCAAGATATTTTAGTCAACTGGACTTAGTCATGATTCATACTCTCCACAGCATCATAAAAGTTTCAGTTTGTGCCAGGGAAGATAAACTATTTTGAAGTAAGTTTGAATTTCAATGCTACCTCTTCACCATGTCTGCATAGACACGACCTTATTGTAGTACAGGAATTTTGACACTTTCTTTGATTTTTGTCCATGCCATGCATCTCTCGAGTCCTACAGAATCAAACCATGTTCTACCATTAAAGAAGGGTTTCTTTTCTAGTTCATAAATATTTGGGTTTAGAGCAAAGGAATGGGAACATATATTTAGAAACAAGGCAATTCGTTTGACATTTATCTGATTGATGGCATAAAAAATAAAGGAGAGGTAAAGAGTGAAAGAATGAAATGTTTTACTTCAAAAGGTTATCATTAAAAATATGTTGTCCTTAAATTCTTAAAAATTCTATAATTTGAATGATGCTTCTCCAATATTGAACACTGATATTTTAAAGGAAACTCATAGGGCAAACTTGATGCTTAAGAATGTTTAATTTATATTCTCGGTAACTGCCTACATTTTAGTTTTATGCGTGTTGCTTAAGATTTTCAAAACATCTAATCTGAGGCAAATATTGAAAATGAGATATGCTCTTTACAGTTGAATTATCTTTCAGGATACATTTTAATTTATTTTATTATCCAGATAATCGGAATCCTCTTAATACCCTAAAATGAAAGTAGTTTAAGAGTATGAATTGTCTTTTTTGTTACTAGCCATGTGATTTTAATTGGCAGTATTTCAATTTTACTTTTAGCATCTAATTATCTCCTTTTTTCCTATTTTTAAGTGGTTATTTGAATAACCTGCCATAGTCATGACTGTTAATTGACTAAGTAGCAAGTCATAATTTTAGAATTGCATTCCAAACTTTTGCTAAGCAACAATTTTGTGCAAAGCTCTGTGCTACACACCAGAAGAAACATAAAACTTGATTAACGATCTTCATGTTTCTAACTATTTATAGTCACCGCTCTAAGAAAGACAAATATACACACAAAATTAGAAATTAGCCAAAATATTAAACTTTCATAATGGAGATATAAGCATGTATTACAGATTCATGAGGGAGGGAGAATATGTTGGGTGAAATACCACATGAAAAGTGAGTCACTGGAATTTAGCCACAAAAGGAGTTGAGTTTGGTAGGTGAAGGGTCAGGGACACTACAGGAAGAGGGAGAAACATGAACACAGACACTGAAATATACAAAGGCGTGATATATGTATGGAATGGCAAATAAACTAGTATTCTCTGCGGTCTTGGGAAGCTTGGCAAAATGAGAGGAAAAATAAGATTTCCCACACCTTGTAATAGTCTTCGGATACTGCTTTAAAACAACTGAGAAATTACTTACAGTAAATGTGTATAACTGCAAAGCTCTTAAAAAGGGGGGTCACAGTGCCAGAAGACATCTTTTGGAAAAAAACTGTAGTGGCTGGATGAAGAGTAGGTGGCTGGCCCAGCAGATTGGAGGAAGGGAGATACATTTGGAGGTGTATGAAATGTTTCTAGGGAAGCATAAGCTTTCCTGATGCAATGTTAAAGGAAAGGGGGAAACAGCTGCCAAGGTAAAATGTAGCTCCTGTTGCCATGGCTTGATCACTAACTGGTGTAACAAATAAGGGAGCATATGAAGGATTAAAGATGAATGTGAACACGAAGTCTTCGAGGTTCAGTGGCTTCAGAGATAGTGATGCCTTTAACAGATAAAGAACACAGGATGATGATTAGGTCTGTGAAAAATACTGTTTTAGGCAGGGGAAAATAATATACATTTGAGGGTTTGGCATTTATCTGATATGAAGCCTCATGGTAGATGAGATTTTACCAGGATAGGAGGTAAAGGATAAGAGAATGAAACAGATGCTCCAGTAAAGTGCAGTGAGAAAGAATGAAAGGGATTTATGGAAAATGATATGAAAATCTTATTTTAGAGATTTTGTAAGAATAGAGTTTAAGGAAAAGCAGCGGTCATCAACAAATTTGGAAATTACATAAAGTCGAAGAAGGATGGAGATTGAAAAGAGGTTGACGGATTTGAAAAGCAGATCATCATGAGTTTGTTTTTAGCTTTGATTCCCTGGAAGCTGAGATTGGAATTCTTGCGCATGTGTGCTCTCTGCAGAAACTTCTAATGTTACTCGGGAATCAAGACAGGCAGAGGAGCAGGCTCAGATGGAGATGAGGTTCAAACTGATTCCAGTGGGGCCTCTAGAGTGTGAATTGCACCTGAGTTTTCTCTTGAGCTAAAGGCCTGGGCTGTAGAACCCTATGGCAAGTAGGCATTGGCTATGGACAAACTCTGGAGTGGCCAGTGAGTGGGAATATAAACCTCAGGAGGCAGTTCTCTGCATTCAAAGGTGATCATCCACTGAAGGGTGCAGAAGTGAATCAAAAAGTCCTGGAAATTTAACCATCACCTCTCTTTTGGAATAACCTTTGATGGTGTGTGGTTTTTGTTTTGTTTTGCTTTGTTTTTGTTTTTGTTTTTTTAGACAGAGTCTCACTCACTCTGTCACCCTGGCTGGAGTGCAGTGGTGCTATCTTGGCTCATTGCAACCTCCACCTCAGGGGTTCAAGCGATTCTCCTGCCTCTGCCTCCTTAGTAGTTGGGATTACAGGCACCTGCCACCATGCCCGGCTAATTTTGTTGTGTGCATTTTTAAATTAATTTGAGTAAGAAAAAAATAAACTGTAATTTTCTGGAAACCCACGTCTTTTAATATTGAAAAGAGTTGTAATTAAATATTTCTGGGGAGAAGATTTGAAAAACACAGGACTTATTCATATAACCTAGCAAAATATGGAATTATCATTTTAGGGTAGCTCTAATAATTACTACACTGTGATCCTCCACAACAAAAGAATGCTAGTAATAAGCTTATGGATTCCTCTTTTATACTATCACAATTAATGCCTTTAATTTTTGAACTCTGAGATTCTGTTTGTATTTTTGTTTTAAATATAGTGCAACTTTTTAATTTATTGGCTTCTTAGTGTCACATCTTGACACACAACTGTTAGATTTGCCTTTAACCTAAAAATCAGTAAGTTTTTTTTAGTTGTTTAATCTTTTTCTATCCTTATTAAAATATAATTGACAAAACTACATATGTAACATTTACTGCTTAATGGCTTGATACACATATGTATTTCCATTGTGAAATGACTACTATAATCAAGTTAACTAACAAATCTACCACCTCACATATGTACCTTTTTGTTGTTGTTAAGAACACTTAAGATCTGCTCTCTTAGCAAGTTTGAAGTATACAATACAGTCTTATTAACTATAATCAACAGTTGTTTAGTCACTTAACCTTAATGAGTAAATATAGTTTGCCATAACCAGGAAGGCACAGACAAGGGCTTTTGGCCCTTCTTCCCCAACTTTGTTCCAGCACGAGAGTTAAAGAAGAAAAGAACCATTCCCTCAACAGTGTACAAAGCAGTAATAAAAATGTTAAACAGTATTACCATGTCTGAGTGCCTTTCCTGTATTTTCTAACTTAACCTAATAATAACCCTTTTAAGTGTCATCATCATTCCTAAAGAGATAAAACTTGGTTAAAATTTAAGATTTGTCACTTACTGCATGATTTGAAAACAGTTCTTTAAATTATCTTAGCTTTCGTTTTCTCATCAGTAAAATAGAGATAATAGTAGGTACCTCATAGGGGATTATTAGATCACGCTTAAAATTGGATCATAGTTAATACTTTAACTGGGGCTTTAACCATCATCATTTACATCATCCCTATCCCATTATCTTTCCTTTTGGCAGAAAGGCATATAGTGAAATCTATGCAAATTAAATGTACATATGGGAAACCCTTTTTTGCAGAAGGCATTGTGGGGCTCCCTCTACATGATCTGAAACGTACCTATATGGCTGTAAGACACTTGACATGTCAGCTACTTTATACCCTGGCACGCCCATGTGACCTACTAAATCAGACAAACACACCAGGTTCTAATATACAGTCATATTCATTTTACAACTTTTCAATTAACATATAATCCTAAATTGCATGCTTTATGTTGAAGAAAAAAACAGCATCTAATATACCATCATAGTAACATATTAAATCTAGTTTAACCTGATTCTCCCAGTGTAACAATTTTGAGTTGCACGTAAGGGTTTTACTGAAATTTTCATTCTTTTATTGGTCATGGATTAGTAACTTAGTATTTCCTTAGAATTGATGTAAGCATGTAAACTGAAGTTGATGATCAAGTATACCTTTATAATAAGCTGAGCAGCTTTAGGCACCTAGATCTTTTGTGAAGTGCAAGTTCACCGAGAGAAGTAATTAGTAGTATGAGTAGGCTTCTCCATCATTGGCTTTTGAATGGCTCTTTACGAAGACAAAAGGAAGGAGGAACTCAGTGTAATTTCTACCTACTTGGATACCTCTGCAAGTATTGTCAATGGTTATTTCTCCTTCAAGCATTCTCCCATTTCCTTTCATCAAATTGGCCAATCTCATCTCAAATCCTCTATAGAAAATGTTGAAGTTACTCTAGGGTGAGATAACAGTTCTCAATGTTTATGGGAATTGAAGAGGTTTTGGGAAAATGGATAATATTAATGGGAAAAAATTAGATTGTTGGAGTGAAGATTAAGTTCAGAGAGAGAATGTATGCTTTACTATAATTTTGTGCAACTGAAATGGGTGTGAAAACATCATTGATGATTAGTAATAATTACTAGATGTAGTGAGTTTTGAAAGACTCCTTTAAGGATGGCCATTAAATAGGTTTCTGTATGTACCTTTATTATAATTATGTATATGTGTATATATGTTTATATACACACAGATTAGATAAATTATGGCCTTTACTGTAAGTACATCATAGAGTTTGATTGAAAAACAAATTCTGTCAAAGAGCAACGACATAGAATTAGGCATGGTTTACTTCCTCTCAGCTGCTGAGTGTTACATTTCTGATTTAGAGGGGAGAAATGTTCTTTTTCCATAAGATTTGAGGTAATATTTCTACTTTGGTTCCAAATTTCTAACCTAAGAATAAGAAGTAATTAATATCAAAAGAATAATGAGAAACCTCATCCCTGGTTAAAATATATATTTAGTAAATATTACAGGAAAGAGATACAGGATTATTTAGAAATAGAATAATAAAACAAAACTTTCCTTATCCTTTTTGGTTGTATAATCAGAAATTACATCTCCTGGTTAAATGATCTCTGAGATTAGTTTCTAAAGTAAGAGGTATTTTGACAGGAAATTTTAACTCATTTTATTTTCAAAATACATATCTTATAGTGACCATAAATCTAATTTTTGAAGAATATTCTTCATAGTCTTATAGTAGAAAATACAGCCTTGAGTGCTGTACTCTCCATTGCTTTGGAAAACATCATTTTAGTTGAGCAAAATACTTTTAATAGTGAGGTATTGATGTGGCCCTTGGCTGTTATTATGTAATCATGCCATGTAATTTTCTGTTCTTTGGAAAGTGATGAAATGAGTTCACAGTGATGGAATGGGCTCCTTCTTTTCAGTCCTAAACTTTTCATACACAAATCATAATTATTAATTGGAACTAATTCCAGACCATGCATTTGAATGCCAGTTTTCATGTGAATGCCAATTTTGTCCCTTATTCTCACCTTGAAAACATAACTTGCTCTACTCTATTAGGAAGAAAGCACGAGGCTGTACTGTGTCTTCTCAGTTCGTATGTTGGATAAATCTGGCCAACAGTTTGTTTATTTAATTATTGATTGAAATAATATTTATTGGATGCTATTGCACATCAAAAACTAGTAGTAGAAACTAGGAATTTAAAATGTAAGTGGGCTTAATCCTGTCCACAGAAGCCTATAGTAGTGAGGGAGAGTTGCAGTAAATGCAGTGGGAGAGACATACCTATGGGAATAGGCCTGGGAGGGGCTCCAGCCTAAAGGATGGTTTTCTGGGGGAGGTGGGCCTGTAAGAGTTAGAAGACCAGAAAGTGGAAATGGAGGAGAAAGAGAAAGCAGAAGGGAAGAAAGAAGAGGGTAGAAAAGAGGATGTTTTAAAGTGATTCAGCTTCTTTCGTAAGTGAGGTATATCTATTGTTAACTATATTTGGGAAATACAATATTTGAATTAATCTCTTAAACCATAGTAGCAAAGCTTTCCAATAGATTCTGAATAACATCATCTTGCTTCTGAACCAGGGACATTCTGATGATTGATTCATTAGGAGTTCTATGGACTTGAAAGTCAATTGTTATGCAATAATTTACAAGTTAGGACAACTTTAGCTTTGTATAATGAGTAACTTTAAGAAAATCAGATATTCCTGAAAATATATTGCATGCAGTATGGTTAATTCTACAACTTAATAATATAGATTGCTGATATTTTATTTATCATCTTGAATCCCAGAATCCTTAAATGTGAACTGTTTTTAGAGGTGAGAGGGCAGATCTACAACTGCCATGGAAAAAATAGTTTTGGCTTATTGAAAGGAGGTGGTCAGCCCCTTTAGCTTATCCTAGTAGCTCTGCAACTCCTTCCTTCTACCTATGTGCTGCAAACCTATGGCTCTTTTTCTGATGTAGTAAAGAATGCATTGGCTTCTGCTGGGTTTCCACATACATGCCTGTTTCAAAACCATGTAATTTTTGCACACTGCTCCCTGCCCTTTTAGTATGATGACATGACATATATCCCTACACTCAGAATTACCAGGGCTTTGTGTCTGAATTTCCAGGCTTGTTTATCCCAGACACTGCTCTATAGAGGCACCGTCCTTCCTCAGAAGGCTGCCTTGGAAAGAAAAATGAGTGAATTTCCATCCATTGCCTATAAACCACACATGGTTTAATAGCTCTATGCACATTTAAAAATATATTTTATACCTTGCAGTCTTTTTTTATATCTAGCCAAATTCTATATTCAGAGGTTTTTTTGGCCACACCTCAGTAAATAACATCATTAAAGCTTGTGTATTCTGTTTGAATTATTGGAGCTTTAGAGCCTTGCAGGCTTACTGCCCTTTAATGTATGCTCTTGAGTATCCATACAACACAGATTGAAAAGAGTTGCTTTAACTCAAAGAAATGCGAGTTTCTAATAGAACTTCAGGTACCTTCAAATGGCTATTGAGCTTTTGATCGAGGGAAACCTCCAAAAACTACATAATCTATACAAATCTTTTTATGCTTAATATCAGTTGTGGTACATTACGATGCATGTATCAGAAGAGAGTGGTTATTTTTATTTTACTAACTTTGATATACACAAAATGATGTCATATGATCATGGAATATTAGAGCTATTATGGGACTAAGAAATAATTCACAACTTCAGTGTAAAGATGAGAAAAGTGAGGGAAAATATTGTAAAGGATATTGCTCGCTGTCTCACAGAGTAGAGGTGAAGATGAGTCAGGCATTGAGATTTCTTTATTCTCCCATCCAGTATATGAAACTGGCACTTAATTATAATCTTTTAAATGCTGATTACTTGTATCTTTCAACGGAGGTTTTTTGGATCAATAATGTTTGAAAGTTACAACACTATAGGCCGGGCGCGGTGGCTCATGCCTGTAATCCCAGCACTTTGGGAGGCCAAGGCAGGCAGATCACGAGGTCAGGAGATTGAGACCATCCTGGCCAACATGGTGAAACCCTGTTTCTACTAAAAATACAGAAATTAGTTGGACCTGGTGGTAGATGCCTGTAATCCCAGCTACTTGGGAGGCTGAGGCAGGAGAATGGCTTGAACCTGGGAGGTGGAGGTTGCAGTGAGCCAAGATCATGCCACTGCACTCCAGCCTGGTGACAGAGCGAGGCTGTGTCTTAAAAAAAAAAAAAAAAGAAAGAAAGAAAGAAAGTTACAACACTAGTGTTTGATTGAGATACCATGACTCTCTCACCTTCAAAGGTTAGCGATGCTTAACCTTCAATAACCAATGATAATATCATTAATTGATGATAATTAGTATCATCAAATTTACAATAAAACCATCACTATATTTCTGACATCCATGCTTTTTGCCAAATCTGCCTGAAACCTATAGAACAACCCGGGGCTAATTTACCCCTCAGGTGACATTTGCTAATGTCTGGAGTCATTTCTGGTTGTCACAAGAAAGAGTTTTCTGGTTCAAACTGTCAATAATATCAAGGTTGATAAACCCACTAAAGGGATTTAATGCTGCCCTCTGCAACACTTATATGTAATAAAAGACATGTATCCTATACTAGTTGAAAAGAAGTCTGATCTTCCCTTTTCTATTGTATTTCAAACTTTTAGGGTTGTCTCTAGATTACATTATGTCATATTTTCATGAAGTGCTTCAAATATTCTCATCTATGTTTTATAGAACTTGATCCTCTTCCTTTTTGTTCAAAGGTCTATTTTAAGAAGTCTAACCTCACACGAATGCCAGTGCTTTTCCTTTGTGACTTTTCAAGCTTCATTTGTTAGATATGTCTCTAGATATATAGAAAAAAGTGTGATTGTTGTATTTTAGATTCCACCATTGATCTACACAAGAAAAAAATTGTTTTGTGTTTTTTGCATTTCCTGGTATTTATTTGTGTTTGGGGCTCTATCCTTATTAACTATTAACAATTTCATGGGATGATGAATAGTAATTTTTTATACATTGAAGAAATATAGAGTCCGGGAAATAGAAGCTAGACACATAACTGCCCCTTTGGAGTTGAGCCTTCTGCAGGATATTCATAAGTGAATTTACAAACAAGATGTGATATGATGATAAAGAATATGGAAGGCATTACAAATGGACATAAAAGGGCCTATAATCAAGGCTTGAGCAATCAGGTGAGGTCTGAGCTGACACCTGACAAGTACATGGAGGTAAATATTGTTTCTGGCAGAAAAAAACGTTTTGAACACATCTCATTTAGAGATGAGATACAGCCAGTGCCCCAGAGGTACTGAATACTGTAGGCAATTGTAGCAGGATGATAGGTATTTGTGTATGTAAACAGACCTAAACATGGAAAAATACAGTAAAAATAAAATCCAAAAGGTAAAGAGAAAATACACCCACATAGGGAACTTCCCATGAGCGGAGCTTTCAGGACTGGAAGTTGCTCTAGGTGAGTCAGTAAGTAGTGAGTGAATTTGAAGACCGAAGACATTACTGTACACCACTGTAGACTTTATAAACACTGTACACTTAGGCTACACTAAATTTAGAAAACGTTTTCTTTCTTACGTAAAAAATTAACTTTAGCTCACTGTGACATTTTTACTTTACCAACATTGATTGTTTTAATTGTCCTTTATATTCTTACTTTAAAGCTTTTTTCTAATTTTAAAAAATTATTTTTTGTTTATATTTTTATATTATTTTGTTAAAAACTAGGACTCAAACACACACAGTAGCCTAGGCGGACACACGGTCAGGATCGTCAATATCACTGTCTTTCACTTCCACATCTTATTCCATTGAAAAGTCATCAGGGCCAATGACATGTACGGAGCTTTCATCTCCCATGATAACAGGACCTTCTTTCCAAATACTTCCTGGAGATCCCAGGTGTCGCTTTTTTAGAAATATGTCCATGGTGGTTTACTTATTGTTTTTTTCTCTCCTTATAGATTTGCTTATAAGCAAATCATGCATCATGAACATTTCTCTCTATTAAGGAAAATCTGTTGCTGTTGGTGTCCATGTTTTAAAACTTTTTATGGAGCTTGTTGAGCTCTGCAAAAGTTGCACCTATCACTGTGTATTTTCTTGGGAGTTCGTCTTCTCTTTTTAGGTTTATTTACATCAGCCTCACCATAAACATGTGAATAATGTTTGAGCTGTAATGATACTGCAGCTAGGACCTCAACAAGCAATAGGAATTTTTCAGTTCCAGTATAACTTTAAGGGACCCACTGTGGTATATGTGATCCGTCGTTAGCCAAACATTGTTATGTGGGGCATGCCTATACTTTTATGAGATAATGCAGAACTTGGAGAGCTTCATTTCAGATATTTTCATTATGAAACATTTGCTGAGTACCTACTCTAGGACAAGCACCATTCTAGTCTTCAGAACAACAGCACTGAACCAAACAACTGAAGCCTCTGCCGTTGTGTAGTTTACATTCTAGAGTGGTAGTTTATTAGTATTATTCATCTATATATGCAACTTTTCATTAAGAGTTTTCACCCTTGTATACGGTCAGAATGGTAAGTACAAGTGTTTTCATGGACTGAGCAATGTAACGATTGGTAAATTAATGGAATTTTTTTAAAATTATAGAAATAATAAGTTGATATTAAGCTAAAAGTTGTCTTTAAGAACTTTGATACTCAGTCTCTAACTTTTCAAGTTATTCTTTTGGGGTTTCTCTTTCTCATCTGGGGGTATAATGCTTGATGTGGATGAGACTTTATGCTGGAAGAATTTTATTTCTTTTTTCATTTAAAATATCATAGTTGACGTGGCAGATACACTGATCAGCAGCATTTAGAGAAGGGTAACTTTTTAAATCAGCATGGAAAATTAAGGTACATCTTAGAAAAGTGATTACTCTGCCCTTATACCAAGACACAAGAAGACTTTACACTGGCATTGCAGCATGGAGAGATTTACAACAGCTTTCATTGGTTTAGATGCGGCTAAAGAATTAACAGATGATTGGTTGGCATTCTCAAAATGGAAAATTTAACAAACTTCTAGAAAGGTAATCAAGTTATTGTCTGTATATTCCTCACACCTCTGAATGATGAGTGTGCTTTCCAACATCAACATTCATGAAGCTGACTTTGAAATATTTAACTTAAAAGCATTTTACCCTTCTTTGAAACCTTATTTAAAATGCCCTGATATCAGCTTAGTCCTGTTAGAATAAAAAATAAAGTCATTCAAGAAATTTACACTAGAGATAACCGTTTCTAGGTCATAACGTTTTATTGGATACAATCAGAAAATGTGGTGTGGTTGGCAAACCCTACATTGGGTTTTGAAATTACTGTGCTACCAGTATGTTCCAGCCAATGAGAACCTTTCAGCCATCGGCTTTTATTGATTTGTATTCCTCAGAGTAACATAAATAGCTTTCCTTAAGTCTTCCAAGTTCACTATGGTTATTTTTTTCCTGAAATTTCTGCTGTTAGAAGGCTTATTTATTTATTTATTTATTATTTTTTGAGACAGAGTCTCACTCTGTTGCCCAGGCTGGACTGCAATGGCGCTATCTCGGCTCACTGCAAGCTCCGCCTCCTGGGTTCAAGCGATTCTCCTGCCTCAGCCTCCCGAGTAGCTGGGACTACAGGCGCCCGCCACCACCCCCAGCTAATTTTTGTATTTTTAGTAGAGACTGGGTTTCCCTGTGTTAGCCAGGATTGTCTCCATCTCCTGACTTTGTGATCCGGCTGCCTCGGCCTCCCAAGGTGCTGGGATTGCAGGTGTGAACCACCGCCTCCGGCCTAGAAGGTTTATTCATGCACTTACTCCGTGGCTTTCCAAGCCCTTCATGGTTTGAGCTTGGAATTGGTAGCAACGTTCTATGAGCAAGCAGGAAAAAAAGAGGTGCTATAACCAATTATTCTATAAATACTTATAGTATGGAGAGTTCTGCAATCACAACAATACATTTTAGCTTTTTCGGAACAAATAAAGATATTGAAAATTTCTTCCTTTTCTATTTTTAGTTTCTGTGGGTGCATGATAGGTATATATATTTATGGGGTATATGAGATATTTTGGCACAAGCATGCAATAGGTAATAATCACATCATGGGAAATTGGGTCTACATCCCCTCAAGCATTTATCATTTGTGTTACAAACAATCCAATTAAACTCTTAGTTATTTTAAAATATACAATTGAACGATTGGCTCTAGTCCCCCTGCTGAGCTATCAAATACTATAATAGGTCTTATTCTTTTTTTTTTTTTTTTCCGAGACGGAGTCTCACTCTTTCGCCCAGGCTGGAGTGCAGTGGCGTGATCTCGGCTCATTGCAAGCTCCGCCTCCAGGGTTCACGCCATTCTCCTGCCTCAGCCTCCCAAGTAGCTAGGACTACAGGGGCCCACCACCACACCCAGCTAATTTATTTTTGTATTTTTAGTAGAGACGGAGTTTCACCCTGTTAGCCAGGATGGTCTCAATCTCCTGACCTTGTGATCCGCCTGCCTCAGCCTCCCAAAGTGCTGGGATTACAGGCGTGAGCCGTGGCGCCCGGCCTGTCTTATTCATTCTTTCTAGTTGTGTTTTTTTTTTTTTTTTGTACCCATTAACCATTTCCATTTCCTCTCTTCTTCCCCCTCCCCAGACTACCCTTCCTGTCCTCTAGTAACTATCCTTCCATTCTCTATTTCCATGAGTTCCATTGTTTTGATTTTAAAAGATACTGAACGTTTCAACCAAGAAAGGCAAAAATAAGCAAGTACTCCCTCATCCAATCACACTAGAAATTAAATTCATTTTTAATAAACAACTGAAATATTTTTATTGCTTATTTTCACTTTTAAAATATATATGTGAAATCTAACCCGCAAATTTATACTGTTAATAGACATGTTTTCAACATTTGTTTAAAAATATGAGTTAAGTTTCTGGACTTAACATATGGTGGTTAAAATGAGAATTCGGCACTTTCAAGTCACACTTGATTTTTTTCTATTCTCTAAGATGTTAACTATTTTATTTTACCTGGAAATGTGAGTAAATGTATTAAATAGCAATCTCATTGCATATACCAATTGATGGTAATTAAATTGAAGCATCTCTGTTACTATTTTTAAAAGATCCTCATTTGAATTTTTTTTTTTTTTTTTTGAGAAGGAGTCTCACTCTGTCGTCCAGGCTAGAGTGCAGTGGCGCGATCTCGGCTCACTGCCAGCTCCGCCTCCGGGGTTCACGCCATTCTCCTTCCTCAGCCTCCCCAGTAGCTGGAACTACAGGTCCCAGGCTAATTTTTTTGTGTGTGTATTTAGTACAGACAATGTTTCATCGTGTTAGCCAGGATGGTCGCCATCTCCTGACTTGTGTTCCGCCCGCCTCAGCCTCCCAAAAGTGCTGGGATTACAAGTGTGAGCCACCACGCCTGGTCTGTCTTATTCATTCTTTCTAATTTTTATTTTTTTTGTACCCGTTAACCATTCCCACTTCCTCTCCTCTTTCCCCTCCCCAAACCACCCTTCCTGTCCTCTGGTAACTATCCTTCCATTCTCTATTTCCATGAGCTCCATTGTTTTGATTTTTAAAAGATACTGAACATTTCAACCAAGAAAGGCAAAAATAAGCAAGTACTCCCTCATCCAATCACACTAGAAATTAAATTCATTTTTAAAAAACAACTGAAATATTTCAATTGCTTATTTTCACTTTTAAAAAATATATGTGAAATCTAACCCTCAAATTTATACTGTTAATAGACATGTTTTCAACATTTGTTTAAAAAATAGGAGTTTAGTTTCTAGACTTATGATGGTTAAAATGAGAATTCGGCACTTTCAAGTCACATTTGATTTTTTTTCTATTCCCTAAGATGTTAACTATTTTATGTTGCCTGGAAATGTGAATAAATGTATTAAATAGCAATCTCATTGCATATACAAATTGATGGTAATTAAATTGAAGCATCTCTGTTACTATTTTTAAAAGATACTCATTTGATTTTTTTTTTTTTTTTTTTGAGAAGTCTCACTCTGTCACCCAGGCTAGAGTGCAGTGGCGCGATCTCGGCTCACTGCCAGCTCTGCCTCCGGGGTTCACGTCATTCTCCCAAGTACCTGGGACTATAGGCGCCCGCCACCATGCCTAATTTTTTTGTATTTTTAGTAGAGACGGGGTTTCACCATGTTAGCCAGGATGGTCTCGCTCTCTTGACCTCGTGATCCGCCCGCCTTGGCCTCCCAAAGTGCTGGGATTACAAGCGTGAGCCACCGCGCCCAGCCTTATTTAAATTTTTTAATCCTGTTTTCAAACTTTATAGTCTAAATTTTGGAAAATGCCACGGTGAAATTTGATAAAGACAATAGCTACTAGATGTTGACAGACTTTATCTTCTATACCGGTGAGTTTTAACATGCTTTTCTAACTAGCTCCTAGTAACCATGGAATGAAATTATAGAACAGGTACAACTTCAAATTTCATTGGCTTTTCAGCTCTTAAGAGAATAGTCATATCTAAGCAATGAAATTTTGTTTAATCTACCTTAAAATATCTGTAAAATGTGTACTTTCCCACTAGCTATTACAACCATGGCAATCTACATTCAAACATGCATATAAAATGAGTCATCTTTTCCTGCCATTACAGAGTTATGGAAAATTAGTCCTAATGCCTATTTTATACGAAGCATTGTACTTTCCTACTGTGAAAAAATAGTGAAGTTCTAAATGGAAATGTGAATGAGAAGCAAAATTGGCAATATTCTCTAATAATATGAAATTAACATGTAGAATCAAATCCTTGATTAATGCAACCAAACAAGTTACTGCCAGGACATAAGAAATAGAAAGCAGGCTGGTTTTTCATGATATAGTTGTCAAGTTTCATGGTATTTCAAAATGCCTTAACTCTGATGACGTCAATTCCGCTACTTCTAGATCTCTGATGCCGGCATGACCTATACCTTAAACATTATGATTTTCTTGGTCATTCAGTCTAGTACTGAGTTTTCAATTTTAGTTTTTTTATGTATTATGTATTGAGGGAAATTGTATATGAATGCATAGATTTTAGATATATTTCAATGACAAATATATATAAATTCATGTAGCCAAAACCTAAATCAGGATATGCAATATTTCTACTTGCTAGAAAGTTCCCTTTGTCCACTTTCAGTCATTTCCCAGCTCCAATAGGCAACGTGATTTCTGAAGTCTATATCCATGTATTACTTTTGTCTGTTCTTGGACTTTGTATATTTTGTGTCTCACTATTATTGTTTAATATATATTCTTGAGGTCCTTTCATGTTGTGTGTATTGGTATCTCATTATTTTCATTGTTAAGTTCCATTGTTCATTGTTTTCATTGCTAAGTAGTATTCCATTGTGTAGATATACACATTTTTTAAAAATCTGGATTTTTTTGGATGAATATTTGATTTTTTTCAAAGTTTCTACTATCTTCAGTAATACTGCTATAAACAGGTATGTAAAAAGTCTTTTTGTGGTCATTCAATTGATCTTGTGTAAAGGCCTAGGAGTGAAATTGATAAATATGAAATATTTTTATGTTTAACTTTGTAAGAAACTGGATTAGTTTTCAAAAGTGTGTATTTTATTGTAGTCTTCCATCAGCAAATTATGAGAGGTTGAGTTGTTCACCATATGTTCATCATTTAGTGTTGTCATTTTTTTGCATTCCACAATTAGTAACTCTTTGTGGTTTCAATTTGTATTTACACACAATTAAAGATGTTAGGTGTATTTTCATGTGCATCTTGGCCATTTGTATATCTTTTTTTGAAGCATCTGTTCAAGTTAGACATTAGGATATCTTTTTCTTATTGATGTGTAGGATTTCTTTAGTAGTCAAGCTCTTTTTCAGGTATATATTTTTGAATATCTTATTCTAGTCTGTAGCTTGCTCTTTTATTTTCTTAATATTTATGATTATTTCTTTTTCATTTGTAAAGACACCTTGTGAATATAAATTTTTGTTCTCTATGTCCTAAGAAATATTTTTTTCTTGAAGATGGGGCAGATTTTCTCCTATGCTTTATATCAGAATCTTTATAGCTTTAGACTATACACCTAAATCTATTATATACCTGAAATTAATTTATGCATTATGATGTAGGGCTTAAGGTTTTTTTTTTTTTTTTTGACTTAGGAAGTGGTTCCATCATTTGTTAGAAAGATTTTTCTTTCCAATTTGAATTGCCTTGGTGCCTTTGTTTAAATTGAATGATCAAATATGTATTTGTACATTTCTATTCTTCTCTACTAGTGTATTCATTTTCTCTTACACCAATGTTGCTTTGTCTTGTTCAGGATAGCTTTTGACAAGTATTCAACCAGGAATAATAATTTCTCCCAATTCATGCTTCATTATGGTTTTTATCTTTCTATTATAAGTCTTATGCATTTCTATATACATTTTTAAAAACAACCTATCAGTTTTTTCCAAACAGCAGATGGGATTTTGATTGAAATTTAATCTAATAACCAAATTGAAAATTGGCATCTTAACATGATTGAGTCTTCTAATTTATGAACATGGGTTTAGGTCATATATAATTTTTCTCAGAAATGCTTAGTAGTTTTCAGGGTAGTATTATTGTATACATTTTATTATGTTTTAATGTTAGCAAGTACAATTTTAAAAGAAATATAATTTATTTTCACATTGGTCTTATGTCTTGTTTTATAAATTTCTTATGATTTTATACATAAGTGATTGTGTTGTCTGTGCATAAAGATTTCTATGGCTGTTTTTTTTTCTACCAAATTTTGTATTTCATTCTTTTTTGTTGCTTTTTTATTACTGGCTCAAACCTCAGTACAACGTTAAATAAAAGTTACAGGGGCATACATACTTGCCTTGTTCCCAATGTTAGGAAGAACACATTCAATATATAGTCATTAAGTATGACATTTGATGTATGATTATGTAGATGCTCCTCTCCAATATAAGAAAAGGTTTGCCTCTATTCTTGATCTACTCTGACGTTTTATCAAGAATACTTATATAATTTTGTCAGTAGAATTTTGTACATCTATTCAGATCACTATATGGAACTGTCTTTTTAATGCTATTGATCAGTTCAAATACATTGCTTAATTTTTGGGTGTTAAAATAACTTTTTATTATCACAGTAAACCACAGTTAATCATTATATATTTCTTATATATTACTAGAATTGATTTGCTAATATGTATTTTTAAATTTTGCATCTGTGTTTATAAGTTATGGAGGCTTATTATTGTTTTTGGTAATGTCTTTACTAATTTTTCAAACGATGGTAATTTGATTACTTTATTTCCAATTTGCGTGTCCCCTTATTTCTTTCTTTTGACTGATTGCTCTAACTAGGACTTGCTTAGGACTTCTAGTACTATGTTGAATAGCAGTGATGAAAGTGGGCATCCTTTTCTTGTTCCAGGTCTTAGAGGAAAAGCTTTCAGTTTCCCCCCATTTAGTATGAAACTGAGTGTCTGTTCTATATGCTTTCATTATGTTGAGGTGTGTTCCTTCCATACAGTTTTTTCAAGGCTTGGATCATGTAGGGGTGTGGAATTTTATCAAATGCTTTTTTAGCATCAATTGAAATTATCATACAGTTTTTGTGCTTCATTCTATTGATATGATGTGATTTGATGTGAGATGATGATAATGATTTGCATATGTTTAACCATCCTTGCGTCCCTGGGATAAATCCCACTTGGACATGATGAATGATCTTTTTAATGTGTTGTTGAATGCAGTTTGCTAGCATGTTGCCGAACATTTTTGCATCAATGTTCACCAGGGATATTGGCCTGTTGTTTTTTATTTATGTGTCTTTGGTTTTGGTATCAGAGTAACACTGTCCTTGTAGAATGAGTTTGGAAATAGTCCCTCCTCCTCTATTTTTCACAGTAATTTGAGTAGGATTGGTATTAGTTCTTTTAAAAATATTTGGTAAAATTCAGGAGTAAAGCCGTCGGGTCTTGGGCTTTTCTTTCCCGGGAAACTTTATTTTATTTATTTATTTTTTTTTTGAGAGGGAATCTCGCTCTGTCGCCCAGGCTGGAGTGCAGTGGCGCGATCTCAGCTCACTGCAAGCTCCGCCTCCCGGGTTCACGCCATTCTCCTGCCTCAGCCTCCTGAGTAGCTGGGACTAGAGGCGCCCGCCACCACGCCCGGCTAATTTTTTTGTTTTGTTTTGTTTTGTATTTTTTAGTAGATACAGGGTTTGACCATGTTAGTCAGGATGGTCTCCATCTCCGGACCTCGTGATCTGCCCGCCTGGCCCTCCCAAAGTGCTGGGATTACAGGCGTGAGCCACCGCGCCCGGCCTTTCCTGGGAAAATTTTGTTTCCATCTCACTACTTATTGGTCTTTTCAGGTTTTGGATTTCTTCATGGTTCATTCTTGCTAGGTTGTATGTGTCTAGGAAAGTATCCATTTATTCTAGATTTTCTAATTTATTGGTCTGTAGTTGCTCATACTAGCCTCTAATGATCCTTAGAATTTCTACAGTATCAATGATAATGTTGTCCCCATTTTCATCTCTGATTTTATTTAGGTTTTTTTTGTTGTTGTTTGTTTGTTTTTTTTAGTGTGGCTACAGGTTAGTGGTTTGGTTTATCTTTTTTAAAAAACGCACTTTTCATTTTGTTCATATTTTGTATGTTTTCATTTCAATTTCATTAATTTCTGCACTTATCTTTATTCTTTCCTTTCTTCTATACTTATTTTGGGTCTGGTTTACTCTTGCTTTTCTAGTTCTTTAAGATGTATCGGCGCCTCAGGCCCAGCAGAGCCAGGGCGGCTCCTGCCGGTAGCCTGCGTGCAGCCCGGCCAGCCGCGCCCCGCGTCCATCTCGCCGTTCACTGCCCTGAGGCTGGCGCCGCCATGGGGCGCGGGGCCGGTGCTGCTCTGGGGCACTGGAGCCGCGCGGTGCTGGAGAAGCCACGCGCCGCTGGAGGGAAGCTGCCGGGGCGGGGGTCTGGGCGGCTCAGGGGGCGGCGCGGGCCTCGCGCGGCTCCTGGGGTTGTGGGCTCGGGCGCCTGGCTGCTGCAGGTGCGGGGCTCTTGCCTGGCCGGGCGCTCCTCGGCTCCCACGCACCGGGTTCCTGGGCGCTCCCACCGACACTGCCTGGGCGGGGATGAGGCCTGGCGGCGCAGGCCGGCGGCGCCTCCGGGAAGGATGGGCGGCTACGACCTGCGGCGCCTGGACTCTCGGAGCCCGGAAGCTCCTGGGGCTGGCGTACCCTGAGCGCCCGAGGCTGGCAGCTGCGGTTGGATTTCTCGCGATGTCCACTGTTATCTCCATGTCTGCCCCTTTCTTCCTGGGGAAGATCATGGATGTCATCTATACCAACCCCACTGTGTAGACTACAGCGACAACCTGACCCGCCTCTGCCTTGGCCTCAGTGGCGTGTTTCTGTGTGGTGCTGCCGCCAATGCCATTCGTGTCTCCCTCATGCAAACTTCAGGTCAGCGCGTTGTGAAGAGGCCGAGAACTTCATTATTCGCCTCCATTCTGGGGCAGGAGGTTGCTTTCTTTCACAAGACTCGCACAGGAGAATTGATTAACCGCCTCTCATCAGACTGCACTCCTGGGGCGCTCAGTGACTGAAAACCTCTCAGATGGGCTCAGGGCCAGGGCCGGGGCCGGGGCCGGGCTTCTGTAGGCATCAGTATGGATGTTTTTTGTCTCACCTAATCTGGCCACCTTTGTTTTGAGCGTGGTGCCTCCAGTGTCAATCATTGATGTAATTTATGAACGATATCTGCTGAAACTGAACAAAGTCACCCAGGATTCCCGGGCACAAGCCACTCAGCTAGCTGAGGAATGTACTGGAAATGTAAGAACTGTTGGAGGTTTTGGAAAAGAAATGACTGAAATAGAGAAATACGCCAGCAAAGTGGACCATGTGATACAGTTAACAAAGAAAGAGGCATTCGCTCGGGCTGGATTCTTTGGAGCAACTAGGCTGCCGGAAACCTGATTGTGCTTTCTGTCCTGTAAAAAGGGAGGCTGCTGATGGGCAGTGCCCACATGACCATGGGTGTGAACTCTCTTCCTTCCTAATGTATGCCTTCTGGGTTGGAATAAGCATTGGAGTTCTGAGATCTTTTTACTTGGAGTTGATGAAAGGACTGGGTGCCGGGGGGCGCCTCTGGGAGCTCCTGGAGAGAGAGCTCAACCTGCCTTTTAACGAGGGGGGAGGGTTATCTTAAATGAGAAAACCTTCCAGGGTGCTTTGAAGTTTAAGAACGTGCATTTTGGCGATCCCGCTTGCCCAGAGGCGCCCATATTTCAGGATTTCAGCCTTTCCATTCCGTCAGGATCTATCACCGCACTGGTTCTGGCGGTGGCCCAAGTGGTTCTGGCAAATCAACAGTGCTTTCGCTCCTGCTGAGGTTGTAGGACCCTGCTTCTGGAACTATCAGTCTTGATGGCCATGACATCCGTCAGCTAAACCCAGTGTGGCTGAGATCCAAGATTGGGACAGTGAGACAGGAACCCATCTGGTAGACAACATGAGAGACTTTAATGCAAAACAGTGTTGCAGAAAAAAAAACTTCAGAGACTGTATGAAATATGTAAACCATATATCAAGTTATTTGAAAAATACCTATTTTTTCCAAAGTGCGTAAAATATTGCTTTGAAATGTACCTGTTCTCAAGATCTTTTTATTCAGAGTTTTAATAATTGTAACTTTTTAAATGTTTATAGCACTGAAGTTATTTTCAGGTTTTGTATTTTGTTTTATTGTGGAATATTTTAATTAATATAGCATGGCATCTCATTTTCTTTTGCCTGCTGTTAAAGATGGAAGCTATTGTCAAATGACAACTTAAAAAATGGAAGTATAAATAAAAAGCCTGATTATTTTAGGCCAGTTTACCAGTCACTGTGTAATTCTTCTGGTAATAGTCTACCTACTTTAAGTCTAATTTTACTAGATAGAGTAATGGAAAATGAAAATTTAACCCTTTATTCCGATAATCTCATGAAGCAAACCTAACTAACATCAGCTGGAAAGAAGAGAACATTTATATTGCCCGTCTCCTGTGTCTTCAAAGGTGTAAGAGTTGAAGACTACGTGTTCCTATGGGAACTATGTTTGAATATGTGCAATTTTCAACATTCTGGCACAAGAAAACCTGATAAGTTTTTAAAAGGGCAGAAGCTTATTTTTTGAACAGGAAAACCTATTAAATTCACATGTGTGTATGAGTACTTCTGGGAAGCAAGGGGTGAACTGCTAGGTATTATTGAGAATGAATGATTTTTGCATATAAGTTGTTTGAAGGCATGTATTTTGAAAAAAAATCTGTTACAAACATAATTTCAAAACAAATTGAATCTTATGATACTTTTGGAATTTCATTAATAAGGCTAAAATCTGAGGAATATAACTAATTTTCAGCCTTAAGACATTTAAGTTTGGAAGTCCTTGCTATTCAACAGAATAACAAGAAAAATGTATCACTCTTCTGAAAAGATATTAATAAGCCCTTTTCTTTTATTTACGGTTATAGTTTTATTTACAGTCTCAAAATTCCTAAAGCAGTGCTGATAACCATTGAATTTGCCATATTTTGTATTCAGTGCTGTTAATGTGCTGTTGCCTCAGGAAAAATTGCTTTTTCTCCATTGATGAGGCTAGACCCTAAGAAGTAATTAAGTCAATGTAAATCAAATGGAAGTTTTGCCATGAACTAAGCATTTATTAGTTCCCTGATTAGACTGGAAGAAGAAACCGCTATTTCATGATAAGCATGGAATATTATATTTTATTCTTCATAATTAATGAATAAAATTGAATGAATGAACGTAGTGTTTTCTGAATTAGTAAACGGTACATCTGTGACAATCATTTTAACAAGCTCTACTTGTGTTCTTTATAAAGTGTGATTTTCAGAAAGCAAACAAAACACAATTACAAGGTTGAATCTGAGGAAAATAATCCTTGTGCCATGGAGGTATTTACAAAATTGCATTTCATTGTTATGTTTTATTTTCTGATGCATGATGTTCAATTATATCTTTAGGTAATACTTTATATCATAGATTAAAATTTATAGTGAACTTTAAAAAAAGATGTATCATCAGGTTGTTTATTTGAGGTTTTTTACTTTTTTGATCTTGGAAATTATAGGTATAAATTTCCCTCTTACTACTGCTTTTTGCTGTATCCCATAGGTTTTGGTATGTTGTGTTGCCATTTTCATTTGCTTCAATAAATTTTTCAATTTCTTCTTAATTTCTTTGTTGAAATTGTAAGGATCATTAGAGGCTACTATGAGCAAACATACGCCAGAAATTAGAAAACCTAGAATATATAGATACATATAGATACAGAAATATTCACATTATGAATTTGTTCTTAACCTTTGGTAATTTGTCTCTTTAAAGAACTTTCAGCTGCCAAATTCGTGGGTATGGAATTGTCCATAATAGTTATTATCATTTAAATATAGAGGTTCTGTAATGATATTTCTTCTTTTATCAGTCCTTTTTTCTTAGTCTTACTAGTATGTAACAACTTTATTGATCTTTCCAAAGGAATTTTCACTTTGTGAATTTACTATTTACTTTCAATTTCATTTATTTCTTTCATTACCTCTGTTATTTTATTTTTTTCAAATCATGTTTTGTTTATTTTTTCATTGACTTTTAAACCTATGTATTTTTCCAATACAAGAATTTAAAGTAATAAATTACCCTCTCAATTTAACTCTACACCACAAATATGTAGCTGTTATTATCAACATTTTGTTTTATTTTATTTTTTTAATTGGCACATAATAATTGTGCATATTTATGGGTACATAGTGATGTTTCAATACACATAGTGTATATATTGAATTACCCTGATGAGGTGATGGTAATTAGCATATCCATCATTGCAAACATTTACCATTTCTTTGTTTTGGGAACACTCAATATCCTTTGCTAACTGTTTGAAACTATATAATATATTATTGTTAACTATTGTCATACCATAGTGGTCTGGAGCATTAGAACTTATTCCTCCTATCTAGCTTTAATTTTGAATCTTTTAACAAATCTCTTCCTATCCCTCTCTTCCT
This sequence comes from Pongo abelii, assembly GCF_028885655.2. Lineage (NCBI taxonomy): Eukaryota > Metazoa > Chordata > Mammalia > Primates > Hominidae > Pongo > Pongo abelii. The sequence continues at coordinate 21,421,053 of NC_072001.2, read as the reverse complement.
CTTATACTTTCCAGCCTCTAGCATCCTCTGTTTTAACTTCTATAAGATCAAAATATTTTAGCTTCCACATATGAGTGAGAAGCTGTGATGTTTAACTTTCACTCACATAATACCCTCCATTTCTATGCATGTTGCTGTGAAGGACAGGATTTCCTTGTCTTTTATGGCCGAATAGTACTTCATTGTGTACTATTTCCCTCTCCTCCTTTTTCCCTCTCCTCCCCTCCCCTCCCCTCCCCTCCCCTCCCCTCCCCTCCTTGAGATGGAGTCTTGCTCTGGAGTGCAATGGTGTGATCTTGGCTCACTGTAACCTCTCCCTCCCGGATTCAAGTGATTCTTCCACCTCAGCCTCCCGAGTAGCTGGGGAGGTGCCACCATGCCCAGCTAATTTTTATATTTGTAGTAGAGATGGGGTTTCACCATGTTGGCCAGGCTAGTCTTGAACCCCTGACCTCCAGTGATCTGCCCATCTCGGCCTTCCAAAGTGCTGGGATTGCAGGTGTGAGCCACCGTGCCCGGCCTATATACCACATTTTCTTTAACCATTCATCTGTTGTTGGATCCTTAGGTTGATTCCATATCTTGGCTACTGTGAATAGTGCTGCAATAAACATCTAGGTGCAGATGTTTATTCAATATACTGTTTTCCTTATATTTTTTCTAAATTATCTTTTGATTTCTTTTATGAACTATGAGTTAGTTAAATAGTGTTTCATGTTATTTACAACTATTTGGGGGTTTCCTAGGTAACTCTTATGTCATCAATTTCAAATTAAATTTTATTGTGATCAGAGAATATATTCTATAAAATCTAAAACTTAAATTCATTTAAACTTACTCTTTGATTCAGCATTTGGCCTATGTTGGTGATGCTTTCAATACACGAGAAAACAATGTATATTCAGCATTTTAAGTGTAGTTTTTATAAATGTCAATAAGCTCAAGGTGATTTATAATGAAGTTGAAATGTTCTATAGCCATACGAATGGTTTGTCTTACTGTTCTATCAGTGATGAGCAGAGGGATGTTAAAATCTTTAATTATTACTGTCATTTATCCATTTCTCCCTTCAATTCTGCTTTTTCCTTCATGAATTATGAGGCTTTATTATTAAGTTGGTGTCCCTTTCATAATTCTGAAATGGGGGCATTTCATAATTATGAAATAACCAATTCATCAGAGGACAATTCCTGATATTATTGTCCTCTGATGAATTGGTTATTTTGTGATTATGAAATGCCCCCATTTTCTCTTATAATGCACCCTCTTTTCCAGTCTACATTGCATTTTGCTAATATAGCCACACAAGCTTCCTAATGCTTGCTGTGTATATGGTTTATCTTTTCTTATAGGTTTACTTTTCACCTATGTGTGTCTTTATGTTTAATATATGTCTCTGGTAGACAACATTAGTTGGGTCTTGTTCTTTTGTCTAATATGACAATCTCTACCTTGTAATTGGATAATTTAGTTCATAAATATGTTAAATGAAACGTGTTGCCACTTTTAAAAACTGTACAATCTCTTTCTTCTCTTCTTATATTTTTGTTTAATTGTATTTTAAGTATTCATTTTAAATTGCATAGATGAGTTAGTTGCAATGCTTTTGTATTGAGTTATTTGTATTACAATAATCATCAATTTATACTTAATCTAAATTTTACTTAGAGGTAATTTTTTACAACTTCATATATAATGTAAAAAACTGATGACATCCTTTTTCTATTTTTACATTCTCTCCAGTGATTGATAGTGTTGTCCACTTTGTCAAATCAAAACAAGGCAACATTTTCCTAAAAAGTGATCTGTGCTCCACCTATCCTATTCATTTGCACTTTTAGGGCAGAAAACTATTCTGCATGATACTATAATGGTATATGAATCTGCCCAAACTCATAGAATGTATGACAGCAAGCGTGGACCCTAATCTAAACTATGGACCTTGGTGATAAGGATGTGCCAATGCAGGTTCATCAGCGGTAAGTTATGTGCCACTCCAGAGGAGAATGACAGCAAGGGGTCAGGCTGTGCCTGTGTGGACACGATGATGTATGAGAAATCTTTGTCTCTTTCTTTCAATTTTGCTGTGAACTTACAGCTGCCCTAAAAATAAAGTCTATTTAAAAAACCCAAAACAACAACAACAACAAAAACTGATGACAGTAACATTTCCTTTATTCCTCTGTCTTTTGTGATTTTTTTAGTGTAAGTTTTTCTATGCACGTCATAAACCCCACAATAAAATGATATCTTTTTCAATTTAAATAGTCAGTTTCCTTCAATGAAACTGACAGATTAAAAAAAGCATTTCTTGTTACTTATATACTTATCATTTCTATGCTTTTCATTTCCTCTAATTTGAAGTTTAGATTTGATGTTATTTCCCTTCAGGCCAAAAACTCTGATAGCATGTTTTGTAGTACAGATTTGCTGGTGACAAATTAGCCCATTTAATTTTTCTGAAAATGTCTTAATTTTACCTTCAACTTTGAAAGATACTTTAGTAATATATAGAAACGAACCTGATGCTCTGTCATCTCCAAATACTTTAGTAGAGTGATTCTCAACCAGGAGGAGATTTGCCCTCCAGGAAACATCTGATAATATCTGAAGATATGTTTAGTTGTTCGCCTGGGGAAAGGTGTGAGGAAGATGCTACTGTCGTTTAGTTATTAAAGGCAAACCAAGTCGCTAAACATCCTACAATTCACAGGAAATGCCCACAACAAAGAGTTATATGGCCCAAATGTCAAAAGCGATAGTGCCAAAGTTGAAAAACCCTGTTTTCATATATATTTTCTACAAACACAATTGTGTCTATATATGTATATACATATATATAATTCTATATATTACAAATCTATTACAGTAATATGTGTGTGCCCCCCCCACAAACACACAATACATGCACAGTACAACTAACAAAACCAGAAAATTGATATTAATATATTGCTACATCTGATTTTCAAGCCCCCATTAAAATTTCACCAATAGTCAGCCGGGCACAGTGGTTCACACCTGTAATCCCAGCACTTTGGGAGGCCGAGGGGGATGGATCACGAGGTCAGGCAATCAAGACCATCCTGGCTAACACGGTGAAACACCGTCTCTACTAAAAATACAAAAAAAAAAAAAAAAATTAGCCGGGTGTAGTGGCGGGTGCCTGTAGTCCCAGCTACTCGGGAGGCTGAGGCAGGAGAATGGCATGAACCCAGGAGGCGGAGCTTGCAGTGAGCCCAGATCGCCCCACTGCACTACCGCCTGGGGGACAGAGGGAGACTCCGTCTCAAAAAAAAAAAAAATTTCACCAATAGTCCCAATAATGTTTCATTGCAAAAGGATCAAGTTCCGCATCATGCATTGCCTTTCATTGTCATGTCTTTTTAATGTCCTTGTATCAAGAATAGATCTTTAAACCTAACTTGAGCAAGATTTCTGGCCCATATTTTCTTTCTTTTTTTCCTTTGCTTTGCCTCTCCTTCCTTTTCTCCTTTCCTTTCTCCTTCGCTTTCCCCTTCTTTTTTCTCTTCCCTCTCCCCTTCCCTTCCCCCTCCCCTTCCTTCTCCTTTCCCCTTTCCCTTACTTTTTCCTTTTCCCTTGCTTCTTTTTTGAATGGCTCCCTTTAGGTTTTCTGAGGTTTCCTTGTGACTAGAGTCAGGCAATGAATTTTGGAAAGAATATCACAGAATTGATGCTGTGTTTTTTTCATTGCATCCTATCAGCTGGTACATGATTTCAGTTTGTCTCATTACTGACAATGCTTATTTTGACAGGTTGATAATGGTGGTATATACAAGGCTTCTATCTTGTTATTCTCTATTTCTAGATTCTGTTACTTTATTTTATGTTGCTTTTCCTAAAGGGTAATAGGAATTTTATCTGTTTCTTTGTTTTGTTTTTGTTTATTCCCCTACATATTTTTATTCCTTACTATACTTTTAGTACATAGTACCTAGTGCAAAACACTAATGTATGTTGAACACCAACATTTGTTGAACAAATGTCTGAAACTGAATCTGTCCTGCTACTACAAAATCATATATATATATGTTTTTTTTCCCTATAGGGATACCATCAGCTATGTAGTTGTCTAAGCCAAGACCTCCTGCTGGGACTGATTAAAGCCCATGCATCCTCATTATCCAGAGCCTGTGTTGCTCATCTAGAGCTATAGTCAGGCTAACCACTCCTTCTGGTTAATATCTGAGAGGAAAAATCATGCAGCAAGGAGATAACTGTGAGGGAACAAAAATGGCACAAACCCAGCCTGGATTTCTCTCTCCCCTTTTAAAGATTAATGAATGAAAAAAATTCATCATTAGATGTAGTTAGTTTCTATTACATAAAAAGGAAGCTGACGAAATATATAACTGAGTTATATACCTACATCCAACTGGTTCTATTTCTCTGGGGAAGTCTATTAAAGAAGTTATTGAGTATTGTTTACATGTACACTGACAAATATGTCTAAAGGTTATGTCTGAACACCTATAAATTTATATCAATGATTATATTTAGTTCATTCTTATTACACTGGATTCTAATTCTTATGAAGTTGATGTTTGGTAGAATTAATGATAAAAGGAGATTCTGTCCCCTATTGAAATTTGTGTGTAGTTACATGCCAGAGTTTTGAAGATTGAGGAAAAGGTTGAGCTTAAGTAATGTTATGGGCAAACTCAATGCTTGAATGTAAGATAGTACTTTACTTTGAAAGATTTGGAGGATTTCATAATGACTTTTACTTTTGCTAGTTATTGATACATTCACACGTAAATTAAGGTTTACTTAGGTAAGCTCAAGGAAATCGTGCTTTTTCTCAGGCTTATTTTAAATCTGAATATTTTTACTGTCTTTGCTTTTACAAGAAAATATTCATCATTGTATTTTTTGTCTTAATTTTCAAAGTCAAATGTTAATTGTTTTTGTGGGATTACTTTGGCAAATATGGGAGATCCCCAAACAAATTTTAAACAGTTTTTTCAGCCGGGCGCGGTGGCTTAAGCCTGTAATCCCAGCACTTTGGGAGGCTGAGGCGGGCGGATCACGAGGTCAGGAGATCGAGACCATCCTGGCTAACAAGGTGAAACCCCATCTCTACTAAAAATACAAGAAAATTAGCTGGGCATGGGGTCGGGCACCTCTAGTCCCAGCTACTCCGGAGGCTGAGGCAGGAGAATGGCATGAACCCGGGAGGCGGAGCTTGCAGCGAGCCCAGATCGCGCCACTGCACTCCAGCCTGGGCGACAGAGCGAGACTCTGTCTCAAAAAAAAAAAAGAAAACAAAGTTGTTTCTGTTCTCCTTTGTTTTCTACTTTCTCTTAAATAGAAATATATTTCTTTTACAAGTAAATACCATGAATTTAAAAAATAATAAATTATGACTTTCGTGAGGATCAGTTCTCCCAGACATTGGTTTAGCTAATGCCAGCTATTTGGTATAAAAATCTGTATCAGTGGAGAGGTGAAAAAGAGCTAAAGGAAGAATAAGAAAGACAACAGCATCTTTAAGAAGTTCCTCTTTTTTATTTTTTTATTTTTTGAGACGGAGTCTTGCTTTGTTCCCCAGGCTGGAGTGCAGTGGAACGATTTCTGCTCACTGCAAACTCCGCCTCCAGGGTTCACGCCATTCTCCTGCCTCAGTCTCCCGAGTAGCTGGGACTACAGGTGCCCGCCACCATGCCCGGCTAATTTTTTGTATTTTTAGTAGAGACGGGGTTTCAACGTGTTAGCCAGGATGGTCTCGATCTCCGGACCTCGTGATCCACCCGCCTCGGCCTCCCAAAGTACTGGGATTATAGGCATGAGCCACAGTGCCCGGCCAAGCAGGCTCTCTTAAAAGAAATCAGTTCTTGTTTTCTTACAAGTTATAACTTCACTACACTAAAGTCACATTTTTTAATAACTTAGGAATTTTCCGAAACTTCAAATACCCTATGGCCCAATGGTAAAACATCAGATGACATTTGCCCCTGATTTAAACCATTTTTCTTTTCCTCTTTCTTCTTTATTTTTCTTATACTGTCTCCTCATTTCTTTTTCTCTCTTCCTATTTCTCTTTTTCTGTTTCTTCCTACCTCCCCTCGTGACTTTGTCTCCTCATCCCATCCCCGTGCTACTTAGATGCCACATCAATTTGACTAGCCTCAAATTTACAATGAATACTTTTTAAATTCATGCTTCTGAAACTTTTAAACGATGAAGAGGTGTAAATGTCTCAAATAATAATTTGCTTGATGGCTGAAATGAATGGCATTTCTCAAAAAGGCCAAGGGACTGAATACAGAAATTTAAACAATAACTTTCTGTTAGTGATATGGTTTGGATGTTTTGTCCCCTCCAAATCTCATGTTGAAATGCAACCTCCAGTGTTGGAGGTGGGCCTAGTACAAGGTGTTTGTTTCCCAAGGGTGGATCCCCATGAATGGTTTTGTGCTGCCCTCCTGGTAATGAGTGAGTTCTTGCTCTATGAATTCACAAGAGATATTGTTGTTTAAAAGAGCCTGGCATCTCCCTTGCTCCCTCTCACCCCATGTAATACGCCAGCTCCACCTTTGCCTTAAGCCATGATTGTCAGCTTCCTGGGCCTCAGCCGAAGCTGAGCAGATACTGGTGCCATGTTTGTACAGCCTGCAAACCATCAGCCAAATACTCCTCTTTTCTTTATAAATTACCCTGTCTCAGGTATTCCTTTATAGCATTGAGATGGACTAATATAGTCAGTTTTGACAACATGAACCTTTCATATTAAAATTTAATTTCTAAATTCACTCATTTACTGTGATTGGTTTATAGCTTTTCTGTAATAATGACATTTGCATGTGACTTTCTATGTGCTTTAAAAATTGATTCACTTTTTAGCTCTATTTTTGGAAACTACCAGCTTCCACTGTTGAGGTAAAAGTATCATCATTGAGGCTCTCCTGCTGAGGTAGCTGTTATCTGATTTCCCTTCAGTTCTACTGCTGTCCCAGTGGAAAAAGGGAATCTTCACAACTTACATGACATGTTTGCCTGAACTCTAATCTTCCACATCTGCTGTAGAAAAGAGAGTAAAGTGGCAGTTCAGGGCAGTTTACCCATTTAGAAATGGTGTCTGCTCAGTATTTTCCTCTGTGTCACTTACTAAAACATATAAAAGAAATCATGGACATTAAAAGAAAGAGAGGTTTAATGTGATATTTTAATTCTAACAAAGATTTAGGGGCATGTGAATCCTCAAAAGCACATACCCCCTTAGTGTTTTTCATATCACACATATCACATCAGACACATATCACACATATCAGGCACATGTCACACAGAACTTACTATAATTATCAGTTTTTGAAAAAATATTATCATTTGCTTTTTCTATATAAATAATTCTTTTTTTACATATGATTTTCAGTTCTGGGATACACGCGTGGAACATGCAGGTTTGTTATATAGGTATACGTGTGCCATGGTGGTTTCTTATTTGTGTTTTTATCTTATGCCTTTGGCTAGAACTAGATTAGATAATAAAAATATGCATCAGTTTAAGATAGTTATTTTTAGTCATGGTAAGGACATATCTATAACTACTTTGTTAAATTTTATCAGTCACGCATGTTAAATATCATTAAATAAATATCTGAAATTGGGCTGCTGTACCCGAATACCATAGACTTGGTGGCTTATAAACAACAGAAAGGAATTTCTCACAGTTCACCAAGGTACTAGTCGGTTTGGTGTCTGGGAAAAAGCTGTGTTCAAAGAAGGCTGCCCTTTCTCTATAACCTCAGTTGGGGAAGGAGCAAGGGAGTTCCAGGGGGCTGCTTTAGAAGGGTGCTAAACCCATTAATGAGGGCTCCTCTCTCACGACTTAATTACTTCCCAAAAGCCCCACCTTCAAAAACCCTCAATTGGCGGTTAGCATTTCAACATGCGAATTTGAGAGGGATATAAACATTTAGTCTGTAGCAGTAAATGTACAATATAAATAAACAGCTTTATTGTTGTGTTGCCTTATATTAATATATATTTCCTAGTATTAAATCTTTGTATGCCAAATCACTGGGGTGGGTGATTTCTTAGTAAGTGTGGAATTCAGTTCCTTTTTCTTTTAAGAATATTTTAACTATGTTTATAAGAGACACTGTTTAGTAATTTTATTCTTTTTATGTTCACTTCATCAAGAGTTGGTAATAGTTGTATTTGCTTTGTAAAATGAACTGAAAGGAAACCACTTTTTATAACTTTATCCGTATTTCGTAGTTTGGGGTCCATTTTACAAGGTTTTTTAAACAGATGCTTATTAAAAACACTGGTTATAGGGACTTTAATAAAAATTTTTAAAATAACGTTTTACTTTTCTTGCAAAAATTGATACATGCAACCTATTTACTATTGTTAAAATTAAGATTCATTTAAGCAGTACCTGTTTATTTTAGTGAAACATATTTAATTTTCTAAGATAGTATTTTTTGTCTTTAAAACAATTGCTGCATGTTTTTGTTTTTTTCACTTTAAATTTTATATTTTCTGTTTTTGCTTTATCACATTTGCTGTATTTTTCTGTATTATGGGTTATTTGTTAAAGAATGAACTTGTGTATGTTTATAAATTGTTACTGTTTTTGTTTATAATTTATTGCCTTTTAATATGTAATTAGTATTCATTTTAATTTTGCTTGTATGCTTTGCTGTACCATTTTGAAATTCTTGAGTTAAATGCTTAACTATTTTTTATTTATAAAGTTTAAATATTAAATTAAATATGTCCCATGAGTTTAGTCATTTTAATATTCTCACTCATCAGACATTTTTTGGGAACACCACATGCCTTTTCATCAAGTCAGTTTCAAGAAAATGAAAATTTCTTTTTATATATGTATACTCAAAGCTTGGATAGAGAAAGTCTCCACTTCCTTAAGTTGGGGAAAAAGTGATTTCTTCCAGGCTATAGTCAAAAGAGATACAATTATAGTAACTTTTTGTGTTTGTGTGGGTTGTTTTTGTTTGTTTGTTTGTTTGTTTGAGATGGAGTTTGGATCTTGTTGCCCAGGCTGGAGTGTAGTGGCATGATCTCAGCTCACTGCAACCTCTGCCTCCTGGGTTCAAGCAATTCTCCTGCCTCAGTCTCTCCAGTAGCTGGGATCACAGGTGCCCGCCACCACACTGGGCTAATTTTTGTGTTTGTAGTAGAGACGGGGTTTTGCCATGCTGGCCAGGCTGGTCTGGAACTCCTGACCTCAGGTGATCTACCTGCCTTGACCTCCCAGAGTGCTCGGTTTACAGGCGTGAGCCACTGCAACCAGCCTATAGTAACTTTTTAAAATAGGTTGTGGTGGACAAAAGTTCGCAGAAATAATAAACAGAAAAATCAATTTATTAACACTTTATATTTTATTCTCTAAACAAAATGTTTCTCATTTTTTAAATTTAAATCATGATGGCCTGTAACAGATGAAGCATCTAAAAATTGAAATAAATATATAAATTTTTAACATAAAATATTTTAACATTTTTAGCACAAAAATTTTCAAGATTTTAATTTATATCTTTTTATTACTTTCCATATACTCTCTTGATACATTACCCATTATGTTGATTATTAACATACACTCAAGTCAAGATCTTTTATTATGTGAGGTCATCAGTCAATGATAACAGATATTGATGAATTAGTCTCATCAGAAATTGAGCAACATTTTCATTCAAGACGATACATGGGCCTTGAAAACATATTCAATAATATTGAGTCTCAGTCTTCTCCTGCTGTTTTCTGAGTGTGCATTTAGACCTTCATACATCTATCTATCTACCCACCCATTTATTAAATTTTCAGCATTTACTTTCTACTCCAAGGACCAGAACCATGTTTGTCTTGTTCACTGCTGTACTCCTATTGCAAGGACCTAGAACATAGTAGGAGCTCATTAAACTCTGAGGACTCAAAATAAGTGAATAGAAGTTGTAGCAGGAAGAATTCTAAGCCCCTATGACCTTCATTTCCTCCTGTTACTCTGCTGATACTTCACACGGCAAAGGAGTCTTGCAGATGTCACTAAGGCTAATAATCCGTCAGCCTTAAGACAGGGAGAGTATCTGGGTAAACCTAATCTAATCACACAAAAACTTAACAATCAGGGAGTTTTCTACAACTGAGAGTAGAATGGAAAGTCAGAGAGTTTCAAAGTACAAGAAGCATTTATAGCACCCTTACTGACTTTGAAGACGATTTGCGTCTTCTTTTGAGTTCAGTTTGAGATTATCTTTCTAATAATTGATTAGATTTTATTCCTGTAAAAAAAGAAATAGTTTTAAAGGAATCTATTTTTAAATACTCTGAGGAGGGTGATACTATGGGTGCTGGTTCTCCTGTTTCAACTTTGTCTTAATTTCTAATGTAATTAAACTTTGAGTAGGTAATGTGACCTGTGTGGTTTTTATTTTAAAAAATATATTGAGGTTTTATATCATCTATTTTTAAATTTTTCAATGGAAACTTGAAAAAATACTGTTTCACATATTCTTGAATATATATATTAAAAATCTTTTTTTTTCTTGAGACAGTCTTTGCTATCAGTAAAGCTATCCTCAAAAAAATGGGAATTCCCTCCTCCAATTTTCTGAAAAAGTTTGTGTAGAATTGGTATTATCTGTTAGCTACATGTCTGTTAGAAATCACCACATCTGGTCCTGGAGATTGGTTTCCAGGAAATTCAATTTCTTAGACACATCGCTAAGAGTATGTCCTTTGAGGAACTTGTCCATTTCATCTAAAAAGTCAAATGTGTCAGCATTAAGTTGTTCATTATACTTACTTTCTAATATCTGTATACTCTGGGGTGACAAAAACTCCTCTATGCCTAATATTTTTATAATTTGTAATCTTTTTTTTCTTGACCAGTCTAGATAGAGATTTTAACAATTATATTGATCTTCTCAAAGAACCGGTTTTTATTTCCTTTGCTTTTTCTCTATTGTTTTTCCGTTTTCTATGTTATGGATTCTCCTCTGCTCTTTCTTACTCCCTCCGTTTCTTCTGTTTACTTTGGTTTGTATCTGTCCTTCTTATTGTTTTCTAAGATGGACACTAAGGTCATAGTTCTGAGACCATTTTTCATTTTTAAAATAGGCATTTCATGCCATAATTTTCCTTCTAAGGTCTGCCTTTGCCGGATCCCACACATTTTGGTACACAGTTTTCTTTTTCACTCTTCAAAATTATTTGTAATTTATTTCTGATTCATTCTTTGATCCATTGTATTTGGAAATGTTTTACTTTCCACATACTGGGGATTTTCTAGGGATCTGTTATTAATTTCTAATTTAATTTCCCTGTGGACAGAGAATATATTTTACAAAATTTGAATCCTTCTGATGCGTAAGATTTGTTTTATGGTCCAAATCATGATCTATATTGGTAGGTATTCCTCATGCACTTGAAAAGAATGTAAAATCTGTCCAGTGTTCTAAAAAAATGTGAATTAGGTCAAGTTAGTTGATACAGTTGTTCAAATCTTATATCAATTTTTTAAACGTAGTTGTTCTATCAATTATTGGAGGAGGGGTATTCAAATCTCTAGTTACAACTGTGGATTTGTCTATTTCTCCATGAAGTTTTATTTTAGTTTCATGTATCTGGAAGATCTATAATGAAGGGTGCAAAGGTTTAAGACATTATGTCGTCTTGATGAACTATCACCTGCATTGTCTGGATACTATTCTTTTAGTCCCTGTCAGTATTGTTTGCTATGAATTCTACTTTGTATGACATTAACACAGGCATTCCAGCTTTCTTTTGATGCACATTAGCATGGTATGTACCTCCCTGTCCTTTTGCTTTTAGCCTATTTATTTGTTTGTATTTAAAGTAGGACCCCTGAAGGCAGTGTATGGTTTGATCTTGCTCTCATATCCATTCTAACAACTTCTGACTTTTAACTGGGCTGTTTGAATCATTTATGTTTGATGTGATTATTAACATATTTGGCAGCTGGGGTGCGGTGGCTCACACCTATAATTCCAGTGCTTTGGAAGACTGAGATAGGAGGACTGCTTGAGGCCAGGAGTTTGAGACTAGCCTGGGCAACACAGCAAGCCCCAACCTCTACAAAAAATAAAAATAAATTAGCTGGGTGTGGTAGCACGAACCTGTAGTCCTAGCTATTCAAGAGGTGGAGATAGGAGGATTGCTTGAGCCCAGGAATTCAAGGCTGCAGCATAACCTAAGGTCGGGAGTTTTTGAGCAGCCTGACCAACAGGGAGAAACCCTGTCTGTACCAAAAAAAAAAAAAAAAAAAAAAAAAAAAAAAAAAAAAATAACAAAATTAGCCGGGCATGGTGGCTCATGCCTGCAATCTCAGCCACTTCCTAGGCTGAGGCAGGAGAACCACCCAAATCCTGGAGATGGAGGCCGTGGGGAGCCGAGACCGCACCACTGCCCTCCAGCCTGGGCAACAAGAGTGAAACTCCGCCTCCAAAAAAAAAAAAAAAAGTGACCGGGTTTCATGATGTTGCCCAGGCCAGTCTGGAACTCCAAGGCTCATGAGATCCCCCACGCTCAGCCATCCAAAGTCCTGGGATCACAAGCGTGAGCCACCACTCCAGGTCGATCTATTCCTTTCTGATAAATAAAGTGGGCTGGTCGCAGTGGCTCACACCTGCAATCCCAGCACTCCGGGAGGCTGAGGCGGGCGGATCACCTGAGGTCGAGAGTTTCAGACCAGCCTAACCAACAGGGAGAAACCCCATCTGTACCAAAAACAAAACAAAACAAAACAAATACAAAATTAGTCAGCCATGGTGGATCATGCCTGTAATCCCAGCCATTCGGGAGGCTGAGGCAGGAGAACCACCCAAACCCGGAGGCGGAGGCCGTGGGTAGCTGAGACCAGTCACTGCCCTCCAGCCTGGGCAACAAGAGCGAAACCCCGCCTCCAAAAAAAAAAAAGAAAGAAAAAGGAAAAAAAAAAAAAAAAAGACCGGGTTCCACCATGTTGCCCGAGCCGGTCTGGAACTCCTAGACTCAAGCAATCTGCCACACTGAGCCGTCCAAAGTTCTGGGATCACAAGCGTAAGCCACCACACCAGGCCGATCTATTCCTTTCTGATTAATAAATTGGGCCGGGCGCGGTGGCTCACGCCTGCAATCCCAGCACCCTGGGAGGCTGAGGCGGGCGGATCACCTGAGGTCGGGAGTTTGAGACCAGCCCGACAAACATGGAGAAACCCCGTCTACACCAAAACAGTAACAACAAAAAAAAAACAAAAATACAAAATGAGCTGGGCATGGTGGCTCATGCCTGTAATCCCAGCCACTCGGGAGGCTGAGGTAGGAGAACCACCCAAACCCGGAGGTGGAGGCCACAGGGAGCCGAGACCGCGCCATTGCACTCCAGCCAGGTAACAAGGGCGAAACTCCGCCTCAAAAAAAAAAAAAAAAAAAAAAAAAAGACCGGGTTTCACCATGTTGCCCCGGCCAGCCTGGAACTCCTAGGCTCAAGCGATTCCCCGCGCTGGGCCGTCCAAAGTCCTGGGATCACAAGCGTGAGCCACCACGCGAGGCCGATCTATTCCTTTCTGATTGATAAATTGGTCCTTGCGAGCTGGCTCATCCATGAAATCCCAGCACTCCCAGAGGCCTAGGCGGGCAGATAACCCGAGGTCGGGAGTTTGAGACCAGCCTGACGAAAATGGAGAAACCCCATCTCCACCGAAAAAAAAAAAAATACAAAATGAGCCGGGCACGGTGGCTCATGCCTGTAATCCCAGCCACTCGGGAGGCTGAGGCAGGAGAACCATCCAAACGCGGGAGGCGGAGGCCTCGGGGAGCCCAGACCTCGCCGCTGCACTCCAGCCTGGGCAACAAGAGCGAATCTCCGCCTCAAGAACAAAAAAAAAAAGTGGCCGGGTTTCACCATGTTGCCCAGGCTGGCCTGGAACTCCTAGGCTCAAGCGATCTGTTGCGCTTGGCCGTCCAAATTCTTGGGCTCACAAGCGTGAGCCACCACGCCAGGCCCATCTATTCCTTTCTGATTAATAAATTGGGCCTGGTGCGGTGGCTCACGCCTGCAATCCCAGCACCCCGGGAGGCCGAGGCGGACAGATAAACTGAGGTCCGGGGTTTGAGACCAGCCTAACCAACAGGGAGAAACCCCGTCTGTACCCTCCCCCCAAAAAAAAAATTCAAAATGAGCCGGGCTTGGTGGCTTAGGCCTGCAATCCTAGCCACTCAGGAGGCTGAGGCAGAACCACCCAAACCCGGAGGCGGAGGCCGCGGGGAGCCGAGGCTGCGCCACCGCACTTCAGCCCGGCAACAAGAGCGAAACTCCGCCTCAAAAAAAAAAAAAAAAAAAGAAAAAAAAATTGACCAGGTTTCACCATGTTGCCCAGGATGGTCTGAAACTCCTAGCTCCAGCGATCTGCCGCGCTTGGCCATCCAAATTCCTGGAATAAGAAGCGTGAGCCACCATGCCAGGACTATCTATTCCTTTCTGATTAATAAAGTGGGCCGGGCGCGGTGGCTCACGCCTGCAATCTGAGCACCCCGGGAGGCCGAGATGGGCGGATAACCTGAGGTCGGGAGTTTGAGACCGGCCTAACCAACAGGAAGAAACCCCATCTGTAACCGACCCCCCCCCAAAAAAAATTAAAAATTAGCCGGGCATGGTGGCCCATGCCTGCAATCCCAGCCACTCAGGAGCCTGAGGCTGGAGAACCACCCAAACCCGGAGGCGGACACTGGGGGAGCCCAGACCAGGCCGCTGCACTTCAGCCTGGCAACAAGAGCAAAACTCCGCCTCAAAAAAAAAAAAAAAAAAAGAGACCGGGTTTCACCATGTTGCCCAGGCCCGTCTGGAACTCCTAGGCTCAAGCGATCCGCCGCGCTTGGCCGTCCAAAGTCCTGGGATCACAAGCGTGAGCCACCACGCCAGGCCGATCTATTCTTTTCTGATTAATAAATTGGGCTTTGCGCGCTGGCTCACGCCTGCAATCCCAGCAGCCCCGGAAGCCAAGGCGGGCGGATAACCTGAGGTCGGGAGTTTGAGACCAGCCTGACCAACAGGGAGAAACCCCCTCGCCCCCCCCCAAAAAAATTACAAAATTAGCCGAGCATTGTGACTCATGCCTGCAATCTCAGCCACCTGGTAGGCTGAGGCAGGAGAACCACCCAAACCCAGGAGGCGGAGGCCTCGGGGAGCTGAGACCTCATCACTGCACTCCAGCCTGGGCAGCAAGAGCGAAATTCTGCCTCAAGAAAAAAAAAAAAAAAAAAAAAAGACACTGGGTTTCACCATTTTGCCCAGGCCGGTCTGGAACTCCTAGGGCTCAAGCAATCCGCTGGGCTAGGCCATCCAAAGTCCTGTGATCACAAGCGTCAGCCACCACGCCAGGCCAATCTATTCCTTTCTGATTAATAAATCAGGCCTGGCATGGTGGCTCACACCTGCAATCCCAGCACCCGGGGATGCCGAGGCGGGCAGATTACCTGAGGCCGGGAGTTTGAGACCAGCTCGACAAACATGGAGAAACCCCGTCTGCACAAAAAAAAAAAAATTACAAAATGAGCCGGGCATGGTGGCTCATGCCTGCAATCCCAGACACTTGGGAAGCTGAGGCAGGAGAAACACCCAAACCTGGGAGGTGGAGGCCGTGGCGAGCCGAGACCATGCCACTGCACTCCAGCCTGGGCAACAAGAGTGAAACTCCGTCTCAAAAAAAAAAAAAAAGAGAGACCAGGTTTCACCATGTTGCCCATGTTTGGTCTGGAACTTCTAGGCTCAAGCGACTCTCCACGCTCGGCCGTCCAAAGTCCTGGGATCAAAAGTGGAGCCACCACGCCAGGCCGATCACGCCTGTAATCCCAGCACTTTGGGAGGCTGAGGTGGGTGGCTCACCTGAGGTCAGGAGGTGGAGACCAGCCTGGCCAATATGATGAAACACCATCTCTAATAAAAATACAAAAAAATTGGCCGGGTGTGGCGGTAGACACCTGTAATCCCAGCTACCCAGGAGGCTGAGGCAGGAGAATTGCTTGAACCTGGGAGGCAGAGGTTGCAGTGAGCCAAGACAGTGCCACTGCACTCCAGCCTGGGTGACAGAGTGAGACTCCATCTCAAAACAAAAAAATAAATAAAATAAATTGGGCCATGCATGCTGGCTCATGCCTGCAATTCCAGCACCTCCAGAGATCAAGGCAGGTGGATAACCTGAGTTCGGGAGTTTGAGACCAGCCTGAACAACAGGGAGAAAGCCCTTCTGTACCAAAAAAAAAAAATCAGCTGGGCATGGTGGCTCATGCCTGCAATCCCAGCCACTCAGGAGGCTGAGGCAGGAAAACCACCCAAACCCAGGAGACAGGTTGTGGGGAGTCCAGACCGCACCACTGCACTCCAGCCTGGGCAACAAGAGCGAAACTCTGTCTCAAAAAAAAAACTGGGTTTCACCATGTTGCCCAGGCCGGTCTAGAACTCCTAGGCTCAAGTGATCCGCCATGCTCAGCGGTACAAAGTCCTGGATCACAAGTGTGAGCCGCCACACTAGGCCAATCTGTTCCTTTCTGATTAATAAATTAGGCCGGGCACGGTGGCTCACGCCTGCAATCCTGTAGTGGGATTTTTAAGGAATTAGAGAGACTGATGGGGTTTAGGAGGTTATTAATTATTTAGGTGCATCGGCCCAGTCGGATTAACATTTAAAGCACTGAGTTCTGAACAAAGAGTTATCTTTTAAGCCTTTTGTGGGGAGGGGGTAGATCTGTGCAGGGGGAAGCATATTATAGAAGCGAGAAACAAAGATAGTTGTTTAACTGAATCATGCATTATATTATTTTTTCCTTTTTTAGGAAAAATATGTTTTGTGACTTGAGTTTATTTGTTTAGTGACCCTGCAGTTGCACAGCTAGGGAATTAGGGTTTTTATAATGCCTGGGAAGGGAGGAGAGATAAGGCTCACTAGCCATAGAAAAACAGGTCGTTTTTTTAAAGGACTCCAGCTCTTTCCCTTTCTAAGGAGGAATTGGGTTTTTTTTTTTTTTACATATAACTGAGTTTTTGCTTACACATTTTTAAATTTCTTTTAATTCTTGTTCCCATCCTAGCACCCTGAGAGGCCGAGGTGTGTGGATAACCTGAGGTCGAGAGTTTGAGACCAGCCTGATGAACATGGAGAAACCCCATCTCCACCAAAAAAATATATATATATATATGTATATATACATATACACATATATACATACACACACACAATTAGCCAGGCATGGTTGCTCACGCCTGCAATCCCAGCCACTCGGGAGGCTGAGGCAGGAATATTTTCTCCCTCCCTTAGACAAAAGACAGCATACACCATTGTGCACTTTATTTATTTTTTGACCTGGGGTGGGGTCTCACTCTGTCACTGAGGCTGGAGTACAGTGGTGTGATCTTGGCTCACTGAAACCTCTGCCTCGTAGACTCAAGCTGTCTTCCCACCTCAGCCTCCAGGGTAGCTGGAACCACAGGTGTGTGCCACCACACCCAGCTATTTTTTTTGTATTTTTGGTAGTGACTGGGTTTTGCCATGCTGCCCAGGCTGAGCTCTTGGGCTCAGGCGATCCACCTGCCTCAGCCTCCCAAAGTGTTTTCAAAGTGTTGGGAATTACAGGTGTGAGCCACTGCACCGGCCCATTTTGCACCTTTTTAAACTTATCTCAGAGATCACTTCGTATCTGTTTATAGAAATATTCTTCATTTTTTTTTAAATTAGTACTTTGTAGTGTGGATGTACCACTTTTTTTTTTTTTTTTTTGAGACGGAATCTTGCTCTGTCTCCCAGGCTGGAGTGCAGTGGCGCGATCTCGGCTCACTGCAAGCTCCACCCCCAGGTTCACACCGTTCTCCTGCCTCAGCCTCCTGAGTAGCTGGGACTACAGGCGCCCGCCACCACGCCCAGCTAATTTTTTGTATTTTTAGTAGAGACGGGGTTTCACCATGTTAGCCAGGATGGTCTCCATCTCCTGACCTCGTGATCCGCCTGCCTCGGCCTCCCAAAGTGCTGGGATTACAGGCGTGAGCCACCACACCCAGCCGTACCACATTTTTACTCAGCTAGTTTTTAACTGACATTTGAGTGTTAGGCCTTCTTTTCTGACATTATTAGACTAAAATATGAAAAGGAAATCTTGCAAAAAATTTAAAAGAAAATTTACCTGTCTTTGTGATCTTGTTGTAGGGAAACTTTTCTTAATGATTAGTATCCAGGATATGAAAAATAGCCTAGTAATGAAAAGGAAAACTTAAGACAAAATGGGCATAGGATGTGAAGAGTTACTTTACAGAGGAAGAAATTGGAACGATCAGTAAACACGGGAAAAGATAATTGAATAGAAACTAGTGGATAAATGAAAGTTAAAATGAATGTTCTATCATCTTCAGATTGGTGAAAATGTAAGTCTGACAGAATTGCTGGCAGAGATATGGGCCAGTGGAAACTCAGCTAGGTAAAGTGGAGTGCAATTTTATACTCTCTATTGAAGTTGAAGACGCACATACCTCAGCCAAAAAATACATGTGTACAAAGAAATTTGGAAAAACTTTATCACAGTTATCACACATATGCAGTAACATAAGACGATGCAGAATGTAAGTTAACCAACAAGAGATTGGATAATTAAACTCACATCCATGTGGTGGAATATTATACAGCAATTAAAAATGAACATACTAGATTGAAAAGAATTAACATAGGTAAATCTCATAAAGAAAACTTTGAAAAAAAGCTGCAGAAGGATATGCACAATATAGTAACATACGTGAGTAGTTCATTTCCATATTTATGTTGTTTCAATGTTTTTTTAAAAAAAGAGTTATCAGCTGGGTGCGATGGCTCACACCTGTAATCCTAGCACTTTGGGAGGCTGAGGTGGGTGGATCACCTGAGGTCAGGAGTTTGAGACCAACCTGGCCAACATGGTGAAACCTCACTTCTACTAAAAATACAAAAATTAGCTGGGTGTGGTGGTGCACACCTGTAATCCCAGCTACTTGGTAGACTGAGGCAGGATAATCACTTGAACCTGGGAGGCGGAGGTTGCAGTGAGCTCAGATTGCACCACTACACTCCAGCCTGGGTGACAGAGCAAGACTCCATCACCAAAAAAAAAAAGAGTTGTCACCATATATGTATTGTTTTCTTATATTCATTAGCATGTGGATATAGATATTATTAATACTGTAAATTATTTTGTTTAGTGGTCTAAAGATACACTTCTTGTCTGGATAAGTAAAATACAATTGTTTAAAAATATAAATCTTTATATTTCTTATGGATACATGATTATGTAGTAAAAAATATCTGTGGTGGTAACCCACCAGAGCCAGAGCATGATTGCTTCTGAGGCTAGAGGGAGGGCCGTGGGATTGGAGAGAGCTAGAACAGAAGCTTCAGCTGTGTCTAATTCATTGTTTCTTAAAAAGAATTTGGGCTTACAAGTTCAAATATTAAGATTTGATAACGTGAAATGGATTTTAAAAAATCACCCTACTTTATCTTTGAAATGTTCCATAATTTAAATAAAAGGATTGATATTATATATGTACTTGAGTTGCTATAATGTTTTACATTTTTCTTTGCTTCACTCTGAATTTTTCAATGATCTCTGGGGAAGCTTCAGTCATTTTCTCTCTGAGGGATTTGTGTGTGGTGGTGGTAGTGTTGGTATTAGGTATTATAGTCTTCCTACCACATGAGCAGATTTTACTCACATGCAGTGTGATTGGAAAGGAAAAGCACTGTAACATCTTACAGATATTCATGATTTTTTGTTGTTGGAAGTGAGGGACAGTTCTTATTTCAAACCTTATGTGCTTTTTTGGTGTTTACTTACAGTATTAGTAATGATAGAATGTACAAATCATTAATTTACATTTACTGAGTTTTGCCATCATTTGTAATTCTAAGGTTCCTTTTGTTGTGTAGAAATGTGTTTGAATATCAAAACACTGCGACAATGCATTCTTTCTTATTTCATCCTATTTCTCCTGAAAGTTTACATTTTTTTTTTGGCAGTCTGATTATGATGTACCTTGGTGTGATTTTACTTTGCTTCTTCTGCATAAGGCTCACTGAGCTTCTTAGACCTGGAATTACCAGTTTTCATGAATTTGAGGCTGCAGTGAGTCATGATCATGCCACTGCACTCCAGCCAGGGTGACAAAAGAAGACCCCAGCTCTAAAAAATGTGTGTGTGTGTGTGTGTGTGTGTGTGTTAGGTTTAAATCTGTATCTTGCTATTTATTTGTTCTTTGTTGTCATTTTCCTCTTGCTTTCTTCTGGATGAACTGATTATGTTTTATGACTTCACTTCAACTTTTGTTGGTTCATCAGATAAAACTCTTGGGTTATTTTAGTGATTGTTTTGGGGGTGTGTAGATGACATCTCTAACTTATCACAGTCTATTCTGAAGTCATATGCTACACCTGTATAAGAACTTCACAAGTCTACTTCCACTTCCTCCCCCAGTCTTTGTGTTACAATTAACTTCTGTGTAGGTTTTAAACACCCTAATTTATTTGTATTATGTCCTTGAAATATTCAATTATCTCTTTCAAAGATCTAGGAAAAACGTCACGACATTAATGTTTCTTCATGCCTTTGATAGACTGATGATTCCATCTGGTATAATTTTCCTTCTATTTAAAGATATTCTTTTAAGGTTTTGGTTGTGCAGGTCCGTGGTAATGAGTTCTTTCAGTTTTTGTTTATCTAAACAACTCTATTTCAATTTCATTCTTGAAAAAATATTTCTGCTGGGTAAAAAAAAATATGTCGACAATAATTTTTCCTTATAGAAAATCCACTGTCTTCTAGCTTGCATTGATTCCTAAAAGACATCTGTATCTATGCTTATCTTTCTTCCTGTATGGAACATGTTTAGTACCCCCACCCCTGCCCTCGCCCCCACCCTCGCCCTCGCCCCTGCCCCCGCCCTCACCCTCGCCCTCACCCCATCTGCTTTTAAAATATTTTTCTCTTTATCTCTGGTCTTGATCCATTCACCTTAGTATAGTTTTCTTCATGTTTCTTTTGCTTAGGGTTTTTTAAACATCTTGAATCGTGGATTTATTGTTTTCAACAAATTTGGAAATTTTTTAGCCATTATTTCTTCAAAACCCCCCAGGTTCCCCTCCTTTGGTGGCTCCGATTATGCATATATTAGGACATCTGAGGTTGTCCTACAGCTCACCTCTCTGATGTTCTGTTCATTTGTACAGTCTTCTTTCTGTTTCATTCTGGATAGTTTCTTTCATTATGTCTTCAAGTTCACTGATCTCTTTTTCCTGCAATGTCTAATCTGCCATTAATCCCATCCCATGTATTTTTCATCTTTAGAACTTTGATTTGGGCATTTAAATATCTTCTAGGCTTTACCTAACACATTCAAATTCTCTTCTAGCTTCTTGAAGATACGGCATATGGTTAAAATAACTATTTTAATAAAGTTCTTGTCTAGTAATTCTACCACTGATACCATTTCTGAGTCAGTTGCAACTGAAGATTTTTCTCCTCGTGTAAGTTGTATTTTCCTGCTCCCCCCTTGCAAGCTTGGTAATTTTTTATTGGATGCAGGAAATTGTGGAATTTACCTTATTGGGTGGTTCATGTTTGTATTCATAAAAATATCCTTCTACACACTGCTTTGAATGTGTCCCAGAGATTCTGGTATGTTGTGTCTTTGTTCTCATTGGTTTCAAAGAACATCATTATTTCCGCCTTCATTTCATTATGTACCCAGTAGTCATTCAGAAGTAGGTTGTTCGGTTTCCATGTAATTGAGCAGTTTTGAGTGAGTTTCTTAATCCTGAGTTCTAGTTCGATTGCACTGTGGTCTGAGAGACAGCTGGTTATAATTTCTGTTCTTTTACATTTGCTGAGGAGTGCTTTACTTCCAACTGTGTGGTCAATTTTGGAATAGGTGTGGTGTGGTGCTGAAAAGAATGTATATTCTGTTGATTTGGGGTGGAGAGTTCTGTAGATGTCTATTAGGTCCGCTTGGTGCAGAGCTGAGTTCAGTTCCTGGATATCCTTGTTAACTTTGTCTTGTTAATCTGTCTAATGTTGACAGTGGGGTGTTAAAGTCTCCCATTATTATTGTGTGGGAGTCTAAGTCTCTTTGTAGGTCTCTAAGGACTTGCTTTATGCATCTGGGTGCTCCTATATTGGGTGCATATATATTTAGGATAGTTAGCTCTTCTTGTTGAATTGATCCCTTTACCATTATTTAATGGCCTTCTTTGTCTCTTTTGATCTTTGTTGGTTTAAAGTCTGTTTTATCAGAGACTAGGATTGCAACCCCTGCCTTTTTTTGTTTTCCATTTGCTTGGTAGATCTTCCTCAATCCCTTTATTTTGAGCCTATATGTGTCTCTGCACGTGAGCTCGGTTTCCTGACTACAGCACACTGATGGGTCTTGAGTCTTTATCCAATTTGCCAGTCTGTGTCTTTTAATTGGAGCATTTAGCCCATTTACATTTATGGTTAATATTGTTATGTGTGAATTTGATCCTGTCATTATGATGTTAGCTGGTTATTTTGCTCGTTAGTTGATGCAGTTTCTTCCTAGCCTCGATGGTCTTTACAATTTGGCATGTTTTTGCAGTGGCTGGTACCGACTGTTCCTTTCCATGTTTAGTGCTTCCTTCAGGAGCTCTTTTAGGGCAGGCCTGGTGGTGACAAAATCTCTCAGCATTTGCTTGTCTGTAAAGTGTTTTATTTCTCCTTCACTTATGAAGCTTAGTTTGGCTGGATATGAAATTCTGGGTTGAAAATTCTTTTCTTTAAGATTGTTGAATATTGGCCCCCACCCTCTTCTGGCTTGTAGAGTTTCTGCCAAGAGATCCGCTGTTAGTCTGATGGGCTTCCCTTTGTGGGTAAGCTGACATTTGTCTCTGGCTGCCCTTAACATTTTGTCCTTCATTTCAACTTTGGTGAATCTGACAATTATGTGTCTTGGAGTTGCTCTTCTCGAGGAGTATCTTTGTGGCATTCTCTGTATTTCCTGAATCTGAATGTTGGCCTGCCTTGCTAGATTGGGGAAGTTCTCCTGGATAATATCCTGCAGAGTGTTTTCCAACTTGGTTCCATTCTCCCCATCACTTTCAGGTACACCAATCAGACATAGATTTGGTCTTTTCACATAGTCCCATATTTCTTTGTTCGTTTCTTTTTATTCTTTTTTCTCTAAACTTCTCTTCTTGCTTCATTTCATTCATTTGATCTTCCATCACTGATACCCTTTCTTCCAGTTGATCGAATCGGCTACTGAGGCTTGTGCATTCATCACGTAGTTCTCGTGCCATGGTTTTCAGCTCCATCAGGTCCTTTAAGGACTTATCTGGCATTGGTTATTCTAGTTAGCCATTCGTCTAATTTTTTTTTTTGAGGTTTTTAACTTCTTTGCTGTGGGTTCAACTTCCTCCTTTAGCTCGGAGTAGTTTGATCATCTGAACCCTGCTTCTCTCAACTCGTCAAAATCATTCTCTGTCCAGCTTTGTTCTATTGCTGGTGAGGAGCTGCGTCCCTTTGGAGGAGGAGAGGCACTCTGATTTTAGAGTTTCCAGGTTTTCTGCTCTGCTTTTCCCCCATCTTTGTGGTTTTATCTACCTTTGGTCTTTGATGATGGTGACGTCCAGATGGGGTTTTGGTGTGGATGTCCATTCTGCACATTCAAAGCAGTGTGTAGAGGGAAGTTTATAGCACTAAATGCCCACAAGAGAAAGCAGGAAAGATCTAAAATTGACACCCTAACATCACAATTAAAAGAACTGGAGAAGCAAGAGCAAACACATTCAAAAGCTAGCAGAAGGCAAGAAATAACTAAGATCAGAGCAGAACTGAAGGAAATACAGACACAAAAAATCCTTCAAAAAATCAGTGAAGCCAGGAGCTGGTTTTTTAAAAACATCAACAAAATTCATAGACCACTAGCAAGACTAATAAAGAAGAAAAGAGAGAAGAATCAAATAGATGCAATAGAAAATGATAAAGGGAATATCACCACCTATCCCACAGAAATACAAACTACCATCAGAGAATACTATAAACACCTCTATGCAAATAAACTAGAAAATCTAGAAGAAATGGATAAATTCCTGGACATATACACCCTTCCAAGACTCAACCAGGAAGAAGTTGAATCTCTGAATAGACCAATAACAGGCTCTGAAATTCAGGCAATAATTAATAGCTTACCAACCAAAAAAAGTCCAGGACCAGATGGATTCACAGCCAAATTCTACCAGAGGTACAAAGAGGAGCTGGGACCATTCCTTCTGAAACTATTCCAATCAATAGAAAAAGAGGGAATCCTCCCTAACTCATTTTATGAGGCCAGCATCATCCTCATACCAAAGCCTGGCAGAGACACAACAAAAAAAGATAATTTTAGACCAATATCCCTGATGAACATCGATGCAAAAATCCTCAATAAAATACTGGCAAACCGAATCCAGCAACACATCAAAAAGCTTATCCACCATGATCAAGTGGGCTTCATCCCAGGGATGCAAGGCTGGTTCAACATATGCAAATCAATAAATGTAATCCAGCATATAAACAGAACCAAAGACAAAAACCACATGATTATCTCAATAGATGCAGGAAAGGCCTACTGACAAAACTCAATAACCCTTCATGCTAAAAACTCTCAATAAATTAGGTATTGATGGGACGTATCTCAAAATAATAGCTATCTATGACAAACCCACAGCCAATATCATACTGAATGGGCAAAAACTGGGAGCATTCCCTTTGAAAATTGGCACAAGACAGGGATGCCCTCTCTCACCACTCCTATTCAACATAGTGTTGGAAGTTCTGGCCAGGGCAATCAGGCAGGAGAAGGAAATACAGGGTATTCAATTAGGAAAAGAGGAAGTCAAATTGTCCCTGTTTGCAGATGACATGACTGTATATCTAGAAAACCCCATTGTCTCAGCCCAGAATCTCCTTAAGCTGATAGGCAACTTCAGCAAAGTCTCAGGATACAAAATCAATGTGCAAAAATCACAAGCATTCTTATACACCAATAACAGACAAAACAGACAAACAGAGAGCCAAATCATGAGTGAACTCCCATTCACAGTTGCTTCAAAGAGAATAAAATACCTAGGAATCCAACTTACAAGGGACGTGAAGGACCTCTTCAAGGAGAACTACAAACCATTGCTCAATGAAATAAAAGATACAAATAAATGGAAGAACATTCCTTGCTCATGGGTAGGAAGAATCAATATCGTGAAAATGGCCACACTGCCCAAGGTAATTTATAGATTCAATGCCATCCCCATCAAGCTACCAATGACTTTCTTCACAGAATTGGAAAAAACTACTTTCAAGTTCATATGGAACCAAAAAAGAGCCTGCATTGCCAAGTCAATCCTAAGCCAAAAAGAATCAAGCTGGAGGCATCACGCTACCTGACTTCAAACTATACTACAAGACTACAGTAACCAAAACAGCATGGTACTGATACCAAAACAGAGGTATAGACCAAGGGAACAGAACAGAGCCCTCAGAAATAATGCCACATATCTACAACTATCTGATCTTTGAGAAACCTGACAAAAACAAGAAATGGGGAAATGATTCCCTATTTAATAAATGGTGCTGGGAAAACTGGCTAACCATATGTAGAAAGCTGAAACTGGATCCCTTCCTTACACCTTATACAAAAATTAATTCAAGATTAATTAAAGACTTAAATGTTAGACCTAAAACCATAAAAACCCTAGAATAAAACCTAGGCAATACCATTCAGGACATAGGCATGGGCAAGGACTTCATGTCTAAAACACCAAAAGCAATGGCAACAAAAGCCAAAATTGACAAATGGGATCTAATTAAACTAAAGAGCTTCTGCACAGCAAAAAAAACTACCATCAGAGTGAACACGCAACCTACAGAATGGGAGAAAATTTTTGCAATCTACTCATCTGACAAAGGGCTAATACCCAGAATCTACAATGAACTCAAACAAATTTACAAGAAAAAAACAAACAACCCCATCAACAAGTGGGCAAAGGATATGAACAGACACTTCTTAAAAGAAGACATTTATGCAGCCAAAAGACACATGAAAAAATGCTCATCATCACTGGTCATCAGAGCAATGCAAATCAAAACCACAATGAGATACCATCTCACACCAGTTAGAATGGCAATCATTAAAAAGTCAGGAAACAACAGGTGCTAGAAAGGATGTGGAGAAATAGGAACACTTTTACACTGTTGGTGGGACTGTAAACTAGTTCAACCACTGTGGAAGTCAGTGTGGCGACTCCTCAGGGATCTAGAGCTAGAAATACCATTTGTCCCAGCCATCCCATTACTAGGTATATACCCAAAGGATTATAAAACATGCTGCTATAAAGACACATGCACACGTATGTTTATTGCGGCACTATTCACAATAGCAAAGACTTGGAACCAACCCAAATGTCCAACAATGATAGACTGGATTAAGAAAATGTGGCACATATACACCATGGAATACTATGCAGCCATAAAAAATGATGAGTTCATGTCCTTTGTAGGGACATAGATGAAGCTGGAAACAATCATTCTCAGCAAACTATTGCAAGGACAAAAAACCAAACACCGCATGTTCTCACTCACAGGTGGGAATTGAACAATGAGAACACATGGACACAGGAAGGGGAACATCACACACCGGGGACTGTTGTGGGGTTGGGGGAGGGGGGAGGGATAGCATTAGGAGATATACCTAACATTAAATGACGAGTTAATGCGTGTAGCACACCAACATGGCACATGTATACATATGTAACAAACCCGCACGTTGTGCACATGTACCCTAAAACAAAGTATAATGAAATACAAAAATTAAAATATATATATATATATTCTTGAGCTTTGATCTCTGTGATAAGTTACTTATAAGTAGTTTAATCCTTTCGGGTCTTGCTTTTAAGCTTTGTTGCTGGGATGAGAGCAACAATTCGTCTGTCGCTAATTTTTCACCAATACTGGGTAACATCATTCTTAGTACTTTAATCATTGCCCTGTAAATTGAGGTTTTGGGAGCAGGCTCCATCTCCCTGCTGTGTGAGCTCTCGGGACTATTCCTTGTCATCCCTTTGGGTGGTCTGTTCCTCAACCTCACAGCTGTGAGTGCCATATTAGGCTCTGCAGGTCTCCGCAGTCCTCTCTGTGCAGCTCTCTCCGCTCTGGTACTCTGTAGACTCTGTATGTCTTGGCCTCCCTGGACTTCCAGTTCTGTCTCCTCTATAGTAAGGGAGTCTGCCAGGATCTGCCTGGTGTTCTCCTTCCTGTGTCACAGTCTGGAAACTGTCTACAGGAAATCCATTGGGCAATTTTTAGAACTTGCCTTGTTTTTTTTTATTTTTCATTTAAAAATTTTTTAATTTTTAATTTTTGTGGGTACTTAGTAGATGTATATATTTATAGAGTATATGAAACATTTTGATTCAGGCATACAATGTGTAGTAATCATATCAGGGTAAATGGGTTATCCATCACCTCAAGCATTTATCCTTTCCTGTGTTACAAACAATCCAATTATAATTTAGTTACTTTAAAATGTACAATAAGTTATTGTTGGCTATAGTCACCTGTTGTGGTATCATACTTGATCTTATTCCTTCTATCTAACTATATTTTTGTACCATTAACCATCATCCCTTCGCACTCTCCTTGTTTCCCATGACTCACGGAACACTGTATTTTGTTGCCTGATATTCAGTGGCTTTGGGACCATTTCATCATTTCATTTCATTTCATTTCAATTTCATTTCATTATTTCATTTCATTTCTTTCGACAGGATCTCACTCTGTCACCCAGTCTGGAGTGCAGTGGCACAATCTCACTTCACATTTCATCATTTCATTTCTTCATTCATTTATTTCATTTCATTTCATATGACAGGATCTCACTCAGGATCTCACTCTGTCACCCAGGCTGGAGTACAGTGGCACAATCTCAGTTCACATTTCATCATTTATTTCATTTCATTTCACTTCATTTCATTTCATTTTGTTTCATTTCATTTCATTATTTCATATGACAGGATCTCACTCTGTCACCCAGATTGGAGTGCAGTGGCACAATCTCAGCTCACAATTCATTCCATCATTTCATTTATTCATTTCATTTCATTATTTCATTTCATTATTTCATATGACAGGATCTCACTCTGTCACCCAGACTGGAGTGCAGTGGCACAATCTCAGCTCACATTTCATTTCATCATTTCATTTCATTTATTTCATTTCATTATTTCATTTCATTTCTTTCATTTCATATGACAGTATCTCACTCAGGATCTCACTCTGTCACCCAGACTGGAGTGCAGTGGCACAATCTCAGCTCACATTTCATCATTTATTTCATTTCATTTCATTATTTCATATGACAGGATCTCACTCTGTCACCCAGGCTGGAGTGCAGTGGCACAATCTCAGCTCATATTTCATTTCATCATTTCATTTCTTCATATTTCATCTCATTTCTTCATTCATATTTCATCTCATTTCATTATTTCATTTCATTTCATTTCTTTCATGTCATATGACAGTATCTCACTCAGGATCTCACTCTGTCACCCTGGCTGGAGTGCAGTGGCACAATCTCAGCTCACATTTCATTTCATTCATTTCATTTCATCATTTCATTTCATTTCATTTCATTTATTTCATTTCTTTCGACAGGATCTCACTCTGCCACCCAGGCTGGAGTGCAGTGGCACAATCTCAGCTCACATTTCATTTCATCATTTCATTCATTTAATTTCATTTCTTTCATTTCATCATTTCATTTCATTTCATTTATTTCATTTCTTTCAACAGGATCTCACTCTGCCACCCAGGCTGGAGTGCAGTGGCACCATCTCAGTTCACATATCATTTCATTATTTCATTTCTTCATTTCATTCATTTTATGTCATTTCATATGACAGGATCTCACTCTGTCACCCAGGCTGGAATGCAGTGGCACAATCTCAGCTCACATTTCATTTCATCATTATTTCATTTCATTTAATTTCAATTTCATTTCATATGACAGGATCTCACTCTGTCACCCAGGCTGGAGTGCAGTGGCACAATCTCAGGTCACATTTCATTTCATTTATTTCATTTCATTATTTCATATGACAGGATCTCACTCTGTCACCCAGGCTGGAGTGCAGTGGCATAATCTCAGCTCACTGCAACCTCTACCTCCCGAGTAGCTGGGACTTCAGGTGTGCACCACCACATCTGGCTAATTGGTTTTCTATTTTTCATAGAGATGGGGTTTTGTCATGTTGCCCAGGCTGGTTTTGAACTCCTGAGTTCAAGCAATCTGCCCACCTCAGCTTCTCAAAGTGCTGGGATTACAGGCGTGAGCCACCATGCCGGACCGGTTTAATACATTTTATATGGTGTTTTAGTTATTCCTAGCATAGGAAGGCCCCTGTTACTCCAATCTGGCTGGTAGTTCCCATTAATTTTTTAATACTTGTGAGTTTGGTTCGTTTGTTTAAAAAATGGTGTTGAGTGTGTGTTCTTTCTTCCTCACCCCTGCCGTTTCCTCTGTATTTGCAGTTTTACTATCATGAGTGTTACACAAAATGCCAAATGTGATTCAGTGGATAATTTAAGGGAGAAGGACAAAAAAACACTTACTTAGTACTTGTCATCAAAAACACAGAGGTGACTTTTTTTTCCTCTCAACAGAGGAGTCATATGGGTAAGCCTTCATATTGCAACATAAAACTATTTCTGCCAAATGAGTCATTAACATTATTTAGTTTGAGCAGATTATTTTAAATGTTGCCTTGAAAAACAAAGCACCAATAGATTGTAGCAGCATTAAAACAAACAAAAACAAAGACAAATAGAATGTTGAAATAATTTTTTCACATCATACCTTCTGTTGCCATGCCCCAACTTCCCATCTTCTGCCTCACCCCAAGAGTAAACTTCTCCTTCTGAAGACAGGGCAAGGCAGTGCTTTCCTTCCGAGTTTATAGCTACTTTCTTAATAAACACATGCTGAATGGATTCAAGCAATGTTGGGGTAGACACCGACTCTGTCCCTCCAATGCCTAGTCTGCCACCTGCAGCATACCCCGTGGCATACAGCGAAGAAAAGAAAAAGCAATAATAACATCAGTTTTTAATCTCCATATCCCCTAAATTTAGTAATTCATAAACCTAATCCATGCTTTAGACATTTTTACCACATAGAAATAAAATGTAAAGTTAAAAATCACAGGAATGTTTATGCCTTTATACATGCTCTATCAAAGTTCTAGAAATGAAATAAAAACATGACTATTAGAAATTCCAAATTCAGAAAACATATTGTGAAAATAAAGTCTCCCTGGAAGCTCTTCCATTTTTGTGTAGAATACCAACTACAATTAACACCAAGAAAAGCAAAAAACAATTTAATTATCTACTATATGCAAATCTGACAATAACAGCCACAAAAACATACCCATAAAAGAACACAAATACATTTTAATATTTCAGCAGGGCAGCATATGAACCACACAGGAAAAAACGCTTTTATTTTTCCATCTAAGTGGGAATGTTTTAGGACACAAAACATCTATGATTAATTTTTAAAAAAACATGATTAATTTAAAAAACACACACACAGTCAGACTGCCATTTTCCAAATGAAGGCAAACATCCCTCCTGATAAAAACTTAAATGCTGTTCCATGCTGTTTTAGACATCTTTCAAAGGTGCTGCTGCACTGACATAATGTAAGGAAGCCACAAGGGCCAACGCAGGAAGTGAAACCCAAACTCAGGTGGATAAACAAACCCCACCCCTAAAGCCAGCTTCTGGTGGGGAGGGTGTGAGGCTCTGGGGTGCACAGGGTGCAGGGTAATGCAGCGTGCCTCCAAGGACTTCCTGTAGAAAGTGGGGCTCCAGGGGTTACCCCTCAGTGCCTGTGAATAAGAAGAACACCACAGAAAGCTGCCTTTCTCAGCCTCAGCACTGACAGGGAGACAGAGGCTTGTCCCTGAGAATTCATAACTACAACAGGAGTTGGCAAATTATGGCCCATGGGCCAAATCAGGCCCATCATTTGTTTCTGTAAATGAAGTTTTATGGGAACACAGCCACACCCACTCATTTATAATATGTCCAGGGCTGCTTTTGTAGTTGCAACAGAGACCATATGGCCCAAAGCTGAAAATACTATTGTGCCCTTTACAGAAAGTGCTTACCAACCCCACCCTAGAAAAAGGACAAAATAAAGATATTTTGAAACAAACAATCAGAATTAACCAAGGAAAGAATTTCACTAAAGTAAATTGAGAAAGATATGCTAAAGAAGAAGGAAATGATTTTATAAGATCTGAGAAGTAACAAATGATGGTAAGAAATGATAGTAAGCAAAGATATGCAACATTTGGCTAACTCCAAAAAAAACCCACGGTCCATATAAAAGCACCAAAACAACAACAATAATGTCTACGGCAGAGGGGAACAGGTTAGAACCCAAACACTGGGTAACAAGGGGTCACTGATTGGGAGGAGGGGAGAAATACTAATTAACTTTAGGTTTTTAAGTACCTATGTTAAAATAACCAGAGAAACAATGAAAAGAAACAGAATTCTCCTGAGAATTGTCAAAGAGGGGCTATATTTCAAACTTTTTTTTTTTTGAGACGGAGTCTCACTCTGTCATCCAGGCTGGAGTGCAGTGGCATGATCTCGGCTCACTGCAAGCTCCACCTCCCGGGTTCACACCATTCTCCTGCCTCAGCCTCCTGAGCAGCTGGGACTACAGACGCCCGCCACCACGCCTGGCTAATTTTTTGTATTTTTAGTGGAGATTGGGTTTCACCGTGTTAGCCAGGCTGGTCTCAATCTCCTGGCCTCTTGATCCGCCTGCCTCTGCCTCCCCAAGTGCTGGGATCACAGGCGTGAGTCAAGGCACCTGGCCCTCAAACCTTTTTATGAGGCTAGACCACTTTGACACCTGTGCTAGCAGTCCGCCTCTGACACGGTTCACAATGACCCCTGCTTCCAAATATGCATGCTCCTGTACACAGGCACACCCCATTTGACTGTGCCTTGCTTTACTGTACCTCGCAGATACTGTTTTTTATAAACCGAAGGTCTGTGTCAACCCTACACTGATCAAGTCTATCAGCGCCATTTTTCCACCAGCATGTGCTGACTTACTGTCTCCATGTCACGTTTTGATAATTCTTGCAATATTTTAAACTTTTTCATTATTATTTTATCTGTTATGATGATCTGTGATCAGTAATGTTTGATGTTACTGTTGTACTTGTTTTGAGGCATCAAAAACCACACCCATAGAAGACGGTGAACTTAAATGATAAATGTTGTGTATATTCTGATTGCTCCGCCAACCAGCGTTCTCCCATCACTCTCCCTCTCCTCAGACCTCCCTATTGTGTCCCTGAGACACAACTTATTGAAATTAGGCCACTTAATAACTCTACAGTAGCCTCTAAGAGCTCAAGTGAAAGGAAGAGTTGCGTATTTCTCACTTAAGTCGAAAGCTAGAAATGATTAAGATTAGTGAGGAGGGCATGTTGAAAGCCAAGACAGGCTGAAAGCTAGGCCTCTTGCACCAGTTACCCAAGAAAAAGTTCTTGAAGCGCAATTAAGTGCAACTCTAGTAAACACACAAATGATAAGAATGCAAAACAGTCTTATTGCTGATAATAGAGAATGTTTGACCAGCATAGACAGAAGATCAAAACTGACACAACATTCCCTTAAGCCAAAGCCTAATCCAGAGCAAGGCTCTAACTCTTCAATTCCACGAAGGCTAAGAGAGGTGAGACAGCTGCAGAAGGAGTCTGAAGGTAGCAGAGATTGGTTCCTGAGGTTTAAGGAAAGATGCCATCTTCATAACATAAAAGTGCGAGGGAAAGTAGCAAGTGCTGATGTAGAAGCTGCAGCAAGTTACGCAGAAGATCTAGCCAAGATCAGTGATGAAGGTGGCTACACTAAACAACAGGCTTTCAATGTAGATGGAACAACCATCTATCGGAAGAAGACGCCAGCTAGGACTTTCATAGCTAGAGAGAAGTCAATGTTTGCCTTCAAAGCTTCAAATCTTTTGTTAGGGGCTAATGAAGCTGGTGACTCTATTAGTTGAACTCGTTGAAGTCAATGCTCATTGACCATTCTGAAAATCTTAGGGCCCTTAAGAATTATGTTAACTCCACTCTGACTGTGCTCCAGAAATAGAACAAACCTGGATGGAAGTCAGCACATTTGTTTACAGCATGCTTCACTGAATATTTTAAGCCCACTATTGAGGCCTACTGCTCAGAAAAAAAGATTTCTTTCAAAATATTACTGCTCATTGACAATGTACCTGGTCACCCAAGAGCTCTGATGACCATGTACAGAGATTAAAGTTGTTTTCCTGCCTGCTAACACATCATCTTTTCTGCAGCTGCATGGATCAAAGAGTAATTTCAACTTTCAAATCTTGTTATTTAAGAAATACATTTCAGTCTCTACTAAAAAATACAAAAAATTAGCCAGACGTGGTGGCGGACACCTGTAGTCCCAGCTACTTGAGAGGCTGAGGCAGAAGAATGGCATGAACCTGGGAGGCAGAGCTTGTAGTGAGCAGAGATCACGCCACTGTACTCCAGCCTGGGTGACAGAGTGAGACTCCGTCTCAAAAAAAGAGAAAAAAAACAAAGACATACATTTCATAAGGCTATAGCTGCCATAGACAGTGATTCTTCTAATGGATGTGGACAAACTAAATTGAAAACCTTCTGGAAAGCCATCACCATTATAAATGCCATTAAGTACATTTGTGATTCATGGGAGGAGGTGAAAATATCAACATTAACAGGGATTTGGAAGAAGTGGATTCCAACCCTCATGGATGACCTTGAGGGGTTCAAGACGAGTGGAAGAAGTGACCTCAGATGTGGTGGAAACAGCAAGAGAACTAGAATTAGAAGTGGAGCCTGAAGATGTGACTTAATAGACTATAGTATACACATACTTTTATATCCACTGGGAAACCAAGAAATTTGTGTTACTTGCTTTGTGAAGACACTTGCTTTATTGTGTTGGTTTAGAACCAAGCCTGCATACCTCCAAGTATGCCTACAGCTCCCGCTCCCTGAGTGTGGGCTGGACTTAATGACCTGCTTCTGATGAGCAGAATAGGGCAAGAACGATGGAGTGTGGTCACTTCTGTGATTCAGTTACACAGGACCGTGGCTCTGTCTCGCTCCACTCTCTCTTGCTGGTGCTCCCTCCTGCGCCTCCCTTGCTCTCGAAATAAATGGGGGGAAAAAGCAGCTAATGAAAAGTGAAAATGGGCCAGGTGCAGTGGCTCACACCTACAATCCCAGCACGCTGGGAGGCCAAGGCGGGCGGATCAGTTGAGGTCAGGAGTTTCAGACCAGCTTGGCCGACATGGTGAAACTCCAACTCTACTAAAAATACAAAAATTGGCCCGGTGTGGTGGCAACCACCTGTAATTCCAGCAGCTCGAGAGGATGAGGCAGGAGAATTGCTTGAACCCGGGAGGCAGAGGCTGCAGTGAGCCAAGATCATGCCACTGTACTCCAGCCTGGGCAACAGAGCAAGACCCTGTCTCAGAAAATAAAATAAAATATTCATAGTCTTAATAATGGAAAATAAAAACATTTACTGAATGCCAAAAAATCTCCCTAAAAACCCCAATCAGTTGTGATCTACATAAAGAACAATTATGCTCTGCTTTCTAACCACAATTTTAAAGAACAAAAATATTCATCAAATGTGGGCCGGGTGCGGAGGCTCACGCCTGTAATCCCAACACTTTGGGAGGCCGTGGCAGGCAGATCATGAGGTCAGGAGTTCAAGACCAGCCTGGCCAATATGTTGAAACTCCGTCTCTGCTAAAAATACAAAAATTAGCTGGGCGTGGTGGAGGGCACCTGTAATCCTAGCTACTCAGGAGGCTAAGACAGAGAACTGCTTGAACCCGGGAGGCGGAGGTTGCAGTAAGCCAAGATCAGGCCACTGCACTCCAGCCTGAGCGACAGAGCAAGACTCCCTCTCGAGAGGAAAAACAAACAAACCGAAAATTCATCAAATGTAATAAATAAAACATATACTTTGGATTTTTCCATGTACTTAGCTTTTCTTAGAGCATCTTTTAGAATTATTGCTTCACAAAAAACACTTTGGGAAATGTTTTAATTTATTAACAAATACTGGAGGGCTAGGAAGAAGAGGTTAAAACTTTTTAAAATATACACAATGAATTACGGATACGTGAAAAAAATACAAAATTAGCCAGGCGTGGTGGCACACACCGTAATCCCAGCTACTCAGGAGGCTCAGGCAGGAGAATCGCTTGAACCCGGGAGGCAAAGTTTGCAGAGGGCCGACAAGATCCTGCCATTGCACTCCAGCCTGGGTGACAAGAGCAAGACTCCATCTCAAAAAAAAAGAAAAAGTATACATAGTAAGTTTGCACTTGGGCTACATGAAAATAATGTAAATGGCTCCTTCTCCCTGTGCATCCTTGATTCATAGGTTAAGATAACAGTAGCTGCTACATTAAGTCACGTCACTCAAAACAACTAAGCATTTTCTACATGAAGAAAGGCTGTTTTTCTAAAGGTGTTTAAACATGTTGAAGTTTTTTTAAAACTTGAGTTGTTCAATAAAAAGTACACTTCATAAATTCACATTTTAAAATAATTAGAACTACCTCATAGATGCACGGTACCTTCTAGGTTGCTAAAGACAGGCCCTGCTCAGCACAGAAGCACAAGCTCACACAGCTTCCTGGAAGGCAAACTTGAAGTACCAGAATCAAGTTCTTTCAAGTGCTAATGCTGGTGCTCCGTTCTAGTGAAAAGCCAATTTCCCTTATCATACAGTAACTGAGCACAAGTTCACCTACTGGTTTCAGCTGATTCATTGGGCAAACGCGACACGTCCGCATGTCAGAGAACTGCACGGTGATTTTGCCCTTCAGGGTGATGCGAGTCACGGTGCCTTCTCCAAACTCATCGTGCACAACTTGGCCACCCAGGCGCAGGCGACCATCGATGCCTCCAATCACGGCCAGGACCGCCATGAGGCCCCCCACTTCAGGGTTCTTGGAGTCGGGGAAGTAGTCCTCTAACTGGGCCTAGTGCAGACCAAACAGCGAGCTCGACCAGGGACACTCACGGAGCTGCCCAATCCCTACAGGTTTACCGTTCAACTAAATTAATTCTGAGACCACAAACCCACCCCTTCTGAAGGCCTTCCCGCAAAGCTGTGGGTGATGGAGCGGAGCTGGGAGTTGATGTACTTGCTGATGAACCCATTCCACTGAGTCAGGGAGTGCAGCGTGTGCAGCAGTGCCACCACCTCCTCCACCAGTGTGCTGCTGTGGGTGGCAGTCAGCGAGGCCTGAGGGCGCACCCTGCGCCGCCTCGGCGTGGACTCTGAGGAGGAAACAAGGGGAGAAGCTGCTGCACCGCTCTTCACCAGGGCACAGGGAAGGGAGACGGCCACCCACTTCTGAGTGACGGCACTACGCCGCTCTTCACCAGGGCACAGGGAAGGGAGACGGCCACCCACCTCTGAGTGACGGCACTACGCTGCTCTTCACCAGGGCACAGCGAAGGGAGTCAGCCACCCACCTCTGAGTGACGGCACTATGCCGTTCTTCATCAGGGCACAGGGAAGGGAGACGGCCACCCACCTCTGAGTGACGGCACTGTGCCGCTCTTCACCAGGGCACAGGGAAGGGAGACGGCCACCCACCTCTGAGTGACGGCACTATGCCGCTCTTCACCAGGGCACAGCGAAGGGAGTCAGCCACCCACCTCTGAGTGACGGCACTACGCCGTTCTTCATCAGGGCACAGGGAAGAGAAATGGCCACCCACCTCTCAGAGACGGCATGTCAGAGGAGCAGGTAGTGAGCAAGCTCCCCAAGAAGTCAAACAGCTTCTCCATGAGGCATTTCATGTCCCTCGCCCTTTCGGTCTTGTCCCATGACGGAAGGACTTCTTGCAACAAATGCACAGCTAAGATCTGATAAAAGAAAGTTTAAAACGACAAGCATTAAAAAAAAATCTGATTAGGAAACTACAGATTGTTATTTTCTCTTTTTCTTTTGTTTTTGAGACAGAGTCTCACGCTATCACCCGGGCTGGAGTGCAGTGGCATGGTCTCGGCTCACTACAACCTCCACCTCCCAGGTTCAAGCAATTCTCCTTGCTTCAGCTTCCTGAGTAGCTGGAATTACAGGCACCCACCACCAAACCCGGCTCATTTTTTTTGGATTTTTAGTAGAGACAGGATTTCACTGTGTTGGCCAGGCTGGTCTCAAACTCCTGACCTCATGATCTACCTGCCTCGGCCTCCCAAAGTGCTGGGATTACAGGCATGAGCCACTGCGCCCAGCCTCTCATTTTCTGTTCTCATAATGCAAGTAATCATGTGAAAATTTTGAGATTCATTACTTTACAGCCAAGTAATTACACTCAAGTTGATTAGTGATTAGGATTGTCAGGGATTTTAGAAAAAAGCAACACTACAGATGCATGTGTTTAATTAAAAAAGAATTATTTTTAGTTTAATTCTTAAGACAATTACACTACAGATTCTGTGAAGCAGATGAGTGAGTAGTTACAGGATTTACCACTTAAGAGAAAAGCAGGTAAACTAAAGGTTAGCAACTTACCAATTATCAAGGACCTCTGCCCCTTGCCTCCAGAAAATCTACCCTGTCACTTCTAGACCCTTTCTGCACTCGTTACTGAATAAAGGCCCCTGAATCTGAGGGCAGGGAACTTCAGTACATGGAGGCCTCTCTCAGGGAACTGGTTTTGCCTGGCAGCACATTACCTGTCTCTGCAGCGAGGCAGCAGTGAAGGGTGCGTGCCCTTCCATGACCTTCATGAGCAGCGTGTTCTGCTGCGGGGAGCTGAGGGCGCCGCACACCTGCGGCATGAGAGCGATGCTCCACACAAACCCCAGCGTGCACCAGCTCTGGTGTTGCTCCCTGTACACCAGCCTGTTTGGAGAAGCTGCAGGAGGGAAAATAGACATGCTTGGTAACAAGTCCCTAAAGACAAATCTCTAAAGATAAATCCTTATTTTTTATCAACTTATTTTATTTTCTACAATAAGCTCCTTTAACATACATTGCAGTTTGTAAATTAATTCAAACTAATTCAAAGTGAGAAGTGGAAGAAAGCTTTTAAGTTAGTTCAAGAAACATTTCCGAATTTTTCTTTTTTTTTTTTTTAGAGATGGGCTCTCACTATGTTGCCCAGGCTGTTCTAAAACTCCTGGGATCAAGTGTTTCTCCTGCCTTGCCCTGCCGAATAGCTGGGACTACAGGCATTTTTAAAACCTCCTAAGGATGTGTAGTAAAAGTAGTTAGGGAATTTTAGCTATGCATTGTTTCTAGGCAATAGGAAAATGATCTATAATTCAAATAGCAGTACTTTGCAACAATGCATCTATTATATTTTTAATTTCATGTTTTAAATATCTCCACAATCTTACTTATATTTAATCTGCATCACTTACTTTTTTTGTATTTTCAGTAGAGAGTTTCCAATCCAAGTTTAATACATCTGCATTAACAAAATGAGTTTTTCACTAGGTTTACACCATTGGATTCTGGCACCAGTGGGCCCACCTCTGCTCTGCCTGGCTCCAGGACTCCACTACTCCCTGAATGGAGGCTGAGGCTTGGAGGCTGGGCCCCCCGAGGGACCCCGCCCACAGCCCCACAGGACCTTCTCTCCCTCCCACCTCCCCCACCCTGCCCTCAGCTATCCAAGCTTATGAGGACACCTGCCTTCCTTCAGCACACTCACATGAGCTCACACACACACACTCTCACACCCTCATATGCATCCTCACACTCACACCCATACTAAGTTATTCAGACACACTCATGGGCACTCACACACCCATCCTCACACTCTCAGGTGCACTCACACCACTGTCGCAATCACTAACACACACACAATCCCAGTCACACGTATGCACACACAACCTACGATGCAAGCTGACACACACTCCTATGCACTCTCACATACACTTACCCCTCCCAATGCATACAAAAACTCACATATGTACTCACGCTCCTAAACACTAGTCACAACTGATTACTCACCTACTCACACCTTTACCCACACACTTTCTCACTTTACACTCACACCTATACTGTTATAACCTCCCACTCACTGACATGAGCAAAATGCTCACATTCACTCACACGCATTCACAATAACGTCACTCGTGCTCACACTGACACAAAGCACTCATACACATTTACACAAATGCTTGCACTCAATCGCACACTTACACACTTGTGCTGCCACCCACTCATACTTCCTCACACTCACCAAGCCTGACTCACACTTCATCTCATTCGCACACCCAGTAATTCCCTCACACTCATGCCCCCCTCGTGCTCACCCTCACACACACACACTGGCTCAATGCACTGATGCTTTCACTCCCACTTCACCTGAATGTAGTCACCTGCCCACTCACACGCTCTCATGGACATACACACCACTCACATAAATGCACGCATACACACACCCACACAACCACATGCTACAAACACACCGTCACACTTGCAACACAAACGCTCAGCCACTTGCCCATCGACCACTAACACACTCACTCTCATCAATATGTGCGGACTCTCCAGCACACCACTAATACACGCATGCTCTCACACACACTGGAGCACGCCCACATACCCACCCACACTCACATGTGCTCACTCTCAGTCACAGGCACACTCACCCCACTCCCTCAGCTCACATTTCTCATACTTACTCTCCACACACACAAACACTTTATGGATTAAACTGTGCCTGTCCCCCAACTTCACATACATTCGGAACCTCAGAATATGATCTTATTTAATGAGGTCTTTGTAGATGTCATTAAAGTAAGAATTTAGGTGACATCAAAAGAAACTCAATGAAAGAGTCCTTTCAGAGACAGAAAAGGACATGCAGAACACAGGGGCAGAGGCCATGTGAAGACGCAGGCAGAGACTGGCACAATGCGTCCCCACACCGAGGAAGCCTGGAGCTCCCAGAAGCTGGACGAAGTAAAGAAGGACCTTCCCCTAGAGCCTGTGGAGGGAGCATGGCCCTGCCCGCACCTGAATTTGGGACTTCTGGTCTCCAGAACTCTGAGAGAACAAATTTGTTGTTTGAAGCCAGTGTTAGGCGTTGAATTCAGAATTGCAAAATTCGTATGTTGAAGCCTTAACCCCTACCATACCTTGGCAGGTGACCTTGTTTGGAAATAAGGTCACTGCAGATGTAATCAGTTTGATGAGGCTGAATGACGTCCTTATGAAAAGGGGAGATTTGGAGGCGACTCACACACACGGAGAATGCCATGTGAAGATGACGGCAGAGATCGGGGTGTCACCTCTACAAGCCAAGGAACAGTAAAGAGACCAGCAAACACCAGAAGCTGGGGCAGAGCCCTGAAGCAGCTTCTCCCTCACAGCCCCAGAAGGAACCACCCTTGATCTCAGCCTTCCAGCCACCAGAACCATGAGAATTTCTACTGTGTAAGCCCCCAAGTTTGTAGTACTTTATAACAGCAGTGACAGGAAATGAATCCACACACATCCACACCCACCCACCCACACGCACACCCAGACACGACAAGCTTGCGGTCCCTAGCGCAGACTCCCTGGGCCCTCGATCTCTCATTCCATACATGTCTGTCGTTCCGCTTTCCACTAACATTTGCAGCAGTCCACATAAAGTCTTGGCAGCTTCGCTCTGCATGATCTCAGCATGAACTCCAGCAGACAGACAAAGAGACTGCAGTAAGTTAACAGTGCTGGTAAACATCATTGCAGTGGGGTGAATGTTCCTTTCAGTTTGTTCGGCTTCTAAAAAAAAAATCAAAATAACAAATGATATTGGGAGCCCCAGCCTCTTGGATGGTCTTACCAAGCCCAGCCATGTGAAGCTTCACATGTCTTTTAGGAACAGCTAAGAAATGTCACGAAACCTCCTCCCACAACCTGGATCTCCACAGATAGGATCTAACTTTCTTGGTGCACCCCTAAATTCTCACCTCTGCTTCCCTAGAAGTGATAAAGTGCTGACTAACTCCACATTACATGAAGAGTTCAGAGTCAGGGACCGCAGAGAAAAGGTAAAGGCAGGTAGAAGGTGGGGTGTGCTCCGGCGGGGGCTCTCACTGGAGGAGGAGGTGATGGACCGAGACTGCAGGGCAATTCCACCAGGCCTCGGCTCACTCGCTCAGATGCAGGCTCAGCACCAACCACATGAGACTCACTGGTGGTGCAGCTGCCCCCACCTGGCCACCACATTCTCAAAGAGGGGTGGGTGCACACATGAGAGGAAAATGCAGAAAGTCAGTTCTAGCCAGATTGTTGGATCCCACAGCCACTCCACACACCTGCATCGGAGGTGCTTGGGAGCTTACTTAAATTGCAGGCTCCGAGGACAGAACGCCAGCTGCAGGTGCGTCCTGACATCCCATTCTAAGGCCCAGATGGCAGTGGTGGCAGCCAGCACCTGCACAGTTTGTGGGCTGCCTTGGACTAAATGCCTTCCTGAGTCACCCACCAGAGTCGTCCTCTGTGTCCGAGTCCTCTGCTGAGGGCTGTGCAGCGACTGGCAGCTCTGCCACCTTGAGGTCATATTTTCCTTCTTTCCCCATCCTGTAGGAGTTGGTGCTGTCCGTGTCCCACTGGATTCTTATCCACCCATCCTCTCCCAGCTCACCAATCACTCGGCCTAGGCCTGGAGGAGGCCCATCCTGAGAAAGCCAAAGGAGAGATCAGTTAGGAGGGTGCGTGCCCCGCCCTGGTCCTTCCATGGCTCCCAGCAGACCTGCCACACAGATTTCGCCATATGCCACCCTGTCTGTCAGGGGCTGTCCCCAGAAACAGATTTCACCTCTCCTACAAAATGTGTGCTTGCATCATTTTAAATTAAATGGCATAAAATAACGTGATCATGCTGCTTTACCAAGGAAGTCAGGGAAATCTCATCTCAATGAGGATCCTCTAAGTCAATGCAGAGACAGGGCTTTGCAGCAAGTCCTGACCCCTCAGTCCCTCACAGGCCTTGCAAGAGCACAAACCTGAAACAAGCACCAGCACCTCCACATTCTCTTTGCTTCAGTTTCCCCCGGGCTCCAGGGGGAAGCTCTGCCTCTCACTTCTGCAGGAGAAAGCTGTTTCTAGAATGGATGCTGCTGTCTCCAGACACTGCTATTTCTAAGATGACTGTGACAAAGCCGGGGCTTACCAGCATGGCTGAGAAAAGCTAGACAGACCACGGGAAGGTGAACACTGCCCTAACTTAGCTAGGGCTGTGGTAAGTGACTTCCACCTGGGGGCACCTGGCAGAGATTTAGAAGAGGCCTGCGATGAGGGAAAATGGAGACAAGGCCACAGGCCCATGAAGTATATCCCTAACTACTGGGTTCAGGGCACTTCGCAGCACATGGCCATCAGCTCACAGGGGCAGCACCTGGGCTTCCTGCCGCAGAGCCTTCACTACACCAACTTTCAGGATGAGATTTACTCTCTTGCTCACTCTCACTCTTGTTCCAGTGACCCATCAAACTGAGCCTCATGCCAGTGAGTTTCCTGAAAAGAGCTGCCTCTCTTTCCAGACTTGATTCTGCTCAGATGCCCTACTTATGATTCCCTACTTGTGTTCACTCCCTTCAGCTGCTTGGGAACCAACACCTGTGTCGATCAACCGACACATCCTGGATTATTCCAATTTCCACCCACCAATATCATACACACCTGTGCAGAAGATAACTAATGTGTGGCTAATGTGTTCCCATCAAATCTCTGAGTACCTGATCACCCCATTTCCAGTCCACATCTCTCATGACCCTCGTTCCAATCTTCATCATGGCAGCCAGTTCTGGCCCTGAAACAGGGAGCTGCACAGGAGCCGTTTCCTTCCTTGTTTCTTCCAAAACTGTGGCAGAAGCACCTTGAGCAGAAGCATTCATATCTTCCTCAACATTGTCACAACTGGGGCCTGACAGAGCGTCAAAAACAATAGCTGAGCCAACAAGTAGCTGCAATGTCCCCTGAATACACACAAAACATTTAAAAAGTACTAATGAAGATCATAATTTTGAAGAATCCATACTATATGCTTTATCAATTAATATAATACTATCAATATTTTACTGATGTAGGATAAAAAGAAGACAAACTGAAGAACGAAATACATAAATAGGCTAAGAAAATATAAAAGATATTAAAATGCTCAGTAAAGCTACTTTCTCTACTTCTAGGAGTTACTCCCCTGAAAAAGCAAAATAACTGAGTTAGAAAGATACTCATCACATTTTTTACTAATAGAAAAACAAAGATAACTACCTAAATATCTAACAGTGGGAAACTAACAAACTTTAATCATGGTTCTGTGCAGAAGACAGCTAACAGCTGGCCCGAGATACAACCTCAGACAGGATTGCTGCAGGCTAGCCCTCGGCTGGAGTCTGGATCTCAGGAGGACTCCCCAACTCCCTAGGTGGGAGGTGTGGTTTGCTGTGCCTGAACTGTCTGTACAAACAATGTGTTCTGTGCTGAAACCTGTTTTCCTTGTACTGGAACTTGGTACGTGCCAGGCAGGGGGTACCTGTGTGATCAGCCCCGATGGAAACCCTGGGCC
Source organism: Pongo abelii (assembly GCF_028885655.2). Taxonomy (NCBI): domain Eukaryota; kingdom Metazoa; phylum Chordata; class Mammalia; order Primates; family Hominidae; genus Pongo; species Pongo abelii. The sequence goes on along the minus strand of NC_072001.2, from coordinate 21,377,372 downwards.
TGGAGTCTCTACCCAGCTTCCCGGCAGACAGCACTTGACACGGCTCAGTGCCAGGGCAGTTAAGCTCGTCCTGTGTGGATCCTGTGGAAGCTTGTACCTGCTTTCCTCTGGACTTTACCCATGTCCTTTTTCATGATTTTGCTCTGTGTCCCTTCACTGTAATAAACTATAGCCCTGGGTACAACTACATGCTGAGTCTTGTGAGTCCTCCTGGCCAACCATCAAACCTGGAGACCCCTGACAGTTGGTGCCCTGGGTGGCTACAGAGTCATCCATAGCATGAAACAGAAGCTGAGCTGCTGTCACTTGAGAGAAGTAAAACTTACCAATGGATTTGAAAATAGGAGGCTAACCCTAGGAGAGTAGGCTAGATTTTTAACCCCCCTTTTCCCACTTGCTAAACTGAGAGGGGGTGGGAGTGCGGTTCTGCTAACTCCCTTGATTTTAGTTTCTCCTCCAGGTGGGAGGGGAGAAGATCCAAACAGTCCCAAAGGTGGGCTTGGGTGGACCAAAAAATGTAAAAAGTTTGTGTTTCTCTCTCTTCCAAGAGAGCAAAAAAAGGATATTCAGTTCCCAGGGCTGGAGCAAAACTTTAGATAAACTAGTGGAGGAAATAGCCTTTCCTTTAGCCTAGCCGCTACTTTAGGGCCCCCAGGAAGGGGCCCCAAGGAAGGGACAGGAGTTGCATTCCAGGTGGATCTCCCAGTATCCCCTGGGCAGCTATACTGTTAACTCTGTAAAGACTGAATTTATTGCTAAGGGCTTGAATACATTTGCAGCCAAAACTGGGGGGAATTTTTTATTTTACATAGCTTTATGTTTTGTGGCTGTTACATGTGGATGTATACATTACGCTGGTATAAAATATTATATGCTTATAATTTCTTAAATGATAAGAAGGATACCCTGATCAGGGCAAGCTGCAAATATAGACAGATATTCATGAGACACAACCTCCTTGCTTTTTGCAGCTAGTGGGCCAGATGAAATTTAAACACATGAATACTATCAACAGAACAAGTCCCCATACTTAATGATTTGTGCTGTGATTTTCATTATTGGAACCTCTGGGGAAAAAGAAGACAACATAAAAAGGCCATTTCTCGATGGAGATATGCTTTTGTAATTTTTAAATGCAACTTTTCGTTGTTAATGAGGCCTCAAGAAATGAGATGTAACTCTTACTAGATGATTCTTTTCAGCTGTAATACACATATTAAAATATATATTTAACACAACATATAAATATATAAATTAAAAAATAATTATATATATATATACACACACACAGAGAGAGAGAGAGACAGACAGACTGACAGACAGACAGATAGAAAGATTCCCCCTGCCCCCAAGACAGGATTTCACTCCGTCGCCCAGGCTAGAGCCCAGGCTGGAGTGCAGTGGCTTGATCTCCGCTCACTGCAACCTCTGCCTCCCTGGCTCAAGCAATCCTCCCACCTCAGCCTCCCAGGTAGCTGGGACCATAGGCACACACCACTATGCCCAGCTAATTTTCATATTTTTTGTAGAGACAGGGTTTCGCTATGTTGCCCAAGTTGGTCTCAAACTCCTGAGCTCAAGCAATCCACCCACCTCAGCCTCCCAAAGTGCTAGGATTACAGCCTGGCCTGATACATATTTTTGAATGGATTAATGTGAACTCTAAGACTGATGTGATTAAAAGAGCTTGGGAAAACCTTGCTTTTTCACTGTGACTTTGACAACTGGCCCTGCAGCATCTCAGTTTTAGCCAAAGAACACCACCATAAACCAATCAGATCTAACAGACATATACAGAACATCTCACCAAAAAGAGCAGAATACACAGTCTTCTCAAATATACCACAGAACACTCTCTTAGACTGAACAGACCATATGTTAGGCCACAAAGTCTCAAATTTAAACAGACTAAAATCATACAAATTACCTCTCCAACCAAAAGGAAATGATGAGAAATTAATAACAAAAGGAAAAGTGGAAAATTCACAAGTATATGAAAATTAAACAACACACGGTAAACAATCAGTGGGTCAAAGAAGAAATCACAAGGGAAATTAGAAAATACTATGAGATGAATGAAAACACAACATACCAAAACTTCTGTGCTGCGCCAAAAGCAGGGCTAAAAGGGGCAATTATACTATAAAAGTCTGAATTTACAAAAGATGATCTCAAATCAATAATTCTACATCTGGAAGAACAATAAGAACACAATAAAAACCAAAGTTAGGCCAGGTGTGGTGCCTCACACCTATAATCCCAGCATTTTTGGGAGGCTGAGGCAGGTGGATAACTTGAGCCCAGGAGGTTGAGGCTGCAGTGAGCCATGACTGCGCCACTGTACTTCAGCCTCAGGGACAAAGTAAGACCCTGTCTCAAAACAAAGACAAAAACAAAAACAAAAAAATACAAAGCAGAAAGAAGGAAATGATAGAGATTAGAACAGCCAAAAATTAAATAGAGAATAGAAAAATAATCTACAAAACCAAAAGTTTGGTTTCTGGCAAGAACAAAAAATCTGACAAACTTTTGGTAAATTAAGAAAAAAAGAGGCCAGGCAAGGTGGCTCACACCTGTAATCCCAGAACTTTAGGAAGCTGAGGTGGGCGGATAACGAGGTCAAGAGATCGAGACCATCCTGGTCAACATGGTGAAACCCCGTCTCCACTAAAAATACAAAAAAATTAGCCGGGCATGGTGGCAGGCACCTGTAATCCCAGCTACTTGGGAGGCTGAGGCAGGAGAATCACTTGAACCCGGGAGGCGGAGGTTGCAGTGAGCTGAGACTGTGCCACTGCACTCCAGCCTGGCAACAGAGCGAGACTCCGTCTCAAAAAAAAAAAAGAAAAAAAGAGAAAAGATGCAAATAACATCAGAAATGTAAGTGGAGACACTACTACCAACATAAAAATAAAAAAGAGTATAAAAGAACACTGTGAACAACTGTACGCCAACAAATAAAATAGCCTAGATAAAATGGTCACATTCCTAGAAACATACATTACCCAAACTGACTCAAGAAGAAATAGAAAATCTGAATAGACCTGTAACAAGTAAAGAGACTCAATCGGTAATTAAAAATCTTTCAGGCCAGGCACGGTGGCTCAAGCCTGTAATCCCAGCACTTTGGGAGGCCGAGGCAGGTGGATCACGAGGTCAGGAGATCAAGACCATCCTGGCTAACACGGTGAAACCCCATCTCTACTAAAAATACAAAAAATTAGCTGGGCGTTGTGGCGGGCGCCTGTAGTCCCAGCTACTCGGGAGGCTGAGGCAGGAGAATGGCGTGAACCTGGGAGGCGGAGCTTGCAGTGAGCTGAGATCGCACCACTGCAGTCCAGCCTGAGCAACAGTGTGAGACTCTGTCTCAAAAAAAAAAAAAAACAACAACAAACCTTTCAACAAAGAAAAGCTTAGCTGGTCAACTCTACCAAACATTTAAAGCAGAATTGACACCAATCCTCAAACTCTTCTAAAAATAGAATATATGGGAACACTACCTAGTTCATTCCATGAGGCCATTATTACCCTAACTGTAAAACAATAAAATATTGCTGAAAGAAATTAAAGAGGACAGAAATAAATGGAAAGACATTCCACATTCAGAGAATGGATGTTAACATTGTTAAGATGGCACTATTCTCCAAAACAATCTACAGATTCAATCCCTAGCAAAAATCCCAATGGTCTTTTTTGCAGATATGGAAAAGCCAGCCTTGAAGTCCATATGAAAATGCAAGGGACCCAAAGTAGCCAAAATAATCTTGAGAAAGAAAACACACTTCTCAATTTTAAAACAGTACAAAACTACAATGTTTAAAACAGTCTGGTACCTGCATAATTATCAACATATAGAATTTGATAATGTAATTGAGAGTCCAGAAATAAACCTAAATATCTACAGCCAACTGATTTTTGCCAAGGGTACCGAGAACTTCAGGGAAAGAACAGTCCTCAACAAGTGGTATTGAAACAATCAGATCATCCAAAGAAAAAGGCTGGACTCTTATCTTACACTGTGTAAAAGAAATTACCTAAAAATGGACCAAAGATCTAAATATAAGAGCTAAAACTATAAAACTTACAGAAAAAAACATGAGATGAGGATAATCTTCATCAACCTTGTATTTGGAAATGGCTTTTTCCATCTATCAAAAGCATAGACGACAAAAGAGAAACAGATAAATTGAACTTCATCAAAATAAAAAACTTCTCTATCAAAGGAAATACAATCCAGAGAACAGGAGAAAATACCCTCAAATTATATATCTGATAAAGGTCTACAGATCTGTGAAGGTCTAGTATACACGAAATTTTTAAAGAGTCTGAGGACTGGTGTTAATTCTTCTTTAAATATTTGGCACACTTATATAGTGCATTTATTGGTACAACAAGAAGATGACGACAAATAACCCTATTTAAAAAGGAGAAAGGGGCTGGGTGCAGTGGCTCACACCTGTTATCCCAGCACTTTGGGAGGCCAAGGCAGGCAGATCACCTGAGGTCAGGAGTTCCAGACCAGCCCGGCCAACATGGCGAAACCCCATCTCTACCAAAAATACAAAAATTAGCCCGGTGTGGTGGTGTGTGACTGTAATCCCAGCTACTTGGGAGGCTGAGGCAGGAGAAGCGCTTGAACCCAGGAGGCAGAGGTTGCAGTGAGCCGAAACCCCATCTCTACCAAAAATACGAAAATTAGCCCGGTGTGGCGGTGTGTGACTGTAATCCCAGCTACTTGGGAGGCTGAGGCACGAGAAGCGCTTGAACCCAGGAGGCAGAGGTTGCAGTGAGCCGAGATCGTGCCACTGCCCTTCAGCCTGGGCGACAGAGTGAGACTCCGTCTCAAAAAAATAAAATAAAAAATAGAGAAAGGGACTTGAATAGACATTTCTCCAAAGAAGATATACAAATGGCCAACAAGCACAAACATGTAAAGAAGCTCAATGTCATTCGTCATTAGTGAAATGCAAATCAAAATCACAATGAGATACCACTTCACACCCACTAGGATGGCCTTAATCCAAAAAAAAAAAAAAAGAAAACCACAAAAAATAGTGTTGGCAGTGAAGTAGAGAAACTGGAATCCTGCAATCCTGCCCACTGGTGGTGGGAATGTAAAAATGATACGGCACTGTGGAAAAGTTTGGTAGTTTCTTAGTAAGTTACACACAGTTGTACCATATGACCCTGTAATTCCAGTCCTAGGTGTATAATCAAAAGAACTAGAAACAAGTGTTCAAACAAGTATTTGTATATAAATGTTCCTAGCAGCACTATTCACAAAAGTCAAAAGGCAAAACCAACCCAAATGTCCATCAACAGATAAATGAATAAACAAAATGTTATTACATATTCATACAATGAAATCTTTTTCAGCCATAAAAATAAAGTACTGATATATACCAAATGAAATAACCCAGACACAAAGGCCACAAACTGTATGATTCCATTTATATGAAATATCCAGGATATGCAAATCTATAGACAGAGAAAGCAGATTTGTGACTATCAGGGGCTGGAGAGCAGGGTGAGTCAGGACTGATGGCTAAATGGGGTGCATTTATAGTGATGAAAAAGTTCTACAACTAGACAGTGGTGATGACTCTAGAAAATTGTGAATATATTTAATACCGCTGAATTGCGATGTTAAAATGCTACACATTCTGCTATTTGTGTCTTACCATAATTTACAAAAAGCTTAAAAAAAAAAAAAAAAGAAATCAAAGCAAAATCTTGACGTTTTCCCAAAGGCTCTCAAGCCGGTGCAGACCTACCAATCAGGCGCAGTGCCGTCTGAGCGAGGGCCAGCGTGCTGGAATTGAGCAGGAGGTCGACATTGTTTGTGCCGTGCTGCAGGGTGAGCATGCTGAGCATCACCAGGAGGAAGCGGGCTTGCGGGATGGTCCCCAGGCTCGGTCCTGACACGTTCTCATTGGTGATGGTTTGCAGGGGAACCGGCTGGATACCTAATAAGCATTGACACCCACTGACATTTCTTGTGATGGATACAAGAATAAACGTAACGCAGAAAGCACGGGCTATTACTTTAAACATCTGACTAATAAGCATTGACACCCACTGACATTTCTTGTGCGTGGATACAAGAATAAACATAATGCAGAAAGCACGGGTGATTACTCTAAACTTCTGACTATTTTTCAGTGGTTTCCACAGAGTGGGCAGCTCTGTCATGCTGCACGATGGGTCTACCCCCTGTATTCTGTGCACAGGTCGTTCCATCTGTCTATAGGACTTAGCATGGTGCTCTCTGAATACCCTGGTGCCCTATTCCATTCCTTCCATTTCAAATATAAAAGTTATGCCTCACTTTTCCTCCACAAAACCAATCCAATCAACTCTCTGTAGATGCTCAAACTATACAGGAAATAAATATTAATATAGGACACAGACACTTTAGGATATGTGGTGATACACATAAAAATGTAAAAATGTAAAAATGTTATACTAGAGTACTTCAACATTGTGTCTCCTGCTAAATTTTAAAGTTTTGTTTAAAATCTGAGAAAGCTGACAGCAGCATAGATTATACAAGTACAAAGTACAAACACAGTCTTCTCAAAAGCAAAAATTGGCATTTGCAAGTTTCCACAACATATAATTAAAGGCAAACTATAAAATAACATTGATGCAACTGCTGACTCACCAAACTCTTTAAATTTGGCACTGGCATCCATCAAAACATTTCGAATGTTCTGAACAGCCCAAGCATACAGCTTGCCAAAGGTGACTTCCAGCAGCATCCGATTAAAAGGTGGGATCAAATCAACATCCTTTAAACAATCAGTAAGAGGTTCCCTTTCAAATAAAGATAAAGAATTTGACTCGGGACACTGCCAGACTTCTAACTGTTACAGAACAACATTTTGTTGCCGCAGCTTCCTTAATTAAGAAAAATATGCTAACGTTTTACCCTATATCGATCCCCTCAGGAATAAGTCTTTGCCATCCACAAAACATCGCATACTGCACAGATGGAAGTAAGAAATTCTTGCTCACCAGTTTTAAAATTGTATCTATCCCTTCCAGGCGAATCTCTGCTCTCTCCAACTGCAAAATATCAATGCATACAGTTAAGTGTTATGTATATTACCCAATGCAGAGATGCATTTCTCATCAAATGTTACCTGTTTTAGTAGACACTTTCTCATTTTTTCCACATCCACCGGTTCCGCCTTAAGGGCAAATTCAGCAATTGTACTGAGGAGTGGAGACTGCGGATAAAGACCCTGCACATTCTGCTTCAACCACTTGTATTTGTGAACACCTGTAACAGTACTCAACAGCAGCTGCCATTTGTCCTAACAAAGGAAAACCATTTTCATCATTTGTCTACCCTATTTAATATTAAACTGTGCTCTAAAAGTTATTCAAGTAAAATATAAATAATGCTCATAGGTTTAAATTGGTTAAAATGTTAAATTTAGTCATTAATACATGGTTTTAAAACTATGCTATAAATATAAGTGAATTTATAATCTCTATACTAATATATGTTGGAACAGGCTAGCTTGGCATACAAAGTTAAGTTATGGTTCATTTTAATGGCCACAGGGCCCAGCACTGTTTCTGGAACAAAGAATATATTTAAGGAACGAATGGTGAATAATTAATGATACAATCTAGTACCAAAAATAAAAGGAAACCCTTCTCCAGCTACAGCTCTGACCAAGACATCATAAGTCAAGTTCATGAAGCATCACTGGGGCCATATTTCTAACAATCGCCCATCCCTCCCTCTGGATGCTCAGGTACAGAGGTACGAGACTGTGGATTCCTTTGCTATGTGCTATGATTCTATTCAGCCAACCTCAGAATCACAGAAAATACTGCACCTTGGGTGATTTAATTGCAATGGGTCTCTTGTCCACATTTATTGGACTGTGAGGCAAAATGCAAGCTTCTTCTAAATCACTCCATTTCCAATTTTTTCTTCATCATCTATAGATTCTGGCTTCTTAGGAACTGTGTTTTAAAACATCATTCACTATAAAAATCATATACTTAAATATTAATTTTAAATTAAGAAATACTTAGATGTACATGAAGGACAAATATTTCATTCAAATAAACATCTGAACAACATTATAAATTGCAATGCTCAACAACAAGAGTGAAATGATCACCCTGGCAGAACAAAAAGACAAAGTGAGAGTGCAACAAGGGGAGAAGCCCCGAAGCAGGGGAAGCCCGGCAGCCAGCAAGCTCTTCCTCAAGTGCCAGAGAGTGAACATTTGAGTCTTTCAGGCCATGCAGTCTGTTGCAAATACTCAACTCTGCTGCTGCAGCACAAAAAGTAACCACAGATAAAGCAATAGGTGTGGCCGTGCTCCCGTAAAACTCTATTTATGGTGCTACAATTTTAGCTTCATGTAGTTTTCATGTGTCAAAAATAATATACTTCTTTTAATTGTTAAAAAACAATTTCAAACTGGAAAAAAAAAAAAAGGTCTTAGTCCATGGGCAACACAAAGCAAGCAAGAGGTGGAATTTGGCCCACAGTTCCTGGCTTGTCCACCCTGGTCCAGTTCAGTGGTTCTGTTAGTGTGTAACTGAATCAATTGAATTCACTGTGATATGTGGAATTTCCTCCCTATATTTTATCTTTTAAAATTTTTGGTCTAAATCTCCTCAGCATATAATATAAAAAATAAGCAACATGATAATACACCTGGGCAGTAAAGAGCTAACATAGCAGGCCGGGGTTGCTCAGACCCTGCAAATTCCCAAGGAAGGTCTGTCCCTTCAGGATTGGTCCTTCTTCTAGGAGCTGAGCTCTGAGCCCTTGGAACACCCTGCCTGATAAGTTTTTTGGTATACCTGACACCCAGGACCTTGTGGCAGTGGTCTGGCCAGGTAGTTTATGCTAATGACGTGACTTGCGAGGGACCACTTGTTTTTGCACCGGGGCACTGGAGTCTGAGTAATTGAGGTCAGTCACATGGGCACTGCCTGCATATGTGACTGGCCCCCAACAAAAACTCTAGACTCGAGGCTCAGGTGCGCTGGCCCGGTTAACATTTCTTCACACATGATGTGACACACTTGCTGGGAGAGCTAAGCACATCCACGTGACGCCACTGGGGAGAGACACCAAAGCTTGGGCCTAGTTTCCTCTGGACTTCCCTCCATTCACCCTTCCCTTTGCTAATTTTAATCTGTACCATTCTTGCGGTAAAAAAAAAAACAAAACACAGCTGTGAGTTTAACAGCTCTTCTGGGTCCTTTTAGTGAATCATCAAGCCTGAGAGAAGGCTCGGGGATCCCTGACACAGCAACAGGAATATTAATCACTTAATCTTTTCAAGTTACTTAATTTCCAAAAAAAAGAAAACCAGCTTGAAACAGCACACAATAAATCTATAAACCCACAAGAAACTCTAAGAGTGACAGTGTGGGCTCAGCACCCACGGATATGAGATGGCAAATGGTGGAGTCTCTCTCCCTCATGCTGAGACAGCCTGTCTCCTGGGCCCGGGCTGAGTTCCTGCGTGCCTGGGTTAAAGGAATCACAGAAGTGTGACTGCTGTGACTTCCTGATCCAGAGCACCCCTCGGATTCAGACAGGCTGTTATGGTGTAGGGTTTGTTCAGGAACAATCAAATTAGGATGGCTTCTAAAACACTTTAGTCTTTCATAAGCTTATTGTTCAAAACACCCATCAGAAACTCAGTAATTAATACTGTTCAATAAGCAGGTTTGTGAGTAAATCAGTATAAGTCTTAAGAATATGATCAGAGGCCAGGCGCGGTGGCTCACGCCTGTAATCCCAGCACTTTGGGAGGCCAAGGCAGGCAGATCACGAGGTCAGGAGATCAAGACCATCTTGGCCAACATGGTGAAACCCCGTCTCTACTAAAATACAAAAATTAGCCAGGCATGGTGGCACGTGCCTGTAATCCCAGCTACTTGGAAGGCTGAGGCAGGGGAATCGTTTGAACCCGTGAGGCAGAGGTTGCAGTGAGCTGAGATCGCTCCACTGCACTTCAGCCTGGCGATAGAGCAAGACTCCGTCTCAAAGAAAAAAAAAAAGGATATAATCAGAAATTTCTGTAGTTTATTTATAATCACAAGTGACTAAATTCTAAGCATTTTTATTCAAATTTGGATTTAATGCAAAAAGATTTTTCTGTACCCTTACACAGCTACTTCCAGGAAAATGTCAGTAACTCTTTTAGCTTCCCTTTATAATTCTCCATGTATCAGAATACTCAATATTTCCAAACAAAAAACATTTCTTTAGAAGAATGGCAATAAGTTTAAATGTTCCCATTATATCTCATTACCAGGATAACTAATAAAATAAAAACACTTCCTTGTTCCCATCAATTTAGTAAAGATTACTTACATTTTCAACATCAATTTACTAGTAATCAAATCATACCACACTCAATTCCTAAACTGCCTCTTGGAAAAATAAGCGAGATTTCTGTATTTAATCATAACTATACATAAAAATGATGGCAGCAGGTAGAAATGTCACATGGAATTAACAGTAGAGAAACTTCACTCTGAAATCACAGGTCCAGCGCAGCAGGGTGAAGCACATGCTTTAATAGTATCTTCTGTCCTTTTACATTCTTACCTCTCTTTTTCCTTCATTCTCGAATTATCTTCTGAGCTATCCTCCTCCAACGGGGCAAAGAACTTAACGATTTAAACTTAGACATTATAGAGAGGTCATTACAAACACCAGGTCTCAGTTCATTAAAGGGGAATCTCAAACGTTCCATGACAGGAGCACAGACCTCCTTGTAAGAACGGCCCTGTTCTTGATGAGTCTGCAAAGTTAACCAGGAAAAGACAACTTTAACAACAAATATTTCAGTAACTGTCTGCAAAGCACAGAATAAAAAGAATTAAAATCTATCACCTTAATGAGCGAACATTTTGCTTGGCAGACAACTCTACAAACATCCACCACTGACTTAGGCAACGTTCTGTGCTTTACTTGCTCAATACCAAGTGCACCTGCATGAACTAAAGATAATGCCACATGACCTGCAAAAAGACATTTAAAAGAAGGGCAGGGAAGGAATGAATATGTACTGCAGGTTAGTCGAGGGATCTGCAGTGTAGCTAAAGTACACAGATATTGAGCTCCTTACCTAAATCTTCATGTTTCGAGAGGCAACATAACAGCAAGCGACCGACCTCTTCCACGGGATGCTCGGGGGGAAACATGATCAGTGTGGTCAAATGGCACTGCCTACAGTACCTTTCTATTTGACACAAAAAGTCCTGCAACAGAAACAGCTGGAGGTAACTTCAGGGCCACCCAGTGAGTCTTCACAAATTTTAAACATGCCAAAGCTTCTGGTGCACTTGCAATCAGTAATGCTTCTGAAGCCTCGCTAGCATGTTAACACAATCAGGTTCTCACCTCAAAACCCTCCAAATAATACATGAAACAAAGTCTGTGCTATGTTAACCAAAGAGCACATAAGTATTCCCATGTCAAAGTCCCCAGATAAACAAAAGCACTGAGGTGGCAGTGGGGGCAGGCCTAGCTCACCTTCACGTTGTGATCCTGAATGTTATTGTCTGCAATGGCTGGCAGAAATGCCTGCGAATGGTCCCCCAGGGCCCGTCTGTGGGAGCAGGGTCGAGATTTGCTGGCAGGTGTGCCCACTGGGAGCTGCAGTGGTCCTCATCTTTCTCCTCGTTGTAGCTGTAGTGGATCTGGCTGGTCTGCAGGCCTCCAGAGAAGATGGATGACTGAAGCCATTCTAGAAAATGCACATGCAAACATGAAACAGAAACTCAAGTGCACAACTCAAAATAAATGCTAAAAAAAAAAAAAAAAGATGCTCAACTAAACACTCAATTTAGAAGGTGAAATTCAGCATCATTCATATGAAAGAGCTCCACCTAACATGTTTACACAGCTTGACTTATAATTCCTCTATCTACGTGAACACACTTTCTGGTGATTCCACACACCTCAGGCATGGCATCAGAACTCAGGATCATAGTTCCAGTCCAACATTCTCTGGATACCTGTGCTCTGCCTGCAACTGCCTGGTTCCACATATACCGCGTGAAGACTGAGTTGCACATTCTAACAGGGAGGGCAGCAAAGGGCACTGCTGACACAATTAATCACAGGATTTCGAGTCTGAAACTATGTGCAACGGATGACTATGGGGGTACCAGGGAGACTGGAAGACAGACCACCGCTATTCTGAGGGTCAGTAAGGGACTTGTGGAAGCAACAACTGAGCTAAGATGAGGAATAAGACCTAGACGCTGAGTATCCAGGCAGGGAACAGCACCTCTGAAGGGTCTCTACAAAGAATTACATCCTCAGGGTAAGCTACGTATTCCTAGAGCCCTTATAAAGGAACAAAAAGGAGAAAATATTTAACAAACACACAATCTTTAATGAAGGATAGATCCTTGGAGATGGGAGGGCCGATGAACTGGAAAGGAGACCTGTGCGTGGTGCAAGGCACGGGATCGGCCAGTGAGAATGTTAATTACAACTGCTTATGGCAACTTCAGGGAGTGCACCACTATAGATCTCTAGTAACGATCTGTGTTATCAAATACTGCTCCAAATCCAAGCAATCAAAGCGGGCATGCACTTAGTGTTCTTTTACTGGACATTTAGATTTTAGAGCACTCAGGAGCATTCCCCAACCCACCACATTCGTTCTTCTGAAACACTAATCCAATGCCGACTCTCTCTGGCCCTCTCTCTTTAAGCACAGGACAGCCCCTCCTTACTGTTGCAAGATAAGCCTCTGAGCCTCCTGTGGATCGGACCCACCTGCCAGGGCCCATGGCACCCTCTGCCCTGGAGCTCGCCAGCCCTGCCCTCCTTGCCAATTTAAACAAAGCCCATCTTCTGGCAAGCAATGAGCCTTGAGGAGGAGGGAGGGAAGCAGACACCTCACAGGACACCACAGGCAGCCCAGCACCCAGCACTGCACAAAGGTCCACCCAACAGGGGGGCTGTGTGGACACCAAGATCCTCCTTCCCCGAAAGCCTCTGCCACACCCACTCTCGCAAGCAGCAGGAAAGCCCTGCTCCTCTCAGCAGTGCCCTTGACACTCCTGTGTTTTCTGCCCAGAATGCTCCCTCACACAATTTCAGGACTGCTGCCAATGCGAAGCCTTTCTTCTCCCAGAATCATGTATGAACGTCTCCATTTCACCATTCACCACCTTGTAACGTGACCTGCTTAGAATGCTGGCTCATCAACAAGCAGCAGCTGAAGGCAGAGGCATGTCCTATCCATCACTGCATCCTGAACACCTCGCATGGTAACGGCACCAGAAAGCAGAGGCGTGTCCTATCCATCATTGCATCCTGAACACCTCGCATGGTAACGGCACCAGAAAGCAGAGGCATGTCCTATCCATCACTGCATCCTGTACACTTCGCATGGCAACGGCACCAGGCAACTGCTCAACAGAAGCTGCTCACACGGACGGACAGACAGACAGACGGGAAATGCACAACTACATGAAGGAAAATGTAAACCCATCTTAGGAGACAGGAAGAAGCTTATTATTTTAGGTGGTTACAAAGGCTGCCATCCTGAACTATAACTGACTTGAGCCTGGTCTGGTAAAAACGCAGTCCTCAAGTAGAATGCTGTTCCCTGAGAGGACAGCTGATCCACATTCTGTGCAATTTCTGGGCATGCAGGCAGAAAAAAGCCATGCTGAGCCCATCAGGCAGAGGCTGCAATACATGAGAACACCACAGGGTAGACGGGTAGACATTCCTGCACACTTTTTAGCTTCCTCTGCAGCAACAGACCATGAGGGCAAATGACAGCCACTCACAGCTGTTTCTACCTGATTCAGTCTCACTATCCTTATTATTATTATTTTTATCATCATCAACCGTGTTGAATCCTCCTCTCTTTTTTTTTTATTGAGATGGAGTCTCGCTCTTGTCACCCAGGCTGGAGTGCAATGGCGCGATCTCGGCTCACTGCAACCTCCGTCTCCTGGGTTCAAGCAATTCTCCTACCTCAGCCTCCCGAGTAACTGGGATTACAGGCACCTGTCACCACGCCCAGCTAATTTTTGCATTTTTAGTAGACATGGGGTTTCACCACATTGGCCAGGCTGGTCGCAAACTCTTGACCTCAAGCAATCCACATGCCTCAGCCTCCCAAAGTGCTGGGATTACAGGCATGAACCACTGTGCCTAGCCCTCTCCCATTCTTAATGGCACTTACAGTTCAAAAAAAATAATCTGCTGATCAGCAAAAAGCAAAGATTTTCTTACTGGCACATTCAATCTTGACAGGAGACAGCGGTGTGCTCATTGCTAAACAGGAAGCATGTAATCCGAGAAGCAGGCCCACATTCCTCTCTGTGTGTATCAGAGGTGAAGAGAGACTCCCCAGATCTGGTATGGTGACAACTTCTTGGTGAGGCTGGAAAAATAAATTCCATCATCAATCTGAGGAAACAGAATTAATTAAAAACATAAAACCAAAAGGACAGCTCTGTCCTGCAGCTGTACCTCCATGTAAGCCCAGGGGTGCTCTGGGCATTCTGCCTCTCCATAGTGTAATGAGTTGATGCTGCTGTGCCCAAGTAACAGCAGATACCACATAAACCCACATGCCCAATAAAGCAGGCAGCAACCGCACAGCCCTACTGCAGAAAAACTAAAGCACAGATACGTGATTTGGCTACAATATTCCTTAGGAATCAGTTTCCAAAGTGACTGTACACCACGCTTCAGAAAGTATAATGAATTGTTACATGCACAAAGAACACACTGGGCAACAAAACTATGACAAGTATTCGATGACAAGTATTAGCGGACTGTGACCACACATGTAGAGGAAATGAAATTTATTCTAACAAAAATCTGAAAAAAGCAAGAGTTCAACTTTTCCAGTCACAGAAGATATTTACAGCAAAGTTAATTCTCCCCTTCATAAAATGCTTTAAGCCCTGCCCTAATGGCATTTAATACATTTTATTACTTGTGGATACCTAGAAAGCTAATCCCAATATATAAATTCTATGTGTTCGTGAATACATAGTAAGGACAAATTTCTATTGTAAAGAATTACACTTGTACATAGTTCTTCCCAAAAAATACGTACCTCAAGATAATAAGCCATTCCAAATTTCTACATAAGACCAAAGTTTAACCTCTTTTCTTGTGGAACACTGTCTGTATTTCTCACAATTGATCATTTAAAAAACAATCTTTCAAGACCAGTACATCACAGATCTCAACAAGAATAAATGTAAATTCATTTATGACAAAACTTCTAAAGGATCTTTATATTTATCTCTAATGCCCCCCAAAAGACTCAGATATCAGTACTTCTAGATCCAAATATTCCTATCACAAACACACAGAGGGTATCCCCTGCTATCCTCTGCATCACTCAAGGCATACAGCCTCACCTCCAAATATTGGCCAACACAAAACACGTGCATGGATTCCCGGGTGTCTTCAAACTGCAAAGCAGCTTCCAAAGCTACCACTGGGTCTTCCCCTGCAAACTGAGCTGAAACAAAAAGGGAAAAAGCAACATGAGTTCAATTCAGCTTGCCTGGAGAGCTATAGGAGAAATAGTGAGTAGGAAATAAGTTAGGTGCTTAACTCAAAAGTGAGGGTTACCAGAGTATAATGACCTCCCACTGTCTCCCAGGGTTGCCTGGGCCGACTCAGAACTTGAAATGAGTTCCAAGTATTAAAACAAAAATGCATAATGAAAGGAAATTCTTCAAATGTGCTCAATTTGTTGATAAGACAGACACCAAAGCCACCGATACATTAAAGTATGCAGGGGCTGGCACAAAACTAAAGAAATCATTTATAAGCCAAATACTCTGCTTAGAATGATACAGGCTGTAACTTTTAACCAGGAAATAAGAAGTGTAATCTTACCAAGAATACTATTTCCTGTTAACGACTGTGTCTGGAAGTCCTTTATATCATACACTTTCCCATCAATCACAGTCCAGAAGCCTCCATCTTTATTATGGTTCTCCAAATCAGCTTTGCGTATAAGTGTCACTTCCTCATTATTTCTACAGTTCTGACCTGTAAAAAATGACTCTGTATATACAGAAACCAGAATCAGTCCATCGATCAATCAATAGGTAAAATGAAAAGAACTGTGTGAAAGAACTACAGCAGAAATAAAAAAATCCACAATCACAATGGGAGAAATACATATCTAGCTCTGAAACTAATACCACACATACAAATTCTATTAAATATAGAATGCTTTAAAAAAAAATCTAGGCAGCATGAGTATCAAATCGGGCCATGCCAGGCCACAGAGCAAATCTCAACAGATTTCAAAGAAATAAAGTTACAGAGCATGTGTGCTGACTACAATGCAGTTAAATTAGAAATAGGTTTTCAAAAATTCATTCAAAATAAAATAAAAATGACTGTATATACAGAAAATAAAAATATTCATCCACATATTTGAAAATTATAAAATACACTCATAAGTAACCCAAAATTCTAAGAAAAAATGACTATGAAAATTAGAAAATGTGTTCAATTAATAATCAAAATACTGCAGATCAAAATTGGTGACATACAACTAAATGCATGCTTGAAGGCATTTATGCCTTTAAATGTGTATATTAGAGGGAAAAAGCTAAAAAAGAAAAGAAACACCAAATCAATAAAAGTCTATTAGTTCATAAAAATACTCAAAAAAAGAAAACCTGAGTGGTGGTCACCTATGCAAGTGCTAGGATACCAACTCAATATTACAAAAAATAGTTAAAGGGAGGTGGCAGTTCAAGAAGTCAAGCTTAGACTATGTCCTTCCTGTACAGATTGTACCTCCTGCTAACCAGACAGCAGAGGGCAAGGTTGGTGGGGATTTTATAGGGGACACGCAACACATGAATTCCCTGGTCTAGCTTCACAGAACTAAAGCGGGAGCCACCAAGCACTACAGGCCTCCTGAGCCAACAGAAAGCACGCAGCATGACTCCAGACATAACACCACCCTAATGAGCCTGAATTCAAATCCAACCAAACCTCTAGATCTAACCAGCAGATTAATGGAACTAACAGAAGAACATGTTGGTCTAGAATAAGAGAAAGCAATCAACCAAATTCAGAAAATGTGAAGTTCTCCAAAATAACCAACCTGCTTCTTTGAAAAAGAAAACGGTATGATCAGAGACAGGGAGAGGAGGGCCTGGAGCCATGCTGTTTGGAGAAAGAGACTAGAAGCATATGTCAAGCAATGCCAACACAGAGAACGTGCTCAGGTCGTAATTCAAAATTACCACCTAAAAAAGGCATTTTTGAGATAGTCCAGGAAAATGTAACATGGACTGCATGTTAGATTAAGGAATCACTGTTAATCTTATAAAACAGGATAATGATATTGTAGGGTTTTTTTTTTTAAATCCTTATCATTAAGAGGTAAAATGCCTCAAAATATTTTAAAGACAGAGTTATGCTTTAAAATAATCCAATCAGGCAGGTGCGGTGGCTCACACCTGTAATCCCAGCACTTTGGGAGGCCGAGGCGGGCAGATCATGAAGTTAGGAGATCGAGACCATCCTGGCTAACACAGTGAAACCCCATCTCGTACCACGCCGTATTACCTCATTTAACAGATATGATGAAGCAACTGAACAGGCTATTTTTCCATTTCCATTGCATTTCAACAGAGCCCACTAAAAAGTAGTATAAATGGCCCTTAAATACTAATATATTTTAAAACGCTCAAACTATATCGAAGTCACCACTTTCTGCCTTAGCAGGCAAAATCCCAAAAGCCCACACACAAGGCTGGGAGGCCAGCAGCCCTATTGGTGGTGAGAGAAATCAAGACGTACAGGAGCAATCTGGTGACAACCAGCCCACACTAGATGCATCCCCACCTGTGCATGTGCACAGGCACACATGCGTGCACACATGGAGGACACATGTTCCAGGTCAGGCCTTGCAGAACTATTTGTGTTTTTTGTTATTGTTGTTGTTGTTGTTGTTTGAGATGGAGTTTCACTCTTGTTGCCCAGCCTGGAGTGCAGTGGCACGATCTCGGCTCACTGCAACCTCTGCCTCCCAGGTTCAAGCGATTCTCCTGCCTCACCCTCCTGAGTAGCTGGGATTACAGGCATGTGCCACCATGACCCGCTAACTTTTGTATTTTTTAGTAGAGACGGGGTTTCTCCAAGTTGGCCCGGCTGATCTCAAACTCCCAACCTCAGGTGATCCACCCACCTTGGCCTCCCAAAGTGCTGGGATTACAGGCATGAGCCACCACACCCGACCCTCAGCACTATTTGTATAGCAACACTGTGGCAATAAGCCCAAGTGTCCACCAATAAGAGACTCACTAAAGAAAGATACATAAAAGACACATCCACACACTGAAGACTAAGCTGCTTTATAAACACAAAGAGCGACACTCTGATAAAATACTCCAGTATATATGGTTAGTAAAAAAAAAAACAAGCAACAGAAGTAATGCAACATGCTACCACTAGCGTACTCATTCCAGAGATCAAGGAGGTTACAGAGGAGACTGAAAAGTCAGAGGCAGCAGGTGGGAAATGGGTGGAAGGCGTGGGCGGGGAAGCGACAGTGTGTCTCTGCCTAGGTTTGATTTTTAAACCATGTGACTGTATTCCTTTTTTTTTTAATGACTGTAAAACAAAATAAATGCTCTTCATACTAGAAATAAAATGTTAGCAAAATCTGCATTCAAAACTAGGATTACTGTTCTACACTGACAAAGTTCACTACCATTAGCAAAAGCAGTTTTCTCATTGACATAATGAGATACAACAGCGTGCATGAGGTCCTCAGCAGGCCTGCACCCTACAGGTGCTCCACACGTGCAAATCACTACTATTACCATTACTATTACATAACAGATATAATATATAATTATACTGTCACTGCTATAACCAGCATTACATACTAACACAGCCCACGTTCAGAGTATAAAGAAGGCTGTGGAACCCCCTGCAGAAGGTGGGAGGGCCTGGGACTGTGGATAAAGGGGAGCTCTTTGGGACTGTGCCACCTGAACCTGGAACCTGGGCCCCCAGGTTGGGTCCCCAGGCCTGTGTGCCTCAGCTTGCTCATCATTCACTCTCAACACGGATAACACCTTCAACTGCAAACATGTTTAAAAACCACAGGCCAGCTCCCCCTACCAATATCAGAAAAAGCAAGTCTCCACACAGGCCCAGGATGAGAACCTACAAGTGGTACTAGCTACAAAACACATGGAGAACAGGGTTCTTGCACACACACCTTATGAGATGTTGGAGAGCTATACGGCAAAGGCATCTACAGGGTGTAGCCAGACGGTCTAAAAGGGCTGTGACAAAAACCGCCATTTGTTGCAGATCAATGGCAAGCTCGTTGTCTTGTGGAAGGGTGAGGTACCTCAGGAAACTCTCACTGGGGCTCAGAGGGCCAGACAAAAGCTAGAAAGGAAAAGTAAACAAACATTCAGAAATGGTGGGAAAAATTAAAGTAACACAGTTAGCCTTTACCCACTCTTTATATGTTGGTATTGACTCATTTGACCCATCAAATGACAATGCTGATGATACAGTTATACTATACAGCTATGTATTTGTGCAGCATATAAACTGTGTAAATGTCTAAATTTGCGGTATACATGTACACAACATTGACTGTGCGTGTATACATTTATGATACCACAGGTAAGTTGAATCCACACAGATTACTAACATGAGCAAACCACCCTACAGGCCTAGGAGCCCTGGAGAAAGGCAGAAGCACCTCTGTGGGAACCCAGCACAGCATATCAAGCTGGCCTTGAAATCTAAAACCAAAACCTTTATTTTAATCTAAACATTGCCCACTCTGGAGAACGCCGACTTTCATTTGCAAATTAAATCATAGTTCTAATTCTTCTAAAGGCAGAAGAGTCCTATTATCATTAGCTTAAAGACTGCCAAATAATAGAAAAATTAAACCAAAGCATGATATTGAAATGCCTAAGACTTTCCCAAAAAGATGCAAAATCCAACTTGTACTTGACCTGTAAAGACCAGCAGTCCTGGAGGTTTAGGCCCAGGGCCCCACACGCCTGCTCCTCCCCCAGCTCGGCATCCACACCTGTTAAGGGGGGAGCTGGTACTAAACAGAGTGACAGCTCAAGTGATATGCCCTTCACAGAGCCCAGTACATAGGAAGGACCAACAAAGCAGGCCGCTCTTTTCGTCATTCTTTTCTGGTATTGATTTAAAAGTGCGTGTTTCAAGCTTGGTTCTGTGCTGACAAGGAAGTCGGTGCTCACTGATCCGAGTCTTCTCCACAAACAAGTGACCTCCTATACCTGTCTAATCTGACTCGCTGCTGTTACCACCAAACACACACATGCCAGAGAAAAACACTGCCGCGGACACACACGCTGGTCTTGCGTGAAAAATAAGTAGACTCAAGTGCCACCTACACACAAAGTTCCATCATGACACTCACGTACATGTCGCCGTTGGAGTGAGGCATATCCTTCCTGCAAATGATGCTCTGGAACCTTTGCAGCAAGGGCAAAAGTGGGGCACTGGTGCCCTGGGCAGAACGCTCATTGTCAGTCTCCTGTGCCCCGCTGTCCCACAGCTGAAGCAACAACAGGATGGCAGACAACATTTGGCTAAAGGAGAAAACATATTTATTCCTTGTAAAAACAGATTAACTTCTTTTCTTCATGGTTGATCAAAAATAAAAGCAAACAGCTAGATAGAAGTGAAGCAATACTTGGGATATTAAAGGAAATGAAAGTAAAGCCGTGGTAATTAAATCACTGAATTGACACCGAGACTTTAGCATAAGACATTGCCTTCTGCTGATAGGAAAGACCAGTTAAGAAGCTCAAAGAGCACGTTTACATGGAACTTCTAGGATCTTAAATTCATGGAATAAAAATAATTAAATGAGAAAAACTGAAAGAAAAAAAAAAGAACAGTTCCCAGGCTAGAAAACTGAGCATAAAAGAGGAAGAGAAGAAAAGGTAAAGAGAGAGCGAGCTCTGGGACATGGTTCTCTGGTTACAGAGCACCACATCTGCTGCAGTCACACACGATTTAGTGAAATGCACACAACGCAACAGGTATTTGGACACAGAGGTGCTTCCCCAAAGCATTTCCAGTCTGCGGCAGCCCTCACCTCAACGTGCCTCTCTGCACAGCCAGCTCCAGCAGGATGGCCAGGGCCAAGTGCTGGTCCTGCAGGGGGATGCTTCTGGCCCTTTCGTGCCTGGTGTTCCATGAACATCCCTGAAATGAAAGCAGTGGATGCAGGAACAAAGCGACCTCCAGAAAGACAGTATGCTTACAATCACACTTAACATGTTTACTACACGCTCCCTCCCAAGGAAGGATATATTTTTAATATTTAGAATCAAGTTTCTGAGACTTGCTACTCAAATTTTTCAGAGATTTTTAAAGTATACAATTAACTTACAGAAATGTATTTTATTTAAAGTGTTCATTCAGATACTATATTACAGTAGATGACATACTCCAAGTGTGTGAAGCATGAAATAATTTATCTCATTATCCAAAACATAAGCAGAAGAATAGCTATCTTTTCCAGTTTCAATGATGTGTAAGACTATACCAGTATCAACCTCCTCCTACAGAATTAGAGAACCAATTTCTAAAACCACCTGAGGATCTGGAGGCAAAATGTCTATACTAATTTCTATCTCTGATCAAAGATTACCTGGTTGCTTACTCCATACCCAGCTCTCCAGAATTGACTTGGCCCTATATACAGGTGCAGGAGTTTCATCTTTTTTCTCTTTGTCATCCAGATCTTCTTTCTTTGTTCCACTTGATTCGACACTATCATCTGCAGAATTAAAATTTTTTTAATCTGTAATCGCTTTTCAGAATGCCATACCATTAGTCTCTGCAAATGTCCCTCCCCGAAAAGTTACAACACACATCATTAACTGAATGTTTGACAACTTAAAAATAAAATACATCAATCATACCTGTAACAGATCCAGTATAATTTTCATAAACAAACCAATATATCGGCCAGGAGTGGTGGCTTACGCCTGTGATCCCAGCACTCTAAGAGGCCGAGGTGGGTGGATCACGAGGTCAGAAGATGGAGACCATGTTGGTTAACACGATGAAACCCTGTCTCTACTAAAAATACAAAAAAATGGCCAGGTATGATGGTGGACGCCTATAGTTCCAGCTACACGGGAGGCTGAGGCAGGACCATGGCGTGAACCTGGGAGGCAGAGCTTGCAGTGAGCTGAGATGGCACCACTGCACTCCAGCCTGGGAAACAGAGCAAGACTCCATCTGGAAAAAAAAAAAAAAAAAAAAAAGAAACCAATATATCAAATTATTTAAAGTGTGTCTTCCAAAATGATATTTCATTAACTTCCTAGTAGATTTCACAACTGAGAAACTTAGTTTTTGATATTTACCTACTTCAATTTCACACCAATTGCTTTTATCCAGTGAGTCCCAGTGCTTGCGTACCCATGGGAAAATGGAGGGTGTAGAAAAGGAGTACAATTCAAAAATCTTTTAACTCTTTACAAGGCCCTACTCCACTGCCAACCGGGAAGCACTGCTATGCAGGGGCACTGTCACTGATAGCATAATTCAAGAGCACTGGGACAAAAAGGAAAAGCTGAGAAAAATGACTTTAGGCCACTGAATGTAAAGTTTCAGTCAAAAACAACTGTCATAAAACTCCTTACATAGTAAGCGAAGAGAAGAGAGAAATAACCTGAACCTTGAAGTCTAAACACCTTCCATCACAGAAGGCTGTGACTAAACATCTAAACAACATAATTAGAAAAATGTATCTCAGTCGGTGAAAAACATGATATCCCATCCAGATTACAAATAATGAGTATCTAAAAATCTCTAAGGAAACAGTTCCTCTGTTTACAACATTTCTGACACCAAATGTATGGAATTTTGCACCAAGCAATTCTCCAGTTCTCTGCGACACCCAGCTGTGTGTCCCACAGTGCAATTCAATTTTGAAACTAACTACCTAGAATTAGCACAGACCCCACACGTTAATAACAGCAGAGAAAAGGTGAATGCTGAAAAAAATATCCAAAGAACTAATGGCTGAAAACTTCCTAGGTTCGGCAAATGACATAAACCTAGGCAGATTGAAGAATCTGTGCAAAGCCCACACAAGATATCCTAAAGGAAGCCATGACGAGGCACATCATGATCAGCTGCTAAACACTAAGGACAAAACCTTTTGAAAAGTGCCACAGAAAGTAGATATAGAAGAATGTCTTGTGTGGCCTGAAATTAAGACCAAATATTATGTGCTGCCTTGAGATCGGTAAAATCAAGAAGGCCTCAATAGCCTAACCACAAGGTCTCCCTGGAGCTCTGCTCTCAGGTATAAGATCCCAAAGCCAAACAACCTCCTTATCATGGAGACCCGACCCCAGCCTGCTCATCCCTGCCGGCCCAGAGATATTCAAACAAGCCAATCACATCTTCCCATGGGAAGCAAGGTCACCTCACCCTCCTGTTACTACAAAATATGTCTCCCACAGCCCCTGGTGGTTCACTCTGTTCCCAAGTGCAGCCCCCATGTGGCATGCGGTGTCCCCCACCCCCAGGGCTGTGAGCATGTGTGACTAATAAACCGCTATTTCATCTGTGCAATGTCGGTGTCCTATGTTCAGCCATCCCATATCCCTAGGGCAGGAATCTTCTAGGGTTATAAACAGAACTTTAATCAACCTCTCCTTGGTTATTTTACTGGTTCCATGATACAGCTTTTTCTGTGCAAAAGATCTGAACAGGAACTTCACAGAGGATACAAGAGTGGCAAAAAAGAACATGATATTCAGCATCCTTAGCCATTACGGAAGTGCAATTAAAACCGCAATGAGATCCCACTAGACTTGTTAGAATGGCTCAATTGAAAAACACTGATAACATCAAGTGCTAACAAAGACACAGAGCAACAGAAACGTGACAGATTGCCAGTGGGAATGCAAGCTAAAACAGCGTCCAGTTTACCAAGGTAGACACCTCATGTCACAGAATACAGAGTAGAACCCAGCCAGGAACACAGCTCAGGTGAGAACACAGGTGCTGGCTCTAAATGCCACACTCTGCCCTATGTGTGTGTGTGTGTGGTCACTAACCACAGCCCACTGGCCAAACCCAGCCCACAGCCTCTTTGTGTATGGTCTGAAAGCAGAGAAAGTATTTTACTTTTGTTGTTGTTTTGAGACAGAGTCTTGGCTCACCACAACCTCTGCCTCCCAGGTTCAAGCGATTCTCCCAGGTTCAAGTGATTCTCGTGCCTCAGCCTCCGAGGAGCTGGGATTACAGGCATGCATCACCATGCCCGGCTAATTTTTTGTTTTTAGTAGAGATGGGGTTTCACCATGCTGGCCAGGCTGGTCTCGAACTCCTGACCTCAGGTGATCCACCTGCCTCGGCCTCTAAAAGTGCTGGGATTACAGGTGTGAGCCACCATGCCCGGCCACCGTATTTTATATTTTTTAATAATTGAAAAACAATCAAAAGGAAAACAGTGTTTTGTGACTTGCAAACATTCTGAGGACTTCATCTTTTGTGTCCATAAATAAACTTTACAGAATGAACGTCCCCTGCCCGCTGACGCAGTATTGTCTGTGGCTACTTTGGCACTACAGCTGCAAGGTCCCATGGCTATGACAGAGACCATAGGGTCCATTGAGGCCTTAAAATATTTACTATCTGGCCCTTTAGAGAAAGTAGGCCACCCCTACCCTACATCTGGCTATAAATTTTACACATTTGACAAATTCTGAGACCCTGTCTCAGAAAATAAGATAAAATATTCATAGTCTTAATAATGGAAAACAAAAACATTTATTGAATGTCAAAACATCTCCCTAACACCCCGAATCAGTTGGGATCTACATAAAGAACAATTACGCTCTGCTTTCTAACCATGATTTTTAAAAGAACAAAGGACAAAAAAATTCATGAAATGTGAGCCATCCATGGTGGCTCATGCCTGTAATCCCAGCGCTTTGGGAGGCCAAGGTGGGCAGATCATGAGGTCAGGAGTTCAAGACCAGCCTGACCAAGATGGTGAAACTCTGTCTTTATTAAAAATACAACAATTAGCTGGGCATGGTGGAGGGTGCCTATAATCCTAGCTACTCAGGAGGCTGAGGCAGAGAACTGCTTGAACCCAGGAGGCAGTGGTTGCAGTGAGCCAAAATCATGCCACTGCACTCCAGCCTGAGCGACAGAGCAAGACTCCCTCTGAAGAGGAAAAAACAAAAAAATTCATCAAATATAATGAATAAAACATATACTTTGGATTTTGCCATGTACTTAGCTTTTTTTCTTAGAGCACCTTTTAGAACTATTGTTTCACAGAAAACACTTTGGGAAATGTTTTAATTTATAAACAAATACTGGAGGGCTAGGAAGAAGAGGTTAAAACTTTTAAAAATATACAGAATGAATTACTGATACAATAAAAAAAAAAAAAGGTTGCTGATTCCTGTCTTGGAAGACACTGTCATATGGACACTCTTAGCCTCAGCATCCACAGGTCCAGAAAGGGAAAATTTCAAGTCAGAGAGAATTCTCTATATATATACCATTTATTTGGAACATTCAGCCCTCAAGATCCCAACATCATGACCTCAGTTTCAACACAACTGTCCTTAGTCCTCATGTCACTGCTTTTGGTGCTGCTTGTTATCAAGGCAGTGGAAGCCAGTGATGCAACTGCTCTCTCGTTAAAAGGTGTGGTTCTCAGTATTACAGGCATTTGTACTTGCTTGCGGGTATACGCACAAAAGAAAAAACTGAACAGATGTGACTTTGAAGGGCCTAATGAATGAAACCTCACTCCGAAAACCTTTGTGCTACTGAAACTAAATGTAAGCTTTGGTGTCTGAAAGTTTCCAAGAATTAGTAAGTAGGAGAGTTTTACTTTCTGAGTTGTTTCCATGAAATGGGAACAAATTGGTACATAAATGGATTTTGCCCAGAATCCTAGGAAATCACCACTGTTCAGTTGTAATCACCGCCTCCTAAATCACTGAGTCTGTTCTCTGTATTTTATTAGACTTTTGTCATCTCCCAAGTTAATACTGTATTTAGATATCCAATAGTCAGCCAAAAAGGGAAACATTTATCTCTGGGAAGAAAAAAAATCATTTAGAAAAATGTATTCAGTGTATCTAACACTGAAATGGAGAAAAGACTTAATGTTAAAGGGAAAAAAAAACACTACAGACATTGACATAGAAAAGAGATTTAATGTTAAAAAAAAAACTTTATATTAACTGAGTAACACCTCCTGATGAGAAGTGCTATATTAAATATAAACCCAATATGTTGTTTAAAAAAAAAAAGATGAAAATCAAAAGCACTACGCAGAGTGAAAGAAGCCAGACACAGAAGAACCTGACTACATGATTCCATTTATGGAGTTCTAGAACAGGCACAATTTGTCAGTGCTGGAGAAACATCAGGGCAGCTATTGCCTCTGGGAAGAAGGGGCAGGACACCAGAGAACTTTCTGAGCAAGAGTCATGATAAAGATGTGGGTTACACAGGTTACATTTGTCAAAACTTGTGAAATGGTAAACTCAAAATAGATGCGTTTCATTATATATAAATTTTACCTGAAAGTCAAAAACAAAGTTGAACTAGAATCAATTACATACATGAGTGTCTAAGGAGCTAGGTGAGACAAACAGTAGATGGACAGACAGCAGGATGTGGAGCCAAATACAGTGGCAGAACATGGAGGTGGGTCTGCAGCCACTCACTGTACACGTCAGTTATTGTGTGTGTGTGTATGAATGTTTTCAAACAAATATAAAAAATAAATTAAAAAAAAACACGGGTAACTCTGCTTGACACTGAAACTGAAAAGGGAGACTAATACTTTTTCCCATGGTTTGTTTTGTGTTTTTTGTTTTTGTTTTTTTGAGATGGAGTGTCACTCTGTCGCCCAGCCTGGAGTGCAGTAGCACAATCTCTGCTCACTGCAACCTCCACCTCCTGGCTTCAAGCAATTCTCCTGCCTTGCCCTCCCAAGTAGCTGGGATTACAGGCGCCCACCACTATGCCTGGCTAATTTTTGTATTTTGTAGTAGAGATGGGGTTTCACCATGTTGGCCAGGCTTGTCTCAAACTCCCAACCTCAAATGATCTGCCCACCTCAGCCTTCCCAAAGTGCTAGAATTACAGGCATGATCCACCGCACCTGGTCCCCATGTATTTTCAAGTGGACACCATTCCAATTCATTCCACAAAAGAAGAAGAAATACTTGCTGGGTGCGGTGGATCATGCCTGTAATCCCAGCACTTTGGGAGGCTGAGGCGGGTGGATCACGAGGTCAGGAGATCGAGACCATCCTGGCTAATACAGTGAAACCCCATCTCTACTAAAATACACAAAAAATTAGCCGGGCGTGGTGGCGGGCGCCTGTAGTTCCAGCTACTCAGGAGGCTGAGGCAGGAGAATGGCGTGAACCTGGGAGGCGGAACTTGAAGTGAGCCGAAATCGTGCCACTGCACTCCAGCCTGGGTGACAGAGCAAGACTCCATCTCAAAAAAAAAAAAAAAGAAGAAGAAATACTTTCTTCAGTCTAACGCTCTCCCAACTGAGCTATTTCAACTTAGAATAAATACTTTCTAAACTGGTAGCTTTATCCACATTGATGACTCTCAAGTAGGGGGACCAACAAACTTCAACAATGGTTCTCAACCAAGGATCTTTTCAGATTCAACAAGTTTAGGGTGTATACAAGCACCCATTTCTTTTAAACCTCAATGGGGACTCTGAAACACAGCCACTGTTATGAACAACCTAATGATAGTATTATTGAGCATTCAAAATTACAATGCTAAATAACATCGTTCAATGGCATTTCCTTGCAGGCCAAAGGCTTCCAAAAAGTGTTTAATACACCCCCAAAGAACACCACAAATGCAGCAAGATGGTTTTGCAATAAAAATGCCTTCAAATCACATAAAACAATAAAATCCAGGCAGCTTGTATTAACTACCATTTTAGACAACAATCTCCAAAGTAAAAAGCAAAACTTCAAAGAGTTAAGCTCAAAGCTCTTGTTCCTATAGCACATTACAAAATTTCTATAAAATGCATTTTATAACGGTCTTTACAAAATAAAAAACACTAGTTAAAGTCCCTTACCTTTTCTAGGAGGGAGCTCTCCATTCTGGGTTGATTCAGTTCCAGTGTATACAATTTCTCCATCTTTAACCATTTCATTCCACAGACCACACAGCCCATTTCTTGAGAATACAAGCTGGCAATGATAAACGAGATAAGCTTACAGAGTGCTCACACTCACATTGCAATTTTTAAAGAATGATATGGAAAAAAAATCTCAATCCCCCTTATGTATTCAATCATTCGGTAATAAAATCAATGATTTACTGAATTAGTGACTTAATCATTTTACATTTCATGGAAGTCATTCAAGAAATATAAATGAAAAGGTGCATAATAGTGTAAATACTATGCTACCTCTTATGTAACATACAAGAAAAAAGACACATGGTCGGGCGAGGTGGCTTATGCTTGTAGTCCCAGCACTTTGGGAGGCTGAACAGGGCACATCACCTGGGATCAGGAATTTGAGACCAGCCTGGCCAACATGGTGAAACCCCGTCCCAACTAAAAATATAAAAAAATTAGCTAGGCGTGGTGGCGGGTGCCTGTAATCCCAGCTACTCAGGAAGTTGAGGCAAGAGAATCGCTTGAACCCAGGAGGCATAGGTTGCAGTGAGCTGAGATCGCGCCACTGCAATCAGCCTGAGTGACAAGAGCGAGACTCGGTCTCAAAAAAAAAAAAGAAAAAAGAAAAAAAAGACAGACACACAAACACACACACGTGCATGTGCTCTGAAAAGATAAACCAAAAGCAAGTACCAATGACTACCTTTGGGGAAATGGGGAGGGGACATGGACAAAGGCAGCAGGACCAGAAAAAGCAACAACATTGTGAGTATACTTTATAAGTCTTTACTTCTGAAACATACATGACTTTCATCCTCAAAAATTAAAATTAAATCATAAAAAAGCAAAACCTACAACTGGCAACAAGCAAATTAACCCATGCATATACAAAGAAAAGTAGGTCAAGGGACTTTTGAACTATATATCATTAATAGAATATACTATAATGAAAAATAAAATCTTTTATTTATTGGTATTGATAATATTGTCACAATTTTAGAACTACTTCATGTTGCACAATAAAGCAATGTAAATACAACAAAACATGTTTATGATAAAGTATTAAATGTTATTAGAAATTAAGACTTTAGGCTGGCCATGGTGGCTCACACCCGTAATCCCAGCATTTGGGAGGCCAAGGCAGGTAAATTACTTGAGGTCAGGAGTTCATGACCAGCCAGGCCAACACGGTGAAACCCCATCTCTACTAAAAGTATAAAAAATTAGCCAGGTGTGCTGGTGCATGCCTGTAATCCCAGTCACTCAGGAGGCTGAAGCAGAAGACTAGCATGAACCCAGGAGGCAGAGGTTTCAGTGAGCCGAGATTATGTCACTGCACTCCAGCCGGGGTAAACAGAGTGAGACTCCATCTCAAAAAAAAAAAAATTAAGGTTTCCAGTGGAAAAGAGGAAAAAAATCATAGAAATTTTGAAAAACAAGTTAAATTGGAAAGCTATGAACTTTATTTTTGAATATATTTGCTTACTCTGTTTTTGAAAGGACTAGAATCAAAGGCAATCGGACAGCACGCACCCAGATTTTGGTTTCTCAGAACCATTTCCCAATAAAAGATGCTAGGGCTCTTGGGAAAATAAATAGATTCAAGGGCTAGGGCAGACAAAGATGAGCCTGGAATATCTTGTTTCCTCAAAGAAAAAGCTGTTAATGTCCAGGTGCGGTTGCTCATGCCTATAATCCTAGCACTTTGGGAGGCTGAGGTGGGCAGATCACTTGAGGTCAGGAGTTCGAGACCAACCTAGCCAACATGGTGAAACCCTGCCTCTTCTAAAAATACAAAAAGTAGTTGGGCATGGTGGCAGGTGCCCATAATCCCAGCTACTCAGGAGGCTGAGGCAGGAGAAGAGCCTGAACCCAGGAGGTGGAGGTTGCAGTGAGCCGAGTCTATGCCACTGCACTCCAGCCTGGGTGACAGAGCAAGACTTTATCTCAAAAAAAAAAAAAAAAAAGCAGCTGCTCAAAGACTGATAGGGACTCCTGGCTAAATTTATAATAATTATAATATCTGTGAGCATCAAAATCAAAAACGCCTTTGCTTGCTAACATCTGTGAGTCAGAAAAGGCTTCCCACAACAGGAAAAGGGAGCATTTCAGACACTGGGGGAAGGCATCCATTCTGAAAACTGCGTATGTGACAGAAGCTCCCTTGTCTGGCAAAAAAAAAAAAAAGCCATTTTTAATCAAAAGAGGCACAGATGTTTGCCCATCTTTTTTTTTTTTTTTTAACTTCTGTGGATACACACTAGTTGTATGTATATATACAAATGGGTTACATGAGCTATTTTCACACAGGCATACTATGCGTAATAATCACATCACCGTAAATGGAGTACTCAATACCTAAAGCATTTATCCGTTGCATTACAAATAATCCAATTATACTGTTATTTTTAAATGGACAATAAATTGACTGTAGTCACCGTGTAATGCTGTCAAGTACTAGATTTTATATATTCTATCTAACTCTTTTTTTTTTTTTGAGACGGATCTCGTTCTGGCACTAGGCTGGAGTGCAGTGGCACGATCTTGGCTCACTGCAACCTTTGCCTTCTGGGTTCAAGGGATTCTCCTGCCTCAGCCTCCCGAGTAGCTGGGACTACAGGCTCACACCACCACACCCAGCTAATTTTTGTATTTTTGGTAGAGATGGGGTTCACCATGTTGGCCAGGATGGTCTGGGTCTCCTGACCTCATGATCCACCTGCCTCGGCCTCCCAAAGAGCTGGGATCACAGGTGTAAACCACTGTGCCCAGCCCTATCTAACTCCATTTTTATACCCATTAACCATCTGCACTTCACCCCCACTTTATCCTTCCCAGTCTCTGATAACCATCATTCTACTCTATCTCCATGAGTTCAATTACTTTCATTTGCTTAGCTCCTACAAATAAGTGAGAACATGCAAAGTTTGTTTTTCTGGGTCTGGCTCATGACATTCTGTTCCTGACTTAGCATAATGACCTCCAGTTCTATCCATGTTGTTGCAAATGACAGTATCCCATTCTTTTTTATGGCTAAATAGTACTCCATTGAGTATATATGCCACATTTTCTTCATCCATTCATCTGCTGGGAACACTTAGGTTGCTTCCAAATGTTGGCTATTGAGAATAGCGCTGCAGTAAACATGAGAGTGTACATATTTCTTCAACATACTGATATTCTTTCCTCTGGGTATATACCTACCAGCAGTGGGATTGCTGAATCATATGATAGTCCTATTTTTAGTTTTTTGAGGAACCTCCAAGCTAATCTCCATAATGGCTGTGCTAATTTACATTCCCACCAACTGTGCACAAGGGTTCCCTTTTCTCTATATTCTTGCCAGCATTTGTTCTTGTCTTTTGGATATAAGTCATTTTAATTAGGGAGAGACAATATCTCGTTGTAGTTTTGATTTGCATTTCTCTAACGATCAACCATGTTCAGCACCTGTTCATATTGCCTGTTTGTCATTTGTATATCTTCTTTTGAGAAATGTCTGTTCAAATATTTTGCCCATTTTCATTGGATTATTAGATTTTTTTCCTACAGACTTGCTTGAGCTAATTATATATTCTGGTTATTAATCCCTTGTCAGATGGATAGTTTGCAAACATTTTCTCCCATTCTGTGGGTTGTCTCTTCATTTTGTTGATTGTTTCCTTTGCTGTGCAGCTTTTTAACTCGATGTGATCCCACTTGTCCATTTTAGCTCTGGTTGCCTGTGTTTACGAAGTATTGCTCAAGAAATCATTACCCAGTGCAATGTCCTGGAGAGCCTCCCCAATGTTTTCTTTTAGCACTTTCATAGTCTGAAGTCTTAGGTTTAAGTCTTTACTCCATTTTGATGTGATTTCTGTATATGGTGAGAGATAGCGGTCCAGTTTCATTTTTCTGCATATGGGTGTCCCATTTTCCCAGCACCCTTTATCAATGAGGCTATCCTTTCCCTCATATATCCTCCGGGCACCTCTGTCAAAGGTGAGTTCACTGTAGATGTATGGATCTGTCTCTGGGTTCTCTATTCTGTTCCATTGGTCTACGTGTCTGTTTTTATACCAGTACCATGCTGTTTTGGTATACCTTTCTAGCAAACTTTGCACTTGATCTAAGCCAAAAAAGACTAGGAAGTGATTGTAGTATAATTTTAAGTCAGGTAATACAATTTCTCCAGTTTTGTTTTTTGCTCAGGATGGCTTTGGCTATTCTGTCTCTTTTGTGATTCCATGTAAATTTCAGGATTTTTTTTTCTATTTCTGTGAAGAATGTCATTGGTATTTTGAAAGGGATTACATTGAACGTGTAGATTGCTTTGGGTAGTACAGACATTTTAACAATATTGATTCTTCCAATCCATGAACACGGAGTATCTTTTCCTTTTTTGTGTGTCTCCTTCAATTTTCTGCATCAATGTTTTACAGTTTTCGTGGTAGAGATCTTTTCACTTCTTGGGTTAGGATTATTCCTACATATTTTCCTTTATTTGTACCTATTATAAATGGAATGATTTTTCTTGATTTATTTTTCATATTGTTCACTGTCGACATATAGAAATGCTACTGATTTGGCCAGGCAGAGTGGCTCATACCTGTAATCCCAGCACTTTGGGAGGCCGAGGCAGGCAGATCACCTGAGGTCAGGAGTTCAAGAGCAGCCTGGCCAATGTGGTGAAACCGTCTCTACTAAAAATACAAAAATTAGCCAGGCCTGATGGCAGGCGCCTGTAATCCCAGCTACTCAGGCGGCTAAGGCAGGAGGATCGCTTGAACCCAAGAGGCAGAGGTTGCAGTGAGCCGAGACTGCGCCATTGCTTTCCAGCCTGGGCCACAGAGTGAGACTCCATCTCAAAAAAAAAAAAAAAGAGAGAGAGAGAAATGCTACTGATTTTAGTATGTTAATTTAGTATCCTGCAATTTTACTGAATTTATCAGTTCTAATCATTTTTTAGTGGAGTTTTTAGGTTTTTCCAATTATAACAATCATCTGCAAACAAGAATAACTTGGCTTGTTCATTTCCAATTTGGATGCCCTTTATTTCTTCTTTTTTTTTTTTTTTTTTTTTTTTTTCTGAGATGGAGTCTTGCTCTGTAGCCCAGTCTGGAATATAGCGGCACAATCTCAGCTCACTGCAATCTCCACCTCCGGGGTTCAAGTGATTTCCCTGCCTCAGCCTCCCAAGTAGCTGGGACAACAGACACCCGCCACCACGCCTAGCTAATTTTTATATTTTTAGTAGAGATAGCATATCACCATGTTGGCCAGTCTGGTCTCAAACTCCTGACCTCAAGTGATTCACTCACCTCAGCCTCCCAAAGGGCTGGGATTACAGGTGTGAGCCACTGCACCCGGCCTTTCTGTCTCTTATCTGACTCCTCTAGCAAGGGCTTCCAGTATTATACTGAATAATAGTGGTGACAGTGGGCATCCTTGTCTTGTTATGGATCTTAGAGGAAAGGCTTTCAGTTTTTCACCTTTCAGTATGATACTAGCTGTGCGTCAGTTGTATATGACTTTTATTGCGTTGAGGTGTGTTCCTTCTATAACCAGTTTTTTTCGAGTTTTTATCATGAAAGGATGTTGAATTTTATCAAATGCCTTTTCAGCATGAATTTAAATGATCATATGGTTTTTTATCCTTCATTCTACTGATATGATGTATCAAACTGATTGATTTGGATATGGTGAAACATCCTGGCATCCCTGGGATAAACCCCACTTTGGTCATGATGAATGATCTTTTAATGTGTTGTTGAATTCGGTTTGCAGGTATTTTCTTGGGTATTTCTGCATCAATGTTCATCTGGGATACTGGCCTGTTTTCTTTTTTTTGATTATGTTTTTGTCTGGTTTTGATATCAGGGTAATACTGGCCTTTTAGAATACGTTTGGAAGTATTCCCTCCTCCTCTATTTTTCAGAATAGTTTCACTAGGATTGGTAATAGTTCTTCTTTCAATGTTTGGTAAAATTCAGCAGTGAAGTTATTGGGTCCCGGGCTTTTCTTTGCTGGAAGACTTTATTATTACAGTTTCAATCTCACTACCTGTTACTGTTACGTTCAGGTTCTGGATTTCTTCATGGTTCAAACTTGGAAGGCTGGATGTGCCTGTGAAATTATCCATTTCTTTTTTTCTTTTTTTTTTTTTTTAGACACAGTCTCACTCTGTCACCCAGGCTGGAGTGCAGTAACATGATCTCAGCTCACTGCAAACTCCATCTCTCAGGCTCAAGTGATTCTCGTGCCTCAGCCTTCCAAGTGGCTGGAATTACAGGCATGCAACACCATGCCTGGTTAATTTTTGTATTTTTAGTAGAGATGGAGTTTCACCATGTCGGCCAGACTGGTCTCGAACTCCTGACCTCAAGTGATCCACCCGCCGCAGCCTCCCAAAGTGCTGTGATTACAGGCATGAGCCACCGCGCCCAGCCTGCAAACTTATGCATTTCTTCCAGGTTTTCCAAGTTATTGACATATAGCTGTTCACAGCCTCTAATGACCCTTTGAATTTCTGCAATATCAGTTGTAATACCTACTTTTTCACCTCTGATTTATTTGGGTCTTCTTTTTCTCTTAGCCTGCCTGAAGGCTTGTCAATTTCATTTATCTTTTAGAAAAACCAACTTTTCATTTCACTGATCTTTTGTATTATTTTCTTCATTTCAACTCCATTTTATTTCTGCTCTGATCTTTATTATTTCTGTCCTTCTAATTATGGGTTTGGTTAGCTCCTTCTTTTCTAGTTCTTTAAGATGTATCATTAGGTTATTTATTTGAAGTTTTTCTACTTTTTTCATTTTCCTCTTAGTACTGCTTTCACTATATCCTACAGGTTTCGTATGCTGTATTGCCATTGCCATTTGTTTCAAGAAATTGTTTAATTTCATTCTTAATTTCTTCACTGACCTGTTGGTCATTCAGGAGCATATTGTTTAATTCCCATGTGTTGGTGGAGTTTCCAAAATTCCTTGCTATTGATTTTTAGTTATAGTCCATTGTGATCAGAGAAGATACTTAACATAATTTTTTTAACTTATATATGGCAAAAGACAGGAATCTACCTTCATTCTTCTGCATATGAATATCAAGTTTTCCCAGCACCATTTATTGAAGAGTCTGTCTTTTCCCCAGTGTATGTTCTTGGTACCTTTGTTAAAAATGAGTTCACCGTAGGTGTGCGGATTTGTTTCTGGATTCTCTATTCTGTTCCGTTGGTCTATGTGTTTGTTTTTATGCTAGTACTATGCTGTTTTGGTTACTATAGCTCTGTAGTATAATTTGAATTAAGGTAATCTGATTCCTCCAGTTTGTTTCTTTTTAATTAAGAGAGCTTCGGCTATTATGGGTTTTTTGTGGTTCAACATGAATTTTAGGATTTTTTTTTTTCTGTTTCTGTGAAGAATGTCATTGGTATTTCACTAGGGATTGCACTGAATTGGTAGATTGCTTTGGGTAGTATGGACATTTTAACAATATTGGTTCTTCCAATCCATGAAGATGAAATATTTTTCCATTTTTTGTGTCCTCTTTAATGTCTTTCATCAGCGTTTTAGAGTTTTCATTACAGAGATCTTTGTAATGATCTTCTTTGGTTACTTCCTAGGCATTTAATTTCATGTGTGGCTACCGTAAATGGGATTACTTTTCTAATTTCTTTTTCATATTGTTTACTGTTGGCACATAGAAATGCTACTGATTTTTTATGTTGATTTTGTATACTGCAACTGTACTGAATTTATCAGATCTAATCATTTTCTTCTGGAGTCTTTAGGTTTTTCCAAATATAAGATCATATCATCTGCAAACAAGGATAATTTGACTTCCTCCTTTCCAATGTGAAGGCCTTTTATTTCTTTCTCTTGTCTGACTGCTCTAGCAAGAACTTCCAGTACTATGTTGAATAACGGTGGCCACACTGAGCATCCTTGTCATGTTCCAGATCTTAGAGGAAAGGCTTTCAGTTTTTCACCATTCAGTATGATACTAGCTGTGCGTCTGTCATATATGGCTTTTATTATGTTGAGATATGTTTCTTCCATAACCAGTTTTAAGAGGTTTTATCATGAAAGGATGCTGAATTTTATCAAATGCCTTTTCAGCATCAATTGAAATAATCACATGGTTTTTATCCTTCTGTTGACACGATGTATCACACCGATTAATTTGCATATGCTGAACCATCCTTGTACCCCAGGGATAAACCCCACTTGGTCACGATAAATGATCTTTCTAATGTATTGCTGAATTTGGTTTGCTAGTATTTTGTTGAGGATATTTACATCAATATTCATCAGAGACACTGGCCTGTAGTATTCTTTCTTTGATGTGTCTTTGTCTGCTTTTAGTATCAAGGTTTGAATTTTTAATGACTTATTTTGTGGCCTAACATATGGTCTAACCTCGAGGATGATCCATGTGCTAAAGAGAACAATGTACATTCTGCAGCCATCAGATGAAACGTTCTAGAAATATCTATTAAATCCATTTGGTCTACAGTGCAGATTAAGTTTGATGTTTCTTTGTTAATTTTGTCTGGATGATCTGTCCAATGCTGAAAGTGGAGTGTTGAAGCCTCCGTCTATTAATGTATTAAGGCCTATCTCTCTCTTTAGCTGTAATATTTGTTTTATGTATCTGGGTGATCTAGTGTTGAGTGCATATACACATATATTTATAATAGTTACAGCCTCTTGCTGAATTGGCCCCTTTATCATTACATAATGACTTTTTTGGTCTCCTTTTATAGTTTTGGTCTTGAAATCTATTTGGTCTGATATAACCACTATGCTTTTCTTTGATTTCCATTTGCCTCTCCCTTTTTCCATCCCCCTGCACCGTCCTGAAGAGGTGGTCTCCAATTTGAAGAAGCATGCAGCCAATGAACTGCCTGTAGGGAGGGGCAGCCTCCAAGGGCCCAGGGTTTCAGTCCCACAACCACAATGGATCCAATTCTACCAACGAGGACCTGAGCTCCAGGTGACAGTGTGCCCTAGCCAACATCTTGACTACAGTCTGTGAAACCTGAAGTAGAGGACAGAACTAAGCTATGGCCAGACTCCTGACCCACAGAAACTGTGAGAGTGTAAATGCTTGTTGTTACAAGCTGCCAAATTTGTGGTTGGTAACTTGTTCTGTAGCGACAGCAAGCAAGCCAGCATCCTTCAGTTTTTGTAGAAAGAACAGCTTTCTCTCAGCACTCTTATTTTTTCTGTTCACATCACTAACAGGATAACTGCCATAAACATACTTGAAACCAAAACATATGACTTTTGGTAAAAATATCAGCTGGTGGGGGAGAGGTAAACTCCTTCCTAAAAAGTGAGCCCTGGCCAGGTATAGTGACTCACATCTCTAATCCCAGCACCTTGGAAGACTGAGGCAAGAGAATCACTTGTGCCCAGGAGTTCAAAACCAATCTAGGCAACATAGCAAGACCCTGTCTCTACAAAAAAATTGTAAAATTAGCCAGAAGGCTGGGCATGGTGGCTCACACCTGTAATCCCAGCACTTGGGAGGCCAAGGCAGGTGAACTGTTTGAGCTCAGGAGTACAAGACCAGCCCTGGCAACATGGCAAAACCCCATCTCTACCAAAAATACAAAAAATTAGCCAGGGGTGGTGGCGCACGTGTACTCCCAGCTACTTGGAAGGCTGAGGTGGGAGAATTGCTTGAGATCAGGAGGTAGAGGCTGCAATGAGTTGAGATCACTCCACTGTACTCCAGCCTGGGCAATAGAGCAAGACCCTATCAAAAAAATTTTTTAATTTAAATTTAAAAAATAAAAATAATATAAAAAATAAAATTAAAAAGGAAGCCGAAAGCATTCAGGGCCCCTGAAGTTTAACCAGTGAATGGAAAGGTTTGACTCTTCTACTCATTCAGAGGAGGGCAGTGAATACGTGCACTGGGGTTCAGTCCAAACCCTACCACAGTGCACATGATAAGAGGCTAACAGTGGCCAGAACTCACAGCCCCATGTGGGCCGTGCTGCAGGAGTTACAGACTATCTTTAGGCACTCAAGGGAATATGACACTTGATCTGCGTCTTAAAGTGTTTCAGAAAACAGAAACAGAGAAGATGAATTAAGAAGCTATTACTGGCTGGGCGCGGTGGCTGACACCTGTAATCCCAGCACTTTGGGAGTCCGAAGCGGACGGATCATGAGGTCAGGAGATCAAGACCATCCTAGCTAACACGACAAAACCCCATCTCTACTAAAAATACAAAAAATTAGCTGAGTGTGGTGGCATGCGCCTATAGTCCCAGCTACGTGGGAGGCTGAGGCAAGGGAATTGCTTGAACTTGGGAGGCGGACATTGCAGTGAGCAGAGATCCCATCACTGCACTCCAGCCTGGGTGACACAGTGAGACAGCATCTCAAACAAAACAAAAAAGGCTATTACCAAGGGTCCAAAAAAGAAAGGATGAGAGTCGAAGTCAAGACAGGGAGGTACAGTCTTTAAGATTATTTCAGGCAGGGCACGGTGGCTCACATCTGTAATCCCAGCACTTTGGGAGGCCAAGGTGGGCAGACTGCTTGAGCCCCAGAGTTCGAGACCAGCCGGAGCAACATGGTGAAACCCAGTCTCTACAAAAAATACAAAAATTAACCAGGCGTGGTGGTATGCACCTGTAGTCTCACTACTCAGGGGACTGAGGTGGGAGGATCACCTGAGCCTGGGGAGGTTAAGGCTGCAGTGAGCCGTGATGGTGCCACTGCATTCCAGCCTGGGCAACAGAGTGAGACCCTGACTTAAAAAGAAACTATTTCAAATCACATCAGTTAAATCAAATGTGAAAGGGAAAATAAGGGAGGGAACAGAAGAGGAATGAGAATTAGTTCTGTTTTAACCACTAAGATTTGCACTAACTACTGAACATAAACATGGAGCTCCTCCCCACTCCACCAACCCTCAGTAAATATAGATCCAGATCTTAGCAGAGTGTTCAGGGCTAGAGACTCAAATCTGGGAGTAGTCAACAAATGGACTGTAGGTGATGTCCTGGAGAAGATGCCAACACCCAAGCAGAGAGGGGAGACCCCTGCCCAGCCCTGAAAGCACTCTGAGATCGCCCCAGACTGGCTGGGATCCACACACCAGTGTTCTGCGGTACAGCCTAGATTGAGAAACATTGGTGTTACAGAGGTACCATTTAAAAAAAAAAAGCCAAAAGATGAAACATTTAAAGACTAAGCCAAGGAGGAAGCCCAGTTTACATGGAAACAAGAATAATTACCACCACCTTTCAATTATTACCTGGGAAGGAAGAGGATAGGCCAGACCTTGTCCTTCTGAGTGACAAGGAATTCTTTTTTGGAAGGTGGAGACTGGACTCCTGGAGGGACAAGCACTATGGAAGCCTCCTAGGAACTGATGACCAAAATAAATGGTAAGCACCATTCAAAAAACAATTTGGGCACCTTAAAGGTGGAACATTACTAAGGCAATAAAGCAAGCCTCACTGGAGGAAGTCTCCAGAGAGTTAGACTGTGAACAAGCAAAAGTGAAGCCCAGGAGAAGAGCTCTCCAGATGACACACAGTACAGGATCCTGACTGAGGAAGCAGCAGCCTGGGAACAACTGGAAGACAGCCATGGCACTGATAAGAACAGGGACTACAGGCAGGGTGTGGTGGCTCACGCCGTAATCCCAGAGATTTGGGAGGCCAAGGCAGAAGAACTGCTTGAGTCCAAGAGTTCAAGAGCAGCCTGGGCAACATGGTAAGACCGTGTCTCTACAGAAATATAAAAATTAGCCAAGTACATGGCACACGCCTATAATCCCAGCTACTGGGGAGTCTACAGCAGGAGGGTCACCTGCACCCAGGTGTTTGACTCTGATCACACCACAGCACTCCAACCTGGGTGACAGAGACCCTATTCATTAAAAAAAAAAAAAAAAGAAAGAAAGAAAGAAAAAGAAAAAAAAGAATGAGACTTTCCATTTGTAAAATGAGAGTATTTATTTCTACAACTGTCTCCAATTAGCTTTTTATTAGTAGCTGACTTACCTAAACGTGCCCAGTAGGTTTTCAACTTTTGACTTTTTTGGTTCAGATCCCAGATGCTTCTAATTAGGTTATTTGGGCTGAGAACTCTTTTCCAATTTTTTCCAATCTCACATTCCTATCTCACACCTCTGAAATGACATGCCAAGTAAAGGCACTTTCATCATCAAAAGACCCCAGCAAAAGAGGCAGTAACAGGCTCACTTTTTGTAAGTTAGTAAACTGAAGCTCAGAGGTTCAATGACTTGACCAAAGGCCACACAACACTGAGGCTGTGAGAGGTGGGATTTGGGAAGAGGCCCAACTCCAAGGCTTATTCGCTTCCTACCAACACCATAACACGCACCCACACCTGCAGCACGGCAGCCAGGGCAAGCCTTCATGCTCCCATATGTAGGCCACCAATACTTTAATACCAATCAGGACTAGGCAAGCAAACCGTTAAGGCATTTTTTTTTTTTTTTTTTTTTTTGAGACGGAGTCTCGCTCTGTCGCCCAGGCTGGAGTGCAGTGGTGCCATCTTGGCTCACTGCAAGCTCCACCTCCTGGGTTCATGCCATTCTCCTGCCTCAGCCTCCCAAGTAGCTGGGACTACAGGCACCCGCCACCAGGCCTGGCTAATTTTTTGTGTATTTTTAGTAGAGTTGGGGTTTCACCGTGTTAGCCAGGATGGTCTTGATCTCTTGATCTCGTGATCTGCCCGCCTTGGCCTCCCAAAGTGCTGGGATTACAGGCGTAAGCCACCGCATCCGGCCCGTTAAGGCATTTATTAAAGTGCCTTCAGAACAATAGAGTCAGGCAGTAAAATCCAAAACTGAATAATATAACAAATGAATATCTGATTAATGTATAGGTTAGAAAATGTTTCTTTTTCATGTCCTTACAATTTGACAGAAAAGTAATATCTTCAAATATTTGCAGATGAGTAGAGGTATATGGCTTTTTTTCTGAAATCTACAGAAAAATACTAAACACCTACTGAACACAGGACAACATATGAAAAAATGTTAAGAACAGA
Source organism: Pongo abelii (assembly GCF_028885655.2). Taxonomy (NCBI): domain Eukaryota; kingdom Metazoa; phylum Chordata; class Mammalia; order Primates; family Hominidae; genus Pongo; species Pongo abelii. The sequence continues at coordinate 21,336,130 of NC_072001.2, read as the reverse complement.
TTCCTGGAACAATTAGAAAGGTCAGACAGGAACATTAAGTACGTCGATTTGAAGACATCTGAGAAGCAGCAAGGGAGTGACGTCTTCCTATAGCCTAAGACCCACGAGAGGAAGAAAGAGGCCCAGACAACCTAAGCAAGCAGGGATGAGACTGAGAAGCAAAACGGAGCTTCTGAGAGACTCCCAGGGCCCTCATACAAGAGAAAGAGGCCTGGAAGACCCCATGCTCTGAGCTGGAACCTCAAAGGGCCACACACCAGAAATATGGGCGAGTTAGAAGTAGACCAGCCTTCACAGAAAACCAGCCCAGTTCCGCATTCTCTCAATTTCCAGCAGGACTGCAGTGACCTAGGATTGCCTAGAACATCCTCTCTGGAGGAAGATATTGCTCCTCGATTTATTGCTACAATATTGCATATACAATATCTGGAAGTCAGGCAAAAATAATAATGACAAAGATACAAGACCGCATCATTGTAAAACGAAAAAAAATAGAAGTCAATAGGACAGACCAAAAGTGGATCCTGAAAACAGAAATATAAAGACTTCTGTCACGCAAGAATAGCCTGAGGAATGAACTGAAGTGTTGACACTCTGCTCAGCAGATGCCAGCTCGGGGCAATGGGGTGAGGGAAGTGGGAAAGCAAGACAAGATCAATGAAGCAATGGTATGTGGTATATGACTTCACAGTCAGCTAAGCGTGATTTTAGCCTACTCTATGTAGGAGCCATTCTTATTTCCTTTAATTTCCTAAAAAAAGAAAAATATATATTAAAAAAGAGTGATTTTATATTTTTCAATGGTTGAAACATACTCAAAAGAATCGTATGTCAGCCAAGCACAGTGGCTCACACTTGTAATCTCAGACTTTGGGAGGCCGAGATGGCTGGATCATGAGGTCAGGAGTTCAAGACCAGCCCAGCCAACATGGTGAAACCCCGTCTCTACTAAAAATACAAAAAAAAAATTAGCCGGACATGGATACATGCCTGTAATCCCAGCTACTCCGGAGTCTGAGGCAGGAGAATTGCTTAAACCCAGGAGGTGGAGGTTGCAGTGAGCCAAGATCGCGCCACTGCACTCCAGCCTTGGCAACAGAGCAAGACTCCCTCTCAGGAAAAAAAAAAAAATCATATGTCAACACATGAAAATTATATGACATTCAAATTCTGGAATCCACAAAGTTTTCCTGGAATATAGCCACACACACGTTTGGCGGCTTCTCACAGGACAATGGCCAAGGTGAGTTGTTATAAAAGAGCACGTATGGTCCACATAAACATTTACTAGCTGGTGCTTTACAGAAAAAATGTGCTGACCCCTATGTTAGTGCCCCCTCTTCTCAATGAGCTGCAAATACAACCAACTGTTCAGCCAGCACATTCACTAGGCATATGTAGCTTTTCCAGAAGGTTTGCAAGAAGAAACTACACCATAAAATAGTCCAAGGAGGAAAGAAAAAGGGAGGAATAAAAACACTCAGTTCCCTCATGTCTCCTTGTAAAGTGGTGAATGTTCATACCACAGGGAATTCACACCCACACTCGCCACACCTTCCAGGCTGTGTCACTGACTCCTTGTAGGCAGTCAGGAAGCCATACTCCAACTCTCTTGTGTGACATCACAGCGGAGACTGGAGCCGAAGGGCAGCTCACAGGCATGAGTCAACCAAGAGGGACACAGAGAGGCAGCTAAGGAATCTATGGGGTTGGACGAGGTTTATAAATACACTTTTAAAATAACTACCTTTAATAGGGTCAAGCAATTAAAAGATCCTATTAACAGCCAGGCACGGTTCACGCTTGCAATCCCAGCACTTTGGGAGGCCAAGGCAGGCGAATCATGAGGTCAGGAGTTCAAGACCAGCCTGGCCAATCTGGTGAAACCCCATCTCTACTAAAAATACAAAAAATAGCCAGGTGTGGTAGCAGGCACCTGCAGTCTCAGCTACTCAGGAGGCTGAGGCAGGAGAATTACTTGAACCCAGGAGGTGGAGGTTGCAGTGAGCCAAGATTGTGCCACTGCACTTCAGCCTGAGCAACAGAGCAAGACTCCTTCTCAAAAAAAAAAAAAAAAAAAGATCATATTAACAATTCCAACACAGAAGTTTCAACTAGAAAAAAGTACCTAAAGTGGCAGTTAAAGAAACTGTCAAACATTTCAAACTAAACATTTTAAAGGGATGTGTTTAATATAATTATACCTCAATAAAGTTGATATTTTTTAAAAATGGAAATTCTGGAATAGAAAAATACAATAATAAAATTTAAAACTCAATGGATTTGATTAAAAACAGATTGGGAAGGCCTGTGCTTCCTCCACCTATAAAGGATTAATTTTGTAGAAATTACTTCCTTGCTATAATCAACTAGAAAACGGGACAGAATATACCAAAAAGCTGTTACCAAAAACTGGACAACAGAAAGCCCAGAGCTGGGATCCCTCAGAGAAGCAAAACACTGCCCAGAAGCAGCTTCCAGGCTGCAGCACAGGAAAGGGGAATCCAAATAGAGCCCAAAGAACTTGCTGAGCTCAGGAGACAGATCAGCTATACGTAGGCCAAATGACAAGAATACAGCAAGCTCCAGAGATGAGTCGAGGGGCCCCTTGAGTATCTGTCTGAGTACTGCTCTGAGCATAGGTTAAGAAAACTACAGAATACTGGGGAAAGAAGCACTAGAAAGTAATAAGCAGCATCACCATGATGCACAGTCTTGGAAAAGCCTGTGTTTCCACAAAGAAGGACAGAAAGATCTTCTCATACACCAAGCATCAGGTGGAGTCCTGAGAAGAGTATTGCCTTCGTAATATGGATAAATGAGCCCAAGGGTAAAGGCTGTGTGGATCAGCCCTAACAAACCTCAGAATCAAGCTTTGAAAACATCAAACTGACCCCATGTAACTTTCATGTATGGCAGAACAAAACTAAGGCTCTTTAAAAAAATAAAACAAAATCCTGCACAGAACATAAAATTAACGTCTAGCATTCAATCAAAAATTAGCAGGCATACAACCACGCTCCCATAACTAGGGCAATCAATCAATAGAAATGACAGAATCAATCAACAGAGATGGATCTAGAAGTGATCAGAGATTAAGGAATTCACAGACAAGGACATTAAAACCTCTCTTACAGAAATGCTCCCTATGCTAACAGAAGGAAAGCATGAATGTTATAAAGAGTGAAACAGAAGATATAAAAAGGACTCAAATGGAATCTCTAGAAATGAAAATACAAAAGTGAAAATTGTGATGGAGGATATTAACAGAAGAAACACTGCATAACAGTTATAACCATAATCTACAATATCTAAGCACATAGCTATGCCATGCTCTCTCCCTTAACACTCATGCAGTCTAGGTTTAACAAATAACTGTTTCACGCCCATCATCAGTTGCAGGTTGATCTACAGTCATCCAGTTGTCCAAAGATCTTTCTCCACTCCATTCCTAAGGAAGGGCTCATGAGAACAATACTTCCAAAGTTACAGCTCATTGAGAAGTTTACATGTTTTTCATCTGAAAAGTTGGTTTTGCTAGAACAAAAAATGCTTTACTCACATTTTCTTTTCTTGAGTGTCTTAAACAGGTTACTCAATTTCTTCTTCATAAAGAATTGTCATCTGCTGGGCTCAGTGGCTCACTGCTGTAATCCCAGCACTCTGGGAGGCCAAGGTGGGTGGACTGCCCGAGCTCAGGAGTTCAAGACCAGCCTGGGCAACATGGTGAAACCCTGTCTCTACTAAAAATATAAAAAATTATCTGGGTGTGGTGGTGCACGCCTGTAATTCCAACCACTTAGGAGGCTGAGGCACAAGAATGGCTTGAACCTGGGAGGTGGAGGTTGCAGTGCGCTGAGATAGTGCCACTGTACTCTAACCTGGGCAACAGAGTGAGACTCTGTCTCAAAAAAAAAAGGAATTGTCATCAAAGTCCTATGACTAAACCCTTTTCCTTAAAAAAAAAAAAAAAAAAAAAAAACTAGTATTACTAGTCTTTTCCAAGAACCAAAGTTAAAAGTTAGTTCTTTAAAACACCAGGCCAGGCACAGTGGCTCACGCCTGTAATCCCATCACTTTGGGAGGCTGAGGCAGACGGATCACGAGGTCAGGAGATCGAGACCATCCTGGCCAACATGGTGAAACCCTGTCTCTACTAAAAATACAAAACAAATTAGGCGGGTGTGGTGGAGTACACCAGTAGTCCCAGCTACTCAGGATGCTGAGGCAGGAGAATCGCTTGAACCCGGGAGGCGGAGGCTGCAGTGAGCCAAGATCACGCCACTGTACTGCAGCCTGGTCGACAGAGCCAGACTCTGTCTCAAACCAAAAAAAAAAAAGAAATTCTTCTAGTCCCTCCCGCACTTTCCATTAAACACATTTCAACTGTGTTATAGAAACACAAAGAGGAATCTAAGAGATATTTCATTAAACATTCTAGGATATTTCTGCTAGTTAACAATATGAAAGCTGGAGTTTTGAAGACTGCCTCAGTGAGCTCTTTTTTTGACTGCCTGATTGAGTTGGAGAAGCTCTGCCATCAAAACTGCTCACAGCCTAACACTATAAGACAACTTAATATGAGCACAACAGAAAGGTTTGAAATTCTCATAAGCTGGAACACTTCCACAAAATTTATAATGGATAAAGTTCATGTTGTAGGTTTTATTTTAAAAACGAAATATAAAAATACAGGAAAAGAGCTGATGTTATTATTATTACTACTATTATCTTAAGAGACATTGCCTCTTACTGTTGCCCAGGCTACAGTGCCCGGTGTGAGCAACAGCTCACTGTAGCCTCAACCTCTCCGGCCCAAGGGATACTCCCACATCAGCTTAACAAGCATCTGTGACTACAGACATACACCACCATCCCTAGCTAATGTTTTTTAAATTGTAGATAGAGACAGGGTCTCACTAAGTGCCAAGCCTGTTCTGGATAGAACACCTGGCCTCAAGTAATCCTCTTATCTCAGCCTCCCAAAGCGCTGGCATTGCAGTTGTGGGCCACCATGATCGATCGACCTGATATTATTTTGAAAGCTGCCTATTTTTAAATCTTACAAGCAAATTGACCAACCTATGGGATTACAATTGCCACACGGCTAAATAAGCTAACATATTGCTAGATTTACTTGTTAGAAAATTTAATAATCATAGGTCATATGAAATATCATCTTCCCATGATACTCTTTGCTAGCACACCATGTCTGCTGCAGTGTGCTCAAATTTGGAATAATATTTCAAAAATGACACTAATCAATAAATGGCATTGGCAGACAAATGAAGAGTGGAAGACAGGAGTGGCATGGAGAAAACCTGGGGTGGATAAGAAGACAGGAATATGACCATGAAATTGGTCAGATGTGGATTTAGTTCCCTGATCTTGCTACCTTGTTCATCTTCACATTTCTTCTAAAAAACAGGAATACTATAGATAATAACCGAACTCTCTGTAATGCTTTCAAGAGATTACAGGTAGCATTCCTACTAAAAGTCCTAGTAGAGTAGATGTTCAATTTATGAATGTTTTATCTGTTTCAGGAAGCAGATTTTGGGCAAACCAGTTTGAAAACTTGTACCTCACTGGTCTGGCTTACACATGAAACAATTTTTGTGGTTAACGGACAAAGTGCTTCAAACTCACTACTGTATTACATTTTTTAAATCTCAAAAATACTCACCTTCACCAAAATCTTTTAATAAGATGTGGCACAAGATTCAGTTAGTCCATTCTCCAGGTGACCAGCTTCATAAGCACTACAAATAAGTGAAAACAACACCATTTACAGAGGAATGAAAAAAATAAACCCGTTACCTTATATGCCAAAGTCTGAATCATCAGCCGCCATGGATATACACTTTTGACTTCTTTTAGCAATTAAAAAAATCAACATGACCACAGTAAGGGGTTGAACAGAAACTTCAGGGGGAAAAGGAAGCAGATTTAAAAATGCTCCAACAGACCAGGCACAGTGGCTCACATCTGTAATCCTAGCACTTTGGGAGGCTGAGGCGGGTGGATCACCTGAGGTTGGGAGTTCAAGACCAGCCTGACCAACATGGAGAAACCCCGTCACTACTAAAAATACAAAGTTAACTGGGAATGATGGCACATGCCTGTAATCCCAGCTACTTGGGAGACTGAGGCAGGAGAATTGCTTGAACCCGGAGGGAGGAGGTTGCAGTGAGCCGAGATCACACCATTGCACTCCAGCCTGGGCAACGAGAGAGACTCCATCTCAAAAAAACAAAAAACAACAACAACAAAAAAAAACTCCAACAGACCTGTGAACACCACAATAAAGACTGGCCAGAGATTTCCAACATATAGACTATATAGACCAGATACACAATGCTTTCTGTGACTGAAGTAGAGAAAGAGAAGGGATATGTACCCAGAGACCCACAGGTTCAATGTTATTGCACTCCACCCTGTACTTAAAATCCAACTTCCTGGCCAGGCATGGTGGCTCATGCCTGTAATCTCAGCACTTTGGGAGGCCAAGAGGGGGCAGATCATCTGAGGTCAGGAGTTTGAATCCAGCTTGGCCAACCATGGCCAACATGGTGAAACCTCGTTTCTACTAAAAATACAAAAACTAGCTAAGTGCAGTGGCACACGCCTGTAATCCCAGCTACTCGGGAGGCTGAGGCAGAATTGTTTGAACCCAGGAAGCGGAGGTTGCGTTGAGCCAAGATTGCGCCACTGTGCTCCAGCCTGGGAGACAGAGCAAGTCTCAAAAAAAAAAAAAAAAAAAAAAAAAAAAGAAAAATAATCCATCTTCCTACAATTGTATTCACAGCTATTAGATTTGACACAGACCTGTATACTTGGTGAACTGTACATTAAACAGTTCTGAAATACTGAATGGCATTCCAACTTAAAATGACTTCAGATTAATCCAAATTAAAGCAACATTAAAACTCAAAACAAATACTCAACATCAGGAGTCTAATCAAGGGCCAAACATTTGATTCACCCACTACTAATACTTGTACTTGTATGAATTAGTTCAACCCAAGCAAATGTCTTTTCCTACAAGAATGATAATATTCCTCATCATAACTATAAAACAACATTTAGTGGTCACAAAAAGTCAATACAATAAAGGCCCTTCTGTCCGGGCATGGTGGCTCACGACTGTAATCCCAGCATGTTGGGAGGGTGAGGCGGGTGGATCACCTGAGGTCGGGAGTTCGAGACCAGCCTGACTACCATGGAGAAACCCCATCTTTACTAAAAATACAAAAAATTAGCCGGGCATGGTGGCACATCCCTGTAATCCCAGCTACTCGGGAGGCTGGGGTAGGAGAATCGCTTGAACCTGGGAGGCGGAGGTTGTGGTGAGCCAAGATCGCGCCATTGCATCCAGCCTGGGCAACAAGAGCAAAACTCCATTTCAAATAAATCAATAAATAAAAAATAAAGGCCATTCTTGCTGTAGAGCTCCTAATGTTTGGGACTAAAACAAAATAAAATACAGCTGTGAATTTCTCAATGCTCATTTTATCATATTAATAAATCATAAGACTGCAATTCTCCTCATGTTCAGTATATATCAGAAGTCTAACCACGTGAAGTAAAATGAATGGGCAAATGTTAGGTATCCAATTCAACAAAACGAGACTCCTAGACAAATCCACAAAATACATTTCCGTATTTTTTTTTAAATACCAATCATTTTATTTAGATAACAAATTAGTTCACTGTTTAACAGTTACCCAAAAACTGTGGAACAAAATAATTACAATGCTCCCCAAACTACAGTCAGAGAATAATGCAGGAAATATTCTCATTTCTATTCTGATCAATTTTATAAATTAAAATAAAAATTAACAGCACACACACACACACACACCCACACCCATGCACACACACAAGAATCATACCATATGAATAAAAATCAAACTGTTCTGTTTAGAATGAAAAAGACCAAAGAACTTCTTAGAGGATGTGACTAAGATGCCAGTGACTTACTGTGTATATATAGTCTAGTGTGGATATACATTCAGCCAGAGTACCCTTAAAGCACTACCAGAACAGATCATCTCTCATTCTGTTACTGATTAATCCACCTGCAGACAGGGTGGTGGTGTGCCTGGTAAACTAAAATGGAACTGAATCATGGCTTTAGCCTTATGACAAAATATACCTCAGGGTAACCAGGACTTCAACAATGAAGTAGACCAGGTCAGATGGCAAGACAGACTCCCAAACAGACAAGAAGGCACTTTTCTCCAGAGTTTGGTGCTAGCCATAACCAATAATTCTGATTTTCTCTTGCTCTGATCCCAAATTTAATGGCAATCCCCTCTCCCCCAAAGTAAAAATTCAACAGTGACAAAGAGTTATTAAGCATAATTAATACTTAAAAGAGATTAGGAGTCTGAGAGATGGTGAGGATAAATATCAGGGAATTTTTTTTTTTTTTTGAGAGAGAGTCTGGCTCTGTCACCTAGGCTGGAGTGCAGCGGCGTGACCTCGGCTCACTACAACCTCTGCCTCCCAGGTTCCAGCAATTCTCCTGTCTCAGCCTCCCGAGTAGCTGAGATTACAGGCAGACACCACGACACCTAGCTATATATATATTTTTTGTATTATTAGTAGAGATGGGGTTCACCATGTTGGCCAGGCTAGTCTCCAACTCCTGACCTCAAGTGATCTGCCTGACTCGGCCTCCCAAAGTGTTGGGATTTACAGGTGTGAACCACCGCGCCCAGCCAATATCAGGAATTTTTTGGTAAATGGTGGTAAAACAACTGGACATCAACATGGGGGAGAACAAAACTCCGTCTCAAAAATTCAAAATGGAACAAACATCTATATGTGAAATCAGAACCAAAAAGCTCCTAAAAGAAAACACAGGAAGAACATCTTTGTGTCCATGGGGTACACAGAGATTTCATTAACTGATCGATTGATCGAGACAGGGTCTTGCTCTGTCACCCAGGGTGGAGTGCAATAGCGCACTCATAGCTCACTGCAGCCTTGACCTCCAGGGCTCAAGACATCCTACCACTTCAGCCTTCTGAGTAGCTGGGACCAGACACACAACACCACACCCGTTTCCTGGAGTTTTTTGGCATTCTTTTTTGTTGTGTAGAGACAACGTCTCCTTTATTGCCCAGGCTTGTCTCAAACTCCTGAGCTTAAGCAATCCTACCGCCTCAGGTTCCCTGAGTCCTGGGATGATAGGCTTGAGCCATCACACTAGATTTCTTGAATAAAACACAAAAAGTATGAATCACACAAAAAAATTGATACCCCGTCTCTACCAAAAAAATACAAAAAATTCTCTGGGGAGCCTGGGAGGCAGAGATTACAGTGAGCCAAAATTATGCCATCGCACTCCAGCCTGGGTGACAGAATCAGACCCTGTCTCAAAAAAAAAAAAAAAAAGGGCTACGACAACATGGCAATAGGATAGAATAGACTAGTGATGTTTGAGAGAGTAGTTTAGCAGAAAACAGGTAAGAGGATTTGAACCCAGAAAAGAAATTATAACAAACACAAACTTAATCTTAAAAGCATTGAAACATTTTTTTCACTTGGAAAGGACACCTGAAACCAGTTTATACACATACATGGTCACACAACTGCAAAACAGCCTTTCCTGTAGGAAATCTCAGATCATGTATGCCTGCTGACACACACACTAATTTCTATATGTATGTACATCAATGTTATAACTACTACTCAAAATGTCATTTTTAAAATTCCTCATTTCCTGAGTTTATTTCTTTTAGAACTTACAAAAATAACATACCTTTTTAGAAAGGCCAAGGTCCCCCTTCTTGGGCATAAATCCAGGGTCTAAATCTTTGGATTCAAGAAGTTTCTTAGTTGGTTTTCTTTGACATTTACTTTCATAAAGTCCTGAAATGCATGTATCTTTACATTAAATGATTTAGAAACTGGGCACAAGTTAATTTTTTAAAAATCTGTATACCACACAAAATGAATGTCAATGTTTTTGATGTTTTCTCCATCATCTTATGGGAAGAGGCAGGAAGGTAATTTGATTATAAAATATTAGTAAACAAAACAAGTAAATAGTTCTCAATGCAAGCACAAACTAATGTGAGGGATGTGTGTGTTGACTTTAAATAACAAAATAACTAAGGGAGAAATCAAAGGGACAGAACTATCTTTATAACAACTGATTTTTGGGAGGACAAAATAAGGAGAAAAGGAGTGAAAAAGAGCTTGAATAATGGTCATAAATGGACCAAACTTACACTTTCTGCTCTGCCCCTAAGTAAATAAAATTCAATAGGTAAAAGATAATTCATAGGATGACTCAAGAATTATATAAAAGAGCTGACTTAATAAATCGAGTTTGGCACATAATAGGTACTGAAACAACAACTATCTTTACTATTCTTTCAAAAATCTTTTTTATTATACCCAACTAGTTTAAGCACAATTGGAATCATTTCTTTAAGGAACAACATCAAAAGCTCCTGTTGATAATGTAAAAAAGTTACATCCAAAATTTAAAGGGGTACAGAAAAGAGGATTCTTCCCATTCCTTGACTGCCTATAATATTCAATAGTTACAAGGTGAATTAGAGACAATGTGTTTAGATTCAACTCTCCCCATGTGATATATAAAGAATGATCAAGTGAGAAGTAACTGGTAATTAACTTCGAATGAACTGGTAATTACTATGTGGTCAGGTATACAACATCATACATTAATACATTATGATCTCCATTTTATAGATGAGGAAACAAGTTCAGAGACTAAACAACTTCCCAAGTAACACAAGGACTGGTGGAGCCAGCACTTGAAGCATAGTGCTTATTCCACTAATGTGCGGTGCCCCTCTTGAAGCCCTGTTATCCTGGTTGTAATTTACACAGTGGCTGATCAACAATCATGAAGAGCAACACTGGAGCAAGGAGCATAGTTATCAAAAATATGTCTTCTTGATAGCGTGCCACAATTCATAGTTAGTAACTATATCTAATTAGCCATCATTGTAAGTATTTCCCAGGACAAAAGGGAGTAGTTTATTGTATATAGATACTATGTTGGCTTTACATCAAAACATACTAAAATCTCCTGCTTCCTCTAATCATACCTGCTCAAATACTGAGACCCCAACCCCACCTTACCTGGCATTTTAACCAGCAATTCCTCAGACTCAAGGGCAGGCCGTGGAGAGACTTCCGGAGCCACAGGTACAGACAAGGTCAGCTGCGGCAACTCAGCATGTCCACCTCCAAGTTCTGACTGAGCCAAGGGGCCTTCCAAAAACGGAACTTCCTTTTTTTTTTTGAGATGGAGTCTCGCTCTGTCACCCAGGCTGGAGTGCAGTCGCAGGATCTCGGCTCACTGCAACCTCTGTCTCCTAGGTTCATGCCATTCTCCTGCCTCAGCCTCCCGGGTAGTTGGGACTACAGGCACCCGCCAACACGCCCGGCTAATTTTTTGTATTTTTAGTAGAGACGGGGTTTCACCATGTTAGCCAGGATGGTCTCAATCTCCTCACCTCGTGATCCACCTGCCTCAGCCTCCCAAAGTGCTGGGATTACCAGCTTGAGCCACCATGCTTGGCCAACGGAACCTCCCTTTCAAGAACCGGAGGCTCTTCCTTGGTTGAAATCAAAGAATTCTCGTCCACCTGCTTGTTCTGAGCACTAGATCGACCTCAGGCTAGAAGGCTTTCCTCTTCACAGCGGGAACTTACCTAAGAACAAAAAATAAAAATAGAGTCCACAGGCCAAAACTGTTGCAATTTAAGTGTCAAAAAGAATAACGCCCTTTAAAAGGAATGAAATTCTGACAAAGGCTACAAAAAGTGGATGAACCTTGAAGACATTATGTATGCTAAAGGAAATTACTTAGACACAAAGAACAAATATCATATGATTTCAAGTATATGAGGTATCCAGAATAAGAAAATTCTTAAGATAGAACATAGAATGGCAATTGCCAGGGGCTGAGCAGAAAAGGGAGTTATTGGTTAATGGGTATTGACTTTTAGTTTGGAAAGATGAAAAAAATTATTGAGATGGATGGTGGAGATGGTTGCACAACAATGTAACTGTGCTTCATGCCACTGAACTGTACACTTAAAAATGGATAAAACAGGCCCAGCGCTGTGGCTCACGCCTATAATCCGAGCACTATGGGAGGCCAAGGCGGGCGGATCACGAGGTCAGGAGATGGAGACTATCCTGGCTAACATGGTGAGACCCCATCTCTACTAAAAATGCAAAAAATTAGCCAGGCATGGTGGTGGGCACCTGTAGTCCCAGCTACTTGGGAGGCTGAGGCAGGAGAACAGTGTGAACCCAGGAGACGGAGCTTGCAGTGAGCCGAGATCATGCCACTGCACTGCAGCCTGGGCAACAGAGCGAGACTCTCTCTCCAAAAAAAAAAAAAAAGGGATAAAATAATAAAATGTTATATATATATATTTATATATATATATAGCATATATATAACATATATATACAAATATATATAACTATATATAACATATATAAATATATATAACATATCTATATATATAACATATATAACATGCAAATATATATAACATATACATATAACATATATAAATATATATAACATATACATATAACATATATAAATATATATAACATATACATATAACATATATATAACATATAAATATATATATTTTAACCAAAATTAAATAAAGAAAACAATGAAGTTGACTGAGATACACTGAAGCTATAATATTGATAAGTCCACAACAGTAATTCAAAGGCAGGGGAAAAGACTGCTCTAATGTCTCCAATTAAAACAACTACTAATGAACTCCTTAATGTTACAATTGGTAATTAATGGGAAAGAAAGAAGCACTTATTCTGCCTTTCAAGTATTTCAGGACAATAATAGAGTCCAGTTAATGAAAGAGACTATCACTTAATAAAAATAGAGAAAATAATAAAACCTGAAAGTCTGCATTTTGTAACCTCTAATAAAATTATTAATATAGGTAAAGATCTTCAACTGGCATTTTCAAGAAACCATCAGGGAAGCTGGGCGTGGTGGCTCACACCTGTAACCCCAACACTCTGGGAGGCTGAGGAAGAAAGATCACTGGAGCCCAGGAATTCCAGACCAGCCAGGGCAACACAGTGGGACATTGCCACTACAAAAAACTTGTTGTTAAAAATTAGCCAGGTGTGGTAGTGTGCACCTGCGGTCCCAACTACTCAGGAGGCTGAGATGGAAGGATTGCTTAAACCCAGGAGGTCAAGGCTGCAGTGAACCGTGTTCATGTATCTCTGCACTCCAGCTTGGGCAAGACCCTGTCTCCATTTTAAAAAAAGAAAAAACAAACTGTCAGGGAATGGCTGATGGGAATAAAATATTCCTTTTTTTAACCCTCCATATGCAATATGTTACACATTATCATCTCTGGTATAGTCTAGCTAAAAATGTTCAACTTCAATCTATCAAACTGATAGGTTCTATCTTCCACTTCACAGAGAACAGGAGATAGAGAAAATCTAAGTGACACCTATGGGGAAGCAATTACACAAATATAGAGAAGTAGATAACTTTACATGTCACTCTCTTAAAGACATGATCTTGATCAGGAAAAAGAGATTGCTCTGAATTCAAAGGGATTTGAGAACCATAACAACCAGTTACAATGAGTAGTCCTAGACTGAGACCTGGTATGAATAATCCAAAGGTAAAGGTTAGGGGATAACTGGTGAAATCTGAAAGGCAGTTGATGTCAGATAAACAGATCTTATATAAGATGTAAGTCTGTTAAATTGATTATAAAGGAAAATGTTCCATTTTTTAACTACATATTAACCTATGTAGGCGTAGAATGTCAAAATGTCTCTACTTTAAACACTTCATTTTAAAACAACTGAATTAAAAAATAAGACAAATAAGATGTATTTATTTTTGAAATTAGGGTCAGATTATATATATTTCACTTTATATCCCATATTTTTACTTAAGATTAAATCATAACAATATTCCTAAGTCATTAAATACTCTTTGAAAGCAAAGAGGGAAAAATATATACATAAAGAAATATAATATGTAGACTCATTTATATATTTCCTGAATAACCACTAAATCCTAAGTACTGTGCTAGAAGCTGAGAATAAAAAACAAGATCCCAGTTAAGGAAATTACTGTTTCATGAAGCTGAAGTATGACACTGAAGATAAAATTGCAGTTTCCTAAGGACCAGTGAAAGTTTGCCGAAATTTTGCAACACACCTTGTGCACCTGCTCCTGTACCTTCTTTTGTTTTTTCTTAGGAGTAAATATTGGATCATATTCTTCTGTATATTCCAAAAGCCACTTGCTTGGCTTCCTAAGGCGTTTCTTCTCTGACCGCACAGCTAAAAGATGATAAACAAGTTCAATATTAATCCAAAAGTTTCAGGAAAACCCACTGTTTTTATGAGACCATCTGGTACTCCCAAAAGTAACCAGATAGGAAACCACATAGTAAAATAGACTATGGCTTAAGATGCAAGAGGCACAAAATGGCTTATGTTTTCTCATATGCAAAAGGAACTGGGGGAGACAAAAGGACTTGTGTTACCTTATATACACATACAACAGAATATATGTGGCCCATCCAATATTAAGGAAAAGGTTAAATTTAAAGCCAGGTCTTATAGTCACTGACACCTGTACATATAAAGCTAATATATACCTAACAAAAATATAGCATCTAGATCAGGTAAACGGGTAAAATACATCTTGAGTTACAGGTTAAGTATGCCTTATCTGAAATGCTTGGGATCAGAAGTGATTCAGAATTTTTCATATTTTGGAATATTTGCATCTGCATAATAAGTTATCTTGGGGATGGGACCCAAGTTGAAACAGCAAACTCATTTACGTATTATATACATCTTTTATACACATAGCCTGAAGGTAATTTTACAAAACATTTATTTTCTACATTACACAAAGTTTGTGTACAGTGAACCGTAAGAAAGCAAAAGTGTCATTATCTCAGCCACCCACGTGGAATATCTGTGGTTGTTTGGCATTACCATCATTCCTGCCTCTGAATTTATATGCTACTGATAGGCAAACATTTCCTTACACTTATTGACACATAAGTACTTAACAGTAAAAATATGACATACCCTTAACACAGTGAGAAAGTAGTGTGTTCAGGGTAGCTACGCAGCACAGTACCATCACTAGAATACTTGTACCGGCTGATAAAAAAACAGTAATAACAACGTCGGGCTTTGCGTCTCCATCTATGATGCTGTGTTTTGATTGTAAGGTTACTGTAAACTGTTTTATTTGATAAGGTAAGCAGAGGCCAGACCCAGTGGCTAACGCCTGTCCCCAGTACTTTGGGAGGCCGAGGCAGGCAGATCACAAGGTCGGGAGATCGAGACCGTCCTGGATAACACGGTGAAACCCCATCTCTACTAAAAACACAAAAAATTAGCCAGGCATGGTGGCAGGCGCCTGTAGTCCCAGCTACTCCGGAGGCTGAGGCAGGAGAATGGTGTGAACCCGGGAGGCGGAGCTTGCAGTGAGCCGAGACCATGCCACTGCACTCCAGCCTGGGCGACAGAGCAAGACTGTGTCTCAAAAAAAAAAAAAAAAGACTTTCTAATCATATTGTAAATGTGTAACAAGGGCCAAGTACTGTGTATTAAACTTAATAAATCAAAACAACAGGCCCTCTAAGACATAAATGGTGCTTCACTGTATGTTTATCCGCCTAACCCATCACAGGAACTCAATTCAGCATTAAACTGGTTTTAGATCAAGACACTAGAACTCATGTTTAGCAGTTATTAAATTACAATTATTAAGAAAAAAACTTCATTAGGTAAAGTCCTTTACTCCAAAAAGTTTCTCTAAATACATAAACACTAATATAAAAACAATCATTAAAACAACTTTGCCTGAATCTCAGGATTTCAGAAATATGAAAGTACTCATCTCTCACCTCTCCCATCCACTTAAAATGACAAAAACAGACCATTATAGCTAAATCAAAGGAAATGTTTAAAGAGAAACAAACCCAAAGAGTAACTACACCAATTCTTGACCCAATTCTCTGTGCTCTGTCTTATGTAACATTACACTATGAATAACAATCCCATCATCCACGACAGCTTTTTTTTTTGAAACAGTTTTGCTCTCATTGCCCAGGCTGGAGTGCAATGGCATGATCTTGACTCACTGCAACCTCCGCCTCCTGGGTTCAAGCGATTCTCCTGCCTCAGCCTCCCGAGTAGCTGGGATTACAGGCATACACCACCACCCCTGGCTAATTTTGTATTTTTAGTAGAGATGGGGTCTCACCATGTTGGTCAGGCTGGTCTCCAACTCCTGACCTCAGGGGATCCACCCACCTCGGCCTCCCAAACTGCTGGGATTACAGGCGTGAGCCACTGCGCCCGGCCACACAACACAGTTCTAAACACTGGACTCTCATATCTACCAACACTCAATACCTGTTTAAAAAGAAAAAGAAAAATTAGGAAGGGGCAATAACATTTCAGTTTAAGTATCCATGATCAACTACTGCTTAACAGCCTACACGACTTTCGATGAACAGTCAAGGCAGATTACTTAATACTTAAAATGGTTAACCTTAGGGAGTAGTAAAATACACAGACACACACAAGATATTTCAAACACTTCTTTTTGCTGCTGATAAGGAGTTCCAAAAGTAGTTTTTCCAAGCCATTTCCAAATAAAAGTAGATTGGGTGTAAAGAATTGTCTATCGAAATATTACTGTTAGTATTTATTTAATAATGTCCTGACAAGCTTGCAATTACCACGTTAAATAAAAAAATTAGGATCTAAGGCCAACACTCTTTCCTCATATTCTTGATGTGAAAATCTGAGCACTGCTCTCAATAAGGAGTTACAAATACAAAACAAACAGCTCAACTGAACTAACTCTTCTCTCTCCAGAAACACAAACACAAGACCTCATAAAATGAGTGAGTTCCTAGCGGCCATAATTACTGCAACTTACTTCTCCAATTTTCCCCTCCACAGTTAACTCAACAGCTCAAAAACTATCAGTAACAAACAGCAGTCACCATGATATGGTTAGGAGTGTGGCAGATTTCTTAACCAGTAATAATAGGAAAAAAATTTTGCCTATTAATAGATCTCAAGTTTCGTGCACTTGCAAGAAACTAATTAAAAGGCAGCCGTGCACAATCTACAAAAACAGCCATAAAAACTGTTACATTTTAAGTTACAGGAAACAAACCTGCTCCTCTAATTCAGCAAGATACAACTGATCTCCCTTTACATACCCTAAAAAAAAAAAGCCTTACACAAGAAATTTAAACATGGAAGCAGAAACACACCAAGAAAAAGACATGTCAAACCTCACCTGTATGTCTGTTTTCGACCATTTGGAGTCAAGGCGAGCCTGGGCAGCCAAACAGAAAGATTCAGAGGGCATCTTTTTTCCAGCTTCCTCCCAGGTCTCAGGCCTGCAAGTAAACGTACATGTTGAAGACCTAACGCTTTTTAATAGTTTACAAAGACACTCCCGAACGGTTTAATGCAGAAAAGGAAAAAGAGAGCGAGAGAACAGAAAGGGGGGAGAGAAGAGCTGGGGAGGTGAGTGAAGGGGGGAGAGGGAAAGAGGGAAGAGATGGAGGGAGAGGGAGGTGGGGAAGGGAAAGCCTCCTTCCAAGGTAGGCAGGGTGTGCCGAGTTTCTGCACCACGCTGACGACACCTTGAGAATGGACGGTCACAGGAAGCCAAGTCACAATGTCATTCCCCTGCCCTCAAATCCAAAAGGTACACACACACGACAGGGAGCCCATCGTTTTAACGACAAATGACAGCAGCACGAATCTGCCGCTTTACCCCACAGCAGGGCACGTGAGTGAAACAAATCACTCAAAAGGATCGCCTGCAGAAAAACCCACAGCCACCACCACTTAAGAGATGGACAGAGGCCCGAGGCTGCGCCGCGGGCGGTCGGCGCAGGCCGCGGTGCGGCCGCCGCGCCCACGCCCGCCTCCCGTGCTCCGCCGCCCGCCAGCCCCATGCCCGCACCGCCCCCGCCACCGGCCGCCCAGGTGCCCCAGGCCAGGACCTGAAGCGCAGGGCCCGGCCGCCTCGCCCCGCGGGCGTCCGGACGCAGCCTCCCAGGAGCCGCTTGCTCAGCCGGCGCCTGCGATCCCGGCGTCTGTCGCGGCCCGAGGGGCGGGCCGACGCGGGACAGCCGCCCTCCGCGTACGGCCAATCGCAACGAGGCTGCTCCGCGGGCGCAGCCAATGGGGAAGAGGAGCCCTTCGCTGCTCCTCCCGACTCTGCCGCTTCCAGCAATCCCGCTTATCTTCCTACTTGGAGCGCCCTGGCCGCGCCAAGGCCAACAGCGGGAGCCGGAAGGCGGGATTTCCGCCACACGCACGCACGCCCTCACTCCCACGGAGACTGCTTGGCCCGGAGCGCTCTTAATCACGCGGCTGCGGGTGGTCGCGCTCACACAGACTGGAGCTATCCAGGGCGCGGGTCGAGTGGCGAGACCAGCTCCCCTGGGTATGAGAACGGATCTTTGTCTGGTTGGCTGACTCGGGCCTGAGAGCTTCCTTCCTCTGTGTTGAACTGAATGCAGCAGAAGTCTTGAGCAGATTACATGGAGCAGCTGTAGAAGCACGGTGCAGGGAATCAAAGAAGGAAACAGATCTCCAGCGACCACAAAATAAAATTGAAGAAATATAAAACAATATAGGCCAGGCATAGTGGCTCACGTATGTAATTCTCAGCGCTTTGGGAGGCCGAAGCGGGAGGATCCCTCGAAGCCAGGAGTTGGAGGATCCCATGTTGCCAGACTAGGCAACATAGCAAGACTCCATCTCTAAAAAATAAAAATAAAAAAATTTAACAATTAGCCAGGTGTGGTGGCACACACCTGTGATCCCAGCTGCTCGGGAGGCTGAGACAGGAGAATCGCCTGAGCCTGGGAGATCAATGCTACAGTGAACTGAGATCGTGCCACTGCACTCCAGCCCAGGCGACAGAGTAAGATCCTGCCTCTAAGAAAGAAAACTACCGGCCGGGAGTGGTGGCTCACGCCTGTAATCCCAGCACTTTGGGAGGCCGGAGCAGGTGGATCATTTGAGGTCAGGAGTTCAAAACCAGCCTGGCCAACATGGTGAGACCCCTCCTCTACTGAAAATACAAAGATTAGCGAGGTGTGGTGGCGCGCGCCTGTAATCCCAGCTACTTGGGAGGCTGAGGCAGGAGAATCGCTTGAACCCAGGAGGCAGAGGTTGCAGTGAGCCGAGATTGCACCACTGCACTCCAGCCTGGGGGACAGAGGCTGCGCCACTGCAGCCTTGACTTACCGTGTTCAGGTGGTTCTCCACCTCAGCCTTGCCAGTAGCTGGGACTGCAGGCACATGCAACCACGCCTGGCTAATTTTTGTATTTTTTGTAGACAGGGTTTTGCCATGTTGCCCAGGCTGGTCTCGAACTCCTGGGCTCGAGTGATCCGCCCGCCTCAGTCTCCCAAAATGCTGGGATTACGGGTGTGAGTCACTGAACTTGGCTAATAGTAATGAACTTTGAACAGAAGGAAAGATGTTATTATTTTCTTGGTTATGTTTTATCTATATTTTCTAATTTTTCTAAACATGTAAAGATAAAATTCTAAAAACTCAGTAAAACCTCAGAACAAAAAAGTTAGAGTATAAATATTTATTTTAGTTAACTTGTACAAATTTGGTTTCTGGAAAAAGAATGGAATAGATTTTCTGAGAAAAAAAATCCACCACTTTGGCCAGGCGTGGTGGTTTACACCTGTAATCCCAGCACTTTGGGAGTCCAAGGCGGTGGATCACCTGAGGTCAGGAGTTCAAGACCAGCCTGACCAACATGAAGAAACCCGTGTCTCTACTAAAAATACAAAAATTAGCCAGACCTGAAGGCACGCACCTGTAATCCCAGCTACTCAGGAGGCTGAGGCTGGAGAATCCCTTGAACCCAGGAGGCAGAGGTTGCAGTGAGCTGAGATCGCACCATAACACTTTTTGCCTGGGTGACAAAAGCAAAACTCTGTCTCAAAAAAAGAAAGAAAGAAAGAAAAGCAGACTGGCTGAAAGGATTAAAGAACAAAATATGATCCACCAATGTGCTATCTACAAGATAAACATTTTAAATACAGAAACAGATTGAAAGTAAAAGGATACAAAGATACAATTAAAATAGTAACCAAAAAAGAGCTGAAGGGGCTGTACTAATATCAAATGTAATACACTTTAAATTAAAGCAGGGCTGGGCATGGTAGCTCACGCCTATAATCCCAGCACTTTGGAAGGTGGAGGCAGAGAGATACTTGAGCCCAGAAGGTAGAGATCAGCCTGAGCAACATGGCATAATCCCATCTCTACAAAAAATACAAAAATTAGGCGGGCATGGTGGTACCCACCTGTGGTCCCAGCTATTTGGGAGGCTGAGGTGGGAGGATCATGTGAGCCAGAGAAGTTGAGGCCGCAGTGAGCTAAGACCGGGCCCCTGCACTCCACCCTGGGCAACAGAGCAAGACCCTGTCTGAAAATAAAAAAAAATAAAACACGGGGTTGAGAGACAAAAAAGGACATCCTTTTTTTTTTTTTTTTTTTTTTTTTTTTGAGATGGAGTTTTGCTCTTGTTGCCCAGGCTGGAGTGCAATCGTGTGAACTTAGCTCACTGCAACCTCCGCCTCCCGGGTTCAAGTGATTCTCGTGCCTCAGGCTCCTGAGTAGCTGGCATTACATGTGCATGCCATCACGCCCAGCTAATTTTTGTATTTTGGTACAGATGGGGTTTCACCATGTTGGCCAGGCTGGTCTCGAACTCCTGACCTCACGTGAGCCACCATGCCAGCCGAAACCTTCATTTTAAAAAAGGCCGGGTCAGGCACCATGGCTCATGTCTGTAATCCCAGCACTTTGAGAGGCCAACGCAGGCGGATCACCTTATGTCAGGAGTTCGAGACCAGACTGGCCAACATGGTGAAACCCCTTCTCTACCAAAAATATAAAAATTAGCTGGATGTGGTGGCATGCACCTGTAATCATAGCTACTCAGGAGGCTGAGGCAGGAGAATTGCTTGAATCTGGGAGGCGGAGGTTGCAGTGAGCCGAGACTGTGCTACCACACTGCAGCCAGAGTGACAAGAGTGAGATGCCATCTCAAAAAATAAATAAAGGCTGGGTGCCAGATGTGGTGCATAGGCCTAGTTTGTTCACTCCTGTACTTAAGATATAAAACTCTAAAGAACAGTGGGAGGAGGGAGCTTCCCTCTAGAGGCACAGGAGCAGGCAAGTTGGTCCCTGAGCAGTGACTTTATAATAACATGTTACACTGTGTTTTTTTGTTTTTGTTTTGTTTTTTGTTTGAGACGGAGTTTCGCTCTTGTTGCCCAGGCTGGAGCACAATGGCATGATCTCAGCTCACAACAACCTCCACCTCCCAGATTCAAGCGATTCTCCTGCCTCAGCCTCCCAAGTAGCTGGGATTTCAGTCATGCAACACCACGCCTGGCTAATTTTGTACTTTTAGTAGGGACGGGGTTTCTCCATGTTGGTCAGGCTGCTCCCGAACTCCTGACCTCAAGTGATCTGCCCGCCTCGGCCTCCCAAAGTGCTGGGATTAGAGGCATGAGCCACCACACCCGGCCTATTTTTTTTTTCTTTTTTAGACAGAGTCTGACTCCGTCACTCAGGCTGGAGTGCAGTAGCGCAATCTTGGTTCACGGTAACTTCTGCCTCCCAGGTTCAAGCGATTCTCCTGCCTCAGCCTCCCAAGTATCTGGGATTACAGGCATGCACCACCACATCTGACTAATTTTTGTATTTTTAGTAGAGATAGGGTTTCACCGTGTTGGCCAGGCTGGTCTCAAACTCCTGACCTCAAGTAATCTGCCCGCCTCAGCCTCCCAAAGTGCTGGGATTATAGGCCTGACCCACCGGGCCTGGCCCTGTGTGTTGTTTTATGTACGTTTCTATATATGTTATATTTCACAATAAACTAAATATTAAAACAAAGAATAACTGATAGCTATGCACAAAGGTATTTAAATTTCACCCTCACAAATAATTATTTATTTTTAAACAGGGTCTCACTCTGTTCCCCAGGCTGGAGTGCAGTGGCACCACCTTGGTTCACTGCAGCCTTGACCTCCCAGGCCCAAGTCGTCCTTCTACCTCAGCCTCCCGAGTAGCTGGGACTACAGGTGCACTCCATCACACCCGCCTAATTTTTGTGTTTTTGGTAAAGATGGGGTTTCACCATGTGGGCCAGGCTGGTCTCAAACTTCTGGGATCAAGGAATCCACCAACCTTGGCTTTCCAAAGTGCTGGTATTACAGGCGTGAGCCACTGTACCCGGCCAAGAATTGTTTCTTCTCCTTACCTAGGTAGAGACCTCTGCAGAAATGCTGGGAGATCTTTGGAGAGGGGAGATTTTTCAAATAAAAAATTTAATACTTGGCCGGGCGTGGTGGCTCACCCGTGTAATCCCACCACTTTGGGAGGCCAAGGCGGATGGATCACGAAGTCAGGCGATCGAGACCATCCTGGCTAACACGGTGAAACCACATCTCTACTAAAAAAATATAAAAAGTTAGCCAGGCATCGTGGCGGGCGCCTGTAGTCCCACCTCCTCGGGAGGCTGAGGTAGGAGAATGGGGTGAACCTGGGAGGCAGAGCTTGCAGTGAGCCGACATCAGGCCACTGCACTCCAGCCTGGGCGACACACCAAGACTCCGTCTCAAAAAAAAAAAAAAAAATTTAATACTTTGGGATGCCAAGGCGGGTGGATCACGAGGTTAGGAGTTCAAGAACTGCCTGGCCAAGATGGTGAAAACCCGTCTCTACTAAAAATACAAAAATTAGCCGGGCTTGGTGGCAGGTGCCTGTAATCCCAGCTATTCAGGAGGCTGAGGCAGGAGTATCGCTTGAACCTGGGTGGCAGAGGTTGCAGTGAGCTGAGATAGTACCACTGCACTCCAGCCTGGGCAATAAGAGTCAGACTCTCTAAAAAAAAAAAAATTGATCTAGTTCTAAACCTTATTTTGAATCCACCCGTATTGCTCTGAAATACATTCATCTTTTCTGTGGCTAAAACCTTAAACCCTAGCCAGTAACTCCTATTGCACTTAAGGAAATCCAGTCTCCTTGCTGTGGCCCCTGAACAGGCTGCTGCTTGCCCATCATGGTGCCTCTAGTTTGTGTAAAATGCATATGTTATTTTATAATAAATCATACAAGGCTTTTTTAGTTCTAAAAGGCTATTATTCACTAGTTGCTGTGTGAATCAGTATTTCTGGGTGCATTAGAAATTATTAGAGTTGATGCCCAAGACTCATCTCCACCAGCACAGGGGAGGCATCTGCTTGTTTTATGGTCTGTGACTCTGGGCCTCCTTCTGCTGGGCTCAGTCCTGAGGTGGGTCTGACTCAGCTCAGAGCTGTGCACCCCAGCCGTCCTCCCCAACTTACATGAGTGCTCTTTAGGATGGAGCTGAACAGTGGCTTCTCAAAACCACTTGGCCCCATCACAGGCCCTGAGAACTGATTGGGTCACTCTGGTGGGCTCCCCAGCCCTAGCCAAGAAGGGTTTCTCTAGGGAGCCTGGCCCCCACTCATGAGACCTGGAGCCCCAAAGATCCTGACCAGGGGCCTGCCTCCTCCAGAGAGGGGCCACTCACCCCCACCAAGCTCCCTTCACAGAGACCCATCCAACAGAGCTGAGGAAAATCATGCCTCATAAATGAATAAATACATAAATAAGGATGCCGGGGACCTATGGATTTTGTAATTCCTGAAAGAGGGCAGAGTGGCTGGCTCACAGCAAGCGCAGTAGGAGATACTGCTCACTGGCCAGGCTGTGCTCTGTCTCTTTGCAGGGAGCCCTAGGGGACAAGAAAAGCCAGAGGAGACCAGCTTGCCTAGAAGGTACCTCTCCACCCCTTCTCTGGAGTTTCTGGGACATGAAGCCCACCCGAGGGACACGTGCCTCCTTGGGAGTTGTACCAGGCCTCCTTCCTGATCTGGCCATCCAGTGGTTTTCAGTGCCAGAAACAGATGAATAAAATAGGCCCTTTATTGGATGTTCTTCAGGAACATGCACACTTCTTTGGATATTTCCATCGGTTTATCTGTAGTTAAAGTTAAATGCTGTGTTATACCGAGTATTGTGAAGATGTAGAGCTACAAGAACTGTCAAGCTGGCAGTAGCATAAAGTTGTATAAGCACATTGGAAACCTGTTTGGCAGCTTCTACTAAAGCTATATCTATGCCTACCTTCAGAAATTCCATCCTAAGCATGTACACAAGAGAAATGAGTGTGTATGTCCACAAAAGGACATATAAAAATGCTCATTGCCATTTCTATTCATAAGAGCCCCAAATGAAAACAACCTAAATGTCCATCAACAGGAGAGTGAATAAGTGGTGTTAGTCACATCATGGAATACTACACAGCCAAAAAAGAAAAATGAAGTGGTAGGAACGTTCAACGACATGGGTGAATAGAGGGAGCCAGGTATGAGAGACAGTGCACTGTACCAGCCCACTTAGATGAAGCGCAGGAAGGCAGAACTGATGATGATTGGTCAGAAGAGTAGTTTCCTTTGTGGGAAAGTTAGATCAGGAAGGAGCTCTCTGGGGTACTAGAAATCTGCCGTATCTTGGCTGGGTACAATGGCTCACGCCTGTAATCCCAGCACTTTGGGAGGCCTAGGCGAGAGGGTCACTTGAGCCCAGGAGTTAGAGACCAGCTTGGGCAACATAGCGAGATCCCATCTCTACAAAAAATTAAAAATTAGCATGGCATGCTGGTGTGCGCCTGTAGTCTCAGCTACTCAGGAGGCTGAGGCAGGAGGATTGCTTGAGCTCAAGAGTTTGAGGCTGCAATGAGCTATGATTGTGCCACTGCACTGCAGCCTGTCACTTCAGTGACTAAGTCAGACCAGTCACAAAAAAAAAAAAAAAAAAAAGAAAGGAAAGGAAAGGAAAGGAAGAAAGAAAGGAAAAGAAAAGAAATGGCTGAGTGCACTGTTTCACATCTGTAATCCCAGCACTTTTGGAGGCCAAGGCAGCTGGATCACTTGAGGCTGGGAGTTTGAGACCAGCCTGGACAACATGGCAAAACCAAAAACACAAAAATTAGCCAGGCATGTTGGTACATGCCTGTAATCCCAGCTACTCAGGAGGCTGAGGCATGAAAAATCTCTTGAACTCGGCAGGCGGAGGTTGCAGTGAGCCAAGATCGCATCACTGCACTCCAGCCTCTGTGACAGAGTAAGCCTCTGTCTCAAAAAGGAAAAAAAAAAAAAGAAATCTGCTATATCTTCACCTAAGTGAGGCTATCACATACATTGATATATATTGGAATATGTGTGTGTGTGTGTCTCAGTGTATATACCAAAATGCACATTAACAAAGATTCTGGCTGGGCGCTGTGGCTCATGCCTCTAATCCAAGCTCCTTGAGAGGCTGAGATGGGTGGACCACTAGGTCAGGAGTTCGAGAATAGCCTGGCCAATATGATGAAAGACCTCTCTGCTAAAAACACAAAAATTAGCCAGGCATGGTGGTGCGCTCCTGAAATCCCAGCTACTCAGGAGGCTGAGGCATAGGAATCGCTTGAACCAGGCAGGCTGGGGTGGCAGTGAGCCAAGACCGGGCCACTGCACTCCAGCCTGGGTGACAGAGTAAGACTCTATCTCAAAAAAAAAAAAAAAATATATATATATATATATATATTCCATTAGTAAACGTAGAATTACTGAACTATAAAAATCAGCATTTTGGCTGGACGCCATGGCTCCCACCTATAATCCTAGGATGACACTTTGGGAGGCTGAGGAGGGCAGATCTCAAGGTCAGGAGATCGAGGCCATCTTGGCCAACATGGTGAAACCCTGTCTCCACTCAAAATACTAAAATTAGCTGGGTGGGGTGGTGCGTGCCTTTAATCCCAGCTACTCAGGAGGCTGAGACAGGAGAATCAATTGAACCCGGGAGGCAGAGGTTGCAGTGAGCCAAGATCGCGCCACTGCACTCCAGCCTGCCAACAGAGTGAGACTCCATCTCAAAAAAAAAAAAAAAAAAATCACCATTTTGTGGTATTTAATTAATTTATTGAGGCAAAGATGGCAATGGATGAAAATACCGTATTAGATGAGAGGATGATGGGGGATGTTTGCAGTGAAGGAGTCAGTTTCTCACCACCTGAATTATTTGAACTTAGCACCACTAAAAGTGGAGCAATCAGGTACAGAGCGCCTCCAGACCTGATGCAATAGAAATCACTGACACCATCTAGTTTTTTTTTCTTTTTTGAGACAGAGTCTCGCTGTGTCACTGAGGCTGGAGTGCAGTGGCATGTTATCGGCTCACTGCAATCTCAACCTCCCTGGTATAAGTGCCTCAGGCTTCCGAGCAGCTGGGATTAGAGGAATCTGCCATCACACTCAGCTAATTTTTGTATTTTTAGTAGAAACGGGGTTTCACCATGTTGGCCAGGCTGGTCTCCAACTCCTGACCTCTAGTGATCCGCCTGCCTCAGCCTCCCAAAGTGCTGGGATTACAGGGGTGAGCCACCGTGCCAAGCCTATTTCATGTTTTAAATATTAAAAAGTAGAACCTGGCCGGATGTGGTGGCTCACACCTGTAGTCCTAGCACTTTGGGGGGCTGAAGTGGGAGGATTGCTTGAGCCCGGGAGTTCAAGACCAGCCTGGGCAACAGAGTAAGACTCCCTAGCAGGGGAAAAAAAAAATTAGAAATTTTGTCTAGGATGCTGTTCAGAAGAATTAGAATAGCAGGTCTGAGACTACTGTCCTCAGAGAGGGCTGCTTGCAAAGCTGGCATCTGGGAACTTGGGTTTAGAGAGGTGTGTCACCATTCCCTACCTAATAAAAGTGGCTCACTGTGCCTAAACCGTTTGTACACACAACACAGTTTATGTTGCTTTCCTTTATTTTATTTATTTATTTATTCATCGAGACAGAGTCTCCTTCTGTCACCCAGGCTGAAGTGCAGTGGCATCAACTCAGCTCACAACAACCTCTGCATCCCAGGTTCAAGCGATTCTCCTGCCTCAGCCTCCTGAGTAGCTGAGATTACAGGCATACAGCAACACACACAGCTAATTTTTGTATTTTTAGTAGAGATGGGTTTTCACCATGTTGGCTAGGCTGATGTCAAACTCCTGACCTCAAGTGATCCACCCGCCTTGGCCTCCCAAAGTGCTGGGATTACAGTCGTGAAGCACTGCGCCTGGCTGCCGCTTTCGTTTGGAATGCTGCTGTTCTTTAGAGTGAGACAAGGGTGAACACTGGTGAACACTGTCTGGGGCGGCCTGGTGGACAAGAAGGCATTGGCCCAGGCCCTGAAGGAGGGTCAGATCCGCGGCAAGGCCCTGGTCATGCATGAGTCAGAACCCTTTAGCTTTAGCCAGGGCCCCTGAAGGTTGCACCCAATCTCTTCTGCACCCCCCATGCTGCGTGGTACAGCGAGCAGGCATCCACCGAGATGCCAGAGGAGGCGGCGCAGGAGATCCGCAGAGCCGTATCCCAGACAGGCTGAAGAACTGTGTCAACAAGGACCATCTGACGGCCGCCACCCACTGCGCCAGCGTGGACCCCGCCATCGTGCACCCTGAGCTCAACGGGGCCACCTACAGGTACCCTCAGGGCGTGGTGGGAGTGGCTCCCACTGACATCCCAGCTGCTGTGAAAGGTATCCTGCACATCGCCGTGTCCCTATCCCACAGCCTGCCCCCTGTGGCCCACCCGCCCCACAGGGGCCCCTTCTCCTGGCCAAACTGTCAAGCCCCAGGCAGATAGAGACCACGCCAGTGACCAGTTGTAGCCCTGGAGGATCTCTCCAGCCCGGGCACCTGGGCAGAGGGCCTGGAAACCCTCGGACCAGATTGTGTGGAGGAGGCACCTGTGTGGCAGCCCTGGCACTGCAGAGACTGTCCGGGCTGTCAGGAGGTGGGAGGGGGCAGCGCTGGGCCTCGTGTCAGTTGTCGTCTTCAGTCTTATGGGCACTCTGCCCTGTGTCCTTCGCCTTCCTCATTAAGCAGAAGTCAGTAGTTATTCTCCCACGAATGTTCTTGTCTGTGTACAGTTTTTAGAACATTACAAAGATCTGTTTGCTTAGCTGTCAACAAAAAGGAAACCTGAAGGAGCATTCGGAAGTCAATTTGAGGGTTTTTTTTTTTTTTTTTATGTTGGAGCATGCCCCGGAATGAGGCAGTTGGCAAACTTCTCAGGACAATGAATCCTTCCCGTTTTTTTTTTATGCCACAGAGTGCATTGTTTTTTCTACCTGCTTGTCTTATTTTCAGAATAATTTAGAAAAACAAAACAAAGGCTGTTTTTCCTAATCTTGGCATGAACCCCCCCTTGTTCCAAATGAAGACAGCATCACGAAGCAGCTCCAAGACGAAAAGCTTGGGTGCTGCCCAGCTTGCCCGCAGCCCATCGACTTCTGTCCTGGGGACACAGAGGGTAGCAGCATCCCCGATTGCACCAGTGCCATCCTGCTGATGTGGTAGGCTAGCAAGATTTTGGTTAAAATCATGTTTGTGATTGTAACCATCTGTATGAATTATTTTAAAGAAATAAAAATCTGAGAAAAACAAACAAAAAAAAGAGACAGACAGTGAGGCTACTAAGCAGGGTGGCCTCAGGCAGTGGCCTCACAGAACTGCCTGTAGACCTCTTAAGAGCGACTTGGCCACTGCAAGACAGGACACAGTCAGCTGGGTGGGCCAGGCCCAGGACAAGTTGAGGCTGAGACAATGGAACTTGCACCAGAGATCCAGAACCCTTGAAGGAGTGGACATCTCAGCCAACACCAGCATCCAGGGCTGAGTAGGCACAAGAGAAGACCCCACACAGTGTGGTCAGAGTGAGCTGGAGGACTGGGACTCAGGCCCCAATGCCGCTCCACCTCTGCCAACCTCACTCTGGTCTAGATCCATATTGAGCTCTTGGGCTGCGAGGTGTTACTATTTCACAGAGTAGACAGACAAAAGCAGTCCACTGTTGGCCGGGCACGCTGGCTTATGCCTGTAATCCCAGCACTTTGGTAGGCCGAGGCAGGCAGATCACCTGAGGTCAGGAGGTCAAGACTAGCCTATCCAATATGGTGAAATCCTGGCCCTCTAAAGATTCAAAAATTAGTTGGGGATGGTGGTGGGTGCCTGTAATCCCAGCTACTCAGGAGGCTGAGGTGGGAGAATCACCTGAACCCGGGTGGAAGTTGCAGTGAGTCAAGAAGGCGCCACCGCACTCCAGCCTAGGCCACAAGAGCGAGACTCCGTCTCAAAACAAAAAACAGCAACAACAAAAATTCCACTGTCAAGACAGCAGCGTGACCACATGCTACATCTCTTTCTTCTATAGAACATCATTAGACATACTAAAATCAAAACAAAAAAAAATGTATTTTGAGACAGAGTTTCGTTCTGTTGCCCAGGCTGGAGTGCAATGGCGCGATCTTGGCTCACTGCAACCTCCACCTCACAGGTTCAAGCGATTCTCCTGTCTCAGTCGGCCGAGTAGCTGGGATTACAAAAAATACATATATTTTAAAGTGGAATAACAGATTCATAACTAAGCATGGCATGAAAGAGGGGACCCCCAGGGACTTGAAATGGTAATGTTTTTCTTAAAAAAAAAAAACAAAGAAAGTGTGCAAAACGGATGTCTTCCTGTCACTTCGCACAGCCTACTGTCATAGCACCCCAGACCCAGACCCCAAACTCACTATCCTGCTCGGGGACCCCCAGAACACACTGAACATTGAGGACACACCAAGTACTCTCCTATCCTCACCTCATTCCTGCAGTAAATGGCTAAAAGAATAACTCAGAAGAGAAGCCAAAAAGAAAATGCACACAGGGAACAGGAGAGGCGAGCAGAGGCCACAGGCTGGAGGCCTGGGCTGATACGCTGTGAAGACATGTCTCTGGGGGCTGCCTGCGGGGAGCAGTCTGCCATTCAAAACACACCTAGACAAGCCTCTCCTAGCAGACAAGGGCAGAACCAGAAATTAACACATGTGGGGGAAGTTATACACCACAAATAGACAGTAAAATCCATGGAAGAACCAAGGGAATGGTGAAGCAGAATGTCAGGAAAGGACTTTATAATGCACAGACCTTAGAGAAATAGAGAAGGAACTGAGACAAGAATCAATTTGAATCCTTGGAAATAAAAAATGTCATGACTGAAATTAACAATTTAGCAATTACTGAACTGACACCTGAACAGAACTTGTAAAGCGTTGTGTGTGTATGCCTGTATACACATGCTCACACATACATACAGAATGAAACTTCAGAATATCAAGGACAAAGAAAAAGAGAAAAAAAGTGCCAGGGAGAAAAGATGATGAATGATGCATATAACAATGAAAATCAGGCCAGTCTCAGTGGCTTCTGCCAGCACTTTGGGAGGCCGAGGCATGTCGACTGCTTGAGCTTAGGAGTTCAAGATCAGCCTTGGCAACATAGCGAGACTTTGTCTATACTAAAAATAAAAAAATTAGTCTGGGCATGGTGGCTCATGCCTGTAATCCCAGCACTTCGGGAGGCCAAGGCGGGGAGATTAAGAGGTCAGGAGGCTAACACGGTGAAACACTATCTCTACTAAAAATACAAAAAAAAAAAAATTAGCTAGGCAGTGTGGTGAGCACCTGTAGTCCCACCTACACAGGAGGCTGAGGCAGGAGAATGGCATGAACCCAGGAGGTGGAGCTTGCAGTGAGCCGAGATGGTGTCACTGCACTCCAGCCTGGGTGACAGAGCAAGACTCCATCTCAAAAAATACATAAAAATAAAATTTAAAAAATTAGCCAAATATGGTGGTTTGCACATGTAGCCCCAGGCTAAGGTGGGACAATCGCTTGAGCTCAGGAGTTTGAGGCTGTAGTGAGCTATGATCATGCCACTGTACTCCAGCCTAGGCAACAGAGTGAGACCTTGTTTCAAAAAAGACCCCAAAACCAAACAACAAAATAAAATCACAAAAATGAAAATATATCAGATTTCTTTTCATTTCTTAGCTGTATTCTGCATATGAAAGACACACATTAAAATTGCAGGTCCAGGCCAGGCGTGGGGGCTCACGCCTGTAATCCCAGCACTTTGGGAGGCTGAGGGAGGTGGATCACCTGATGTCAGGAGTGGGAGACTACCCTGGCCAACATGGTGAAACCTCGTCTCCACTAAAAATATGAAAATTAGCTGGGCATGGTGGTGGGAGCTTGTAATCCCAGCTACTCAGGTGGCTAAGGCAGGAGAATTGCTTGAACCCGGGAAGCAGAGGTTGCAGTGAGCCAAGATTGCACCACTGAACTCCAGCCTGGGCGACAGAGTGAGACTGTCTCAATAATAAACAAATAAACAAACAAACAAACAAACAAATAAATAAAATACAGGTCCAGGTAGCACTCCCAGTGGTCCCACACATCTGTCCCTTGTTTCAACAGTGTTAGGACAGACCTGAGCCCTCCCTCTCTTCCAGCCTCTCCTAACCTCCAATCTCCTCTCCAGTTACAACCTCCAGGACCATCTTCTCAGCCATCTCCTGCCTCCAGGACCAGCCAACCCCATTGTTGTTAGAAATAAGGTTAGCTCCTTATTGCAGAACAACCACGACCTCCCAGATTCGTCAGAATGATTCCACCAAGAAGGAAACTGTGGTCAGCTGCCTGGTCCATGTGTATCGGTGGGTCTCCAGAACTTACAATTCCCTGGGCTTCTATTTCAACCACAATGATTGGCTCTGGAGGGCTTTGGCTGCTTCTTCCATGAGTTGGTTCAATAGAAGCACAAGGGCACAGTGTGTCTCTTGGAAGTGCAAAACGAGCTGCACCATCTTCCAACGTGCACAGAAGCCATCTCTAGATGAGGGGGGAAAACCATGGATGCCATCAAAGCCACCATCGCCTGGAGAAGAATCTGAATCAGGCCCTTATGGATCTGCATGCCATGGGTTCTGCCCACACAGACCTTCATCTCTGTGACTTTCAGGACAGCCATTTCCTAAATGGGAAGATGAAACTCTTCAAGATGACGGGCAACCACTGCAGTTACCTTTGCTGGCCAGCCAGCCCCCAGGCCCGCCTGCACCAGTCTCCTCTTTTCCAAAAGCCTACCCGCAAGCACAACCAGGGCCTCCAGAGCCCAGCAGTCTTTGAGGGGCTCCTCTGCACCTCCTGGTATCAAGGCTTCTGCCTGACCCTCTCCCTCCAGCCAGTAGGCAGCTTTTTAACCACCCTCCAGCCTTCTCCCAAGCCTTGGACCAAAGGGGAAGAAAGTTTTTAAAGCAAAACAAAACAAAACAAAAAAAAAACAAAAACAAAGAAAAATAGGATATGGAAAAATTGACAGTAATACAACAGAGAGCTCAGAAATAAATCCAAACATATCTGGTCAACTGACTTTTGACAAGGGCATCAAGAGGACACAATGGAGAAAGAATAGTCACTTCTTGGCTGGGTGCAGTGGCTCATGCCTGCAATCCCAGCAGTTTGGGGGGCCGAGGCAGGTGGATCACCTGAGGTCAGGAGTTTGAGACCAGCCTGGCTGACATGGTAATTACGTTTTTTATTTCCAAGAATTCAAATGGATTCTTGTCTCAGTTCCTAATTTCTCTAAGGTCTACACATTATAAAGTCCTTTCCTGACATTCTGCTATTGCCATTCCCTTGGTTCTTCCATGGATTGTACTCTCTTTTTGTGGTGTATAATTTCCCACGTGCTAATTTCTGGTTCTGCGCTTGTCTGCTATGCTAACGTTGAAGCAAGGATGATAATAGAACCTCCCTAAAACTGATCCTGTCCTTGTCCAGGAGCTGAACCCACTTTTGTAAGATGAATGAAAGGCCACAAGATTAGGATTTGGGGTGGGGATCCTGAATTCTGTGAAAATACAGGCATAGTTTCTGTAATCCCTTACTGCTCAGGAGTCATGTGGCCAGAGGTCACAAGATTTGTGTCTTCCCCAATGACTCCTGTAGATAACGTCACTCTTGTCTAAGATTGGCCTTTTGGGATGTTTTTCAGACTCACCCCACCTGGACTCAACCTGTGGCCTCATCCAGACATGGACTCAGTGCATGAGGACCATTTCCACACCCCTATGATTGCATCCCCAACCACTTGGGATAACATCATTCATTCTTTTGCACGTGGAAATCCAGTTTTCCCAATACCATTGTAATTCCCCAGTGGGTTCTTCCTGCTTGCTGCACAGACAAAACCAGTTCACTGAGGCCATGGTATTGCAGTAAGGAGTTGAATTAACTCAATGCCAGCCACATGGAAGGACTGGAGTTATCACTGAAATCCACCTCCCCAAAGGCTGAGGTTAGGGTGTTTCAAGGCAAGTTTTGTGGGCAGGGAGGGGACTCAGGAATGGGTGCTCTTTAATGGTTAGGGCTTCTCTAAGTGTGTTCTGAATGGCAGACTGCACCCCGCAGGCAGCACCCAGAGACATCTCTTTGCAGCATATCAGCCCAGGCCTCCAGACTGTGGCCTCTGCTCGCCTCTCCTGTTCCACATGTGGATTTTATTTTTGTTTTTGGCTTCACTTCTGATTTATTCATTTAGCCATTTACTGCAGGAGCGAGGTGAGGATAGGAGAGTACTTGGGGTGCCCTCAATGGCCAGTGTGGTCTGGGGTCCCCGAGCAGGACAGTGAGTTTGGGGTCTGGGGCTCAGGCGCTATGGCAGTAGGCTGTGCGAAGTGACAGGAAGACATCCACTGCACATATTTTCTTTGGTTTTAAAGAAAGACGTTACCATTTCATGTTATATTTGTTTTATGAGACAGAGTTTCATTCTGTCACCCAGGCTGGAGAGCAATGTTGCCATCTCAGCTCACTGCAACCTCCACATCCCAGGTTCAACCGATTCTCCTGCCTCAGTCTCCCGAGTAGCTGGGATTACAAAAAAAAGTACATTTTAAAGCAGAGTAACAAATTGATAACTAAGCATGGAGTGGAAAGAGGGGACCCCCAAGGACTGGAAATGGCAACAATAGACTATGAACTAAATTTCTCCCATGGTTGATTTGGCCTATGCCCAGGAATGAGCAAAGACAGCAGGCCTGTGAGACTGGAAGCAAGATGGAGTCAGCCATGCTAGACTTCTCTCACCGTCGTCATCTTTGCAAAGCTGGTCTCACCATTTATTGAAGTGAATTTTTTTTTTTCTTTTTTTGAGACAAAGTCTTGCTCTGTTGCCTAGGCTGGAGAACAATGGTGCGATCTCAGCTCACTACAACGTCTGCATCCCAGGTTCAAGAAATTCTCCTGCCTCAGCCTCACTATGCCTGGCTAATTTTTGTATTTTTAGTAGAAACGGGGTTTCACCATCTTGGGACTCACAACACACATCAGCCCATCTCCTCTCCTTCTTGGCAGGGATGGTCACGATCCACATTTCCCAGTGAAAGAAACCAAAACTCCATTATAGGGTTTCACCATATTGGCCAGGCTGGTCTCAAACGCCTGACTGCAAGTGATCCAAGCGCCTCGGCCTCCCAAAGTGCTGGGATTACAAGTGTGAGCCACTGCACCCAGCCAATTAGGAGGAAATATCCAACATTTAGCCAGGTGCAGTGGCTCACTCCTTAATCCCAGCACTTTCAGAAGCTGAGGTGGGAGGATCACTTGAGCCCAGGAGTTTGAGTCCAGGCCGGCCAACATAGTGAGACCCTGTCTCAACAAAACATTTAAAAATTAGCCAGGCATGGTGGTGTGCGCCTGTAGTCACAGCTACTTGGGAGGCTGAGATGGGAGAGTGTTTCAGCCCAGAAGGTCAAGTAAGCTGTGATTGTGCCACTGTACTCCAGTCTGCATAACAGAGCAAGACCCTGTCTCAAAAAAAAAAAAACCCAAAATATATAAATAATTGATACAACTCAAAACAAATAACCCAATTTTTTAAATGTTTTAAAAAAAGAACTTGAATAGACCTTTCCTTAAAGAAGATATAAAAATAGCAAGTGGGTATCTGAAAGGTGTTCCGCATTATAGATCATTAGGGAAATGCAAATCAAACCCACTGAGATACCCCCTCACACCCCTTATGACCATTATCAAAAAGTCAAAAGATAAATATTGGCAAGAGTGCGGAGAAATGGGAACTTTTGCATACTATGGATGAGAATACAGATTGATACAGCCATTCTGGAAAAGTGTATGAAGATTTCTACAGAAATTAAAAATAGAACCACCATATGACTCAGCAATCCCTCTTCTGGGCATACACTCAAAGGAAATGAAATCATTACTTTGTAAAGATATCTGTATTCTCATGTTCATTGCAGCCTTAATCACAATAGCCAAGATATGGAAACAATCTAAGTGTCCATCAAAGGATAAATGGATAAAGAGACTGTGGCACACATACACAATGGAATATTATTCAGCCTTAAAACAAACAAGGTCTTGCCATTTGCCGCAAGATGGATGAGGCTGGAGGACGTCATGCTTAGTGAAATAAAGCATACACAGAAAATCAAATATTGCATAAACCCATTTATATGTGGGATGTAAAAATGTAAATAAATAAATCTACAGAGATAGAGAGTAAAACATTGTCTACCAGGAGAGGTAGGAGAGGGGAGGAATTGGGGACATGGAGGCCAAAGGATACAAAGTAGCAGGTATGAAGGATGAACAAGCCTAGAGATGTAATGTATGACATGAGGACTGCAGGGAACAAAATTGTTCTGTATGTGAAATTCATGCTCAATGAGTAGATTTCAACTGCTCTTGCCACAAAAGCAATAAGGAAATGGGGAACTATGTGAAATGATTGGTGTGTTAATTTCTTTCAGTATAGGAATCTTTTACAATCTATATATAACCTTTAACATCATGTTGCAAGCCTTAACTATACACAAGAAAATTTATTTTTAAAAAAGAAAAATTGACAGTCAAAGACTGACAAAGCAAAGACTAAGTAAATAAAAACAGGGGTAACTGTATTTATATCTGTTAAACAAAACAAAACAAAACAAAAAATGAGCCACCCACTAAGGCAAGTGCCTGCATCAATAGAGCTTTGTGGAGGCACAATTTGACAACACCCCCAGAAAAAACACAAGCCACAGAAACTACTGTAACCATGCTTTCCAAAGAGGGTTTTGGGAACTCAGCATGTAAAGGGAGAAAGCAGGCAGGAGAGAAGAAAGGGAGGGGGAGCAGGCAGTGAAGGGGTGGTTACATTCTTAGGAAGCTCTAATTAGTGCTCAGTAAATCTTCTTTTACAAAGATAAGGTAAACATTTGAAAAGAGGGAGGAAAGAGTCAATTATGCAGCCATCTCAGGGTAGCCTGAAGA
Organism: Pongo abelii; assembly: GCF_028885655.2. Taxonomy (NCBI): domain Eukaryota; kingdom Metazoa; phylum Chordata; class Mammalia; order Primates; family Hominidae; genus Pongo; species Pongo abelii. The sequence goes on along the minus strand of NC_072001.2, from coordinate 21,299,781 downwards.
GTGACTGATCTCATTTTCTTGTTCTGTACCTGGGAAGATAAGCCTATAATCAACATTGTCAGTGTCAGATTGAATAGAACTCAGTTTTACGTCTTAAACTGAGGTTGCAGAGCCAGGGTTACAACTGGCATATGCTTATTTTATAGGGGGACATGGATCCTGAAATATTTAGGGGCTAGCAAGGAATGTCCCTGTGAACAGTTTGTAAGGGGGGCCATATGGAGAGGTACGTGGCCTTTGTGGTAGTGGGGACCTGGCTTATGTCTAATGCCATCACACAGGATTGTGAAATGGCAGCTATCTCTTTGGGGAGAAAGAATGGCAGTGTTGCATGACTAAGATCCCAAACTTATGTCTCCCTTAGCATAACAGGTTTGGCAGTTCCAAGACTTTATTTTCTTTTACATATTAAAAAAACTCTAATGAAAGAGCTATGTGAGAGATATAAAGAGGGTATTTCCAATGAAAAAAGGGTGCAACCAGCAGGGAGAAAAAGGAATTCTAAATGTGTTTATGCTTGGTAACTTAACCTTAAAACACACAGAACAAAGCTTAACAAACGAAAAAAAGAAATAAGTTGACGATCATTGTGGGAAACTTTAATATCTGTGTCTCAGCCACTGAAAAATAAACAAACATCAGTAAGGAAATAGAATCATTAAAGGATGCATTTAACACGCTCGATCTAATTGAGAGACGTGGTACACTACACTCAACATGCAGAATACATATCCTTTTCAAGTGGAGAAGCAATATTTATAAAAATTAGCCATATTTTTGATCATTGAGAAGACACAAATTCCAAAGAGTTTTAGTTATACAAATATTTAATCAGAGTGGAACTATAAGTTTGGAAATTAAGCAAAACATTTTCAGTATGGTAAAGGGATGAATAAAATCAAAGTTTGCTTTTCTGAAACACTAATAAAATTGATGGCCCCAGCGAGACTGATTAAGAAAACAGACAAAAGGCAGAAACTCTAACTGCAGACCTTATAAATATTTAAAAAGATAAATGAATAATAGAACAACTTTGAAATTTTATATAAAATGAACAAATTGATTCAGCAAACACAGGTTACCAAAATGAATATTCAAATATATGTAATTGAACCTGTAATTAAACACCTTATAAAGAAAACTACAGTCTCACATGGCTTAATAAGTGAATTCTTTCCAAATGCTTAAGGAAGAAATAGCACACATCTTACATCAACTCTGTCAGAAATAGGAGAAGAAACATTTCTCAAATTGTCTAAACAGCATAGCTTTAATACTTCATATTAAAACCTCACAAGTCTGGGCGCAGTGGCTCATGCCTGTAATCCCAGCACTTTGGGAGGCCGAGGAGGGTGGATCACGAGGTCAGGAGATTGAGACCATCCTGGCTAACAGGGTGAAACCCCGTCTCTACTAAAAAATACAATAAATTAGCCAGGCGTGGTGGTGGGCGTCTATAGTCCCAGCTGCTCAGGAGGCTGAAGCAGGAGAATGGTGTGAACCCGGAAGGCGGAGCTTGCAATGAGCCAAGATCATGCCACTGCATTCTGGCCTGGACAACAGGACGAGACTCCATGGCAAAAAAAAAAAAAAAAAAAAAAAAACAGAAGAAAAACTTAGACTCCACTTTCTCTTGTGAACGTTAAGTACAAAATTACCAAATGAAATATGAGCAAGCCCATCTCAACCACACATAATATGGTATTAATCACATATCACAACAAAGTTGATTTAATTCCAGAAGTGCAATGTTAAACATTCAAAAGCCAATCACTGTTAAGTTACCTTATCAACATAAAAAGATAAGAAAAAACATTGCTCAATCAAGAAAGAAAAAAGCAGTTGATAAAATTCAGTACCTATTCATAAATCTTAAAACCTGTCAACAGAGAGGAAGCAATATGTGAGCTAAACACTCCCCAAGCTGAGAATAGTGACATAACTTATTTGCAGCCAAAAGATGAAAATTGCAGGCCGGGCACGGTGGCTCACACCTCTAATCCCAGCACTTTGGGAGGCAGAGGTGGGCAAATCACAAGTTCTGGAGGAGTTCAAAACCAGCCTGGCCAACATGGTGAAACCCTGTCTCTATTAAAAATAAAAAAAAATGAGCCGGGTGTGGTGGCACATGCCTGTATTCCCAGCTATTAGGGAGGCTGAGGCAGAAGAATCGCTTGAACCGTGGAGGCAGATGTTGTGACAGTGAGCCGAGATTGTGCCACTGCACTCCAGCCTGGCAACAGAGCAAGACTGCGTTTCAAAAAAAAAAAAAAAAAAAAAAAAAGAATGAAAATTGAATTGCAGTATAATCTTAAAATTTTTGAGAAATCTACGTTTTTCAGCTAAAAAGAGACAGACTCAGCCTTTTGACCTTTCTTCTTTCCCTCCTTGGAAGGCAATCCAAGGCCTGGAAAAACAGCAGCCACATTGTAACCAAAAGAATAAAAACATGGCTAAGGAAGTATCAGGAAACTGAAAAGAACCCTGGACTGCCTTCCTCTGCACGTTTTAAGTGACAAAAATGAAATCTCTATTTCTTTAAGTCACTGAATCAGATTTATTCTTTCTGTGGCTACAAGTAGCCCTAAATGATGTATTAAATACTAAAATAAATACTAAAATACACACTAAAATACTAACATTTTGGTCTTGAACTACTGATCTCAGGTGATACACCCATCTCAGCCTACCAAGGTGCTGGGTTTACAGGCATGAGCCATCACACCCACCTCAAAAGCTTTGTGTTTTTAAATATATTAGACATGTCTCTAGTTTCAAAAAAAAAAAACAAAACAAAAAAAACCCTTAATAATGTAGGAGAATAAGAGAAACTTTTTCCAAAAAAGAGAAATTATTGTGATTATTTTACCTTATTGGAATGTTGGATAATATAGTCAGCTTTATTAATCATCAAGCATGCTGTAAATTTTCCATTATAATAGGATTTGTACCTCAATTAAGGTGATAAAGTTTTAAAGCTCAGAAAGTGAAAGCCAGCCCCACCCCTCTCCTAGAGTGGCTGGGGACAGCAGTTGCATGGGCGCCTTTCCTTGTGACATCACAGGACCTTCGTGACAAGTGGCTGCTTGACCCCGCCTCCTTTCCCTTTCATCTTTCTCATTGACCAATGGGCTTGGAGCATTAAGGCCACACCCCTATTCTGCATTCTAGTGTGACCCTGGTGACGCCTCCTCTGGCTCAGTCACATAGCTGCGTGGTACGTGACTGGAGGCATATCACTGCCTTTGCCTGGATCACGCCAATGTGGCCCCAACCCCACCTCCCTCCCCTCCCCATGATGTCAGAGAAAAACCAACAGAGCAAATTGCCTGAGGCCAAGGAAAAGGTAAAACGCATAGGATTGCGGGACCCCAACCCCAACCCCAGGCCCCCTCTGATGGCAGAACAGCTGTCAGAGTCCATGTCACTCCAGAGGTACACCAGGCTGGGCCCCCCCAATGCCTCTGGGCTCCCTCAACCAAAATCTTGTGTCAGCCCCAACCCCTGCCCTCACCTGACTTTGAGCGGGTGACTCAAGGGACTCCCTGCTCTGTACTCTGCCCTCACCTCCTCTTGCCTGAAAACTGACCTCCCTGGGCCCTTCAGGTTCATGTTTCCAAGGAACTGGATGCCCCAGCACCTGCCCTCACCAGTCACCCCAGGGTGACTTTGGGCAGGTGACTCCTGGGGCTCCCCGCTCCATACTCTGCCCTTGCCTACCGCTGCCCCATGGCTGACCTCCTTGGGCTGTTTGGGCTCATGTCTCCAAGTACCTGGGTCCCAACCCTGCGAACCCCAACCCAATCTCAAAGAGGCAACTTGGGCATAGCACTGATGTCACCCGTCCCCCACCACCCCACGGAGGAGTGGAATGTACTGATGGCACAGTCCCTCTAGGAACTGTCATTACTGCTGCAAGACTGGCCTTTGATCTTAGGACCCATCCCCTAAGTGTTCTCACCCCGTTTCTGGTTACGCTGGTTGCAGCACAAATTTCCATCTGGAAGGGGAGTGGGGACCATGTGACCTAGGATCAAGAAGTTTCAGGCTGCCTTACTCCCTTAACACAGAAGTTGACTGTTTGAAAAGCCTACACCTCCCTTGTGAACTCAAAATGTTGACAGTGTCTCTGGGTGGCAATGGGAGAACGGGTTTGGTTTGGTTTTCTCCCAGGCTTCTACTCTCCAGAGAGACTTCAACAGTTTTTCCTAAGTTCTCCACCTCATATTTGAATTCTCCATGGTTCTGGCACCAGAGTGCCCATCAGTCAGTGATCTTTGAAGTGAGATTTGCTCATCTTCTGTGGAAGAGACCTTGGGAAACTGAACTTGACAACTTGAATCTTCCTCATCTCATCTCAACCTGGGGTACTTTCAGTGCCACAGGATACATATGGGGCATCTTTCTGAAGCATCACTTTCCCTTGATTCTCTTGAGAGAGACAAAACATTAATGTTCTTAGGGATGACAGTCACACATATATTTCTAAGAGACTAGCAGACTTCTCTCCAAAATGAAGCTTGGGTTGTCCTCTTTCTGTTCAATTCCCAGATTTAACAGAAAGGCTGCCTTCTGCCCTGAGGATACGTGACTTTTACTTTTCTACCTCTGCCTCTGGTTTTGGTCCCTGGCAGCTGCTGATTTGTGGCAAAATCCCAGAGCTCGGAGGCAGAAGAATGAGTTTCGGTTCCATTATTGCCTTTCTTTTAGCCATGGTATCAATCTCTCTCAGTCACTAAGTGATTGCAACAACACCTTGTACAGTTGTCGGTGGCATTAAATCAGATAGTCTATAAGAGTATTTTGTATAAACTGTAAAGTGACTGTAGGAGCTTGTAGTTCTCATGAGTATCACTGCTCCTCTTTTCCACAGTTTACAGATGATCATCAGTGGAACAGTGCTGGTGCTGGTACCGGAGCAACCGACAGCAAACAGAAGAAAATAAATAATGGCACTAACCCTGAGAAAACCACTTCTGGTGGTTACCATTCACCTGAGGATGTGAGTCTTGGCTGGCTGGTCTCCTGAGGACAAGGGGCACAAGGGGAAGTCGAGGGTAACTGTTGAGATTGTGGAAGGAAGAACTGCTGGGTACTGGTTAAGAATTCTGGGTTTGAATCCTACCTCTCTCTCCATCTGCGAGGGACACGATTTATGGCAAATTGCTTGAGTTCTTTGGACCTCTCTTTTCACATCTGTAAAATAGGGGTGGTAATGTTTTACTTACATGTGTGAAGCTTAAATCAGATTTGTTGTTGTTGTTGCTGTTGTTGTTGTTGTGTTAATCTCTAGTCCAGGGCCTGCTGTAAACTCCTCTCCTCTTTGGGCTTCCATTTCCTGAGGAGGTAGAGTTAGAGTATTAGAGGTTTCTGTTTGCTCTGAGACTCTGGGATTCAAAGATTCACTAGAATAGAAACCTTGGGGCCAAGGGCTCCTGTCTGCCTTTTCCGTCCTATATCCCAGCTGGGAAGAACTGTCCCTGGCCCCTATGTGCTTGCTCAATGCTTGTTGAATGAACACATCTTTCTAAATCACAAGCTAGCAGAAGGGTGGGCTTTTCTCACATTCCATGTCTGAAGGTTTCTGTTACTGTCTTTTCTGGAGAATCTAGTTTCAGACTTTCAGTATTGTGGCTGTGGGCAAAAACCAATAAAGACCCAAATCCTTTTTCTTTGGGCATTAAGGAGAGTTGATCAGTTCGTGTTCCCATTGGGTCTAAGAACTTTGCCCTTAAAATCCATTCCTGACCCCTGCCTACCGCTTCCTGGCCTGGGGAATAGAATCGAGGGGCTACCCTCAGTCACCTTCCTTTGACTCTCCCCACAGAAACAACAGAACCGAGCTCAGCTGAAAGAAGTAACATGGTTTCTTTCTTTGCTCACGACATGACTGCTGGGTTTCGGGGGCACTCAGATGTAGAGGCCCCAGTCTCGTCTCGCCTACTCCCAGTACGGGGAGGAAGGCTCACCTCCCAGATTCCACCCCATCCCCACAGGGTCCCTGATAACCTGGTCCCATGGGTGGGCCTGTCCTGGGGCAGTGGTGCCATTCTGGGGGCATGTCTCTTGCTGTGCCATCTCTGCCTCCCTCTAGTAAGAGCTCTGTCTTCCTCTTCCTATAGGAAAAGCAGGAAAGCCACCAATATCAGCAAGCCCTAAGGAGGCAGCTAGAGGTGAGTGGAGGGTGTGAAGTTCCCTCCTGTCATCTGGAGAAGGTTTCTTTGCTTCTCTTTCAGCACTTGCTTGTCTTTTCTCCCAAAGGCCCAGGATCATACCATACGAATCCTTATGTGTCAGAAAACTGAACTGGAGACAGCGCTCTATTACAGCCAGGATGCTGCTAGGAAATTTGAAGGTGGGAATCTGGGCACCCCATCTTCCTTCAACCTGGCATTTTCACAGGCCTTTGGGCTGCATCTCAACCTCTCTCATTCCAGAAGAATCCAAGGATCTGGCAGGATGCCTGCATCATTCCTGGAACTTTGCAAGAGAGTTACAGCGGGCTCTCTCTGCTGTGTCCACACAGCACAAGAAGGCGGACAGGGTGAGTCCAATCACCTACCCGGTCCCCTGGGAGCCCAGCTTCACAGATGGAGGAATGAGCCTAAAGGTCCCTTCTGCAGGATGCAGTGTCCTGTCCAGAAGACAGCATGGGCCATTTCTTGCTGCTTTTGTATGTGGTTGTTAGAGGCAGGTTGGGGCTGGGTCAGCTGCTGTCAGTGAGTTGCGGGGCGCTGTGGGGAGCAAGCACTGGACACGGAGCTCCGAGGCCAAGTGCCCACCCTGCCCACACTTGGCTGTGCCCTTGGTCAAATCCTTGGTGGGGATTAGGGTACTTGTACCATGAAGGTACAGAAGAGTATCTTTAGTATGTTACCATTTGTGTAGAGAGAGGGAACGCATGTACGTGTGTGTGTGTGTCTCTGTGTGTGTACGTATTATGGTAATATACATAAAACATGTTTGTAAGGATTCATAAAAAACTCAGGCGAGAGGAACAGTATTGGGGGGAGATATTTCCCTTCTGTACCTTCTGAAGGTTGGACTATGCCAATGTATCGTTCTTTCAAAAATCAACAAAGGATTAATTTCCTCCTCCTTATCTGTGCCCCTACCCCCACCAAAAGAATGGGTTTAGAGAATCAGATATACCTGGGTGTTGAAATCCCAGCTCTAAGTGATCTTAGGCAAGCACTTAACCTTTAATACCCCATGTTTTTCATCTACACAATAGAGGTGATAATGATAACTGTCTCCTATGGTGGTGGTGAGGATTAAATGGGATTGTTAGCTTAGGGCCTGGTGAAGCACTCAATAAAGTTTCCAACAGTGGTAGTAATAATAGCAATAGCAGCATTACTGTAATAATGCTGTATACAGTAATAGTAAAATTTTCTCATCTCTCTGGGCCCCTGTTAGCCGGCTAACAATTCAGTCTTTTTCCCTGTCCCTTCCACCCTTACTGAGTTCTTTGAAAAACAAGTGAGAGCCAGGTGTGGTGGCACATGCCTGTAATCCCAGCTACATAGAAGGCTGAGGAGAAGAATCACTTGAACCCGGGAGGCAGAGGTTGCCGTGCGGTGAGATTGCGCTATTGCACTCCAGCCTGGGCAACAAGAACGAAACTCCATCTCAAAAAAAAAAAAAAAAGAAAAAGAAAAAAAAATTATACCATGGACTTGGAAATGCCTTGAGAACATGTCAGGTGGGATTGAGAGGGAGCAAGTGTTACTGTGGAGTAGTCACTGTAGCTGTCATCACTGGTCGGTCAGCTGCTCCTCTGCCTGCTGTATCCTGACTTGACCTTTCTCTATTTGCAGTATATCAAGGAGTTAACAAAGGAGAGGGACGCTTTGAGTCTGGAGCTGTACAGGAACACGTAGGATAGGGGAAGGTGGGATGGGAGGTCTGAGAGCCCTTAGCGTGGGTGGTGTGCTGGGAGGTGGGGGGTACAGGTGAGCATGGCAGGGGGTCATACAGGTTTGCATGTGTGCACAGGGAAGCTCCAGTGCCGGCTGTGCCACTGACTCATGGGGTAGCCTCAGGCAACTCATGTCTTCTCTCTGGCCTGCCACCTGGGACTTTTAATTCCTGGGTCCCTTCTAGTGCCACGGTTCTGTGGTTGTGGGGCGAGGGTAGAGGGTCGATCACCAAAGCGGTCCTTTCTGTTCTTCGTTCATTCCTTTCTCTATTGCCTCCGGCCATAGCATAACCAATGAGGAGCTGAAGGAGAAAAATGCCGAACTACAAGAAAAACTTCGACTTGTAGAAACTGAAAAGTCTGAGATCCAGCTCCACATCAAGGAGCTAAAAAGGAAACTGGAGACAGGCAAAATCCTGCTGCCACAGGTGAGCAGCGGCAGCCCCGGGGGGTGTGGGAGCCCCATCCAGCTGGGACCATGGTCTAGGGATCATGCAGGGTATGGGGAGGCTCCAGCCAAGAGCTGGAAAATTTGGGTCCTTGTTCTGGTCCCGCCATAGAATCCTCTAGAGTGTGCTAAAAATCTACAAATTGGGACCATGCCTGGGAAATCAGAAAACCTCAGGGTTAGGGCTTAAAATTTCTTTTTAAAGAATCATAGACTAAAACCATTATTTTATAGATTACATTTATATACCTAGCTTATGAGTCTATTTCCTTTTGAGGTTCAAACCAACACTTTGCAGGAGGAGAAGATGTGGAATCAGGAGGAGGAGCTACGGGATCAGAAGGAGAAGCTACGGAAGCAGGAGGAGAAGATGTGGAGACAGGAGCAGAGGCTGCGGAAGCAGGAGAAGGAGCTGCGCGAGCTGGAGGAGCAGATGCGGAAGAAGGAGGAGCAGATGTGGGAGCAGGATAAGCAGATGCGGAAGCAGGAGGAGCATATGTGCGACCTGGAAGGGCAGATGCGGAAGCAGGTGGAGGAGATGCAGAAGAAGGAGGAGCAGATGATGAAGCAGGAGGAACAGATGTGGGAGCAGGAGAATCAGATGATGAAGCAGGAGGAGCATATGTGTGACCTGGAGGGGCAGATGCGGAAGCAGGAGGAGGAGATGCGGAAGCAGGAGGAGCAGATGATGAAGCAGGAGGAGCATATGCGCGACCTGGAGGGGCAGATGCGGAAGCAGGAGGAGGAGATGCGGAAGGAGGAGGAGCAGATGCGGAAGCAGGAGAAGCAGATGCGGAAGCAGGAGGAGCGGATGCGGAAGCAGGAGGAGCAGATGCAGAAGCAGGAGGAACAGATGCAGGAGCAGGAGGAGCAGATGCGGAAGCAGGAGAAGCAGATGCAGGAGAAGGAGGAGCAGATGCGGAAGCAGGAGCAGATGCGGAAGCAGGAGGAGCAGATGTGTGAGCTGGAGGAGCAAATGCGGATGCAGGAGGAGCAGATGAGGGAGCAGGACGAGAGGCTGCGATTTAAGGAGGAGAGGCTGTGGGATCAGGATGAGAAGATGCAGGAGGAGGAGGAGAAGATGCGGGGGCAGGTGGAGGAGAAGATGCGGGGGCAGGTGGAGAAGATGCGGGAGAAGGAGAGGACGGGAGAGCAGAAGATGCAGGAGGAGCGGTGCTCAGAGCCCTGCCTCCCTCCCTCCGAAGATCTGTATGATACGAGCCACCCTGGCAGCGTGAAGCCTGCACGAGAGGCCACGGAGGGTTCTCCTGATGACAACTGCACTGCACAGATCATGCAGCTGCTTGGTGGAAGGAAAAATGCCCAGGAGTGCCCAGTCTTAGGCAGCACCTCCTGCATCCCATTCTTCTACCGAGGAGACAAGAAAAAGATGAAGATCATCAGTATCTAAAAGCCGGCACTGTCAACAAGGCCTACAGAAGTGTAAGCCGCCACGTGACCTTGTGAATATCGTCTGAGAACAAACTTGAAAAAAGAAAATTTATTTTAAATTGTGGCAAAATACTGGCCGGGCACGGTGGCCTGCACCTGTAATCACAGCACATTGGGAGGCCTAGGCGGGGGGATCACCAATCCCAGCTACGTGGGAGGCTGAGGTTGCAGTGAGCCGAGATCACACCACTGCACTCCTCTCTGGCTGACAGAGTGAAACTCCCATCTCAAAAAAAAAAAAAAAAAAAAAAAAAAAAAAAAAATTTCTACTTGAGGACTCTAATATCTATGTATGTTTCTATTTTTTTTTTTTCTTGGTCTTTCTCGTTTAGTCTTGTGTTGTCTTGTCTTATGGCATACCTAGTAAACTTTTATCTGCCTCCAGAGAGTATTGACTTTGACTTTTTGGCACACAATTGGCGTTCAAGCAGATCACCTTCATCTAGTTTGGGACTAAGCTGGCTCAAAGCAGGTTTTAGTTTTTGTGACAGCTGGTCTATTTTTTATTCTTTTGGATTCTTAGGGGTGGCCCTTCCAGGATCCCCACCAAGGTCCCATCTCCTTACTGGGACCCAAATTCTCAATATGTCATTTCAGCCCTGTGAGAGCACCAAACATTCAGCTAGGCTCTCCAGCCTCTTAACTATCACTTCATACTCAGTTTCTTAGCCTCTTAGCCCTCCACTGTTGACCAATCACCAAATGGGGGAAAGCACTACAGACTGTCAGGGTCACTTCCTAGGCCTGGTCACTCAAGTCCTGGCTGAGGTCTCCAATTACCTTCCAACAATTGTTTTTGATGGTGAGGGGGGACACATTTTTGTCCAGTTTTTCTAACTGTTCCTGTGGGGAGGCTAATCTATAACAAGCTATTCTGTCTTTAATGAATGTTGAAAACCTTTTTTTTTTTTTTGAGATGGAGTCTCGCTCTGTTGCCCAGGCTCTAGTGCAGTGGTGTAATCTCTGCTTACTATAACCTCCGCCTCCTGGGTTCAAGCAATTCTCCTGCCTCAGCCTCCCAAGTAGCTGCAATTACACGCATGTGCCACCACCCCTGGCTAATTTTTATATTTTTAGTAGAGACGGGATTTCACTATGTTGTCCAGGCTGGTCTCGAGCTCCTGACTCAGGTGATCTACCCGCCTCAGCCTCCCCAAGTGCTGGGATTACAGGCGTGTGCCACTGCATCCAGCCCATCTGTCTTTTTAAAAATGTTTCTGATTTGAGGTATAATTTATATTCCGTGAAATGCACAGATCTGGTTTACATTTTGATGACTTTTAACAAATGCATTATCCATGTAACCCACCTCCTTTGAAGATATGGAACATTTCTATCATCCAGAAAGTTCTCCTGTGCTTTCATCCTGTCCGGCACTCCTCCAGCAGCTGATGAACCTGCTGAGGACATTGGGTACAGGATTCTGGCCTCCCCAAAAGAGCTACTTTGACAAGACTGCTTGCCTTACCCAGCACTAAATCCCTGCCTGCTCTCTCAAAATTTCCATCTTTAAACTGCTTGTACCTATAACCCTCCCACATGAAATCCATAGATAAACCAGCCCACAGCCTAATATTTACTGTATACCCAAGCTTTCAGAAATATGACTCCCAGGAGTGGGGACTGATGGCTGCATCCCCTCCTCCTCCTGGAAGCCTCTACCAGCCTACAGAGCCCACAGAGTAGATCTCACCAGGCAGCTTGAGCCTGAAAGTGCTGCGGAGCCTCCTGCTGGTTCACCCTCACTATGGTGGCAGCTGCACGGGAGCAGCTGGGCTCACCCATTAAGCAAGAAGACGTTGGCTTGATACTGACACTCCAACCCCAGCCTGGGCAAGCCTGGCTGAAAGGACCCTTCCTTCTGGTCAGACTGTGGGGAGATGGGCCAGAGCATACACGCTCTACCGCCCTCCTCATGCTTCAGCTGTGCTTCCTTCTTAACAGAGGGAGCAGCTCATGGATTTGGCCAAAGTCTTCTTGAGGGCTGTAGGTTTGACAGGCTGGGTGTGTGGGGGCCACTGTGCTAGAGAGACAGACTGGTGTGTCAGAAGGCAGCCACCTGGCCAGAGGGGGGTCAACCCCCTTGGTAACCCCCTTCCCCCATCTGGACACAGAGCCCTGCACTCTCCACATGTGACTGCTCCCCTCAGAGCTGCCTCAAGAAGAGGGGTTCTAACCCTGTGGGTGGGGACATTGTGTTACTTTACAGTGGGCCATGGCTCCCTCTGATATCTCCAACTCAGAGGCAGTAGAGAGAAGATGAGAAATTCCCTGCACCTCTAGTCCTAGCTACTTGAGAGGCTGAGGGAAGAAGGTCACTTGAGCCCAGGAGTTCAAGGCTGCAATGAGCTATGATTATGTCAATGCATTCCAGCCTGAGCAACAGAGTAAGACCCAACCTCAAAAACAACAATAATAAGTTAAACATAAAACTACCACATTATTGGCCAGGCATGGTGGCTCACACCTGTAATCCCAGCAACTTGGGAGGCTGAGGCGGGTGGATCACGAGGTCAGGAGATCGAGACCATCTTGGCTAACACGGTGAAACCGTCTCTACTAAAAATACAAAAAAGTTAGCCAGGCATGGTGGGGGGCGCCTGTAGTCCCAGCTACTCTGGAGGCTGAGACAGGAAAATGGCGTGAACCTGAGAGGCGGAGCTTGCTGTGAGCTGAGATGGCGCCACTGCACTCAAGCCTGGGTGACAGAGCGAGATGCTGTCTCAAAATAAATAAATAAATATGTAAGCATTCCACATTATTGACCAATTCCACTCCTAGGTATAGACACAAAGAATGAAAAGCAGACACTCAAGACACTTGTAAACCAATGTTCATAGCAGCATTACAACAGTCAAGAGATGAAAGCAACCTGATTGCCCACTGATGAAGGGATAACATGTGGCTTACATATATAATGGACGAGTATTGAGCCTTTAAAAGAAAATTCTGATGCATGTGGATGAACCCCAAACACCTAAGAAGTTCAATAACCCAGTCACAGAAGGACAAATACCACATGACTCCCCTTATAGGAGACACCTTGAATAGTCAAATTCTGAGACAAAAGTAGAATGGTGGTTGCTTGGGGACACAAGGAGTTAGTGTTTCATGGATACGGAGTTTCAGTCAGAGAAAAGGCAAAAGTTGTAGAGATGGATGGTGGTGATGGCTGGGCAATAATGTGAATATACTTAATGCCAATGAACTGTACACATAAAAATGATTAAAACGGCAAGTTTTACGGTATGTATATTTTACCACAATATGTAAATTTTTTTAATTACATTTTTTAAATTGTTATGAAAAAATACAAATAATCCATCCAAGTCATTTAGAAAAGGAGCATCAGATCAAGCTTTTCAAAGTGCCAAAACTCAGAAGATTACCTGGTTGCTTGCCCCATACCCAGCTGTCCAGAATTGACTTGGCCCTATATACAGGTGCAGGAGTTTCTTCTTCATCTTTTTTCTCTTTGTCATTCAGATCTTCTTTCTTTGTTCCACTTGGTTCGACACTATCATCTGCAGAATTAAAGATTTTTTAATCTGTAACTGCTTTTCAGAATGTCATACCGTTAGTCTCTGCAAATGTCCCTCCCCGAAAAGTTACAACACACATCGTTAACTGAATGGCATGTGGTGTCCCCCACCCCCAGGGCTGTGAGCATGTGTGACTAATAAACTGCTATTTCATCTGTCCAGTGTCGGCGTCCTATGTTCAGCCATCCCATATCCCTAGGGCAGGAATCTTCTAGGGTTATAAACAGAACTTTAATCAACCTCTCCTTGGTTATTTTACTGGTTCCATGATACAAGTTTTTCTGTGCAAAAGATCTGAACAGAAACTTCACAGAGGATACAAGAGTGGCAAGGAAGAACATGATATTCAGCATCGTTAGCCATTATGGAAGTGCAATTAAAACCACAACGAGATCCCACTAGACTTGTTAGAATGGCTCAACTAAAAAACACTGAGAACACCAAGTGCTAACAAAGACACAGAGCAACAGAAACGTGACAGATTGCCAGCGGGAAGGCAAACTAAAACAGCCACTTTGGAAAACAGTTCAGCACATGACCCAACTTTCACACTACTAGGTCTTTATCCTAGGGAAATGGAAACTATATTCACACAAAATCTGTACAGAAATGCTCACAGCAGGATTACAATTGGGAAAGAAAAATGGAAACAACCACAAGGTCCCACAGTAGCAGAATGGATAAACACCATGTTGTACATGCACATGACGAGATACTATTCAGCAATAAAAAGAACTATCAATACACAGAACAGCAGATAAACCTCAAACATATAACTGGGAGTAAATGAAGATGGTTTCAAAACGTTACTTAAAATATGGTTCCACTCACATTACATTCTCAAAAAGAATACTCTATACTGATGGAGAACAGATCAGTGGTTGCCAGGATACGAGGCCAGGGAACACGTGATAAAAAGGAGCAGCACAAGAGAGCTTTTAGGGTGATGAAACTTCTCCATCCTGATGATGATGGGGGTTACGTGAATCTATAGAAGTCAAAATTTACTGAACTACATACCACAATAAAATAAATTTCATATAAGTTTTTTAGTTAAAAAAATGTTGGCTGGGTGTGGTGGCTCACACCTGTAATCCCAGCACTTTGGGAGGCTGAGGTGGGCAATTCACAAGGTCAGGAGTTTGAGACCAGCCTGGCCAACATGGTGAAACCCTGTCTCTACTAAAAACACAAAAATTACTCAGGCTTGGTGGCACATGCCTGTAATCCCAGGTACTTGGGAGGCTGAGGCATGAGAATGGCTTGAACCTGGAAGGCGGAGGTTGCAGTGAGCTGAGATCACGCCATTGCACTCCAGCCTGGACCACCGAGTGAGACTGCATTTCAGAAAAAAAAAAAAAAAAAAAGGAAAATACCTAGGTCCAGGGAGGACAGCTGGAATAGTCTGGTGGAATCATGTCAGAGCAGGGAGCTGGGTCTGGAGGGCTGGAGTAGGGTGTGGCCCCACTCTAGGAAGGAACTAGGAAACGCATCCTGGGTGAAGCAAGAGCAGAGTCCCGTTCTGCAACAGGTGAGCATTTATCTTGATCTGAGAAACTACATGCACATTTAATAAGTCTCACTTAGCCTCTTATTTTCCTTAACAACATGGAAAATGAGAGAACAAACAATTCAGAAGGTTAAGACATGAAATACATTTAATTCAGAAATCATACACAGGAAGGTAGGAAATGAATGGGGGAAAAAAGCAGCTAATGGAAAGTGAAAATGGGCCAGATGCAGTGGCTCACGCCTGTAATTCCACCACGTTGGGAGGCCGAGGTGGGCGGATCACTTGAGGTCAGGAGTTTGAGACCGGCCTGGCCAACATGGTGAAACCTGATCTCTACTAAAAATATCAAAATTGGCCTGGCATGGTGGCAGCCACCTGTAATCCCAGCAGTTCGAGAGGCTGAGGCAGGAGAATTGCTTGAACCTGGGAGTCAGAGGTTGCAGTGAGCTGGCATCTTGCCACTGGACTCCAGCCTATACAACAAAGCAAGACTCTATCTCAAAAAAAAAAAAAAAAAAAAAAAAAAAAGTGAAAATAACCCAACATGTACTATGCAAAGCCTCTGGCCTAACAACAATACATTACCCTTTTAAATCTTTACAAACAACCTTGAAGGAGGCAGGCTTTGTTGTCTCCAGTTTACCAAGGTAGACACCTCGGATCACAGAATACAGAGTAGAACCCAGCCAGAAACATAGCTCAGGTGAGAACACAGGTGCTGGCTCTAAATGCCACACTCTGCCCTACGTGTGTGTGTGTGTGTGTGTGTGTGTGTGTGTGTGTGGTCACAAACCACAGCCCAGGGGCCAAACCCAGCCCACAGCCTCTTTGTGTATGGTCTGAAAGCAGAGAAAGTATTTT
Organism: Pongo abelii; assembly: GCF_028885655.2. Taxonomy (NCBI): domain Eukaryota; kingdom Metazoa; phylum Chordata; class Mammalia; order Primates; family Hominidae; genus Pongo; species Pongo abelii. The sequence goes on along the minus strand of NC_072001.2, from coordinate 21,284,044 downwards.
ACTTTTGTTGTTCTTTTGAGACAGTCTTGGCTCACCACAACCTGTGCCTTCCAGGTTCAAGCGATTCTCCCAGGTTCAAGTGATTCTCGTGCCTCAGCCTCCGAGGAGCTGGGATTACAGGCGTGCATCACCATGGCCGGCTAATTTTTTGTTTTGAGTGGAGATGGGGTTTCAGCATGTTGGCCAGGCTGGTCTCGAACTCCTGACCTCAGGTGATCCGCCTGCCTTGGCCTCTAAAAGTGCTGGGATTACAGGTGTGAGCCACCACGCCCGGCCACTGTATTTTATATTTTTTAATAATTGAAAAATAATCAAAAGAAAAACAGCGTTTTGTGACTTGCAAACATTCTGAGGACTTCATCTTTTGTGTCCATAAATCAACTTTACAGAATGAACGTCCCCTGCCCGCTGACGCAGTATTGTCTGTGGCTACTTTGGCACTACAGCTGCAAGGTCCCATGGCTATGACAGAGACCATAGGGTCCATTGAGACCTTAAAATATTTACTATCTGGCCCTTTAGAGAAAGTAGGCCACCCCTACCCTACATCTGGCTATAAATTTTACACGTTAAAAAAATGCAACATTCTTAATTTTAAACTCAGTACACTGGAACACTGCTCATCTCCCTTCTTCAAGATGAAAAGCTTCGACAGTCACCAGGAAGCAGACAAGAACCCTAAGTACACCTGAAGAGTTATTCTCAGGAGCATAAATTACAACATTTTACAACAGCAAAAGCAGGATGAAGTCACTGGAGGGTATGAAAACAACCAAGAGTAATTAGCACCACCAGCTCCAAGACCACACCACATCAGCTTCAAAGTTGTCTACTCTTCCTTTCACTACTGTACAGTTCAAAGTAGACACAGAGAAAATCGAACACATACTGCCCAGACACATTGCTTATGGAATGCTGGAGAGAAGGGAAGCGAGACGTCCCATTGGCCAGGTGTGGTGGCTCACGCCTGTAATCCCAGCACTTTGAGAGGTCAATGTGGGAGGATCACTTGCACCCAGGAGATCAAGACCAGCCTGGCCTACACAGCAAAACCCCATCTCTACTAAAAATACAAAATACGGCTAGGTGTGGTAGCTCACATCTGTAATCCTAGCACTTTGGGAGGCCGAGGTGAGAGGATCACTTGAGGTCAGGAGTTCCAGAGCAGCCTGGCCAACACAGTGATACCCCATCTCTACTAAAAATGTGGCTCATGCCTATAATCCCAGCACTTTGGGAGACTGAGGCGGGTGGATCACGAGGTCAGGAGTTCGAGACCAGCCTGACCAACATGGTGAAACCTCATCTCTACTAAAAATTCAAAAATTAGCCGGGCGTGCTGGCGTGCACCTGTAATCCCAGGTACTCAGGAGACTGAGGTGGGAGAATCACTTGAACCCGGGTGGAAGTTGCAGTGAGCCAAGAAGGCGCCACCGCACTCCAGCCTAGGCCACACAAGCAAGACTCCGTCTCAAAACAGAAAACAGCAACAACAAAAATTCCACTGTCAAGACAGCAGCGTGACCACATGCTACATCTCTTTCTTCTATAGAACATCATTAGACATAGTAAAAAAAAACCAGTATTTTGAGACAGAGTTTCATTCTGTTGCCCAGGCTGGAGTGCAATGGCGCGATCTTGGCTCACTGCAACCTCCAGCTCCCAGGTTCAAGCGATTCTCCTGCCTCAGTCTCCCGAGTAGCTGGGATTACAAAAAAAATACATACATTTTAAAGCAGAGTAACAAATTGATAACTAAGCGTGGAGTGGAAAGAAGGGACCACCGAGGACTGGAAATGGCAACGTTAGACTATGAACTAAACTTCTCCCATGGTTGATTTGGCCTATGCCCAGGAATGAACAAAGACAGCAGGCCCGTGAGACTGGAAGAAAGATGGAGTCAGCCATGCTAGACTTCTCTCACCGTTATCATCTTTGCAAAGCTGGTCTCACCATTTATTGAAGTGAATTTTTTTTTTTTTTTGAGATGAAGTCTTGCTCTGTTGCCTAGGCTGGAGTACAATGGTGCAATCTCGGCTCACTGCAACCTCCACCTCCCAGGTTCAAGCAATTCTCCTGCCTCAGCCTCCCAACTAGCTGGGATTATAGATGCCCACCACCATGCCTGGCTAATTTTTGTATTTTTAGTAGAAACGGGGTTTCACCATCTTGGGACTCACAATACACATCAGCCCATCGCCTCTCCTGCTTGGCAGGGATGGTCATGATCCTCATTTCCCAGTTAAAGAAACCAAAACTCCATTATGGGGTTTCACCATATTAGCCAGGCTTGTCTCCAACGCCTGACCGCAAGTGATCCAAGCGCCTCGGCCTCCCAAAGTGCTGGGATTACAAGTGTGAGCCACTGCACTCAGCCAATTAGGAGGAAATATCCAACATTTAGCCAGGTGCAGTGGCTCACTCCTTAATCCCAGCACTTTCAGAAGCTGAGGTGGGAGGATCACTTGAGCCCAGGAGTTTGAGTCCAGGCCTGGCAACATAGTGAGACCGTCTCAACACAGCATTTAAAAATTAGCCAGGCATGGTGGTGTGCGTCTGTAGTCACAGCTACTTGGGAGGCTGAGATGGGAGAGTGTTTCAGCCCAGAAGGTCAAGTAAGCTGTGACTGTGCCACTGTACTCCAGTCTGCATAACAGAGCAAGACCCTGTCTCAAAAAAAATCCAAAATATATAAATAATTGATACAACTCAAAACAACCCAATTTTTAAAATGTTTAAAAAAAAAACTTGAAGAGACCTTTCTTTAAAGAAGACATGAAAATAGGAAGTGGGTATCTGAAAGGTGTTCCGCATTGCAGATCATTAGGGAAATGCAAATCAAACCCACTGAGATACCCCCTCACACCCCTTATGACCATTATCAAAAAGTCAAAAGATAAATATTGGCAAGAGTGCGGAGAAATCGGAACTTTTGCATACTATGGATGAGAATGTAGATTGATACAGCCATTCTGGAAAAGAGTATGAAGATTTCTACAGAAATTAAAAATAGAACTACCATATGACTCAGCAATCCCTCTTCTGGGCATACAGCTAAAGGAAATGAAATCATTACTTTGTAAAGATACCTGTATTCTCATGTTCATTGCAGCCTTAATCACAATAGCCAAGATATGGAAACAATCTAAGTGTCCATCAATGGATAAATGCATAAAGAGTCTGTGGCACACATACACAATGGAATATTATTCAGCCAGGAAAACAAACAAGGTCTTGCCGTTTGCTGCAAGATGGATGAGGCTGGAGGATGTCATGCTTAGTGAAATAAAGCATACACAGAAAATCAAATATTGTATAAACTCATTTATATGTGGGATGTAAAAATGTAAATAAATAAACCTACAGGGATAGAGAGTAAAACATTGTCTACCAGGAGAGGTAGGGGACGGGAGGAATTGGGGACATAGAGGCCAAAGGATACAAAGTAGCAGGTATGAAGGATGAACAAGCCTAGAGATGTTCTGTGAGACAGCTGATTTTTGTATTTTTAGTAGAGATGGGATTTCACCATATTGGGTCAGGATGCTCTCAAACTCCTGACCTCAGGTGATCCACCTGCCTTGGCCTCTGAAAGTATTGGGATTACAGGCGTTAGCCACTGTGCCTGGCCTGTATTGTATTTTAATGGGTGATGATTGGTTTTCATATTAAGATAGTGAAATCTAGCACAAAAATCTCAAAAATGTGTTTGGTGATTGAAGGAATATTCTGAAAATTACCTAGTATAGATGTTAGGATAAAGAGCAGACCCTTTTAAATATAGGTGAGAGGAGAAGTTGGAGGGTATGATGATACTCAGAAGTTTTTCACAGGCTGTGTGCAGTGGCTCACGCCTATAATTCTAGCACTTTGGGAGGCCGAGGCAGGTGGATCACGAGATCAGGAGATCGAGAGGCTGAGGAAGGAGAATTGCTTGAACCCAGGAGACGGTGGGTGCTGTGAGCCAAGATCGTGACATTGCAGTCCAGTCTGGGCAATACAGCAAGACTCCGTCTCAAAAAAAAAAAAATAAAAATAAAAGAAAAAATTATTACGTAAATAAATAGGCTGGGCATGGTGGCTCAGGCCTGTAATCCCAACACTTTGGGAGGACAAGGTGGGCAGATGACCTGAGATCAGCAGTTCAAGACCAAGCTGACCAACATGAAGAAACCCCACCTCTACTGAAACTACAAAATTAGCCAGGCGTGGTGGCACACACCTGTAATCCCAGCGGCTCAAGAGGCTGAGGCAGGAGAATCACTTGAACCTGGGAGGTGGAGGTTGCAGTGAGCCAAGATCGCGTCATTGCACTCCAGTCTGGGCAACAAGAGTGAAACTGTCTCAAAAAAACAAAAAAAGTAAATAAATACAATACAGTACAGCTACTACGATTTACCTAAGAAGCTGTTGTATGAGCTGAACCAGAGGCAAACACTGTTTGCCAGAAGGCTCACAGATCCCCGTATTAATAAGGTCTTTATCCAATGGAGTCCTGCTTCTATGAAATGTTGAGGCATTCGCTTCCTGTTCATCAATTTCTTTTTCCTTCTGTGCTTCTTTTTTGGCCTCAGTATCCTGTAATTCATAAACAGAAATTGTTTACAAGTGATCTCATCAGCAGGTGTGAAGGCACACAGGCTGGCTGAGCCCTGACCCCAATGCCAAGCTATCCCAGCCTCCGTGGCTAACGCACACACCTACCCACAGGCCCCCACCTGCCCTGTTGGAAACCCTAACTCAGTTGTGCAGTTCCAAACAGTGTCTTCTTTTTACAGATCCAAGGTCCAGGCTGCCTCTGCTGATGCTTTCCAACCTCCTTCTGTGAAGTCCCTAAAATCTTTAACCCTGCTACTGGCTCTCACAAAACCCAATGTGATCTGCCCCACACACGCAGCATCCAGCTGCTTTGTAAGGACAAGAAAAAGCTGGAATTCTCACACACACTGGTTCAAATGTAAATGGCAAAGCCACTTGGGGAAACTATGAACACACACTGACCCCAGGACCTAACAAATTCCACTCCAAGTGTTTACCCAAAGGGAGAACATATGTCCACTAAAGTACTTGTACACAGCACAATCGTGGCAGCTCTACACGGCCAAAAACCAGAAAGCCTGGGCATGGTGGCTCACGCTTGTAATCCCAACACTTTGGGAGGCCAAGGTGGGGGGATCACTTGAGCCCAGGAGTTCGAGACCAGCCTCTGCAATACAGCGAAACCTTGTGTCTACAAAAAAATCAAAAAACTAGCTGGGCATGGAAACATGTCTGTGGTCCCTGCAACACAGGAGGCTGAGATGGGAGGATCATTCGAGCCTAGGAGGACAAGGCTGCAGTGAGCCAACATCAGGTCACTGCATCCAGCCTGGGTGACAGAGCAAGTCCTTGTCTCAAAAAAAAAAAAAAGAAAACAAAAACCAAAAGCAATTAAATGCCCTTCAATAGGGGAATGAATTAACAGTACTACACCTATAAAATAGAACACTTCCCAATAAGAAAAACGAAGTCACAATACACATAACAGTGTGGAGTGAATCTGAAAATCATTCTCCAAGGCAAAACAGGAAAGAGTGCATACTATACAGTTATATTGCTGCAACACTCAGAGCAGGCAAAATGAATCTAATCTCAGGGCAGGGGAGTATCCTGGCTGCAAGTGCCAAGGGCACAGGGATCTTTCCGGGTGACGGGAATGGTCTACATGAGGAACAGGTTACCTGTTAACTTCACTGAAACAGACAACCTGCAGTATTTCATCACAATTAAATCATAACTCAAAAAAATTTTAAATTAGCACATAAGGTCAGTCGCGGTGGCTCACGCCTGTAATCCCAGCACTTTGGGAGGTTGAGGCAGGCCAATCACAAGGTCAAGAGATCGAGACCATCGTGGATAACATGGTGAAATCCCGTCTCTACTAAAAATACAAAAACTTAAGCAGGCGTGGTGATGGGCGCCTGTAGTCCCAGCTACTTGGGAGGCTGAGGCAGGAGAATGGCGTGAACCCAGGAGGCGGACCTTGCGGAGAGCCGAGATGGTGCCACTGCGCTCCAGGCTGGGTGACAGAGTGAGACTCCGTCTCAAAAATAAATAAATAAATAAGCACATAAAATAATTTTAATTTAAAAAATACTTGGATATGATAAAAGTTGAGTGTTTTACTGTGTTCTGTTATTCTTCACATGTGTGAGTGTGTATTTCCGATCTCAGTGCACCACCAGGTCATGTGTGCCTCCAAGGCCATACCTGGATCTCCGCAGTAATGGCTGCGTGTAAGGCTGACTCCAACCCTCCAGCAGCCATCAAGCTGCCCACCAGAAGATCAATCATGAATTGACGACCTGGACTTAGGTTCACTTCATTGCCTGAAACTGAAATAGAAAGTGTGTGGCAATTGGAGTGAAACGCCATCCCCTCCCAGCACCCTGACCCATGCCCTCTCCTGTTCCTTCCCCGAGCCCACCTGCGCAGGGCAGGAGAGCAGAGAGTGCCCGGGCCTGCTCCTCCGTGGTGGGCAGCAGCACGGACAGCCGCTCTGCAGCACGGCCTGGGCAGCCGACTGCACGATGCTCAGCACGTCCGCGCTCCTGGCCAGGGTCACCACTGTCTGGTTAGGAACACAAACATAAAACCAAAATTAAAAGCAAGTAGATCCCGTAACGTCAGACTATAGAATACAGAAAGACTTACCACAGGGAATCTAGAGTGGCCAAATGTTAAGAAATGTAATACTACTAACCAGAGACAATTCAGAGTATCAATCATTCCATTTCAACTCTCATTCTTAATAAATAAAATGCCCACACAGGAATGGCGGCAGCTGCTAACCAGCTGACAGCCCCCAGGCAAACAAGTCCAGTAACCACCAGGGCCTCTTCCCCAATGCCACTGAGCCCTACACCCACTGGATGACAGGGTGGGCGGCCTCATGAGGCCCACTGTACTCCTCATCTCTTCCTCCAGGGAAGCTGCCATGTGTGTCCTTGAGGGCCTATCCAGGGTGGCGAGAGCTCTACGTACCATTCTCAGTGACAGCCAGGGTTTGAGCGTCCCCACTCCCACACGCCACATCGGTGACCTTCAGTCCTTATTTAAGCCCAGCTACCAGCATCGGAGTGGCCTCATCTTCACTGGAGCCTTCAAACAGATAGGACAGAGGTTACTAAGTCCTGTAAGAGGCCACCTCCTGCTGCACGCTCCCACTCATGCAGAGCAGACATACCGTGGCCCAGCCGGCCGCAGTTCCCGTGGCCCCAGGTGTACAGCTCCCCCTCGGCAGTGATGGCCGCGCTGTAAGTGCTCCCGCAAGCGATGTGCACCACGTGCTTCCTGGCCTGCTTTCCAGAGAAGGCAGAGATCACCTTAGGCTCCTCCAGAGACCCTGGGGAGGACGGGAACAAACAGGAATGCCCTTCTTCTTGGTGTTTTTTCTTATTAGCAAAGGAAATTCAATATCCAAATTTAGACCATCACAGCATCAGGCCAGTTTCACCTTCCAGGTACTTTATAAAATAAGGAAGAGAGAATTCCAACACCTAACACCTCCATGACTTTTTGTTCAGTTGGAACCCGATGCCAAGCATGGTATCCAGTAGAAATATAAAAACAGTGTTTGTTAAAGACTCGTATGACAGGCCGGCCACGGTGGCTCCCACCTGTAATCCCAGCACTTTGGGAGGCCAAGGAGGGCAGATCACCTGAGGTCAGGACTTCGAGACCAGCCTGGCTAACATGGTGAAACCCTGTCTCTACTAAAAATAAAAAATTAGCTGGGCATGGTGGTGGGCGCCTGTAATCCCAGCTACTTGGGAGGCTGAGGCAGGAGAATCACTTGAACCCAGGAGGCGGAGGTTGCAGTGAGCTGAGATGGCCCCATTGCACTCCACCTTGGGCAACAAGAACAAAACTCCATCTCAAAAAAAAAAAGAGACTTGTAAAGTCCATTGCAGCTTTATTCACAATGGCCCAAAACCATGGTCCATCTGCAACAGAAGGAATGAATTACCCATACACACAACAACATGGCGTGTTCTCAAGACATCTGCTAAGTGAAAGACGCCAGAAACAAAACACCATACACTGTATGGCTTTGTTTATATTAAATTATAGAAAAGGCAAAATAATAACAACAGAGAGCAGATCACAGGTTGTCAGGAACTAGAGGTAGGAAGTGGGGATCAAAAGGGTACAAAGACGGCCCTGGAAGCGACGGGAGCACCCCATGTCTTGATGGTGGTGACCCAACTGCGTGCACTTGTCAAAACCCACCCAACTCTACATCTGAAACTCATGCATCTGGTTGTATGGAAGCCTCATAAAGCTGACCGACATTTGTATGTATTTGTTAAATGAATATGGATGGAATGAACCCAGCACTCTGCAATCTATACTTTACAAATGAAAAGTATGAGGCAGTGGGGATTAGGGTAGAGAAGTCTTACTAGTTGAAGAAATTGCAAAGTTAGCGAAATATCCTATTCTTAGGATCCAGAATATGTTCCTATAATAGATGACATTTTCTTGAGAATCTATAGAAGCCAGGCCTCTCCAAAGACATGGTTTACTCTGCATCCTGACCAGATTTTACCTCTACTATGAATCTTTCAAATAACTGATTTGTAACTACTTAATTTACTAATATTTACTAACACTTAATGTTAACTTTCACTAAATGCAAGTTACATACATGTGGTGTAAGGTCTAACATTAAGACCCAATATTACATGTTGCCTTGACATCTGATATAAACTGGGAGGTTTTAATGGCCTCAGGGCAAGTTTCCCTCCCCCTGATGCCAAACAATTCTCATCACAGTGACCAGGCACAGGTACAGTTCCAGCTTATGCCTGAGGAGTAGGCCCCACTGCCCTGCCAGCCCAAGGAATTCTTAAAGCAATTATTAAAGTCTTTCTGCAGGAACCATAGCCACTCTCGTTACCACACAGCCTGCCTCTCGCAGCCCCTGGTTCTCTGTTCTATCCTGAGCGAAAGACTAAGAAACTTCCGTCCATCTAGTCTGCCCAGTGTCAGTACTGTGGGATGGAAATCCCTCCCCCACTGACAAGGTGAAGAGGTGATTAAAACAATACATATAATGGAATTTTACCCATTTAATCCTAAGGCCACTGAAAATTATTCCTAACCTTACTTTGGCTATCATATGAGATTTTCTCCACATTTACTTTACATAATGCTTCATGATGCTATTTAAAATCTAGTTTCCCCTTTCCCTTTAATCTATGTGTTATGGGAAATTTCAAACACAAAAAGCAGAGAGAAGGCCTTTTCTGACCAGCTGGGTCCATCATGTGCATATGGCTTTCGAGAGTCCCCTTGGCCAGGCACCCCTCTCCTGCCCTCTTCATTCCCAACACAGGAACCTCACACCCTCAGACAGGCCCTCCCCTCCTCCTCCTGCAACCCAAAGCCTGCTCTCCACTCAAAGCCAGGGTACACCTTAAAAAGACTTCTGCAATTAACTTCAGCCCACAGGCATTTTCTCTTCTTTCCACTATTTACTTAGCCTTTTAAATTTAATTCTCAATTACTATTCTATCTTCAAGGTAAACTCTTTACGTTCCTTAAAAACAATTACTTAGGTTTTTTTGTGGTAGTTTCCCCACAAAAGGCACTCATTTATGGTAGCAAATTGGATTTACAAGCCTTTCTAGAATGAGGCACATCACCAAATAAGGTGATCTGGTTGTTCTGTTTGTTCATGCATGGAACTGTACCAGGGTGTATGTGTGGAGGGCTGGGGGATGACAAGCAGCATACAATTTGCAAGCCTTCAAATTATAAAGCAGCCTTCTGCCACCAAGAAAATAAGTGATCTCATTCTGACTTACAGTTTGAAAATAGGACATCAGAGGGAATGTCCTGAAAGGAATGAGTTGCTTCACTATTCTCAGACCTGGTCCCACTCTGCTCCCTCTCTCTGTAACTGAAGGTCAATCACAGCCGGGAGAGCCTGCAACAGAGACATTTTTTATTCTTAAGAATTAGCCATGAGGCAGGGCCAGTATTAAAGACAGATAAACAGTAAAACTTTCTAAATTTCACTTCAACTAGGTTCCCAAACCACAGATGACAAGCTCCATGTGGTTCACCTGCCCAATTTACTTAGAGGGACTCAGGGGAGTAATCCCAACTGTGACCATTGCTCAACAAACACTGAGCAGCTATTATCTGCCAGGCACTGAAGTTGTAAAGACGATCAAAGGGCCTATCCTCAAGGACTCCACAACTAAGAGAATTAAAAATTCCAAAAATAACCTACTGATATTTTAAACACTTTTAAAGACCCTTATGATTTTCTGCTTATTCTCTTTGTGTGTGGGAGGGGAAGGGTTTTTTTTTTTTTTTTTTTTTTTTTTGAGACAGTGTCTCGCTCTGTTTCCCAGGCTGGAGTGCAGTGACGTGATCATCGCTCACTGCTGTCTCAAATGCCTGGGCTGCAGTGATCTCCAACCTCAGCCACTCAAATCGACAGGACCACAGGCGCATACCACCACACCTAGCTAATTTTTTTGTTCTGCTTGTTCTCTCTAAATTTTAACAAACTCTTTTTTGTTTTTTGAGTCGCAGTCTCGCACTGTCACCCGGGCTGGAGTGCGATGGCGCCATCTCAGCTCACTGCAACCTCTGCTTCCCAGGTTCAAGTGATTCTCCTGCCTCAGCCTCCTGAATAGCTGGGATTACAGACGTGTACTGCCATGCCCAGCTAATTTTTTGTATTTTTAGTAGAGACGGGGTTTCACTATGTTGGCCAGGCTGGTCTGGAACTCCTCACTTCATGATCCACCCATCTCGGCCTCCCAAAGTGCTGGGATTACAGGAGTGGCGCCCAGCCAACAAATTCAATTTTCACAATTGATTTTACTAATATTTGTAATGTGAACTTTCATTAAACATAAAGCATGTTAAAAGTGGAAAAAAATACATCTCAAATAAAAGAAAATTATGAAATCGTTCCACCTTCTTAAATAATGTGGAAAACACATAACTAAAGAACAGGCAAAAATGGACTAGTATTCTAATAAAGAAAACCTAAACTAGGACCTGCTTTGCAAAATGATTATCAGTAGGCAACAAAATCACCAAAGTTAGCAAACTTTAAAAATCACAGCAACTTGGCCGAGCACGGTGGCTCACACCTGTAACCCCAGCACCTTGGGAGGCCAAGGTGGGAGGATCACCTGAGGTCAGGACTTTGAGAGCAGCCTGGTCAACATGGTGAAACCCCGTCTCTACAAAACACACCTGGACAACATGGTGAAACTCCGTCTCTACAAAAACACAAAAATGATTTTTTTGTATTTGCCGTGAGAGCGGGTGCCTGTAATCCCAGCTACTGGTGAGGCTGAGGCAGGAGAATCGCTTGAACCCGGGAGGTGGAGGTTGCAGTGAGCCAAGATTGCACCACTGCACTCCAGCTTGGGCGACAGGGTGACACTCCGTCTCAAAAAAAAAAAAAAAAAAAAAAAAAAGAAAAGAAAAAATTGAAAAAATTACACCAACTGAAGTACATGGACACCATTAAACTTTTCACAGCATTTTTGACATTTCATTTTAACAAAGGCTTAGTTAAAAAGACATGTGGTAAGGGCCCACAATGAGGAACCAGGTCCAGAGGTGTTAAGTAACTCGTCACACAGCTGAGGTAGCAGAAGCAGAAGCATAATCCAGGCCTCCTCATCTCTGCCAATCTCAGTCTTCTGCTGAAGAATTTAGAATCACTGTCTGTAGCAAGAAGACCAAATTGTGTAACCTAGTAACAAAGACCCTTCGCCATTTGTTCCAAACCTATTATTATTATTATTATTTTTAGACGGAGTCTCCCTCTCTCGCAGGGGCTGGAGTGCAGTGGCCCCATCTCTGCTCACTGCAAGCTCCACCTCCTGGGTTCACGCCATTCTCCTGCCTCAGCCTTCCGAGTAGCTGGGACTACAGGTGCCCACCACCACGCCCGGCCAATTTTTCATATTTTTACTAGAGACGTGGTTTCACCGTGTTAGCCAGGTTGGTCTCCATCTCCTGACCTTGTGATCCACCCGCCTCGGCCTCCCAAAGTACTGGGATTACAGGCGTGAGCCACCGTGCCCGGCCTACATTTTATTTCCCATACCATATTTCACACATCCTGTGTTCTACCCCGGTCAGCACTCTGCTGCTATTCTAACTTGCTCCTACCTTTCCTCCTCCGTATTTGGTTGACACTAACTACCCCTCTTTACGGTTACTTTGGTACTTAACTAGTATTGCCTTCACTGTGGCTCCCAGTGAACATGCAGCTTGCTTATATCATTTACTCAACCAACCAACATTTACTGAGCACGTACAATATTCTAGGAGCAGGGGTACAACAGCCCACATGGGGTTATCTCCTGCTAGAGGTAGGGCGAAATAATAAACGAAATAAAGACATTATTCTGGAAAAGTGGCAAATGTTATGGTAAAAAATAAAACATATGAAGGGCACTGGGGAGTTGAGTTGGGGGAATCTATTTTAATGACCGTAGTTAGGAGGCCTTGCTGAGCAGGTAACACTTGAGCAGAAGCTTCCAAGAGCTTTTTGAAAAGAACAAAGGAGAGAGAAGCAAGTGCAGGGGCTCTGAGGTGTGAGCGGGTGTGCAGTTTCCTCAACAAAGGCCACTGTGGCGGACCTTGAGTGAGGGCGGGTGACATGCATTCGCGTGAAAAAGCGAGTGTCGGCCGGGCGCGGGGGCTCACGTCTGTAATCCCAGCACTTTGGGAGGTCGAGGCGGGTGGATCATGAGGTCAGGAGTTCGAGACTAGCCTGGCCAACATGGTGAAACCCCGTCTCTACTAAAAATAGAAAAGTTAGCCAGGCGTGGTGGCGGGCGCCTGTAATCCCAGCTACTCGGGAAGCTGAGGCAGGAGAATCACTTGAACCTGGGCGGCGGAGGGTGCAGTGAGCAGAGATCGTGCCACTGCACTCCAGCCTGGGTGACAGAGCAAGCCTCCGTCTCAAAGAAAAAAACATCAACAAAACAAAAACAAACGAAAAACAACTTTAGACCTCTTAGTTTTTTTACGAAATCTTTACTACTTGGTTTCCATTGCTATCTAAGTTAGCTTAGGCCTGGCTCAGTGGCTCACGCCTGTAATCCCCGCACTTTGGAGGCCAAGGTGGTTGGATCGTATGAGTCCAGGATTTGGAGACCAGCAGGTGTAACATGGTGAAACCCCGACTTTAAAAAAAATACAAAAATTAGCCAGGCATGGGGCCGCATGTCTGTGGTCCCAGCTACTGCGGAGGCTGAAGTGGGAGGACAGCTTGAGCCCGGGAGGCAAAAGTTGCAGTGAGCCCAGATCGCACACTGTAGCCTGGGGACAGAGCAAGACCCTGGCTCAGAAAAATTAAATACATAAGTTAGATTTAATTTTTTCCAACCTCTCATTTGGCTAATAATTTTTTAAAGCAGTACTGTACTTATAAATATTACAGAACCTAAATCTCCAACTCTAGGCAATAATATTAGTTATAAGTTACAATTTTAACTTACATGTAAGTTTAATATGGTCTCTCTTATGAAAAAAAGGCTGGGAGAGGTTAGAGATGACTTATTCACTCTCATTTCCTCGTAAATACCACCCTTTATTCTCATTTAAAGTCTGAAACCCTGGCCGAGTAGCTCCAGCCTAGAAAGACGAAAACACAGAAGTAAGCAAAACGACTAAAGTTGCTGAGTACGTTTTAAAATTTGGTTGCTAGCCTTCATACTCATTTTGCCAAGCAATCAACATAAAACCTACTCAATTGAGCGTAACTACTGCTTCGACAGGCAGCTTACTGGAATGGAAACTCTCGACTCTGATATTTCCTCTTACTAAAAAAAGTACTAACCGGGCATATGGCTATATACAGGATTTCTAGAAACAGAACTTAACATGCAGTCCTGTATTGAACTGACAATCTAGGAAAGAAATTAAGGAGGCACAAACACAAAAGTAAACACACAGTTTTGCGCAACTGTATAGACAGGGAAATAGGATTCCGTGATTTTATAAAAAAAAAAAAATTAAAACAGCCAGGCTCAAAACATCACAGCAGACTTCTAAGGCTTAACTGTCAGTTATGATCCCCGCAGCAGCTGAAGCCACCTTCTAATACAAAGACAAATGAAACTATTTTAATGAACTTAATGAACATGCGTCCCCGACATGGCCAACGAGCCAGGCTTACTTGTGGGACTGAAGGGCAATCCGATTCACGGTGGGTTTCCACAGTGAAGATTACCAGGAAAAACGCTTCCGACTCAGAACACCCGGAAAGGAAAGCTGCCCGAAGAACCCTTCTCCGACACAAGACGGGCTGGCTCGCCATCAAGTCAGCCCCTTCGCGCTTACCTGAAAGGAAGAAGTGACGACCTCACCCTAACCCGCAGGCCTACCTGCCGCGCGGCTTCCCCTCTGGAGCGCTGCCCGGGGCACCGCAGCTCACACTCCCACACAGGCCGCCCAGTCCTGCGCTGGCACGGCAACCGCCTTCGTCGCCGTCCAGTGGAAGGTGCAGCATTCGGCGCTGAAGCCGTGCGCACCGCCTCCTCCACAGAGAAGCGCCGATAAAAACCTGCCAAGGACAACCTGTGAATCCGCAGTCATCACCAATGCCTGCACCTACGACCTGCGCCGGAAAACATAGGCACGGCTAAATGACGCAAGAGGCCGCGCGCGCACGCGCAGTGCTGCACGACCTACACCCCGCCCCGGGGCGCTCTCCCGCCGGGTTCCGGTTTCTTCACAGGGTCCCAGTCAGCCGGGCGCGGAGGGGCGGGGCAGGGACGGGGGCGGAAAAGACGGTGGGGGCCAGGGGCTGGGACGGCGGCGGGGCCGAACGTGGCGCCAGGATCAAGGCTGGACCTCGGGAGGGAGGAAGCTGGAAGTGTAGTAAGCAGGACAGTATTTTGCCAGGTGGTGTTGGCCCATCAGGAGTTCAAAATGAAAGTCTGGCGTGGCGCTTATTTAAAATTAGGGTTCCGACTGGGTAGGGTGGCTCACTCCTGTAATCCCAGCACTTTGGGAGGCCGAGGCGGGCGGATCACGAGGTCAGGAGGTAGAGACCAACGTGACCAACATGGGAAAACCCCGTCTCTACTAAAAATACAAAAATTAGCTGGGCGTGTTGCTACGCGCCTGTAATCCCAGCTATTCCAGAGGCTAAGGCAGGGGAATCGCTTGAACCCGGGAGGCGGAGGTTGCAGTGAGCAGAGATCAGCCACTGCACTCCAGCCTGGGCGACAGAGCGAGACTCCGTCTCAAAAATAAATAAATAAAATGAGGGTTCCCAGGGGCAGTCACAGTGTGAAGCTGCATTTAATTGGTGTCCCCGGGCGATGCCATAGGAGAACGGTGCCCTAAAGAGCGCAAGAGGCGGGGAAAGGGTGCGTCCAAACCTGGGGGCGGGATGGGGCGGGCCGAAGTAGCAGTGGTAGTTCCACCACTGGGCCCTTCCTTACTGACCGGGTCAGGGAATAGATGTGAGGTTGAGGTTTGGTGAAAGCCCGCCTCGAGACACTGAGAGCAGATTGATTGATTTATTGATTGATTTTGAGACGGAGTCTCGCTCTGTCGCCAGAATGGAGTGCAGTGGCACGATCTCGGCTCACTGCAAACTCCGCCTCCCGGGTTCAAGCGATTCTCCTGCCTCAGCCTCTGGAGTAGCTGGGACTATAGGCGCGCGCCGCCACGCCCGGCTTTTTTTTTTTTTTTTTTTGAGACGGAGTCTTGTCATCCAGGCTGGAGAGCAGTGACACGATCTCGGCTCACTGCAACCTCTGCCTCCTGGGTTCAATGAAGCCATTCTCCTGCCTCAGCCTCCCCGTAGCTGGGATTACAGGTGTGCACCACCACGCCCAGCTAATTTTTGTATGTTTAGTGGAGATGGGGTTTCACTATGTTGGCCAGGCTGGTTTCGAACACCTGACCTCGTGATCCGCCCGCCTCAGCCTCCCAAAGTGCTGGGATTACAGGCGTGAGCCACTGCGCATGGCCAATTTTTGTATTTTTAATAGAGACGGGGTTTCACCATGTTGGCCAGGATGGTCTCGATCTCTTGACCTCGTGATTCACCTGCCTCAGCCTCCCAAAGCGCAGATTTATTTTTCATGAGATATACAGGAAACCAACTGTTAGGCTATCCTGCCTTGGCTCCTCCTGGAAAGGAGAAATTCCTTGGGATCCACCAATGTGGTTTCTGCAGAAGTAGTCAAAGACAGAGCTCATTCATAAGAAGCAAAGAGTAGCCAGCTAGATTGAGACCTCCTAGTAAATCAATGATTCCGTGGTTGCAGGTGTAGAGTCCCTTAGGAATGTTGTTCCAGGTTGTGACTAGACACAGAAACACTATTATATGAAATTTAAATCATGTGGAGTGAGGATATTTGTAAAATGAATTATGCACTTTATTGAAACAAAACACCAAATATCATTTGTCCTTTTCAGGCTCTGATCCTATTGGACTGTTGTGTTCTAGACTGTATACACAGCCTCTGACCACTCTGGTTTTGGTCTAGGTCACTATGCAGCTTCTAATTTTAAACATTTTAATCTGCCGTGAGCTTAGCAATCATCTTAAAACTGGCTCAGAGGGCCTATTACTTGCATCTTAGAACTGGCTCAGAGGATCTATTACTTTCTTTGGTCTCAGCCATGTTTTGGCTAGGTGACACTGTTAGATAAGGAATTCCATTGAATATTGAAAGATGGTTGACAAGTTGGTCTCAGGTGATGTGGTAGATTGATGAAAAATGGCTCTAATTGGCTGGGCGCGTTGGCTTATGCTTGTAACGCCTGTAATCCCAACACTTTCCGAGGCAGAGACGGATGGATCATGAGGTCAGGAGATCAAGACCATCCTGGCTAACACGGTGAAACCCTGTCTCTATTAAAAATAAAAAAAAATTAGCCGGGTGTGGTGGCGGGTGCCTATAGTCCCAGCTACTCGGGAGGCTGAGGCAGGAGAATGGCGTGAACCAGGGAGCCAGAGCTTGCAGCGAGCCAAGATCATGCCACTGCACTCCAGCCTGGGCAACAGAGCGAGACTCCATCTCAAAAAAAAAAAAGACAAAAAAAACTTGTAACTGAATATTGCATAGCAACTTTATTTGTAATAGCTAAAACTCTGAAAGCAACCCAAATGTCCATCAACAGGATAAACAAACAGTGGCACATGTATATAATAGAACACTACTCAGCAATAAAAGGGAATGAACTGGTCAAGTGCAATGGTGCATGCCTGCAATCCCAGCACTTTGGGAGACTGAGGCGGGCAGATCACCTGAGGTCAGGAGTTTGAGACCAGCTGGCCAACATGGCTAAACCCCATCTCTACTAAAAATGCAAAAATTAGCCAAGCGTGGTGGCAGGCACTTGTAATTCCAGCTACTTGGGAGGCTGAGGCAGAAGAATTGCTTGAACCCAGGAAGCAGAGGTTACAGTGAGCTGAGGTTGCACCATTGCACCCCAGCCTGGGCGACAAGAGTGAAACTCCTCAGAAAAAAAACCTCAAAAAAAAAAAAAAAAAAAAAAAAAAAAAGCTGGGGGAATGAACTATTGATATATGCCTTAACATAGCTGAGTCTCAAAATAATTATGTAAGTGAAACAAGCAGACCAAAAAAACAGTGTGTACTCAACGATTACATTTATATAAAAGCCTAGGAAATGGAAGCCCATGTATAGTGACAGAAAGCAGATGAATGGGTCCCTAGGAGTAGAGGAGGCAAGGAGGGTGAAGGGATTGCAGTGGGTCAAAAAGAAACTTTGGTGTGATGGGGATATTCACTGTTTTGTTTATGGCAATGTTTTCATCATAAGACACTTGTCAAAACTTACCAAATCATACATTTTATATATGTGCAGTTTATTATATGTCAATTAAACCCCAGTAAAGCTGTTGAAGTCTTGTCATTGTTACAGAAGCATGGGCCTCTGCAACAATGACAAGACTTCAACAGCTTTAAAACAGTATTTTAAAAAATCATGTATTAGGAAATCAAATAGTTTTCTTATGTATAAATTGTTCCCCAATTACTCTTGTATGTTTTGGTTTTGTTACAACAAAAGCATCAGAACAGCAAAGCAGATGATCATTTTTTCTTTACCTCAACCCCCTATCACTAGTTAAAACTGCCCTTTGTCCTTCCAAAATGAATAGTGGCATTCCCTGCCATTTTAAAGCATTTCTATTATATGAATACTTTTCAATTAATATTATTTAGTTTATTCAAGGCCATTGATGACCTACAAATGTAGTAGGGCATTTTCCAAAACATTTGTTGGGGGTGAGCAGGGAGAAACTTTCTGAAAAATACAGGAATAACTCAAGGTGAATTGAGGTAGAACAGTAGGATAGTGATTAAAAGCCAGGAGTTGGCTTTTATGAACTGCCTCACTTGGTAAAATGGTAAGTGGATGTGGTAAGCAGAATGCCCAAAGATATCCACGTCCTCACCTTGAAACCTGACTGTGCCACCTTACATGGCAAAAAGGGCTCTGAGGAGGCAACTAAGGATCTTGAGAGAGGGAGCTGACCCTGGATTGTCCATGTGGGCCCAAATCAGTCACAAAGGTCCTTCCAAGAGGGTGACAGGAGTGTCAGAGTCAGAGAGTAAGCTATGATGATGGATGAGTGGCGAGAGAAGTGACATTGCTGGCTTCAAAGATGGAGGAAGGAGCCACGAGGCAAGATACAAAGGCGGCCTCTAGAAACCGAAAGAGCAGGGATGAGACTCTTCCCAGGAGCTTCCAGAGGGACCTAATACTGTCTGCACCTTGATTTTAGCCAAGTAAAGCCTGTGTGGAACTTCTAACCTCCAGAACTGTAAGACGATATGCATGTGTTGTTTTAAGCTACAAGGTATATAACTTGTGAAGAGCTGTAAGAAAAAACTAACACAGTTAAGTATGCCAAATTAAGGGAAGGAGAAGATGCTGGGATCCCCCAAATGTCTTTGTCAAAAATAAAACAGATTCAGTGTTACAGATGAGCAACCTGGTCTGACCTTCTCTCCACCCTCTGGTCCATCATGTCAGTGATTTTCACAGACTCATTGTATTTGTTACTTGGTCAGCACCTCTGCTGTCCTGCTCGTCACCACCCAGTTCCATTCCTCTTTCTCATGTCCTTGGCTGGAATGAATCCTGTCCTCTTTGGACTGGTAATAGAGAGGTACCCAGATCTTTTTTGTTTGTTTGTTTTTTGTTTTTAAGATGGAGTTATGCTCTTGTTGCCCAGGCTGGAGTGGAATGGTGCGATCTCAGCTCATTGTAACCTCCTGCCTCAGCCTCCCGAGTAGCTGGTATTACAGGTGCCCACCACCATACCTGGCTAATTTCTGTATTTTTAGTAGAGACAAGGTTTCACCATGTTGGCCATGCTGGTCTCAAACTCCTGACCTCAGGCGATCTGCCCACCTCGGCCTCCCAAGGTGCTGGGATTACAAGTGTGAGCCACTATGCCTGGCTCCCACCCAATTCTTAAAAGCCTTCAGTAAATTCTAAACACACAACTTTCCTGAGACTGTCCCCAGGAAGCCTGTCCCAGGGCAGCCATGCGAACCCCTCAATGGCAGCCCTCCTGCGCAGCCTGACTTTGGGCCCATCCTCACCCACCCAGGCACACTCAGCCTCTGCTGCACCTGCTGAGTGATGGCACTGCTATTCTAATGTTGCCATGGGCTTTCCACAAATGTCTTCACATCCTGTGAATGTTTCTCTTCCATAAGCCCTGCTTCAATGGGGCTCTGACACTGAACGCGACCCACCTGCCTCCCTGCCTGCTTCCCACAGCATGTCATCCAAAAGCATGGCAAAGAAGTTTGCAGGCAGCCCCAGCCGAGCCTATGCTGTAGAGCATGCTCCCTGGACTATGTCATCCAAAAGCATGGCAAAGAAGGCAGGCGGTCCCATCCGAGCCTATGCTGTAGCACACTCCCTGGACTATGTCATCCAAAAGCATGGCAAAGAAGTTTGCAGGCAGCCCCATCTGAGCCTATGCTGTAGAGCATGCTCCCTGGACTATGTCATCCAAAAGCATGGCAAAGAAGTCTGCAGGCAGCCCCATCCGAGCCTATGCTGTAGAGCATGCTCCCTGGACTATGTCATCCAAAAGCATGGCAAAGAAGGCAGGCGGTCCCATCCGAGCCTATGCTGTAGCACGCTCCCTGGACTATGTCATCCAAAAGCATGGCAAAGAAGGCAGGAGGTCCCATCTGAGCCTATGCTGTAGCACGCTCCCTGGACTATGTCATCCAAAAGCATGGCAAAGAAGGCAGGAGGTCCCATCTGAGCCTATGCTGTAGAGGACGCTCCCTGGCCTACTGGGACTTGTACTGTGTGTCTGGCTGATTCTCTGGAAAGTTCCTCTACAACTGAAAGAAGGCCGGGTGAGGTGGCTCACACCTGTAATCCCAGCACTTTGGGAGGTCGAGGCGGGTGGATCAAGACCACCCTGGCCAATATGGTGAAACCCTGCCTCTACTCAAAATACAAAAATTAGCCAGGTGTGGTGGTGGACGCCTGTAATCAAGCTACTGGGGAGGCCGAGGCAGGAGAATCGCTTGAACCCGGGAGGCAGAGATTACAGTGAGCCGAGATGGCACCACTGCACTCCAGCCTGGGCGCCAGAGCAAGACTCCGTCTCAAAAAAAAAAAAAAAAAGTGAAAGAGGAAGCCATGCCTCAAACCCCCCCAGTAGAAGGACTGTGACCAGAACTTGACTCCCCTGAAGATGAGACTCTCTAGAATCTCAAATCTAGAAATGCTAGCACCTGGCAATTCATTTAAAGTTTCATTGTTTAGCTCCCACTTATAAGTGAGAACATGTGGTTTTTGACTTTCAGACATACAGAGTGGAATAACAGACACTGGAAACTCCAAATGAATAGGAATGAAAGGTAAAGTAGACTTGGAAGAGGGCCAAGCGGGCGACTTGAGAGATCAAGTACCTTCATTAATTTCATACTTCGCCAGTGACCACCCAGTGCCACTGATTCAGGCTAGCTGGGTTAACCTGAAGGGAAGGGTGGGAGGGATGAAATATTATATTCAGGTGATGTTACACTAAAAGCCCAGACTTCACCACTGTGCAATATATCCGTGTAACACAACTGCATTTGTACCCCTGAATCCATCAAAAAATTTATTTAAAAAAGTTTAAAGCTTAAACTTTCAGTAAGACACAACTTTTTCCAGCATAAGGACTGTCACGCTAGGTCTCCCTTAAAGCAAGAACTTCCCTCTCTGGTGCTTGCGTATCTCCCCTCTCCTCCTCATCCTCTATTTCTGTCATTTCGTACTGGTCAATTCTGCTGCTTGCCACAGATGTAGAAAAGGATTTTACGGCGAGTAGATTTTAAAACTGCTGTATTCTCAACACCTACACAATGCATGGTACATTATAAGAGCTTCATCAAGGCCGGGCATGGTGGCTCACGCCTGTAATCCCAGCACTTTGGGAGGTCAAGGTGGGTGGATTACCTTGGGTTGGAAGTTCGAGACCAGCCTGACCAATATGGAGAAACTCGTCTCTACTAAAAACACAAAATTAGCCAGGCATGGTGGTGCATGCCTGTAATCCCAGCTACTCGGGAGGCTGAGTCAGGAGAATCGCTTGAACCCAGGAGGTGGAGGTTGCAGTGAGCTGAGATTGCGCCATTGCACTCCAGCCTGGGCAACAAGAGTGAAACTCCGTCTCAAAAAAAAAAAAACAAAAAGAAAAGAAAAAAAGCACTTTGGGAGGCTGAGGCGGGCGGATCACAAGGTCAGGAGATCAAGCCTGGTGACAGAGCGAGACTCTGTCTCAAAAACAAAAACAAAAAAAAGCTTCATCAGTATCTGTTGAACAAATCAAAGCAGACACTGAAACAAGACTCTATGTCTATCTTCTCCCACCATGAGTGACACAGCTAGCCTGAATCCATGGCACTGGGTGGCCACTGGCGAAGTATGAAATTAATGAAGGCCCCTGATCTCTCAAGTTGCCAGCTTGACCCTCTTCAAAGTCTACTTTACTTCCTTTCATTCCTGTTCTGAAGCTTTTAAATAAACTTTTGACAGGGCATGGTGGCTCAGACCTGTAATCCCACCACTTTGGGAGGCCAAGGTGGGCAGATCACCTGTGGTCAGGAGTTCTATGGGAGACTGGCCAACATGGTGAAACCCTGTCTCTGCTAAAATACAAAAATTAGCTGGACACGGTAGCGTGTACCTGTAATCCCAGCTATATGGGAGCCTGAGACAGGAGGATTGCTTGAGGCTGGGAGGCAGAGGCTGCAATGAGCCAAGATCACGCCACTGCACTCCAGCCTGGGCGAAAGAGCTAGATTCTGTCTCCACAAAAAAACTTTCACTCCTGCTCTAAAACTTGGAGTCCCACATGGATTCCCCACTGGTAACATACTTTGGTGCCACATGACTTAGAAATGTTTCCTAGTGTAAGACACCTCCATGCCTCCCTTGCCTTCTTCGGCAGGAGGTGCTCAACCCCTATACACGTTTTCTTCTCCTTTTCTCTCCTACTTACTAACCAAATCCCAAAACAATTCCTCTCAGCCATAAGTGACTCTGCCCCGCCAGCTGGTCTCTCAGCTCACCTTGATGGGTGGCTCACAGGGATGGAAAGGACCTTGGGTCCAGACCGGGAAGAACTGAGGCACTAATGGCCTCCTGGACAGGAGGTTCTGAAGAATCATAGGGCTAAAGCCTAACACCATGCAGTGTCGGGGGCTTGGGAAAAAAAAAGAAAATCACAAGTTCACTTTGATTAATTTAAAACCATAATATAGGCCGGGTGTTGGTGGCTCACGCCTGTAATCCCAGCACTTTGGGAGACTGAGGTGGGCAGATCACCTGAGGTCAGGAGTTCGGGACCATCCTGGCCAACATGATGAAACCTCGACTCCACTAAAAATACAAAACTAGCCAGGTGTGGTGGCACGCGCCTGTAATCCCAGCTACTCGGGAGGCTGAGGCAGGCGAATCGCTTGAATCCGGGAGGCAGAGGTTGCAGTGAGCCGAGATCACACCATTGCACTCCAGCCTGGGCAACAAAAGCAAAACTCAGTCTCAAAAAATAATAATTAAAAATAAATAAATAAATGAAAGCATAGTATATAGGGACAAGAAACAGCATCTATCTTTTTTTTTTTTGAGACAGAGTCTTGCTCTGTCACCCAGGCTGGAGTGCAGTGGCGCGATCTCTGCTCACTGTAAGCTCTGCCTCCCAGGTTCATGCCATTCTCCTGCTTCAGCCTCCCGCGTAGCTGGGACTACAGGTGCCCGCCAGCACGCCTGGCTAATTTTTTTTTTTTTGTATTTTTAGTAGAGACGGGGTTTCACCGTGTTAGCCAGGATGGTCTCGATCTCCTGACCTCGTGATCCACCTGTCTCAGCCTCCCAAAGTGCTGGGATTACAGGCTTGAGCCACCGCGCCTGGCATTTTTTTTTTTTTTTTTTAGACGGAGTCTTGCTCTTGTCGCTCAGGCTGGAGTGCAATGGCATGATTTCTGTTCACTGCAACCTCCCTCTCCTGGGTTCAAGCGATTCTCCTGCCTTAGCCTCCGGAGTAGCTGAGATTACAGGTGCCTGCCACCATGCCTAGCTAAATTTTGTATTTTTACCATGTTGGCCAGGGTGGTCTCAAACTCCTGACCTCGGGTGACCCACCTGCCTCAGCCTCCCAAAGTGCTGGGATTACAGGCATGAGCCACTGCGCCTGGCCTATCATGTTTTTTTTAAAAGGCTGATCTGTTGTTTATTTTCTTATTCATCAATTCCTTTGAGCCACATGAGCTGGGTTGAAATAACACCGTTTTCCTCAATTTTTTAGAAAACTAAAGCCTGTAATCAGCTTTCCTTCATTTTTCCCTAATGTCTTCCATTTGGTGTTCACGTGTTCTTAGGCTTCTCCTGGTTGTGACGTGCTTTCAGATTCCATGACCTTCACAGAGGACTGGTCAGGTGTACTGCAAGATGTTCCTCTACTCCGGTTTGTGTGGTGTTTTCCTCATGCTGATGCTAGGGCCGTGGATTGGGGGGTGACGTGCTTTCTCGGGCCATCCTGTTAATAAGGTCATGTGCATTGACCATCTCACGCAGTCCTGGGACCTGTCATATGGACAGGTGCTCCCTGAAGTGTGGCTGCGGTGTGTGTGTATGTGTGTGCCTTAGAGACAGACACATCTGCTTCCTTGGGAAATCATACTTGGTTTTATTTAATTCTATTTAATTAAATTGTATGGGAAGTCCGCTATGCTTTTACTTCAAAGCTGAATTCCTTAAACTATCCATGATTTTATATTTTCATTCGAGACTGTTAGGCCCTTTATCTCTTCTCTGAAGCCACACCTGGCTTGCTCAGAGAAAGTTTCACCTGCATTCTGCAATGTAAATTATTACATGAGTTCACTTTCTCTCACAACCCATGACTCGGGGGCCACATCCTTCCCAGACAGCTCTTAATATTCTTCTCCTGAGAATATGGCCAAGAACCACAAGACTTTCTCAGTCCCTCTGGAAGCAACGGAAATGGACTGTTTCACAGCCTGCCACATCCTGCATCGGCAAAACTGTCCCGTCCGGGGCCTCCCAGCACAAACCACACCGGCAAAAAGCTCTGCCTCGCAGAGCACTAAGGAGTGCAGGGCTGCGGTGCATCCACCTGGGAAGTAGCCGTGGCCCATCCAGGGCTTGGTTTTGGATCTGCCGTGCGTGTTCGCCATACTGAAGATCACTTGTATTCATTTGGTGCAGGTCTAAGCCGCAGCAGGCTCCGGAAGAGCACCCCAGGAAT
Organism: Pongo abelii; assembly: GCF_028885655.2. Lineage (NCBI taxonomy): Eukaryota > Metazoa > Chordata > Mammalia > Primates > Hominidae > Pongo > Pongo abelii. The sequence continues at coordinate 21,259,225 of NC_072001.2, read as the reverse complement.
GCACAACTCTGAGAGGTACTCGGGAGGTTGAGGCAGGAGAATCGCTTGAACCCAGGAGGGGGAGGTTGCAGTGAGCCAAAATGCTCACTGCAATGAACACTTATGTAAACGTATCTGTATGAGTCCCAGATTTAAATTATTTTGAGGACATAGCTAAGAGGGGAATTGCTGAGTCATAGTAATTCTATGCTTAAATTTTTTAGGAACTGCCAAATTTTTCCACAGCAGTGGCGTCATTTTACATTGCCACCAGCAATGTGTTGGCTCCGTGTTTTCCATGTTCTCACCAATACTTGTTATTTTCTAGGTGCCTTTTTTCTTTTCTTTGTTGTTGTTGTGGGTTTTTTTTTTTTTGGTCATCCTAGTAGGTATGAAGTGGTTGCTTATTCTTTTTAAATATACTTCTGAAGTCCAGGCTTTTTGAGATGGAATTTTGCTCTTGTTGCCCAGGCTGGGGTGCAATGGCACGATCTCGGCTCACTGCAACCTCTGCCTCCCGGGTTCAAGTGATTCTCCTGCCTCAGCCTTCCGAGTAGCTGGGATTACAGGAATGTACCACCATGCCTGTCTAATTTTGTATTTTTAGTAGAGATGGGGTTTCTCCATGTTGGTCAGGCCGGTCTCGAATTCCCAACATCAGGTGATCCGCCTGCCCTGGCCTCCCACAGTGCTGGGATTACAGGTGTGGGCCACCATTCCTGGCTTCAGCCCATACTTTCTTTTTCTAAAACATTGTAGGTGTTGTCCCATTGTCTTTGGCATTAAATGTTATTCTATTTTAATGTCTGAGGCCACAATCAAGAATAATTAAACACAAATAGGGTATAAATAATGTTAAGGAAGGATTGTTGATTTTGTTGGGTGTGATGGTAAAATTGTGGTTAGGTTAATGTCTTTATTACAGATAACTACTAAAGTATTTATAGCTTAAATGATTATGTTGGGGATTTACACTTTTAAAAATCTCATAAGGAAAAAAGTGAGTGTGTGAGCAAGAGTGGATATAGATTTGCCAACAGATGACACCTGTTACCACCCCAAGGAGGATAGCAAATAGAATAACAGCTGGGTGTGGTGGCTCACACCTATAGTCCCAGCTACTTGGGAGGCTGAGGCAGGAGGATCACTTGAGGCAGGGGAGTGTTTGAGGCTGGGCTGTAGTGTTCTATATTCATGCGTATGAATAGTCACTGCACTCCAGCCTGGGCAACACATGGTAAGACCTCTTCTCTTCAAAAAAAAAAAAAAAAAAAAAAAAAAAAAAAAAAGGCTAGGCACAGTGGCTCACACCTGTAATCCCAGCACTTTGGGAGGCCGAGGAGGGCGGATCACAAGGTCAAGAGATTGAGACCCTCCTGGCCAACATGGTCAATCCCCGTCTCTACTAAAAATACAAAAATTAGCTGGGCGTGGTGGCACATGCCTGTAATCCCAGCTACTTGGGAGACTGAGGCAGGAGAATTAGCCTGGCATCAGAGTGAGACTCTGTCTAAAAAAAAGGCATAACAATGCCTGCCATTGGCTGGGCACAGTGGCTCATGCCTGTAATCCCAGCACTTTGGGGGGCCCAGGCGGGAGGATCACAAGGTCAGGAGATCGAGACCATCCTGGCTAACACGGTGAAACACTATCTCTACTAAAAATTAAAAAAAAATTAGCTGGGCATGGCATCATGCGCCTCTAGTCCCAGCTACTTGGGAGGCTGAGGCGGGAGAATCGCTTGAACCTGGGAGGCGGAGGTTGCAGTGAGCTGGGATCGAGATCATGCCACTGCACTCCAGCCTGGGCAACAGAGTGAGACTCCACCTAAAACAAAACAAAACAAAGTAAAACAAAACAAAAACAAAACAATGCCTGGCACCAGGAGTACAGGTGTAGCAGTCTCAGAATGTCAACTCACTCCATAGTTTGCAGATGTCATGGTCACCAAGAAAGACCCAACTCATATAGGCGGTGAACAACACTTTACTCACATTGAGAAGAGGCAGGGCAAGATCAGCTTCAACAGTGGGCATCAGTCTCCCAAGGCAACCTTCAGTCTACACGGGGTGGTGTTCGGCTTGCACCTCTCCTGTGCTGTAGACAAAAGATCCTGTGTCCTCCCCACCAGGAAAGATGGAATAGTGAGGTTGGCCAAGTACTACATAAAGCACATGCTTTAGAAGAACAAAGAAGACAATATTGAGTCTGAAACAGAGAAAGATATTACCACATAGGGAAATAAACCCAGTCCAAGTTGCAAGGGCTTTTTTTTTTTTGAGACGGAGTCCCACTCTGTTGCCAGGCTGGAGTGCAGTGGCATGATATCGGCTCACTGCAACCTCTGCCTCCCAGGTTCAAGTGATTCTCCTGCCTCAGCCTCCCACATAGCTGGGACCACAGGTGTGCGCCACCACACCAAGCTAATTTTTGTATTTTGAGTAGAGATGGGGTTTCACCATGTTGGCCAGGATGGTCTCTATTTCTTGACCTTGTGATCCGCCTGCCTTTGCTTCCCAAAGTGCTCGCATTACAGGCTTGAGCCACTGCACCTGGCCACCCAAGGCCTATTCTAATGCTGCCAAACAGGGGTCAAAAGATTGCACACACGTGACTGCCTTTCCTAGCAAGATTAAAAGTTGAAAGATCAGCAGGAAGTTGCTAACTGATTAACGTGGGTAGTGTATATAAAGTTATGTGAATTGCATGCTTTCTCCCTTCTTTATCTGTGTGTTTGAGAACATCCGTAATGAAGGTATTTATGGTGGCTGGGTGAGGTGGCTTATGCCTGTAATCCCAGCACTTTGGGAGACCAAGGCAGGCAGATCACTTGCCTACTTTAACTTATATTCCTTTATTCAGGGAGAGAAGTTATTGAGATGTTAACTGATTGTAGGCAAAGGGAAGAAACATGGAAGTCAGGTTTGTTGGTGGAGGAAAAATGGTACTAAAGACTCTGCCCAACAAATATTCAGAATCCAGAAATGTTCGTATTTCTCCGTGGTTCAATTTCTCATGTGTCACTTTCCATTATAAGGATTCTGGGGAGCAAATAAGATACGATTCTTCCAGGTATCAACCCAGAGTCTTTTTCTTTTCTTTTTTTTTTTTTTTTTTTGAGACGGAGTCTTGCTCTGTCGCCCAGGCTGGAGTGCAGTGGCACAATCTTGGCTCACTGCAACCTCTGCCTCCCAGGTTCAAGCAATTCTTCTGGCACAGCCTCCTGAGTAGCTGGGATTACAGGCCCATGCCACCATGCCTGCTAATTTTTGTATTTTTAGTAAAGACAGTGTTTCACCATATTGGTCAGGCTGGTCTTGAACTCCTGACTTCATGATCCACCCTCCTTGGCCTCCCAAAGTGTCATCCCAGGATTACAAGCATGAGTTCGGCGCCTGGCCAAAATGGTGTTTTTTTTTTTTTTTTTTTTTTTTGAGACAGAGTCTTGCCCTGTCACCCAGGCTGGAGTGCAGTGGCGCGATCTCAGCTCACTGCAAGCTCCACCTCCCGGGTTCATGCCATTCTCCTGCCTCAGCCTCCCATGTAGCTGGGACTACAGGTTCCTGCCACCACGACCAGCTAATTTTTTGTATTTTTAGTAGAGATGGGGTTTCACTGTGTTAGCCAGGATGGTCTCGATCTCCTGACCTCGTGATCCGCCCACCTCAGCCTCCCAAAGTGTCATCCCAGGATTATAGGCGTGAGCCACTGCACCTGGCCCAAAATGGTGATTTTTATAATTCAATCATTCTGTTTACTAATGGAATCTTTTTTTTTTTTTTTTTTTTCTGGGACAGAGGCTCACTCTATCACCCAGACTGGAGTGCAGAGGCCTAATCTGGGCTCACTGTCACCCCAGCCTCCTGAGTTCAAGCGATTCCTCTGCCTCAGCCCTCTGAGTAGCTGGGATTACAGGAGTGCACCACCATGCCTGGCTCATTTTTGTATTTTTAGTAGAGAGGTCTTTCATCACATTGGCCAGGCTGGTCTCAAACTCCTGACCTCGTGATCTGCCCACCTCAGCCTCTCAAAGAGCTTGGATTATAGGCGTGAGCCACAGTGCCTGGCAGGAATCTGTTAATGTGCATCTTGGCATATACACTGAGACACACACACACACATATATTCCAATATATATCAACGTATGTGATAGCCTCACCTAGGTCAAGATATGGTAAATTTATTTTCTTTCTTTTTTTCACTTTTTTTTTTTTTTTTTGAGACAGACACTTGCTCTGTCACCCAGGCTGGAGTGCAGTGACGCAATCTCAGCTCACTGCAACCTCCGCCTGCCGAGTTCAAGGAATTTTCATGCCTCAACCTCCTGAGTAGCTGGGATTACAGGCATGTACCAACATGCCTGGCTAATTTTTGTGTTTTTGGTTTTGCCATGTTGTCCAGGCTGGTCTCAAACTCCTAGCCTCAAGTGATCCAGCTGCCTTGGCCTCCCAAAGTGCTGGGATTACAGATGTGAAACACTGCGCTCAGCCTTTCCTTTCTTTTCTCCTTCCTTCCTTACTTCTTGTGACTGGTATTGCTCAGTCACTGAAGTGATAGGCTGCGGTGCACTGACACAATCATAGCTCACTGCAGCCTCAAACTGTTGAGCTCAAGCAATCCTCCTGCCTCAGCCTCCTGAGTAGCTGAGACTACAGGCGCACACCAGCATGCCATGCTAATTTTTAACTTTTTGTAGAGATGGGATCTCACTATGTTGCCCAGGCTGGTCTCTAACTCCGGGGCTCAAGTGACCCTCTCGCCTAGGCCTCCCAAAGTGCTGGGATTACAGGTGTGAGCCATTGCACCCAGCCAAGATACGGCAGATTTCTAGTACCCCAGAGAGCTCCTTCCTGATCTAACTTTCCCACAAAGGAAACTACTCTTCTGACTTCAATCATCGTCAGTTCTGCCTTCCTGCGCTTCATCTAAGTGGGCTGGTACAGTGCACTGTCTCTCATACCTGGCTCCCTCTATTCACCCATGTCGTTGAACGTTCCTACCGCTTCATTTTTCTTTTTTGGCTGTGTAGTATTCCATGATGTGACTATCACCACTTATTCACTCTCCTGTTGATGGACATTTAGGTTGTTTTCATTTGGGGCTCTTATGAATAAAAATGGCAATGAACATTTTTTTTTTTTGAGATGGAGTCTTGCTCTGTCACCCAGGCTGGAGTGCAGTGGCACGATCTCCGCTCACTGCAAGCTCCGCCTCCCAGGTTCACACCATTCTCCTGCCTCAGCCTCCCGAGTAGCTGGGACTACAGGTGCCCGCCACCACGCCCAGCTAATTTCTTTTTGTATTTTTAGTAGAGACGGGGTTTCATCATGTTAGCCAGGATGGTCTTGATCTCCTGAGCTCGTGATCCGCCCGCCTCGGCCTCCCAAAGTGCTGGGATTACAGGCATGAGCCACCGCACCCGGCCAACATGGAGATTCTTTACATTGTTCTACCCTGGTGTATGTCTTAAGATTTTTGTAATAAAAAGTCAAAAACAGGCCAGGAGCAGTGCTCCCAGCACTTGGGAGGCTAAGGCAGTTGGATGACTGGAGGCCAGGAGTTCAAGACTAGCCTGGGGAACATAGCAAGACACCGTCTCTACTAGAAATACAAAACAATTAGCTGGGTGTGGTGGCAAGCGCCTGTAATCCCAACTACTGCGGAGGCTGAGGCATGAGAATCTCTTGCACCTGGGAGACGGAGGTTGCAGTGAGCTGAGATCGCACCACTGTACTCCAGCCCAGACCACAGAAGGAGACTCTTCTCAGAAAAAAAAACCACAGACCTCTCTCTGTGAAATGCAGTGCAACATAAGGAAAAGAGCCTAAGCTTAACAGCCAAACAGACCTCAACATGAATCCTCCTGTGGGCAACTGCTGGAAATGGAAGCTCGTTCAAATCACCTGTTTTATCTATAAACACTGAGCACATCCAGCAAATAAATATTTTAAGAAAAATGTTTCAATATGTAAACAGGCAAAACACTACCTAATGCTGAATAACTGGTAGCTTTTTTTTTTCTTCTTTTTTTGAGACTCAGTCTCCCTCTGTTGACCAGGATGGAGTGCAGTGGCATGATGTCAGCTCACTGCAACCTCCACCTCCTGGGACCAAGTGATTCTTGTGCCTCAGCCTCCCAAGTACGTGGGATTACAGGTGCCCACCACCACGCCTGGCTAATTTTTGTATTTTTAGTAGAGATGATGTATCGCCACATTGGCCAGGCTGATCTCAAACTTCTGACCTTAAATAATCCACCCCGCTTAGCCTCCCAAAGTGCTGGGATTACAGGCATGGTAGCTATTATTAAACCTGAGCAATCTAAACAATGATGTGATCACCCTATTGAAGGAAAATAGGGTAAGCCAAGAGCACTAAAAAATGACTCCCATTTCTTACACTGTACCAAAACTGGTAAAATTTCCTACTCTCAAAGATAATAGCTTTCCTAGGAAAAAAGGGAAAAAAATCCATAAATTTAAAAAACCAAAAATAAAAAAATTCCATCTTCTCTATACCTCACATCATATGCAAAAATTAATACAAAATAGATTGTAGACCTAATAGTGAAATGTAAAACTAAAAAATTCTATGAAGAAAACATAGAACTAAAAATCTTTGTGACACTGGCCAGGTGCGGTGGCTCACACCTGTAATCCCAGCACTTTGAGAGTTTGGGAAGCCAAGGCAGGTGGATCATCTGAGACCAGAGTTTGAGAACAGCCTGGCCAACATGGTGAAACCTTGTCTCTACTAAAAATGCAAAAGTTAGCTGGGCATAGTGGTGCATGCCTGGTATCTTGGCTACTTGGGAGACTGAGGCACAAGAATCACTTGTACCCGAGAGGTGGAGGTTGCAGTGAGCCAAGATTGCGCCACTGCACTCCAGCCTGGATGACAGAGTGAGACTCTGTCGCAGATTAAAAGAAAAAAAAAAACAACTTTGTGACACTGGCTTAAGCAAAACTTCTTAGCTATGACAGCAAATCACAGTCCATAAAAAGAACAAATTGATAAACTGGATTTCATAAAAATTAAGAACTATTAGTCTTACAAACACATCATTAAGAAAAAGAAAAAGTTGGCCAGGCACAGTGGCTCATGCCTGTAATCCCAGCACTTTGGGAGGCTAAGGCAAGTGGACCACCTGAGGTCGGGAGTTCGAGACCAGCCTGACCAACAGGAGAAACCCTGTCTCTCCCAAAAATACAAAAATTAGCCGGGCGTGGTGGCGTATGCCTGTAATCCCAGCTACTTGGGAGGCTGAGGCAGGAGAATCACATGAACCCAGGAGGCGGAGGTTGCAGTGAGCCAAGATTGCGCCATTGCACTCCAGCCCGGGCAACAGTGCGAGACTCCATCTCAAAAAAAAAAGAAAAAAGGAAAAAGAAAATGTGGCCAGAAGTTGTGTGTTGCACCTATAATCCCAACACTTTCAGGGGCTGAACAAGGAAGACTGCTTCATCCCAGGAGTTCAAAACCAGCCTGGTAATAAAGTAATAAAACCCTGTCTCTACAGAGAAATTTAAAAATTAGCCAGGCATGTGGCAGGCACCTGTAGTCCCAGCTACTAAGGAGGCTGAGCCAGAAGGATCGCTTGAGCCTGCGAGGTTGAGGCAGCAGTGAGTCAGAGTTGTACCACTGTACTCCAGCCTAGGCGACAGAGAGAGACCCTGTCTCAAGGGAAAAAAAGAAAAATGGGAGGGGGAGGGGAGGGGCAGGGAGGGTACAAAGTGTCCAAAAACTTGAATGTTCTTAGCAGCTTTATTTATAATAACCAAAACGGGAAACAACCCAAATGTCTATCAACAGGTGAATGGATCAACAACCAATTAAATCCATACAACAAACTACTACTCAGCGATAAAAAGAAATGAACTATCGATACATACAACCACCTTACTGAATCTCAAAATAATAATGCTGAGTGATGATTTCACAGGTGCACGCATATATACATATCAAAATTTATCAAATCATGCACCTGAAATATGTGCAATTTTTTGCACTTCAATTCTACCTTAATAGAGCTGTTTTACACACTCAAAATGATTTTTCTCTTGACCATGTAATATCCTCCCTTTAGGTACTGTCTTCCTTTCTGTTGAAGTCAAGTTTCTTCAAGAAGTTATGTATACGGCTATTCACTCACCCTTCAATCTAGTGTAATGAGACATCCTCTGGCAAAAATTGAAGCATTTTCTCACTGCCACATACAAAAGCCTCTCTTCACTCTGGAACCTCCTTAGTGTCTTTGCTGCATCTGCCCCTACAGATAACACCTGACTCCTGTGGCTTCAGAGATATTCACTAGCTCCTCCTCTCCTTCCAGTAACTCATTATAAGAGCCTATATGCCCAGGTAGTGTCACTGACCATTATCTTACCCTAATGACACTTTTTCTTTGGGAAGTATGATCTATATGTGCGGCTTCAATGACTTACAGGCATAAGATCCATACCTCAGCCCTGATTTCTTCAGTTTACATGCTGTAATGTCTACATATCATGCTAAAAAAAAAAAGAGAGAGAGAGAGAACACTTTCCAGCCTGGGCAACATAGTAAGACCCCCTTCTCAATAAAAGTAAAAAAATATTACCCAGGCATGGTGGCAAGTGGCTGTAGTCCCAGCTACTTGGGAAGCTGAGTTAGGAGGACTGCTTGAGCCCAGGAGCTCAAGACTACGATGAGCTCTGATCACGCCACTGCACTCCAACCTGGACCACAAGACCTCATCTCTTAAAAAAAAAAAAAAAAAGGACATTTTACTTAGCACAGCTTTATGAAGGGCTTTACCAGCAGGTCTCAGCTGACTATTCCTATTTTCTAACCCAATCTATTATCTTTTTACTTTTTTGGTACATATTTTTATTGATGTATGATGTACACACCATGAAGCACACACATCCTAAGAGTATAGTTGATGAAGTAAACATGCTCATGTAATCACTATGCAGATTAAGAAATATAAAACATTACCAGTAACCAAGAAGCCCTCTTAGTTACTGCCTATGCCTCTTAACTAAAATATCCTAAACTCTAAACACATTGGCCTGTATTCTATATTCCCCAAATGTTTTACACACTTTCTTTACTGGACCTTCTGCCCTTCCCCTCCCGACACCATTTTCTCTTTCTCTCTTAAAGCTAAACACAGATCTCTTCCTCTATAGCATTAGCTCATCTTTGCTTACATTACACTCTAAATGTATCACCAACACAATGCTTTTTGCACTGTATTATGCCACCCACTTATTATTCACTTGGTAACTTTTCTGAAAGCAGTGACCCCACAGCACCATTTCTATATGTGTAACAACTAGCCCAGTGTTGCCACAGGAAAGTGTCTCCAATAAAATTCAGAGGGGAGGGGAGAGGGATAGCATTAGGAGATATACCTAATGTTAAATGAAGAGTTAATGGGTGCAGCACACCAACATGGCACATGTATACATATGTAACAAACCTGCACGTTGTGCACATGTACCCTAAAACTTAAAGTATAATAAAAAAAAAAAGGAAAACTTAAAATTCAAACTTTCTTTGGAGGAAGACCATTTGATATCTACTTTACCTGTGTGTGACATTCATTGCAGATAAATTTTCCTCTTGGCATCTCAGTCAATCCAAGGCACTCCAGGTGGAAAGCCCCGCAGCACTGAGCCTCACATAACAGCAGCTCACCTGATTTTTCACAATTCTGTTAAGAGAAAGAAAACATCTATCTGTTTTTCCATGTTTGAGAATGAAGAGTAAAACCAGTGTCAGTGGGTTAAAATAAACAAAGGTTAAAAGTGGCAAAAAATGAGGTGAGAAAGAGGCAAGGGCCTGTAGTTGTAGATTTTATTCTAGTTACAAAGGTGTACCATTGGAGAGCTTTGCCAAAGGAAAGCTAAAATCAGGTATTCATTTTTAAAAAGGTTGTTCTGACTGCTACACAGAAAACGAGTTCAAGAGTAGAAAGGTCAGAAAAGAGCATAGAGATAAACCAGAAAGCTACTGAATGGTTCAAGCAACAGACACTGGCTAGCTAGACTTGGGCCATAAAGTTCCAAAAGAGCTCCCATCAAGGTCTGAACAGCCCTTTTGGGACACATCTAGAACCATCCCAGAGAGAGATCACTTTTCTGAAATAATCTCAGCTAAGATAGGGCCTCACTTAAGACAGGGGCTTAGGAAATAACAACAGGCATCTGTCATTATAAAACACTGTAAGATTTATGTACTTTTTTTTTTTTTTTGAGAGAGTCTTGCTCTATCGCCCAGGCTGGACTGCAATGGTGCAATCTCGGCTCACTGCAACCTCTGCTGACCAGGTTCAAGTGATTCTCCTGCCTCAGCCTCCGGAGTAGCTGGGATTACAGGCACGCGCCACCACGCCTGGCTAATTTTTGTATTTCTAGTAGAGAGGGGTTTCGCCATGTTGGCCAGGCTGGTCTCGAACTCCTGACCTCATGATCTACCCACCTCAGCCTCCAAAAGTGCTGGAATTACAGGTGTGAGCCACTGCACCCAGCCCAAATATTTTTTAAAGCCTTGTACTACTATGAAAGGCAAACAAGGGGAAAGGTGACTAAATAAGTTTTAGCTTCAAGAACTCATAGAAACAGAATAGGTCTTGATCACTTAAGAATTAAAGCTTAAATAAAAAACTAACTAGGACAGCTTTAGGGAGAAAGGTTAGAGAGGTAGGCTAGAATTGATAGGGGACCCCAGGGACTTTATCAACCTATAGTCTGAGCTATCCTCAAATGTCTGACTCCCCATTATCTACTATTCACATGTAAAAATTGAAAAATAGCATTATACATTGTACTTCGCATATTCAGAGTGCCAATAACATAAGTTTTTATATATAGTGAAAAAAAACTGACCTTCAGCACTTAAATAGGAAAATGTTCATTACAATGTGAATTAGAAACAACATTTTTGCATTAACTAAATGTTATAGACTAATTCTTCAACTGGGATAACCATGTAATTTATCTTTCAAACTGGGACACTTGAGAGTGAAAGGAAGTGCTATTAATAAATTATGACAGAACAAGGGACCTACACAAAGACCGATCCAGACAAGCCAGGACCACAGGGTCACCTTACCTTTAATCTTTTTATTAAATGATCTTTGCAAAATGTATTTACACTCTGACCTGTCTCACTAAGTAAATAATGGGCATAACTGTTTTTGATGATTAACACTGTTGTTTGGGATCTGGTCCAAGTATGTAATAGTGAAGATAACAGGCAAAGAAATTCAATTGAAATTATATTGGCCACGATAACATTTTCTGGTCTGAGTTTACTTTTTTAGAGATCTCAACTTATTTATCTATTACTATTTATTATTTATGCGATAGGGTCTCACTCGGTCACCCAGGTGGGAGTGCAGTGGCATGACCATGGCTCACTAAAGCCTCTACCTCCCCAGCTTCAGGTGATCCAATGACCTCAGTCTCCCAGTAGGGGAACTACAGGCATGCACTGTCATGCCTGGCTAATTTTTATATTTTTGGCAGAGACAGGGTTTTACCATGTTGCCCAGGCTGGTCTCAAATTCCTGGGCTCGAATGATCCACCCACCTCAGCCTCCCAAAGTGCTGAGATTAGTGCTGTGCTCGGCCTATGGTTTCAACTTAAAAAAGAACTAATATCCTCAAGTTTTTTGTTTATTTAAAAGTCTGTAATCTTGACCTCTTGGGCTACAGGTATGAGCCAATGCAGCTGGCTAATTTTTAAAAAAAGACAAATTTTTTAAAAATAGAGACAGGGGTCTCACTGTGTTGCCCAGGCTGGTTTAGAACTCCTGGCCTCAAGCAATCCTGCTGCCTCAGCTTCCAAAAGCACTGTCATTGTAGGTATGAGCCACTGCGCATTGCCTATCTTCAAGTTTTTATACACCAAATTTTAAGAATTACATAGGTACATCAAGACCATTAAAAAAAAAATTCAAATGGTCATTGACTCTACTCACAAAGACTTAAAGGCTCTTTAACAATAAAGTGGAATCCCCTACCTCACAGAGAGGCAATCCAGCACAATGGTTAAGACTCTAAACCAACCAAGTCCAACGGAGCTTAAAGGTTAAAAAAAGGAGAGGGAGACTCCATATCCAGACGGCCAGGCTTCTCTCATGAATATAAGCAAGCTATTTATCCTGTCTGTAATTTAGTTTCCTCGTCTGCAAAATGGGGATAATCACAGAACTCTACTTATGCGATTATTACAATGACTAAATAATGTAATATTTATAAAGTGCTTGGAACAATACTTCATACATAGGAAATACTGGATAAATATTTATTAAGTAAATAAAATATAGATGATAGGCTTTCTAAAGTCACCACGTTAAAGGAAAAATATCTCAAAACTAAAATTACCCTTCAAAAGTTCCTTACAAACCCAAAGATTCTGACACCATGAGAAGTACTGGAGAATTATATTTAAATAAGCCACCAGAGATTCACATATTCCATCTCAGACTTGCTTCACGGCATATATTCCTTCATGGGCCTTAAGGGCAGGTGGTTCACCAACACTAAACTATTTCTCCAAGTATCTTTCTTTGTGGGAAGAAAAAAGGGTCAAATCCTTAAAGAAAGTGACTCTACTGGAATCATCCAAAAGCACTGTTATTCTACCAAGAAACCATCATAAAGAGATGGAGTGGGTTTCCCTTTAAAGATGAACGTGCAATGAAAACACAAGTGGGCAAATATTTCTCTACCTGTCAAACATTCTCCTTGAGTGCAGCTCCTCCACCACGTTCACCCTGCATTGTGTTAGAGGCAGCCATCCGAGGATCGTGTTCTACACCTTCCTCAACAGTCTCCTTGGGGCTTGTGGCCGTCCTGTGAGGCATTAGTTCTCCCTTGCAAAGAAAAAACAATGTCCCACATCTGTATTATTGATGTCTCTTCCATTTGACCCCCTCCCTCTGGGCTATTTGTCTAGCCATTAAGCACTTACAGATGTTCAGCCAATCACTCGGGCGGACTGCATGCAATGTTAGTTCTAACCCTGCTGTGATTGGGCAGGTAGTGGGCGCCTCATGCCCTGCCACTAACTGCTCTCAGGCTGTTTGTTCCACTGGAACTTTCTGAGCTGTTCCATTTTAAGGTTTCACTAAGGGAGAGAAAACATTCTTAAGTTTATTTGATTACTTATTTGTCCTTCCAAGGTCAGTGTTTCCTAAATAATGCCCCTCTTGGGCATTCTATTCAAATCGTCCTGGAAAGAAACATTCTGCATCATAATGTGTGATGCTGACCTGACTTCTAACTCTCTTTTAACCTGAGTTGGAAACCCAAAGGTCATATCCATGATTGCACTGATGCTTTACAAGGAAATGGTTTTAAATCTTTTGTTTCCTGAAGGTCGATATTCATAAAAATTGTCCTAAGATTAAGTGGCTGATGGTCTCAAAAAATAAGCAAGTAAATCTTCCCGCTGATCACAGCAGTCTCAACTTTTTTTTTTACTTAAATAGAGACAAAGTCTCATTGTATTTCCCAGGTTGGTCTTGAAACCTTGTTCTCAAATGATCCTCCCACCTCAGCCTCCCAAAGAGCTGAGTGGCATGAGCCACAACGACCAGCCAGCAGTCTCAACTTTTTTCTTTTGAAACAGAGTCTCACTCTGTCACCCAGGCTGGGTGCAGTGGCATGATTTCAGCTCACTGCAACCTCTGCCTCATGGGTTCAAGCGATTCTTGTGCCTCTGCCTGATTAGCTGGAATTACAGGTGCACACCACCAGTCAGCTAATTTTTGTATTGCTAGCAGAGATGAGGTTTCACCATGTTGGCAAGGCTGGTCTTAAACTCTCAACCTCAATTTATTTACCCGCCTCGGCCTCCCAAAGTGCTGGGATAACAGGCGTGAGCCACAGTGCCTGGCCAGTCTCAACATTTATAGGGCAGTATCTAAGTTCCTTCAGGTCACATGTTGAGTTGATATTGTGCTCTCTGGTTTTACAAGTTTACTTAACGATGAAACACATATACTTGATTGGACACCTACAGCACAGGATGTGATGATCTTTTAAAAAGACCATATTGACAGTTGCAATACGTGCCTTGCCTTATTATTAGGATAAGGCTCTACTTTTCCTCCAGGATGCCTTGTGGCCATGAGCCACTTCGGTAGAATAGTGTTCTTAAGAAAACTCAAGGGAAACAGGGATGTGGCCTCTGGTGTGAAAAGTAGCTTCTCTTTAGAAGGTGAAGAGACCAGGAACTGAGTAATACCTCTGAGCACGGAATCTCTTTTGATGAGTCATCATTTTTCACTTTTTTGCATTGCATCTTGGCTGCAGCATGCCTCTGTCGTTTTCCCGTCCTTGGTTTGTCAAATATCTTGATAGTGCCTATGACAGGAAAATAGGTGCTATCTGCTGGCTAATAACACACATGTCCAAAATCTCTTATCCTATTATTAGAATAAAAACCAACCTTAAAACTCATTTAATTCTCCAGCTTTATGGATTAGGAAAATGGGGGAAATAAGAATTGAGACTAACTCATCATGACATAACTAGTTGGGAAATGGCTACATATATGTAACTTCTCCCTCATACAGATTAAATAGTAAGTGTATAGGTTATTACAGAAATTTTAATTTATGTGATTGAAATGACAAATCTTGTAGTTCCTCAAAGGAATTAAATCCTATAGATGAAGTGGAAATGCATTTTACTAGTTATGAAAAGATAGCACTCCCTAGGCTTCAAGATTGGAGACAATAATATCAATCACTATATGATTTAAGGATTAAGGGCTGGGCACCATGGCTCAAGCCTGTAATCCCAGCATTTTGGGAGGCTGAGGCCGGCAGATCACATGAGGCCAGGAATTCAAGACCAGCCTGACCAACATAGTGAAACCCCATCTCTACTAAAAATACAAAATTAGCCAGGCATGGTGGTGCATGCCTGTAATCCCAGCTACTCAGGAGGCTGAGGCAGGAGAATCACTTGAAACCAGGAGGGAGAGGTTGCAGTGAGCCAAGATCACGCCACCACACTCAGCCTGGGTAACAAGAGCGAAACTCCATCTCAAGAAGAAAAAAAAGAAAAAAAGGATTAAGATGGAGAGTTGAGGCCGGGCACAGTGGCTCACGCCTGTAATCCCATCACTTTGGGAGGCTGAGGCAGGCAGATCATGAGGTCAGGAGATTGAGACCATCTGGCCAACATGGTGAAACCCTGTCTCTACTAAAAATACAAAACAAATTAGCCGGGCATGGTGGAGTACACCGGTAGTCCCAGCTACTCAGGGGGCTGAGGCAGGAGAATCGCTTGAACCCAGAAGGCGGACGCTGCAGTGAGCCGAGATCGTGCCACTGTACTGCAGCCTGGTCGACAGAGCCAGACTCTGTCTCAAACCAAAAAAAAAAAAAAGAAATTCTTCTAGTCCCTCCTGCACTTTCCATTAAACACATTTCAACTGTGTTATAGAAACACAAAGAGGAATGTAAGAGGTATTTCATAAAACATTCCAGGATATTTCTGCTAGTTAACAATATGAAAGCTGGAGTTTTGAAGACTGCCTCAGTGAGCTCTTTTTTTGACTGCCTGATTTGAGCTGGAGAAGCTCTGCCATCAAAACTGCTCGCAGCCTAACACTATAAGACAACTTAATATGAGCACAACAGAAAGGTTTGAAATTCTCATAAGCTGGAACACTTACACAAAATTTATAATGGATAAAGTTCATGTTTTAAGTTTTATTTTTAAAATGAAATATAAAAGTATAGGAAAAGAGCTGATGATATTATTATTACTACTATTATTTTAAGACACATGGTCTCTCACTGTTGCCCAGGCTACAGTGCCTGCTGTGAGCAACAGCTCACTGTAGCCTTAACCTCTAGGACTCAAGGGATCCTCCCACATCAGCTTAACAAGCAGCTGTGACTACAGACATACACCACCATGCCTAGCTGATGTTTTTTAAATTGTAGATAGAGACAGGGTCTCACTAAGTGCCAAGCCTGGTCTGGGTGGAACACCTGGCCTCAAGTGATCCTCTTATCTCAGCCTCCCAAAGTGCTGGCATTGCAGTTGTGGCCCACCATGATCGGCCTGATATTCTTTTGAAAGCAGCCTATTTTTAAATCTTACAAGAAAATTGACCAACCTATGGGATTACAATTGCCACATGGCTAAATAAGCTAACATATTGCTATTTACTTGTTAGAAAATTTAATAATCGTAGGTCACATGAAAAATAATCTTGCCTCCATGATACTCTTTGCTGGCAGATCATGTCTGCTGCAGTGTGCTCAAATTTGGAATAACATTTCAAAAATGACACTAATCAATAAATGGCTTTGGCAGACAAATGAAGAGTGGAAGACAGAAGTGGCAAGGAGGAAACCTGGGGTGGATAAGAAGACAGGAGTATGACCATGAAATTGGTCAGGTGTGGATTTAGTTCCCTGACCTTGCTACCTTGTTCATCTTCACTTTTCTTCTATAAAACAGGAATACTATAGATAATAACCAAACTCTCTGTAATGCTTTAGAGAGATTACAGGTAGCATTCCTACTAAAAGTCCTGGTAGAGTAGATGTTCAATTTATGAATATTTTATCTGTTTCAGGAAGCAGATTTTGGGCAAACCAGTTTGAAAACTTGTACCTCACTGGTCTGGCTTACATATGAAACATTTTTTGTGGTTAATGGACAAAGTGCTTCAAACTTACTACTGTATTACATTCTTTAAATCTCAAAAATACTCACCTCCACAAAAATCTTTTGAAAAAGATGTGGCACAAGATTCAGTTATTCCATTCTCCAGGTGACCAGCTTCTTAAGCACTACAAATAAGTGAAAACAACACCATTTACAGATGAATGAAAAAAATAAACCCTTTACCTTATATGCCAAAGTCTAAATTGTCAGCTGCTATGGATATACACTTTTGACTTGTTTTAGCAATTAAAAAAATCAACATGACCACAGTAAAGGGTGAAACAGAAACTTCAGGGGGAAAAGGAATCAGATTTAAAAATGCTTCAACAGACTGGGCACGGTGGCTCACATCTGTAATCCTAGCACTTTGGGAGGCTGAGGCGGGTGGATCACCTGAGGTTGGGAGTTCAAGACCAGCCTGACCAACATGGAGAAACCCCGTCACTACTAAAAATGCAAAATTAACCGGGCATGATGGCACATGTCTGTAATCCCAGCTACTTGGGAGACTGAGGTAGGAGAATTGCTTGAACCCGGAGGGAGGAGGTTGCAGTGAGCCGAGATCGCACCATTGCACTCCAGCCTGGGCAAGGAGAGAGACTCCATCTCAAAAAAACAGAAACAAAAACAAAAATTAAAAAAAAGCAACAACAAAAAAAACTCCAACAGACTTGTGAACACCACAATAAAGACTGGCCAGAGATTTCCAACATATAGACTATATAGACTAGGTACACAATGCTTTCTGTGAATACACTATGCTTTCTGTGACTGAAGTGGAGAAAGAGAAGGGGTATGTACCCAGAGACCCACAGGTTCAATGTTATTGCACTGCACCCTGTACTTAAAATCCATCTTCCTGGCCAGGCACGGTGGCTCATGCCTGTAATCTCAGCACTTTGGGAGGCCAAGGGGGACAGATCATCTGAGGTCAGGAGTTTGAATCCAGCTTGACCAACCATGGCCAACATGGTGAAACCCCGTTTCTACTAAAAATACAAAAATTAGTTAGGTGCGGGGGCACATGCCTGTAATCCCAGCTACTCGGGAGGCTGAGGCAGAATTGTTTGAGCCCAGGAGGTGGAGGTTGCATTGAGCCAAGATTGCATCACTGAGCTCCAGCCTGGAGACAGAGCAAGTCTCAAAAAAAAAGAAAAATAATCCATCTTCCTACAATTGTGTTCACAGCTATTAGATTTGACACAGACCTGTTTACTTGGTGAACTGTACATTAAACAGTTCTGAAATACTGAATGGCATTCCAACTTAAAATGACTTCAGATTAATCCAAATTAAAGCAACATTAAAACTCAAAACAAATACTCAACATCAGGAGTCTAATCAACGGACATTTTATTCACCCACTACTAATACTTGTACTTGTATGAATTAGTTCAACCCAAGCAAATGTCTTTTCCTACAAGAATGATAATATTCCTCATCATAACTGTAAAACAACATTTAGTGGTCACAAAAAGTCAATACAATAAAGGCCCTTCTGTCCGGGCATGGTGGCTCACGACTGTAATCCCAGCATGTTGGGAGGGTGAGGCAGGTGGATCACCTGAGGTCGGGAGTTCGAGACCAGCCTGACTACCATGGAGAAACCCCGTCTCTACTAAAAATACAAAAAATTAGCCGGGCATGGTGGCACATCCCTGTAATTCCAGCTACTCGGGAGGCTGGGGTAGGAGAATCACTTGAACCTGGGAGGCGGAGGTTGTGGTGAGCCAAGATCACGCCATTGCATCCTGCCTGGGCAACAAGAGCAAAACTCCATTTCAAATAAATCAATAAATAAAAAATAAAGGCCATTCTTGCTATAGAGTTCCTAATGTTTGGGACTAAAACAAGATAAAATACAGCTGTGAATTTCTCAATGCTCATTTTATCATATTAATAAATCATAAGACTGCAATTCTCCTCATGTTCAGTATATATCAGAAGTCTAACCAAGTGAAGTAAAATGAATGGGCAAATGTTAGGTATCCAATTCAACAAAACGAGACTCCTAGACAAATCCACAAAATACATTTCCGCAATTTTCTTTAAATACCAATCATTTCATTTAGATAACAAATTAGTTCATTCTTTAACAGTTACCCAAAAGCTGTGGAATAAAATAATTACAATGCTCCCCAAACTACAGTCAGAGAATAATGCAGGAAATATTCTCATTTCTATTCTGATCAATTTTATAAATTAAAATAAAAATTAACAGCACACACACACACACACACCCACCCACCCACGCACACACACAAGAATCATACCATATGAATAAAAATCAAACTGTTCTGTTTAGAATGAAAAAGACCAAAGAACTTCTTAGAGGATGTGACTAAGATTCCAGTGACTTACTGTGTATATAGAGCCTAGTGTGGATATACATTCAGCCAGAGTACCCTTAAAGCACTACCAGAACAGATCATCTCTCATTCTGTTACTGATTAATCCACCTGCAGACAGGGTGGTGGTGTGCCTGGTAAACTAAAATGGAACTGAATCATGGCTTTAGCCTTATGACAAAATATACCTCAGAGTAACCAGGACTTCAACAATGAAGTAGGCCAGGTCAGATGGCAGGACAGACTCCCAAACAGACAAGAAGGCACTTTTCTCCAGAGTTTGGTGCTAGCCATAACCAATAATTCTGATTTTCTCTTGCTCTGATCCCAAATTTAATGGCAATCCCCTCTCCCCAAAAGTAAAAATTCAACAGTGACAAAGAGTTATTAAGCATAATTAATACTTAAAAGAGATTAGGCATCTGAGAGATGGTGAGGATAAATAGCAGGGAATTTTTTTTTTTTTTTTTTGAGAGAGAGTCTGGCTCTGTCACCTAGGCTGGAGTGCAGTGGCATGACCTCGGCTCACTACAACCTCTGCCTCCCAGGTTCCAGCAATTCTCCTGTCTCAGCCTCCCAAGTAGCTGGGATTACAGGCAGACACCACGACACCCAGCTATTTTTTTTTTTTTTTTTTGTATTATTAGCAGAGATGGGGTTTCACCATGTTGGCCAGGCTGGTCTCCAACTCCTGACCTCAAGTGATCTGCCCGCCTCGGCCTCCCAAACTGCTGGGATTACAGGTGTGAGCCACCGCACCCAGCCAATATCAGGGATTTTTTGGTAAATGGTGGTAAAACAACTGGACATCAATATGGGGGAGAACAAAACTCCATCTCAAAAATTCAAGATGGAACAAAGATCTGTATGTGAAACCAGAACCAAAAAGCTCCTAAAAGAAAACACAGGAAGAACACGTTTGTGTCCATGGGGTACACAAAGATTTCACTGATTGATTGACTGACTGAGACAGGGTCTTGCTCTGTCACCCAGGGTGGAGTGCAATAGTGCAATCATAGCTCACTGCAGCCTTGACCTCCAGGGCTCAAGACATCCTACCACTTCAGCCTTCTGAGTAGCTGGGACCAGACACGCAACACCACAGCCGTTTTCTGGTGTTTTTGGCATTGTGTTTTGTTTTGTAGAGACAAGGTCTCCTTTATTGCCCAGGCTGGTCTCAAACTCCTGAGCTTAAGCAATCCTGCCGCCTCAGGTTCCCTAAATCCCCGGATTATAGGCTTAAGCCATCACACTAGATTTCTTGAATAAAACACAAAAAGTATGAATCACACAAAAAAATTGATACCCCGTCTCTACCAAAAAAATACAAAAAATTATCTGGGGAGCCTGGGAGGCAGAGATTACAGTGAGCCCAAATTATGCCACTGCACTCCAGCCTGGGTGACAGAATCAGACCCTGTCTCAAAAAAAAAAAAAAAACAAAAGGGCTACAACGACATGGCAATAGGATAGAGCAGACTAGTGATGTTTGAGATAGTAGTTTAGTAGAAAACAGTTAAGAGGATTTGAACCCAGAAAAGAAATTATAACAAACACAAACTTAATCTTAAAAGCATTTTAAAATTTTTTTCACTTGGAAAGGACACCTGAAACCAGTTTATACACATACATGGTTACACAACTGCAAAACAGCCTTTCCTGTAGGAAATCTCAGATCATGTATGCCTGCTGACACACACACTAATTTCTATATGTATGTACATCAATGTTATAACTACTACTCAAAATGTCATTTTTAAAATTCCTCATTTCCTGAGTTTATTTCTTTTAGAACTTACAAAAATAACATACCTTTTTAGAAAGGCCAAGGTCCCCCTTCTTGGGCATAAATCCAGGGTCTAAATCATTGGATTCAAGAAGTTTCTTAGTTGGTTTTCTTTGATGTTTACTTTCATAAAGTCCTGAAACGCATGTATCTTTATATTAAATGATTTAGAAACTGGGCACAAGTTAATTTTTTAAAAATCCGTATACCACACAAAGTGAATCTCAATGTTTCTGATGTTTTCTCCATCATCTTATGGGAAGAGGCAGGATGGTAATTTGATTATAAAATATTAGTAAACAAAACAAGTAAACAGTTCTCAATGCAAACACAAACTAATGTGAGGGATGTGTGTGTGTTGACTTTAAATCACAAAATAACTAAGGGAGAAATCAAAAGGACAGAACTATCTTTATGACAACTGATTGTTGGTGAGGACAAAATAAGGAGGAGTGAAATAGAGCTTGGATAATGGTCATAAATGGACCACGATTACAGTTTCTGCTCTGCCCCTAAGAAAATAAAATTCAATAGGTAAAAGATAATTCATAGGATGACTCAAGAATTATATAAAAGAGCTGACTTAATAAATCGAGTTTGGCACATAATAGGTACTGAAACAACAACTATCTTTACTATTCTCTCAAAAATCTTTTTAATTATACCCAACTAGTTTAAGCACAATTGGAATCATTTCTTTAAGGAATAACATCAAAAGCTCCTGTTGATGATGTAAAAAAGTTACATCCAAAATTTAAAGGGGTACAGAAAAGAGGATTCTTCCCATTCCTTGACTGACTATAATATTCAATAGTTACAAGGTGAATTAGAGACAATATGTTTAGATCCAACTCTCCCCAGGTGATTCATAAAGAATGATCAAGTGAGAAGTAACTGGTAATTAACTTCTAATGAACTGGTAATTACTATGTGGTCAGGTATATAACATCATACATTAATACATTATGATCTCCATTTTATAGATGAGGAAACAAGTTCAGAGACTAAACAACTTCCCAAGTAACACAAGGACTGGTGGAGCCAGCACCTGAAGCACAGTGCTTATTCCACTAATGTGCGGTGCCCCTCTTGAAGCCCTGTTATGCTGGTTGTAATTTACACAGTGGCTGATCAACAATCATGAAGAGCAACACTGGAGCAAGGAGCATAGTTATCAAAAATATGTCTTCTTGATAGCGTGCCACAATTCATAGTTAGTAACTATATCTAATTAGCCATCATTGTAACTATTTCCCAGGATAAAAGGGGGTAGTTTATTGTATATAGATACAATGTTGGCTTTACATCAAAACATACTAAAATCTCCTGCTTCCTCTAATCATATCTGCTCAAATACTGAGACCCCAACCACACCTTACCTGGCGTTTTAACTAGCAATTCCTCAGACTCAAGGGCAGGCCGTGGAGAGACTCCCGGAGCCACAGGTACAGACAAGGTCAGCTGTGGCAACTCAGCATGTCCACCTCCAAGTTCTGACTGAGCCAAGGGGCCCTCCAAAAATGGAACCTCCTTTTTTTTTTTTTTGAGACAGAGTCTTGCTGTGTCACCCAGGCTGGAGTGCAGTCATGGGATCCCCGCTCACTGCACGCTCAGTCTTCCGGGTTCATGCCATTCTCCTGCCTCAGCCTCCCTAGTAGCAGGGACTACAGGCTCCCGCCACCATGCCCGGCTAATTTTTTGTATTTATAGTAGAGACAGGATTTCACCATGTTAGCCAGGATGGTCTCCATCTCCTGACCTCATGATCCACCCGCCTCGGCCTCCCAAAGTGCTGGGATTACAGGCGTGAGCCACTGCGCCTGATCTACAGAGCCTCCCTTTCAAGAACTGGAAGCTCTTCCTTGGTTGAAATCAAAGAATTCTCATCCACCTGCTTGTTCTGAGCACTAGATCGACCTCGGGCTAGAAGGCTTTCCTCTTCACAGCGGGAACTTACCTAAGAACAAAAAATAAAATTAGAGTCCACAGGCCAAAATTGTTGTAATTTAAGTGTCAAAAAGAATAATGCACTTTAAAAGGAATGAAATTCTGACAAAGGCTACAAAAAGTGGATGAACCTTGAAGACATTATGTATGCTAAGGGAAATTACTTAGACACAAAGAACAAATATCATATGATTTCAAGTATATGCGGTATCCAGAATAAGAAAATTCTTAAGACAGAACATAGAATGGCAATTGCCAGGGGTTGAGCAGAAAAGGGAGTTATTGGTTAATGGGTATTGACTTTTAGTTTGGAAAGATGAAAAAAATTATTGAGATGGATGGTGGAGATGGTTGCACAACAATGTAACTGTGCTTCATGCCACTGAACTGTACACTTACAAATGGATAAAACAGGCCCAGCGCTGTGGCTCATGCCTATAATCCGAGCACTTTGGGAGGCCGAGGCGGGCAGATCACGAGGTCAGGAGATCGAGACCATCCTGGCTAACACGGTGAAACCCCGTCTCTACTAAAAATGCAAAAAATTAGCCAGGTGTGCTGGCGGGCACCTGTAGTCCCAGCTACATGGGAGGCTGAGGCAGAAGGAGGTGTGAATCCGGGAGATGGAGCTTGCAGTGAGCCGAGATCATACCACTGCACTCCAGCCTGGGCGAGAGTGAGACTCTCTCTCTCAAAAAAATAAAATAAAATAAAATAATAAAATGTTTTATATATATGTATATTTAACCAAAATTAAATAAAGAAAAAAATGAAGTTGACTGAGATACACTGAAGCTATAATATTGATAAGTCCACAACAATAATTCAAAGGCAGGGGAAAAAGACTGCTCTAATGTCTCCAATTAAAACAACTACTAATGAACTCCTTAATGTTACAATTGGTAATTAATGGGAAAGAAAGAAGCACTTATTCTGCCTTTCAAGTATTTCAGGACAATAATAGAGTCCAGTTAATGAAAGAGACTATCACTTAATAAAAATAGAGAAAATAATAAAATCTGAAAGTCTTCATTTTGTAACCTCTAATAAAATTATTAATATAGGTAAAGATCTTCAACTGGGGTTTTCAAAAAACCATCAGGGAAGCTGGGCGTGGTAGCTCACACCTGTAATCCCAACACTCTGGGAGGCTCAGGCAGAAAGATCACTGGAGCCCAGGAATTCCAGACTAGCAAGGGCAACATAGTGGGATATCGCCTCTACAAAATACTTGTTGTTAAAAATTAGCCAGGTGTGGTAGTGTGCACCTGTGGTCCCAACTACTCAGGAGGCTGAGATGGAAGGATTGCTTAAACCCAGGAGGTCAAGGCTGCAGTGAACTGTGTTCATGCATCTCTGCACTCCAGCTTGGGCAAGACCCTGTCTCAATTTTAAAAAAGAAAAAACAAACTGTCGGGGAATGGCTGATGGGAATAAAATATTCCTTTTTTTTTAAACCCTCAATATGCAATGTATTACACATTATCATCTCTGATATAGTCTAGCTAAAAATGTTCAACTTCAATCTATCAAACTGATAGATTCTATCTTCCACTTCACAGAGAACAGGAGATAGAGAAAATCTAAGTGACACCTATGAGAAAGCAATTACACAAATATAGAGAAGTAGATAACTTTACATGTCACTCTCTTAAAGACATGATCTTGATCAGGAAAAAGAGATTGCTCTGAATTCAAAGGGATTTGAGAACCATAACAACCAGTTACAATGAGTAGTCCTAGACTGAGACCTGGTATGAATAATCCAAAGGTAAAGGTTAGGGGATAATTGGTGAAATCTGAAAGACAGCTGATGTCAGATAAACAGATCTTATATAAGATGTAAGTCTGTTAAATTGATTATAAAGGAAAATGTTCCATTTTTTAACTACATATTAACCTATGTAGGCGTAGAATGTCAAAATGTCTCTACTTTAAATACTTCATTTTAAAACAACTGAATTAAAAAATAAGACAAGATGTATTTATTTTTGAAATTAGGATCAGACTATATATATTTCACTTTATATCCTATATTTTTACTTAAGATAAAATCACAACAATATTCCTAAGTCATTAAATACTCTTTGAAGACAAAGAGGAAAAAATATATACATAAAGAAATATAATATGTAGACTCATTTATATATTTCCTGAATAACCACTAAATCCTAAGTACTGTGCTAGAAGCTGAGAATAAAAAACAAGATCCCAGTTACAGAAATTATTATTTCATGAAGTTAAAGTATGACACTGAAGATAAAATTTCAGTTTCCTAAGGACCAGTGAAAGTTTGCCGAAATTTTGCAACACACCTTGTGCACCTGCTCCTGTACCTTCTTTTGTTTTTTCTTAGGAGTAAATATCTGATCATATTCTTCTGTATATTCCAAAAGCCACTTGCTTGCCTTTCTAAGGCATTTCTTCTCTGACCGCACAGCTAAAAGATGATAAACAAGTTCAATATTAATCCAAAAGTTTCAGGAAAACCCACTGTTTTTATGAGACCATCTGGTACTCCCAAAAATAACCAGATGGGAAACCACATAGTAAAATAGACTATGGCTTAAGATGCAAGAGGCACAAAATGGCTTATGTTTTCTCATATGCAAAAGGAACTGGGGGAGACAAAAGGACTTGTGTTACCTTATATACACATACAACAGTATATATGGGGCCCATCCAATATTAAGGAAAAGGTTAAATTTAAAGCCAGGTCTTATAGTCACTGACACCTGTACACATAAAGCTAATATACACCTAACAAAAATATAGCATCTAGATCAGGTAAATGGGTAAAATACATCTTGAATTACAGATTAAGTATGCCTTATCTGAAATGCTTGGGATCAGAAGTGATTCAGAATTTTTCATATTTTGGAATATTTGCATCTACATAATAAGTTATCTTGGGGATGGGACCCAAGTTGAAACACCAGACTCATTTATGTATTATATACATCTTTTATACACATAGCCTGAAGGTAATTTTACAAAACATTTATTTTCTACATTACACAAAGTTTGTGTACAGTGAACCGTAAGAAAGCAAAAGTGTCATTATCTCAGCCACCCACGTGGAATATCTGTGGTTGTTTGGCATTACCATCATTCCTGCCTCTGAATTTATATGCTACTGATAGGCAAACATTTCCTTACACTTATTCACACATAAGTACTTAACAGTAAAAATATGACATACCCTTAACACAGTGAGAAAGTAGTGTGTTCAGGGTAGCTAAGCAGCACAGTACCATCACTAGAATACTTGTACCGGCTGATAAAAAAACAGTAATAACAACGTCCGGCTTTGCGTCTCCATCTATGATGCTGTGTTTTGATTAAAAGGTTACTGTATCCTGTTTTATTTTATAAGGTAAGCAGAGGCCAGGCGCGGTGGCTCACGCCTGTAATCCCAGCACTTTGGGAGGCCGAGGTGGGCAGATCACAAGGTCAGGAGATCGAGACCGTCCTGCCTAACACGGTGAAACCCCGTCTCTACTAAAAACACAAAAAATTAGCCGGCCATGGTGGCGGGTGCCTGGAGTCCCAGCTACTCCGGGGGCTGAGGCAGGAGAATGGTGTGAACCCGGGAGGCCGAGCTTGCAGTGAGCCGAGATCATGCCACTGCACTCCAGCCTGGGTGACGGAGCGAGACTGCGTCTCAAAAAAAAAAAAAAAAAAAAAAAAGACTTTCTAATCATATTGGAAATGTGTAACAAGGGCCAAGTACTGTGTATTAAACTTAATAAATCAAAACAACAGGCCCTCTAAGGCCAACACGGTGAAACCCCGTCTTTACTAAAAATACAAAAATTAGTCGGGCATGCATGGTGGCTCACACTTGTAATCCCAGCTACTCAGAAGGCTGAAGTGGAGAGAATCACTTGAATTCGGGAGGCGGAGCTTGCAGTGAGCCAAGATTGCACCACTGCAACCAGCCTGGGCGACAGAGCAAGACTGCGTCTCAAAAAAAAAGACTTTCTAATCATATTGGAAATGTGTAACAAGGACCAAGTACTGTGTATTAAACTTAATAAATCAAAACAACAGGCCCTCTAAGACATAAATGTGCCTCCCTGGGTTATCTGCCTAACCCATCATAGGAACTCAATTCAGCATTAAACTGGTTTTAGGTCAAGACACTAGAACTCATATTTAGCAGTTATTAAATTACAATTATTAAGAAAAAAATTTTATTAGGTAAAGTCCTTTACTCTAAAATGTTTCTCAAAATACATAGACACTAATATAAAAACAATTATTAAAACAACTTTGCCTGAATCTCAGGATTTCAGAAATATGAAAGTACTCATCTCTCACCTCTCCCATCCACTTAAAATGACAAAAACAGACCATTATAGCTAAATCAAAGGACATGTTTAAAGAGAAGCAAACCCAAAGAGTAACTACACCAATTCTTGACCCAATTCTCTGTGCTCTGTCTTATGTAACATTATACTATGAATAACAATCCCATCATCCACAACAGTTTTTTTTTTTTTTTTTGAAACAGGTTTGCTCTCATTGCCCAGGCTGGAGTGCATGGCGTGATCTTGACTCACTGCAACCTCCGCCTCCCAGGTTCAAGCGATTTTCCTGCCTCAGCCTCCCGAGTAGCTGGGATTACAGGCATACACCACCGTGCCTGGCTAATTTTGTATTTTTAGTAGAGACGGGGTTTCACCATGTTGGTCAGGCTGGTCTCCAACTCCTGACCTCAGGGGATCCACCCACCTTGGCCTCCCAAACTGCTGGGATTACAGGCGTGAGCCACTGCACCCGGCCACACTGAACACAGTTCTAAACACTGGACTCTCATATCTACCAACACTCAATACCTGTTTAAAAACAAAAGGAAAAATTAGGAAGGGGCAATAACACTTCAGTGTAAGTATCCATGATCAACTACTGCTTAACAGCCTACACCACTTTTGATGAACAGTCAAGGCAGATTACTTAATACTTAAAATGGTTAACCTTAGGGAGTAGGAAAATACACAGACACACACAAAATATTTCAAACACTTCTTTTTGCTGCTGATAAGGAGTTCCAAAAGTAGTTTTTCCAAGCTATTTCCAAATAAAAGTAGATTAGGTGTAAAGAATTGTCTATCGAAATATTACTGTTATTTATTTAATAACGTCCTGACAAGCTTGCAATTACCTCATTAAATCAAAAAATTAGGACCTAAGGCCAACACTGTTTCCTCATATTCTTGATGTGAAAATCTGAGCACTCCTCTTAATAAGGAGTTACAAATACAAAACAAACAGCTCAAATGAACTAACTCCTCTCTCCAGAAACACAAACACAAGGCCTCATAATGAGTGAGTTCCTAGCAGCCATAATTACTGCAACTTACTTCTCCAATTTTCCCCTCCACAGTTAACTCAACAGCTCAAAAACTATCAGTAACAAACAACAGTCACCATGATATGGTTAGGAGTGTGGCAGATTTCTTAACCAGTAATAATAGGAACAAAATTTTGCCTATTAATAGATCTCAAGTTTCGTGCACTTGCAAGAAACTAATTAAAAGGCAGCCTTGCACGATCTACAAAAACAGCCATAAAGACTGTTAACATTTTAAGTTAAAGGAAACAAACCTGCTCCTCAATATAGCAAGATACAACTGACTTTCCCTTACATACCCTAAAAAAAGCCTTACATGAGAAATTTAAACATGGAAGCAGAAACACACCAACAAAAACACATGTCAAACCCCACCTGTATATCTGTTTTCAACCATCTGGAGTCAAGGCGAGCCTGGGCAGCCAAACAGAAAGATTCAGAGGGCATCTTTTCTCCAGCTTCCTCCCAGGTCTCAGGCCTGCAAAGTAAACATACATGTTGAAGACCTAACGCTTTTTAATAGTTTACAAAGACACTCCCGAAAGGTTTAATGCAGAAAAGGAAAGAGAGAGAGACAGAACAGAAAGGGGGGAGAGAAGAGCTGGGGAGGGGAGTGAAAGGGAGAGAAGGAAAGAGGGAAGAGATGGAGGGAGAGGGAGGTGGGGAAGGGAAAGCCTCCTTCCAAGGTAGGCAGGGTGTGCCGAGTTTCTGCACCACGCTGACGAGACCTTGAGAATGGACGGTCACAGCAAGCCAAGTCACAATGTCATCTCCCTGCCCTCAAATCCAAAAGGTACACACAAGCCCATCGTTTTAACGACAAATGACAGCAGCATGAATCTGCCGCTTTACCCCACAGCAGGGCGCGTGCGTGAAACAAATCACTCAAAAGGATCGCCTGCAGAAAAACCCACAGCCGCCACCACTTGAGAGATGGAGAGAGGCCCGAGGCTGCGCCGCGGGCGGTCAGCGCAGGCCGCGGTGCTGCCGCCGCGTCCACGCCCGCCTCCCGGGCTCCGCCGCCCACCAGCCCCGCGCCCGCACCGCCCCCGCCACCGGCCGCCCAGGTGCCCCAGGCCAGGACCTGACGCGCAGGGCCCAGTGGCCTCGCCCCGCCGACGTGCGGACGCAGCCTCCCAGGAGCCGCTGGCTCAGCCGGCGCCCGCGATCCCGGCGCCTCTCGCGGCCCGAGGGGCGGGCCGACGCGGGACTGCCGCCCCCCTGCGTACGGCCAATCGCAACGACGCTGCTCCGCGGGCGCAGCCAATGGGGAAGAGGAGCCCTTCGCCGCTCCTCCCGACTCTCCCGCTTCCAGCAATCCCGCTTATCTTCCTATTTGGAGCGCCCTGGCCGCGCCAAGGCCAACAGCGGGCGCCGGAAGGCGGGATTTCCGCACGCCAGCACTCCCAGGGGAGACTGCTTGGCCCAGAGCGCTCTTAATCACGCGGCGGCAGGTGGTCGCGCTCACACAAACTGGAGCTATCCAGGGCGCGGGTCGAGTGGGGAGACCAGCTGCCCTGGGTATGAGAACAGATCTTTGTGCGGTCGGCCCGCTTGGGCCTGCAGAGCTTCCTCCTGTGTGTTCAACTGAACACAGCAAAAGTCTTGGGCAGATTACACGGAGCAGCTGTGGAAGCACTGTGCAGGGAATCCAAGAAGGAAACAGACCTCCAGCGACCACAAAACAAAATTGAAGAAATATAAAACAATATAGGCTGGGCATGCTGGCTCATGTCTGTAATTTTCAGCCTTTGGGAGGCCGAAGAGGGAGGATCCCTCGAAGCCGGGAGTTGGAGGATCCCATGTTGCCAGACTGGGCAACATAGCAAGACCCCATCTCTAAAAAATAAAAATAAAAAAATTTAACAATTGGCCAGGTGTGGTGGCACACACCTGTGATCCCAGCTGCTCGGGAGGCTGAGAGAGGAGAATCGCCGGAGCCTGGGAGGTCAATAATGCTACAGTGAGCTGAGATCGTGCCACCGCACTCCAGCCTGGGAGTGAGATCCTGCCTCTAAGAAAGAAAAATACCGGCCGGGTGTGGTTTCTTATGCCTGTAATCCCAGCACTTTGGGAGGCCGCGGCAGGTGGATAATTTGAGGTCAGGAGTTCAAAACCAGCCTGGCCAACATGATGAGACCCGCTTCTCTACTAAAAATACAAAGATTAGCTGGGTGTAGTGGCACATGCCTGTAATCCCAGCTACTCGGGAGGCTGAGGCAGGAGAATCGCTTGAACCCAGGAGACGGAGGTTGCAGTGAGCCGAGATTGAACCACTGCACTCCAGCCTGGGGGACAGAGGCTGCACCACTGCAGCCTTGACTTACCGAGTTCAGGTGGTTCTCCACCTCAGCCTTGCCACTAGCTGGGACTGCACGCACGTGCAACCACGCCTGGCTAATTTTGTATTTTTTGTAGACAGGGTTTTGCCATGTTGCCGAAGCTGGTCTCAAATTCCTGGGCTCAAGTGATCCACCCGCCTCAGTCTCCCAAAATGCTGGGATTACAGGTGTGAGTCACTGCACTTGGCTAATAGTAATGAACTTTGCACAGAAGGAAAGATGTTATTATTTTGTTGGTTATGTTTTATCTATATTTTCTAATTTTTCTAAACATGTAAAGATAAAATTCTAAAAACTCAATAAGACCTCAGAACAAAAAAATTAGAGTATAAATATTTATTTTAGTTAACTTGTACAAATTTGGTTTCTGGAAAAAGAATGGAATAGATTTCCTGAGAAAAAAAATACACCACTTTGGCCGGGTGTGGTGGTTTACGCCTGTAATCCCAGCACTTTGGGAGGCCGAGGCAGTGGATCACCTGAGGTCAGGAGTTCAAGACCAGCCTGACCAACATGAAGAAACCCGTGTCTCTACTAAAATTACAAAATTAGCCAGGCCTGGTGGCACGCACCTGTAATCCCAGCTACTCAGGAAGCTGAGGCTGGAGAATCGCTTGAACCAAGGAGGCAGAGGTTGCAGTGAGCTGAGATCGCACCATAGCACTCTAGCCTGGGTAACAAAAGCAAAACTCTGTCTCAAAAAAAAAAAAAAAAGAAAGAAAGAAAGAAAAGCAGACTGGCTGAAAGGATTAAAAAACAAAATATGATCCACTAATGTGCTATCTACAAGATAAATATTTTAAATACAGAAACGGATTGAAAGTCAAAGTATACAAAGATACAATTAAAATAGTAACCAAAAAAGAGCTGAAGGGGCTGTACTAATATCAAATGTAATACACTTTAAATTAAAGCAGGGCTGGGCATGGTAGCTCACGCCTATAATCCCAGCACTTTGGAAGGTGGAGGCAGAGAGATACTTGAGCCCAGAAGGTAGAGATCAGCCTGAGCAACATGGCATAATCCCATCTCTACAAAAAATACAAAAATTAGGCGGGCATGGTGGTACCCACCTGTGGTCCCAGCTATTTGGGAGGCTGAGGTGGGAGGATCATGTGAGCCGGAGAAGTTGAGGCCGCAGTGAGCTAAGACCGGGCCCCTGCACTCCACCCTGGGCAACAGAGCGAGAACCTGTCTGAAAATAAAAAAAAATAAAACACAGGGTTGAGAGACAAAAAAGGACATCCTTTTTTTTTTTTTTTTTTTGAGATGGAGTTTTGCTCTTGTTGCCCAGGCTGGAGTGCAATCGTGTGATCTTAGCTCACTGCAACCTCCGCCTCCCGGGTTCAAGTGATTCTCGTGCCTCAGGCTCCTGAGTAGCTGGCATTACATGTGCCTGCCATCACGCCCAGCTAATTTTTGTATTTTGGTACAGATGGGGTTTCACCATGTTGGCCAGGCTGGTCTCAAACTCCTGACCTCAGCTGATCCACCTGCCTTGGCCTCCCAAAGTGCTGGGATTAGAGAAGTGAGCCACCACGCCAGCCAAAACCTTCATTTTAAAAAAGGCTGGGTCAGGCATCATGGCTCATGCCTGTAATCCCAGCACTTTGAGAGGCCAATGCAGGTGGATCACCTGACATGAGGAGTTCGAGACCAGACTGACCAACATGGCGAAACCCCGTCTCTACCAAAAATACAAAAATTAGCCGGGTATGATGGCCCGTACCTGTAATCACAGCTACTCAGGAGGCTGAGGCAGGAGAATTGCTTGAATCTGGGAGGCGGAGATTGCAGTGAACTGAGATTGTGCCACCACACTGCAGCCTGGGTGACAGAGTGAGATGCCATCTCAAAAAAATAAAGGCTGGGTGCCAGATGTGATGCATAGGCCTAGTTTGTTGACTCCTGTGCTTAAGATATAAAACTCTAAAGAACAGTGGGAGGAGGGAGCTTCCCTCTAGAGGCACAGGAGTGGGCAAGTTGGTCCCTGAGCAGTGACTTTATAATAACATGTTACACTGTGTTTTTTGTTTTTGTTTTGTTTTTTTTTTTTTTTTGAGACGGAGTTTCGCTCTTGCTGCCCAGGCTGGAGTACAATGGCATGATCTCAGCTCACAACAACCTCCGCCTCCCAGATCAAGCGATTCTCCTGCCTCAGCCTCCCAAGTAGCTGGGATTTCAGTCATGCAACACTACGCCCAGCTAATTTTGTACTTTGAGTAGGGACGGGGTTTCTCCATGTTGGTCAGGCTGGTCTCGAACTCCTGACCTCAGGTGATCTGCCTGCCTCGGCCTCCCAAAGTGCTGGGATTACGGGCATGAGCCACCACACCCAGACTATTTTTTTTTTTTTTTTAGACAGCGTCTGACTCCGTTGCCCAGGCTGGAGTGCAGTAGCACGATCTTGGTTCACTGTAACCTCTGCCTCTCAGGTTCAAGCGATTCTCCTGCCTCAGCCTCCCAAGTATCTGGGATTACAGGCATGCACCATCACATCCGACTAATTTTTGTATTTTTAGTAGAGATGGGGTTTCACCATGTTGGCCAGGCTGGTCTCAAACTCCTGACCTCAAGTAATCCGCCCGCCTCGGCCTCCAAAAGTGCTGAGATTATAGGCCTGACCCACCGGGCCTGGCCCTGTGTTTTGTTTTATGTACATTTCTATATGTGTTATATTTCACAATAAACTAAATATTAAAACAAGGAATAACTGATAGCTATGCACAATCAAAGGCATTTAATTTTCACCCTCACAAATAATTTTTTTTTTTTTTTAAACAGGGTCTCACTCTGTTCCCCAGGCTGGAGTGCAGTGGCACCACCTTGGTTCATTGCAGCCTTGACCTCCCAGGCCCAAGCGGTCCTTCTATCCCAGTCTCCCGAGTAGCTGGGACTACAGGTGCACTCCACCACACACGCCTAATTTTTGTATTTTTGGCAAAGATGGGGTTTCACCATGTTGGCCAGGCTGATCTTGGAACTTCTGGGATCAAGGAATCCACCAACCTTGCTTTCCAAAGTGCTGGCATTACAGGCGTGAGCCACTGTACCCAGCCAAGAATTGCTTCTTCTCTTTACCTAAGTAAAGACCTCTGCAGAAACACTGGGAGATCTTTGGAGAGAGGAGATTTTTCAAATAAAAAATTTAATACTTGGCTGGGCGTTGTGGCTCACCCCTGTAATCTCAGCACTTTGGGAGGCCGAGGCAGATGGATCACAAAGTCAGGAGATCAAGACCATCCTGTCTAACACGGTGAAACCCCATCTCTACTAAAAAATTACAAAAAATTAGCCGGGCATCGTGGCAGGTGCCTGTAGTCCCAGCTACTTGGGAGGCTGAGGCAGGAGAATGGCGTGAACCTGGGAGGCGGAGCTTGCAGTGAGCAGACATCAGGCCACTGCACTCCAGCCTGGGTGACACAGCAAGACTCCATCTCAAAAAAAAAAAAAAAAAAATTAATACTTTGGGAGGCCGAGGTGGGCAGATCGTGAGGTCAGGAGATCGAGACCATCCTGGCTAACACGGTGAAACCCCGTCTCTACTAAAAACACAAAAAATTAGCCGGGCATGGTGGCAGGCACCTGTAGTCTCAGCTACTCAGGAGGCTGAGGCAGGAGAATGGTGTGAACCCGGGAGGCGGAGCTTGCAGTGAGCCGAGATCGTGCCACTGCACTCCAGCCTGGGCGACAGAGCGAGACTCCTTCTCAAAAAAAAAAAAAAAAAAAAGTAAGCAGAAACATCATCAGAAGCAGTTGAGAAGAATTCCAGGGAGTCCTCTAGGAATAAAGAGGCATTCTGAGGGATGGCTTTTTAAAATGTTTCCTCTAAAGTCATCTGTCTCATTAACAATGAGTATTGTCTAGAAGGATCTCGTTTTATTTATTTATTTATTTTCTGAGATGGGGTGTCGCTCTGTCACCCAGGCTGGGGTGCGGTGGTGTGATCTCGGCTCACTGCAACCTTCGCCTCCCAGGATCAAATGATTCTCCTGCCTCAGCCTCCCGAGTAGCTGAGATTACAGGCGCCTGCCACCAGGCCCAGCTAATTTTGTATTTTCAGTAGTGTCAGGGTTTCACTGTGTTGGCCAGGCTGTTCTTGAACTCCTGACCTCAAGTGATCTGCCGTCCTCGGCCTCCCAAAGTGCTGGGATTACAGGCGTGAGACACTGTGCCCAGCCCAAGGCTCTCATTTTATAAACTGACATGATTTCTTTTTGTTATGAATGAACACTGTTCTGGTCCTTCAGTAAACCCGTCACATACATTAACCATGTCATCTATAGGTACTTTTTCTGCAGTGTTAATGTCGTCATTATCACAATCACCCTGATTCAGATCAATGTCAGCTCTATCACCATGGGTGAATGAAGAAACCGGAGCCTCTTTGTCGATATTAAAAGCTTTCTTGTTATCCGCTTCTTCCAGCTTACTGACAAACTGAAGGTATATTGTTTGCATATGTAAGGATGTTACATATTTTTCTCACTTTCCTGAAGAAACCATCAAAATCACCACCTTGTTCATTATCATCAGTGAATACAGTTGAAGGTCAGAAGTTGTGCCAGGTATGCACAGCTGTACCTTTAGTCACTGTGTTGCAGGCCCTGACAACTGCACATATGGCATCCTTCACTCCTTTTGAAACCCTTTCACACCCATACATCTATTCACAGCTGCCAGCGTATTGTTCAAGAAAGTGTTTTTATGTTTACTCTTCATCAATCTAGGGATTCCCTGGTCACATGGCAGTGAAGTCACACTTCAGGGAAAGCACACAGCATAAACATTATTTGTGATAAAATTGCAGCTGCAGGATGAGCTGAAGAGTTTTAAGGAGGAACAGTCATCATCCAGTCCAGCTTCCCTGAAATAAGCACCAACTACTGCTACAAAATATTTGTGAAACCAACCAGAAAAGATGTCCCTAGATATCCATGCCTTTCTGTTAGCATAATAATTAACTGGTAAGAAATTCATGCCTTTGGGGCAGGTGCGGTGGCTCAGGAGTTCGAGACCAGCCTGGCCAATATGGTGAAAGCCTGTCTCAAAAAAAAAAAAAAAAAAAAAAAAATCAGGAGATGCTTTATCACCACAAATCTTTTTTATTTTTATTTTTTATTTTTCATTTTTTTTGAGAGATTTTTTCACTCTTGTTGCCCAGGCTAGAGTACAATGACATGATCTCAGCTCACTGCAACCTCTGTTTGCCGGGTTCAACTGATTCTCCTGCCTCACCCTCCCGAGTAACTGGGATCACGGGCACGCGCCACCATGCCCAGCTAATTTTTGTATTTTTAGTAGAGACGGGGTTTCACCACGTTGGCCAAGCTGGTCTCAAATTCCGGACCTCAGGTGATCTGCCTGCCTTGGCGTCCCAAAGTGCTGGGATTGCAGGCATGGGCCACCATGCCCGGCCCTAGCACCACAAATGTTTAAAATGTTAATATCATGATTTTTCAGAAATTTCTGCAACCAGCCTGTTGAATATTCACAGTTCCTTTCAATTTTCAGTTCATCATGATATATCTTTATTTCATGATTAGTGCACAGTAAGTTGCATGTGTTCACTGCATTGCTGATGGAGCCACTCTCAATACACAATGGAGATCTTCATTATTAGCTTCATGTGGTGTTTTTCTATATTTCATTAACTTCTGTTAATCACCTTCAGCACAGAACATCAACAGTTACCCTCCTGTTTCTTCATATCATACATGGTGGTCATTCTAACACCATACTCTTCTGTAAGATATTTCACACTTACACCACTGTCTAGTTTCTCCAAGAGCCTGACTTACTTTCTGCACTATACATAAACATAAATTCTTCCTCTTTTCTTATTACTCTTATCCATGGGGATATCTGCAGGCTTTCTGAAAAGTTCAACAAAAGATTTATACCACAAAGCAGGAAAAAAATTGTTTTTAATTTCAAAACACAATGAATAATGCAAGGAGGCTTTTGCCCCATGTGGGTTATTTTGGAAAACTTTCTGTTGATGCATCCAGCCTGCACGTGTGCCATTTTATCACCTTTTATGGCTATAATTGCATGGGAAAATCTGGCCATGCACGTAAAAGATACATCTAAGCTGAAGGGAGCTGGAAGGATAGTTTTTCCCTGGGGGATGTTGAATAAACTGTGCTGTGTTCCTGTGTTCTGACTGACCCATTGCATGAGGTCAACTGTGGAATTTTCCACTTGTGGCATTATGTCAATATTCAAAAAGATTTTGATTTTGGAGCATTTTGGATTTTCAGATTAGGAATGCTCAACCTGCATTTTAAACAACATCTCTGTGGATTATGTAGAATATCAGAATGACATTTCAACAGAATATTATATAATTGGCACTACCACATGAATTTCAAAACCACTTTATAAACACTTCATCAATTTAGTGTCATATGGTTGTGTTATTGTCTCATGCTAAAAAACTGAGAACTGTACATCTAAACAGAATTATCAAAAAATATAACAGACATGGGAGGCCAAGGTGAGCAGATGGTTTGAGCCCAGAAGTTCAAGAACAGCCTGGGCAACAAAGTGAGCCCGTGCCTCTACTGAACATAAATAAATAGCTGCCTGTGGTGGCACACACCTGTGGTCCCAGCTACATGGGAGACTGAAGCAGGAGGATGGCTTCAGCCCAGGAGATAGGGGCTGCAGTGAGCCAAGACAGTGCCACTGCACTCAAGCCTGAATGACACAGCGAAACCCTATCTGTAAAAACAAAATAATAATAATATATATAATTGATTATATGTCATTATCTCTATAAGATAAAAGTATATGTCATGTAGGCAAAATGCAGGAGAATAAGATTTAATATATATGCAATTGCTTTATGGATCAAAAGAAAAGAAAAAAATTGAAAGATTAAAAATGGAATTTTGGGTATGTCCTTTAAAAAATCTTGTTACAGGTCGGGCACAGTGGCTCATGCCTGAAATCTCAGCACTTTGGGATGCCAAGGTGGGCGGATCACCTGAGGCCAGGAGTTCGAGACCAGCCTGGCCAATATGGAAAAACCCCATCTCTACTAAAAATACAAAAATTGTGTAGTGGTGCACACCTGTAGGCCCAGCTACTCAGGAGGGTGAGGTAGGAGAATTGCTTGAACCCCTCGAGATCACACCACTGAACTTTAGCCTCCATCTCAAAAAAAAAAAATAGCAAAATCTTATCATGTTTTATGATCAAAATATCAAAGTATATATTTTTCTTCAAAGTAATGATGAAAACAGCTAGGCAAAGTGGCCCACGCCTGTAATCCAAGTACTTTCGGAGGCACAGGCCGGAGGATTACTTGAGTCCAGGAGTTCAACACAAGCCTGGGGAACATGGCGAGATGCTGTCCCTACAAAAACTTAAAAAATTAGCCAGGTGTGGTGGGAAGCACCTGTAGTCCCACCCAGCTATTTGGGAGGCTGAGGCGGGAGGATCACTTGAGCCCAGGAGTACGAGGCTGCAATGAGCTAGGATTGTGCCACTGCACTCCAGCCTGGACAACAGAACAAAACCCTGTCTCAAAGTGGGAGCAGGGTGGTGACTTACACAAACCCATCAAATTAGTTAAGTTTTCTTTTTTTTTTTTGGAGATGGAGTCTCACTCTGTCGCCCAGGCTGGAGTGCAGTGGTGCGATCTCGGCTCACCGCAAGCTCCGCCTCCCGGGTTCACGCCATTCTCCTGCCTCAGCCTCCCGAGTAGCTGGGACTACAGGTGCCCGCCACTTTGCCTGGCTAATCTTTTTGTATTTTTAGTAGAGACGGGGTTTCACTGTGTTAGCCAGGATGGTCTTGATCTCCTGACCTCGCGATCTGCCCGTCTCAGCCTTCCAAAGTGCTGGGATTACAGGCGTGAGCCACCGCGCCCGACAAATTAGTTAATTATTGAGGTGGCAAGGTCATAATTCCATCCCAACGTCTCTCAAAACTCCCCATGAACACTGTTCATTAAAACAGGTCCCTATGCTGTCACATCATGCCCCTTAGCCCCCTCCATCACTACCCTCCTCACACAAATTGGATCTCAATCCTAGACAGTCTCCTTCTTTTGTCTTCTTCTTGGCAGGTTCCACAGGCTGTGTCTTATTGCGTTTTCTCTTTTTTTTTTTTTTTTGAGACGGAGTCTCGCTCTGTCGCCCAGGCTGGAGTGTAATGGCATGATCTTGGCTCACTGCAACATCCACCTCCTGGGTTCAAGTGATTCTTGTGCCTCAGTCTCCCAAGTAGCTGGGACTACAGGCACATGCCACCACACCTGGCTAATTTTTTGTATTTTTAGTAGAGACGGGGTTTCACCATGTTGGCCCAGCTGGTCTCAAACTCCTGACCTCAGGTGATCTGCTCGCCTCAGCCTCCCAAAGTGCTGAGATTATAGGCTTGAGCCACCACAACTGGCCGCGTTTCCTCTTATAATTGCTGTTTCCACTCTACCTTTGGGGTTTGCTTCTCTCACAGAGTAACTTCTCAGACTAGGTTTCAATCCTCCAGCTCTCTATTTCCTTGCAGCTCACAATGAAACCAGCAGATAGCACAAAAGACTGGAAATTAAAGTGAGAAATTCCGTACTGGGTGCATCTATTAGGTGACAGAGACCTTATGGCTCATAAAACCTAAAATATTTACTATCTGGCACTTTAAGAAAAGTTTACCAACTCTTTTCCTAAATAAAAAATAGAGTAACATACTGAGGCTGAGGCACGAGAATCACTTGAACCCAGGAGGCGGAGGTTGTAGTGAGCCGAGGCAGCTCCACTGCACTCCAGCCTGGGTGACAGAGCAAGACTCCATCTCAAAAAAATAAAAAATATATAAAAAGATGCATACATTGATTCTCCTTTTTGAGCTCCATCAGACTCAAGCCTTAGGCCCCCAGGGCCAGGGAGAAAGACTTCTTTCTAAAACCCAATCACCCAAAGGTGAAAGAAGCTAGAAAAATATCTTACCGCTCAAAAAATGAACAAAGTGTCAATGCATGAAAGGTTCAGTACAGAATCTTTTTGTGATTTCCAGTAACACAGGTGATTCTGCATACGGAGAACAAAATAGTAAGACTGGCTTCAGACCTTTTGGTTAGAGGTTCAAACACCCCACTGTCGCTGGCTAGTGAATAATCCGACAGGCATGTGGAGATGCAGCGTACCCTCCTCTCCAACCTCTTGGCACTGTCTTCTCAAAGAGTCACTGCTGCAAGTAAGGGACACACACAGGGTCAGGAAATGACAGCACCGGGGACCGGGGTCCTTGACGCTGGAGCACACACTTCATCACTGAGTGTTCCAGAGACTCACTGGGACACACACACGGTGACATGCTGCGCTCTAGTTGTTTTTCACATTGGAAAATTGAATAAATGAACTTCTGGCTACCTCTTGGATTCATAAATCTATTTCCACCCCCTTAATGAACACACAGAACATAAGATGATGGTGAGAAGCCCCTCAAATGGCACTTTCTGAAAGCCGCGCACACCCACGAGACACGAAAGCAGCATTAGCCTGATGGGAACAGCAGTGGCGCTCGCCAAGAGGTCATGGTTTTCACTGCCTTCTTTATGCTGTCGGATATTTCCCATGTTTTATACAACAAATACTGCTTTTATACTCAAGAAAAAAACATTTTAGTTATCCAAATAAACGCTGGAAAAATTAGCAACCTTCAAAGCAGAGGACACAGTTGAACCCACACTCATCCTCTGAAAACACCACCTGGGAGGCCTGCGGCCCCGGGGGGAGGAAGCTGGGGCTCAAGCCTGGTCGTCTCAGTGACAGCAGGCAGGAGCCTTCCAGCCGCCCTTCTGGGTTAGCACGCTGCTATTCCTGGCACGCCTATTTTTATCTTTCACATCTATTTTATTCAAGAGCCAAAAATAGCCATTGAAACATTTCCTTTTAACATTTCATCAGCCATTTCTACCCATTTCCTCATAGCAATAAGTTCCTTTTAACAAAACCAATACAAACGTGTATATAATCTTCCCACGCTAAATGCACCTGTGAGCCCAGGAGTCTGCTTTCTGGAGGGGCGCACTCGGCTGGAATATGGAATCAAATTGGAAGCCCCAGCTGGGCACTCCACCGTCACTCAAAGCCAGCTCCCGCTTTCATCTCTGCACTTTTCTTTGGCTGAGTTCTAGAAACGGAAAGGGTTGACCTTTGTGCCTTCCTAAACTGACTCCACTGGCGACCATCTCTCCTTTCAACCAAACTATCATCCACGCCAATGAAATACAAACATGTTCAACAGCACACGGAGCACATGGGGCTGTGGCCTTTGGCCTTGCGAGGTCAAGTGGAGGCCGAGTGAATCTTCCAAAGGTCCGCCATGCCACATCCGAGGAATTTGCTGCTTCTCCCCCATCAGCCAGGGCTGGAAGCTGGCCTCCATCCTGGGGTGGCCGGAGTCACTGCCTCTCAGACAGATCAGGACTCCAGACGCCAGCTCTCCTCTTTATCCCCGCCACGTGGAAGGACCCAAACACCTGGCCCTAAACTGCAAATGGAAGCACCCCCATCCACTGCATCAACCCCCAGCAAAGGAAACCACCACTACCATTTGCATTCCCAGCCCTGACACGCGTGGTCCCCAGATTCAGCTGTGGATGCCTGCAAGGAAACATCACCAGGTAACGAGGCTAAGCACTGCAACCACCCTAGCCCAAGGCACAAGTCTGGCCACATTTCTCTCTCATCATTGCCATAGAAGTCAATGCAGAGAGGAAAGAAATGAAGGAGCTAATCCTCGAAGCCCAGGCTGAGTCACTGGACCCACAGGGTGGGTGGAAGTAGGAATTGCCAGGAGGAAGTCCCATCGGCAACTGCCCCGGCTGAGAAAAAGCACAGACTCCACGCTCCACACCCAGGATGCCTGCCCTGAGGCTTCAAGGCACAGAAGTGGACCCTCACGAGCAGTGCCAGGGAGAGAAGGATCAAATCTTCCCCATGTTCATGTGAAAATCTCTTTACTCCCTTTTCATCATTCAAGACGGACACTAAGAGCCAAGGACGTGAACACTGCTAGGTAAAAAGGAAGAAAATATAGTGAAAACCACAGCATAGCAAAGCTGCCAGGTGGCATATGACAGCAATGAACGCCATTACGTTCCAGAAACAAACACACACAGGGAATGAACAGTGAAAGCTTCTAGGAAAGTTCTTAAACAGCTTTTGTAGCCACCATGAATATTAACAATGAGATAATGATAAGGCCAATTGCTAAGTTGTGTTGAAGTGCAGCTATAAGATAACCCTCAATGGCCACACCCCAGCCATCCTGAACACATCCATCCACAGCACAAAGGTATGCCTGGGGCCTGAGCAACAACACTGAGCAAGGGGACTCCCAAGGCCACTTACAGTGAGCACTTCTGTCGAGCCGCATGAGAACAGATTAAAAAAAAAAAAAGGCACAAAGTGAAAACACTGCAGAATTTAAGCCAACAACATTAAACGGAGTATCAGTATCATAAAAACATCAATATGAGCAAAGTCAAGATTTTTACAGGTTTTGATTAGCTAATACTAATGGGTAGATAAAAATAGATGAGTATTTCATAATCGCAACACATTTGACTTTTTAAAATCCAGGGAAGACAAAACTGTAACAAAAACGTAAATAGCATGAAAGACCACAGTGTATTGCCCCACTCCTTTGACCTGCCTTCTGTTTCCTCCAATTGATTGAAAACACAAGGAAAAAATCATTCAGAGGCTGGTTTGCAAGTTTGGACAACCTTGATTTTTATCTTACAAAAATTTTGTCTTATTAAGACTTGCTGGGGGACGAACTTAGACTGCAATGTTCCCAGCACAGCTGATACATGATGGGGCAGGGGAGGCGAGGAGCCCCCCAGTGTCCATGCCTGAAGCTGGCTACCCAACCCGGCCCTCTGGGGACACCCAGCAGGGTCAAGTATGTCAAGTTTCTAAGGACACAAATAAATGTGTCCTTGGAACAACATAATACATATGTGTCCTTGAAACAATGTAATAGATGTAACGTATAAAACTACCACCAGATGGCAGTATCATAAAAAGCTACCACTAGTCGGCAGTGTCACCCAAGAAACCACCACCGATGTCATATAAGAGTCTACCACCAGATGGCAGTGTCACTCGGGAATTTATCGGCGGTGTCATATAAGAATCTGCCACCAGATGGCAGTGCCATACAAGAATTCATCACCAATGTCATATAAGAATCCGCCACCAGATGGCAGTGCCGTGCAAGAATTCATCACCAATGTCATATACGAATCCGCCACAAGATGGCAGTGCCATACAAGAATTCATCATCAATGTCATATATGAATCCGCCACAAGATGGCAGTGTAATACAAGTAATAATCACGAATGACTTATGACTCCACCACGAGATGGCAGCGTCTACACACGTAAGCAAATACTTCCCAGTCAGAAATTTCGACCATTATAGCATCTGCCACGGAAAGCAAAGGAAAAAATAAAGAAATCAGGATGTGAAATTAAGTCAGCGCTTCTCTCTCCCACTCTGTCTCTCCTCTGTCCCAAAGTGGCCCTTGGGCCTTGTGCAGATTTTATGCCTAACTAGACTGACATTCTGGACTCTCAATCCCTTAAGGAGAAGGTGGTGGGAGAGAGGAGGGAGACTAAGAAAAAAGTCCTAATTGGATATTTCCTTTTTGACTGAACGGAATAAACATGGAGCAATCAACGTGTGGTTATAAAGAGGAACAAAGCTAATGAAGGATACCTGCATGTATGGACTTCAGAAACAATATATCTGGGGATACCAAAGTGTGTTTGCAAACACAGGGGCAGACACCAAAATAGAGATGCCAAAAAGCCATGGGGAAGTCTGAGGACATGATGGCCTCTGGTTACGCACATAAGTGCCAACAGACTACTATTTTATAGAGTGATGAACCTATCTATTGATCCACCAATCCATCTATCTCTTGGGTAACAGAATGGTGGTGAATGGAAGGGGTCACAGAGTTGACTGCATTCAAGGGTGGAAAAGGTGAGACTCAGTCCAGGTATGTGTTCAAGGTCACACAGCTAGAAGTGGACAGGGCAGGGAACAAAAGCTTGGTCTCCCAGGTGCTAGTTTGAAGCTGTTTCCACTACACCACACTGGTTCTGCTCTCTAGTTTTACTTCTACCCTTTGAAGCATAAATACTCCATGGTATGTGACTAGGGTTTCTCAGCCTCAGCCCTCTTGACATTTGGGGCTGGACCATTCTCGAGGGGGAGGGGGTGCTGCCTTGTGCATGGTAGGGTGCTTAGCAGCATCCCTGGCCTACACTCGCCAGATGCCAGGAGCATCTCCCATCCCCTAGTTGTGACAACCAAAAATGTTTCCAGACATTGCCAAGTGTTCCCCAGGGGCAGGAGGCAAAAACACCCCTGGCTGAGATCCACTATGCTGCACAAATTATCTAGTGTTTGCCTCAATGGAACATTTAAAACATTTTTGCTGTGCAAATAAAAGTCAATTAAATGGGCTGAACTTCAGGAACGGGAGACCTTGTTCTTGATCCTCTTTAAAACCAAAGGAAGATAA
Source organism: Pongo abelii (assembly GCF_028885655.2). Lineage (NCBI taxonomy): Eukaryota > Metazoa > Chordata > Mammalia > Primates > Hominidae > Pongo > Pongo abelii. The sequence continues at coordinate 21,215,224 of NC_072001.2, read as the reverse complement.
AGTTGCCATGGGTGGCTCACAAAAGCACATGGGATCAATATTCCCTTCCATAGCAGTTTGGTCTTCCAAGCAGGCTACAAGCAGAAAGACCCCAGCTCCAAGGAGGAGCTGAACCAACACCATCTGAATGGATGAGGCTCCACGGAGCTCTGTGTTTTTCCATTTGAAGAACCACCAGAGAAACCAATTCAGTAGAAATGACTGATACGTACAGGCATGTCTTTTGAAATTACCCAATTATTTTCACTTCCACATTTGATAGAATTATGTTCTTGAAAACTATAAAAGATACAGAGATGTCAAAGCAACAAAAGAAGTCGAGATTTCCACTAGTTACAAGCAGACACCTGTTGGCATAATGGTCTCAGGTGGGCACACACTGACGGTTCCATCTCAGCAGGCATGCTGCAAAGGTCACGAAGGCCCTGATCCATCTCTAGCAGCCTCTGAATGTGGAAGACTGTGTGGTTCTTACCCTAGTTTTCAACAATTAAGTATTTTTTGAAAACAAGCCAAATACCTAGGAAAGACAACTTTGTCAACTTCAATGATCTTTCCCCAACACAGATCAGAAAGAGCAGGTGTGTGCTCTTCCCGATCACATCAATATTCCTAAACGTAGAGCTCACCATGGACCTGGAAAGCCAGCCGTCCTCACTCTGGACCCCACAGTTTCCTCCCTGGACATAACCCTCACCCCGCAGGAGGCCGTGTCTGCACTTACTTCCACCCAGGGGAGCGCCAGCTGGTGGGAGTCCTCGCTCGTGCGACCCTTCCCCATCCCCAGGGACCCCGTGTGGCTCAAGGGCTGCCACGCCTGGTAAGTCTTCGTCACCCAAAGCTGAGGCGTGGCCCCACAGTGTGTCCAGGGCCCCCAGGCCTGGCCCCTCCCAGCTGTCCACCAGCTGCGCCAGTGGCGAGTCCTGCCAGCAGGGAGGAAGGGCATGTCCAGGGGTGAGCTTGGGGGTGACAGCGAGGACAGGGAGGAGCGGGAGGACAGCGATGCCAGAGACTGGGGTGTGTCCAGGGACTGCCTCTGCTTGTGGAAGCCGGAGGGACCTGGGGGCTCTGAAAAGGGGGCATCTCACCCCAGCGCATTGAAGGGAATGAGGTGGAAGTGTAGAAGCTGGTTGCCCTCAGCGATGGGCTTCTCGTACTGCGGGAGGCTGTAGATGTCCATGAAGCTGACCGAGCTCAGGGAGCCCCAGCTGGAGGCCAGAGACCACGGCTGCTCTCCGAGGACACTGGCAGGGTGCTGGCACACAGGCTGAAATGAGACAGTATGGTCATCTGAGATGGCAGGGCAGCCACCCCTGCTCACCCTGTGAGCACGGAAAGAGTAGCAGAGAGCAGTCAAGTCGGCAACAGCAGAGACCCGTGCCCAAGTCCCAGTCCCAGTCCCAGTCCTGGCTGGAACACCTACTAGCCAGGTACACTTGCTTAAGCCATTCATCCCCTCTGGGCTCCCACGGGCTCACTGGGGCTGGGGTGAGAACAGTTCCCACCTTGGGCATTGTTAGGAGGAATATCTGAGAAAATGACACATCTAAGGCCCTTGACATTGCACTCTACCATATGGTAAGGGCTGAAGAATGTGCGCAGAGCCATTCTTGAGCAGCCAAATCTTACTAGCTTAAAAAATTCATATGCTTTAAAAAAAAACCCAAAAGAAAAATGTGCATGTGTATAGATGTACACTCCTGAAACTGTTAATTAGGTTACAAAATCCTTGAATACATTTGACTTCAGGCCTCTTACCCTGAAGCCAAATGTGGTTCTCTCCATATTCCTTGAGTCATACAGCAGTAGCGTGTTAAATGTATAATGTATCCATTCTGTGTTAACAACATTTCAGGTCGAGCTCCAGTAGGAGAAAAATAAGCTACAAGAAACGAGTTCACGTACCAGTCATTGGAACACTATGAACAAATACAGTTTTCTCTTTGAAAGTAACCTACCTTTTTAACTGGGACTGGAGGGAGGATGTTAAGTGGGTGCCTTCTTCCAGCTGCATAAGTAGACAATTCCTTTTTTCCTGAAGCAGAATCCTGTAGGTAAGAAAACAGTCGATGAGTACATTTCAAAGACAGGGAGAATATTTTCATAACAAGACATTCCACTATGAATTCCCTCTAGCTGAATCAGGTTGCAATGACCCCCCATTCTCAAAGCACCCAGGTCACAAGGGCCAAGATCACACATCCCTGGCACCCTGAGCAGGGCCTGCTACTCTGTGAAAGCGCCAGGCACAGTGCACGGGGGAGGGGATGCGTGAGAAGAGGAGTGGGCACAGCGATGGGTCAATGTGTGGGTGGGTGGCTGGGTGGGTGAGCTACAGGTGGACAGATGGGCGGGCAGCTAGATGGGGTGGGTGGCTGGATGGGTGGCTAGATGGGTGGATGGGTGGGTGGGTGGCTGGATGGGTGGCTGGGTGGGTGGGTGGCTGGATGGATGGGTGGCTGGATGGGTGGTTAGATGGGTGGATGGGTGGGTGGGTGGCTGGATGGGTGGCTAGATCGATGGATGGGTGGGTGGGTGGCTGGGTGGGTGGATGGGTGGATGAGTGGCTGGGTGGGTGCATGGGTGGCTGGATGTGTGGCTGGGTGGGTGGGTGGCTGGATGTGTGGCTGGGTGGGTGGGTGGGTGGCTGGGTGGGTGGATGGCTGACTGGGTAGGTGGCTTGGTGGGTGGCTTCGTGGGTGGTTGGACGGGTGTCTGGGGATGGCTGCTTGGATGGATGGGAAGAGGGGTAAGTGAGCAGAAGGACAGATAACTAGCAGATGAGCTCAAATGCGGAGCACGCAGTCATCTGTTCAAATTCCTTGGAACAAATCAGATTCCCTCATACTAGGCCACCTTCTAGACAAGAACAAATATCATTCTAAATTTATACAGTTAAAACATTAGAAGCAAATGAAACAAAATAGCAGCCGTTGCCATCTCCAGGTTACGGGGTTGGAGGTATTTTTGTTTTCCTTCCTTCTACTTTTTTCTACTTAGTAATTTTCTAGAATAAAATTTGTTCCTACTGCAATAAAGCCCACCACCTAGAATCGAGCCTACCATGGATAGGCACTCAATAAACAGTTGTTGGACAACTCCATGAATAAATATGTTCACCTCTAGAAGGAAACACTCCTGGTTTACAAATGGAAATGACACTGTGACGTGTGGCCACAGTAGGCCCCTTTAATACCTTCCTCTTTCCACCAACAGGGAACGGGACATGCTGAAGGGGTTTGAAGAGCTTGGCTAGGTGGGAGTGAGAGGAAACCAGACACAGTGTCCGACAGCAGCCTGGGATTCAGAGAATCCCACCTGGCCGGTCACTCACAAGCTGTGTGGCCTTAGGCAAATGTCTCACCCTCTCTGAGCCCTTAGTTTCATTACCTGTAAAAATGGAGTCCACAATCTCCAGCTCAGGGAACTGATGCTGCATAGATAAAATAATGTACTGCAAATGACAGGTGATCGACAAAGAGCTGCTATCACCCATAAAGGAAACAGATGTGCCACCAACTTAGGATAAGGAAGACAAACCAGTCTGAGTTTGTTTATGAGTTTCAACCACATGCCAGAAATTCTGATGAGCCTTTGTTTCTCTTGATGCAAACAAAATTCCAAATGGTGCCATGCAGAGGTCAGCTGGCGAGAGAGTACAAGCATCGTCCTACATGGAGCCACGACACAACCCACTTTCAAGTTCAATATCATATATTGAAACCAATGCTTTCCAAAGCGTGATCCAAAGACCCCTGCGGATCCCTAAAACGCCTTCAAGGGTCCCATGAGTTCTCCTCCTTCCCAAAGGCATTCAGTAGGCAGCTAGATGGTCTTCATGTGTTCTCTCAAAATGACCCCATCTCAACTGGCCAAATGCACCAAGGGCCAAAGCAGCTGCCTTCTAGCAAGCCAGATGCTAAAGAGATGGACAGCAAGGGCAAATAATATCACTCTTCTCACTATAGTTTTTTGTTTCAAAAAAGTTATCAGTCATAGAAATGTTACTAATATTAACACATAATAGGGTTTTTATTGTCTTTTTTTATTTGTGGAGATGGGGCCTTGCTCTGTTGTGCAGGCTGAAGTGCAGTGGTGTGATCAGAGCTCACTGCAACCTCCACCTCCCGGGCTCAAGCCATCTTCCCACCTCAGGCTCCCAAGTAGCTGGGACCACAGGCACGTGCCACCCCACCCAGCTAACTTTTGTATTTTTTGTAAAGAAGAGGTTTTGTCGTGTTGCCTAGGCTGGTCTCGAACTCCTGAACTAAAGTAATCCTCCTGCCTTGGCCTCCCAAAGTGCTGGGATTACAGGCGTGAGCCACTGTGCCTGGCCTATTGTTATCTTTAATAAATAAATATTTTAAAAATTCCCCAGGGCTAACTTCTAAATTAGTAAATACTGACAGATAAAAATCCACGTAAACACTGACAGGTCCCTGGGTGGGGAAAAATGAAAAACAAAACCAAACAGTTAGAAAAAAGAACTTTAAAAAAACCAACACAAACAAAAGCTCTTTGGAATCCACTGCATTTTAACATTGGAAGGAGGTTCTGAGACCAAAATATTTGAGAACACGTGTAATAAACTCTTGAGTAGAATGTTCTAAGATTCCACTTACCTATGATATTTTAATTTTTAAGGAAAATGTTTTGATAGCTTGTACAGATAAAAGTAATGTTTAAAAAGCAATTCTGGGGCCAGGCGTGGTGGCTCACACCTGTTATCCCAACACTTTGGGAGGCTGAGGTGGGCGGATCACGAGGTCAGGAGATCGAGACCATCCTGGTTAACACAGTGAAACCTGTCTCTACCAAAAATACAAAAAATTAGCTGGACGTGGTCATGGGTGCCTGTAGTCCCAGCTACTTGGGAGGCTGAGGCAGGAGAAAGGCATGAACCTGGGAGTCGGAGCTTGCAGTGAACCGAGATCGCGCCACTGCACTCCAGCCTGGGTGACAGAGCGAGACTCCGTCTCAAAAAAAAAAAAAAAAAAGAAAAAGCAATTCTGAAGTTCCACTGAGGGGCTTATAGAAAGCCACACTGCTTTGTATGCACTGCCTCATTCCTTACCGGTCTTTGGGTTGTATCCCTGCTTTTCAGATGAAGAAACTCATATAAAGTAGCTTGCCTCTGCTACACAAGTTCAAAGTTCGGTCAGGCTGGCTTGACCCTAAAGCCAAGGCACATTACCAACAAACAGGCATTTCCTTTACTACTGAAAAACATTTCCCCAATTTTCTGTGATACTCACATCCTATCTGATGCTTATCAAGGGCGATATCCTCAAAAACCCCATCTTTTTCAGAAGATGGGGAGCTGAGAGTTTTCAAAGGGAGTTTAAAAGTGAGTTCAAAATACATCCCTCATTGGGCTTTGGAGCTGTAACTTGGAACCCACTCTCACAAGCACCAGGACACTATTAAGTCACAGAGGACCCCAGGGGCAGAGATGACACCAGCAGAGCGTATCCAGTGGCAAACAGTGACCAGCCCCAGGAAGCGATTTGTTGTAGGGAATTTACCCAAGCCTGGTCCAAGGCTATTAACTTTTTTCTTAATGCTTTTCAGAAATTCTAACCCAACCTGAATTCTATTAGCTCAAATCCCAAATTAATAGAATCTAAATTGAGTTCCTACTGAAAACTGGCTCCACTCTTGAGTGACCAGGTAGAATTTCCAACCCATCGCTAAATCCATCAGCACATTCCAGCTCTGTTTTCACACAGATGACATACAGATACATTCATATGTACGGCTCGGTTTTAGACTGCCTTTAGTCATGACTTATTTTCAGATTGTTTTATCTGTAGTGAAAAAAGTTTTAGATCAAATTCCCCCCTTCTATCCAATACAACACATTTGTCATTATACAAATAGGTGCATTTTGGAGTGTGCAAGAGACAGTGCATCTGGATACAAGATCACACACAAGTGCCCATGAGTGCCACATATGCAGTCTAATTTTATGCTGGTTATTCTGAAAGTTGCAGATGACTAAAAATGTAACTTCCTTACCAAACAGGGGCCACGCTGGCAATAACTGAGACATCTAAAAACTGGCTGGAAAATAAACTGCTAGAATAAGAGTCTTAGACATTTGCCTGACTTCTGTACTTATATTTTCAACAAAAAGAAAAGGGGTTACAGTTTCCTGGCAGAAAACTGGCCAGGGCCCAACTCCTAAAGCACATAGCCTTGTGTCTCCAATTCAAAGGAAATGAACTTCAAAGAATATTTACCACTGCTATGAAAAGGAGTAGAAAAGTAAGCTAACAGATTAAGAAAATATAAAGTCTAATTTACTGTCTTCATTTACTTTACATAAAGTACTTTATTGTAAAGATGCCATTAAATTATGACAAAGGAAAACATGACTTCAGGTTCAGCAGAACCAAATTTTTGCTTTTTGATAGATCTTTCATTTTATAATCACCCCTATAATAAAAGCAGTCATCCTTGGAAAGAGGATTTCTCAGGATGACAGGCATCTTGCAATAGAGACGTGGGGTTCTCTGTTGAACATCAGCATCTTGTATAAATGCCTGCCACACACTAACATGAGCAAGCTAAAATAACAAAGGATATCACAAGCATTGACACAAGCCTTCCGAGAGATTATCTAGGTATGTGTCCTTCACCTCAAGCCTGCTCCCTCAGCCCAGGAGATGTGCACCAGCTCCCTCCAGAGATGCCGGCTCTGAGCAGCTGGGAGGCCGCTGCACGTATCATCTGCCAGGGCGGGAGGCTTGAAGGAGGTGAGCATCTCTCTCTTTCTCCCCCCGGATGACACCCCAGCCAGGCAAACGCCTCCCATTTGCTGCTGATAACACTGCAGGTGAGACAGGAAGACTGGGCCCAGCTCTACAGCTGGCACAGCTCAGCCTTAAGGCGCCAACCTCACTCTCTCTGCACCTGGCCCACGCCAGTCTCCTAATGCTGCCAGCCTGTGCTGGGGGAAGCCTCCTACCATGTGGCCCCATACTTGCACACTGCAAGCACCCCTCCATTGAAGGGAGGTGGCGTGGAGAAATGGGCCCTGTGTGTACCGGCACAGAAGGCCCAGAGCTACAAGCGCCCCACCCCCATGAGATGTGCGTGCCAGTGCTTAGCACATGTGGATGTGCTTCTCCCGCCAAGGTCATTTAGCGGCAGATTCAGGAAACACACTTGGGGCTATTAGGTCCTGGTCGAGGGCTCTGAGTCCCAGGACTCAGCACCTGGGCTGGTCTCACGTGAGGCCCCCATGTGAGTCAAAGCTGGTCTGGCTTTGCTGTCCCCACCCTTGAACCCAGGCATCGGGGCTAACACTGGCTCCATGGAGGGCTGCAGACTTGTACTCAGGGGCCACAGCATGTGTGTGTGCTGGATTTCCACATGTTGACAGCAGCCACAGTCAAATGAGCATGGGTGTGGGGCCCTGAGATGCAGGCGACATTTGTGGGGCCAAGTCCTCCCCCCTTCACAGAGAAGCAACAGCAACTCCCAGGTCCTCCTATGCAGAACACACATACAAGAATATCAGGGGTGGAACAGAAGGAAATGTTTAGCTGAAAACAAATGCAGCCGTGCAAGAGCACAGTAGAAAACTTCAGCTGCACAGTCCCTTTCACATTCAGATTCTCCTCGTGGTTGATTCTGGGTGAGGTGACAGGGCATGCCACCATCTCAGGCAAAATGAAATTCACCTGCCCAGGGCTCTGAGCTCAACTCTCCAGACACCACTGCTTTCCTGAGGCTGCCATGAGCCCCTCGTGCCAAGCCACAGACTTGTCTCCTATGAAGATGACCCATGAACATCCAAGCATAAAGGACGCCAACAATACAGACACCCATTGTGAAACAGTAGGAGTAAGAGCATCTGAACAGATCCAATCATACAAGCGTCTATTAGAGTCTCTGTGGAGCTGCTCATGTGAGCTCCGGGGGCGAGACTTTAACACGTGGGGGAGGGGCTGCTCTCCAAAGCCCAGCTGATAGCCACAGAGAAACTGCTGTTAAGTGTGGAAGGCAGGCCCAGCCTTTGACACAATCTGCAATCTCACACAGCAAGTGGAAACCAGGACACATGGCACACGAGGAAAGGCTGAACGACCCAGTGGCACCGAATACCAAAGCCACCATGCTGGCTTTGCTTGTCCTGCGTGGTGAAGGAGCCTCGGGACAGATGCACGACAGGTGGCCAGCTTCCTAATGCCAGAGAAGAGCAGGCTCTCCTGGTTAGAAATCAAAGTTGGAGAGGAAAGCAGTAGGTGGATTCCCACCATGCTCACCCTGTCAGGAACAGGGAATTCTTCCCCCCATGCAACAGAGCTGCCCGGGCCGGAGTGGGACCACAGCCTGCTCAGGGCACTGTCCCACAAAGGCAGGTGAAAGCACCAAGCACAAACTTCGGGAAGGGTGGGGCATGGTGGGAGGTGGAGGTCACCCATCTTCCCTCACTCCTTCCCCCTTATCACCTCCTGCTTCAGAGCAGAGGCTCCAGAGACCCAGGGAGCAGAAGGCAGTGTCCCCCACCGCATGCCCCTCCTAGACCAGGGAACATCCAGGCAGGAGAAGCTCTGAGCGATCATCAGGAACACTCTTCAGCCACACACAAGCCACCCTGTGGAGTTTTTCCAGCAGGCTTTCTGCTGGAGGTCCTGTCCCCGCTGACCCATCTCTCCATGGCGCTTTGTGCGGAGGTGGCCCGGGCACATCGCAGCTTCTCCTCCAGGCGCTCCCGCTCCTCCTCCAGCAGGACCACATCTCCCGCGGAGCGGCGCTGTGCAATGATGAGCTGAAGCTCCTGCCGCAGGGCCTCCTTCTCCTTGATGAGCTGCAGCCGGTGCCTGTCAGCCTCGGCCGTGCCTGGCCGGGACTCATTGTCAAGCTGGGCCAGCTGCTGCTGGATGTTGGCGACTTTGCAAGAGAGACAGGGAGGAAACAAGGACATCAGCGGACGGAAAACGCCATCTTCACATCGTCTCCACGTTCCACACTGATTCTGTAAACTCCCTTTGCCAAATAAGTAGTGAAATGATTGCACCAAGTGACCCTTAGACTTTAAAGGATTTGGAAACAATGTCCTAAAAAAATGGTGCAGAAATCTTTTCCTGAAGCTCCCTTAGCCTGAGATTCGAGATGACAATAACCCCATCGTGCCTGTTCCGAAGACCTGACAAAAAGGCCAGCAGCCCTCAACATGCCCATACTCTGGGCGGCTCAGACTCCTGGTTTCCTACGTGAAACTGTCCCAGAGCAGGAGGGAGTCTGCTTGTTTCTTCTGCCCACCCTCATCAGTAGCTAAACAGCATGCTGGACCCCCAGAAGCGCTGCGGGCCTCCCGCCTCCTCAGCTGTGTCTAACTACTGTCAGCCGCTTTAGCAAAGTAACAAAGGAGAAATGCCCTCATAATCTGGCTTCCTGAAGGGAAGACCTTGGAAGCCCCATGCTCCATGTCTTCTGGTTCTGTGTGCTCCTCCCTGCACCAGAGCCCCTGGCCATACGTGAATTCAAAACACCTTGCAGAGAGCAAGTGGGCACTTGACAAAAGCTGAGTGCATTGAATAGTGAACAAACACACCTGAAAATATGTGAGAGGATGAGAGGCAGCCCTGTGAGCGTGGATGCTGCTGAGAGATGACCTGGGTGGATGCAAAGTGCAACAATCCTCAAGGTGGAAAAACGGAGGCTCCTATCAGTTTCCGTGCCTCGAAATTTCCAAGTGCTTGCTTGGCAAACAGACTGCATTACTTTTTGTGTCATGAGGTGCTGTTGAATGCAGATTAAGTGAAACAGATGTGGCCTGTATTTTTAAAGCATCCTTTAAAAGTAAGAGTAGAATGTTTTAAACCCTTTAAGTAGGGTTAAAGAGGAGGGATATGTTTCCAGGGAGCAACTAGGAATGGCAAACTCAACCTGAACCCCGTGCTGTGGAGGCCATAGTTTGGCATACTCTCCCAAAAACAAAATCCAAAGGCTTCTCTGACATCACAAAGAGCTGTGAGAACAGGGAAGTGGCAGGCACACATGGCCCTATATCCTCCGAGGGAGATGCAGGGCAGAGGTGCTCCTGAGACTGACTCCTCCTGTGCCCGTGGTCCACGGCACTAACCAAGGCTGGCTTCCCACCTGCTGGGTCTAGACCTCAGAAGCCTTCTCTACACTATGAGCCATGTGGATATCCCCAATTGACTAGCATTGCCACACACGTTAAAACCTGCCAACCAGCCCTGAGCCAAGTCAGGCTTCACCTAAACTAGACATGAGCACAGGGACTCATGAGGATCGGGCATGACTCCCTCTCTAGCCACCAAACAAATCTGAAAGCCCACAGTTAAGGAAAGAAATGGGTACACAAGTTACAGTTTAAATGTATGCATTTTACTCAAGTCCACTTCAACAAGTTAAAGACACTAGTTGAATGTCAGTAGCTTTATTAGACAAGTTATTTTCGAACTTAAAACTAATTTCCGGAAAATGTGTTGGAAGATGGTGCCAAACCATGTCACCAGAAAAACTAATGACAGAGGCAGCTGAACAGGGCTAGGACTCCAACTGGGCTTAACCATCCACCTATGTCTAATTAGTGTAATTAAAATTTGTGGCAGTCATATACCCAAAGCCCAAGGAAAATATACTCGAAGCAAACCCACAAATAAGTCAGTGCTAAATCAGACATTATACCCAATGACATTTCTGGAACATTCTACAGTAGACCAAGACAAGTTAAGAAATAAATATAAAAGATGGAGAACAATCAGCAAATCTGTGTCCTCATACTTTTTTTCATTTCCATTTATCTGATCCATAGGAAAGTCTACCTGAGCCCAGCTAAATTTTGCCCGTTTTGTACTCATGCTAATTATCATACATATAATATAAACAGAAGTATTTTACAAAGCACTCCTTTTGAGTTTTCTGAGCCTTAAATATGAAGAGATCAAGATTCCATTTGAGTCTGCCAGCTCTAGGTTAGCTGCTAGCCTACAAGGATTCGAGCTGTTGAAGGTGGCAGAAGATCCAATTCCAGATAATCACAACTTTTCCAGGAAAATCTCAAGTAATATGCACTATCAGAAAAAAAATGAGGAAAAAATGAATTATAGGAGGGAGGAGAGGCAAAGGGTGAGTTTCAAAAGGGCTGTCTGCTGCAGGCTTAAAGAAACAGAACAGCAGCCCAAATTAAACCATGTCCTGTCACTTCCCACAGCTGGCAGGAAAAATATGCAAGGACATACAGCAAGGGACGACATCTCCAGCAGAAACAAAATCTGGATGAGGTTGACTTCTTGCAACCCATCTGGAAATGTTTGGGGTGTGCTGAATGCTAGGCAAACATTTCCGTGCCTTCAAATTGTGGGGTTTAATAATAAAATTTCAAAACAATGCAACAATGCAAACAATCTCATCTTCATTTCAGAGCTATATTTGAATCTAGAAGAAACTGGAATATATTGGAAAGTTCAATTTCTTTCTTTGTCTCCATGTTCTAGGAGTGAATATTTGGGGCCTGCTTCAGCAAGGTCGAGAGAGGCACATCTGTCTGTCTGTACTGGAAGCCAAAAGCCCTAGGATTCCTTCAACAATCGATTGTTCTTATGTCCCCATGAGACAGACAAGACGGCGTTGCCTTTAAAGCCATGTGACTTGTCTACCTTGCCATGGGCTGGAAACAAGCCATCTGCAGGGAGTATCTTTAGTACATTAGGTTTACTTGAAGAAACAGACTTTCTGCCTAAGGCTAAACACAGATGTACTGAGTTTCAATGCACCTTCTTCTACATCCACGCCAAACAGCTGATCCACTGGTTGGAGCCTTGCTCCTGTGAGTGCTGTTGTTCCAATTTTGGGTATTAAAGTAAAAACAATTTCCAGAAAGACTTTTCTTTGAAATATAATTTCAGTGAAATTAAATACATGGAAGTAAAGCGAGGTCATGGTTAAAGTTTGCAAAAAAATAAAAATAATAACTTTCCCAAGTTTTTTGTAAAGAGAACTAATAGCGGCTTAAAATTAGAGAGGATTTTTTTTTTTTTTCTGTGAGTCAACTATATTCTTCAGTGATTCTTATTTTTGAGGGGTAATGCATTTTATGGCCTATATAAAATCTCTCCCAAATGCCTTTAAAAGCCTTAAAATATATGTCCCCATGTCCTGATAGTGAAGAAAGCAAGCGTTCAATCAAGCATGCAGTTTCTTATTTATTATGTGATTCCCAAATTCTATTCCCTGAGCAGGTCTAATGTAGACAGACATAAAATATGAATCATTTTTCCCTTATGATTTTTGCCCATACACTTTTCTGTTACAACCCAGGCACCATTAAACCATGCATTTATGCCACAGAAACTATTTAGACTCTCACAAAAAAATGTGTCCCCCCCACCATCAAAAACAGTTGTTGGAAGGTAATTGAAGATCTCAGCCAGGACTTGAGTGACCAGGCCTAGGAAGTGACCCCGACAGTCTATAGTGCTTTTCCCACATTTGGTGATTGGTCAACAGTAGAGGGCTAAGAGGCTAAGAAACTGAGTGTGAAGTGATAGTTAAGAGGCTGGAGAGCCTAGCTGAATGTTTGGCACTCTCACAGGGCTGAAATGACCTAATGAGAATTTGGATCCCAGGAAGGAGATGGGACCTTGGTGGGGACCCTGGAAGGGCCACCCCTAGGAGTCCAAATGAATAAAACATAGACCAGCTGTCACAAAACCTACAACCTGCTTTGAACTAGCTTAGTCCCAAACCAGATGAAGGTGGTCTGCTCTTACTCCAATTGTGTGCCATAAAGTCAAAGTCATTACTCTCTGGAGGCAGATAAAAGTTTACTAGGCATGCCATAAGACAAGACAACACAAGACTAAATGAGAAAGACCAAGAAAAAAACAATAGAAACGTACATAGATATTATAGTCCTCAGGTAGAAACTTTTTTTTTTTTTTTGAGATGTAGTCTCACTCTGTCACCCAGACTGGAGGCAGTGGTGTGATGTAGACTCACTGCAACCTCAGCCTCCCGCGTAGCCGGGATGACAGGCGTGCGCAACCATGCCCGGCTAACTTTTTTAACGGGGTTTCATCATGTTGGCCAGGCTGGTCTTGAACTCCTGACTTAAGGTGAACCACCTGCCTAGGCCTCCCAAAGTGCTGCGATTACAAGTGTGGGCGACTGCACCAAGCCAGTATTTTGCCACAATTTAAAATAAATTTTCTTTTTTCTCTTTTTTTCAAGTTTGTTCTCAGACTATATTCACAAAGTTCCACGGCGGCTTACACTTCTGTAGGCCTTGTTGACAGTGCCGGCTTTTAGATACTGATGATCTTCATCTTTTTCTTATCTCCTCGGTAGAAGAATGGGATGCAGGAGGTGCTGCCTAAGACTGGGCGCTCCTGGGCGTTCTTCCTTCCACCAAGCAGCTGCATCATCTGCTGTGCAGTGCGGTTGTCATGGGAATAACCCTTCCCGGGCTCTCGTGCAGGCTCCACGCTGCCAGGGTGGCTCCTATCAGAAAGGTCTTTGGAGGGAGGGAGGCAGGGCTCTGAGCACCGCTCCTCCTGCATCTTCTCCTCCTGCTCTCCCATCATCTCCTTCTCCCACATCTTCTCCTCCTGCCCCCGCATCTTCTTCTTCTCCTCCCGCATCTTCGCCTCCTCCTCCCGCATCTTCTCCTGCTTCTGCATCTGCTCTTCCTTCTCCCGCAGCTCCTTTTCCTGCTCCTGAAGCCTTTCCTCCTGTATCCACATCTTCTCCTCCTCCTCGCGCATCTTCTCATCCTGATCCCACAGCCTCTCCTCCTTCAATCGCAGCCTCTCGTCCTGCTCCCGCATCTGCTCCTCCAGCTCGCGCATATGCTCCTCCTGCTTCCACATCTGCTCCTCCACCTCTCCCATCTGCTCCTCCTTCTTCCGCATCTTCTTCTCCAGCTCGCGCAGCTCCTTCTCCTGCTTCCTCATCTGCTCCTCCTGCTTCCGCATCTGCTCCTCCAGCTCGGGCCTCTGCTCCTCCTGCTTCCTCATCTGCTCCTCCTTCCGCATCTGCTCCTCCTGCTTCCTCATCTGCTCTTCCTGCTTCCGCATCTGCTCCTCCAGCTTGGGCCTCTGCTCCTCCTGCTTCCTCATCTGCTCCTCCTTCTGCATCTGCTCCTCCTGCTTCCTCATCTGCTCCTCCTGCTTCCTCATCTGCTCCTCCTGCTTCCGCATCTGCTTCTCCAGCTCACGCAGCTCCTTCTCCTGCTTCCTCATCTGCTCCTCCTGCTTCCTCATCTGCTCCTCCTGCTTCCGCATCTGCTCCTCCTGCCTCCTCATCTGCTCCTCCTGCTTCCGCATCTGCTCCTCCTGCTTCCTCATCTGCTCCTCCTGCTTCCTCATCTGCTCCTCCTGCTTCCGCATCTGCTCCTCCTTCTTCCGCATCTGCTCCTCCTGCTTCCTCATCTGCTCCTCCTGCTTCTGCATCTGCTTCTCCAGCTCACGCAGCTCCTTCTCCTGCTTCCTCATCTGCTCCTCCTGCTTCCACATCTGCTCCTCCTGCTTCCGCATCTGCTCCTCCTGCTTCCGCATCTGCTCCTCCTGCTTCCTCATCTGCTCCTCCTTCTTCCGCATCTGCTCCTCCTGCTTCCGCATCTGCTCCTCCAGCTTGGGCCTCTGCTCCTCCTGCTTCCACACCTGCTCCTCCTGCTTCCACATCTGCTCCTTCTGCTTCTGCATCTGCTCCTCCAGCTCGCGCAGCTCCTTCTCCTGCTTCCACATCTTCTCCTCCTGCTCCCGCATCTTGTCCTCCTCCTCCCGCATCTGCTTCTCCTGCTGCCACAGCCTCTCCTCCTGTCTCCATATCTTCTCCTCCTGTCTCCACATCTTCTCCTCCTGCTCCCCCATCTGCTGCTCCTGCTCCCTCATCTGCTGCTCCTGCTCCTGCATCTTCTTTTCCTGCTCCCACATCTGCTCCTGCTGCTCCCGCAGCTCCTTCTCCTGTGCCCACAGCCTCTCCTCCTGTCTCCGCATCTTTTCCTCCTGCTTCCGTATCTTCTCCTCCTGATCCCGTAGCTTCTCCTCCTGCTTCCGTATCTTCTCCTCCTGATCCTGAAGCTTCTCCTCCTGCCTCCACATCTTCTCCTCCTGTAAAGTGTTGGTTTGAACCTGAAAAGGAAATAGACTCATAAGCTAACTATATAAATGTAATCTATAAAACAATGGTTTTCATCTATGGTTCTTTAAAAAGAAATTTTAAGCCCTAACCCTGAGGTTCTGATTTCCCAGGCAGGTCCCCACTTTGTAGATTTTTAGCACACTCTAGAGGATTCTATGGCGGGACCAGAATAAGGGCCCAAATTTTCCAACTCTTGGCTGGACACTCCCCATACCCTGCATGATCCCTTGACCATGGTCCCAGCTGGATGCTGCTCCCACAGCTCTGAGGGCTGCAGTCTCTCACCTGTGGCAGCAGGATTTTGTCCTTCTCTGGCTTCCTTTTTAGCTCCTTGATGTTGAGCTGGATCTCAGACTTTTCAGATTCTACGATTTGAAGTTTTTCTTGTAGTTTGGCATTTTTCTCCTTCAGCTCCTCATTGGTTATGCTATAGCCAGAGGCAGTAGAGAAAGGAATGAATGAAGAACAGAAAGGACTGCTTTGGTGATCGACGCTCTGCCTCACCCCACAACCACAGAATCATGGCACTGGAAGGGACCCCAGGAATTAAAAGTCCCAGGTGGCAGGCCAGAGAGAGGACATGAGTTGCCTGAGGCTACCCTATGAGTCAGTGGCACAGTCAGCACTGGAGCTTCCCTGCGCCCACATGAAAACCTGTATGAGCCTCTCACCATGCTCACCTGTACACCCCACCTCCCAGCACACCACCCCCACTAAGGGCTCCCAGACCTCCCATCCCACCTTCCCCCATCCTACGTGTTCCTATACAGCTCCAGACTCATGGCGTCCCTCTCGTTTGTTAACTCCTCGATGTACTACAAATAGAGAAAGGTCAAGTCAGGATAGAGCAGGCAGAGGAGCAGCTGGCTGACCAGTAACGACAGCTACAGTGACTACTCCACAGTAACTCTTGCTCCCTCTCAATCACACCTGACATGTTCTGAAGACATTTCCAAGCCCATGGTCTCATTTGTTTTCCTTTCTTTCTTTCTTTCTTTCTTTCTTTTTTTTTCAGATGGAGTTTCTCTCTTGTTGCCCACGCTGGAGTGCACAGGCGCGATCTCACCCCATCGCAACCTCTGCCTCCTGGGTTCAAGTGATTCTTCTGCCTCAGCCTCCTAAGTAGCTGGGATTACAGGCATGCACCACCGCACCTGGCTCTCACTTGTTTTTCAAAGAACTCAGTAAGGGTGGAAGGGACAGGGAAAGAGATTGAATTGATAGCTGGCTAACAGGGTCCCAGAGAGATGAGATAATATTGCTATTGCTATTACTGTTATTACTACCACTGTTGGAACCTTTATTGAGTGCTTCACCAGGCACGATGCTAACAATCCCATTTAATCCTCACAACCACCATAGGAGACAGTTACCATGATCACCTCTATTGTGTAGATGAAAAACATGGGGTATTAAAGGTTAAGTGCTTGCCTAAGATCACTTAGAGCTGGGATTTCAACACCCAGGTATATCTGATTCTCTAAGCCCATTCTTTCGCTGGGGGTAGGGACACAGATAAGGAGAAGGAAATTAATCCTTTGTTGATTTTTGAAAGAATGATACATTGGCATAGTCCAAACATCAGAAGGTACAGAAGGGAAATATTTCCCCCCAATACTGTTCCTATCTCCTGAGTTTTTTATGAATCCTTACAAACATGTTTTATGTATATTACCATAATACGTACACACACAGAGACACACACACACACGTACATGTGTTCCCTCTCTCTACACAAATGGTAACATACTAAAGATACTCTTCTGTACCTTCATGGTACAAGTACCCTAACCCCCACCTAGGATTTGACCAAGGGTGCAGCCAAGTATGGGCAGGGTGGGCACTTGGCCTCGGAGCTCTGTGTCCAGTGCTCGCTCCCCACAGCACCCCGCAACTCACCCACAGCAGCTGACTCAGCCCTAACCTGCCTCTAACAACCACACACAAAAGCAGCAAGAAATGGCCCATGCTGTCTTCTGGGCAGGACGCTGCATCCTGCAGAAGGGACCTTTAGGCTCATTCCTCTATCTGCAAAGCTGGGCTCCCATGGGACTGGGCAGGTGGTTGGACTCACCCTGTCTGCCTTCTTGTGCTGTGTGGGCACAGAGGAGAGGGCCCGCTGTAACTCTCCTTCAAAGTGCCAGGAATGATGCAGGTGGCCTGCCAGATCCTGGGACTCTCCTGGAATGAGAGAGGTTGAGATGCGGCCCAAAGGACTCCCCCTAAAGGCCTGTGAAAGTGCGAGGTTGAGGGATGATGGGGTGCCCAGATTCCCACCTTCAAATTTCCCGGCAGCATCCTGGCTGTAATAGAGCACTGTCTCCAGTTCAGTTTTCTGACACATAAGGATTTGTACGGTATGATCCTGGGCCTTTGGGAGAAAAGACAAGCAAGTGCTGAAAGAGAAGCAAAGAAACCTCATCCAGAGGACAGGAGGGAACTTCACACCCTCCACTCACCTCTAGCTGCCTCCTTAGGGCTGGCTGATGTTGATGGCTCACCTTCTTTTCCTATAGGAAGAGGAAGACAGAGCTCTTACTAGGGGGAAGCAGAGATCCACAGCAAGAGACATGCCCCCAGAATAGCCCCCTGCCCCAGGACAGGCCCACCCATGGGACCAGGTTATCAGGGACCCTGTGGGGATGGGCTGGAATCTGGGAGGTGAGCCTTCCTCCCCAGGCTGGGAGTAGGCGAGAGGAGACTTGGGCCTCTACATCTGAGTGCCCCCCAAACCCAGCAGTCATGTCATGAGCAAACAAAGAAACCATGTTACTTCTTTCAGCTGAGCTCGGTTCTGTTGTTTCTGTGGGGAGAGTCAAAGGAAGGTGACTGAGGGTGGCCCCTTGACTCTATTCTCCAGGCCAGGAAGTGGTAAGCAGGGGTCAGGAATGGATTTTAAGGGCAAAGTTCTTAGACCCAGTGGGAGCATGAACTGGTCAACACTCCTTAACTCCCAAAGAAAAAGGATTTGGTTCTTTGTTGGTTTTTGCCCACAGCCACAGAACTGAAAGTCTGAAACTAGATTCTCTGGAAAAGACGGTAACAGAAACCTTCAGACATGGAATGTGAGAAAAGCCCACCCTTCTGCTAGCTTGTGATTTAGAAAGATGTGTTCATTCAACAAGCATTGACCAAGTACATGGGGACCGGGGACAGTTCTTCACAGCTGGGATATAGGATGGAAAAGGCAGACAGGAGCCCTTGGCCCCAAGGTTTCCATTCTAGTGAATCTTTAAATCACAGACTCTCAGAGCAAACAGAAACCTCTGACACTCTAACTGTACCTCCTCAGGAAATGGAAGCCCAAAGAGGAGAGGCGTTTACAGCAGGTGCTGGACTAGGGATTAACACAAAAACAACAACAATAACAAATCTGATTTAAACTTCACACATGTAAGTAAAACATTACCACCCCTATTTTACAGATGTGAAAAGAGAGGTCCAAAGAACTCAAGCAATTTGCTGTAAATCATGTCCCTCACAGATGGAGAGAGAGGTAGGATTCAAACCCAGAATTCTTAACCAGTACCCGGCAGTTCTTCCTTCTACAATCTTAACAGTTACCCTCAACCTCCCCTTGTGTCCCCTGTCCTCAGGAGACCAGCCAGCCAAGACTCACATCCTCAGCTGAATGGCAACCACCAGAAGTGGTTGTCTCAGGGTTAGTGCCATTATTTATTTTCTTCTGTTTGGTGTCGGTTGCTCCGGTACCAACACCAGCACTGTTCCACTGATGATAGTCTGTAAACTGTGGAAAAGAGGAGGAGTGATACTCATGAGAACTACAAGCTCCTACAGTCACTTTACAGTTTATACAAAACACTCTCATAGACCATCTGATTTAATGCCACCAACAACTGTACGAGGTGCTGTCGCAATCACTTAGTGACTGGGAGGGATTGATACCGTGGCTAAAAGAAAGGCAGTAATGGAACTTAAACTCAGTCTTCTGACTGTGAGCTCTGTGGTTTTGCCACAAATCAGCAGCTGCCAGGGACCAAAACCAGAGGCAGAGGTAGAAAAATAAAAAGTAGGCAGGAAGGTGTACACTGTGTGGTTTACAGTCACACATCCTGTTAGAGTCATGTATCCTCAGGGCAGAAGGCAGCCTTTCTGTTAAATGTGGGAATTAAACAAAAGAGGACAACCCAAGCTGCATTTCAGAGAGAAGTCTTGTATACTCAGAAATCTATGTGACTATCATCCCTAAGAACATTAATGTATTGTCTCTCCCAAGAGAATCAAGGAAAACTGATGCTTCAGAAAGATGCCTCATATGTATCCTGTGGTACTCAAAGTACCCCAGGATGAGATGAGATGAGGAAGATTCAAGTTGTCAAGTTCAGTTTCCCAAGATCTCTTCTGCAGAAGATGAGCAAATCTCACTTCAAAGATCACTGACTGATGGGCACTCTGGTGCCAGAACCATGGAGAATTCAAATATGAGGTGGAGAACTTAGGAAAAACTGTTGAAGTCTCTCTGAAGAGTAGAAGCCTGGGAGAAAACCAAACCAAACCAAACCTGTTTTCCCACTGCCACCCAGAGACACTGTCAACATTTTGAGTTCACAAGGGAGGTGTAGGCTTTTCAAACTGTCAACGTCTGTGTTAAGGGAGTAAGGCATCCTGAAACTTCTCACTCCTAGGTCACACGGTCCCCACTCCCCTTCCAGCTGGAAATCTGTGCTGCAACCAGAGGAACCATGAGAACACTTAGGGGATGGGTCCTAAGATCAAAGGCCAGTCTTGCAGCAGTAATGACAGTTCCTAGAGGGACTGTGCCATCAGTACGTTCCACTCCTCCCTGGTGTGGTGGGGGATGGGGGACATATCAGTGCCATGCCCAAGTTGCCTCTTTGAGATTGGGGTGGTGTTCACATGGTTGGGACCCAGGTACTTGGAAACGTGAGCCCAAAGAGCCCAGGGAGGTTGGGCTTGGGGCAGCGGTAGGTGAGGGCCGAGTATGGAGCGGGGAGTCCCAGGAGTCACCTGCCCAAAGTCACCCTGGGGTGACTGGTGAGAGCAGGTGCTGGGGCATCCAGTTCCTTGGAAACATGAGCCCAAAGGGCCCAGGGAGGTCAGTTTTTGAGCAAGAGGGGGTGAGGGCAGAGTACAGAGTGGGGAGCCCCATGAGTCGCCAGCTCAAAGTCAGATGAGGTCAGGGGCAGACTGCTGAGGGGTTGGGGCTGACACAAGATTTTGGTTAGGGGAGCCCAGAGGCACTGGGGGGGCCCAGCCCGGTGTACCTCTGGAGTGACATGGACTCTGGCAGCTGTTCTGCTGTCAGAGGGGCCTGGGGCAGGGTTGGGTTTGGGGTGTCACAATCTGATGCATTTTACCTTTTCCTTGGCCTCAGCCAATTTGCTCTGTTGGGTTTTTTCTGACATCATGGGGTGGGGAGGTGGGGTTGGGGCCACATTGGCGTGATCCAGGCGAGGACAATGATATGCCTCCAGTCACGTACCACGCAGCTATGTGACTGAGCCAGAGGAGGCGTCACCAGGGCTGCACTAGAATGCAGAATAGGGGCGTGGCCTTAATGCTGCAAGCCCATTGGTCAATGAGAAAGATGAAAGGGAAAGGAGGTGGGGCCAGACAGCAGCGTGTCATGAAGGTCCTGTGATGTCACAAGGAAAGCTGCCTATGCAACTGCTGTCCCCGCGCACTCTGGGAGAGGGGCGGGGCTGGCTTTCACTTTCTAAACTTTAAAACTTTATCACCTTAATTGAGGTACAAATCCTATTATAATGGAAAATTTACAGCATGCTTGATGATTAATAAAGCAGACTATATTATCCAACATTCCAATAAGATAAAATAATCACAGTGATTTCTCTTTTTTGGAAAAAGTTTCTCTTATTCTCCTACATTATTGTTAAGGGCTTTTTTTTTTTTCAAACTAGAGACATGTCTAATATCTTTAAAAACACAAAGGTTTTGAGGTGGGTGTGGTGGCTCATGCCTGTAATCGCAGCACCTTGGTAGGCTGAGATGGGTGTATCACCTGAGATCAACAGTTCAAGACCAAAATTTTTGTATTTTAGTGTGTATTTTAGTATTTAATACCTCATTTAGGGCTACATAAATTTAATCTGATTCAGTGACTTAAAGAAATATAGATTTCATTATTGTCACTTAAAATTTGCAGAGGAAGGCAGTCCAGGGTTCTTTTAAGTTTCCTGATACTTCCTTAGCCATGTTTTCATTCTTGTGGTTACAAAGTGGCTGCTGTATTTCCAGCTCTTGGACTGCCTTCCAAGGAGGGAAAGAGGAAGGTCAAAAGGCTGAGTCTGTCTCTTTTTAACTGAAAAACATAGATTTCTCAAAAGTTTTAAGATTATACTGCAATTCAATTTTCATCCTTTTTTTTTTTTTTTTTGAAATGCAGTCTCCTTCTGTTGCCAGGCTGCAGTGCAGTGGCGCAGTCTCGACTCACTGTCACGGCGTCTGCCTCAGCCTCTCTAATAGCTGGGAATAAAGGCACATGCCACCACGCCTGGCTCATTTTTTTTTTGTATTTTTAGTAGGGACGGGGTTTCACCATGTTGGCCAGGCTGGTTTTGAACTCGACCTTGTGATCTGCCCGCCTCTGCCTCCCAAAGTGCTGGGATTACAGGCGTGAGCCATCGCACCCAGACTTGTGAGGTTTTAATACATAGTATTAAAGCTATGCTGGTTAGACAATTTGGAAAATGTTTCTTCTCCTGTTTCTGACAGAGTTGATGTAAGATGTGTGCTATTTCTTCCTTAAGCATTTGGAAAGAATTCACTTATTAAGCCATGAGAGACTGTAGTTTTCTTTTTAAGGTGTTTAATTACAGGTTCAATTACATATATTTGAATATTCATTCTGGTAACCTGTGTTTGCTGAATCAATTTGTTCATTTTATCTAAAATTTCAAAGTTGTTCTATTATTCATTTATCTTTTTAATACTTATAAGGTCTGCGGTTAGAGTTTGTGCCTTTTGTCTGTTTTGTTAATCAATCTTGCAGGGGCCATCAATTTTATTAGTGTTTCAAAAAAGCAAACTTTGATTTTATTCATCCCTTTACCATACTGAAAATGTTTTGCTTAATTTCCAAACTTATAGTTCCACTCTGATTAAATATTTGTATAACTAAAACTCTTTGGAATTTGTGTCTTCTCAATGATCATAAATATGATTGTTATAAATATTGCTTCTGCACTTGAAAAGGGTATGTATTCTGCATGTTGAGTGTAGTGTACCACGTATCTCAATTAGGTCCAGCGTGTTAAATGCATCCTTTAAAGATTCTATTTCCTTACTGATGTTTGGCTGTTTATTTTTCAGTGGCTGACAGACAGATATTAAAGTTTCCCACAATGATCATCAACTTATTTCTTTTTTTCATTTGTTAAGCTTTGTTCTGTGTGTTTTAAGGTTAAGTTACCAGGCATAAACAAATTTAGAATTCCTTTTTCTCCCTGCTGGTTGCACCCTTTTATCATTAGGAAATACCCTCTTTATCTCTCACATAGCTCTTTCATTAGAGTATTTTTTAATATGTAAAAGAAAATAAAGTCTTGGAACCACCAAACCTGTTATGCTAAGGGAGACATGAGTTTGGGAGCTGAGTCGTGCAACACTGCCATTCTTTCTCCCCAAAGAGATAGCTGCCATTTCACAATCCTGTGTGATGGCATTAGACATAAGCCAGGTCCCCACTACCACAA
This sequence comes from Pongo abelii, assembly GCF_028885655.2. NCBI lineage: Eukaryota > Metazoa > Chordata > Mammalia > Primates > Hominidae > Pongo > Pongo abelii. The sequence goes on along the minus strand of NC_072001.2, from coordinate 21,192,404 downwards.
AAGGCCATGTACCTCTCCATATGGCCCCCCTTACAAATTGTTCAAAGGGACATTACTTGCTAGCCCCTAAATCTTTCCGGATCTATGTCCCCCTATAAAATAAACATATGCCAGTTGTAACTCTGGCTCTGCAACCTCAGCTTAAAATGTAAAACTGAGTTCTATTCAATCTGACACTGACAATGTTGATTACAGGCTTATCTTCCCAGGTACAGAACAAGAACATGAGATCAATCACTCTTCCACCTACCCTAAGATGGCTGCATAATTGACTCTTTCCTCCCTCTTTTCAGATGTTTACCTTATCTTACCTAAAATGAAGATTACTGAGCACTAATTAGAGCTTCCTAAGAATGTAACCACCCCTTCACTGCCTGCTCCCCCTCCCTTTCTTCTGTCCTGCCTCCATTCTCCCCTTACGTGCTCAGTTCCCAAAACCCTCTTTGGAAAGCACAGGGCACAGGTGTTTCTGTGGCTTGTGTTTTTTCCAGGGGTGTCATGAAATTGTGCTCAACAAAGGTCTATTGATGGAGGCACTTGCCTCAGTTGGTTGCTCATTTTTTGTTTAACAGATATAAATAGAGTTACCCCTGTTTTTATTTACTTAGTCTTTGCTTTGTCAGTCTTTGTCAATTTTTCTTTTTTAAAAATAAATTTTCTTGTGTACAGTTAAGGCTTACAACATAATGTTATGTGTTATATACAGATTGTAAAAAGACTCCTATACTGAAAGAAATTAACACACCAATCATTTCACATAGTTCCCCATTTCCTTGTTGCTTTTGTGGCAAGAGCAGTTGAAATCTACTCACTGAGCATGAATTTCACATACAGAACAATTTTGTTCCCTGCAGTCCTCATGTCATACATTACATCTCTAGACTTGTTCATCCTTCATACCTGCTACTTTGTATCCTTTGGCCTCCATGTCCCCAATTCCTCCCCTCTCCTACCTCACCTGGTAAACAATATTTTACTCTCTATCTCTGTAGATTTATTTACACTTTTAAATCCCACATATAAATGAGTTTACACAATATTTGGTTTTCTGTGTATGCTTTATTTCACGTAGCATCACATCCTCCAGCCTCATCCATCTTGTGGCAAATGGCAAGACCTTGTTTGTTTTCTGGGCTGAATAATATTCCATTGTGTATGTGTGCCACAGTCTCTTTATCCATTTATCCATTGATGTACACTTAGATTGTTACCATATCTTGGCTATTGTGATTAAGACTGCAGTGAACATGAGAATACAGGTATCTTTACAAAGTAATGATTTCATTTCCTTTGGCTGTATGCTGAGGAGAGAGATTGCTGAGTCATATGGTGGTTCTATTTTTAATTTCTGTAGAAATCTTCATACTCTTTTCCAGAATGGCTGTACCAATCTACATTCTCATCCATAGCATGCAAAAGTTCCCATTTCTCCACACTCTTGCCAACATTTATCTTTTGACTTTTTGATAATGGTCATAAGGGGTGTGAGGGGGTATCTCAGTGGGTTTGATTTGCATTTCCCTAATGATCTACAATGCGGAACACCTTTCAGATACCTACTTGCTATTTTTATATCTTCTTTAAAGAAAGGTCTCTTCAAGTTTTTTTTTAACATTTTAAAAATTGGGTTGTTTTGAGTTGTATCAATTATTTATACATTTTGGATTTCTTTTTTTGAGACAGGGTCTTGCTCTGTTATGCAGACTGGAGTACAGTGACACAACCACAGCTTACTTGACCTTCTGGGCTCAAATACTCTCCCATCTCAGCCTCCCAAGTAGCTGTGACTAGAGGTGCACACCACCATGCCTGGCTAATTTTTAAATGTTTTGTTGAGACAGGGTCTCACTATGTTGCCAGGCCTGGACTCAAACTCCTGGGCTCAAGTGATCCTCCCAGCTCAGCTTCTGAAAGTGCTGGGGTTAAGGAGTGAGCCACTGCACCTGGCTAAATGTTGGATATTTACTCCTAATTGGCTGGGTGCGATGGCTCACACTTGTAATCCCAGCACTTTGGGAGGCTGAGGCACTTGGATCACTTTTGGTCAGGTGTTCGAGACCAGCCTGGCCAATATGGTGAAACATCATAATGGAGTTTTGGTTTCTTTAACTGGGAAATGAGGATCATGACCATACCTGCCAAGCAGGAGAGGAGATGGGCTGATGTGTGTTGTAAGGCCCAACATGGTGAAACCCTGTTTCTACTAAAAATACAAAAATTAGCCAGGCATAGTGAGGCTGAGGCAGGAGAATTTCTTGAACCCAGGAGATGGAAGTTGCAGTGAGCTGAGATCGCACCATTGCACTTCAGCCTAGGCAACAGAGCAAGACTTCGTCTCAAAGAAAAAAAAGAGAATATTCACTTCAATAAATGGTGAGACCAGCTTTGCAAAGATGATGGTGAGAGAAGTCTAGCATGGCTGACTCCATCTTGCTTCCAGTCTCACGGGCCTGCTGTCTTTGCTCATTCCTGGGCATAGGCCAAATCAGCCATGGGAGAAACGTAGTCCATAGTCTATCGTTGCCATTTCCAGTCCTCCAGGGTCCCCTCTTTCACTCCACACTTAGTTATCAATTTGTTACTCTGCTTTAAAATGTACTTTTTGGTTGTTATCTCAGCTACTTGGGAGACTGAGGCAGGAGAATCGCTTGAACCTGGGATGTGGAGGTTGCAGTGAGCTGAGATCACACCTTGCACTCCAGCATGGGTGACAGAACAAAACTGTGTCTCAGAAAACAAATATAACATGAAATGGTAACGTCTTTCTTTAAAACCAAGGAAAATATGCAAGGCGGATGTCTTCCTGTCACTTTGCACAGTCTACTGCCATAGCACCTGAGCCCCAGACCCCAAACTCACTGTCCTGCTCAGGGACCCCCAGACCACACTGGTCATTGAGAGCACCCCAAGTACTCTCCTATCCTCACCTCACTCCTGCAGTAAATGGCTAAATGAATAACTCAGAAGTGAAGCCAAAAACAAAAAGAAAATGCACATGCGGAACAGGAGAGGCGAGCAGAGGCCAGTCTGGAGGCCTGGGCTGATACGCTGCAAAGAGATGTCTCCGGGTGCTGCCTGTGGGGCACAGTCTGCCATTCAGAACACACCTAGAGAAGCCCTAACCATTAAAGAGCACCCATTCCTGAGTCCCCTGCCTGCCCACAAAACTTTCCTTGAAACACCCTAAACTCTGAGCCTTTGGGGAGGCAGATTTCAGTGATAACTCCAGTCCTTCCATGTGGCTGGCATTGAGTTAATTCAACTCCTTTCTGCAATACCATGGCCTCAGTGAACTGGTTTTGTCTGTGCAGCAAGCAGGAAGAACCCACCGGGGAATTACAATGGTATTGGGAAAACTGGATTTCCACGTGCAAAAGAATTAATGATGTTACCCCAAGTGGTTGGGGATGCAATCACAGGGGTGTGGACATGGTCCTCATGCACTGAGTCCACGTCTGGATGAGGCCACAGGTTAAGTCCAGGTGGGGTGAGTCTAAGAAACATCCCAAAAGGCCAATCTTCGGTTCCACGATAGTGATGTTATCTACAGGAGTCATTGGGGAAGACACAAATCTTGTGACCTCTGGCCACATGACTCCTGAGCAGTAAGGGATTACAGAAACTATGCCTGTATTTTCACAGAATTCAGGATCCCCACCCCAAATCCTAATCTTGTGGCCTTTCATTCATCTTACAAAAGTGGGTTCAGCCCCTGGACAAGGACAGGATCAGTTTTAGGGAGGTTCTATTATCATCCTTGCTTCAACGTTAGCATAGCAGACAAGCGCAGAACCAAAAATTAACACGTGGGAAATTATACACCACAAATAGACAGTACAATCCATGGACCAACCAAGGGAGTGGTGATAGCAGAATGTCAGGAAAGGACTTTATAATGTGTAGACCTTAGAGAAATAAGGAACTGAGACAAGAATCCATTTGAATTCTTGGAAATAAAAAATGTAATTACCATGTTGGCCAGACTGGTCTCCCACTCCTGACATCAGGTGATCCACCTCCCTCAGCCTCCCAAAGTGCTGGGATTACAGGTGTGAGCCACCATGCCTGGCCTGGTCCTGCATTTTTGTCTTTCATATGCAGAATACAGCTAAAAAATGAGAAGAAATCTGATATATTTTCATTTTTGTGATTTTATTTTGTTTGGTTTTGGGGTTTCTTTTGAAACAAGGTCTCACTCTGTTGCCTAGGCTGGAGTACAGTGGCATGATCATAGCTCACTAAAACCTCAAACTCCTGAGCTCAAGCGATTGTCCCACCTCAGCCTGGGGCTACATGTGCACACCACCATATTTGGCTAATTTTTTAATTTTTTTATTTTTATGTATTTTTTGAGATGGGGTCCCACTCTGTCACCCAGGCTGGAGTGCAGTGCCACCATCTCGACTCACTGCAAGCTCCACCTCCCGAGTTCTCGCCATTCTCCAGCCTCAGCCTCCTGAGTAGCTGGGACTACAGGCAGTCGCCACCCTGCCCAGCTAATTTTTTTTAATTTTTAGTAGAGACGGGGTTTCACCGTTTTAGTCTCCTGACCTCGTGATCCACCCGCCTTGGCCTCCCGAAGTGCTGGTGTTACAGGCGTGAGCCACCGCGCCTGGCCTAACTTTTTTATTTTTAGTAGAGACAAAGTCTCGCATTGTGGCCAAGGCTGGTCTTGAACTCCTGAGCTCAAGCGATCGACCTGCCTCGGCCTCCCAAAGTGCTGGCATAAGCCACTGAGCCTGGCCTGATTTTCAATGTTTTATGCATCATTCATCATCTCTTCTCCCGGTACCTTTTTTCTCTTTTTCTTTGTCCTTGATATTCTGAAGTTTCATTCTGTATGTGTGCGTGAGCATGTGTATACAGACACACACACACAACTCTTTACAAGTTCTGTTCAGCTCTCAGTTCAGTAATTGCTGAATTGTTAATTTCAGTCATGACATTTTTTATTTCCAAGGATTCAAACTGATTTTTGTCTCAGTTCCTTCTCTATTTCTCTAAGGCCTACATATTATAAAGTCCTTTCCTGACATTCCGCTTCGCCATTCCCTTGGTTCTTCCACGGATTTTACTGTCTATTTGTGATGTATATCTTCCCCCACATGTGTTAATTCCTGGTTCTGCCCTTGTCTGCTATGAGAGGCTTGTCTAGGTGTGTTTTGAATGGCAGACTGCTCTCTCCTGTTCCCCGTGTGCATTTTCTTTTTGGCTTCTCTTCTGAGTTATTTAGCCATTTCCTGCATGAATGAGGTGAGGATAGGAGAGTAGGTGGTGTGCCCTCAATGTTCAGTGTGTTCTGGGGGTCCCCGAGCAGGACAGTGAGTTTGGGGGCTGGGGCTGGGGCACTATGTCAGTAGGCTGTGTGAAGTGACAAGAAGACATCCATTTTGCACACTTTGTTTTCTTTTTTAAAGAAAGATGTTACCATCTCAATTCCCTGGGGGTCCCCTCTTTCACTCCATGCTTAGTTATGAATTTGTCACTCTGCTTTAAAATATATGTATTTTTTGTAATCCCAGCTACTCGGCCGACTGAGACAGGAGAATCGCTTGAACCTGTGAGGTGGAGGTTGCAGTGAGCTGAGATCATGCCATTGCACTCCAGCCTGGGCGACAGAACGAAATTCTGTCTCAAAATACATTTTTTTTTTTTTTTTTTTTTTTACTATGTCTAATGATGTTCTATAGAAGAAAGAGATGTAGCATGTGGTCACGCTGCTGTCTTGACAGTGGAATTTTTGTTGTTGCTGCTTTCTCTTTTGAGACGGAGTCTCGCTCTTGTGGCCTAGGCTGGAGTGCAGTGGCGCCTTCTTGACTCACTGCAACTTCCACCCGGGTTCAAGTGATTATCCCACCTCAGCCTCCCGAGTAGCTGGGATTACAGGCACCCACCACCATCCCCAACTAATTTTTGTATTTTTAGAGGGCCAGGGTTTTGCCATATTGGACAGGCTAGTCTTGACCTCCTGATCTCAGGTGATCTGCCTGCCTCAGCCTACCAAAGTGCTGGGATTACAGGCATGAGTCACCGCGCCCGGCCAACAGTGGACTGCTTTTGTCTGTCTACTGCATGAAATAGTAACACCTCGCAGGCGAGGAGCTCAATATGGATCTAGACCAGAATGAGGATGGAAGAGGCGGAGCGGTGTTGGGGCCTGAGTCCCAGTCCTCCAGCTCATTCTGGCCGCACTGTGTGGGTCTTCTCTTGTGCCTACTCAGCCCTGGATGCTGGTGTTGGCTGAGATGTCCACTCCTTCAAGGGTTCTTGATCTCTGGTGCAAGTTCCGTTGTCTCAGCATCAACTTGTTCTGGGCCCAGCCCACCCAGCTGACTGTGTCCTGTCTTGCAGTGGCCAAGCCGCTCTTAAGAGGGCTGCAGGCAGTTCTGTGAGGCCACTGCCTGAGGACACTCTGCTTAGTAGCCTCACTGTTTCTTTTTTTTTTTTTTCTTTTTCTCTTTCTGGGATTTTTATTTCTTTAAAATAATTCATACAGACGGTTACAATCACAGACATGATTTTAACCAAAATCTTGCTAGCCTATCACATCAGCAGGATGGCACTGGTGCAGGCGGGGATGCTGCTACCCTCTGTGTCCCCAGGACAGAAGTCGATGGGCAGCGGGCAAGCTGGGCAGTGCCCAAGCTTTTTGTCTTGAAGCTGCTTCGTGATGCTGTCATTTGGAACAAGGGGGGATTCATGGCAAAATTAGGAAAAACAGCCTTTGTTTTGTTTTCCTATTCTAAAAATAAGCAGGTAGAAGAAACAATGCACTGTGACAAAATTCCTAATTCTTTTTTTTTTTTTCTCACTATGGAGTCTTGTTCTGTTGCCCAGGCTGGTCTTGAACTCCCGGGCTCAAGCAATCCTCCCACTTCAGCCTCCCAAAGGGCTAGGACTACAGGTGTGAGCCACCACCCCTGGCCAGGTTCTACTTTTTAATATTTAAAATATGAAATAGGCTGGGCAAGGTGGCTCACCCCTGTAATCCCAGAACTTTGGGAGGCTGACGCGGGTGGATCACTAGAGGTCAGGAGTTCCAGACCAGTCTGGCCAACATGGTGAATCCCCGTCTCTACTAAAAATACAAAAATTAGCCGAGTGTGGTGGCAGATTCCCATAATCCCAGCTGCTCGGAAGCCTGAGGCACTTAAATCGGGGATGTTGAGATTGCAGTGAGCCGATAACATGCCACTGCACTCCAGCCTCGGTGACAGAGTGAGACTCTGTCTCAGAAAAAAAAAAAAAAAAAAAAAAAGAAACCTAGATGGTGTCAGTGATTTCTATTTCATCAGGTCTGGAGGCACTCTGTACCTGATTGCTCTACTTTTAGTGGTGCTAAGTTCAAATAATTCAGGTGGTGAGAACTGACTCCTTCACTGCAAACATCCCCCATCATCCTCTCATCTAATACGGTATTTTCATCCATTGCCATCTTTGCCTCAATTAATTAAATACCACAAAATGGTGATTTTTTTTTTTTTTTGAGATGGAGTTTCACTCTGTTGGCAGGCTGGAGTGCAGTGGCGCAATCTTGGCTCACTGCAACCTCTGCCTCCCAGGTCCAATTGATTCTCCTGTCTCAGCCTCCTGAGTAGTTGGAATTAAAGGCACACACCACCACACCCAGCTAATTTTTGTATTTTGAGTAGAGACAGGGTTTCACCATGTTGGCCAAGATGGCCTCGATCTCCTGACCTCGTGATCTGCCCTCCTCAGCCTCTCAAAAGTGTCATCCTAGGATTATAGGTGTGAGCCATGGCATCCGGTCACAATGCTGATTTTTATAATTCAATCATTCTATGTTTACTAATGGAATATATATATATATATATATTTTTTTTTGAGATAGCCGCTTACTCTGTCACCCAGGCTGGAGTGCAGTGGCCCAATCTTGGCTCACTGCCACCCCAGCCTGCCCGGTTCAAGCGATTCCTATGCATCAGCCTCCTGAGTAGCTGGGATTGCACGAGCGCACCACCATGCCTGGCTAATTTTTGTATTTTTAGTAGAGAGGTCTTTCATCATATTGGCCAGGCTGTCCTCGAACTCCTGACCTCGTGATCCACCTGTCTCAGCCTCTCAAAGAGCTTGGATTAGAGGCATGAGCCACAGTGCCTGGCCAGAATCTTTGTTAATGTGCATTTTGGTATATACACTGAGACACACACACACATATTCCAATATATATCAATGTATGTGATAGCCTCACCTAGGTGAAGATATAGCAGATTTTTTTTTTTCAGATTTTTTTTTTTTTTTTTCCTTTTTGAGACAGAGTCTTGCTCTGTCACAGAGGCTGGAGTGCAGTGACGTGATCTTGGCTCATGAGTTCAAGGGATTTTCATGCCTCAGCCTCCTGAGTAGCTGGGATTACAGGCATGTACCAACATGCCTGGCTAATTTTTGTGTTTTTGGTTTTGCCATGTTGTCCAGGTTAGTCTCAAACTCCCAGCCTCAAGTGATCCAGCTGCCTTGGCCTCCCAAAGTGCTGGGATTACAGATGTGAAACAGTGCACTCAGCCGTTTCTTTTCTTTTCCTTTCTTTCTTCCTTTTTTTTTTTTTTTTTTTGTGACTGGTCTGGCTTAGTCACTGAAGTGACAGGCTGCGGTGCAGTGGCACAATCATAGCTCATTGCAGCCTCAAACTCTTGAGCTCAAGCAATCCTCCTGCCTCAGCCTCCTGAGTAGCTGAGACTACAGGCGCACACCAGCATGCCATGCTAATTTTTAATTTTTTGTAGAGATGGGATCTCGCTATGTTGCCCAGGCTGGTCTCTAACTCCTGGGCTCAAGTGACCCTCTCGCCTAGGCCTCCCAAAGTGCTGGGATTACAGATGTGAAGCAGTGCACTCAGCCTTTCTTCTCTTTTCTTTTCCTTTCTTTCTTCCTTTCCTTTCCTTTCTCTTTTTTTTGGTGACTGGTCCTGCTCAGTCACTGAAGTGATAGGCTGCAGTGCAGTGGCACAATCATAGCTCACTGCAGCCTCAAACTGTTGAGCTCAAGCAATCCTCCTGCCTCAGCCTCCTGAGTAGCTGAGACTACAGGCGCACACCAGCATGCCATGCTAATTTTTAACTTTTTGTAGAGATGGGATCTCACTATGTTGCCCAGGCTGGTCTCTAACTCCTGGGCTCAAGCGACCCTCTCACCTAGGCCTCCCGAAGTGCTGGGATTACAGGCGTGAGCCATTGCACCCAGCCAAGATACGGCAGATTTCTAGTACCCCAGAGAGCTCCTTCCTGATCTAACTTTCCCACAAAAGAAACTACTCTTCTGACTTCAATCATTGTCAGTTCTGCCTTCCTGCGCTTCATCTAAGTGGGCTGGTACAGTGCACTGTCTCTCATACCTGGCTCCCTCTATTCACCCATGTTGTTGAACGTTCCTACCACTTCATTTTTCTTTTTTGGCTGTGTAGTATTCCATGATGTGACTATCACCACTTATTCACTCTCCTGTTGATGGACATTTAGGTTGTTTTCATTTGGGGCTCTTATGAATAAAAATGGCAATGAACATTCTTATATGTCCTTTTGTGGACATATGCACTCATTTCTCTTGTGTACATGCTTAGGATGGAATTTCTGAAGGTAAGCATAGATATAGCTTTAGTAGAAGCTGCCAAACAGGTTTCCAATGTGCTTATACAACTTTATGCTACTGCCAGCTGGACCATTCTTGTAGCTCTACATCTTTACCAGTACTTGGTATAACACAGCATTTAACTTTAAATAGAGATAAAACGATGGAAAGATCCAAAGAAATGTGCATGTTCCTGAAGAACATCCAATAAACGGCCTATTTTATTCATCTGTTTCTGGCACTGAAAACCACTGCATGGCCAGATCAGGAAGGAGGCCTGGTACAACTCCCAAGGAGGCACGTGTCCCTCGGGTGGGCTTCGTGTCCCAGAAACTCCAGGGAAGGGGTGGAGAGGTACCTTCTGGGTGATCTGGTCTCCTCTGGATTTTCTTGTCCCCTAGGGCTCCCTCCAAAGAGACAGAGCACAGCCTGGCCAGGGAGCAGTATCTCCTGCTGTGCTTGCTGTGAGCCAGCCACTCTGCCCTCTTTCAGGAATTACAAAATCCATAGGTCCCTGGCACCCTTATTTATGTATTTATTCATTTATGAGGCATGGTTTTCCTCAGCTCTGCTGGATGGGTCTCTGTGAAGGGAGCTTGGTGGGGGCGAGTGGCTCCTCCCTGGAGGCAGGCCGCTGGTTAGAATCTTTGGAGCTCCAGGTCTCATGAGTGGGGGCCAGGCTCCCTAGAGAAACCCTTCTTGGCTAGGGCTGGGGAGCCCACCAGAGTGACTCAATCAGTTCTCAGGGCCTGTGGTGGGGCCAAGTGGTTTTGAGAAGCCAGTGTTCAGCTCCATCCTAAAGAGCACTCATGCAAGTTGGGGAGGAGGGCCGGGGTGCACAGCTCTGAGCCGAGTCAGACCCACCTCAGCACTGAGCCCAGCAGAAGGAGGCCCAGAGTCACTGACCATAAAACGAGCAGATGCCTCCCCCGTGCTGGTTGAGATGAGTCTTGGTCATCAACTCTAATAACTTCTAACTGCACCCAGAAATACTGATTCACACAGCAACTAGTGAATAATAGCCTTTTAGAGCTAAAAAAGCCTTGTATGATTTATTATAAGTTGACATATGCATTTTACACAAACTAGAGGCACCGTGGTGGGCCAGCAGCAGCCTGTTCAGGGGCCACAACAAGGAGACTGGATTTCCTTAAGTGCAATGGGAGTTACTGGCAAGGCTTTAAGGTTTTAGCCACAGGAAAGATGAATGTATTTCAGAGCAATGTGGGTGGATTCAAAATGAGGTTTAGAACTAGATCAATGTTTGTTTTTTTTTTTAGATGGAATCTGACTCTCATTGCCCAGGCTGGAGTGCAGTGGTGCTATTTTGGCTCATTGGTTCAAGCGATTCTCCTGCCTCAGCCTCCTGAGTCGTTGGGATTACAGGCACCCACCACCATGCCCGGCTAATTTTTGTATTTTTAGTAGAGATGGGGTTTCACCATCCTGGCCAGGCAGTTCTTGAACTCCTGACCTCGTGATCTACCCGCCTTGGCCTCCCAAAGTATTAAAATTTTTTTTTTTGAGACGGAGTCTTGCTGTGTCACCCAGGCTGGAGTGCAGTGGCCTGATGTCGGCTCACTGCAAGCTCCTCCTCCCAGGCTCACGCCATTCTCCTGCCTCAGCCTCCCGAGTAGCTGGGACTACAGGCGCCTGCCACGATGCCCGGCTAATTTTTTGTATTTTTTTAGTAGAAACGGGGTTTCACCGTGTTAGCCAGGATGGTATCGATCTCCTGACTTCGTGATCCATCCGCCTCGGCCTCCCAAAATGCTGGGATTACAGGGGTGAGCCACCATGCCCAGCCAAGTATTAAATTTTTTATTTGAAAAATCTCCCCTCTCCAAAGATCTCCCAGCATTTCTGAAGAGGTCTCTACCTAGGTAAGGAGAAGAAACAATTCTTGGCTGGGTACAGTGGCTCACGCCTGTAATGCCAGCACTTTGGAAAGCATGGTTGGTGGATTCCTTGATCCCAGAAGCTCAAGATCAGCCTGGCCAATATGGTGAAACCCCATCTCTACTAAAAATACAAAAATCAGTCGGATGTGGTGGTGCATGCCTGTAATCCCAGCTACTTGGGAGGCTGAGGCAGGAGAATCGCTTGAATCTGGGAGGTGGAGGTTGTTGTGAGCTGAGATCACGCCATCGTACTCCAGCCTGGGCAACAAGAGTGAAACTCTGTCTCAAACAAACAAAAAACAAAAACAAAAAACACAGTGTAACATGTTATTATAAAGTCACTGCTCAGGGACCAACTTGTCCCCTCCTGTGCCTCTAGAGGGAAGCTCCCTCCCACTGTTCTTTAGAGTTTTATATCTTAAGTACAGGAGTCAACAAACTAGGCCTATGCACCACATCTGGCACCCAGCCTTTATTTATTTTTTCAGATGGCGTCTCACTCGGTCACCCAGGCTGCAGTGTGGTAGCACAATCTCAGCTCACTGCAACTTCCGCCTCCCAGATTCAAGCAATTCTCCTGCCTCAGCCTACTGAGTAGCTGGGATTACAGGTGCGTGCCACCATGCCCAGCTAATTTTTGTATTTTTGGTAGAGACGGGGTTTCACCATGTTGGTCATCTGGTCTCGAACTCCTGACATCAGGTGATCCGCCTGCGTTGGCCTCTCAAAGTGCTGGGATTACAGGCATGACCCATGATGCATGACCCAGCCTTTTTTAAAATGAAGGTTTTGGCTGGTGTGGTGGCTCACGTCAGTAATCCCAGCACCTTGGGAACCACTGTGCCTGGCAAATCCTTTGACATTTTTTGAAACTTTGTTTGAGCGTATGACCCACTTAGCATATGACTGGATTTTATGAACATTTTCTGTGTGCATAAAAGAATGTCTTCTATAGTTCTGTTAGATATGTATTTGTATAAAATGTATAAAATTTTGGCTGGACGTGGTAGCTCATGCACATAACCCCAGCACTTTGGGAGGCTGAGGTGGGTAGACTGCCTGAGGTCAGGAGTTCAAGAGCAGCCTGGCCAACATGGTGAAATCTCACCTCTACTAAAAATACAAAAATTAGCCAGGCGTGGTGGCAGGAGCCTGCAATCCCAGCTACTCGGGAGGCTGATGCAGGAGAATTGCTTGAGCCCGGGAGGTGTTGGTTGCAGTGAGCCAGGATCACGCCACTGCACTCCAGCCTGGGCGACAGAGTGAGACTCCATCTCAAAAAAAAAAACAAAAAAAAAACCAAAAGCAAAACATTAAAATATGTTAAGAACGCATAAATCAGAATGAAGATAAATGATGTTAAAGAGAACTAAGGTCTTTGCATTGTTTAAGAGAATATACTAAATAATAATAGATTTGAATGAGTCAAAAATAGATGTTATAATTAATATCTTCAGTAAGTACTAAAACTAAAAATGTATATAACATATACACTCCTTATAGACAGAGTGAGACTCTGTCACAAAAAAATAATAATTAAAAAAAAATAGAAAAGTTAGCTGAGCATGGTGGCACCGGCCTGTAATCCCAGCTACTCAGGAGGCTGAGACAGGAGAATTGCTTGAAGCCAGGAGGCGGAGGTTGCACTGAGCCAAGATCATGCCACTGCATTCCAGCCTGGGCAACAGAGTGAGACTCTGTCTCACAAAGAAGAAAAGTGATATATGCATACAGTGGAATATCATTCAGCCATTAAAAAGGATGACGTTCTGACACATGCTACAATACGGATGAAGCTTGAAGACATTATGCTAAACGCAAAAGGATAAATCTTACATGGTTCCATCTAGATGAGGTATCTGGAGTGGTCATATTCATAGAGACCAAGGTTAGATTCAAGGTTACCAGGGTTGGGGTAAGGGGAAGTAGGGTAGTTAAACTGCTTAATGGGTACAGAGTTTCTGATCAGAGTGGTGAAAAGTTTTGGTAAGAGAGAGTTGTGATGGTTGTGCAACTCTGTACTTAAGGTACTTAATACCCTGAATTATAAACTTAGAAAATGATTAAGTGGCTAATTTTAAGTTATATATATTTTGCCACAATGAAAAATACAGTAAAAGGTATATAAATGAAAAACCTCACTCTCCATCTAACTAATTCCACATGCCATGCAACTAAACACTTACTAGTTTCTTGAGATTCTTTTAATGTTTCTTTATGGAAAAACAAACAAACAAGCCTAGTTACTCTAATTCTTCCCCGACACTCCATCCTGATTTTTTTAAAAAGCCAGCCAGTCATCAGTGGGTAGGACCGTCACTTCCGTTTCACTGTACTCACTCTACAGAATTACCGTATACATAGGAACCTTAAAATAACAAATTCCAATACATTGTGGTCCACAATAAGTATTTCATTAATATTTGGTGGAAGAGAGAATATAAACATTCTGCCATACCTGGTTCATTTATTCTGCCAAATGTATGCCTGGTATTGTGTTTTTCGGTCTTGAAACACATTTCACAAAAATCAAAGTCATCACACTTTCTGCATTTGAATCTGGATCCATTGATAGGAAACATCTGACATCCATCACACCTATTTGTAAAATAGCAACTGAGTTAAGAAAGGTCATTTATTAAACTTACTTCAACAGAAAACCATTCGTCCCAAAGCAAATCTAGCAATCATAAAAATAACTCACGTAACCCCAGGATGAATACTGGGCACCAACTCCATTTCTGATAGCAACCCAGTCCAGTGAGACTGCTGGGGAAAGTCATCAATGATATCTTTTCCATTGGCACTGAAAGCTAGGACAGAACACAAATCACCTGATCCATCTTCCTCTTCACCAATAAAAACCTGAACTTAAAACTGCACCTAGCCATGTCATACTACATTGTAGTTATTTGTTTTTTACAAAGAGTCTTATCTTTTAGAGATAGGTACTAAAATACTTATGGATGAAATAATACATGATGTCAGCGCCTGGTTTCAAAATAATCACAAGAAGGGAGCATGAATAATTTTGGCCGTGAGGTGACAATCGTTAAAGCCAGGTGATGAGCACATGGAGGTTCATTGTAAAGTACATTCCTTACTTTTGCATTAGGTTTAAAATAGGACATTTGGGTTTTTAATTACACCAAGTCAACAATTCCATATAATACCTTTGGTATCTCAGGGAATAAAAACCACATTAATAACATGAAGACTTCTTTTGTCCTTTGATAAGAGCAACATGTCACTCAAAACAAAGAAACCAAATTCTTATTTTAAAAATTTGTCTTGTTTTGATTTGCAAATATTTTAACAATCTCTTAAGCAAAGAAAAATGTTTAAAGTAAAATATTAAATAATCCATTTGTTCTTATGTAACATGAGAAGCTCTAGGAACCTCTCACCACTGTGGAACCACCACCAACTGTGGCCATTTTCTAAGCGATCTGATGAAAAGAGAGGCTTCCACAAGGTTCAGATGAATAAACAAACAATCTCTTTATGGCATCAAGAGTTTATAAAACTATACACATACTTATTTCTCATGCAACTGTTAAAACGGACATAGTACACCTTTGAAAGTGTGCCACGGATTTGATTTGGAATCTCAATAGTATCATATTAAACCAGTTCCTAATTCCCACCATTAGCACATTTCCATTTCTTAAATTCAGTCCTAAATTTTTATACAGCATGAAAAAGGGAGCCAGGCGTGGTGGCTCACGCCTGTAATCCCAACACTTTGGGAGGCCAAGGTGGGCGGATCAATAGGTGAGGAGTTCGAGACCAGCCTGGCCAACATGGTGAAACCCCATCTCTACGAAAAATACAAAAATTAGCCAGGCACGGTGGTGGGCACCTGTAATCCCAGTTACTCTGGAGGCTGAGACCGGAGAATTGCTTAAACCCGGGGATGGAGGTTGCAGTGAGCCGAGATGGTGCCACTGCACTCCAGCCTGGTCAGGGGAGGAGAAAGAAAAAGCAGTCCTGACAGTCAGGAGATGGCCTGTTAATGTCAGTGTTAGGCCATTTCACAGAACAACTGACAGGACAAGTTGACAGAACACGAACATCAGATAAGGCCACTCTGTGACTGATGAATCAAGGCACAACCAAAACCCCTCCTTAACCATGTGTGATTAAAGTTGAGTCTGATCCAAACCACAAACAACCACACAGTCCCCTATCCTGGTGATATGAATGACTGCTTCCTTACCAATCATGACATTAGCATGGCTCCGTTCTTTCTGCCTGCCAGGTAAATTTATTAAGACATCCTGTCTTAGAATTACCCCTGCTTTCTCCACCCCTCCCCCAAATACCCAACATAAACTTCATTAGTCCTTGCTCACTCCCTCTGATGGAGACACCCATTCCCCAAGGTGTGTGTTCTCCTGCACTGCAATGAGTTAACATTAATAAATCTGATTGTTTCACTGCAGGTGAGTTCCTCTGTGGCCTTTGGCAGAAGGTAATGACAAGCAAAGGAACACTCTATCTCTTTCTTCACACTTGTTTTCTTTTTTTGTGTGCTTGAACAAAAAGAAATACTAAGTACACATGCGTTAATCAAAAGTTAACATCAGGAATTTTATTACCCAGATAATATTACCTTTCACAACCCCCACACTCTGATGAGTCACAGATCCCCATTTGTATTTTGGTGTGGTGACAGAGGCTTTGACCCGCACTTTATCACCAATCTTGATGTGGGAAGAACTTGGTGGAGGATAGCCTACAGATTTCAATAACAAATCATTATAATCAGTATTCATTTATGGGAATTCTGTCTCTAAGAAAAAGCAAAAGCACTGAACAAAGAATGTGCTCACCTATAAGTTCAGCATGAATGTACCTAACCCAGTAGGTGCCCCCTTTCTGCTGCCAGTCACACTGCACACTGAGATCATGCAATCCATCTCTGTCCAGTTTGATGACTTTGCCAACATCACCTTCGCACACTTCTTCGTACGCAGGTCCAGGTCCACTTGTCCTGCGGAAGGAAAGAGTGAGAAGGGCGTGCCCTGCTCAGACTCCCTCCTCGCCAGCATCAAGCCTCCGCCACATGGTGATGAGTAACGCTCTGCCCTTCAGGAATCTGCCAACCGCACACACTGTCCGTGACGAAGGGCTCGCCTTTCCCAGTGTTACACTCGGTGCTTCTGGGTAAGCACCTTCTGCCTCCTGGGTCTTCCTTCCCTGCTCTCCAGGCACCTAACTTGATAGGACGCAGGATTCAATGGGTTTAACACGGTTAGAACCATGTCAGCTACTATTAATATGATCAAATGTTCCCCAAGTTGCTGAAGGTTCAGCTGCTTTCACTCTTCTTCTAAGACTCCTCTGAGAGAATCTGTCAGCCCCACTAGCTCTTTAACTGATGAAGATGGCAGCAATGCCCAAGGCTTATCTGAATACAGAGGCCGCAGAAGCAGCACAGAGAGTGTGGGGTGGGAAGGAAGGAGGGCTGCAGGTGCCGCTCGGGCACTGGCTCGACTAACTGGCAGACAGGTTTATTCACCACGATGGGAAACGGCAGCTACTAGAGAAAGCCAGCTGAATTTCGGACATGTTGTGATTTGCATGCACTGCACCTCCAACCAGAGATGTGAATGGGAAATCCAGACTTGAAAGTGCTTACATCATAAATGCTGAAGGAGCAATCCTAGGTCTGTGGGAGCAAGAGGGGAGAAAACGTAGGTCTGTGGGAGCAAGAGGAGAGAAAACTCAAGAAGAGTGGGCAGAATATGCCATAGTTATGGGTGAAGCCACACAGACTTCCAGGATATAAAGAACGAGCAGAGAGAAGAGCTCCCTAGAAACATGGAAAGAAACTCAGGAGAGCTGCATTCTAGACCCAAAGGAAGGCAAAGTCAAGCAAGGCTACAGTCTCAGCCACCCTGAATGCCACAAGCAAGCCAGGTGCTTCCGGGACAGAGGCCCCTGGATCTGGCAGGGAACAGACTGTGAGCCATGGTCCAACAGGGTGACTGGGCCACAGGGCCCTGGAATGGAGGGGAGGAGGGAAGAGGTGAACACAGACTTCTCTTCCGGGATAAAGGGTGACACAGAGAAGAGGGTGTCAGCCATGGGGTTCTTCAAGTGTGGCTCCGAACATGGCAAGAAAGGCTGACTCGAAAACACTCATTACCACGAACACAGGGTTACATTGCCAACCGCAACTCAACAAATGGTGGGCCCAGGTGAACCCCAGGACTTTAGCACGTCCGTGAACTCACTCATAAAAGAACACTGTACAAACAACACGAGTTAAGACGGCAGCTATTTCATCAAGAAGCACGATGTACTGACCTGCAAAGGCCTGTTTAGTTGATTTCTTTATTTTGTGCTTTTCTAACTTGCTTCCAGCGAGGTTCACCAACTGAGCCCAGACAGACAGCATGGGCTCTGTGAAGGGCAGGCTGTTCACATTAAAGGCCACGGCAGGGAGCTGGAGAGGACACAGAAGCTGTCAGCGTGTGACCAGTATGACTAACCAATGAAACGTGCTGAAAGTCATCAAAACCATGGGCTTAATCCTGAAATGCCACACATACCCGGAAGCCTTTTTATAGCTGAGAATAATCATTTTTTAAAATGACATAAAAGGCAAGATAGAGACTTATACATATAATAAGTATAATCTATATTAATTTTTCTTTACAAACCTGTCAACAGTAATTACATCAGTGTGGTGGTTACTATCTTCTCAGGTATTTTCTATATACTTCAAAAGTTTTCTACAACATGTACATATTCCTATAATAATAAAAAAGAGTACTTTATAGAAAATATAGTCAGGCCGGGCACGGTGGCTCACGCCTGTAATCCCAGCACTTTGGGAGGCCGAGGAGGGTGGATCACCTGAGGTCAGGAGTTTGAGACCAGCCCGGCCAACATAGTGAAACCCCATCTCTACTAAAAATACAAAATTAGCCAGGTGTGGTGGCACACACCGTAATCCCAGCTACTCAGGAGGCTGAGGCAGGAGAATCGCTTGAACCCGGGAGGCAAAGGTTGCAGAGGGACGACAAGATCGTGCCATTGCACTCCAGCCTGGGTGACAAGAGCAAGACTCCATCTCAAAAAAAAAGAAAAAGAATATACAGTAACATTGCACTTGGGCTACATGAAAATAATGTAAATGGCTCCTTCTCCCTGTGCATCCTTGATTCATAGGTTAAGATAACAGTAGCTGTTACATTAAGTCACGTCACTCAAAACAACTAAGCATTTTCTACATGAAGAAAGGCTGTTTTTTTTTAAAGGTGTTTAAACATGTTTAAGTTTTTTAAAAATTTGAGTTGTTTAATAAAAAGTAGACTTCATAAATTCACATTTTAAAATAATTAGAACTACCTCATAGATGCATGGTAACTTCCAGGTTGCTAAAGCCCTCTCCGTGTCTCTGAGGCTGAAACCACAAGAACCACTGCTTTAGGTGCCCTGAGAGACAGGCCCTGCTCACCAGAGACGCACAAGCTCACACAGCTTCCTGGAAGGCAAACTTGAAGTACCAGAATCAAGTTCTTTCAAGTGCTAATGTTGGTGCTGGGTTCTAGTGTAAAGCCAATTTCCCTTAACATACAGTAACTGCGCACAAGTTCACCTACTGGTTTCAGCTGATTCAATGGGCAAACGCGACACGTCTGCATGTCAGAGAACTGCATGGTGATTTTGCCCTTCGGGGTGATGCAAGTCACGGTGCCTTCTCCAAACTCATCGTTCACAACTTGGCCACCCAGGCGCAGGCAACCATCGATGCCTCCAATCACGGCCAGGACCGCCATGAGGCCCCCCACTTCAGGGTTCTCGGAGTCGGGGAAGTAGTCCTCTAACTAGGCCTAGTGCAGACCAAACAGCGAGCTCCACCAGGGACACTCACGGAGCTGCCCAATCCCTACAGGTTTACCTTTCAACTAAATTAATTCTGAGAACACAAACCCACCCCTTCAGAAGGCCTTCCCGCAAAGCTGTGGGTGATGGAGCGGAGCTGGGAGTTGATGTACTTGTTGATGAACCCATTCCACTGAGTCAGGGAGTGCAGCGTGCGCAGCAGTGCCACCACCTCCTCCGCCAGTGTGCTGCTGTGGGTGGCAGTCAGCGAGGCCTGCGAGCGCACCCTGCGCCGCCTTGGTGTGGACTCTGAGGAGGTAACAAGGGGAGAAGCTGCTGCACCGCTCTTCACCAGGGCACAGGGAAGGGAGATGGCCACCCACCTCTGAGTGACGGCACTGTGCTGCTCTTCACCAGGGCACAGGGAAGGGAGACGGCCACCCACCTCTGAGTAAGGGCACGTCGGGGGGAGCAGGTAGTGAGCAAGCTCCCCAAGAAGTCAAACAGCTTCTCCACAAGGCATTTCATGTCCCTCGCCCTTTCGGTCTTGTCCCATGATGGAAGGACTGCTTGCAACAAATGCACAGCTAAGATCTGATAAAAGAAAATTTAAAATGACAAGCATTAAAAAAAAAATCTGATTAAGAAACTAGAGATTGTTATTTTCTCTTTTCTTTTTTGAGACAGAGTCTCGCACTGTCACCCGGGCTGGAGTGCAGTGGCACGGTCTCGGCTCACTACAACCTCCACCTCCCAGGTTCAAGCGATTCTGCTTCCCTTAGCTTCCTGAATAGCTGGGATTACAAGCACCCACCACCAAGCCCAGCTCATTTTTTTTGGATTTTTAGTAGAGACAGGATTTCACTATGTTGGCCAGGCTGGTCTCAAACTCCTGACCTCATGATCCACCTGCCTCGGCCTCCCAAAGTGCTGGGATTACAGGCATGAGCCACTGCGTCCAGCCTCTCTTTATTTTCTGTTCTCATAATGCAAGTAATCATGTGAAAATGTTGAGATTCATTACTTTACAGCCAGGTAATTACACTCAAGTTGATTAGTGATTAGGATTGTCAGGGACTTTAGAAAAAAACAACATTACAGATGCATGTGTTTAAAAAAAAAGAATTATTTTTAGTTTAATTCTTAAGAGAATTACACTACAAATTCTGTGAAGCAGATGAGTGAGTAGTTGCAGGATTTACCACTTAAGAGAAAAGCAGGTAAACTAAAGGTTAGCAACTTACCAATTATCAAGGACCTCTGCCCCTTGCCTCCAGAAAATCTACCCTGTCACTTCTAGACCCTTTCTGCACTCGTTACTGAATAAAGGCCCCTGAATCTGAGGGCAGGGAACTTCAGTACATGGAGGCCTCTCTCAGGGAACTGGTTTTGCCTGGCAGCACATTACCTGTCTCTGCAGCGAGGCGGCAGTGAAGGGTGTGTGCCCTTCCACGACCTTCATGAGCAGCGTGATCCACTGCGGGGAGCTGAGGGTGCCGCACACCTGCGGCGTGAGAGCGATGCTCCGCACAAACCCCAGCATACATCAGCTCCGGTGTTGCTCCCTGTACATCAGCCTGTTTGGAGAAGCTGCGGGAGGGAAAATAGATATGCTTGGTTAACAAGTCCCTAAAGACAAATCCCTAAAGATAAATCCTTACTTTTTTTTATCAACTTATCTTATTTTCTACAATAAGCTCCTTTAAAATATATTGCAGTTTGTAAATTAATTCAAACTAATTCAAAGTGAGAAGTGGAAGGCGGCTTTTAAGTTAGTTCAAGAAACATTTCCGAATTTTTTTGTTTGATTTTTTTAGAGATGGGCCCTCACTATGTTGCCCAGGCTGGTCTAAAACTCCTGGGCTCAAGTGATTCTCCTGCCTTGCCCTGCCGAATAGCTGGGACTACAGGCATTTTTAAAACCTTGTAAGCATGTGTAGTAAAAGTAGTTAGGGAATTTTAGCTATGCATTGTTTCTAGGCAATAGGAAAATGATCTATAATTCAAATAGCAGTAATTTGCAACAGTGCATCTATTATATTTTTAATTTCATGTTTTAAATATCTCCACATTTGCTTATATTTAATCTGCACCACTTAAATACTTTTTTTGTATTTTTAGTAGAGACAGTTTCCAATCCAAGTTTAATACATCTGCATTAACAAAATGAGTTTTTCACTAGGTTTACACCATTGGATTCTGGCACCAGTGGGCCCACCTCTGCTCTGCCTGGCTCTAGGACTCCACTACTCCCTGAATGGAGGCTGAGGCTTGGAGGCTGGGCCCCCCGAGGGACCCCGCCCACAGCCCCACAGGACCTGCTCTCCCTCCCACCTCCCCCACCCTGCCCTCAGCTATCCAAGCTTATGAGGACACCTGCCTTCCTTCAGCACACTCACATGAGCTCACACACACACACTCTCACACCCTCATATGCATCCTCACACTCACACCCATACTAAGTTATTCAGACACACTCATGGGCACTCACACACCCACCCTCACACTCTCAGGTGCACCCACCACTGTCACAATCACTAACACACACACAATCCCAGTCACACATATGCACACACAACAGATGCAAGCTGACACACTCCTATGCACTCTCACATCCACTTACCCCTCCCAATGCATACAAAAACTCACATATGCACTCACACTCCTAAACACTAGTCACAACTGATTACTCACCCACTCACACCTTTACCCACACACTTTCTCACTTTACACTCACACCTACACTGTTATAACCTCCCACTCACTGACACGAGCAAAATACTCACATTCACTCACACGCATTCACAATAACGTCACTCGTGCTCACACAGATACAAGGCACTCATACACATTTACACAAATGCTCGCACTCAATCGCACACTTACACATGAGTGGGTGCTGCCACCCACTCATACTTCCTCACACTCACCAAGCCTCACTGACTTACACTTCATCTCATTCACACACCCAGTAATCCCCTCACACTCATGCCCCCCTCGTGCTCACCCTCACACACACACACTGGCTCAATGCACTGACGCTTTCACTCCCACTTCACCTGAATGTAGTCACCTGCCCACTCACACGCTCTCATGGACATACACACCACTCACATAAATGCACGCATACACACACCCACACAACCACATGCTACAAACACACCGTCACACTTGCAACACAAACGCTCAGCCACTTGCCCATCGACTGCTAACACACTCACTCTCATCAATATGTGCGGACTCTCCAGCACACCACTAATACACGCATGCTCTCACACACACTGGAGCACGCCCACATACCCACCCACACTCACATGTGCTCACTCTCAGTCACAGGCACACTCACCCCACTCCCTCAGCTCACATTTCTCATACTTACTCTCCACACACACAAACACTTTATGGATTAAACTGTGCCTGTCCCCCGACCTCACATACATTCGGAACCTCAGAATATGATCTTATTTAATGAGGTCTCTGTAGACGTCATTAAGGTAAGAATTTAGGTGACATCAAAAGAAACTCAATGAAAGAGTCCTTTCAGAGACAGAAAAGGACATGCAGAACACAGGGGCAGGGGCCATGTGAAGACGCAGGCAGAGACTGGCACAATGCGTCCCCACACCGAGGAAGCCTGGAGCTCCCAGAAGCTGGATGAAATAAGGAAGGACCTTCCCCTAGAGCCTGTGGAGGGAGCATGGCCCTGCCCGCACTTGGATTTGCGACTTCTGGTCTCCAGAACTCTGACAGAACAAATTTGTTGTTTGAAGCCAGTGTTATGGGTTAAATTCAGAATTGCAAAATTGGTATGTTGAAGCCCTAACCTCTACCGTACCTCAGCAGGTGACCTTGTTTGGAAACAGGGTCGCTGCAGATGTAATCAGTTTGATGAGGCTGAATGATGTCCCTATGAAAAGGGGAGATTTGGAGGCGACTCACACACAGGGAGAATGCCATGTGAAGATGACGGCAGAGATCGGGGTGACACCTCTACAAGCCGAGGAACGCTAAAGAGGCCAGCAAACTCCAGAAGCTGGGGCAGAGCCCTGAAGCAGCTTCTCCCTCACAGCCTCAGAAGGAACCACCCTTGATCTCAGCCTTCCAGCCACCAGAACCATGAGAATTTCTACTGTGTAAGCCCCCAAGTTTGTAGTACTTAGTTACAGCAGCCACAGGAAAGGAATCCACACACATCCACACCCACCCACATGCACACCCAGACACGACAAGCATGCGGCCCCCAGCGCTGACTCCCTGGGCCCTCGATCTCTCATTCCATACATGTCTTGTCCGTCGTTCCGCTTTCCACTAACATTCGCAGCAGTCCGCATAAAGTCTTGGTGGCTTCACTCTGCATGATCTCAGCATGAACTCCGGCAGACAGACAAAGAGTCTGCAGTAAGTTAATAGTGCTGGTAAACATCATTGCAGTGGGGTGAATGTTCCTTTCAGTTTGTTCGGCTTCTAAAAAAAATAATCAAAATAACAAATTATATTGGCAGCCCCAGCTTCTTGGATGGTCTTACGAAGCCCAGCCATGTGAAGCTTCACATGTCTTTTAAGAACAGCTAAGAAATGTCACGAAACCTCCTCCCACAACCTGGATCTCCACAGATAGGATCTAGCTTTCTTGGTGCACCCCTAAATTCTCACTTCTGCTTCCCTAGAAGCGATAAAGTGCTGACTAACTCCACATTACATGAAGAGTTCAGAGTCAGGGACCGCAGAGGAAAGGTAAAGGCAGGTGGCAGGTGGGGTGTGCTCCGGCGGGGGCTCTCACTGGAGGAGGACGCGATGGACCGAGACTGCAGGGCAATTCCACCAGGCCTCGGCTCACTCGCTCAGATACAGGCTCAGCACCAACCACGAGACTCACTGGTGGTGCAGCTGCCCCGGCCTGGCCACCACATTCTCAAAGAGGGGCGGGTGCACACATGAGAGGAAAATGCAGAAAGTCAGTTCCAGCCAGACTGCCAGATCCCACAGCCACTCCACGCACCTGCATCGGAGGTGCCTGGGAGCTTATTTAAATTGCAGGCTCCGAGGACAGAGTGCCAGCTGCAGATGTGTCCTGACATCCCATTCTAAGGCCCAGATGGCAGTGGTGGCAGCCAGCACCTGGACAGTTTGTGGGCTGCCTTGGACTAAATGCCTTCCTGAGTCACCCACCAGAGTCGTCCTCTGTGTCCGAGTCCTCTGCTGAGGGCTGTGCAGCGACTGGCAGCTCTGCCAACTTGAGGTCATATTTTCCTTCTTTCCCCATCCTGTAGGAGTTGGTGCTGCCCGTGTCCCACTGGACTCTTATCCACCCGTCCTCTCCCAGCTCACCAATCACTCGGCCTAGGCCTGGAGGAGGCCCATCCTGAGAAAGCCAAAGGAGAGATCAGTTAGGAGGGTGCGTGCCATGCCCTGGTCCTTCCATGGCTCCCAGCAGACCTGCCACACAGATGTCGCCATATGCCACCATGTCTGTCAGGGGCTGTCCCCAGACACAGATTTCACCTCTCCTACAAAATGTGTGCTTGCATCATTTTAAATTAAATGGCATAAAATAACGTGATCATGCTGCTTTACCAAGGAAGTCGGGGAAATCTCATCTCAGTGAGGATCCTCTGAGTCAATGCAGAGACAGGGCTTTGCAGCAAGTCCTGACCCCTCCATCCCTCAAGGGCCTTGCAAGAGCAGAAACCTGAAACAAGCACCAGCACCTCCACATTCCCTTTGCTTCAGTTTCCCCCGGGCCCCAGGGGGAAGCTCTGTCTCTCACTTCTGCAGGAGAAAGCTGTTTCTAGAATGGATGCTGCTGTCTCCAGACACTGCTATTTCTAAGATGACTGTGACAAAGCCGGGGCTTACCAGCATGGCTGAGAAAAGCTAGACAGACCACGGGAAGGTGAACACTGCCCTAACTTAGCTAGGGCTGTGGTAAGTGACTTCCACCTGGGGGCACCTGGCAGAGATTTAGAAGAGGCCTGCGATGAGGGAAAATGGAGACATGGCCACAGGCCCATGAAGTATATCCCTAACTACTGGGTTCAGGGCACTTCGCAGCACATGGCCATCAGCTCACAGGGGCAGCACCTGGGCTTCCTGCCACAGAGCCTTCACTACACCAACTTTCAGGATGAGATTTACTCTCTTGCTCACTCTCACTCTTGTTGTTCCAGTGACCCATCAAACTGAGCCTCATGCCAGTGAGTTTCCTGAAAAGAGCTGCCTCTCTTTCCAGACTTGATTCTGCTCAGATGCCCTACTTATGATTCCCTGTTTGTGTCCACTCCCTTCGGCTGCTTGGGAACCAACACTTGTGTCATCGATCAACCAACACATCCTGGATTATTCCAATTTCCACCCACCAATAGCGTACAGAACTTTGCAGAAGATAACTAATGTGTGGCTAATGTGTTCCCATCAAATCTCTGAGTACCTGATCGCCCCATTTCCAGTCCACACCTCTCACGACCCTCGTTCCAATCTTCATCATGGCAGCCAGTTCTGGCCCTGAAACAGGGAGCTGCACAGGAGCCGTTTCCTTCCTTGTTTCTTCCAAAACTGTGGCAGAAGCACCTTGAGCAGAAGCATTCATATCTTCCTCAACGTTGTCACAACTGGGGCCTGACAGAGCGTCAAAAACAATAGCTGAGCCAACAAGTAGCTACATGTCCCCTTAATACACACAAAACATTTAAAAAGTACTAATGAAGATCATAATTTTGAAGAATCCATACTATATGCTTTATCAATTAATATAATACTATCAATATTTTACTGATGTAGGATAAAAAAAGACAAACAGAAGGACGAAATACATAAATAGGCTAAGAAGATATAAAAGATATTAAAATGCTCAGTAAAGCTACTTTCTCTACTTCTAGGAGTTACTCCCCTGAAAAAGCAAAATAACTGAGTTAGAAAGATACTCATCACATTTTTTACTAATAGAAAAACAAAGATAACTACCTAAATATCTAACAGTGGGAAACTAACAAACTTTAATCATGGTTCTGTGCAGAAGACAGCTAACAGGTGGCCCGAGATACGACCTCAGACAGGATTGCTGCAGGCTAGCCCTCGGCTGGAGTCTGGATCTCAGGAGGACTCCCCCACTCCCTAGGTGGGAGGTGTGGTTTGCTGTGCCTGAACTGTCTGTACAAACAACGTGTTCTGTGCTGAAACCTGTTTTCCTTGTTCTGGAACTTGGTACGCGCCAGGCAGGGGGTACCTGTGTGATCAGCCCCGATGGAAACCCTGGGCCTGGAGTCTCTACCCAGCTTCCCGGCAGACAGCACTTGACACGGCTCAGTGCCAGGGCAGTTAAGCTCATCCTGTGTGGATCCTGTGGAAGCTTGTACCTGCTTTCCTCTGGACTTTACCCATGTCCTTTTTCATGATTTTGCTGTGTCCCTTCACTGTAATAAACTATAGCCCTGAGTACAACTACATGCTGAGTCTTGTAAGTCCTCCTGGCCAACCATCAAACCTGGAGACCCTTGACAACTGGTGCCCTGGGTGGCTACAGAGTCATCCATAGCATGAAACAGAAGCTGGGCTGCTGTCACCTGAGAGAAGTAAAACTTACCAATGGATTTGAAAATAGGAGGCTAACCCTAGGAGAGTAGGCTAGATTTTTAACACCCCTTTTCCCACTTGCTAAACTGAGAGGGGGTGGGAGTGCGGTTCTGCTAACTCCCTTGATTTTAGTTTCTCCTCCAGGTGGGAGGGGAAAAAGACCCAAACAGTCCCAAAGGTGGGCTTGGGCGGACCAAAAAATGTAAAAAGTTTGTGTTTCTCTCTCTTCCAAGAGAGCAAAAAAGGATATTCAATTCTCAGGGCTGGAGCAAAACTTTAGATAAACTAGCAGGGGTAACAGCCTTTCCTTTAGCCTAGCTGCTACTTTAGGGCCCCCAAGAAGGGGCCCCAAGGAAGGGACAGGAGTTGCATTCCAGGTGGATCTCCCAGGATCCCCTGGGCAGCTATACTGTTAACTCTGTAAAGACTGAATTTATTGCTAAGGGCTTGAATACATTTGCAACCAAAACTGGGGGGAATTTTTTATTTTACATAGCTTTATGTTTTGTGGCTGTTACATGTGGATGTATACATTAAGCTGGTATAAAATATTATATGCTTATAATTTCTTAAATGATAAGAAGGATACCCTGATCAGGGCAAGCTGCAAATATAGACGGATACTCATGAGACACAACTTCCTTGCTTTTTGCAGCCAGTGGGCCAGATGAAATTTAAACACATGAATACTATCAACAGAAAAAGTCCCCATACTTAATGATTTGTGCTGTGATTTTTACTTATTGGAACCTCCAGGGAAAAAGCAGACAAGATAAAAAGGCCATTTCTCGATGGAGATATGCTTTTGTAATTTTTAAATGCAACTTTTGGTTGCTAATGAGGCCTCAAGAAATCAGATGTAACTCTTACTAGGTGATTCTTTTCAGCTGTAATATACACATTAAAATATATATTTAACATAATACAACATATAATATATAAATTAAAAAATAATTATATATATGTATAGTGAGAGAGAGAGAGAGAGAGAGAGAGAGAGACAGACTGACAGACAGATAGATAGAAAGACTCCCGCAGCCCCCAAGACAGGATTTCACTCCGTCACCCAGGCTGGAGCCCAGGCTGGAGTGCAGTGGCTTGATCTCCGCTCACTGCAACCTCTGCCTCCCTGGCTCAAGCAATCCTCCCACCTCAGCCTCCCAGGTAGCTGGGACCACAGGCACACACCACTATGCCCAGCTAATTTTCATATTTTTTGTAGAGATAGGGCTTCGCTATGTTGCCCAAGTTGGTCTCAAACTCATGAGCTCAAGCAATCCACCCCCTTCAGCCTCCCAAAGTGCTAGGATTACAGCCTGGCCTGATACATATTTTTGAATGGATTAATGTGAACTCTAAGACTGATGTGATTAAAAGAGCTTGGGAAAACCTTGCTTTTTCACTGTGACTTTGACAACTGGCCCTGCAGCATCTCAGTTTTAGCCAAAGAACACCACCATAAACCCATCAGATCTAATAGACACATACAGAACATTTCACCAAAAAGAGCAGAATACACATTCTTCTCAAGTACACCACAGAACACTCTCTTAGACTGACCAGACCATATGTTAGGCCACAAAGTCTCAAATTTAAACAGACTAAAATCATACAAATTACCTTCTCCAACCAAAAGGAAATGATGAGAAATTAATAACAAAAGGAAAAGTGGAAAATTCACAAGTATATGAAAATTAAACAACACACGGTAAACAATCAATGCATTGGTCAAAGAAGAAATCACAAGGGAAATTAGAAAATACTATGAGATGAATGAAAACACAACATACCAAAACTTCTGTGCTGCACCAAAAGCAGGGTTAAAAGGGGCAATTATACTATAAAAGTCTGCATTTACAAAAGATGATCTCAAATCAATAACCCTACATCTGGAAGAACTAAAAAAATAAGAACTCAATAAAAACCAAAGTTAGGCCCAGGTGTGGTGCCTCACACCTGTAATCCCAGCACTTTGGGAGGCTGAGGCAGGTGGATAACTTGAGCCCAGGAGGTTGAGGCTGCAGTGAGCCATGACTGCGCCACTGTACTTCAGCCTCAGGGACAAAGTAAGACCCTGTCTCAAAACAAACACAAACACAAAAAACAAAAAAATACAAAGCAGAAAGAAGGAAATGATAGAGACTGGAGCAGCCATAAATTAAATACAGAATAGAAAAATAATCTACACAACCAAAAGTTCAGTTTCTGGCAAGAACAAAAAATCTGACAAACTTTTGGTAAATTAAGAAAAAAAGTGGCCAGGCAAGGTGGCTCACGACTGTAATCCCAGCACTTTAGGAAGCTGAGGTGGGCGGATCACAAGGTCAAGAGATCGAGACCATACTAGTCAACATGGTGAAACCCCATCTCCACTAAAAATACACAAAAATTAGCCAGGCGTGGTGGCGGGTGCCTGTAGTGCCAGCTACTCAGGAGGCTGAGGCAGGAGAATCACTTCAACCTGGGAGGCGGAGGTTGCAGTGAGCCGAGACTGTGCCACTGCACTCCAGCCTGGCAACAGAGCGAGACTCCGTCTCAAAAAAAAAAAAGAAAAAAAGAGAAAAGATGCAAATAACATCAGAAATGCAAGTGGAGACACTACTACCAACATAAAAATAAAAAAGAGTATAAAAGAACACTGTGAACAATGGTATGCCAACAAATAAAATAGCCTAGATAAAATGGACACATTCCTAGAAACATACATTACCCAAACTGACTCAAGAAGAAATAGAAAATCTGAATAGACCCGTAACAAGTAAAGAGATTGAATCGGTAATTAAAAATCTTTCAGGCCGGGCACGGTGGCTCATGCCTGTAATCCCAGCACTTTGGGAGGCCGAGGCAGGTGGATCACGAGGTCAGGAGATCGAGACCATCCTGGCTAACACGGTGAAACCCCGTCTCTACTAAAAATACAAAAAATTAGCCGGGCGTGGTGGCGGGCGCCTGTAGTCCCAGCTACTCGGGAGGCTGAGGCAGGAGAATGGCGTGAACCTGGGAGGCGGAGCTTGCAGTGAGCT
Organism: Pongo abelii; assembly: GCF_028885655.2. NCBI lineage: Eukaryota > Metazoa > Chordata > Mammalia > Primates > Hominidae > Pongo > Pongo abelii. The sequence continues at coordinate 21,162,487 of NC_072001.2, read as the reverse complement.
GAGATCGCACCACTGCAGTCCAGCCTGGGCAACAGTGTGAGACTCCGTCTCAAAAAAAAAAAAACTTTCAACAAAGAAAAGCTTAGCTGGTCAACTCTATCAAACATTTAAAGCAGAATTGAAACCAATCCTCAAACTCTTCTAAAAACAGAATATATGGGAACACTACCTAGTTCATTCCATGAGGCCATTATTACCCTGATAACTGTAAAACAATAAAACACTGCTGAATGAAATTAAAGAGGACAGAAATAAATGGAAAGACATTGCACATTCAGAGAATGGATGTTAACATTGTTAAGATGGCACTATTCCCCAAAACAATCTACAGATTCAATCCCTAGCAAAAATCCCAATGGCCTTTTTTTGCAGATATGGAAAAGCCAGCCTTGAAGTTCATGTGAAAATGCAAGGGACCCAAAGTAGCCAAAATAATCTTGAGAAAGAAAACACACTTCTCAATTTTAAAACAGTACAAAACTACAATGTTCAAAACATTGCGGTACCTGTATAATTATCAACATATAGAATGTGATAATGTAATTGAGAGTCCAGAAATAAACCTAAATATCTACAGCCAACTGATTTTTGCCAAGGGTACCGAGAACTTCAGGGAAAGAACAGTCCTCAACAAGTGGTATTGAAACAATCAGATCATCAAAAGAAAAAGGCTGGACTCTTACCTCACACTGTGTAAAAGAAACTACCTAAAAATGGACCAAAGATCTAAATATAAAAGCTAAAACTATAAAACTTACAGAAAAAAAACATGAGATGAGGATAATCTTCATCAACCTTGTATTTGGAAATGGCTTTTTGGATAGATATCAAAAGCATAGACGACAAAAGAGAAACAGATAAATTGAACTTCATCAAAATAAAAAACTTCTCTATCAAAGGAAATACAATCCAGAGAACAGGAGAGAATACCCTCAAATGATATATATGATAAAGGTCTACAGATCTGTGAAGGTCTAGTATACATGAAATTTTTAAAGAGTCTGAGGACCGGTGTTAATTCTTCTTTAAATGTTTGGTACACTTCTATAGTGCATTTATTGGTACAACAACAAGATGACGACAAATAACCCTATTTAAAAAGGAGAAAGGGGCTGGGCGCAGTGGCTCACGCCTGTTATCCCAGCACTTTGGGTGGCCAAGGCAGGCAGATCACTTGAGGTCAGAAGTTCCAGACCAGCCCGGCCAACATGGCGAAACCCCATCTCTACCAAAAATACAAAAATTAGCAGGTGTGTTGGTGTGTGACTGTAATCCCAGCTACTCGGGAGGCTGAGACACGAGGAGCGCTTGAACCCAGGAGGCAGAGGTTGCAGTGAGCCGAGATCGTGTCACTGTGCTCCAGCCTGGGCGACAGAATGAGACTCCGTCTCAAATAAATAAAATAAAAAATAAAGAGAAAGTGACTTGAATAGACACTTCTCCAAAGAAGATATACAAATGGCCAACAAGCACAAACATATAAAGAAGCTCAATGTCATTCATCATTAGTGAAACACAAATCAAAATCACAATGAGATACCACTTCACACCCACTAGGATGGCCTCAATCCAAAACAAAAAAAAAAGAAAAGAAAACCACAAAAAATAGTGTTGGCAGGGAAGTAGAGAAACTGGAACCCTGGAATCCTGCCCACTGGTGGTGGGAATGTAAAAATGATACGGCACTGTGGAAAAGTTTGGTAGTTTCTTAGTAAGTTACACAGTTGTACCATATGACCCTGTAATTCCAGTCCTAGCTGTATAATCAAAAGAACTAGAAACAAGTGTTCAAACAAGTATTTGTATATAAATGTTCCTAGCAGCACTATTCACAAAAGTCAAAAGGCAAAACCAACCCAAATGTCCATCAACAGATAAATGAATAAACAAAATGTTATCTATTCATACAATGAAATCTTTTTCAGCCATAAAAATAAGGTACCGATATATACCAAATGAAATAACCCAGACACAAAGGCCACAAATGGTACGATTCCATTTATATGAAATATCCAGGATATGCAAATCCATAGACAGAGAAAGCAGATTTGTGACTATCAGGGGCTGGAGAGCAGGGTGAGTCAGGACTGATGGCTAAATGGGGTGCATTTATAGTGATGAAAAAGTTCTACAACTAGACAGTGGTGATGACTCTAGAAAATTCTGAATATATTTAATACCGCTGAACTGCGATGTTAAAATGCTACACTTTCTGCTATTTGTGTCTTACCATAATTTACAAAAAGCTTAAAAAAAAAAAAAAAAAAAAGAAAAGAAAAGCAATCAAAGCAAAATCTTGACGTTTTCCCAAAGGCTCTCAAGCCGGTGCAGACCTACCAATCAGGCGCAGTGCCGTCTGAGCGAGGGCCAGCATTCCGGAATTGAGCAGGAGGTCGAGGTTGTTTGCGCCGTGCTGCAGGGTGAGCATGCTGAGTACCACCAGGAGGAAGCGGGCTTGCGGGATGGTCCCCAGGCTGGGTCCTGACAGGTTCTCATTGGTGATGGTTTGCAGGGGAACTGGCTGGATACCTAATGAGCATTGGCACCCACTGACATTTCTTGTGATGGATACAAGAATAAACGTAACGCAGAAAGCACGGGCGATTACTCTAAACATCTGACTATTTTGACACCCACTGACTTTTCTCGTGCACGAATGCAAGAATAAACGTAACGCAGAAGGCACGGGCGATTACTTTAAACATCTGACTATTTTCCAGGGGTTTCCACTGAGTGGGCAGCTCTGTCATGCTGCACGATGGGCCTACCCCCTGCATTCTATGCACAGGTCGTTCCATCTGTCTACAGGACTTAGCATGTTGCTCTCTGAATACCCTGGTGCCCTATTCCATTCCTCCCATTTCAAATGTAAAAGTTATGTCTCCCTTTTCCTCCACAAAACCAATCTAATCAACTCTCTGTAGATGCTCAAACTATACAGAAAATAAATATTAATATAGGACACAGACACTTTAGGATATATGGTGATACACATAAAAAGGTCAAAATGTGAAAATGTTATACTAGAGTACTTCAACATTGTGTCTCCTGCTAAATTTTAAAGTTTTGTTTAAAATCTGAGAAAGCTGACAGCAGCATAGATTATACAAGTACAAAGTACAAACTTATTAAAGTCTTCTCAAAAGCAAAAATTGGCATTTGCAAGTTTCCACAACATATAATTAAAGGCAAACCATAAAATAACACTGATGCAGTTGTTGACTCACCAAACTCTTTAAATTTGGCACTGGCATCTATCAAAACATTTCAAATGTTCCTAACAGTCCAAGCATACAGCTTGCCAAAGGTGACTTCCAGCAGCATCCGATTAAAAGGTGAGATCAAATCAACATCCTTTAAACAATCAGTAAGAGGTTCCCTTTCAAATAAAGATAAAGAATTTGACTCGGGACACTGCCAGACTTCTAACTGTTACAGAACAACATTCTGTTGCCACAGCTTCCTTAATTAAGAAAAAAAATATGCTAACGTTTTACCCTGTATCGATTCCTTCAGGAATAAGTCTTTGCCATCCACAAAACATCGCATACCGCACAGATGGAAGTAAGAAATTCTTGCTCACCAGTTTTAAAATTGTATCTATCCCTTCCAGGCGAACCTCTGCTCTCTCCAACTGCAAAATATCATGCATACAGTTAAGTGTTATGTATATTACCCAATGCAGAGATGCATTTCTCATCAAATGTTACCTGTTTTAGTAGGCACTTTCTTATTTTTTTCCACATCCACTGGCTCTTCTTTAAGGGCAAATTCAGCAATTGTACAGAGGAGTGGAGACTGCGGATAAAGACCCTGCACATTCTGCTTCAACCACTTGTATTTGTGAACACCTGTAACAGTACTCAACTGCGGCTGCCATTTGTCCTAACAAAGGAAAACAATTTTCATCATTAGTCTGCCCTATTTAATATTAAACTGTGCTCTAAAAGTTATTCAAGTAAAATATAAATAATGCTCACAGGTTTAAATTGGTTAAAATATGTTAAACTTAGTAATTAATACACGGTTTTAAAACTATGCTATAAATATAAGTGAATTTATAATCTTTATACTAATGTATGTTGGAACAGGCTAGCTTGGCATATAAAGTTAAGTTATGGTTCATATTAATAGCCACAGGGCCCAGCACTGTTTCTGGAACAAAGAATATATTTAAGGAATGAATGGTGGATAACTAATGATACAATCTAGTACCAAAAATAAAAGGAAACCCTTCTCCAGCTACAGCTCTGACCAGGACATCATAAGTCAAGTTCATGAAGCATCACTGGGGCCGTATTTCTAACAACCACCCGTCCCTCCCTCCGGATGCTCAGGTACAGAGGTACGAGACTGTGGATTCCTTTGCTACGTGCTATGATTCTATTCAACCAACCTCAGAATCACAGAAAATACTGCACCTTGGGCGATTTAATTGCAAGGGGTCTCTTGTCCACATTTATTAGACTATGAGGCAAAATGCAAGCTTCTTCTAAATCACTCTCTTCATTTCCAATTTTTTCTTCATTATCCGTAGATTCTGGCTTCTTAGGAACTGTGTTTTAAAACATCATTCACTATAAAAATCATACACTTAAATATAATTTTAAATTAAGAAATACTTAGATTTGCATGAAGGACAAATATTTCATTCAAATAAACATCTAAACAACATTATAAATTGCAACGCTCAAACAACAAGAGTGAAATGATCACCCTGGCAGAACAAAAAGACAAAGTGAGAGTGTGATGAGGGGAGAAGCCCCGAAGCAGGGGAAGCCTGGCAGCCAGCAAGCTCTTCCTCAAGTGCCAGAGAGTGAACATTTGAGTCTTTCAGGCCATGCAGTCTGTTGCAAATACTCAACTCTGCTGCTGTAGCACAAAAAGTAACCACAGATAAAGCAACAGGTGTAGCTGTGCTCCCGTAAAACTCTATTTATGGTGCTACAATTTTACCTTCATGTAATTTTCATGTGTCAAAAATAATATACTTCTTTTGATTGTTAAAAAACAATTTCAAACTGGAAAAAAAGAAAAGGTCTTAGTCCATGGGCAACACAAAGCAAGCAAGAGGTGGAATTTTAACCACAGTTCCTGGCTTGTCCACCCTGGTCCAGTTCAGAGGTTCTGTTAGTGTGTAACCGAATCAATTGAATTCACTGTGATATGTGGAATTTCCTCCCTATATTTTATCTCTTTTAAAATTTTTGGTCTAAATCTCCTCAGCATATAATATAAAAAATAAGCAACATGATAACACACCTGGGCAGTAAAGAGCTAACATAGCAGGCCGGGGTTGCTCAAACCCTGCAAATTCCCAAGGAAGGTCTGTCCCTTCAGGGTTGGTCCTTCTTCTAGGAGCTGAGCTCTGAGCCCTTGGAACATCCTGCCTGATAAGCTTTTTGGTATACCTGACACCCAGGACCTTGTGGCAGTGGTCTGGCCAGGTAGTTTATGTTAATGATGTGACTTGCGAGGGACCACTTGTTTTTGCACCGGGGCACTGGAGTCTGAGTAATTGAGGTCAGTCACATGGGCACTGCCTGCATAGGTGACTGGCCCCCAACAAAATCTCTATACTCGAGGCTCAGGTGCGCTGGCCTGGTTAACATTTCTTCACACATGATGTGACACACTTGCTGGGAGAGCTAAGCACATCCACGTGACGCCACTGGGGAGAGACACCAAAGCTTGTGCCTAGTTTCCTCTGGACTTCCCTCCATGCACCCTTCCCTTTGCTAATTTTAATCTGTATCCTTTCTGCGGTAAAAAAACACAGCTGTGAGTATAACAGCTCTTCTGAGTCCTTTTAGTGAATCATCAAGCCTGAGAGAAGGCTCGGGGATCCCTGACACAGCAACAGGAATATTAATCACTTAATCTTTTCAAGTTACTTAATTTCCAAAAAAAAGAAAACCAGCTTGAAACAACACACAATAAATCTATAAACCCACAAGAAACTCTAAAAGTGACAGTGTGGGCTCAGAACCCACGGATATGAGATAGCAAATGGTGGAGTCTCCCACCCTCATGCCGAGGCGGCCTGTCTCCTCGGCCCGGGCTGAGTTCCTGCGTGCCTGGGTTCAAGGAATTGCAGCAGTGTGACTGCTGTTACTTCCTGATCCAGAGCACCCATTGGATCCAGACAGGCTGTTATGGTGTAGGGTTTGTTCAGGAACAATCAAATTAGGATGGCTTCTAAAACACTTTAGTCTTTCATAAGCTTATTGTTCAAAACACCCATCAGAAACTCAGTAATTAATACTGTTCAATAAGCAGGTTTGTGAGTAAATCAGTATAAGTCATAATATGATCAGAGGCCAGGCACGGTGGCTCACGCCTGTAATCCCAGCACTTTGGGAGGCCGAGGCAGGAAGATCACGAGGTCAGGAGATCAAGACCATCTTGGCCAACATGGTGAAATCCCGTTTCTACTAAAATACAAAAATTAGCCAGGCGTGGTGGCGCGTGCCTGTAATCCCAGCTACTTGGAAGGCTGAGGCAGGGGAATCCTTTGAACCTGGGAGGTGGAGGTTGCAGTGAGCTGAGATCACACCACTGCACTCCAGCCTGGCGACAGAGCAAGACTCCGTCTCAAAGAAATAAAAAAAGGATATAATCAGAAATTTCTGTAGTTTATTTATAATCACAAGTGACTAAATTCTAAACTATTTTATAATTTCTAAGCATTTTTATTCAAATTTGGATTTAATGCAAAAAGACTTTTCTGTACCCTTACACAGCTACTTCCAGGAAAATGTCAGTAACTCTTTTAGCTTCCCTTTATAATTCTCCATGTATCAGAATACTCAATATTTCCAAACAAAAAACATTTCTTTAGAAGAATGGCAATAAGTTTAAATGTTCCCATTATATCTCATTACCAGAATAACTAATAAAATAAAAATACTTCCTTGTTCTCATCAATTTAGCAAAGATTATTTACATTTTCAACATCAATTTACTAGTAATCAAATCATACCACACTCAATTCCTAATCGGCCTCATTGTCTGATTGCTTGGAAAAATAAGCGAGATTTCTGTATTTAATCATAAGTATACATAAAAATGATGGCAGCAGGTAGAAATGTCACATGGAATCAACAGTAGAGAAACTTCACTCTGAAATCACAGGTCCAGTGAGGCAGGGTGAAGCACATGCTTTAATAGTATCTTCTGTCCTTTTACATTCTCACCTCTCTTTTTCCTTCATTCTTGAATTATCTTCTGAGCTATCCTCCTCCAACGGGGCAAATAACTTAACGATTTAAACTTAGACATTATAGAGAGGTCATTACAAACAGCAGGTCTCAATTCGTTAAAGAGGAATCTCAAACGTTCGATGACAGGAGCACAGACCTCCTTGTAAGAACGGCCCTGTTCTTGAGGAGTCTGCAAAGTTAACCAGGAAAAGACAACTTTAACAACAAATATTTCAGCAACTGTCTGCAAAGCACAGAATAAAAAGAATTAAAATCTATCACCTTAATGAGCGAACATTTTGCTTGGTAGACAACTCTACAAACATCCACCACTGACTTAGGCAACGTTCTGTGCTTTACTTGCTCAATACCAAGTGCACCTGCATGAACTAAAGATAATGCCACATGACCTGTAAAAAGACATTTAAAAGAAGGGCAGGGAAGGAATGAATATGTACTGCAGGTTAGTCGAGGGATCTGCAGTGTAGCTAAAGTACACAGATATTGAGCTCCTTACCTAAATCTTCATGTTTCGAGAGGCAACATAACAGCAAGCGACTGACATCTTCCACGGGATGCTCAGGGGGAAAACATGATTGGTGTGGTCAAATGGCACTGCCTACAGTACCTTTCTATTTGACACAAAAAGTCCTGCAACAGAAACAGCTGGAGGTAACCTCAGAGCCACCCAGTGAGACTTCACAAATCTTAAACATGCCACAGCTTCTGATGCACTTGCAGTCAGTAATGCTTCTGAAGCCTCGCTAGCATGTTAACACAATCAGGTTCTCACCTCAAAACCCTCCAGATAATACATGAAACAAAGTCTGTGCTGTGTTAACCAAAGAGCACATAAGTATTCCTATGTCAAAGTCCTCAGATAAACAGAGCACTGAGGTGGCAGTGGGGGCAGGCCTAGCTCACCTTCATGTTGTGATCCTGAATGTTATTGTCTGCAATGGCTTGCAGAAATGCCTGGGAATGGTCCCCCAGAGCCCATCTGTGGGAGTAGAGTCGAGATTTGCTGGCAGGTGTGCCCCTGGGGAGCTGCAGTGGTCCTCATCTTTCTCCTCTTTGTAGCTGTAGTGGATCTGGCTGGTGTGCGGCTTCCAGAGAAGATGGATGACTGAAGCCATTCTAGAAAATGCACATGCAGACATGAAAGAGAAACTCAAGTGCACAACTCAAAATAAATACTATAAAAAAAAAAAAGATGCTCAACTGAACACTCAATTTAGAAGGTGAAATTCAGCATCATTCATATGAAAGAGCTCCACCTAAGATGTTTAAACAGGTTGACTTATAATTCCTCTATCTACGTGAACACACTTTCTGGTGATTCCACACGCCTCAGGCATGGCATCAGAACTCAGGATCGTAGTTCCAGTCCAGCATTCACTGGATACCTGTGCTCTGCCTGCAGCTGCCTGGTTCCACAGATACCGTGTGAAGACTGAGGTGCACATTCTAACAAGGAAGGCAGCAAAGGGCACCACTGACACAATTAATCACAGGATTTCAAGTCCAAAACTATGTGCAATGGATGACTATGGGGGTACCAGGGAGACTAGAAGACAGACCACCGCTATTCTGAGGGTCAGTAAGGGACTTGTGGAAGCAACAACTGAGCTAAGATGAGAAATAAGACCTAGACGCTGAGTATCCAGGCAGGGAACAGCACATCTGAAGGATTTCTACAAAGAATTACATCCTCAGGGTAAGCTACGTATTCCTAGAGCACTTATAAAGGAACGAAAAGGAGAAAATATTTAACAAACACACAATCTTTAATGAAGGATAGATCCCTGGAGATGGGAGGGCCGACGGACTGGAAAGGAGACCTGTGCGTGGTGCCAGGCACGGGATCGGCCAGTGCGAATGTTAATTACAACTGCTTATGGTCACTTGAGGGAGTGGCACATACACACAAAATTAGTATGTGCACCACTACAGATCTCTATTAAGGATCTGTGTTATCAAATACTGCTCCAAATCCAAGCAATCAAAGCGGGCATGCACTTAGTGTTCTTTTACTGGACATTTAGATTTTAGAGCACTCAGGAGCATTCCCCAACCCACCACATTCATTCTCCTGAAACACTAATCCAATGCCGACTCTCTCTGGCCCTCTCTCTTTAAGCACAGGACCGCCCCTCCTTACTGCTCCAAGATAAGCCTCTGAGCCTCCTGTGGATCGGACCCACCTGCCAGGGCCCATGGCACCCTCTGCCCTGGAGCTCGCCAGCCCTGCCCTCCTTGCCAATTTAAACAAAGCCCATCTTCTGGCAAGCAATGAGCCTTGAGGAGGACGGAGGGAAGCAGACACCTCACAGGACACCACAGGCAGCCCAGCACCCAGCACTGCACAAAGGTCCACCCATCAGGGGGCTGTGTGGACACCAAGATCCTCCTTCCCCGCAAACCTCTGCCACACCCACTCTCGCAAGCAGCAGGAAAGCCCTGCTCCTCTCAGCAGTGCCCTTGACACTCCTGCGTTTTCTGCCCAGAATGCTCCCTCACACAATTTCAGGACTGCTGCCAATGTGAAGCCTTTCTTCTCCCAGAACCACGTATGAACCTCTCCATTTCACCATTCACCACCTTGTAACGTGACCTGCTTAGAATGCTGGCTCATCAACAAGCAGCAGCTGAAGGCAGAGGCATGTCCTATCCATCACTGCATCCTGAACACCTCGCATGGTAACGGCACCAGAAAGCAGAGGCGTGTCCTATCCATCACTGCATCCTGAACACCTCACATGGTAACGGCACTAGAAAGCAGAGGCGTGTCCTATCCATCACTGCATCCTGAACACCTCGCACGGTAACGGCACCAGAAAGCAGAGGCGTGTCCTATCCATCACTGCATCCTGAACACCTCATATGGTAACGGCACTAGGCAACTGCTCAACAGAAGCTGCTCAATGGACAGACAGACAGACAGACAGATGGGAAATGCACAACTACATGAAGGAAAATGTAAACCCATCTTAGGAGACAGGAAGAAGCTTATTATTTTAGGTGGTTACAAAGGCTGCCATCCTGAACTATAACTGACTTGAGCCTGGTCTGGTAAAAACGCAGTCCTCAAGTAGAATGCTGTTCCCTGAGAGGACAGCTGATCCACATTCTGTGCAATTTCTGGGCATTCAGGCAGAAAAAAGCCATGCTGAGCCCATCAGGCAGAGGCTGCAATACGTGAGAACACCACAGGGTAGACGGGTAGACATTCCTGCACACTTTTTAGCTTCCTCTGCAGCAACAGACCATGAGGGCAAATAACAGCCACTCACAGCTGTTTCTACCTGATTCAGTCTCACTATCCTTATTATTATTTTTTTTTAACGTCATCAACTGTGTTGAATACTCCTCTCCTTTTTTTTTTGAGACAGAGTCTCACTCTTGTCACCCAGGCTGGAGTGCAGTGGTGCGATCTCAGCTCACTGCAACCTCTGTCTCCTGGGTTCAAGCAATTCTCCTACCTCAGCCTCCCGAGTAACTGGGATTACAGGCACCTGTCACCACACCCAGCTAATTTTTGCATTTTTAGTAGACATGGGGTTTCACCACATTGGCCAGGCTGGTCTCGAACTCCTGACCTCAGGTGATCCACCCGCCTCAGCCTCCCAAAGTGCTGGGATTACAGGCATGAGCCACCGCCTGGCCATCTCCTACTTTTTTAAAGAGAGAGTCTTGTTTTGTCACCCAGGCTGGAGTGCAGTGGTATGATCATGACTCACTGCAACCTCAACCTCCCAGGCTCAAGCGATCCTCCTACCTCAGCCTCCTGAGTATCTGGGACTCCAAGTATGTGCCACCATGCCTGGATAATTTTTGTGTATATTGTAGAGATGGGGTTTTGCCATGTTGCCCAGGCTGGTCTCAAACTCTTGACCTCAAGCAATCCACATGCCTCAACCTCCCAAAGTGCTGGGATTACAGGCATGAACCACTGTGCCTGGCCCTCTCCCACTCTTAATGGCACTTACAGTTCAAAAAAAATAATCTGCTAATCAGCAAAAAGCAAAGATTTTCTTACTGGCACATTCAATCTCGACAGGAGACAGCGGTGCGCTCATTGCTAAATAGGAAGCATGTAATCCGAGAAGCAGGCCCAGATTCCTCTCTGTGTCTATCAGAGGTGAAGAGAGACTTCCCAGATCTGGTATGGTGACAACTTCTTGGTCAGGCTGGAAAAATAAATTTCATCATCAATCTGAGGAAACAGAATTAATTAAAAACATAAAACCAAAAGGACAGCTCTGTCCTGCAACTGTACCGCCATGTGAGCCCAGGGGTGCTCTGGGCGTTCTGCCCCTCCATCCTGTAATGAGTTTTTGCTGCTGTGCCCAAGTAACAGCAGATACCACATAAACCCACATGCCCAATAAAGCAGGCAGCAACCGCACAGCCCTACTGTAGAAAAACTAAAGCACAGATACGTGATTTGGCTAGAATATTCCTTAGGAATCAGTTTCCAAAGTGACTGTACACCTTGCTTCAGAAAGTATAATGAATTGTTACATGCATAAATAACCCACTGGGCAACAAAACTATGACAAGTATTCGATGACAAGTATTAGTGGACTGTGACCACACATGTAGAGGAAATGAAATTTATTCTAACAAAAATCAAACTCTGAAAAAAGCAAGAGTTCAACTTTTCCAGTCACAGAAGATATTTACAGCAAAGTTAATTCTCCCCTTCATAAAATGCTTTAAGCCCTGCCCTAATGGCATTTAATACATTTTATTACTTGCAGATACCTGGAAAGCTAATCCCAATATATAAATTCTATGTGTTCGTGAATACATAGGAAGGACATATTTCTATTGTAAAGAATTACACTTCTACATAGTTCTTCCCAAAAAATACACACCTCAAGATAATAAGCCATTCCAAATTTCTACATAAGACCAAAGTGTAACCTCTTTTCTTGTGGAACACTGTCTATATTTCTCACAAATTGAACATTTAAAAAACAATCTTTCAAGACCAGTACATCACAGATCTTAACACGAATAAATGTAAATTCATTTATGACAAAACTTCTAAAGGATCTTTATATTTATCCCTAATGCCCCCCAAAAGACTCAGATATCAGTACTTCTAGATCCAAATATTCCTATCACAAACACACAGAGGGTATCCCCTGCCATCCTCTGCATCATTCAAGGCATACAGCCTCACCTCCAAATATTGGCCAACACAAAATGCGTAAACGGATTCCCGGGTGTCTTCAAACTGCAAAGCAGCTTCCAAAGCTACCACTGGGTCTTCCCCTGCAAACTGAGCTGAAACAAAAAGAGAAAAAGCAACATGAGTTCAATTCAGCTTGCCTGAAGAGCTATAGGAGAAACAGTGAGTAGGAAATAAGTTAGGTGCTTAACTCAAAAGTGAGGGTTACCAGAGTATAATGACCTCCCACTGTCTCCCAGGGTTGCCTGGGCCGACTCAGAACTTGAAATGAGTTCCAAGTATTAAAACAAAAATGCATAATGAAAGGAAATTCTTCAAATGTGCTCAATTTGTTGATAAGACAGACACCAAAGCCACCGATACATTAAAGTATGCGGGGGCTGGCACAAAACTAAAGAAATCATTTATAAGCCAAATACTCTGCTTAGAATGATACAGGTTGTAACTTTTAACCAGGAAATAAGAAGTGTAATCTTACCAAGAATACTATTTCCTGTTAACGACTGTGTCTGGTAGTCCTTTATATCATATACTTTCCCGTCAATCACAGTCCAGAAGCCTCCATCTTTATTATGGTTCTCCAAATCAGCTTTGCGTATAAGTGTCACCTCCTCATTATTTCTACAGTTCTGACCTGTAAAAAATGACTCTGTATATACAGAAACCAGAATCAGTCCATCGATCAATCAACAGGTAAAATGAAAAGAACAAACTGTGTGAAAGAACTACAAGCAGAAATAAACAAATCCACAATCAAAATGGGAGAAATACATATCTAGCTCTGAAACTAATACCACACATACAAATTCTATTAAATATAGAATGCTTTAAAAAAAAATCTAGACAGCATGAATATCAAATCTGGCCATGCCAGGCCACAGAGCAAATCTCAACAGATTTCAAAGAAATAAAGTTACAGAGCATGTGTGCTGACTACAATGCAGTTAAATTAGAAATAGGTTTTCAAAAATTCATTCAAAATAAAATAAAAATGACTCTGTATATACAGAAAATAAAAATATTCATTCACATATTTGAGAATTATAAAATACACTTATAAGTAACCCAAAATTCTAAGAAAAAATGACTATGAAAATTAGAAAATGTGTTCAATTAATAATCAAAATACTGCAGATCAAAATTGGTGACATACAACTAAATGCATGCTTGAGGGCATTTACGCCTTTAAATGTGTGTATTAGAGGGAAAAAGCTAAAAAAGAAAAGAAACACCAAATCAATAAAAGTCTATTATTTCATAAAAGTACTCAAAAAAAGAAAACCTGAGTGGTGGTCACCTATGCAAGTGCTAGGATACCAACTCAATATTACCAAAAATAGTTAAAGGGAGGTGGCAGTTCAAGAAGTCAAGCCTAGATTATGTCCTTCCTGTACAGATTGTACCTCCTGCTAACCAGACAGCAGAGGGCAAGGTTGGTGGGGATTTTATAGAGGACACGCAGCACATGAATTCCCTGGTCTAGTTCACAGAACTAAAGCGGGAGCCACCGAGCACTACAGGCCTCCTGAGCCAACAGAAAGCATGCAGCATGACTCCAGACGTAACACCACCCCAACGAGACTGAATCCAAATCCAACCAAACCTCTAGATCTAACCAGCAGATTAATGGAACTAACAGAAGAACATGTTGGTCTAGAATAAGAGAAAGCAATCAACCAAATTCAGAAAATGTGAAGTTCTCCAAAATAACCAACCTGCTTCTTTGAAAAAGAAAACGGTATGATCAGAGACAGGGAGAGGAGGGCCTGGAGCCATGCTGTTTGGAGAAAGAGACTAGAAGCATATGTCAAGCAATGCCAACACAGAGAACGTGCTCAGGTCGTAATTCAAAATTACCACCTAAAAAAGGCATTTTTGAGATAGTCCAGGAAAATGTAACATGGGCCGCATGTTAGGTTAAGGAATCACTGTTAATCTTATAGACAGGATAATGATATTGTAGAGTTTTTTTTTTAAATCCTTAAGAGGTAAAATGCCTTAAAATGTTTTAAAGACAGAGTTATGCTTTAAAATAATCCAATCAGCCAGGCACGGTGGCTCATGCCTGTAATCCCAGCACTTTGGGAGGCCGAGGCGGGCAGATCACGAAGTCAGGAGATCGAGACCATCCTGGCTAACACAGTGAAACCCCATCTCATACCACGCCGTATTACCGCATTTAACAGGTATAATGAAGCAACTTGAACAGGCTATTTTTCCATTTCCATTGCATTTCAACAGAGCCCATTAAAAAGTAGTATAAATGGCCCTTAAATACTAATATATTTTAAAATGCTCAAACTATATCGGGGTCACCACTTTGTGCTTTAGCAGGCAAAATCCCAAAAGCCCACACACAAGGCTGGGAGGCCAGCAGCCCTATTGGTGGTGAGAGAAATCAAGATGTACAGGAGCAATCTGGTGACAACCAGCCCACACTAGATGCATCCCCACCTGTGCATGTGCACAGGCACACATGCGTGCACACATGGAGGACATGTGTTCCAGGTCAGGCCTTGCAGAACTATTTTTGTTGTTGTTGTTGTTGTTGTTTGAGATGGAGTTTCACTTTTGTTGCCCAGCCTGGAATGCAGTGGTGTGATCTCGGCTCACTGCAACCTCTGCCTCCCAGGTTCAAGGGATTCTCCTGCCTCAGCCTCCCGAGTAGCTGGGATTATAGGCATGCACCACCATGCCCTGCTAACTGTTGTATTTTTCAGTAGAGACGGGGTTTCTCCAAGTTGGCCAGGCTGATCTCCAACTCCCAACCTCAGGTGATCCACCCACCTTGGCCTCCCAAAGTGCTGGGATTACAGGCGTGAGCCACCACACCCGACCCTCAGCACTATTTGTATAGCAACATTGTGGCAATAAGCCCAAGTGTCCACCAATAAGAGACTCACTAAAGAAAGATACATAAAAGACACATCCACACACTGAAGACTAAGCTGCTTTATAAAAACTAAGAGCCACACTCTGATAAAGTACTCCAGTATATATGGTTAGTTAAAAAAAACAAGCAGCACAAGTAATGCAACATGCTACCACTAGCGTACTCATTCCAGAGAACAAGGAGGTTACAGAGGAGACTGAAAAGTCAGAGGCAGCAGGTGAGAAATGGCTGGAAGGCGTGGGCGGGGAAGCGACAGTGTGTCTCTACCTAGGTTTGATTTTTGAACCATGTGACTGTATTCCTTTTTTTTTTAATGACTGTAAAACAAAATAAATGCTCTTCATACTAGAAATAAAATGTTAGCAAAATCTGCATTCAAAACTAGGATTACTGTTCTACACTGGCAAAGTTCACTACCATTAGCAAAGGCAGTTTTCTCATTGACATAATGAGATACAACAGCGTGCATGGGGTCCTCAGCGGGCCTGCACCCTACAGGTGCTCCACACATGCAAATCACTACTATTACCATTACTATTACATAACAGATATAATATATAATTATACTGTCACTACTATAACCAGCATTACATACTAAGACAGCCTGCATTCAGAGTATAAAGAAGGCTGTGGAACCCCCTGCAGAAGGTGGGAGGGCCTGGGGCTGTGCATAAAGGGGAGCTCTCTGGGGCTGTGCCAACTGAACCTGGAACCTGGGCCCCCAGGTTGGGTCCCCAGGCCTGTGTGCCTCAGCTTGCTCATCATTCACTCTCAACACGGATAACACCTTCAACTGCAAACACATTTAAAAACCACAGGCCAGCTCCCGCTACCAATACCAGAAAAAGCAAGTCTCCACACAGGCCCAGCATGAGAGCCTACAAGTGGTACTAGCTACAAAACACATGGAGAACACGGTTCTTGCACACACACCTTATGAGATGTTGGAGAGCTACATGGCGGAGGCATCTACAGGGTGTAGCCAGATGGTCTAGATGGGCCAAGACAACAACTGCCATTTGTTGCAGATCAATGGCAAGCTCGTTGTCTTGTGGAAGGGTGAGGTACCTCAGGAAACTCTCACTGGGGCTCAGAGGGCCAGACAAAAGCTAGAAGGGAAAAGTAAACAAACATTCAGAAATGGTGGGAAAAATTAAAGTAACACAGTGAGCCTTTACCCACTCTTTATATTTTGGTATTGACTCATTTGACCCATCAAATGAAATGCTGATGATACAGTTATACTATACAGCTATGTATTTGTGCAGCACATAAACTGTGTAAATGTCTAAATTTGCGGTATACATGTACACAACATTGACTGTGCATGTATACATTTATGATACCACAGGTAAGTTGAATCCACACAGATTACTAACATGAGCAAACCACCCTACAGGCCTAGGACCCCTGGAGAAAGGCAGAAGCACCTCTGTGGGAACCCAGCACAGCATCTCAAGCTGGCCTTGAAATCTAAAACCAAAACCTTTATTTTAATCTAAACGTTGCCCACTCTGGAGAATACCTACTTTCATTTGCAAATTAAATCATAGTTCTAATTCTTCTAAAGGCAGAAGAGCCCTATTATCATTAGGTTAAAGACTACCAAATAATAGAAAAATTAAAACAAGGCATGATATTGAAATGCCTAAGACTTTCCCAAAAAGACACAAAATCCAACTTGTACTTGACCTGTAAAGACCAGCAGTCCTGGAGGTTTACGCCCAGGGCCCCACATGCCTGCTCCTCCCCCAGCTCGGCGTCCACACCTGTTAAGGGGGGAGCTGGTACTAAACAGAGTGACAGCTCAGGTGACACACCCTGCACAGAGCCCAGTACATAGGAAGGGCCAACAAAGCAAGTCACTATTTTCATTGTTCTTTTCTGGTATTGATTTAAAAGTGCGTGTTTCAAGCTTGGTTCTGTGCTGACAAGGGAGTCGGTGCTCACTGATCTGAGTCTTCTCCACAAACAAGTGGCTTCCCAACCTGTCTCATCTGACTCGCTGCTGTTACCACCAAACACACACACGCCAGAGAAAAACACTGCCGTGGACACGCACGCTGGTCTTGCTTTAAAAATAACTAGACTCGAGTGCCACCTAAACACAAAGTTCCATCATGACACTCACATGCTTGTTGCCCTCGGAGTGGGGTGTATCCTTCCTGCAAATGATGCTCTGGAACCTTTGCAGCAAGGGCAAAAGCAAGGCGCTGGTGCCCTGGGCAGAACGCTCATTGTCAGTCTCCTGTGCCCCGCTGTCCCACAGCTGAAGCAACAACAGGATGGCAGACAACATTTGGCTAAAGGAGAAAACATATTTATTCTTAGTAAAAACAGGTTAACTTTTTTTTTTCATGGTTGATCAAAAATAAAAGCAAACAGCTAGATAGAAGTGAAGCAATACTTGGGATATGAAAGGAAATGAAAGTAAAGCCATGGTAATTAAATCACTGAATTGACACCAAGATTTTAGCACAAGTCATTGCCTTCTGCTGATAGGAAAGACCAGTTAAGAAGCTCAAAGAGCATGTTTACATGGAAGTTCTAGGATCTTAAACTCATGGAATAAAAATAATTAAATGAGGAAAACTGAAAGAAAAAAAAAAAGAACAGTTCCCAGGCTAGAAAACTGAGCATAAAAAAGGAAGTGAAAAAAAGGTAAAGAGCGAGCGAGCTCTGGGACATGGTTCTCTGGTTACAGAGCACCACATCTGCTGCAGTCACACACGATTTAGTGAAATGCACACAATGCAACAGGTATTTGGACACAGAGGTGCTTCCCCGAAGCATTCCCAGTCTGCGGCAGCCCTCACCTCAACGTGCCTCTCTGCACAGCCAGCTCCAGCAGGACGGCCAGGGCCAAGTTCTGGTCCTGCAGGGGGATGCTTCCTGGCCCTTTGGTGGCTGGCATTCCATGAACATCCTTGAAATGAAAACAGTGGATGCAGGAACAAAGCGACCTCCAGAAAGACAGCATGCTTACAATCACACTAACACATTTACTACATGCTCCCTCCCAAGGAAGGATATATTTTTAATATTTAGAATCAAGTTTCTGAGACTTGCTACTCAAATTTTTCAGAGATTTTTAAAGTATACAATTAACTCACAGAAATGTATTTATTCATTCGGATGCTATTACAGTAGATGACATACTCCAAGTGTGTGAAGCATAAAATAATTTATCTCATTATCCAAAACATGAGTAGGAGAATATCCAGCTATCTTTTCCAGTTTCAATGACGTGTAAGACTATGCCAGTATCTACCTCCTCCTACAGAATTAGAGAGCCAATTTCTAAAACCACCTGAGGATCTGGAGGCAAAATGTCTACACTAATTTCTATCTCTGATCAAAGATTACCTGGTTGCTTACTCCATACCCAGCTCTCCAGAATTGACTTGGCCCTATATACAGGTGCAGGAGTTTCATCTTTTTTCTCTTTGTCATCCAGATCTTCTTTCTTTGTTCCACTTGGTTCGACACTATCATCTGCAGAATTAAAATTTTTTTAATCTGTAACTGCTTTTCAGAATGCCATACCATTAGTCAGTCTCTGCAAATGTCCCTCCCCGAAGTTACAACATCATTAACTGTATGTTTGACAACTTAAAAATAAAATACATCAATCATACCTCTAACAGATCCAGTATAATTTTCATAAACAAACCAATAAATTGGCCGGGAGTGGTGGCTTACGCCTGTAATCCCAGCACTCTAAGAGGCCGAGGCGGGTGGATCAGAAGGTCAGAAGATGGACACCATCTTGGCTAACACGGTGAAACCCCATCCCTACTAAAAATACAAAAAATTGGCCAGGTATGATGGTGGATACCTATAGTTCCAGCTACTCGGGAGGCTGAGGCAGGACAATGGCATGAACCCGGGAGGCAGAGCTTGCAGTGAGCCGAGATGGCACCACTGCACTCCAGCCTGGGCAAAAGAGCAAGACTCCATCTGAAAAAAAAAAAAGAAAAGAAACCAATATATCAAATTATTTAAAGCCTGTCTTCCAAAATCATATTTCATTAACTTCCTAGTAGATTTCACAACTGAGAAACTTAGTCTTTGATATTTACCTACTTCAATTTCACACCAATTGCTTTTATCCAGTGAGTCCCAGTGCTTGTGTATCCGTGGGAAAAGGGAGGGTGTAGAAAAGGAGTACAATTCAAAAATCTTTTAACTCTTTACAAGGCCCTACTCCACTGCCAACTGGGAAGCACTGCTATGCACTGTCACTGTCACTGATAGCATAATTCAAGAGCACTGGGACACAAAGGAAAAGCTGAGAAAAATGACTTTAGGCCACTGACAATGTAAAGTTTCAGTCAAAAACAACTGTCATAAAACTCCTTACATAGTAAGCAAAGAGAAGAGAGAACTAACCTTACCCTTGAAGTCTAAACACCTTCCATCACAGAAGGCTGTGACTAAATGTCTAAACAACATAATTAGAAAAATGTATCTCAATCAGTGAAAGACAATGTCCCATCCAGATTACAAATAATGACTATCTAAAAATCTCGAAGGAAACAGTTCCTCTGTTTACAACACTTCTGACACCAAATGTATGGACTTTTGCACCAAGCAATTCTCCAGTTCTCTGCAACACCCAGCTGTGTGTCCCACAGTGCAATTCAATTCTGAAACTAACTACCTAGAATTAGGACAGACACCGCAGGTTAATAACAGGAGACAAAAGGTACAATGCTGAAAACAATATCTAAAGAACTAATGGCTGAAAACTTCCTAAGTTCAGCGAATGACACAAACCTAGGCAGATTGAAGAATCTGTGCAAAGCCCAGACATGATAAATCCAAAGGAAGCCATGACGAGGCACATCATAATCAACCGCCAAACACTAAGGACAAAACCGTTTCAAAAGTGCCACAGAAAGTAGATATAGAAGAATGTCTTTTGTGGCCTGAAATTAAGGCTAAATATTATGTGCTGCCTTGACGTCGGTAAAATCAAGAAAGCCTCAAATGGCCTAACCACAAGGTCTCCCCCGAGCTCTGCTCCCACGGATAAGATCCCAAAGCCAAACAACTCTCCTTATCGCAGAGACCCGACCCCAGCCTGCTCATCCCTGCCGGCCCAGAGTTATTCAAACAAGCCAATCACATCTTCCCATGGAAGATGTGTTAGCCAAATGAAATGGTATTCCAAATGAAATACCATTCAGCAATAAAAAGAACTATTAATACACAGAACAAGTATAAATCTCAAACATCTAACTAGGAGTAAATGAAGATGGTTTCAAAACATTACTGAAAATATGGTTCCACTCACATGACATTCTCAAAAAGAATACCCTATACTGATGGAGAACAGATCAGTGGTTGCCAGGGTACGAGGCCAGGGAACATGTGATAAAAAGGAGAAGCACAAGGGAGCTTTTGGGGTGATGAAAATTCTCCATCCTGATGATGATGGGGGTTACATGAATCTATAGAAGTCAAGATTTACTGAACTACATACCACAATAAAATAAATTTCATATAAGTTTTTTAATAAAAAAAAAAAAGTTGGCTGGGTGTGGTGGCTCACACCTGTAATCCCAGCACTTCGGGAGGCTGGGGTGAGCAGATCACAAGGTCAGGATTTCGAGACGAGCCTGGCCAACATGGTAAACCCCGTCTCTACTAAAAATGCAAAAATTAGCCAGGTGTGGTGGCACGCGCCTGTAATCCCAGCTACCTGGGAGCCTGAGGCAGGAGAATCGCTTAAACCTGGAAGGCGGAGGTTGCAGTGAGCTGAGATCACGCCACTGCACTCCAGCCTGGACCACCAAGTGAAACGTCATCTCAAAACAAAACAAAACAAAAAACAAAGAAAATATCTAGGTCTAGGTAGGACAGCTGGAATACAGTCTGGTGGAATCATGTCAGAGCAGCGAGCTGGGTCTGGAGGGCTGGAGTAGGGTATGGCCCCACTCTAGGAAGGAACTAGGAAACGCATCCTGGGTGAAGCAAGAGCAGAGTCCCGTTCTGCAACAGATTAGCATTTATCCTGATCTGACAAACTACATGCAAATTTAATACGTCTCACTTAGCCTCTTATTTTCCTTAACAACATGGAAAATGAGAGAACAAACAATTCAGAAGTTTAAGACATGAAATACATTTAATTCAGAAATCATACACAGAAAGGTAGGAAATAAATGGGGGGAAAAAGCAGCTAATGAAAAGTGAAAATGCGCCAGGTGCAGTGGCTCACACCTACAATCCCAGCACGCTGGGAGGCCAAGGCGGGCGGATCAATTGAGGTCAGGAGTTTCAGACCAGCTTGGCCGACATGGTGAAACTCCAACTCTACTAAAAATACAAAAATTGGCCCAGCGTGGTGGCAACCACCTGTAATTCCAGCAGCTCGAGAGGCTGAGGCAGGAGAACTGCTTGAACCTGGGAGGCAGAGGCTGCAGTGAGCCAAGATCATGCCACTGTACTCCAGCCTGGGAAACAGAGCAAGACCCTGTCTCAGAAAATAAAATAAAATATTCATAGTCTTAATAATGGAAAATAAAAACATTTACTGAATGCCAAAAAATCTCCCTAAAAACCCCAATCAGTTGTGATCTACATAAAGAACAATTATGCTCTGCTTTCTAACCACAATTTTAAAGAACAAAAATATTCATCAAATGTGGGCCGGGTGCGGAGGCTCACGCCTGTAATCCCAACACTTTGGGAGGCCGTGGCAGGCGGATCATGAGGTCAGGAGTTCAAGACCAGCCTGGCCAATATGGTGAAACTCTGTCTCTACTAAAAACACAAAAATTAGCTGGGCGTGGTGGAGGGCACCTGTAATCCTAGCTATTCAGGAGGCTAAGACAGAGAACTGCTTGAACCCAGGAGGCGGAGGTTGCAGTAAGCCAAGATCAGGCCACTGCACTCCAGCCTGAGCGACAGAGCAAGACTCCCTCTCGAGAGGAAAAAACAAACCGAAAATTCATCAAATGTAATAAATAAAACATATACTTTGGATTTTTCCATGTATTTAGCTTTTCTTAGAGCATCTTTTAGAATTATTGCTTCACAAAAAACACTTTTGGAAATGTTTTAATTTATTAACAAATACTGGAGGGCTAGGAAGAAGAGGTTAAAACTTTTTAAAATATACACAATGAATTACGCATATGTGAAAAAAAAGAAAAAAGGGTTGCTGACTCCTGTCATGGAAGGCACTGTCATATGGACACTCTTAGCCTCAGCATCCAGAGGTCCAGAAAGGGAAAATTTCAAGTCAGAGAGAATTCTATATATACCATTTATTTGGAAACTTCAGCCCTTAAGATCCCAGCATCATGACCTCAGTTTCAACACAATTGTCCTTAGACCTTGTATTGGTTACAAATACAAAACAAACAGCTCAACTGAACTAACTCTTGTCTCTCCAGAAACACAAACACAAAACCTCATAAAATGAGTGAGTTTCTAGCGGCCGTAATTACTGCAACTTCTCCAATTTTCCCCTCCACAGTTAACTAAACAGCTCAAAAACTATCAATAACAAACAACAGTCACCATGATATGGTTAGGAGTGTGGCAGATTTCTTAACCAGTAATAATAAATAGGAAAAAAATTTTGCCTATTAATAAATCTCAAGTTTCGTGCACTTGCAAGAAACTAATTAAAAGGCAGCCGTGCACAATCTACAAAAACAGCCATAAAGACTGTTACATTTTAAGTCATAGGAAACAAACCTGCTCCTCTAATATAGCAAGATACAACTGACTTCCCCTTACATACCCTAAAAAAAAGACTTACATGAGAAATATAAACATGGAAGCAGAAATACACCAAGAAAAAGACATGTCAAACCCCACCTGTATATGTTTTCAACCATTCGGTGTCAAGGCGAGCCTGGGCAGCCAAACACAAAGATTCAGAGGGTATTCTTTTCTCCAGCTTCCTCCCAGTTCTCAGGCCTGCAAGTAAACATACATGTTGAAGACCTGACGCTTTTTAATAGTTTACAAAGACACTCCCGAAAGGTTTAATGCAGAAAAAAAAAAAGACAGAGAACAGAAAGATGGGAAAGAAGAGCTCGGGGAGGGGAATGAAGGGGAGAGAGGGAAAGAGGGAAGAGATGGAGGGAGAGGGAAGTGGGGAAGGGAAAGCCTCCTTCCAAGGTAGGCAGGGTGTGCCTGGTTTCTCAGGAGGCCAAATCACAATGTCATCCCCCTGCCCTCAAATCCAAAAGGTACACACACACATGACAGGAAGCCCATCGTTTTTTGTTTTGTTTTGAGATGGAGTCTCCCTCTGTAACCCAGGCCTGAGTGCAGTGGCACCATCTCAGCTCACTGCAAACTCCGCCTCCTGGGTTCACACCATTCTCCTGCCTCAGCCTCCCGAGTAGCTGGGACTACAGGCGCCCGCCACCACGCCAGCTAATTTTTTCTATTTTTAGTACAGATAGGGTTTCACCATGTTAGCCAGGATGATCTGGATCTCCCAACCTCGTGATCCGCCCGCCTCGGCCTCCCAAAGTGCTGGGACTACAGGCTTGAGCCACGGCGCCTGGCCAGGAAGCCCACTGTTTGAACGACAAACGACAGCAGCATGAATCTGCCGCTTTACCCCACAGCAGGGCGCCTGCGTGAAACAAATTACTAAAAAGGATCACCTGCAGAAAAACCCACAGCCACCACCACTTAGAGATGGAGAGAGACCCGAGGCTGCCCCGCGGGCGGTCCGCGCAGGCCCCTAGTTCGCCCGCCCGCCCGCCAACCCCGCGCCCACACCTCCTCCGACGCTGGCAGCCCCGGTGCCCCAGGCCAGGACCTGACGCGCAGGGCCCGGCCGCCTCGCCCCGCTGGCTTGCGGACACAGCCTCCCAGCAGCCGCTGGCTCAGGCGGCGCCAGGGATCCTGACGCCTCTCGCGACCCCCGCTACCCGCGCTTATGGCCAATCGCAAGGCGGCTCCGTGGGCGCAGCCAATGGGGAAGGGGAGCCCTTCGCCGCTCCTCCGGACTCTCCCGCTCCTGCAATCCGGTTTATCTTCCTACTTGGAGCTCACCGGCTGCGGCCAGGGGCAAAGGCAGGCGCCGGAAGGCGGGATTTCCGCCGCACGCACGCACACCCGCGCTCCTACGGGAGTCAGTTTCTCACCACCTGAATTATTTGAACTTAGCACCACTAAAAGTGGAGCAATCAGGTGCAGAGTGTTTCCAGACCTCGTGTAATAGAAATCACTGACACCATCTATTTTTTTTTTTTTTTTGAGACAGTCTCACTGCCTCGCCGAGACTGGAGTGCAGTGGCCTGATATCTGCTCATTGCAACCTCCACCTCCCGGGTTTAGGTGCCTCAGCCTTCTGAGTAGCTGGGATTACAGGCATCTGCCACCACACCCGGCTAATTTTTGTATTTTCAGTAGTGACGAAGTTTCATCATGTTGGCCAGGCTGGTCACGAACTCCTGACCTCTGGTGATCTGCCCGCCTCAGCCTCCCAAAGTTCTGGGATTACAGGTGTGAGCCACCGTGCCCGGCCTATTTCATATTTTAAATATTAGAAAAGTAGAACTTGGCCAGGTGTGGTGGCTCACACCTGTAGTCTTAGCACTTTGGGAGGCTGAAGTGGGAGGATCGCTTGAGCCCGGGAGTTCAAGACCAGCCTGGGCAACATGACAAGACCCTGTCTATTCAAAAAATAAAATTAGCCAGGTAAGGTGGCACGTGCCTGTGGTCCCAGCTACTCGGGAGGCCGAGGCAGGAGAATCGCTTGAACCCCGGAGGCGGAGGTTGCAGTGAGCCGAGATCGTGCTACTGCACTCCAGCCTGGGAGACAGAGCCAGATTCCGTTTCAAAATAATAATAATGATAATAAGTTTGGGCGGTGGAGGGCCACCCCCGGGCATTGGCCACCTGTGGAATGACCTGGCCTTTGGCTCCCTGGCAGCCAGCTTCTGGGTCAGGCATCTTCGTTGGTGACTGCCCCTTCAGCTCTCCTCGTGTGGCCGTGAGTGGTGTGGCACTGCCGTGACCCATCATCTTGTCTTAAAGATGCATCATGACTTTCCTCCACACTCGCACACTCAAGAATGCAACATCGTGATTAACTTGCTAAAAGAATATCACAAAAATCATAGCATTTGAAAATTTTTTGGTCATTGCAATGATCTTGATCAGGCAATGAGAAAATAAATGCTTGAAGAATGAGTACATGGAAAAGAAGACCAAGAGCAGAGAGTATGGCAATTCCATGCAAAAGAGACTTTTTTTTTTTTTTTTTTTTTTTGAGACAGAGTCTTGCTCTTTCACCAGGGCAAGTGCAGTGGCTCAATCTTGGCTCACTGCAACCTCCGTCTCCTGGGTTCAAGCAATTCTCCTGCCTCAGCCTCCCACGTAGCTGGGACAACAGGCGTGTGTCACTACACCCTACTAATTTTTGTATTTTTAGTAGAGACAGGGTTTCACCATGTTGGCCCTGGCCAGGATGGTCTCGATCTCTTGACCTTGTGATCTGCCTGCCTTAGCCTCCCAAAGTGCTGGGATTACAGGTGTGAGTCGCCGTGTCCAGCCGTAAAAGAGACTTTTTAATTCTCCAGAGGAATCTGAAAAATAAAGTGCATTTTCACTGGATGCTGAGAGAAGACCAAAAGACTATGGGTTGGCCCGGGCACAGTGGCTCACGCCTGTAATCCTAGCACTTTCGGAGGCCGAGGTGAGTGGATCACCTGAGGTCAGGAGTTCAAGACCAGCCTGACCAATATGGTGAAACGCTGTGTTTACTAAAAATACAAAAATTAGCCAGGCATGGTTGTGTGGGCCTGTAATCCCAGCTACTCGCAGGCTGAGGCAGGAGAATCTCTTGAACCCAGGAGGCAGAGGTTGCAGTGAGCCGAGATCATGCCACTGCCCTCTGCACTCCAGCCTGGGTGAGAAAGCAAGACTCCGTCTCAAAAATAAAAAAAAAAAAAAAGAAAAAGAAAACGCAGAGTGCATAGCACATGGTAGATAGATACTGACACTGCACTGAGTCTCTTATACACATCGTCTCATTTTACTCTCACAAAACCCCAGGAGTTTGGTATCTTTATTCTAATTTTAAAGATGAGAAACTGAGGCTCAAAAATATTAGGGATATGTCCAAGGTAACGCAATGAGTAATTTGTAGATCTGAAATGCAGACAGATCTCTCATTCTGAGCCAAGTGCTTCGACAGCACAGAAGGTAGAGAAACTAAAGTTCCCTGTGGAGTTGTGGGATGCTTACTGAAGGTAGATCATTTGGTGTGGAAACCAAAACACAAATGTCATTAGCGGGAGTAAGGGAGGGAGGAGGAGGGAGGGGAGTAGAGGATTTCATTGCGGGCTGAAGGAAGAGCATGCTAAAGATGTTAATTTGTGAAAAAAAAGCTTGGCAGTTTTAGTAATTTACTGTTGTGAGGAGAAATAAATTTAGAGTATGAATGGTATGGCGGCAGATCATATGAGAGGTATAGTGAAAATTTACAGAATCTGCTGACCCCAACATCAACAAAATTAATGGGGCCCAACTCTGTACCTGCCATGACCAAGTTTTAAATTTTTCTGTAGATAGGCTGTTCCTTCCAAAGCTTAGAGATTAAGCATATATATATATATATATATATATACACATAATTTTTTTTTTGAGACGGAGTCTCGATCTGTAGTCCCAGGCTAGAGTACAATGGCACGATCTTGGCTCCCTACAGCTTCCGCCTCCAGGGTTCAAGCGATTCTCCTGCATCAGCCTCCTGAGTAGCTGGGATTACAGGCACGTGCCACCATGCCTAGCTAATTTTTGTATTTTTAGTAGAGATGGGGTTTCATCATGTTGGTCAGGCTGGTCTTGAACTCCTGACCTCATGATCTGCCCGCCTCAGAATCCCAAAGTGCTGGAGTTACAGGCATGAGCCACTGTGCCCGGCTGCATTTATATATTTTTAATTGAAGCCACTAGACCTCAGCATGTGGTCTAAACAAAGCCTGTTCTCCTAGTTCAGTCCATTTTCCATGATATCAGGTTCTCCAAAGGATGAACCCAAGAGGTTCCTGTTAGCTGAAGACAAAGTGAAAGGCTGACAATGACATGCAAATTTAGTAGAGCAAAGAATACGCATTTATAGTAGAATAATACATGAATTTTTTTCCTTTCTACCATACAAAAAAAATAATGCTTACAATGCAGGTACATTAATTTTATATTAAAAATACTCTTAGGTTGACCTCTGATGTTTTGCTTTTGCACCTGCAGTAAGCCTTAAGGCATTTGGCATTCCCATTTTCACAAACCTAATTTAGTAGACTAAATGGCTATGCTAAGCATTTCACTTGCTTTCTATTATTCTTTGGCTGTAGACTATCACATAATGTGAGTGTTATTGATTTTATCCATGTTAATTTCTCCTACCACGTACTATAGCAAGCTATTCCTTTAGCATTTTTTTTTTTTTTTTAGGTTTTTGGCTTATAGGAAGGTATCTCCTAAACCATAAAACTTATCCCATATTATTTTCTTTTCTCACAATTTATTTATTGAGCTTTGCTGTATGTAGCTTTTTGAAGTAGATTTTATAGTTTAGAATTGTTGCTTTCCGTTTTTAATCTTTCACTCTTCATTTTTATTGAGTTATGAATTAACTATCTTTATTGTAGTGGTAAAACCATTTGTAATAGTCATAGTTTGATTGAGTGTACATAAATAAATAAAACCCCTACGTTAAACTGGGAAGTGACATCAGCCCCTTTCTATTTTTTCGTTTAAATTCTGAAAACACATGGAGATGAGTGTCCTTCATTTCTACCTTAAGTGGGTTGTTACAACTGAAGGTAATAGGGGCAGTCAGTTAGCACAAAACAAATGGGCAGCTACACACAAAGAACATGTTAAAGGTAAAACATGGGTATTTAGAAGGTTGCTTCCATATGTGCTATAAGTTATGTATGAGTATCGAGGAAAGAAGACAGTAACGACTACCTGGTAATCATTTGTGCTCTTACGAAGAAGGAGCAGTGGCTCCATAATGTCCCCAAAATGAGGCAGCAGTCTGTCACTGTAGCAAATGGTGAGAGGGCCCTTGAGCTAGCAGGCTGGGGCACATTCTACAACCCCTTTCCTTTGTCCTATAGATTCAACTTTCACATATGAGAAATACTAAAGGAATTTTCTCGGCATTCACATAAAAATAAGAATAAAGATAAAAAGGAATATATCAACTCTTGTAATCACTAGAAACGTGTTGCTACAAAACAGATGAAAAAAGGAATGAACATTTATACATTCCAACATAAATTGTAAGGGTGTAATATATCAACTCTTGTAATCACTAGAAACGTGTTGCTACAAAACAGATGAAAAATATGAACATTTATACATTCCAACATAAATTGTAAGGGTGTAATAAAACATAAAGAGACCATGAAGTGAAACGCAAGAGCATGGGGAAGAGATAGCCAGAAAGTGCAATAGAAACTGGCAGAATCCATGAAAGAAATAGGATTTAAAAACAAAATCATTGTCGAAAAACAGAAAACTAAATTGTAAAGAGAACGAGGGAGACTGAACCCCAAATAATGTAAGGTTTGTAAAGGGTGTAAGTGAGAAAAAAATATGTAATGAGTCCCCTCCCCTGTCCAAAAATCCAAAAACTGTGAAACATAGGATAGAATTAGAAAAAAGTTATTGCCTATATTAAGCCAAGATAGATCATCATAAGCACATACATTTACATTACCGTGTAGTATATGCTTATATATGTTTTTAGAATGTTCAACTCCAAGATATATCCCTGTATGGGACTAGGACTTTAAAGATTAAGAAAGCATTATTTGGGGGCTTAAGCAAAAATAGTCAACTTAGAGAAAAAGAAAATCATTTTGGCATCAGAGTTTTCCACAGCAAAAGTTAACACCAGAAAATGGGGGGAAATATTGAGAAAGAAGAGAAGGGAGAAGCCAATGGTTATCCTTATCCTTGCAAGATATCTATCAGCTATAAAGTGTACAGTTATAAGCACCCATAACTGCAGGGAACACTGTTTACAGAAAGTTCTTATTAAGAGATTTACCACAGGACAAAGTTCAATCAACCTAGTTCTGAGTAGGTAAAATACTACCAGTAAGGCAAGAGGTAAGCATTCACTGCGTCGTATATAGATTTAAGGGATACATGGTGTAGAAAATGTAAAAAGATATTTTACTGATGATTCTGATAATGTACAAATGATTGAACTGTAACAACTAGGAGGAGAGAGTAAAAGAAAGAGGAAAGTAGGAAATAGCTCCCTGATTGCCTCATCTATAATAGTTGAGAACAATGGGTTCATTTTAAATCTCAAAATTTGCCCATTGTTTAATGTATGAAAATATTAAGTGACACAAAGGCAAATATTAAGAAATATCCTGCCACAAAAATCAAATAGTTCAGGAGAAGCTGAGAAAGTGAAAACAGCATAGAGTCTAATTTAATTGCCACTCATTGTGGGGAACCATTAGGTATTATCTAAATAAATGGGGAAAAATATAAATGCAGGTAAAATTACAAAAATAACAACCAGAAAACTACATCTTTCTTATCAATAAAGATAAATTATCATTTAACAATATAAAGTATTTAATAATAATAAAAAATACTAAATTTTATGATACATATACAAGAAATACACCAAAATCAAATAGAGCCAATTTTTTTTAAATAAAATGGTCAACAAATACCAAACAGACAAATGCTAACAAATGAATTATCAACCTACTTTTATTCTGTCTTCTCCTTGCTTATTTTTTTAAATTCCTTTTTAAAATTTTGTTTAGATACTTTAAAATTACTCTTTTCATATTATTTTCTCTAATAATTCTAATCTTCTGGTTCTGTTTTTCGACATTTATGCTGTTTCTATCACAATATCTATTTTCCTTGAGTGTTTTCTTGGTGGTGGTGTTCTTTTCTGGTTTTTGTTTGTTTTGTTTGTTTGTTTTGGTTTTGATTGAAAGAAATACAACAATGGAAGCTCACACTACTGCAGGGTGCTTCTCCAGATTTTGCTTATCACTCATAATTCTACTTTTATTTACTTTTCAGTTTCCTCAGTTAGTTGCTTATTGTACTTTTCATAGTTGTAGTTGTAATCAACATGTAAGATAGGCTACAGGGAGTTTATCCTGCCACAAAATACCGGAAATCCATCATTTTTTTCTTAAAAAAAGTCATTTTGAACTCGTGATTTGTAGGAAGGAATGCAGATTTAGAGGCATACATTTTCCATGACATGGAAAAATCATTTAACAATGTTAAGTCTCTATTTCAGCAAATACAGAAAAGATATGATTCACAGGACAAGAAAACTGACAGTTAACAACTTACATGGAAAGGCATTTCGACAAATAATATAATCCATCCTACTCCTAAGAGAGGAAAATTTGTATTAATGAAACTTCTACCAGGTATCACTTTCACCTCAGTTAATCCACGAAAATTAAGTCAGCAACATTTTGTGATAAACCATATCCAAAAGAGTTGATTGATGAAATGTCATTAATAGAACAGCAGTTATCCATCATTCAGTAAAAATTCATCTATCACCCATACACCAAACTTAATTCCATCTTATACAAAGCACATACACTACATTGAAAACTGTCAACTTCTGATGATCTAAAAATGTCTCTTCTATGACCATGTGATCACACTGAAATAAAGAATACAGAAAATTCATAGATGGTCAGTTAAAAAAAAAAGATTCCACGAAGCAATAAACTTTCCTTAAAAATGCCAAAATAATAACATAGACTGCGTAATACAACACTCATTTTACTGACATAATCTGTTGAGGCATTTTGTTAATCAAATACTTTCTTTTATATATACTTATAAATGTCATACTAGAATTACACATTTTCTAATGAAATACAAAAGCATAAAAGAATCGTATTCATAAGTTGATTTTAATCATTGTCTCGAGTTCAATATTACAAACAAGTGTAATTATGGTACAAGTACAAAACAAATGGTGATTAAAGCATGTCAGAAAACAGATGTTCCTGCATACAGATGGACAATCCAATGAACACTTCTCAAATAGAAAACAGCTATTTACTCCTTACTAATGAGTGATATAATTATTTATCATTAATGCAGCTTGGTTTTTTAATGTCTCCATGAAGAGCTTAAATATAATTTTCCTAAAGATGCATTTGGGCCGGGCGCCGAGGCTCAGGCCTGTAATCCCAGCACTTTGGGAGGCCAAGGCAGGCGGATAACGAGGTCAGGAGATTGAGCCCATCCTGGCTAACATGGTGAAACCCCTTCTCTACTAAAAATACAAAAAAATTAGCTGGGTGTGGTGGCGGGCGCTTGTAGTCCCAGCTATTCGGGAGGCTGAGGCATGAGAATGGCGGGAACCTGGGAGGTGGAGCTTGCAGTGAGCTGAGATCCCACCACTGCACTCCAGCCTGGGCGACAGAGCGAGACTCCGTCTCAAAAAAAAAAAAAAAATAAATAATAAAAATAAATAAATAAATAAATAAGAAAAATGATGTATTTGGATGGTTAATGTATTTTTAATGTATAATTATCTATTGTAGTTAAAAGATGATCAAATATGCTGATTCACTCAGTGTCTATGTTTTAAATGCAGGACTTAAGGAACAATCTGCCATAAGGCACCAACTTATTGTTTTCTTTTAAATTATATATCTAACACGCATACACACACACACTATATATATACAAAACATTAATAATGATGAAAATTTTGAGAATCATGAAGAATAGTATAAATGTAATATATATTTTTTTCACAAGAGTTTTCCAACTACTCTACTTTTTTTTTTTAGTAGAATACATTAGATACTACAAAAGAAATGAAAACAAAATGATGTGGAATAGCATGTAAACAATAGAAAGAAGTTTTTGAAGATTGTTACAACACAGCTTCCCTAGCTAATAATACCTGAGAAAACCTGCACATGTGGCATATATGTGTAGGTACCTTTTAGCATATATAATGGATTTATTAATATTTCTTCATTGCGTTGATGGGATGAATATATAAAATAGTAAGTACAAATACCTAGACCTTTGCTTGGTGTATAGTAAATATTGTGTTAAAATAGAACTCTACTATCTTTCTACAGAAATACTCTATGCAGTGATTACTTCTGGCTGTGATACATAAAAACAGGAAAATCTCAATAGAGAAAAAATATGTATTCATGATCATGATTTGGATTTTTCCAAAGAACAAAAACTATGAATTGGGTTGCAAAGATTTCCTGTTAAGACAACAGTAGAAATAAAGACATGGAGTAGAAGATACACACATTGAGTAGGTTTAACAGGCCTAAGCAAAAGATGCACATAATGAAACATCAGGAGAACAGACTAGAAATTCCTCTAAGCCTGTTGTGAGAGCCAAAGAAAATACATCTGGGTTTGACTGTTGATAATGAGGAATTTCTGAAAGGTTGACCTATAGAAGTTCTGAAAAAATGCTTCTAAACAAACCAGATTCCTTTGTCAAATAGATAAGGGAAATTATGGATATGTAATGCCACTTTAGAAATTTCAAATGCACATTAACAAGCAACAGCAAAAAGTAAACCCCATTTAACTTTATTTAACCTAGATTTTATGAACTTATTTACTAAGCAAACTCTCCCATCCATATTTCCCTACTTGTAATACTTATTAAGAATCACTGTTCTGGTGTCATTGGAATTTACTTAGAGAAATGCAGTCTAACCTCTGCTTTAAGAAGCCAACTCTGGCAGAACTATCAATTGGAAAAAAGGAGAGTTTAGATGCTAGGAGGCCATTATAAAGCTCACTTGAGAGCTAATCTGTGCATGACTCTGACAGGAGAAAATAAAATTGAGAAAAAGGCCTGCATTGGAGGCAACAATCCTTGGAATGTGATTGACCGTAGATAATAATGAATGTGGAAGACCCAGAACAGACTTTAAAATGTTAAGCCCAAATGACTGTCTGACAGGTGGTATCTGTAATGAAAACTGGAAAGTCTGAAAGAAGAACAAGATTCTGAGGAAAAGACTAATTTTTTAATGTGTTGAGTTTGAGGGCCTGCTTTGGAACTAACGGGCAGCTGAAGATTTCATTTCATGTCAAAGAAACCTAATTTAAAATCCAGCAAGTACTAAACTCAGAGCTAAATGTGAAAGACTGAAATATGAACTTGCCCACCATGTTAGAGAGGTTTATGAGAGCTCAATGCAGAAATGCCTCTGAAGTGGGAAAATCTATAATTTCTCTGAAGAAGCACTGTCTGTGCTCTGGAGGTCAGAAATTTCCTAGACTCATGCCCTCTTTAGAGCAGATCCAGAAGTCTTTTAGAAATGAAATGTTGGACATGCCCATATGTCCTCTGAGCCTGTCCTTTCTGTCAGAAGTCATGCAGAGACCCAAATGTCAAAAAGGGACACCTTGTTTTGTTGATGCACAAGATTGTGGCATTCCAGTCTCTTTCTGAAAATACATTATTGGATTCTTTGCAGCCAAATTCTTAATAAAAGTTTGGTATTGCAGACTAATATTCCATGAAGAATTACCTAAAGCATGAGGAAATCATCCCTTTAGATCAGTGGATTTTTTGCTTTAATTTTTAAATTGACACATCATTGTACATATTTATAGGGTATAGGGTGATATTTTGATTAGATCCGTGTTTTATAGCATGTTATGTAAAGCTTCTGAGAAGAGTTAGGGAGCATCTTAGAAAGCAAAATGGAGTCTGTAAACAGACATGTAATGAATACTCAGCAAATATTCATGCACTCCCAGATATTTCAGAGACTTCCAGTTATGTTGGGATCACGTGGAAAGATCTAAGAGACTCTGAGGGGAAGTGCCATGAATCACTCTGGGGCTAAGGCAATAAAAAGCCCCTGCCTCATTCCAAGTTCTCTCCTTTTCCACTGCCAGTACTTTGAAGGTTACGTGCAATGTGTGTCATAGGTTAAGGCTAGAGGAGTTTATTCTGACTGACATTGAACTTTATGGGAGCAACCAACAAATTTTGGTTTGGTTGAGCCACTGAGAATTCAAGCTTAGTATCTTCTGGTTGCTGTTGCTGTTTACCAACACAGTGGGATTTCTACAGGGCTCAAGCGGGCAGAGAAATTCCATGTGAACCAGAATGTCTCCTGTTGGGCTTCTGTATAAATTGTGCTGATGAAAAATGTTAAGCAGATAAAAATGTTAGAAATTCATTGCTCCACACTGTATCGAAGGTATTTTTGTCTCAGTTGAAGCCATCCTAAAATTATATATTTAGTTCATACTATCTTCAATAGAATTGTTTTTACCGAGTTGCTTTTTGACATTATACATGAGCCTTTTGTAGTTCACAACCGAATTCATACACAAATGTTACTGAGTCTATTGCCCACCATGTTAGAGAGGTTTATGAGAGCTCAATGCAGAAATGCCTCTGAAGCGGGAAAATCTGTCATTTCTCTGCAGAAACTATTGTAGTTTTAACAGAATGAATGATGGAAAATAATAATATAGAAAATCATATGAAGGAGTATGGAAGATGGGGCACTATTAAAGTGATTATTTGATGGCAACAAGGATGAAAATGTGTCATTGAAATTCTTTAGGTTTCACATAGAAATTGCACCAGTTTATCCCAGCAGACATATTGTTTAGAAGTTTTTAAGAAAAGAAATTTCTGAATCATGGTTTACATTGTTTTAGGTCATGGGAACTAGTAAACATGTTTCACTATGCAGACTATTAGTCAACATTTAGATCATGCGTTTCAATAAA
Source organism: Pongo abelii (assembly GCF_028885655.2). Lineage (NCBI taxonomy): Eukaryota > Metazoa > Chordata > Mammalia > Primates > Hominidae > Pongo > Pongo abelii. The sequence continues at coordinate 21,127,425 of NC_072001.2, read as the reverse complement.
GAATGTCAAATTGTGAGAGGAGAATGAATAAATCTAATTGTTACAGTCACTCAGCTGACATGCTGAAGTGCCTGGAAAATTTCTCACATGAATAATGGGTGAAGAGTCAAAGAATGATTCGTTTGGGGAAAAGAAGATCTGCCGGGTTTTGGAAAGGGTATGTGTATGCATTTAGTATTGTTTAGTGTGATAGCTCTATGGTCCTGACCTTCACATATTTATTGGGCTGCCATGTGTTAGGTGGAAACACAAAACTGTCATTATTTTGTAGGACAGAAAAGGCTGAATACTGACAATTTCATAGGTTCCACCTAATAGAATAGGAAACAGAGTTATCTCTGAATTGTTTATCTAAGGTAGAATTTGGGGAAGTACTTAGAATTTATAAAAATTAAATTTTAGACTAAAATATATAGATATATCTAGAGTTGTTCAAAAATGAAAATAGAGCTGAAATTTCAAGTGCTATAATGGAGTTCATATAAGAATTCCATGCTTTATATTTGAGGTTGGATATGTGCTTTTTCTTTATCCCTTTCATTTATATGGATCTAATCTTCTATAATGTTTAAAACATTTTGATAGAGATGTTCTTTGGTGTTCTTTTTTCTCTTGATTTAAAGATCTGCTTTACAACCAAACAGTAAGATTAAACAAAACAAAACAATGCCCACGGCTTCATGGTCACTCTACGCATTTAGAAAGGCCTCGTGCATGACCTATTATGGTCATCTGGAAATTCTTTGTAATTTTTTATCAAAGGGCTCTACATTTTCACTTTGTACTGGGCCCTGAGAATTATGCACCCAATCCTCAATCCATGGTCTTCTTAAATTCACATGCGGATTAGAATTATAAAGGTACATTAATTCTAGGCCATCAAAGGCTAGCTTATAACTTTCAAATTACATTTGGGAATTGTTCTTATATAACAGCATTTATTGCTCCAAAGATCATTATGTAATAACTACTAAATAATCTATATGAATGTACATTTGGGAAACCATGAAAACTTTCTCAAAGAGCTCTGCTGTTTTAAGTAACAACCATGAAATATTTCCAAAGGCATAAATTAAAATAATTACAACAGAAAATCTGACAGACAAAAAGAAAATCTATGACAACATACCAATGCAATTTATTGAAAATAGATACACATGAAACAAAGAATAAAGAACAGCAGGAAAATGTGCCACTATTGTGGTTACAGCTTCGAGGCAACACATTAAAATGCCAACCAGACACAGGTGGCAACAGATGTATCTACCACCAAAAAATAAAGTTAAATTAAATCAAGTCAAAAATTTCAAATGAAGTAACTGTTCAACGAAAATGAAAAAGAATAAAAATCACATCTGCTTACATGGCAATGAAACATGAAAGATTCTGCTAAAAGTTTATGTTGAAAATTAAGATGGAGGTGATCTATGCACACTCATCCAAAAATAGAAAACAATGAATTAGTGGACCAATGCCAATGTTAATTTTGAAAACCTGAAAAAGAAGAAAATTAAAATATGGTTGATAGGTTCTCTACAATATAGCAAGAAAACTCTGCCCAAATTCTAAAGGATACAAAGTCTACTCAATTTAATAACAAATGGCACGTTTCTTTTTCTTAAAAACATATGCATAATCTGTGAGTGCATTTTCTACTTTAGGGACCATTTGAATTAAAATCCTTAAGTTCTTATGAATGTTTTAGAAATATGTACAGTAAATGAATAAAGCCCATAGTTATTTCAGGATAACATTTAAAATTATTTACTAAATGTTTAATATTAAAATAATAGTACATGCCGTCCAGTCATAATCAAAAAAGCCAAGGTGATTATGGAGTATTGAGGCTGAAAAGAGCTAGATCTAAATCAACCTATTCTGGACTTCACTGTCAGTGAAAAGAATTGAGAGGAAAATTTTCAAAAAATACTTATACTTGTGAGATTGGTGATGAGAAACAATCTGTGAAATATTGCCATTTCTCTGGAGTAAAAATTTTAAATGATTGATTAGCACGATGTCCCTTTCTCTTCACACTTACATCTTTCTGATTTTCTCCTCACATCTCAGGCATGCTGAGGCTATAATGTCTTTCCATCTACCTTAGGTTTACTATTTTAAAATTGATTTTTGATGTTGTGAACATGAATTGTGTATTAATACAGGAGAACGGGGTGTGTATTTCTGAAAGTCCAGAGTTGTAGGGGCAAAGAAGAGATTTCTGGAGTCCCCTGCGTGCCTGCTTACAGAGGTTTCCTTCCTGATATTGTCAACTTCCAGAATTCTTGCTCTGGCTCCATTTTAAAGCCCTGACCACAGTTAAGTGTCTTTTCCTGACCCTCATTTATACTACCATGAAGCTCCTTTGTAACATGAAATGTGCAATGTGACCAATTGTTGGCTGTCCAGACAAACATATGTTAGGACTTTTCACTCTGGCTTCATGCTGAAACATCATTCACATTTAGTAAAGGAAGGGGCACTCTGTTAAACTCACCACATTCTTTACTTTCTGGAGTCATATAGAGATATTCCACTAAGTCCTTTTGCTTGATCCCATAGAGACCATCCTATGAAAATTGAATTAATATGAAAGCAGGTAGAGTGAATATTCATTTAAGTCATTTACAACAACATCCAATAGTGTCTCCAAGTGGAACAGATATTTAGAGACCAGTTTGGCAGGAGATGGGATGGGGAAAAAGAGTGGCTGATGCATGCTGAGAAGTAGTAGGAACAATCTAGTTTTCAAAATATTGTTCTTCTTGTTAAGAGTCTGTTTCTCAGGTTAAACACAGTCAAGTGATCACTCAGTCGAGTCTAATAATTCAGTAACTGAGAACAGATGGAGAATACATGGATATGTGTCTGTGTGTACACTCACATGCAAAATCAGTTGCCCTGACTTTATCTTACATCAATCTATTTATTGATTTTGATAGGAAGAGTATGTATTTTAGATACCTCAAGAATATCTCCTGAAATACTTCCATATTCTTGCCTTTTGAAGAATCTTTTTAAAGGAAGAAAAATAATTATTAGCAAAGAATCCACATTCCCAGTGGCTCCATTTTCATCTCCTTAATCCAGTGTTAAAATTCATGGCTTGGGAAAACTGGGATGTTTACAATGCCTTTTTATACCATTCATCTATACCATTAGTTTTAATAGCCTGTTCACTTGAACAATTTCTAAGTATGTGGTAAAAGAAACTAAACTAAAATAATAATGCATTATATTTGAAAACATCAGTATCCTGTACACAAAACTTCCATAAGTAGTTCTTCCTAGATTGAAACTAGAACAAATCCATTTCCAAAAAATCTATATTTTTCTGAAGACAAAAAAAAATGTTGCTACAGATAATTGCCATGGGCTGCAAATATTCTAATTCATCCAATATTTCTCTCTTGTTGCATGTTGTATAGATAAATATAATGCATCAATATTAGGATAGCATATATTTTATTAAATGTTAATGCAGAATTCTAAATTTTCTAGCATTCACAGAAAAGCAAGCTGCTGATAATAAGTAGTATTTAAAGAGAAATCTTCTCTACTACAATGAATTGAGAAATCCAGGATATTAAGACCACAAAAATGATTGTTTAGATGATTTAATTATAGCACAACAGGCTTTTCTGCTGATAGTTATAATTATGTTTTAATAACCCAATCTCAACAAACATAACTACAGTACAAATGATGAGCACAAAAATCCATCTCATTTGTAGCTCAGACTAGTATTTCAAATGGAATTTCTCTATTAGTAATTTAGTCTGATTTTTATAATTCATTAGAATAAATCAATAACTGACTTAGAAATCACTTCTATGATTTTAAGTATTTTTCCCCAGAAACATTAACAATACCACAAGCATTAAAATGTTGAGAAATATTTGTATATGATGATGTCAGTGGATGTTCCTTTCCTCAGCTAATAAATTCTAGTATAAAGTTTTCAGATCTGTACACAAAAATGGATCATAAAAATATAATCATGGTAGAAACTATGTAGCAATTTTATGAATGTGGAGAAAGAGTTCAAATAGTACTTTTCTACTGTACTGTGTCCATGCAAAGCTTCATTCAAACAAACAAAAACAATACTGAATTCATTATGTTACAATCTTTCAGGACACTGCATTTGTTCACACTCTCCCCTATCTCCATCTCTAAGGGACAGATATAATTCCCCACTCCTTGACTTTGATCCTTGCTGTGTGACTTTGCTTAAGCCAAAGGGGTATCTTAGAGGATTTAAGGCAACAGAAGCCTGGCATGTTTTTGCACAGGCAGGTTGCACTCCTGACTTTCGCCATAACAATAAAATGCTTCAAGTACCCGGGAGGGCTGAGGAGGATAACAAATACATGGAACAGATCTGGACACCAGCTGCAGCTTCAAGCCAATGCTAGCCAAGCCCAGCCTAGATCAGCTGAACTGTGTCTGACCAGAGGTGCACGAACAAGAAAGGCAACGCCGTGGACCTGGGCCAGATGGGCAGCTTCTACATCGGCCTGGGTTCCCGCCTCCACTGCAACATCTTCTCCTACGACTACTCCGGCTACGGTGCCAGTTCCGGCAGGCCCTCCGAGACCAACCTCTACGCCGACATGGACGCCGCCTGGCAGGCCCTGCGCACCAGGTGAGGGCGGCCCTGGGGGGAGCTCAGCCTGGGCACACCCGAGAGGGGACCAGGTCGGCGGCCGGGGGGAGGGCCGGGCTTCCCTGGGAGGAAGGTGGGCGGCCCTGCAGGAGGGGAGCCACAGTGGACGCATGCGGCCAGAGAGCCGGACAGGTGAGCTCAGGCATGCAGGTGCAGCCTCCACACGGCTAAGGTGTGGCCAGGAGGTCCCCCCACACCCTGGCCTGTGGAGCCAGGCTCCCTGGGATCCCCTGGCCTGAGGACAGGAAGGGGCTGAGCTTGTCACAGGGGCGTGGACACCACGCGGCGGGAGGGGGTGGGTGGTGTCGGGGGGTCTGTGCACGTGTGGCTGGGGGCCCACGGGCCGAGGCAGCACTTGGGGCCAGGTGAGGCGAGGCTGCTGCATCGAGGTCCCGAGGCCTGGTCCATGAGGCCCTGCGGCTGTGGAGATTGGCCATCCCGGGGCAGGGCCTGCAGGTTCAGGTGCAGACCCCCAGCACACACCCGAGGTCTGGGCCAGCCTCGATTCCAGATCCAGCCCTCCTAATCATCCAGGTCCCCAGCCCTGCGCTTGCTTGGGCCCTTCTCTCGTGTTTGAGCACCGCCCGGGCCAGTGCTGCTCTGGACCAGAAGACCCGCGTGGGCCTCTGGAGGCCTTTCTTGCTCGCCACCCCCTGGGGCTGTGTCGTCCTGGCCCTGCCCAGCCCAGCTCAGTGGTCTGACCCGCTCCTGCAGGGGCCAGGCGCAGCTCTGAGAAGTCAGAGACCCTGGGGAGGTAGGGTCCTCATTGCCTTGGCGATATCCCAGGCAGTCCCTGCTGTGGGCCTGGGAGCTGGGTCCCCTGGCACCACCCTGGCTCTGGGGGGCTCCCGGCAGTGTGGGGCGCCGAAACCAAGCACCACTTCATGCAGCTTCCTCGGCCCCCTCCTGTCTCTACTTCCCGGGGCACTGGCAGAGTCACATCCACCATGGCCAGCTCTGAGCTCTGTCTGCTCCGCCATCTGTCCTGCTGCCGCTTTGTCCTGCAGGAACCTCGGCCCAGAGCCGTGAGGGGGAGGCCAGATCGCGCTCAGGGCCTCCACTGAGGATGTGTCTTGTTTGATTGTCTGAGTGGTGACATCCAGGTGGCAGCTGGGGCTCCTGCCTGGAGCAGGTGACAGGGCTGGGCTGGCTCAGCACACTACTGGCCTTGGCTGCCAGGGAGCAGGCCAGGGAGGCTGAGGCAGAGCTGGGGCCACAGGCACAAGCCAGGCAGCATCCTTTGGGCCATGGGTGAGCAGTGAGCTGTGGAGTGCTGCCAGGAGGCTGGGATTCCAGGCCAAGGAGGGGGACAGCCCTGCTGGTGGAGTCCGAATGCCAGGCAGACGGGACGCACACCTGCCCATGCTCCTGCCTCGCAGGAGGGCATCTGCCTAGGATCAGAGCCTGGAGCGTGTGGGAGAGTTCTGGGGTCGCGGCATCGACTGGGTGGCAAGTGGGTCCCGCATGGTTGGGACTGGGCACGAAGAGGCCTTGGGACTGGTGCTGGATCAGCTGGGCCAGGGGCCGCACACCAGTGACCTGGGGGTGGGGGTGGCCCTGGGTGGGAGCTGGTGGTGCTGAGGTGGCCGAGGACTTGTCCACTCCCAAGAGAAGGCGCTGGTGGGAGGAGGTGCTGCCCCCGCAGCCGCCACCCTCGATGCTGACCTGGGTTGGGCTGGCACCTCATTGGGCATGGGACTCCGAGAGTCCAAAATTGGGTGGAGACATCTGGGGACACAGCTGCCTGAATTCCTCATGGCCAAGGGGGTGGGCAAGGGCTGCAGGGAGGAAGAGTGTACCCTGCCCCGGCCAGTGCACCAGGAACGGCTTTCTAACCTGGGCAGGAAGGCGTGAAGCATTCAGGATGTGGGGGGGCACACAGTTCCCAGTGTGCGCCCAGGAGTGACCAGGAGAAGGAGAGGCGCCAGGGCTTCCCCTACCCTAGCCCGAGGGGGCTCCCTAGCCAGGATCCAGCAGATCCTGGCTAGGAAACGCCAGTGAACCATAGCGCCAGGGAACAGGACCAGGCCGCCGGCTCCGTGCACCGCTGCGGTGTTGGGGGACTGGGGGTGGCCCTTTGGACTGGTGTGGAGCCTGGGACTGACCCACTGACTTGGCTGAGCAGGGAGACTGGAGAGTCGCATCCGGAGCTGGGCCCGGGGACGCCCGCTGGCGGGAGGGGTGCGCGCGAGTCGGAGGCCGCGGCTGACCCTGCTCCGGTGCCGCCAGGTACCGCATCAGCCCGGACAGCATCATCCTGTACCGGCAGAGCATCGGCACAGCGCCCACGGTGGACCTGGCCTCGCGCTACGAGTCCGCCGCGGTGGTGCTGCACTCGCCGCTCACCTTGGACCTGAGCGTCGCCTTCCTGACACCAAGAAGACCTACTGCTTCGACGCCTTCCCCAAGTGAGCAGGCTGGGGCGGGGACAGGGGCGGTGACGGGGATGGGGTCGGGGATGGGGGCGGTGCCCGGGCCGGGCGAGGTCTCACCCGCCCCACGCCCCTCCCGCAGAATCCAGAAGGTGTCCGAGATCACGTCGCCCGTGCTCATCATCCACGGCACGAAAGACGAGGTGATCGACTTCTCGCACGGGCTGGCGCTCTACCAGCGCTGCCCCAAGGCGGTGGAGCCGCTGTGGGTGGAGAGCGCCAGGCACAAAGACATCCAGCTCTACAGCCAGTACCCGGAGCGCCTGCGCCGCTTCATCTCCCAGGAGCTGCCCAGCCAGAGCGCCTAGCGGCCGCCGGGGCCCCAACCGGCCGGACCTCAGCAATGAGGCGGCCCCCGGACCTCATCCCGCACCGGCCTCCCAGGGGCTGCATGTGGACCCCCGGGTGGCCCGGGGACCCCGCCCCGACCCAGGGGCCGTGGACGATGTACAGGCAAGAGAGCTACGCACTCCTTTCCTTTCGGAAGTAAGAAGAAAAATCGTGAAAACGGAAATTAAAGATTTAAATTTTTTTTTACAAACACAATGTTTATTAATATACCCCAAAGTTTTTTTTTTTTTTTTTTTTTTTGAGACGGAGTCTCACTCTGTCGCCCAGGCTGGAGTGCAGTGGCGCGATCTCAGCTTACTGCAGCCTCCGTCTCCCAGGTTCAAGCGATTCTCCTGTCTCAGCCTCCCGAGTAGCTGGGACTACAGGCGCGTGCCACCGTGCCCGGCTAATGTTTTGTATTTTTAGTAGTTATGGGGTTTCACCGTGTTAGCCAGGATGGTCTCCATTTCCCAACCTCGTGATCCGCCCGCCTCGGCCTCCCAAAGTGCCGGGATTACAGGCGTGAATCCACCGTGCCCGGCCGTTTTGCACAGATTTTTTAACGCAAAATCATGGTGGCAATGGGTAATGGCTACCAAGGTGCCCTCGTTCAACAATCCTCTTATTCAGTCATCACATCTACTATGTGTAAGCCATAATATCTTCTAAAATGAATTATAACTATATTCTAATTGTTATTTCACTAAGTAATCTCTGCTAGTTTAGTCTCTATTTCATCTCAACGGAATGCCTTCTGAGTTCCTATAATTGTGACTAATTCTCTGAGACGACATCAGAAATATCACTATAAACTATGAAACCTACAAAGGGGATTCCTCTTTTTCCTTTTTATTATAAAGATGCTTTTTTGTTTGTTTTCTGCAAGCAAGCATGGTCTTAATCAATTTTGTATGCCCATACCTAGGAGAGCCCCTGATTCATAAGACCTCAATAAGATTTGTTGAATAAAGTGCAAATATGATTTTCAGCTTTCCCTCACCACTTTCTTCAAAACAGACTAGTTCATAACTGAAACAGGCATTGTTTCTAGAAAACAGTCACTCCAACTGATCCCCTCGTTTAATCATTTTTGTACTGCCTGAATCTGTCATAATACCTGGCACACAGTGGGTAAGTAATCAATATTTGTTCACTGAACTAATGGATGAGTGAATGAAACAATACAGGCATTTTAAAATTATAATTCAAGATTGAAAGCATATTACTTGTCATTAGAGTGATTTTAAACAGTTAAGTATATGATAATTAGGAAGATTTACTTTCCTGCTTCATTTAAATTTTAAATATAGTGATCAAGGTAATTATGATTTTCATTCATTTATTCAATAAATGAATATTTAATATTTTTTATCTCACATGATAGATTGATACTGGTCAAAGACATTACAATGGTATTATACATAAAGATTTGTTTTAAATTTATAATATCTTGAAATTTTTCTCTTGTTAATCCACAAAGTATATTTATAGGTTGGGAAATAAACTTTTTAAAATGTTAGATAATGATATTTTTATTTTCTATTTTATCTTATTATTATTATTTTTGACACAAGATCTCACTATGTCACCCACGCTGGAATACAGTGACATAATCATGGCTCACCACAGCCTCAACCTCCCAGGCCCAGGTGATCCTCCTACTTCAGCCTCCTGAGTTGCTAGGACAACAGGTGCCTGCCACCTTGCCCGGCTAACTTTTTAATTTTTTTTTTTGGTAGAGATGAGTTTTCACCATGTTGCCCAGGCTGGTCTTGAACTCCTGGGCTCAAGCAAAATGCCAGCCTCGGCCTCCCAAAGTGTTAGGATTACAGGCATGAGTCACCACTATGGGGCAGATAATGATAGTTTTTCAAGAATCGGTAAAACATTGTCCTTCAATGAATTAGTGCAGAAGCATGAAAAAAATCTATTATGAGCAAATCTGTGAAACAGACATTGAAGTTAGTATTCTAATAAGGCTTTGTGCTTTTCGATGACATAAAATAATTGTGCTATGACAATACAGTTACTTAAATGAGAAGTATGAATAACTTGCTTTGATATGTTTGTGGTATGTTTCACTTATTTTTTAAGAAGGGAAATTATTAAATTTAAACTATATATGTAAAGAGTGCATATCAAGTATTTTAAAAGCCTGAAGAATTAGGTCTTCATTTCAAGAATTATTAAATGTCTTAAGAACATATTTATTTTCTAGAAATATTGAGCCTCTTCTTGTGTAATGTGATTCTTTTAAAAATTTTGAAAGGACTTTCTTATTACATTAAAAATGAACGTATACAGTAAGAAGTTACTAGGATAGAGTGAATTTAGCAGGTATCTTGCTTTGTTATATGTCTTATAAATTAAAACTATATTTTCATAATTAAAAGCCAAGGTCATTTGCTTTCATAAGACCAAGAGAAAAGGAGTATTAAATGAAGTTAAATTAGATTTTACCATCTTCTTAATAAATTTCAAGCCTGGTTTGATAATATATTCCCAGATACATAATTTAAAAATGATCCTTTGGCCGGGCACAGTGGCTCACGCCTGTAATCCCAGCACTTTGGGAGGCCAAGGCGGGCGGATCACGAGGTCAGGAGATCGAGACCATCCTGGTTAACACGGTGAAACCCCATCTCTATTAAAAATACAAAAAATTATCTGGGCGTGGTGGTGGACGCCCATAGTCCTAGCTACTAGGGAGGCTGAGGCAGGAGAATGGCGTGAACCCAGGAGGCAGAGCTTGCAGTGAGCCAAGATCACGCCACTGCACTCCAGCCTGGGCGACAGAGTGAGACTCTGTCCCAAAAATAAATAAATAAATATGAATTTAGTGACAACTGGTTATAGTTTGGAACCTCATTTGTGAAATAAACCGTTCTTCAAAATATTTTAAGCAGAAATACATTTAAGTTTTAGCCTATAAATTACCAGAATTTGTCCTAGTCACCTAAATAAAAAATATAAAAGTTCTACATTTTAACCTCCTTTCAACACTTTATAACCAGAAAACCCAGCAGATGAACAGCTCAAGTCTTAACGGGAAATGATAACATATAAGATCAGCAGCATCCACATAAATAAATTTTTATCCAACACAAAACAATTACATACGCTTTAATCAAAAAGAAATTACCAATGGCCAACCCCAATCCCATTACTTTCAAAACAAAGTCCTCAAACATTCCTTTCCAGTTGAATGTACACTGATTGAAATGGTTGTTTTATGCAGACAATTGATTTTTTTAAATGAAATGTCTAATAGGGAAGTCAGTGCAGTACACTACCCATTCCAGACAGCAGCCTTCCATTGAATTTACTCAGAAAAACTAATTGCTGAATTGGTTGACCATGGAAAGTTATTGAGGGCATATCCAGCACTTTCTTCTGAACCAAAACTAAATCTGTTTTGGTCACTACTGCATTGCTATTCAAAATCAAGAACTGTTCGTCTCTCTGGAATATAGTATAAGCCTGGGGAGGTGACAATGTTATGTAATGGAGTTGTGGGGAAAGGAGTGAGTGTTGTGGCATTTCCCCGACCAAGGGAAAGAGTCTGTATTAGTTCATAGAATCAGCTGACATGCTATGCTCAAAGAATTCACAATTAGCAATTGACCAATCAATTTTGATTAACTCATTCTGTATGACTATCATAGACTATTAAAAATAGGAAAGCATGTTTCTAAAATGTGTTTCATAACAAGTGATTTAATGATAAAAGCTTGGACAATTTTCAGAATTCAAAAATTCCGAGATACTAATATCTTTAAAAACTCCTGTCATTGTGTGTGTGTGTGTGTGTAAACACTACCTGTGTAATCATCTATTGAGATTTAAATTAGAATATTTTCTCAATGTATCACAGTTCTAAAGTTACTATTTATTATATTGGTATCCTAGGAACAGAGTGAAAAAAGGCAAAGAGGTAATTTACCACAGTCTTTTTCTACTAAAATCAGAGTGTCTCTCATCTCTGCCTGAATCCACTACATTGTGATTACTGAAATATGTATTATAGAATATCTACTTATTTTGTGGATTTAGGCAATGATTATGATTATTGCTTTTCCCACATCTAAAAATCAAATTTATATTATACATGAAGACATTTTGTAAAGAAGTTTTGGTCTCTATAAAAATGAATACTTAATAGAAATGTAATATTATTTTATGTTATTTGAATTGTTAAGTTTAAGAAAATAAAATGTTTTTTAAATCTATTACTTTTAACAACACTGTAACATTTATTGGTTTTGGAATAAAATAAATCCAGAAAATTGCTGTGATATTACTTTTTATGTTTCTTATTGAAAGTAGGTCAATTAATTTCTAAGCAATGGGGCATTACAATTGTCAACTAACAGTGCTCAAGCAGTTAGGATTTTAACTGCTGACATTTTCTTTGAAAAATGATAGATGTCATTTAGTGTTTAAAGATAAATTGCTGCATAACTGTGACTTTTTTGCTGATAACTTTGCCATAAGCAAACATAACATGACCAAGAAGTTTCAAAGTAAGTTTGCTAGGTGAGCAAATCTAAATTAAAAAGGCTCTCATATTTCCTCAATCAGATATACTAAGATCAACCAAATGTTGTTTTCAATCTATAGTACGAAAGGGCAATTGAGTCTGACTCAAACATGTGAAAAAGTTAATGTTAACACTTAGGAATATGTCTCCCTGTAGGAAAATTTTCACTGGCCATGGGCTATACCACATTTATCGCAGGTGATTTTCAAAGGGACAAATATTGCCCATTTCAGAAATAGGTCTGGAATGCAGGAAACTGCCAGAAAGTAACTGTGAGAGTTTGCACAATGGCTGACCTGGAGGAAGATGTCAGAGTCACAGATGGAAAAGGGAGGTGCATGACTCCCCTCTGTTGCCAAGATTCCCAGTCTCAATTCAGAAGGATTTGCAGAGGGGGTGAAGGAACATTGAAGTTTCTGAGATATTCCTTAAGGACCAAGCTATAATCCAGTTATCTATTTACATCAGATCTCAGCTTTTTTTTTTTTTTTTGAGGAGGGTGTGGGAGGGGATGTGTGCAGAACATACATATAGGGCTTGCCCTAAATGATGAAATAAAATTGTATATGCTATGACCTCTCTAGGAAGCCTCTAAACTTTTCTTATAAATTGTCTTCTAACTAAAATATTTCTTTTGGGCATCCTTGGAGTACTCCCAGGTGACACACAGCTCAGGCTAACATTTCTACAGGACTGCTACCTTGATCTCTAGAGAGTCCAGTGATGTTCCATACCAATATGTCTCAGGGTCTCTGCCGACCTTCCACCCATACCCTTAACACGCAGAGAAAGCTGACAGTTTCTGTTAGCTATAATTTTCCTTGAGAAAAACATGGCAATATGTATCAAAATACAATTATTAGTTTCAATATGTAGAACGTATTACAAGAAAAAACAGATGCCAAAAACATTTTATGTCTACTGATATTCCTATTAGTCTTTATTATCAAGAAAAACTGGTCACAACCTAAATATCCAACTTTAGGTGACTGGGTGAAGTAAGACTGTAATCTTTCATATGATAGAATAATATGCCAGCACTAACAACCAGATAGCAGACTATTTAATGCCATGGTGAAGTATTTGTTTTGTGTGGTCAGGTGAGCAGTTCAGATCATAAAATCAAATGTGCCCTATGATCTTAGTTTTTAAGTAAAGTATTGATGTATTTATATGTATAATTAAGTATAGAGAAAAGCCTAAATGGCTTCTCTTATAAGTCTTCTCATTGTTTTATAAATGGTATGAATATTTATTTTTCACTTTTTCCATCGTATTTCCTAGAATAATAAAATTCAATTCCCTCTGATGAGCATTCATTATTCTTTTTTTTTTTTTTGAGACAGAGTCTTACTCTGTCTCCTGGTGATAGAATGCAGTAGCCTGATCTGGGCTCACCGCAGCCACCGCCACCTGGGTCATTATTCTTACAGTAAGAAAAAATGAATGTTACTAAGTATCTTCTTTGTCCTAGATCAACTAAGTATATACAAGGTGCCAAATACATTTAATAAAATGTTTTATGCACTCATAGGTTTTTGCAGTACAATTTTTTTTGTATGATTCCCTTGTCTTATCTCCACCAATAGTTTTGGTGTGAATTTATACTCTAAAGGAAAGGTGACAACCTTATACAATCTCAGGGCTTAAATACTATCCATGTGCTGATGCTTACAAACATACACCTCCAGTTGTGTGGTCTCTCTGAGTTCTGCACATCCCTCTTGGGTATCTAATAAGCATCTCACAGTTAACAAAACCACTGATTTCTAATCGATCTCAGGGACCCTCGGCCAGGCCTGCTCCTCTCTCAGAGTTCCTTTTCTCACTTAGTGACACTATCATCCCACCAAACCTCGCTATCATCTTTCTTCTGTCTCCCAAATTTCCAATCCATTAACAAATCCCAATAACCCCGCTTCCAATATTTGTGTAAATCTATGCACTTCTCAGCTTCTCCACTCTTATTATTCTAGTTCCAATTATGTGGTCTTCTGTCTGTATTACTTTCTTTTTTCCATTCTTGTATGCAGGGTCCAGTTTTCATAGTGAAGTCCTCATAAAACATAGATTAAATTTTGTCAACTTCTCTTACAGTTTTTTATTTATTTGTTAAATTTGTGATGTATTTTTATTTATTTATTTATTTTGAGAAGGGGTCTTGCTCTGTCATCCAGGCTGGAGTGCAGTGGCGCGATCTTGGCTCACTGCAAGCTCCGACTCCTGGGTTCAAGCGATTCTCCTGCCTCAGCCTGCTCAGTAGCTGGGATTACAGGCATGTTCCACCATGCTGGGCTAATTTTTGTATTTTTAGTAGAGACGGGGTTTCACCATGTTGGCCAGGCTGGTCTCAAACTCCTGACTTAAGGTGATCCACCCGCCTCAGCCTCCCAAAGTGTTGAGATTCCAGGCATGAGCCACTGCGCCCAGCTAGTTTCTGCTTACAGTTTTAAAATGACTTCTTAGTCTATTTAGGAGAAAATATAAACTCTTTACCGGAGCCTACCGGACTCCCCAGAACATGATGTATATTTATCTCCTCCCTTTAACTCACTCTGTTTTAGTCGCCTGGGCTTCTGTTCTCTGAGTAAAATAAACTTATTCCTGCCACAGGGCCTTTACACCTACTTTGCCTTCTGCCCCAGACACAGTTCTCACAGGGTTTCCCATGACTCATTTTTTCTCCTTGTTCAGTATCAACCCAAACATTTCCCCCTGAGTGGCCTTCACCAGCGCATTCTTCTTAAATATCTTTCCTTACCTCTCTCTTTGGTTTTGTGTATAACAGGTATCAGCTACAACACTGGTTTTATTTGTTTGTTTACTTTTTTCTTACAATGGAAAGCCCATGAGAGCAGGGTTGTGTCTGCTTTATTCACAACTTTAACCTCAGTGCCTGTGCAGAACCAGGACCATACTGGAAACTCAGTGAGCATTTGTTGAGTATTTTGAATGAATTAATTCTTAAAACATTAAAAAGTGCCATTTTCCAAGTAAAAATCTTTATCTACTTCCTTAAGGACTCTAACTGCAGACAATTCAAGGTAGAAATGAGGTTCCGATCAATGGCAGGCCGAGAAAGGCATGTTTGGGTGAGTGTATGCAGGCAATTTTTGCTATTGTGGCTGATTTACTTCCAGACACTTTAATACAGGTATGTCCCTATTGTGAGACACGGCATTTTTCATAGTAGAAAGGTGGAAGCCAACTTAATATTATAATAAAAAATAAAGTAAATTTTATACAAACACTAAGAAGTGATCATCTAAATCTACAGTTTAGAATCTGAAACTTATTCCTATGTTGATATCTTCCATGGCCCTACACCTAAATTAATAAATTCTGACTTACAGAAGTCTATTTTCTGAATCCTTTCATAGCTGACATTGTGGTGGGTGCTGTTAGCCATCCCTTGATACTGACAGTACAATGGCCATCCCTGCCAGGGCACGCGTACATTATCAGTAGTCAAAAGTTTGGTAAAGTAGGCTGGGCGCCATGGCTCATGCCTGTAATCAGCATTTTGGGGAGACCGAGGCAGGTGGATCACCTGAGGTCTGGAGTTCAAGACCAGCCTGAGCAACATGGAGAAACCCTGTCTCTACTAAAAATACAACAAAAATTAGCCAGGCCATGGTGGCGTATGCCTGTAATCCCAGCTACTCTGGAGGCTGAGGCAGGAGAATCGCCTGAATCCAGGAGGTGGAGGTTGCAGTGAGCCAAGATCGCGCCATTGCACTCCAGCCTGGGCAACAAGAGTGAAACTCCATCTCAAAAAAAACCACTTCTCTTCATCTCCAGGAGAGCAGTTCATGAAAGAGCATATTCTTAGACATTAAAGGTGAATGTTTCAGTGACACCTGTGCAAGATAGGACTTTCTGCTGTCCTCTATAAAAATCTAAATTTCTATCATATAATTCTAGCAGAACTTAAAAGGATAGGCCTCAAAGGTAGCATTGCATTTGATATTCTCTTGCAACCCCAGAATGAAACTTAAGCATGAATAATTGGAGATCTGCACACTCCTATAAAGAATAAAGAATGGGACTCAAGTTCACACAGAAGTTAAAAAAGAAAGGCAGGATGACTTCCCTCTGCCACCTTGAAAAGGCTTTGAACCCTACAAAACAAGAAATTGGGAGGGGGGATTGCTGAATGGGTAATAAATATATGAACCCTCCTCCTAAGGGTTTTTATAATCCTTTCTATCTTGGGTATCCATGTGTTCCTCTGTGAATGTGTTTTCTTATAACTGCACTTCTTATGGAACAGCTCCATCCTTATTATCTGTAACAGGGTTTCTGTTCTGCTTTCATCATGTATATATCTTAGAAAAACAATCTGAACAAATGTCCAGTTAATATGTATATTTATGTATTTATAAATTATATGTATGTGCTATTGCACTAATATATTACATATTTTATATACCTTACTACAACCAAAGAAATATAAAAGAATGAGATGGAATAAATATATACTTAAGGTCTAGTTTTTCTTCCTCCACCCTCTATGGAATGCTTACTCCACTTAAGAAACCCCTAAGATTTCACCGTGTCCTCACAGTGAGATTGTACTCACTCTTCAATGAGAGGAGCTGATTAATATTAAAGCTCTTTTGGTTTTATTATCAATTATGCACTTGAATTCTCAAATAATCTAGCTGTACATATCATACTACAGTGGATGATACTGTGAGGTACCAACTGGACCAGCTCAGCAGAGGCTGGGAGGTTTAACTCATCAGTGGTCATGATACCACTTTTCTCTTAGACTTTTCCAATAGAATTTATTTTTGGTTTTGCCAGCCAGGGTGAGCGCTTGTTTTCTATAGGTATCAATGGCAGAATAAGCATTGTTGCCTCACAGAAGGGAGAAGTCTATGGTATTGGACACCAACCCCCAAGTCCTTCTTACATATCCTCTCCTTGACATACAGGGACTCTTGTGAAAAATGGAAACCCAGGAACTGGCTCTGCATAAACTTAAGCCTTGTCTTTGCAGAACAATTAGGAGAAGCCTACTACTGACTCTGGAATATGTTGTATGCAATAAAAACTCTGTACTATTTAGGTATTGTTTCTGGCCCATGATACTAGAAATAAGCATCAACTAGCCATACAAAGTTTTACTTAGGAAAAATGAAAGTATATTCAAATATAAATTTTTATAAAATGACTATTAACTAAAAAAAAATAGCCTTTCTTTCCCCAAACATCAATAGATGCAGAATGGAGGGTAATATTTACAACATGCAACATCATGTTTGGTTTTAATTAATAGACTATTTCAATGAAATATTATTTTGATAAATATGTTCATGCTTCATTTGCCATGTATTAAAAACAGCAATACACACTCACTTGATGAAAAATATTATCAAAGATAAAACGAAGTATTTCATAAACAACCATTAGGTAGATTATAAGATAACATATAAAAGGTGATATAGGAAATAAATATTAGAAATACATATTATTCATCTATGACCTAACTTGTATTGAAATGCTGCAAAAACCTTCATAGCAACATTCAGAGAATTACCTGAAACATAACTCTGGCATCTTCTATGGTCTTCTATGTGCTTTCTTTAATGGTCACAGTAATTCCCATGTTCAAACTTATTCACTGAAGACAACGCGTGTCCTGAGATTCTCATTATTGAAATGCTGAGGCTGAGGCCTGCTTTTCACACATACACATTGTCCAACATTAAAATACCATTGCATATTGACTGCATACAAAAATCATTAAACTAAATATTTCCAAAAGTCCTGATACAAATAACATGTTACAATATTTTAGGTACGATTATCTGATAGGATTAACAAATTTATCAAGTATAACAGAAAGTAACCACTTATTATTTATTATTGGCTATACCAAAAAATATAGGATCAGGACTTACCTGAATGACATGCTTCAGTTTGTCAATAATCTGATTTATCACAGGATCAGTTCCTTTGACTATGACTTCAGAATTTCCAGACTGGGCTTTGATTCCATTTCCAACCACACGCTGAGTATGACTAGCAAAGGGAAATGTGAAAGATATATGACTTAGTACCTGATCAGAGTATTATCTGCCACAGCTATCTGAACATAGTTGAGGTCAGAATTTCCTCCTTTAGAGAATACACCAATGTATTTTTTTCTTGGAACAGAAAATGGCACAGCTATAATGTTTTTCCAGGTAAAATGATAAAATGCTTATCGTGCCATTAGATCATTCTAAAAATAATGTTATTCTCTCAATGGATCCAACCAAAAATTACTTGTTTTTTAATACTACTTAACAATATGCTACAAAGAGTTAACATATATCTCACTTTATTACCAGTTCTTGCTGAATTATACATACGTCTGTACCCCTGTTGTCTGGGTCAGCTTATTTTATGCAGTCCCAATATTATTTTTTAAATATTAGGCTACTATATATGTGTGTGTGTATATATACATGGAATCTATATATAGAATTTATATATAGAATATATATACTATATACATACAACATACATAGAATATATGGACAGAATATATAGAGAATATAGATATAGAATATATATAGCATATAGATATAGAATGTAGATATATAGAATATATATACACACACATATATATATTTCCTAATTAGGTCCTTCAAGAAATAAGTGATTAAACTTTTTAATAATGATAGTATCAATTGGACATGATTAAAATAATATTATTAATAAACTTTTTGATTTTTAAAATAACCTTGAACCCATTTCTTTTTGTAGGCATAGAGAGATTATCCATTAGGGATCTGGCAGTATACACCAATAACAAATAGTAGAAGGAAAACAATTATATCTACTTTGTTAATGTGTAATAGTATTCTTTATTTTACAAAAATAAAGTTATATATAATATAACTATATATAATATATGATATAATATATATCATATGTAAAAATATATATAACTGTACAAGTCAATATCATAAACTATAACTGTACAAATTAAAATCATCAAATTTATAAGCAACTAAAATATGCAAAGTATTTCCTAAGGAGAGGAAACAATCCGCTTTCACCTAGGTTCACCTAAACAAAATCTGGTAAATCATGTGGTATGTAAAAGGGTCATTTCACAGGTGGTCAAAGCCATTTGAAATTTCACTACCTAAGGAATTCTAAGGAATTAATAAAAGTATTTAAATTCATTAGTCACAAAGATGTCTTCAGTGTATGCTATATTCCAAGTCCTGTACTAGGTCTTTAGGATTATAAGAAGGTGTAAGGCTCAATTTTTGTCCTCATAATGCTCATTACTTAACCAAGAATATAATATATTAATTAACTCATTCATTTGTATGTTTATTCATTACATTTAAAAAACTATAGATTTCAGCCATATACTCTTGTTTGTCTGACAGAATAGTGTAATATAAACACAACTGAACAGTTAAAATACAACATTATAAAGTAGCTGGAAAGAACTGCACGTGCCGGGTGTGAGGAAAGATAAGACAAGTGTAGATATTCTGGATATAGAGAAGTCCATTTGGACTCACACACTAGGGAAAAACTAAAGGAGAAGTTATAACTTGAGGTAGCCTTGGATATATTGAGGTAAGAAGAGGACATCTATGGTATGGTTAATGAGAACTTCAGGGCCAAGGATGTCATCCCAGCAAGGAAAACGGCAAAGGTACGTGAACAAGGCAGACAGGGAGAACAGACCTCTATTTACAAAGCAGAGAGTACAAACGGTGGAAAGCAATGGATAGAGGGCCACACCCTGAAGATTCCACCCTGAATGTTGAAGACTCTCCACTGAGTGATATCATGGGTTCTGGAGATTCATAACGGGGAAGTTGGCAGGTGGGTGTGGAATAAAAAAACTACATGTTTGGTACAATGTACACTACTCAGGTGACAGGTGCGATAAAATCTCAGACTTCACCACTATAGAAATTATCCATGTTACCTAAACCACTTGTGCTCCAAAAGCTATTGAAGTAAGACTTTATTTATTTATTTATTTATTTTTATTATTATTATTTTTTTTGAGACAGAGTCTGGCTCTGTCGCCCAGGCTGGAGTGCAGTGGCGCGATCTCGGCTCACTGCAAGCTCCGCCTCCCAGGTTCACGCCATTCTCCTGCCTCAGCCTCCCGAGTAGCTGGGACTACAGTCTCCCGCCAGTACGCCCGGCTAATTTTTGTATTTTTAGTAGAGACGGGGTTTCACCGTGTTAGCCAGGATGGTCTCGATCTCCTGACCTCGTGCTCCACCCGCCTCAGCCTCCCAAAGTGCTGGGATTACAGGCTTGAGCCACCGCGCCCGGCGAAGGGAGGGGAGGGGATCATCACACATTGGGGCCTGTGGGGTTGGGGGGGTGGGGGGTAGGGGAGGGATAACATTAGGAGAAATATCTAATGTAGGTGACGGGTTGATGGGTGCAGCAAACCACCATGGCACGCATATACCTATGTAACAAAACTGCAGGTTCTGCACATGTAACCCAGAGCTTCAAGTATAATTTATGAAAGTATAATTTATGAAAACAAAACACTATCATCTGAGTCATTTGTTTGCTTACTTTAAATATCATAATACTTTTCAGCAAAAAATATTATCACTTTAATGTAACTTTCGTTCCCTATATTTGAGCAGAGTACTGCACGATCCATAAACACCCTCTGAATTTTCTACAGTAATGGAAAAAATCTTTGAAAAAAATAAAAGAAGGTTCTATGTTTGAGAATATGGCTATATGAAAGGGGTTTCAAGAAATATCCAGTTCTTCCCAAGACGATGTACTTCCAGTGACCAGTTTTAAGAAGTGGAACAGACCGGGCATGGTGGCTCACGCCTGTAATCCCAGCACTTTGGGAGGCTGAGGCGGGCAGAGCAGGAGGTCAGGAGATCGAGACCATCCTGGCTAACACGGTGAAACCCCGTCTGTACTAAAAATACAACAAATTAGCCGGGCGTGCTGGCGGGAGCCTGTAGTCCCAGCTACCCGGGAGGCTGAGGCAGGAGAATAGCGTGAACCCGGGAGGCGGAGCTTGCAGTGAGCCGAGATCGGGGCACTACACTCCAGCCTGGGCGACAGAGGGAGACTCCGTCTCAAAAAAAAAAACAAAAAGAAGTGGATCGAACATTTCCTAACGAGGTCCTTCAAGTAATAATAAGTGATTAAACTTTTTGATAATGATAATATCAATTGGACATGATAAAAATAATATTAATAAATCTTTTGATTTAAAAAATAACCTTGAACCTACTTCTTTTGTAGGCATGGGGGGAGCTTAGAGTTAAGTATTCTAGTATCCGTTAGGGATTTGGCAGTATACATCAATAACAAATAGTAGAAGGAAAATAATTATACCTGGGTCTCATATATATATACATATATATATATAGAGAGAGAGAGAGAGAGAGAAACCATCTCTTAAATTACCTGTAGCACCACTATGTTATTCTTTACTCTCCCAATACCCTAAGTAGATTGCACATGTGGCTCTTTTATTAATGTGTTGAATATTCATAATGATAATAAATAATACGAATAAATAAATTGATAAGTGCATAACTATGAATTAGGCATTGCTTTACTCTATCTGGAGATTTCAATTCATGATAAACATCCTTTAGTGACCATGAATAAGAAACTCATAGACCTGCATTAGAGAAATGCAAATCTAAACCACAATGAGATACCATCTCACTCTAGTTAGAATGGCGGTCCTTAAAAAGTCAGGAAATAACAGATGCTGGAGAGGTTGTGGAAAAATAGGAATGCTTTTACACTATTGGTGGGAGTGTAAATTACTTCAACCATTGTGGAAGACAGTGTGTCAATTCCTCAAGGATCTAGAACTAGAAATACCGTTTGACCCAGCAATCCCATTACTGGGCATATACTCAAAGGATTATAAATCATTCTACGATAAAGACACATGCACACGTATGTTTATTGTGGCACTATTCACAATAGCAAAGACTTGGAACCAACCCAAATGTCCATCAATGATAGACTGGATTAAGAAAATGTGGCACATATACACCGTGGAATACTATGCAGCCATTAAAAAAGGACATGAGTTCACATCCTTTGCAGGGACATGGATGAAACTGGATACCATCATTCTCAGCCAACTATCACAAGATCACAAAACCAAACGATGCATGTTCTCACTCATAAGTGGGAGTTGAACAATGAGAACACATGGACACAGGGAGGGGATCATCACACATTGGGGCCTGTGGGGGGTGGGGAGTAGGGGAGGGATAACATTAGGAGAAATATCTAATGTAGGTGACGGGTTGATGGGTGCAGCAAACCACCATGGCACGTGTATACCTATGTAACAAAACTGCAGGTTCTGCACATGTAACCCAGAGCTTCAAGTATAATTTATGAAAGTATAATTTATGAAAACAAAACACTATCATCTGAGTCATTTGTTTGCTTACTTTAAATATCATAATACTTTTCAGCAAAAAATATTATCACTTTAATGTAACTTTCGTTCCCTATATTTGAGCAGAGTACTGCACGATCCATAAACACCCTCTGAATTTTCTACAGTAATGGAAAAAATCTTTGAAAAAAATAAAAGAAGGTTCTATGTTTGAGAATATGGCTATATGAAAGGGGTTTCAAGAAATATCCAGTTCTTCCCAAGACGATGTACTTCCAGTGACCAGTTTTAAGAAGTGGAACAGACCGGGCATGGTGGCTCACGCCTGTAATCCCAGCACTTTGGGAGGCTGAGGCGGGCAGAGCAGGAGGTCAGGAGATCGAGACCATCCTGGCTAACACGGTGAAACCCCGTCTGTACTAAAAATACAACAAATTAGCCGGGCGTGCTGGCGGGAGCCTGTAGTCCCAGCTACCCGGGAGGCTGAGGCAGGAGAATAGCGTGAACCCGGGAGGCGGAGCTTGCAGTGAGCCGAGATCGCGGCACTACACTCCAGCCTGGGCGACAGAGGGAGACTCCGTCTCAAAAAAAAAAACAAAAAGAAGTGGATCGAACATTTCCTAACGAGGTCCTTCAAGTAATAATAAGTGATTAAACTTTTTGATAATGATAATATCAATTGGACATGATAAAAATAATATTAATAAATCTTTTGATTTAAAAAATAACCTTGAACCTACTTCTTTTGTAGGCATGGGGGGAGCTTAGAGTTAAGTATTCTAGTATCCGTTAGGGATTTGGCAGTATACATCAATAACAAATAGTAGAAGGAAAATAATTATACCTGGGTCTCATATATATATACATATATATATAGAGAGAGAGAGAGAGAGAGAGAAACCATCTCTTAAATTACCTGTAGCACCACTATGTTATTCTTTACTCTCCCAATACCCTAAGTAGATTGCACATGTGGCTCTTTTATTAATGTGTTGAATATTCATAATGATAATAAATAATACGAATAAATAAATTGATAAGTGCATAACTATGAATTAGGCATTGCTTTACTCTATCTGGAGATTTCAATTCATGATAAACATCCTTTAGTGACCATGAATAAGAAACTCATAGACCTGCATTAGAGAAATGCAAATCTAAACCACAATGAGATACCATCTCACTCTAGTTAGAATGGCGGTCCTTAAAAAGTCAGGAAATAACAGATGCTGGAGAGGTTGTGGAAAAATAGGAATGCTTTTACACTATTGGTGGGAGTGTAAATTACTTCAACCATTGTGGAAGACAGTGTGTCAATTCCTCAAGGATCTAGAACTAGAAATACCGTTTGACCCAGCAATCCCATTACTGGGCATATACTCAAAGGATTATAAATCATTCTACGATAAAGACACATGCACACGTATGTTTATTGTGGCACTATTCACAATAGCAAAGACTTGGAACCAACCCAAATGTCCATCAATGATAGACTGGATTAAGAAAATGTGGCACATATACACCGTGGAATACTATGCAGCCATTAAAAAAGGACATGAGTTCACATCCTTTGCAGGGACATGGATGAAACTGGATACCATCATTCTCAGCCAACTATCACAAGATCACAAAACCAAACGATGCATGTTCTCACTCATAAGTGGGAGTTGAACAATGAGAACACATGGACACAGGGAGGGGATCATCACACATTGGGGCCTGTGGGGGGTGGGGAGTAGGGGAGGGATAACATTAGGAGAAATATCTAATGTAGGTGACGGGTTGATGGGTGCAGCAAACCACCATGGCACGTGTATACCTATGTAACAAAACTGCAGGTTCTGCACATGTAACCCAGAGCTTAAAGTATAATTTAAATAAATAAATAATAAATAAATAAACTCATAGACCTCAAAGTATGGGAAGGCTAACTGACTATGGCCACTTGCTGCTTCACTCTAAAATCTGTTTCTGCATCTGCCC
Organism: Pongo abelii; assembly: GCF_028885655.2. NCBI lineage: Eukaryota > Metazoa > Chordata > Mammalia > Primates > Hominidae > Pongo > Pongo abelii. The sequence goes on along the minus strand of NC_072001.2, from coordinate 21,103,078 downwards.
CTCAGTCAATGACTTAGGGCCGCAGGGTAGCTAATGCAGATCCCTCTTTAGGAGACACAGTGCTTCTCTGAGGACCACTCTTGGCTCAGGATTCCCTGAAGCCTTTTCTGACCCTTCCTTAGACTGTACATTACGCTCCAAAGCTTCCACTCAACCTTCCTTTCCTCTTTCCTTCATTCTAGGTCAGACTTGCCTCATAACTGAGAGCTCTTCCAGGCTTACTCAGCTTCCTCTCCATTTTCTCTCATAGGGATTTCCCTTAATAAAATCCTCTTGTGTTTAACTCGTTTTCAACATCTACCTCTTGGAGGACCTGGACTAACCCACCACATAATATTTGTATTATAATTACTTCCATTCTACAGGTTGAGAATCTGGGATCTGGAGAAGTTAAGTAACTTAAGTTACTCAAGTAAGGCCACACAGTGTATATAAAGTGTGCTGCAAGGAGTTAAACCCAGGGAACACGTGCTCCAAAACAGAACCATCAACAAGCATCAATCCTGCAACCAACTAATAAAAGGTAAAGATACAATTAGCTTGGTGCAAAATGTTATTTTTTCTCTAATTACATTTTCTAAGGTTTCACTCTTTGTAATTAAGAAGGGATGCATGATTTTCATCAAAACTCTCCTCAGCAAGCGGGTGTGGTGGCATGCACCTGTACTCCCAGCTACTCAGGAAGCAGAGGCAGGGAGATCACGTGAGCCCAGGAGATTAAGGCTGCAGTGAGCTGTATATTGACAATGTGACCATGAGTATAAAATTCATAGACCTCAAGCCTGGGCAACAGAGCAAGACTCTGCCTTAAAAAGTAAAACTAAGCAAAACAAAACAATCCTCCTCAACAAATGGTTGCATATAACCAGCTAAACAGTAATATAACAGTTGTTGGCAGGGTGAGAAGAAACTAGCAGACTGTAGGTTTGTCATACGGTTTTTCTGTTTCTCCAGAAACACAGATATAATATAGGCAATGAAAACTGAGACTCATCTCTTAATTTCAGTTAAGCTATTAATTGATTTACATCATTTACTTATAGGCCAGAAAAGTTTTTCCAAAGGCAGGAATGTTGTTTCATGTCAATCTGAGGAATTGCTTTTGTTTTTGTTCTTAATGATCACAGTTACTAATACAGTAAAATAATATTTAGATAAAATACATTAGAATTATAGCTGATCAAAAATCTCATTCCAAGCTGTTATACTGTTGAATATCTCACGATCACTCTTCTTATGAATCATGTAAATAAGGAAAAATACTGCAAAGTAGACACACATTACTTCAAATGAAATATGATTTAATAAAATCAGTTATTCTTTGCCAATTTTGTAATGTTCAAAATAACCACAATTGAAATAGTGATACATACACACCGGAACAGTTCAAATGAAAAAGAGAAATGATACCAAGCGTTGGCAAAGATGTGGAGCAACTGGAACTCTCTCCCAATGTGGATGGAAATGTAAGCTGACAGACACCACCATTTCCCATGTATGCTAAATCTAACCATATTCTATGACCCTGAGCATATACCCAGCAATATTTGCCAAAAGACAAATACATGAATGCTCAGAGAAGCACCATTCAAAATAACCACAAACTGAACATTATATTTGTATAATGATGTAGTCTATAGCAATGAGAACTAACAAATTACAACTATATGCAAAAAGATTGACAAATCTTATAAACTAAATATTGAATGAAAGAAGCAAGATACAGAACATATTCTATGATCTAATTTAATAAAAATTGTAAAACTCATCAGTTATGTTCCAAATCACCATAAGAGGTACCTTATGAAATAGTGTCTAGAAGAAGTAATAATACAAAATTTCCTGATTTGAGTACTGGATACAAAGAAGGGCTAAATTTGTTTAAAAACAAAAAAAGTATTAAGCTGTACAGTTAAGATTTGGGTATTTTACTGTTTGTATGTATTTTCAGCCTCAGAAAATTATGTTAAAAAGTCTTTATGCTCTTTTTCTTAATATATTTACAATACACAAATTTTCATTAAGCCACAGTATAAATAAAAAAGACCCACACAGGTATTTTTAACATGGACGAAGTGGTTCTGTCATCATTAAATGAGTACTTTAGGTAGGATCCAAGTCTCATATAAAAACTTACTTCCCTGAAGACTTTCATTTTGCATGCAAAATACACGGTTTCTAAATTAAATTTTTTTGTAACAAAGACTTTCTGAGTTCCCCTCATGAAATTTTAATAAATCATTAATTCCTTTTTCTCTTTAATGTACAAGCAATGGATAAAACATTTCAAAGATCCCTGCAGAAGTTTCTTCACTTGAAATATTGTTCACATTACAATGAGAAGGTTGGAATAAAACACAAAAAAGATAGGCAATTTTTTTTTTTTGAGACAGATTCTCACTCTGTCGCCCAGACTGGAGTGCAGTGGCGCGATCTCCACTCACTGCAAGCGCCGCCTCCCGCGTTCACGCCATTCTCCTGCCTCAGCCTCCCAAGTGGCTGGGACTGCAGGCGTCCGCCACCAGGCCTGGCTAATTTTTTGTATTTTTAGTAGAGACGGGGTTTCACCGTGTTAGCCAGGAAGTCTCGATCTCCTGACCTCATGATCCCCTCGCCTTGGCCTTCCAAAGCGCTGGGATTACAGGCATGAGCCACCGCGCCCCGGCCGACAGGCAAATTTTTCGTTGGGGAAGTAGTAGACCAACCATCTGTGCTTATTTCTTCTAAACAGAGCTGGGAATGAGTGACAGCACTTGAACAGGAACACTTGCTCCCCAAGCACTACTTGTTTTTCATTAACAAGGAAAAAAGGCAAGCCCTGCTACATTTACATTCACAAAATTGTTTTCAGATGATGATTAACAAGATCTTAGTTCCCTCTCTGTCGGACACATAAAATATTAAAAGGCAGTGCTAATAAATCTATATACAGCACATCAGGAGGAAGTCATTTCTCCTGACTTGACCAACTTGTCTTATTTGAAACTGATACCATGCCCTATTGGCTGATAGGAGTTTCACTTTATTTAGAATACAATACAATTGGGCTCAGATTCACAGCAAAAGTATAGTATTTTGATGTGCACTTACACGATTTCAGGGGAAAACAGTATCTGGAATCTGACCCTGGAATTAATTACAAGTCGGTTAAAGGGATCCGTCTTAGAATTTTTTGATAATTGGACTGGGACAGGATGTAAGAATAAATCATTAACAGTAGATGAGGAAAACACTTGATGAGCGCTTTCTTGTCTTACCATTACTGCTCTTTCTATCAGAGGTTAAAGACAGAATGGGGACCATGTTGTGCTTGTTATTCTTGTTGTTGTTTGATTGCTTTGTTTATTATATTCTTGCATGACTTGGTTATGTGGCTGGATATTAAAATTCTTTCCATTTCCAGAGTCATAAATCTCCTAATTTCTAGGAGATTAAATACTGGTTTTATCTTTGGCTCAGGTAAAAATGTTGCTATCTTGGATTAAAAGGAGGTCTGGGAAGTACATTTCGTCTGTTCACCAGTGAACGTGAACCCCTTCTACAACAACAAATTTTCCATTCAAACCATTTCTAGGCCTCCCTTTCTGGTTCTGATAGCAAATGTGAAAGCAAGTACTAGAGATCTGGTTTTTGTAAGTTTCCTCAAATACTTGGGAAATACTGGATTCCATTGCCGAGTGTTGCCTTTTGTACATTCAGCTTCTACACAGCACGTTCTCTCTATGTTGAAAGTCCTAATCCTTGAAATCCCAGAATGGAAAAGAGTTATATGACTAATTTTATGTGCCAGGTTTATGGGAATAACCTTTCATGGAAGATAGGAAGCTTACAGGGCATTTAGAGAAAGGAGACATCTGTAGAATCAATTCAAAATGATTAAGCCTCTTGTGATCTCACTATCTCACTTCAGTTGTTGAGCTACAAAACTCTTTTTAAGTTAATCTCTAACATTTATTCAGCTTTATAATTACATATAAATAATGTCTAAATTTGACACGTATGTTTCTAAACTTAATAATGAAGTCAAAATAAACAGAATTAAGGAGAGCTTATTATGATCTTTATTGTTATTTATATATAACAAATTTCCTATTAAGAATATAATATTTTATGATATCTTATGGATGTCATTAACATTACCTTAATAAAGGTATTATCATGCTTTGTACAGCAACCAACACGAAAATGTTACTACACCACTGCAATAAATAGAATAAAAACATGTTCAGAAAGACTTAGAAACTCATTAAAGAATGGCTATTAATCACTTTTCACCCTAACTCCTCATTTGGCAAGGCATGAATCTATGCTTTCCAATTTAGTCAGGTGGCAAGTAAGTAGTCCCATTGCATTTCATAAAATAAGCAGCTGTGTGAATTTGAAAGATACTATTTCCACATGAAAAACTACTGACTGCACATGTAAAATCAGTAGTGTTTAGGAAGCTGTCATTAAAAAAAAAAAAACTACCTAATTAAAAAGTAGCACAAATGAACTTTTGCCTATGTAAAACAATAGAATATTGCTTAGCCTTTTCTTAAACCCCTACCCAATTCTTACCAAGAAAGGATAAATACTTTTATTATAGTCAAAGCTCTGTCTTTATGGTTTTAAATTTTTTAATCTAAAATTGAAATCAAATGATAATAAATCTTTAATTTATAATTATCCTAATTTGATTCAGAGTGAAGGTCCAAACGTAAAATGATCAATTATAACTATAATCAATCACAAATAATGCTATATGAGTTTGAAATGTTAATCTAACTTGCCTTTTCCAGGTATGCATTTTAAAATTAAACTCTTCTCAGTAAGATCAAGGCTATCCTTCATGGATTTATGATGTTTGATAATCACCACGTTGTACTGATTTGCTGTCTCACTTCACTGTTTGATATCAACATATGAAAGTAAAAATGCTATTTAGGGGATAACTATTATCTGAGCACTAATAAATTAAATGCTATTTTAAGCCAACAACAAAATTGTTTGGGGTACAAATTTTATTTAACCAACTTTCCATTATAAACATTATAAAATTCTGAAAGATCCTAGAATCTTATATAGCTTTCTTGTATTTTTTCAAATGTAATTGACACCAGCATGAATTAAATTTCATATTTAAAAAGCTTCTGACTACATTACAACATAATTTAAAATTACTTGCAAGATATGATAATTCTAAGATTACCAACATATCATGCAAATGAAACACCCAGGTACTTCCTACCAACACATGATATAATAAAATCCAGAAGAACTTCTGAATTAGAGTGTAGTAGTTGCCTAGGGCCATCATACCTAATTATCACACACTTGGTGGGTTAAGAGGACAGAAATATATTCTCTCATAGTTCTGAAGCCTGGACCTCTGAAATCAAGATGATGGCGGGGCCATACTCCCTCTGAAGATCCTAGGGAGGAATTCCCCCTCACTTCTTCCCGGCTTCCAGCAGCTCCTGGCAATGCTTGGCCTTCTTTGATTTATGACTGCATAACTCCAATTTCTGTCTCCATCTTCACATCACCTTCTCTGCGTGTGTCTTTTCCTGTATCTTATAAGGACATTTACATTGGATTTAGGGCCCACCTTCATCCAGGATGACCTCATCTCAATCATTGGGTTAATTATATCTGCAAAGACCCTACTTCCAAATAAAGTCACATTCTAAAGTTCCTAGTGGACATAAATTTTGGAGGTACGGTATTTAAATCACTACACAGAACATGTAAAGACAAAAATCTGGAAGCTACCTGAATGAAAATGGATATTCCCTTGAACTTCAACAAAATCATATTCTATTTTTCCATGAGAAACATTTTATTACTCTAAATATTCATATTTCACAAGTACACCTCTTAAATTATAGCTTGGCCTTAAGAAAAATAATTAGCTTTGGAAATTATCAGTACATGATATCTAGTATTTCCTATATTTTTAATAACTTCTACCTCTTAGCAAAAATAAATAATGCAATGGACAATTTCTGTGTTCTAAATTCACACACACAAACAGGAAAGGCACTTTAAAAATGATTTGTTCTCTTTCAAAGCAGAAGCCCAACCACCTGCTCTGAATCTAAAAGTTTCCCGAAAGCAAAGAAGGGCTAGTTTATTATGAAGGTGTTGATAGCTGATTCTGTGGAGACTCACACAGAAACAAAGAATAAATTTTAATCACACTTAATGGCAATGTGATAGTAAGGTTGTGACAATATCCAAATATGACTAATGTCATTGAATTAACTACACTCAGGCTTAGCTTAGTTGTCCAAATTTATTACAAATAGCTCAAAATAAATAATTAACTCTTCTGTTTTCTATTTATTTTTTGTTGATGCTTAAGAGTAAAAAGGTATTTCAACTGAAATTTTTTTTTTTTAGCAATCAGTTCTCTTGTTTTATCACCATAAGACTGTAAACGGCCATAACAGCTCACTGAATCTAGCACTGCCTTCAACAAGAAATGCACCTAGAGCAGGAATATAGTACTTGGCACTCATCTCTAGGCCTATAACCTAATAGATTTTTTTGTCTGTCTTTGGTGACAGTAACATAAATTTAGAGCTGGAAAGGACCTTAGAGGTCATCTAGTCCCACCCAAGCATCTTTTAAAACAAAACAAGTGTATTGGCCTGGTGCAGTGGCTCACGCCTGTAATCCCAGCACTTTGGGAGGCCAAGGCGGGCAGATCACAAGGTCAGGAGATCGAGACCATCCTGGCTAACATGGTGAAACCCCATCTCTACTAAAAATACAAAAAATTAGCCGCACATGGTGGCAGGTGGCTGTAGTCCCAGCTACTCAGGAGGCTGAGGCAGGAGAATGGAGTGAACCTGGGAGGTGGAGCTTACAGTGAGCCGAGATTGCGCCGCTGCACTCCAGCCTGGGCAACAGAGCAAGACTCCATCTTAAAAAAATAAATAAATAAAAAAATAAAGAAGCATGTTTATTTCATCGTTTTATACTTATACACTGTGTATTTCCAGAAAAGCCTCTGAGACAGCTTAGAATGAAAGGCACAGACACTACAAAACAAGGGCAAAATGACAGAATAATGAAGAGAAGGAGGTGACAATTACATGGGACAACCTAGGGAAGGAAACACTACCCTTCAGCCTAAAATTTAGTCCTAAGCCTCTTGTTCTCAAAGGCCAAAAGGAAAACCAGAATTCAAATAGGTGTCATTAGTTAATAAAATAGTATCTGCATATGTCAGCAGCTATTTTTTGGTAACTCTAAACTCTTCAGCAAAATATATATGTCTTTAAGCAACACACAATGGACAATATAATAAAAATAATCATCAATAGCAATTTCAAAACTTTTAAAGATGTAAGTACAAATGATCTTTTCTTATGGGATGCTTTGTGAAAGCTGCCCGCATGATGGTATTTTAAATTACATGATGTTAAACTGCCTACATGATGGTGTTTTATTGGGACCTGGTTATATGACTTGGTGAAGAATGTAACCTCTGAGAACTTAGAAGAGTGAATGGTTAATACTTCTCTGAACTTTTTTGTTTTTAATTGATATTTTATTTTATCCCTCATAGACAATATATATTCTGGGAAATATACTGAAGTATAGTAAAAAAGGAATCTCAGGGTTAAAATATTGCGGTAAATGACAAAGCAGAGGTTGTGTCTGAAGAACCATGTGGTCGCACTGCACCACACAGCAAACAGAAATATGGGTGAGCACTTTACCAGCAGATAAACACCTATGAGAGAGGAAACAGCAGTCACAAGATTGTTTTAACAGAGAGATATTTAATTAAATATTTTCTAATAAACTGATTGAACCTACATTTAATGGAATTTTTTTCCTTTCCTCACTTTGGCAAATGTGTGTATTTTTATAGAGAACATGGTTTTACAGATGTAATTTTCAGACTTTAAGTCAGGCCCATCACCAACGCTCTATGAATTGGATGGCCTTGATATGTGGTCCATGTATTTTTGAATCAGGGATGGGAGCCGTCAAATGAGTCAAAAGCTGATTTTTGTAGCTTTCATTATGAACACCTCTCTGGCTGCTCTTCTTTTTGACTTTACCAAACAAACTAGTTAGTATTCTTAAATGCAAGACATATTAACATAAGAACTAAATAAATTTTTAAAATAAACACACACACACACACACACACACACAGCACTCTCTATATTTATTTCCACTTAAATAGCAAACAAGCTGTGTTCATGGGCCTGTGGAAGAAATATGAAGTTTAAAAAGATTTGTAAATAACTTTTTCTTAATGAAAATAACTCTGTAGTAATTACTGTTTTAGAAAGCCATTAGAATTTGAGCATAACACAGTTTCAATCGTGTCTCTATTCCAACTTAAAGTCCTGTCCAATGATTCTATTTTATGGTCTATTGAATCACAAAATAAAAAATTGTATATTTTAAAGTATTTCATGAAGGAGGAGGAGGAGGGAAGAAAGAAGAGGAGGAGGAAGTGGAGGTGTTGGGAAAATAACTAGGATTCCTGTTCTTGCCTCACCTTAACTACACTACAGCCAAACTCCTGCTACAAAACAGTCCTCAGACAACAATCCTCGTATGTAACAAAATTTAATTTGTGTCCACTTGTATATATGAGAAAATTGCTCCTCCAGCTATGTCTTGGCAAACTCAGTTACACAGAAAACAGCGGGACTTGGTTCCATAAAAGTATATGTGCCTAGGGACTTTTAGATTCCTAATAGTGGCAATCACCCAACAAACATATTTGGCTGACTCAGTATAGGAAAAATGTGCATACACAGGATTGCAGAAGACCTCTGAAGTCCAAATAGAGTGGAATTTTCCAGTCTAGATGACCTAGAGATTCCACACGTACAGAGACACTTGGCCAATCTCTCCCTCACCCTTTACACTTCCCCCATTCTCCTCTCTCAGTCCTTTCATGATTTCTTCCAGGTCCGTCAGTGTTTATGTACTCTGTCCTCCCTGTCTGGAAAGTTCTATACCTTCAGACCCTTTCCTCAGTCATCTGTACTAAGCTTACAAAGGGGGTTTACAGATGTGATTAAATTAAGGATCTTAAAATGGGGGGCCTGGTGTGGTGGCTCACGCCTGTAATCCCAGCACTTTGAGAGGCTGAGGCGGGCAGATCACGAGGTCAGGAGATCGAGACCATCCTAGCTAACACGGTGAAAACCCGTCTCCACTAAAAATACATAAAATTAGCCTGGCGTGGTGGCGGGCACCTGCAGTCCCAGCTACTCGGGAGGCTGAGGCAGGAGATGGCGTGAACCCGTGAGGCGGAGCTTGCAGTGAGCTGAGATCGCGCCACTGCACTCCAGCCTGGGCGACAGAGGGAGATGCCGTCTCAAAATAATAATAATAATAATGATAATGATAATAATAATTAGCAAAAACTTCAATAACTTTTGCACCGGCCTAACATTTGTAAAGAAACTATAAGCAAGTTCACAAAAGTTAAAACAAAAAATCAGCTATGAGAAACAAATATGAATTATATCACTAACTGCTGAAAAGAATGACTCTAAGACTGAAATTACCAAAAAAAAAAAAAAAAACTCAGCTGAAAACAAAACAAAAAATCAAACTCTATTACTGTATTCTATTTCCATTAAGTGTACAAACTGTTCCTGTAAGTTTAACAATATTAAAATGTACAAAGATTAATAAAGTAAAAATCAAAGTCTATTTCTAACATCATTGATTTCACATAAAGTAGAATTTAAAGGAAAAGGTATCACACGGAAAACAATAAAATATTTAATATTACAAAGCAAAACACTAAATGAATGTCACATTTAATTGTGAAATCATTAGCATGTTTTTCCATTATGACTTATTAAAGATAAAATTTGAGCATTATAATGTATAAGATTTTTTGGCCGGGCGCGGTGGCTCACGCCTGTAATCCCAGCACTTTGAGAGGCCTAGGCAGGTGGAGCATGCGGTCAGGAAATCAAGACCATCCTGGCTAACACGGTGAAACCCCGTCTCTACTAAAAAAATACAAAAAAATTAGCCAGGCGTGGTGGCGGGCACCTGTAGTCCCAGCTACTCAGGAGGCTGAGGCAGGAGAATGGCGGGAACCTGGGAGGCGGAGCTTGCGGTGAGCCCAGATCGCACCACTGCACTCCAGCCTGGGCGACAGAGTGAGACTCCATTTCAAAAAATACAAAAAAATTTCCCAGGAAAGAAAAGCCCAAGACCTGACGGCTTTACTCCTGAATTTTACCAAATATTTTTAAAAGAACTAATACCAATCCTACTCAACCTACTGTGAAAAATAGAGGAGGAGGGAATATTTCCAAACTCATTCTACAAGGACAGTATTACTCTGATACCAAAACCAAAGACACATAAATAAAAAACAACAGGCCAATATCCCTGGTGAGCACTGATGCAAAAATGTTCAGCAACACGCTAGCAAACGGCATTCAACAACACATTACAAAGATCATTCATCATGACCAAGTGGGATTTATCCCAGGGATGCAAGGATGGTTAAACATATGCAAATCATTATCATCATCTCACATCAAATCACATCATATCAATAGAATGAAGGACAAAAACTGTATGATAATTTCAATTGATACTAAAAAAGCATTTGATAAAATTCAACACCCCTACATGATCAAAGCCTTCAGAAAACTGTATAGAAGGCACACCTCAACATAATGAAAGCATATAGAGCAGACGCTCAGTTAGTTTCATATTAAATGGGGGGAAACTGAAAGCTTTTCCTCTAAGACCTGGAACAAGAGAAGGATGCCCTCTTTCATCACTGCCATTCAACGTAGTATTAGAAGTCCTAAGCAAGTCCTAGTTAGAGCAATCAGTCAAAAGAAAGAAAGAAGGGGACACACAAATTGGAAATAAAGTAATCAAATTATCCTCGTTTGCAAAAATTAGTAAAGACATTACCAAAAACAATAATAAGCCACCATAACTTATGAACAGATACAAAATTTAAAAATATATATTAACAAATCAATTCTAGTAATATGTAAGAAATATATAACGATTAACTGTGGTTTACTGTGATAATAAAAAGTAATTTTAACATCCAAAAATTAAGCAATGTATTTGAACTGATCAATAGCATTAAAAAGACAGTTCCATATAGTGATCTGAATAGATGTAGAAAATTCTACTGACAAAATTATATAAGTTTTCTTGATAAAACCACAGAGTAAACCAAGAATAGAGGCAAACCTTTTTTCTATATTAGAGAGGAGCATCTACATAATCATACATCAAATGTCATACTTAATGACTATATATTGAATGTGTTCTTCCTAACACTGGGAACAAGGCAAGTATTATGCCCCTGTAACTTTTATTTAACATTGTACTGAGGTTTGAGCCAGTAGTAAAAAGCAACAAAAAAGAATGAAATACAAAATTTGGAAGAAAATAAAACCGCCATAGAAATCTTTATGCACAGACAACACAATCACTTATGTACAAAATCATAAGAAATTTATAAAACAAGACATAAGACCAATATGTGAAAATAAATTATATTTCTTTTAAAAGTGTGCTTGCTAACATTAAAACATAATAAAATGTATACAATAATACCATCCTGAAAACTACTAAGCATTTCTGAGAAAAATTATATATGACCTGAACCCATGTTCATAAATTAGAAGACTCAATCATGTTAAGATGGCAATTTTCAATTTGGTTATTAGATTAAATTTCAATGAAAATCCCATCTGCTATTTGGAAAAAACTGATAGGTTGTTTTTAAAAATTTATATAAAATTTATATAGACATGCACAAGACTTATAATAAAAAGATAAAAACCATAATGAAGCATAAATTGGGAGAAATTATTATTCCTGGTTGAATACTTGTCAAAAGCTATCCTGAACAAGACAAAGCAACATTGGTGTAAGGGAAAATGAATACACTAATAGAGAAGAATAGAAACGTACAAATACATACTTGATCATTCAATTTAAACAAAGGCACCAAGGCAATTCAAATTGGAAAGAAAAATCTTTCTAATAAATGATGGAACCACTTCCTAAGTCAAAAAAAAAAAGCAAAAAACCTTAAGCCCTACATCATAACACATAAATTAATTTCAGGTATATAATAGATTTAGGTGTATGGTCTAAAGCTATAAAAATTCCGATATAAAGCATAGGAGAAAATCTGCCCCATCTTCAAGAAAAAAATATTTCTTAGTGCATAGAGAACAAAAATGTATATTCACAAGGTTTCTTTACAAATGAAAAAGAAATAATTATAAATATTAAGAAAATAAAAGAGCAAGCTACAGACTAGAATAAGATATTCAAAAATATATACCTGAAAAAGAGCTTGACTACATAAAGGAATCCTACACATCAATAAGAAAAAGATATCCTAATGTCTAACTTGAACAGATGCTTCAAAATAAAGATATACAAATGGCCAAGATGCACATGAAAATACACCTAACATCTTTAATTGTGTGTAAATGCAAATTGAAACCACAGAGTTACTAATTGTGGAATGCAAAAAAATGACAACACTAAATGACGAACATATGGTGAACAACTCAACCTCTCATAATTTGCTGATGGAAGACTACAATAAAATACACACTTTTGAAAACTAATCCAGTTTCTTACAAAGTTCAACATAAAAATATTTCATCATTTATCAATTACACTCCTAGGCCTTTACACGACATCAATTGAATGGGCACAAAAAGACTTTTACATACCTGTTTATAGCAGTATTACTGAAAGTAGTAGAAACTTTGAAAAAAATCAAATATTCATCCAAAAAAACCCAGATTAAAAAAAAAAAAAGTGTATATCTACACAATGGAATACTACTTAGCAATGAAAACATTGAACTACACGATGGAACTTAACAATGAAAATAATGAGAAACCAATACACACAACATGAAAGGATCTCAAGAATATATATTAAACAATAATAGTGAGACACAAAATATACAAAGTCCAAGAACAGACAAAAGTAATACATGGATATAGACTTCAGAAAGCACGTTGCCTATTGGAGCTGGGAAATGACTGAAAGTGGACAAAGGGAACTTTCTAGCAAGTAGAAATATTGTATATCCTGATTTAGGTTTTGGCTACATGAATTTATATATATTTGTCATTGAATTATATATCTAAAATCTATGTGTTTATATACAATTTCCCTCAATACATAATACATAAAAAAACTAAAATTGAAAACTCAGTACTAGATTGAATGATCAAGAAAATCCTAACATTTAAGGTATAGGTCATGCCGGCATCAGAGATCTAGAGTAGCGGAATTGACGTCATCAGAGTTAAGGCATTTTGAAATACCATGAAACTTGACACCTATATCATGAAAAAACATCCTGCTTTCTATTTCTTATGTCCTGACAGTAACTTGTTTGGTCGTATTAATCAAGGATTTGATTCTACATGTTAATTTCATATTATTAGAGAATATTTCCAATTTTGCTTCTCATTCACATTTCCATTTAGAACTTCACTATTTTTTCATAGTAGTAAAGTACAATGCTTCGTATAAAATAGGCATTATGACTAATTTTCCATATCTCTATAACGTCAGGAACAGACTAATTTTATATGCATGTTTGAATGTAGATTGCCATGGTTGTAATGGCTAGTGGGAAAGTAGACATTTTACAGATATTTTATGGTAGACTAAACAAAATTTCTTTGCTTAGATATGACTATTCTCTTAGGAGCTGAAAAGCCAATGAAAGTTGAAGTTGTACCTGTTCTTTGGTTTCATTCCATGGTTACTAGGAGCTAGTTAGAAAAGCATGTTAAAACTCACCTGTACAGAAGATAAAGTCTGTCAACATCAATTAGCTATTGTCTTTATCAAATTTTACCGTGGCATTTTCCAAAATTTAGACTATAAAGTTTCAAAACAGGATTAAAAAATTTAAATAAGGCCGGGAGCGGTGGCTCACACCTGTAATCCCCGCATTTTGGGAGGCCGAGGTGGGCGGATCACGAGGTCAAGAGATCGAGACCATCCTGGCTAACACCGTGAAACCCCGTCTCCACTAAAAATACAAAAAAATTAGGCGTGGTGGCGGGCGCCTGTAGCCCCAGCTACTAAGGAGGCTGAGGTGGGAGAATGACGTGAACCCTGGAGGCGGAGCTTGCAGTGAGCCGAGATTGTGCCACTGTACTCCAGCCTGGGTGACAGAGCCAGACTTCCATCTCAAAATAAATAAATAAAAAACTAGAAAGAATGAATCAGACAGACCAGGCGCAGTGGCTCATGCCTGTAATCCCAGCACTTTTGGGAGGCCGAGGAGGGCGGATCACGAGGTCAGGAGACGGCGACCATCCTGGCTAACACAGTGAAACATTGTCTCTACTAAATATACCAAAAAAATTAGCCTGGGACCTGTAGTCCCAGCTACTGGGGAGGCTGAGGCAGAAGAATGGCGTGAACCTGGGAGGCGGAGCTGGCAGTGAGCCAAGAACGTGCCACTGCACTCCAGCCTGGGCGACAGAGTGATACTCCTTCTCAGAAAAAAAAAAAAAAATTCAAATGAGTATATTTTAAAAATAGTAACAGAGATGCTTCAATTTAATTACCATCAATTGGCATATGCAATGAGATTGCTATTTAATACATTTATTCACATTTCCAGGTAAAATAAAATAGTTAACATCTAGAGAATAGAAAAAAATCAAGTGTGACTTGAAAGTGCAGAATTCTCATTTTAACCATCATATGTTAAGTCTAGAGACTAAACTATTTTTTAAACAATTGTTGAAAACATGTTTATTAACAGTATAAATTTGAGGGTTAGATTTCACATATATATAAGTGAAAATAAGCAATTGAAACATTTCAGCTTATTAAAAATGAATTTAATTTCTAGTGTGATTGGATGAGGGAATACTTGCTTATTTTTGCCTTTCTTGGTTGAAATGTTCAGTATCTTTTAAAAATCAAAACAATGGAACTCATGGAAATAGAGAATGGAAAGTTAGTTACTAGAGGCCGGGAAGGGTAGTTCGGGGAGGGGGAAGAAGAGAGGAAGTGGAAATGGTTAATGGGTACAAAAAAAAAAAAAAACCAAACAAATAAAACTAGAAAGAATGAATAAGACAGGCCGTGCGCGGCTCATGCCTGTAATCCCAGCACTTTGGGAGGCCCAGGCGGGTGGATCAGGAGGTCAGGAGATTGAGACCATCCTGGCTAACAGTGAAACCCCGTCTCTACTAAAAATACAAAAATAAATTAGCTGGGTGTGGTGGTGGGCCCCTGTAGTCCCAGCTACTGGGGAGACTGAGGCAGAAGAATGGCGTGAACCCAGGAGGCGGAGCTTGCAATGAGCCGAGATGGCGCCACCGCACTCCAGCCTGGGCGATAGAGTGAGACTCCGTCTCAAAAAAAAAAAAAACAAAAAGAATGAATAAGACCTATTATAGTATTTGATAGCTCAGCACGGGGACTAGAGTCAAGCGTTCAATTGTATATTTTAAAATAACTAAGAGTTTAATTGGATTGTTTGTAACACAAAGGATAAATGCTTGAGGGGATGTAGACCCAATTTCCCATGATGTGATTATTACCTATTGCATGTTTGTGCCAAAATATCTCATATACCCTGTAAATATCTATACCTATTATGTACCCACAGAAAATAAAAATAAAAAAGGAAGAAATTTTCAATATCTTTATTTGTTCTGAAAAAGCTAAAATGTATTGTTGTGATTGCAGAACTCTCCATACTATAAGTATTTATAGAATAATTGGTTATAGCACCTCTTTTTTTCCTGCTTGCTCATAGAACGTTGCTACCAATTCCAAGCTCAAACCATGAAGGGCTTGGAAAGCCACGGAGTAAGTGCATGAATAAACCTCCTAGGCTGGACGCGGTGGTTCACATCTGCAATCCCAGCACCTTGGGAGGCCGAGGCAGCTGGATCACAAAGTCAGGAGATGGAGACCATCCTGGCTAACACAGGGAAACCCAGTCTCTACTAAAAATACAAAAATTAGCCGGGCTTGGTGGCGGGCGCCTGTAGTCCCAGCAACTCGGGAGGCTGAGGCAGGAGAATGGCATGGACTGGGGAGGAGGAGCCTGCAGTGAGCTGAGGTCGCGCCACTGCACTCCATCCTGGGCGACAGAGTGAGACTCCGTCTCAAAAAATAAGAAATAAAATAAATGGATAAACCTCCAACAGCAGAGATTTCAGGAAAAAAAAATAACCATAGTAAAACTGGAAGACTTAAGGAAAGCTATTTATGTTACTCTGAGGAATACAAATCAATAAAAGTTCATGGCTGAAAAGTTCTCATTGGCTGGAACATACTGGTAGCACAGTAATTTCAAAACCCAATGTAGGGTTTGCCAACCACAGCACATTTTCTGATTGTATCCAATAAAACGTTATGACCTAGAAATGGTTATCTCTAGTGTAAATTTCTTGAATGACTTTATTTTTTATTCTAACAGGACTAAGCTGATATCAGGACATTTTAAATAAGGTTTCAAAGAACTGTAAAATGCTTTTAGGTTAAATATTTCAAAGTCAACTTCATGAATGTTGTTGTTGGAAAGCACACTCATCATTCAGAGGTGTGAATAATAATACAGACAATAACTTGATTACCTTTCTAGAAGTTTGTTAAATTTTCTATTTTGAGAACTCCAACCAATCATCTGTTAATTCTTTAGCCGCATCTAAACCAATGAAAGCTGTTGTAAATCTCTCCATGCTGCAATGCCAGTGTAAAGTCTTCTTGTGTCTTGGTAGAAAGTCTTCTTGTGTCCTGTGTCAGGGTAATCAGCTTTCTAAGATGTACCTTGATTTTCCATGCTGATTTAAAAAATTACCCTTCTCTAAGTGCTGCTGATCAATGTATCTGCCACGTCAACTATGATATTTTAAATGAAAAAAGAAATAAAATTCTTCCAGTATAAAGTCTCATCCACATCAAGCATTATACCCCCAGATGAGAAAGAGAAACTCCAAAAGAATAACTTGAAAAGTTAGAGACTGAGTATCAAAGTTCTTAAAGACACCTTTTAGTTTAATATCAACTTATTATTTCTATAATTTTAAAAAAATTCCATTAATTTATCATTTGATACATTGCTCAGTCCATGAAAACACTTGTACTTACCATTCTGATGGTATACAAGGGTGAAAACTGTTAATGAAAAGTTGCATATATAGATGAATAATACTAATAAACTACCACTCTAGAATGTAAACTACACAACGGCAGAGGCTGCAGTGGTTTGGTTCAGTGCTGTTGTTCTGAAGCCTAGAATGGTGCTTGTCCTAGAGTAGGCACTCAGCAAATGTTTCATAATGAAAAGATCTGAAATGAAGCTCTCCAAGTTCTGTATTATCTCATAAAAGTATAGGCATGCCCCACATAACAATGTTCGGCTAACGACGGATCACATATACCACAGTGGGTCCCTTAAAGTTACAATGGAGCTGAAAAATTCCTGTTGCTTGTTGAGGTCCTAGCTGCAGTATCATTACAGCTCAAACGTTATTCACATGTTTATGGTGAGGCTGATGTAAATAAACCTAAAAAGAGAAGACGAAGTCCCAAGAAAATACACAGTGATGGGTGCAGCTTTTGCAGAGCTCAACAAGCTCCATAAAAAGTTTTAAAACATGGACACCAACAGCAAAAGATTTTCCTTAATAGAGAGAAATATTCATGATGCATTATTTGCTTATAAGCAAATCTATAAGAGAAAAAAACAATAAGTGAACCACCATGTACACATTTCTAAAAAAGTGACACCTGGGATCTCCAGGAAATATTTTGAAAGAAGGTCCTGTTACATGTCATTGGCCCTGATGAGCTTTCAATGGAATAAGATGTGGAAGTGAAAGACAGTGATATTGACGATCCTGACCGTGTGTCCGCCTAGGCTACTGTGTGTGTTTGAGTCCTAGTTTTTAACAATATAAAAATATAAACAAAAATAATTTTTTAAAATTAGAAAAAAGCTTTTAAAGTAAGAATATAAAGAAAGGAAAATTAAAACAATGTTTCTAACGTAAAAATGTCACAGTGAGCTAAAGTTAATTTTTTACGTAAGAAAGGAAATGTTTTCTAAATTTAGTGTAGCCTAAGTGTACAGTGTGTATAGTCTACAGTGGTGTACAGTAATGTCTTCGGTCTTCACATTCACTCACTACTTACTGACTCACCTAGAGCAACTTGCAGTCCTGAAAGCTCCGCTCATGGTAAGTTCCCTATGTGGGTGTATTTTTTGTTTACCTTTTGGATTTTATTTTTACTGTATTTTTCCATGTTTAGGTCTGTTTACATACACAAATACCTATCATCGTGCTACAATTGTTTACAGTATTCAGTACCTCTGGGGCACTGGCTGTATCTCATCTCTAAATGAGATGTGTTTAAAACATTTTTTCTGCCAGAAGCAATACTTACCTCCATGTACTTGTCAGGCATCAGCTCAGACCTCACCTGATTGCTCAGGCCTTGATTATAGGCCCTTTTATGTCAATTTGTAATGCCTTCCATATTCTTTATTATCATATCACATTTTGTTTATAAATTCACTTATGAGTATCCTGCAGAAGGCTCAACTCCAAAGGGGCAGTTATGTGTCTAGCTTCTATTTCCCGCACTCA
The DNA here is from genome assembly GCF_028885655.2 of Pongo abelii. Classification (NCBI taxonomy): domain Eukaryota; kingdom Metazoa; phylum Chordata; class Mammalia; order Primates; family Hominidae; genus Pongo; species Pongo abelii. The sequence goes on along the minus strand of NC_072001.2, from coordinate 21,084,446 downwards.
TTATTTCTTCAATGTATAAAAAATTACTATTCATCATCTCATGAATTGTCAATAGTTAATAAGGATAGAGCCTCAAACACAAATAAATACCAGGAAATGCAAACAACACAAAACAATTTTTTTCTTGTATAGATCAATGGTGGAATCTAAAATACAACAATCACATTTTTTTCTATATATCTAGAGACATAGCTAACAAATGAAGCTTGAAAAGTCACAAAGGAAAAGCACTGGCATTCGTGTGAGGTTAGACTTCTTAAAATAGACCTTTGAACAAAAAGGAAGAGGATCAAATTCTATAAAATATAGATGAGAATATTTGAAGCTCTTCATGAAAATATGACATACTGTAATCTAGAGACAACCCTAAACGTTTGAAATACAATAGAATAGGGAAGATCAGACTTCTTTTCAATGAGTATAGGAAACCTGTCTTTTATTACATATAGGTGTTGCAGAGGGCAGCATTAAATCCCTTTAGTGGGTTTATCAACCTTGATGTTATTGACAGTTTGAATCAGAAAACTCTTTGCTGTGACAACCAGAAATGACTCCAGACATTAGCAAATGTCACCTGAGTCACCTGAGGGGTAAAATAGCCCCGGGTTGTTCTATAGGTTTCAGGTGGATTTGGCAAAAAGCATGGATGTCAGAGATATAGTGATAGTTTTATTATCAATTTAATGATACTAATTATCATCAATTAATGATATTAATTATCATTGGTTATCAAAGGTTAAGCATCGTTAACCTTTGAAAGTGAGAGTCATGGTATCTCAACCAAATACTAGTGTTGTAACTTACTTTCTTTTTTTTTTTTGACAGAGTCTTGCTCTGTCACCAGGCTGGAGTGCAGTGGCATGATGTTGGCTCACTGCAACCTCTGCCTCCCAGGCTCAAGCCATTCTCCCGCCTCAGCCTCCCAAGTAGCTAGGATTACAGGTGCCCACCAGCACATCCAACTAATTTTTGTATTTTTAGTAGAGATGGGGTTTCACCATGTTGGCCAGGATGGTCTTGATCTCCTTACCTCGTGATCCACCTGCCTCGGCCTCCCAAAGTGCTGGGATTACAGGCATGAGCCACCGCACCCGGCCCGTAGTGTTGTAACTTTCAAACACTTAATGATCCAAAAAACCTCTGTTGAAAGATACAAGTAATCAGCATTTAAAAGATTATAATTAAGTGCCAGTTTCATATACTGGAAGGGAGAATAAAGAAATCTCAATGCCTGACTCATCTTTGCCTCTACTCTGTGAGACAGCGAGCAATATCCTTTACAATTTTTTCCCTCACTTTTCTCATCTTTACATTGAAGGTATGAATTATTTCTTAGTCCCATAATAGCTCTAATATTCCATGATCATATGATATCATTTTGTGTATATCAGAGTTAGTAAAATAAAAATAACCACTCTCTTCTGATACAGGCATCATAATGTACCACAACTGATATTAAGCATAAAAAGATTTTTATAAATTACTTAATTTTTGGAGGTTTCCCTCAATCTAAAGCTCAATAGCCATTATTTGAAGGTACCTGAAGTTCTATTAGAAACTCGTATTTCTTTGAGTTAAAGCAACTCTTTTCAATCTGTGTTCTATGGACACTCACGGGTATACATTAAAGGGCAGTAAGCCGGCAAGGCTCTAAACCTCCAATAATTCAAACAGAATACACAAGCTTTAATGATGTTATTTACTGAGGTGTGGCCAAAAAAACCTCTGAATATAGAATTTGGCTAGATATAAAAAAAACTCTAGAAGGTATAAAATATATTTTTAAATGTTCGTAGAGCTATCAAACCATGTGTGGTTTATAGGCAATGGATGCAAATTCACATATTTTTCTTTCCAAGGCAGCCTTCTGAGGAAGGACAGTGCCTCTATAGAGCAGTGTCTGGGATAAACAAGCCTGGAAAGTCAGACACAAAGCCCTGGTAATTCTGAGTGTAGGGATATATGTCATGTCATCATACTAAAAGGGCAGGGAGCAGTGTGCAAAAATTACATGGTTTTGAAACAGGCATGTATGTGGAAACCCAGCAGAAGCAAATGCATTCTTTACTACATCAGAAAAAGAGCCATAGGTTTGCAGCACACAGGTAGAAGGAAGAAGTTGCAGAGCTACTAGGATAAGCTAAAGGGGCTGACCACCTCCTTTCAATAAGCCAAAACTATTTTTTCTATGGCAGTTGTTGATCTGCCCTCTCACCTCTAAAAATAGTTCACTTTTAAGGATTCTGGGATTCAAGATGATAAATAAAATACCAGCAGTCTATATTATTAAGTTGTAGAATTAACCATACTGCATGCAATATATTTTCAGGAATATCTGATTTTTTTAAAGTTACTCATTATACAAAGCTAAAGTTGTCCTAACTTGTAAATTATTGCATAACAATTGACTTTCAAGTCCATAGAACTCCTAATGAATCAATCTTCAGAATGTCCCTGGTCCAGAAGCAAGATGATGCTACTCAGAATCTATTGGAAAGCTTTGCTACTATGGTTTAAGAGATTAATTCAAATATTGTATTTCCCAAATATAGTTAACAACAGATATACCTCACTTACAAAAGAAGCTGAATCACTTTAAAACATCCTCTTTTCTACCCTCTTCTTTCTTCCCTTCTACTTTCTCTTTCTCCTCCGTTTCCACTTTCTGGTCTTCTAACTCTTATAGGCCCACCTCCCCCAGAAAACCATCCTTTAGGCTGGAGCCCCTCCCAGGCCTATTCCCATAGGTATGTCTCTCCCACTGCATTTACCACAACTCTCCCTCACTACTATAGGTTTCTGTGGACAGGATTAAGCCCACTTACATTTTAAATTCCTAGTTTCTACCACTAGTTTTTGATGTGCAACAGCATCCAATAAATATTTCAATCAATAATTAAATAAACAAACTGTTGGCCAGATTTATCCAACATACGAACTGAGAAGACACACGACAGCCTCACGCTTTCTTCCTAATATTGTAGAGCAAGTTATGTTTTCAAGGTGAGAAAAAGGGACAAAATTGGCATTCACATGAAAACTGGCATTCAAATGCATGGTCTGGAATTAGTTCCAATTAATAATTATGATTTGTGTATGAGAAGTTTAGGACTGAAAAGAAGCAGCCCATTCCATCACTGTGAACTGATTTCATCACTTTCCAAAGAACAGAAAATTACATGACATGATTACACAATAACAGCCAAGGGTCACATCAATACCTCACTATTAAAGGTATTTTGCTCAACTAAAATGATGTTTTCCAAAGCGATGGAGAGTACAGCACTCAAGGCTATATTTTCTACTATAAGACTATGAAGAATATTCTTCAAAAATTAGATTTATGGTCACTATATGTATTTTGAAAATAAAATGAGTTAAAATTTCCTGTCAAAATACATCTTACTTTAGAAACTAATCTCAGAGATCATTTAACCAGGAGATGTAATTTCTGATTATACAACTAAGAAGGATAAGGAAAGTTTCATTTTATTATTCTATTTCTAAATAATCCTGTATCTCTTTCCTGTAATATTTACTAAATATATATTTTAACCAGGGTTGAGGTTTCTCATTATTCTTTTGATATTAATTACTTCTTATTCTTAGGTTAGAAATTTGGAACCAAAGTAGAAATATTACATCAAATCTTATGGAAAAAGAACATTTCTCCCCTCTAAATCAGAAATGTAACACTCATCAGCTGAGAGGAAGTAAATCATGCCTAATTCTATGTCATTGCTCTTTGACAGAATTTGTTTTTCAATCAAACTCTATGATGTACTTACAGTAAAGGCCATAATTTCTCTAATCTGTGTGTATATAAATATATATACACATATACATAATTATAATAAAGGTACATACAGAAACCTATTTAATGGCCATCCTTAAAGGAGTCTTTCAAAACTCACTACATCTAGTAATTATTACTAATCATCAATGATGTTTTCACACCCATTTCAGTTGCACAAAATTATAATAAAGCATACATTCTCTCTTTGAACTTAATCTTCACTCCAACAATCTAATTTTTTCCCATTAATATTATCCATTTTCCCAAAACCTCTTCAATTCCCATAAACATTGAGAACTGTTATCTCACCCTAGAGTAACTTCAACATTTTCTATAGAGGATTTGAGATGAGATTGGCCAATTTGATGAAAGGAAATGGGAGAATACTTGAAGGAGAAATAACCACTGACAACACTTGCAGAGGTATCCAAGTAGGTAGAAATTACACTGAGTTCCTCCTTCCTTTTGTCTTCAGTAAAGAGCCATTCAAAAGCCAATGATGGAGAAGCCTACTCATACTACTAATTACTTCTCTCGGTGAACTTGCACTTCACAAAAGATCTAGGTGCCTAAAGCTGCTCAGCTTATTATAAAGGTATACTTGGTCATCAACTTCAGTTTACCTGCTTACATCAATTCTAAGGAAATACTAAGTTACTAATCCATGACCAATAAAAGAACGAAAATTTCAGTAAAACCCTTATGTACAACTCAAAATTGTTACACTGGGAGAATCAGGTTAAACTACCATTTAATATGTTACTATGATGGTATATTAGATGCTGTTTTTTTCTTCAACATAAAGCATGCAATTTACGATTATATGTTAATTGAAAAGTTGTAAAATGAATATGACTGTATATTAGAACCTGCTGTGTTTGTGTGATTTAGTAGGTCATATGGGCATGCCAGGGTATACACTAGGTGACATGTCAAGTGTCTTACAGCCGTATAGGTACTTTTCAGATCATGTAGAGGGAGCCCCACAATGCCTTCTGCAAACAAGAGTTTCCCATATGTTCATTTAATTTGCATAGATTTCACTATATGCCTTTCTGCCAAGAGGAAAAACAATGGGATAGGGATGATGTAAATGATGATGGTTAAAGCCCCAGTTAAAGTATTAACTATGATCCAATTTTAAGCGTGATCTAATAATCCCCTATGAGGTACCTACTATTATGTCCATAAACAAAATAAATCTAGGTGCCTAAACAAATAAACTCAAGTCACAAAACATATTTTTCCTTAAATAGGAAAAAAAAATGCATGTTTCAGTTAAATAACTATGTTTGTTTCTCGCTTCTATAATATGCTTCTCCCTGCACAGATCTCCCCCTTCGCCCCACATAATGCTTGAGAGGTAACTCTTGGTTCAGTACTCAATCCTTTAAATGTTAATCCCACTGGGCCGGTGCACCTAAATAATTAATAAATGTCCTCTTAAACCCGGTGAGTCTATCTAATTCCTTAAAAATCTCGCTACAGGATTGCAGGTGTGAGCCAGTGTGCCCAGCCCAATTTATTAATCAGAGAGGAATAGATGGGCCTGGCATGGTGGCTCATGCTTGTGATCCAGGGACTTTGGATGGTGGACCACTGGGGATCACTTGAGCCTAGGAGATCCAGACTGGCCTGGGCAACATGGTGAAACTCAGTCTCTCTTTTTTTTTTTTTTTTTTTTGAGGCAGACTTTCGCTCTCGTTGCCCAGGCTGGAGTGCAGTACGGTCTCGGCTCCCTGTGGCCTCTGCTTCTTGGGATTGGGTGGTTCCCCTGCCTCAGCCTCCCGAGTGGCTGAGATTGCAGGTGTCAGGTGTGAGCCGCCATGCCTGGCTAATTTTCTTTTCTCTTTTTTTTTTTTTTTGGTACACACACGGTTTCTCCCTGTTGGTCAGGCTGGTCTCAAACTCAGGACCTCAGGTTATCCGCCCACTTTGGCTTCCAGGGGTGCTGGGATTGCAGGCATGAGCCAGTGCACAAGGCACAGTTGATTAATCAGAAAGGAATAGATCGGCCTGGCGTGGTGGTTCATGCTTGTGATCCCAGGAGGTCTGACTGCCGAGCGCGGGGGATCACTTGAGCCTAGGAGTTCCAGACTTGCCTGGGCAACATGGTGAAACCCGGTCACTTTTTGTTTGTTTTGACGTGGAGATTGGCTCTTTTTGCCCAGGCTGGAGTGCAGTGGTGAGGTCTTGGCTCAACGGGCCTCTACCTCCCGGGTTTGGGTGGTTCTCCTGCCACAGCCTCCTGAATGGCTGGGATTGGATGCGTGAGCCACCATGCCCAGCTCATTTTGTTTTTTGTTTGTTTTTGTTTTTGTTGTTAGAGATGTGGTTTCTCCATGTTCATAAGGCTGGTCTCAAACTCCCCAGATCAGGTTATCCGCCCGCCTCAGCGTCTGGAGGTGCTGGGATTGCAGGCGTGAGCCAGCGCGCAAGGCCCAATTTATTAATCACAAAGGAATAGCGCGGGGGATCGCTTGAGCCTAGGAGTTCCAGACAGGCCAGGGCAACATGGTGAAACCTGGTTTCTCTTTTTATTTTTTGTTTTGAGGCAGTTTCGCTCTTGTTGCCTGGCTGGAGCGCAATGGCGTGGTGTCGGCTCCCGGTGGCCTCCGCCTCTTGGTCCTAGGTTTGGATCATTCTCCTGCCTCAGCCTCCCGAGCGGCTGGGATTGCAGGCATAAGCCACCATGCCCGGCTCGTTTTTGTTTTTTTTTTTGGTACAGACGGAGTTTCTCCATGTCAGGCTGGTCTCAAACTCCTGACCTCAGGTTATCCACCCGCCTCAGACTCCTGGGGTGCTAGCATTGCAGGCGTGAGCCACCGGGGTGCTGGGATTGCAGGCGTCAGCCACTGCGCCCGGCGGAATTGTTTAATCAGAAACGAATAGATGGGCCTGGCGTGGCGGCTCACGCTTGTGATCCCAGGACTTTGCATGGCGGAGTGCTGGGGATCGCTTGAGCCTAGGAGTTCCAGACAGGCCTGGGCAACATGGTGAAACCTGGTCTCGATTTTTTTGTTTTGTTTTTGTTTGTTTGTTTGTTTGAGGTGGAGTTTGGCTCTTGTTTCCCAGGCTGGAGTGCAGTGGCGCGGTCTCAGCTCCCCGCGGCCTCCGCCTCCCGGGTTTGGGTGACTCTCCTGCCTCAGCCTCCCAAGTGGCTGAGATTGCAGGCATGAGCCGCCATACCTGGCAAATTTTGTACTTTTTTTTTTTTTTTTTTTTGGTAGAGACGGGGTTTCTCCCTTCGTCAGGGTAGTCTCAAACTCCTGACCTCAGGTTACCCCCGCGCCTCGGCCTCCCAGGGTACTGGGATTGCAGGCATGAGACACCATGCCCAGCTTTTTCTTTTTTGGTAGAGACAGTTTTCTCCATGTTGGTCAGGCTGGTCTCAAACTCCCGACCTCAGGTTATCCGCCGGCCTCGGCCTCCCGGGGTGCTGGGATTGCAGGAGTGAGTCACCGCGCCGGGCCCAGTTTATTAATCAGAAAGGAACAGATCGGCCTGGCATGGCGGCTCATGCTTGTGATCCCAGGACTTCGGACGGTGGAGCGCGGCGGATCGCTTGAGCCTAGGAGTTCCAGGCCGGCCTGGGCAACATGGTGAAACCCAGTCTCTCTACCTCTTTTTTTTTTTTTTTTTCTTCTGAGAGGGAGTTTTGCTCTTGTTGCCCAGGCTGGAGTGCAGTGGCAGGATCTCGGCCCCCCGCAGCTTTGACCACCCGGGTTTGGGTGGTTCTTCTGCCTCAGCCTCCCGAGTGGCTGGGATTGCAGGCGTGAGCAGCCAGGCCTGGCTACTTTTGTATTTTGTATTTTTTGGTAGAGATGGGGTTTCTCCATGCTGGTCAGGCTGGCCTCAATCTGACCTCAGGTTATCCACCCGCCTCGGCCTCCCGGGGTGCTAGGATCCCAGGCATGAGCCACCGCGCCCGGCCGAATTTTTAATCAGACAGGAATAGATCGCCTGGCGTCATGGCTCACGGTTGTGATCCCAGGACTTTGGATGGCTGAGCGGTGCAAATCGCTTGAGCCTAGGAGATCCAGACCAGCCTGGGTAACATGGTGAAACCTGTTTGTTTTTTTTTTTTGAGGCAGTTTCCCTCTTGTTGCCCAGGCTGGAGTGCAGTGGCACGGTCTCAGCTCGCTGGGCCTCCGCCTCCCGGGTTTGGGTTGTTCGCCTGCTTCAGCCTCCTGAGTGGCTGGGATTGCAGGCATGAGCCACCATGCCTGGCTACTTTTTTATTTATTTATTTTGGTAGAGACGGGGTTCCTCCATGTTGGTCAGGCTGGTCTCCAGCTCCTCACCGCCGGTGATCCGCCAGCCTCGGCCTCCCGGTGTTTTGGAATTGCAGGCGTGAGTCACTGCGCCTGGCCAGAAACCCAGTTTCTTAACGAGAAAACAAAACAAAACCCACAGATTAGCAGGGCCTGGTGGGCCCTGCAGGTAGTCCCAGCTACTCTGAAGGCTGATGCAGGAGGATTGCTTGAGCCTGGGGTGGAGGTGGCAGTGAGCCATGATGGCGCTGCTGCAGTCCAGACTGGGCGACAGAGCGGGACTCTGTCTCAGGAAAAGGGAAAGGAAAAAAGAAAAAAGGAAGTACATAAAATTGCTGAATCAAGGAACAGCTTGACAGTATATTATTGAGAGAAATAGAGGTAAAGGTTACCAGACACCAATGTTCACTTAGTGGAACTGCAGGTGTCCCCAGACAGGAGGCCGCTACTTTTCCAAAAAAAAAAAAAAAGTTGGTTTGTTACAATATACAAATAGCTGAACTTTATATAGCCACTACCCTCTTCTAGCACTGCTCTAAGCCTTTTCCTGCTCTGAAATAGCTACTATTGTTACTTCCACTGTGGAGAAAACAGATGCCAGAGGTTGTTGTGCAAGGACTAGGGAAACTGACTATGAAATTGACTTGTTGTTCGTTTCGGACTTAAAGGTTCTTCCTGCTCTGCTCTTTACATTGCCACATTTTAGTTAACATACCTCTTAAAATACTGGTCCTTTCTGTATTTGGAGGGACTCCTCTTGCAGTTTGAAGTTTTTTTTTACACTAAGCATTTGGTCAGAAAATCATCTGCATTTTATGTCAGTTTAAGTTTAGACATTGTTCAATTAGGAATGTAAATATGAGCAAACAGTTATCTGATTGAAATAGATAACCTAGAAAAAAATTCACTTATGAGAAAGTCAAGAAAATGTGAACTCTGGATTTGTGGCTATTTTCAGAATATTAATTTTTTGGTATTTAATGGCATTGTGAATATATTTGTTTTTAAAAATTCCTTGTCTTCTACAGATACATACAAGGTAATTTAAAAAATGATATGATGTATAGGTTTTATTTCAAAATAATTAAGAGGAAGAAGGAATGTATATAAATGAAGTGGGACTATAAATGAAACAAAACTGGCTGTGGCCAGGTGTGGTGGCTCACACCTGTAATCCCAGCACTTTGAGAGACCGAGGCAGGTGGATCACATGAAGTCAGGAGTTCAAGACCAGCCTGACCAACGTGGTGAAACACCATCTCTACTAAAAATACAACAGTTAGCCAGATGTGGTGCCGGGTGCCTGTAATCCTAGCTACTTGGGAGGCTGAGGCAGGAGAATTGCTTGAACCTGGGAGGCGGAAGTTGCAGTGAGCCAAGATCATGCCACTGCACTGCAGCCTGGGCAACCACAGCAAAATCCCACCTTTGAAACAAAAAACCAAAAAACCAAAAACTAAAAACCTGTCCATGCCATGAATGAAAAATTGTTGACGATGTGTATATGTAGGGCAATTACATTATTTTTCTCAACTTTTTTTAGGTTTGAAAGTTTTTATTGAACACATGCACATGTCCCTTGATAACTGGGGCTGCTTCCCCATTATTCTTGTAGTAGCCCTTCTGATTTTCACTTCATCTTCTATCTTGGAGATTCTGGATTTTTTGTGTGTGTATGTGTGGCAATTTCAAGTATGTCTTTGCAAGGACTATCCAGCATGTCTGCCTACTCAGCCATATTATCAGAAACAGAAATAGTTTCCAGATTCTGTTCTTGTCCTGTTTAGACTTTTTAAGTTCCAAGAACAGTCACCTTCCACCAGACACTCTGATGTTGGAAGACAAAGCATATTTTGTAAGTGGCATGGTTTCTGGGCTCCAATTGAGAAGAGAGTCACAGCTTTCAACAATCCAAAAATAGCTTACTGTGACTCACCATATTTAGAAAGAGATTATTAAAAAAAGAAAACCTTAATTTACTATGTGACCTCTAAGTATCTCGGCTGAAAATTGTAAAGATAGACAGGTAAATCAAAAGATACAGAGACTGTAATCATGCACTTAATGAAGTGCTAAATCAAAATACATTTGGCATATGTGAAAGAGTTTAATTTTATCCCATTTTTTACTAGCACTATAGGTATTTGCAAGTACATACAAAACTACAGTGTTACATATAAACTACCAAAAAAGAACTTAAGAAATGAGACTAATCTAGCAACTTTATTTAAAAGTTTATCTTAAGGGAATAATTAAGGATGTCCATACAAAAGGATTTAGCCATGACATGAGACTGTTCTTCCTGGCAAATCAATGGAAATTATTAAATGTGCAAAAGGGAACTGTTGGGATAAATTGTAACACCTTCATATGATCGTATATCATAACCTTTTTAAATGATATTGAAGAGTTGCATATATTGACTTAAACACATATTCATAACACATCACTGAGTAGGAGAAATATAGGCCAGCAAAGAACAAAGAGTTGGTCCAATTTCTCCAAAAAAAAGAAGACTAATATCATGACAGCTGGGAAGAGGGAGTTGGTCCAATTTCTCCAAAAAAAGGAGACTAATATCATGACAGCTGGGAAGAGGGAATATGTCAACGTACGTGTGTATATGTACATATATGCATAGCAAGTATGAACTTGAAAGGATATATATCAAATTGTTTACACAGATTACCTCAGAGAGGTAAATAACCGGCCTTTGGTGTTCTGTGTTCCACAGACTCTGAATTTTCTTTTTTTTATTTAAATAGAGACGGGATCTTAGCCAGGAGCAGTGGCTCACACCTGTAATCCCAGCACTTTGGGAGGCTGAGGAGGGTGGATTGCTTAAGGCCAGGAGTTCAAGACCAATCTGGCCAACATGGCAAAACTCTGTCTCTACTAAAAATTCAAAAATTAGCCAGGTGCAGTGGCTTATGCCTATAACTCCAGGTACTCAGGAGGCTGAGGCATAAGAATTGCTTGAACCAGGAGGTGGAGGTTGCAGTGAGCAGAGATCGCACCACTGCACTCCAGCTTGGGCAACAGACCGAGACTCTGTCAAAAAATAAAAACAAAACAACAACAACAAAACAGTAATAAAGAGAAAATCTTATGGACAGGAGCAATGTCTCATGCCTGTAATCCCAGTGCTTTAGGAGGCCAAGATGGGAGAATCACTTGAGGCCAGGAGTTCAAGACTAGCATGGGAAACATAGCAAGACCTTTTCTCTACAAAAAATTTAAAAATTAGCCAGGCATAGTAGTGCATGCTTATACTCCCAGCTACCTGGGAGTCTGAGGTGGGAGGATCACTTGAGCATGAGAGTTGGAGGTTGCAGTGAACTGTGATCACACCACTGGGAAGCCATGACCCCATCCCTGCCTCCTTCCTCTGTCCTATGCTAGCAATAAATAAGTTTCCCAGCCACAAATAATTATTAGAACCTCCTCCCCATGTGCCACCTCCAACCACCGCTAGGTATGAGACGGGGTGGCCCTACCCTCTGGAATATACAAAACCTTACACGGACACAATGTATACACTGGGGAATGGGGGCCACCCCAGCAGCCCGTGCCCTCACCTGGTCCACAGTTAGCCCCACTGTCCTGCCTCAGCTACCTCTCTGAATAAGAAGATTGGAGCCCCCCCGAGGGAAAAGTTGCTATGATGAGAGTAAGGAGGCCATCAGGCCTCCTCCAAACAAACCAACTCCACCAGCCTCTGGCTCTTCAACAACAATCAATATCATCCAGAAATTTAAGGACTCAGCTCTGGTCAAGGTGGCAAAGGGTCTGTTTGTCTTTCCCCAGTAGACAGTAGAAAGCACACTGTGTATGATTTCAGTTGTTTTAATGTCACAGGACATAATCCCAAAAGCCCCTGTGGACCTGTCTCCTGTTTTTGTCTGCTGTCTCTCTGTTGGTCAGGGTAGTTTCTGTTTTCAGGTTCACCGGTTCTCTCCTCTCTCCTTTCCACTCTGTTGTAGAGCCTGTCTACTGAGCTATTTATTTCAATTCTTTCATTTTGTTTTGAAATTTTATTTGAGATGGAATCTTGCTCTGTCACCCAGGCTGGAGTGCCGTGGCATGATCTCCGTTCACTGCAAACTCCACCTCCCAGGCTCAAGTGATTCTCCTGCCTCAGCCTCCCAAGTAGTTGGGATTGTAGGCGCCTGCCACCACACCTGGATGATTTTTATATTTTTAGTAGAGACAAGGCTTCATCATGTTGGCCAGGCTGGTCTCAAACTCCTGACCTCAGGTGATCTGCCCACCCTGGCCTCTCAAAGTGCTGGGATTACAGGTACAATTATTTTATGTTTTTATTCTTTTTTTTTTTTTTAAAGACAGAGTCTCGCACTGTTGCCCAGGCTGGAGTGCAGTGGTGCAGTCTCAGCTCACTGCAAGCTCCGCCTCCCAGGTTCACGCCATTCTCCTGCCTCAGTCTCCCAAGCAGCCAGGACTACAGGCATCCGCTACCACGCCTGGCTAATTTTTTTGTATTTTTAGTAGAGACTGGGTTTCACCGTGTTAGTAAGGATGGTCTCGATCTCCTGACCTCATGACCCACCCAATTCGGTCTCCCAAAGGGCTGGGATTACAGGCGTGAGCCATCGTGCCTGGCCTCATGTTTTTATTCTTAAATTTTTCATTTGATTTTTCTTTATGTCTTCTATTTTACTTCTATTTTTCTACCTTTTCTTTTGATTCAGGCATTCATGTAATTGCTGACTGGGGCCTTTTCATGGGATGTGCTTTAAAATTCTCTTGTTAGAGAGCCCTGGGTGGTGGGATGAGCGTGGAAAGTCTACGTCCCTGCCCGCTCCTTAGCTGAAGGTGGTGGGGATGGAGCCAGATTTTTTTCCTGTGGTGTTTTCCTAGAGTTGGGTGGTTACTGTCTAAAAGTTTTCTGGCTTGTTGGGCTGATCCTTTACTGGGGCTTTTTTTTTTTTTCCCTCTGTTTCCATTACCATTTCCAGGTTGATTCTTCTTCAGTGCCAACTATAGAATACATGAGATGACAAAACCACCCAGATCCCAGGGGCCTTAGCCAGCCTGCCTTTCTCCACCTTTCATATTCATCTTATTTTTGTTTGAAATATAACTTCCAGGATTGTTATCTACACTTAATAGGAGAAGCAGAGAAAGGCGTTTACTCCATTTTGTCTGGAAGTGGAAGTCCATTATTTTTATTTTTTAAAGTATTTTATTTTATTTAATAATCAGCAGTACATAGTAGATTGACAAAGCAGAAAGTGCATGCGTTTCCCTTTCAGTGTTAACTTTGAACACCTGGCTGTCTCTCTCCATGCATATTTGTGGAGATAAGTGTTGGACATTGTAGTAAGGCGAAAAGAGAGTTGAACAGATGAATGGATGAAGAGACAGAAAGAAAACTGGCATTGTTTAGTAATAAATAGATTTAATGATATAAAAAAATTAATGTTACTCGAATTTAAAAAGAAAAATTAACTAGAGAACTAAAGAAATTGCTGTTCTTCAGGAGAACTATATTGAACAAGAGAAAATTCTTGTTTTGGAATATTTCTCTAAGCATGAAAGAAAAAAGGTAAGCCAGTATGAGAGACTCACTGTGTTTGTGCCCACATGATTAGACATCAACCTTGCTTACGTTTCTTCTCCCTCTCTTTTGTCCTCTATGGACTGTTTTTTAAAATGTTGTAAAATTATTTTTACTTTGTCAAGATTTACTTATTTAAATTTTTGTCTGGACCCATATTCCTGTAACTGTTTTTGTCAATTTAACAATTTAACATTTAAATTCTCATTATATCATGTGTTCTACATTGATCAATTAAGTGTTCCAACCACCCTCTTACAAGGACAAAAAAGAAAAATATGTCTGGTCTTAACAACAATGCAGTAAGCCAAAAAAGAAAAATAAAATGTATAAAGATTGGGGGAAAAAAAACAGCCCTCATTACCATTCATCCAGTAGTAATTTTATTCCCTAGTTCTTCATTGTGATCCTTCCTTTTTTCTTGGGTGGTGGGGGGGCCGGGTGGATTTAAGTATCAAGTAGTTAAAATGTTCTCTCAACCTGCGTCTTGAATAATGAGAAGAAAAGTGTTCTTCTCTTTGTTTTTGCATGTATGAGAATCCCTACTAAATTTATTAGCTCCATAATACATTTTTGTTCCCAGAGTAATTCATAGCTTTTTGTCTCTCTTTTTAAAAAAATCATGTCGGGTGGTGTGTGCATTTCATTAAATTCATGTCCTTATTGAATTACTCTATAGTGCAAGCATTTTTAGAAGATTTCTTGTATTCCTTGGATCTTAGCTTTCCCAGAATGTGTTCTTCCTTTGATGTTTTTCATGCCATGTTCTTTCTGTCCTGTACTGGTGTTATTTCTGTGCATAATGATAATGACAGGATTCTTTTTTAAAAATATTATTGATCCTAACATGGCTGGTTTTAGCCAGAACTCTAATTGGCTGTGATTAGTACAGATGGGTTCTTGTAGACACTCCTCCAAAAATATTTGTGACATTTGTCTTCTCTTGTAAGCTGCATTTAATGCATTTGATGCTGCATTCTCTGTTCCTTTTTAATAGCAGTGGCCTTGGGGTGGGGGATGGGAGAACCTGTCTAAGAAAATCTTTAGCTCTTTGTTGTAGGCCTGAAGACTGTTCTTTCCCCTCTCAACTTTGAATAAATACTCCTGGGGTCTCATTCTCCCAACTCTACACGTTACCTCAAAAATTGGCAGGCCCCCGGCAGCCCCTCCCAGTGTCTGCAGGAGAGTAGTTTATAAGGGCTTCTGCTCTTGATGGTGTATTTCCTTGATTTTTCCTCTCAAGCTGCCTACTCTACCTGTATCTCCCCATCTTTTAACAATGCCTATTAAATGATGACCCATCAGCATTGTTACTGTCATTCCTAAACTGATTTTCAAAGGATTCTTTTCTTTTTTCTATCAGAGATAAATCATTTAGGAAGAGATCATTTGAACATTCTTGTTTATAAGCCGAAGAAGGGTTTCCAAAGATGAATAGTTTGAAGATTGACAAAAATGGGGATGATTTGTGAGAGTGAATGCCTGGAGAGTATCAGAGAACACCCAGAACGTACAATAAGAGGATACATGGAAGGGCAACTTTTCCTTTGAGACAGGAAGGGAAAGACATATGGATGAAATGAGTGAATTTATACAAGTTGGATTTCCTCTCGATGGCTTCTTCTTCAGGTAACCACAAAGTCTGAGCACTGTCAAAAATAATTATTGGGCCAGGCATCGACTCTTAGTGGATTGCCTGAGCTGAGGAGTTCGAGACCAGCCTGGGCAACATGGTGAAACCCAATCTCTGGTAAAAATACAAAAAAAATTAGCCAGGCATGGTGGCCTGTGCCTGTAATCTCAGCTACTTGGGAGGCTGAAGCACAAGAACCACTTGAACCTGGGCGGTGGAGGCTGCAGTGAGCTGAGATCCTGCCACTGCACTCCAGCCTGGGTGACAGAGCAAGACTGTCTCCAAAAAAAAAAAGGGTGCATGGTGGCCAGTGCCTGTAATCCCAGCACTTTGGTAGGTCGAGGTGGGTGGATCACCTGAGGTTGGGAGTTCAAGACCATACTGGCCAACATGTTGAAATGTTGTCTTTACTAAAAATACAAAAAATTAGCTGGGTGTGGTGGCGGGCATCTGTAATCCCAGCTACTCAGGAGGCTAAGGCAGGAGAATCGCTTGAACCCAGGAGGCAGAGGTTGCAGTGAATCGAGATTGCACCACTGTACTCCAGCCTGGGCAACAAGAGCAAAACTCCATCTCAAAACAAAAACAAAAACAAATATAAAAACAAAACAAAACAAAAAACTTTCTGTACATCTCCTCAACCTTTCCTGTGACTATCAGCTTTACACATTATGTCAGGAACACTTTCTGGATAGCTAATAGAGGGTGAATATGCTTATATTTTAGGAGCCAGTGACATTCAAGAATGTTGTCGTAGACTTTACTGAGGAGGAGTGGAGACAACTGAGCCCTCTGCAGAGGAATCTGTACAGAGAAGTGATACTGGAGAACTGTAGGAATCTAATCCATGTGGGTAAGAGCTGTTTTCTTTTGTAACTGAAAATCTTCCTATTTGAGGGTCTTTGCTTTTTCAGTTATTAACAGCCATGAGTCTTCATAGCATTTTATTCTGCTGGGCTTATATAGTCCCCAAAACCAAAGGTTTTACAATCTAGTTGGCCCTCAAGACACAAGATGTTCCCAATACATTTTCCCCAGGTAAACTGTCTTTATTTTTAAAGAGTTGATATTAGGAGCTTTCTATGCTACTCCTCCCTTAAACCTCACAGTAGCCGTTATTCAGTGAGTCAAACACTAAGGGGTTAGGGCCAAATTTTCAGATATTTGTCTCTTTCTTTCCCCATGGGTGGGCTGTCATCCTTTCAAAGCCAGTGTTATCTCCCAGCTGGAGCTAGAAGAGGAGTTGTGGATGATGGACTGGGCACCCCAACTTGTCCAGCTGAGAAATAGAAGCATGAAGTTCTTGGAATTGGTCAATGAAGAAGGCATTTCTTACAATGTTGTCTGAGGAATTCATCTCATAGTCATATCTGTTTTCACTTATTCTTCATCTTTCTATCCTATTAGTTTCTCCTTCATATTTCTCAGAGGAAGATGTGTGCTTCCTTAACTAAGTTCACGTTTCCTTTGTTTGCAAACTTCCTTCTCTTCTTTTCTCATCCATCTCTTCCCACTCGTCTCTTTTCTGTGGCATTGCAGGCATGATGACTCCTTCTCAGTCCCGCGTTCTCAGCTTTGTCTTTCACAGCCTCCTTTCCTTAGTCATTTAGCTTTTAATGGCTCTTTCACCCAATAAATAGAAATACACATATTGTACATTGTCAGATCTCACTGCTTCAGAGCAAGATTTGATTAAAACTTCCTAAAAAGGGGTTTAGCCACATGTATCAAGAGTTTTAGTAATACCCTTTTAGTCATTCTTCTGACAGGATCCCTGTCTAGTAGATATCATAGAGGTCAACAATGAGTCATGAATAGTTCTGTTCCCTTGGCATTGTAAGTAATTGATTTCAATATCATGGCATTGTTTCTGCAAATTATGGAATACATAAACATTGAAAAATTATTATGTTATTAGAAACATGATATTCACAGAAATTGCCAATGATGCGGATAGTACATTATGTAAAGAAAGTAATCTATGAATTTTAACTACACTTAAATTTAGCAATAGAGGGAAATACATCAATCAAATAACACTTATTACACATTGACTCTCCTCCCACCTTTAAATGCAGTTATTATGATATGCTATTAAGTGTAACTTTTCTCCTTATTTTGCACCCAGGCATTTCCTAAGACTTGCTATTTCTGTCTCTCTTTCCTACTTCAGTGTACTGACATCCCTGTATATTTTGGTTCTTTCGCCCCCATTTGTTCAACAAACATTTATTGGGCACCATGCAGGAAAGGATGTAAAGGGAGGACTCCAAGATGTTGAGGGTAGAGTTTGCTTGTGTTGAAGCGGCAAGTGATTTTTCTTTCTTTCTTTATTCTCTTTCATTTCTTCTAAACTTTCCACAATGGACATATTTTCGTTTAAGAATCTAACAAACAGAAAGAAACACTCTGTATGATATATACAGTTACTGTGTGCATTTTTCCATATTTCCTTCCTGATTAAATTTCTTTTTGCTTCTCAACCATTATTTTGGTTTCTAAAGACTGTCCTTCTACTGAAATTACTTATTCAGAGGCAACCATTAGATTTCTTCTAAAAATAGGCTAGCCTTTTTCCAGTTTTCTTCATCTTCAGTCTGTCTGACTTACTTTGCCATTTGATTTTTGACTTTGGGTATAATAAAAATGTATTGTGGAAATTTTAGAAATTACAAATAAGCAAAAAATAAAATTTGAAATCAGTGGTCTCATGTCTTGGAGACAGATAGCTCATGGGCATATGTTATGTTGTATTTATTATCTAATATCTAGAATAATCATTAGTCATCATATAAAATAACTGATCGACATTTAGTTTTATGGTTTTACCATTACTGATTAAATTAGGTACCTGGGATTGAATATTTAGGTTATTGCCAATTTCTTCCTTTTATAAATGATACAGATTTAAACATCCTTATAACTGTCTTGCACATTTGTTCCATCAGAGCTTAGTATAAAATTCTTAGAAAATGAGCTTTTTGCAGCAAAGATTATGAATAATAATCACTTAAAGTTTTTGTTAACATGTTGTTGATTTTTTTTCAGAAGGGCAGTACTAGTTTGTTCACCTGTCCCTCAGTCATACCTGCATGTGACTGAACACATTGCAGTTCATGGTTTTTCATTACATTTTTATTACTGCTGAATTTTTACATTTTTCAATGTAGTTACCCTTTACTTTTTATATTTTATAAATTGTCTGATCTTCTCATTAGCCCATTTTTTCTTATTAATGTGAAAATATGTTTTCAGGATACAGATCTGCACTGTGCAGTACTAAAGCATTTGGCTCTTGTGGCAACTGAAACGTGGGTAGTTCTCATTGGGCTGTGTTATGAGTATAAAATATACCCCAGATTTTGTAGACTTAGTAAGAAAAGAAAGACTGCAAATTATCTCAATATTGTTATGCTGAATCCTTGTTTAAATGATAATATTTTGGATATATTGGGTTGAATAAAATATATTCTTAAATTAATTTTACCTGTATTTTCTTACCTTTTTTAACGTGGCTACTGGAAAACTGAAAAATAAATGTGTGCATCACAGCACTTGTGGCTCTCGTTATATTTCTGTTGAAAAGCACTGATACAAATAGTCAATTCCTGTATATTTTGACTACTTTTGCCTTTTAGCTTTTTTGAATTCATTATTATTACAAAAATAAAACACACTTGATTAAAACATTCAAACTATACAGAAATTTTAAAAAATACAAATCTGCTATAAAAAATCCTTCATCCCTCTGCAGTTCCAGTGATAGCCAGTGTTAAGCCATTGAGTATAGAATCTGGGATATGTTTTGCTTATTGTAAGGTTTGTGCGTGAAGCCACATTATCCCTAATTTGCTACCCTCAGCCTGCAGTTACCAGAGGACTAAAAACCCAACCCTATCTTCTGAATTATTCCTTCCCTACACCTAAGTTGTATAGGCCACTTAGCCTCATGAGGATTTCTAAGTTTTGAAAAGTAATGGCCTTGTTTGTTTTTTTTTAGAAGAAAGTTATTTTATTAGAATAAACCATTTTTTTCTAATACAGTAGTGAAACACTACTTATTTGTGCTAATGACACCAAGTTGAGTCTTCTACTCATCTGGGGCTTTGCTGATGCTAAGCACTGTCGTGTGCTGTTAAAAATGATGGTTCTGTCTTACCAAGAATTTGTCCTAGGCTCTAGCTAACTGCTAACGCAGTTGAAGTGGTATTGTATTGGTGGTGACTACGTCTTGTGCATTGGTTGGTATATTTAGTTTCTTTATTCCACAGGGATCTGTTGTTCAATGTGGTTGATTTAAATTACAAGCTTTAATTTTGTAATTTAAACAATGCACATGCACATGTGTGCTTATAAAGACAGAAGTCTGCTATTGGTCAGAATCATGTAGACTGTGTCACAGATAAGGAAGTACCTGCTATTGGTTGCTTCATTACTATGGAGAAGACCTTGCCAAGTAAGTGAAACAGGTAAGGGATGGGTTTAAGGTGCACAGTTGCCACTGTTGCACAGGAGAAATACCAGGTTTTATGTGGACGATGGGAATTTGGATTGAGCTGATAATGGTCAGTCTAGGAAAAGTTCCCCTAATATTCTTCAGATTTTTCTTATTGCATCCTTCACAAGTTGTCTCAATTATTGGTCAAATCTATTTTTTTCTTCCTGATTTGAGATCCCATCTTTATCAAGTGCTGTATTTTCATTAATTCATTCAAGAAATGTGTAGTGAGTCTTGCAGCTGGAGATACAACATTGAAGAAGACCTAAAAAGTGCTTTCTTTCGAAGAGCTTACATTTGATCTGGGGTAAAAGGGTGCAAAAATATGGAGGAGACAAACAATAAATAGAACACTGGGTATTGATGACTGCTTTGGTGAAACCAAAATGGCATATTATGAGAAAGTGACTACAGTGAGTGACTACTCAAGACTGGGTGGTAAGGGAGGGCTTTTTCAGATGGTATCATTTAAGGTGAAGCATGAATGACAGAAAGGACCCGGCCCTTCAAAAACCTAGTATAAGAGTATTTCAGATGCTAAGGCAAGAGTAAGCTTTGCGAGGGTGGTACTTGAGTGCTAAGAAGTGAGATCCAAGAGATAGAGAGGGTTTGGGTCTCATAGAGCTATGGGAACCAAGGTGAGGATTTTGAGATAGGAGGGAGACATCTGGATTATGGGGAGGCAAGAAGATCCTCAGGAGACCTTTTGGGATAGTCTGAGTGAAAGATGATGAGGGCTGGTGCAAGAGTGGTAGAAGTGAAGACAGAGATAAATAGATTTAAGATACAACAGGGCAGGGTTTGATAAAGTTGACAGGAATCTTCAATTATTAAATGTAGGAAGTAAGCTAAGAAAGGGATATAATACTTCGAAGGTTTTGGTTTGAGTAAGTGTGGGGATAGGAGTGAAACTGACAGAAATGGGGAAGAACATAAGAACATGTTTTCGGAGCTGCAAATCAAGAATTCTGTTTTGCACGTATTAGGTGTGAGATGTTCATTGTACATCGATATGAGTGTGTCAGATAAACAGTTGGGTAAAAGGCCAGAGTTCAGGAAAGGAGCAGACATGGAGATGAATTTGGAAGTCCTTGTGATATAGATGGTAATTACAGCCACAGTACTGGATGCTAAATGAAATAAAGACATAAGAGGGATTCCAGGACAGACCTGTGGGTCAGCCCATTTGCCTGGGCCTTCTGTTATTCTGGGTTACCTATAATCACTAGCTAAATTTCTTGACATTATTTCTTTTGGATCTTTATGTGTATATTTACCTTTCACTTGATTAAAAAACCTGCAGAAGCTTCGCATGGCACTCACAGGAGGTGAAAACACCTCCTGTAATTTCAGGGCTCTTTGTAAACTGGCCTTCCATAATCTAGCCCTGTTCCATCTCAGTCAATCATCCTGACATCCTCTGTGGATACACTTTCTTGTGTTTGAGCCTGTTATGTGTCTTTCATCTTTTTCTCTTCTCTTAGAGTTGCATTTAGATTCCATTTTCCTCATGAAACATTTCACTTCTTCAGTCCAAACAGACCACTCACATCTCTAAACTATTACTGTAGTTACTGTCTTACATTGAAATACTTACTATTTTTTATTTTCACAGATTATAATAAACATGCTTTCTTTTCAATCCTAAAGAAAAGTTATTTGAATCAAATATACACATGGCTTACAATCATACATAGAAAAGCTCAATATCACTGATCATTAGAGAAATGCAAATCAAAATAA
This sequence comes from Pongo abelii, assembly GCF_028885655.2. Classification (NCBI taxonomy): domain Eukaryota; kingdom Metazoa; phylum Chordata; class Mammalia; order Primates; family Hominidae; genus Pongo; species Pongo abelii. Next base: position 21,062,924 of record NC_072001.2, on the reverse strand, counting down.
CAATGAAAAACTCTATATCTAAATGGCCTAAGCATCCTTTTAAAAGACAGAAATGGTTGGAATAGGTTAAAAACAACAAAACTACATGCTGCCTTTAAAAAATGAACTTTAAACATAAATTCACAAATAGTATAGACAAACATGTTTGAAAAAGATACAGCATGCTCATCTAAAAAGAAAGCTGGAGCGGCTATATTAATAACAGGCAAAGTCGATTTCAGAACAAAGAATATTGGTAGAGGTAAAGAAAGAAAAATGATAGAATCATCTCAACCGATGCAGAAAGGCATTTGACAAAATGTAACATCAATTCCTGCAAACAGTATTAGAAAGCACCTTCCTGAATGTAATCAAGGACATACACAAATAAAAGCAACAGTTAACAGCAGCTGACATTATTCTTAATAGTCAAAGAATGAATGCATTCCCCCTATGTTTAAAAAAAGATGGATGCCTCTGTTCTATTCAATAGTATTGGAGTTTCTAGCCAATGCAATAAGGAAAGCAGAAGAAATAAAACATATGGAGAATGGCAGGAAGAAGTAGAACTATCTTTGTTTGCATATTATGTGATTGTCTACATAGAAAATCCCATGGAATTTACCAACAGGCTGCCTGGCTTAGTGTTAAAGGCGTGCCCAACACATACCCAAGAGGCCCTTGGCAAAAACTGGGAGACTTTGCTTCCCAGTGTTTAGGGAAATCTCTCCAATAGTTCCTGACTGCTAAGCGAACTGATCCAGGACTTTATTACAACAAAAAATACAGACTTTACAGATTTAGTTCAGAAATAGGACTAAAACAATGCTAAATAATCACAATAACAAAACCTGGGGCAGGTGGGCAAATCTGATTTCCAGAGTTGCCACGTAATTTAAAGTGTCCAGTTTCCAACAAAAATATATTAAGAAACATGCAAGTAAATAAGAATATATGGCCCAAAGGGGTAAAAGCAGTCAGTAGAGAACTGTTGTTGAGGAAATCCAGACATTGGACTGACTAGACAAAGACTAAGTTGGCTATTTTAAATCAGTGACTTCAAAGAGCTAAAGGAAACCATGTCAGAAGAACTGTAGGAAAGTATGAGGGCAGTGTCTCACAAAATAGTAAATATTGGATCAGGAAAAAGAATTAATCAGTTCTAGGCCTAATACCTGGGTGATGAAATAATCTGTACAACAAACCCCCATGACATAAGTTTACCTATGTAACAAACCCGCACATTTACCCTTGAACTTAAAGTTTAAAAAAAAAGAAACAGAAAATATTTTTTTTAAAGAACCAAATAGAAAATCTGGAGTGGACAAGCACAATAACTGAAATGAGAAATTCACTAGATGGGCTAAATAGCAGAGTTGAAGAGTCAGAAAAAGAATTAGGGAACTTCAACTTAGGTCAAGTGAGATTATATAATTAGAGTAACAGAAAGAAAAAGATAATGATTGAAAACTTCCAAAATTTGATTTTTTAAAAACACCAAAAGCTCAACAAATTCCAGAAACGATAAACTCAGAGATACCTCATGATAAAAAATTTGATAGACCCAACATCATACAAAGTATGTTCCCCAACCACAATGGAATAAAATTAGGAAACTGACAGAAGAAAAGTAGAGAAATTCACAAATATGTAGAAATTAACCAACACACTATTCAAAGGACAGTAGGTCAAAAAGGAAATAACAAAGGAAATCAGAAAATACCTATAGATGAAGAAAAAGAAAACACAACAAAACCTATGGGATGCAGCTAAAGCAAGTGCTTAGTGTGAAACACACAGCTGTAAGCACCTATATGAGGAATAAATCACCAACATTTCACTACAAGAAAGTAAAAAAGAAAGGCCAACTAAACTCAAAGCAAAAACATGGAAGGAAATAGTAAAGATTAAAATAGAAGTAAATACATTGGAGAATGGGAAAATGTAGAGAAAATCAACAAAATAATACTTTGTACTTTGTAAAGATTAGGAGAATTGACAAACTTATAGTTGAGACTCACGAAGAAAAGTAGAGAGAGCAAAAAAAGAGAGAGAAGGAAGGGGAGACAGAGCTGGAGAGAGAGAGACAAAATATTTAATTACTACAACTGAGAATAAAAGGACATTATTGCTGACCTCAGATAAATAAAAGGGTTACGAGGAAATAAAATTAACAATGGTATTACAACAAATTAGATAACATAGATGAAATGGAAAAATTGCTAGAAACACAAACTACCAAAGCTGACTAAAGAAGTAATAGAAATTTGATCCATAAATCTATTTTGAAAAAGTTTGGCCGCTTTTTTGAAAAAAAAGAAATATGATCTAATCATTCCATTCTTAAGGATTTAGCCAAGAACAATATATGTTCATACAAAGATTCATATATTAATATTCATTGCAACTTTATTTTAATAGCCAGAAAGTGGAAACAACCCAAATTTCTATCAGCAATTGAATGGATGTGTTATATTCATACTTACTACTAAGCAATAAAAAAGGAATGAATCATTGATCAATGCTACAGTATAGATGAATCTGAAAATAATTAAGCTGATGACAGAAGACAGAAAAAAGTACACATAATGCATGATTTCACTTACATACATTTTAAAGAATGCAAAATTTCACAGAAAGCAGATGAGCGATTATCTGGAGCTAAAGAGTGGGACAGGGATGAGTGGGAAGAAGGAATTACAAAGAAGCACAAGGAAAGTTTTTGGGGTGATTGAAATGTTTGTATTGTCCTGATAGTTTCACAGTTATATACATAGGCCAACCTATCTATCAAACTGTGCACTTTAATTAGGTTCACTTCATTGTATTTCTCTTGTGCTTCAATAAAGCTGTTTAAAAATGACATATGCATGATTTAATCAGTAGCTATAGAAATGCTCTTTTCTGTTGTTGTTGTTGTTGTTTTTGTTCTTTTTTTTGGTAGAGACGGGGTTTTTCCATGTTGGTCAGGCTGGTCTCAAACTCCCGACCTCAGGTGATCCGCCCTCCTTGGCCTCCCGGGGTGCTAGGATTGCAGGCCTGAGCCACTGCGCAGGGCCCAATTTATTATTCAGAAAGGAACAGATCGGCCTGGCTTGGTGGCTCACGCTTGTGATCCCAGGACTTTGGACGGCCGAGTGCGGTGGATCACTGGAGCCTAGGAGTTCCAGGCCAGCCTGGGCAACATGGTGAAACCCGGTCTCTCTTTTTATTTATTTATTTATTTATTTAGAGGCGGAATTTCGCTCCTGTTGCCTAGGCTGGAATGCAGTGGCGCGGTCTCGGCTCCCTGCTGCCTCCGCCTCCCGGGTTTGGGTGGTTCTCCTGCCTCAGCCTCCCGAGTGGCTGGAATTGCAGGTGTGAACCCCCATGCCCGGCTTTTTTTTTTTTTTTTTTTTTTGGTAGAGACAGGGTTTCTGCATGTTGGTCAGGCTGGCCTGGAGCTCCCGAACTCGGGTGATCTGCCTGCCTTGGCCTCCTGGGGTGCTGGGTTTGCAGGTGTGAGCCACTGCGCCCCGCCCAATTTATTAAGCAGAAAGGAATTGATCGGCCTGGCGTGGCCCTAGACTTCAGACGGCGGAGTGCGGCCGATCGCTTGAGCGTAGGAGTTCCAGACCAGCCTGGGCAACATGGAGAAACCCGGTCTCTCTTTTTATTTTATTTATTTATTTTATTTGAGGCGGAATGTCCCTCTTGTTGCCCAGGCTGGAGTGCAGTGCTGCGGTCTCGGCTCCCCGTGGCCTCCGCCTCCGGGTTTGGGTGGTTCTCCTGCCTCAGCCTCCCGAGTGACAGGGATTGCAGGCGTGAGCCACCATGCCCGGCTTTTTTTTTTTTTTTTTCCTTCTTTGGTAGAAAAGGGGTTTCTCCATGTTGGCGAGGCTGGTCTCAAACTCCGGACCTCGGGTGATCCACCCACCTTGGCCTCCCGCGGTGCTGGGATTGCAGGTGTGAGCCACCGCGCCCGGCTCAATTTATGAACCAGAAGGGAATAGATCGGCCTGGCGTGGTGGCTCACGCTTGTAGTCCCAGGACTTTGGATGGCCGAGTGCAGATGATCGGTTGAGCCTATGAGTTCCAGACTGGCCTGGGCAACATGGTGAAACCTGGTCCCTTTTTTTTGTCTTTTTGAGTGGAGTTTTGCTCTTGTTGCCCAGGGTGGAGGGCAGTGGCGCGGTCTAGGCTCGTCGTGGCCTCCGCCTCCTGGGTTTGGGTGGTTCTCCTGCCTCAGCCTCCTGAGTGGCTGAGATTAGAGTCAGGAGCCACCATGCCCGGCTTTTTTTTTTTTTTTTTTTGGTAGAGACAGGGTTTCTGCATGTTGGTTAGGCTGGCCTGGAGCTCCCGACGTCTGGAGATCTGCCTGCCTTGGCCTCCCGGTGTGTTGGGATTGCAGGTGTGAGCCACTGCGCCCGGCCCAATTTATTAAGCAGAAAGGATTAGATCGGCCTGCGTGGCTCCAGACTTTGGACGGCTGAGCGCGGCCGATCGCTTGAGCCTAGGAGTTCCAGACCGGCCTGTGCAACAAGGAGAAACTGGTCTCTCTTTTTATTTTCTTTATTTATTTTATTTGAGGCAGAATTTCGCTCTTGTTTCCCACGCTGGATTGCACTGGCGCAGTCTCGGCTTGCCGTGGCCTCTGCCTCCCTGGTTTGGGTGGTTCTCCCGCCTCAGCCTCTCGAGTGACTGGGATTACAGGCGTCAGCCACCATGCCCTGCTTTTTCTTTTTTTCTTTTTTTGATACAGACGGGTTTTCTCCATGTTGCTGAGGCTGGTCTCAATCTCCGGACCTCGGGTGATCCACCCGCCTCGGCCTCCCGGGGAGCTGGGATTGCAGGTGTGAGCCACTGCGCCGGGCCCAGTTTATTAACCAGAAGGGAATAGATCGGCCTGGCGTGGTGGCTCATGCTTGTAGTCCCAGGACTTTGGATGGCCTGTGCAGATGATCACTTGAGCCTATGATTACCAGACTGGCCTGGGCAACACGGTGAAATCTGGTCCCTTTTTTTGTTTGTTTTTGAGTGGAGTTTTGCTCTTGTTGCCCAGGGTGGAGTGCAGTGGCACTGTCTCGGCTTGCCGTGGCCTCCGCCTCCCTGGTTTGGGTGGTTCTCCTGCCTCAGCCTCCTGAGTGACTGGGATTGCAGGCGTGAGGCCACCATGCTTCGCTTTTTTTTTTTGTGGTAGAGACGGGGTTTCTGCATGTTGGTCAGCCTGGCTGGAGCTCCCCACCTCGGGTGGTCTGCCTGCCTTGTCCTCCCGGGGTGCTGGGGTTGCAGGTGTGAGCCACTGCGCCCGGCCCAATTTCTTAAGCAGAAAGCAATAGATAGGCCTGGCGTGGCTCTGGACTGCGGACGGCCGAGCATAGCCTATCACTTGAGCCTAGGAGTTCCAGACCGGCCTGGGCAACATGGTGAAAGCGGTCTCTCTTTTTATTTTATTTACTTATTTTCTTTGAGGCGGAATTTCGCTCTTGTTGCTCAGGGTGGAGTGCAGTGGCGGAGTCTCGGCGCGCCCTGGCCTCCGCCTCCCGGGTTTGGGTGGTTCTCCTGCCTCAGCCTCCCGAGTGGCTGCGATTATAGGCAGGAGCCATCATGCCCGGCTTTTTTTTTTTTGGTAGAGACGGGGTTTCTGCATGTTGGTCAGGCTGGCCTGTAACTCCCGACTTGGAGTGATCCGCCCGCCTTGTCCTCTTGGGGTGCTGGGATTGCAGGTGTGAGCCACTGTGCCCGGCTCAATTTATTAATCAGAAGGGAATAGATCGGTCTGGCATGTTGGCTCACGCTTGTAGTCCCAGGACTTTGGACGGCCGAGTGCAGATGATTGCTTGAGCCTGTGAGTACCACACTGTCCTGGGCAACAGGGTGAAACCTTGTCCCTTTTCTTTTTCTTTTTGAGTGGAGTTTTGCTCTTGTTGCCCAGGGTGGAGTGCAATGGCGCTGTCTGGCCTCGCTGTGGCCTACGCTTCCCGGGTTTGGGTGGTTCTCCTGCCTCAGCCTCCCGAGTGGCTGGGATTATAGGCAGGCACCACCATCCCCGGCTTTTTTTTTTTTTGGTAGAGACGGGGTTTCTGCATGTTGGTCGGGCTGGCCAGGAGCTCCCGTCCTCAGGTGATACGCCTGCTTGTGCCTCCCGGGGTGCTGGGATTGCAGGTGTGAGCCACTGCAGCCCGGCTCAATTTATTGATCAGAAGGGAATAGATCGGCCTGGCGTGGTGGCTCACGCTTATAGTCCCAGGACTTTGGACGGCCAAGTGCAGATGATCGCTTGAGCCTATGATTCCCAGACTGGCCTGGGCAACATGGTGAAACCTGGTCCCTTTTTTTTTTTCTTTTTGAGTGGAGTTTTCCTCTTGTTGCCCAGGCTGGAGTGCAGTGGTGTGGTCTCGGCTAGTTGTGGCCTCCGCCTCCCTGGTTTGGGTGGTTCTCCTGCCTCAGCCTCCCGAGTGACTGGGATTGCAGGCGTGAGCCACCATGCCCGGCTTTTTTCTTTTTTTTTTTTTTTTTTTTTTGGTACAGACCGGATTTCTCCATGTTGGTGAGGCTGGTCTCAATCTCCGGACCTCGGGTGATCCACCTGCCTCGGCCTCCCGGGGTGCTGGGATTGCAGGTGTGAGCCACCATGCCCGGCCCAATTTATGAACCAGAAGGGAATAGATCGGCCTGGCATGGTGGCTCACACTTGTAGTCCCAGGACTTTGGATGGCCGAGTGCAGATGATCGCTTGAGCCTATGAGTTGCAGACTGGCCTGGGCAACATGGTTAAACCTGGTCCCTTTTGTTTGTTTGTTTTTGAGTGGAATTTTGCTCTTGTTGCCCAGGGTGGAGTGCAGTGGCACGGTCTCGGCTCACAGTGGCCTCCGCCTCCCGGGTTTAGGTGGTTCTCCTGCCTCAGCCTCCCTAGTGGCTGGGATTCCAGGCAGGAGCCACCATGCCTGGCTTTTTTTTTTTTTTTTTTTTTTTTTTGGTAGAAACGGGGTTTCTGCATGTTGGTCAGGCTGGCCTGTAGGTCCAGACCTAGGGTGATCCGCCCTCCTTGGCCTCCGGGGTGCTGGGATTGCAAGTGTGACCCACTGCACCCGGCCCAATTTATTAAGCAGAAAGGAATAGATCGGCCTGGCGTGGCTCTGGACTTCAGACAGCCAAGCGCGGCCGATCGCTTGAGCCTAGGAGTTCCAGACCGGCCTGGGCAACATGGTGAAACCGGTCTGTCTTTTTATTTTATTTATTTATTTTATTTGAGGCGGAATTTTCCTCTTGTTGCCCAGGCTGGAGTGCAGTGGCACGGTCTTGGCTAGCTGTGGCCTCCGCCTCCCTGGTTTGGGTGGTTCTCCTGCCTCAGCCTCCCTAGTGGCTGGGATTACAGGCAGGAGCCACCATGCCCGGCTTTTTTATTTTTATTTTTTGGTAGAAACAGGGTTTCTGCATGTTGGTCAGGCTTTCCTGGAGCTCCCAACCTCGCGTGATCCGCCTGCCTTGTCCTCCTGGGGTGCTGGGATTGCAGGTGTGAGCCACGGCGCCTGGATCAATTTATTATTCAGAAGGGAATAGATCGGTCTGGCGTGGTGGCTTACGCTTGTAGTCCCAGGAATTTCGACAGCCGAGTGCAAATGATCGCTTGAGCGTTTGAGTTCCAGACTGTCCTGGGCAACATGGTGAAACCTGGTCCCTTTTTTTTGTTTGTTTTTGAGTGGAATTTTGCTCTTGTTGCCCAGGGTGGAGTGCAGTGGCGTGGTCTCGGTTCACCATGGCCTCCGCCTCCCGGGTTTGGGTGGTTCTCCTGCCTCAGCCTCCCGAATGACTGCAATTACTAGGCAGGAGCCAGCATGCTGGGGTTTTTTTTTTTTTTTTTTTTGGTAGAGACGGGGTTTCTGCATTTTGGTCAGGCTGGCCTGTAACTCCCGACCTCTGGTGATCCGCCCGCCTTGTCCTCTTGGGGTGCTGGGATTGCAGGTGTGAGCCACTGTGCCCGGCTCAATTTATTAATCAGAAGGGAATAGATCGGTCTGGCATGTTGGCTCACGCTTGTAGTCCCAGGACTTTGGACGGCCGAGTGCAGATGATTGCTTGAGCCTGTGGGTACCACACTGTCCTGGGCAACAGGGTGAAACCTTATCCCTTTTCTTTTTCTTTTTGAGTGGAGTTTTGCTCTTGTTGCCCAGGGTGGAGTGCAGTGGCGCTGTCTCGCCTCGCTGTGGCCTACGCTTCCTGGGTTTGGGTGGTTCACCTGCATCAGCCTCCCGAGTGGCTGGGATTATAGGCAGGCACCATCATTCCCGGCTTTTTTTTTTTTTTTTTTTTGGTAGAGACGGGGATTCTGCATGTTGATCAGGCTGACCTGGTGCTCGTGACCTCATGTGATCCTCCTGCCTTGGCCTCCCGGGGTGCTGGGAATGCAAGGGTGAGCCACTGTGCCCAGCTCAATTAATTAAGCAGAAAGTAATAGATCGGCCTGGCATGGCTCCGGTCTTCAGAGGGCCGAGTGCGACCGATCACTTGAGCCTAGGAGTTCCAGATTAGCCTGGGCAACATGGTGAAACTGGTCTGTCTTTTTATTTTATTTATTTATTTTATTTGAAGCGGAATGTACCTCCTGTTGCACAGGCTGGAGTGCAGTGGCGTGGTCTTGGCTCGCCGTGGCCTCCGCCTCCCGGATTTGGGTGGTTCTCCTGCCTCTGCCTCCCGAGTGACTGGGATTGCAGGCGTGAGTCACCATGCCTGGTTTTTTTTTTTTTTTTTGGTATAGACAGGGTTTCTGCATGTTGGTCAGCCTGGCCTGGAGCTCCCCACCTCGGGTGGTCTGCCTGCCTTGTCCTCCTGGGGTGCTGGGGATGCAGGTGTGAGCCACTGCACTCTGCCCAATTTATTAAGCAGAAAGCTATAGATAGGCCTGGCGTGGCTCTGGACTGTGGCCGGCCAAGCATAGCCTATCACTTGAGTCTAGGAGTTCCAGACCGGCCTGGGCAACATGGTGAAACCGGTCTCTCTTTTTATTTTTTTTACTTATTGTCTTTGAGGTGGAATTTCGCTCTTGTTGCTCAGGGTGGAGTGCAGTGGCTGAGTCTCGGCTCGCCGTGGCCTCCACCTCCCTGATTTGGGTGGTTCTCCTGCCTCAGCCTCCCGAGTGGCTGGGATTACAGGCAGGAGTCACCATGCCCGGCTTTTTTTTTTTCTTTTTTCTTTTGGTAGATACAGGGTTTCTCCATGTTGGTCGGGCTGGCCAGGAGCTCCCGTCCTCAGGTGATACGCCTGCTTGTGCCTCCCGGGGTGCTGGGATTGCAGGTGTGAGCCACTGCAGCCCGGCTCAATTTATTGATCAGAAGGGAATAGATCGGCCTGGCGTGGTGGCTCACGCTTGTAGTCCCAGGACTTTGGACGGCCAAGTGCAGATGATCGCTTGAGCCTATGATTCCCAGACTAGCCTGGGCAACATGGTGAAACCTGGTCCCCTTTTTTTTTCTTTTTGAGTGGAGTTTTCCTCTTGTTGCCCAGGTTGGTGTGCAGTGGTGCGGTCTCCGCTCGCAGTGGCCTCCACCTCACGGGTTTGGGTGGTTCTCCTGCCTCAGCCTCCCGAGTGGCTGGGATTATAGGCAGGTGCCACCATGCTCGCCTTTTTTTTTTTTTGGTAGAGACGGGGTTTCTGCATGTTGGTCAGGCTGGCCTGTAGGTCCAGACCTCTGGTGATCCGCCCTCCTTGGCCTCCGGGGTGCTGGAATTGCAGGTGTGACCCACTGCACCTGGCCCAATTTATTAAGCAGAAAGGAATAGCTCGGCCTGGCGTGGCTCTGGACTTCAGACAGCCGAGTGCGGCTGATCGCTTGAGCCTAGGAGTTCCAGACCGGCCTGGGCAACATGGTGAAACCGGTCTTTTTATTTTATTTATTTGTTTTATTTGAGGTGGAATTTTCCTCTTGTTGACAAGGCTGGAGTGCAGTGGCGCGGTCTCGGCTTGCCGTGGCCTCCGCCTCCCTGGTTTGGGTGGTTCTCCTGCCTCAGCCTCCTGAGTGACTGGGATTGCAGGCGTGAGCCACCATGCCCAGCTTTTTTTTTTTTTTGGTAGAGACGGGGTTTCTGCATGTTGGTCAGCCTGGCTGGAGCTCCCCACCTCGGGTGGTCTGCCCGCCTTGTCCTCCTGGGGTGCTGGGGTTGCAGGTGTGAGCCACTGCGCCCGGCCCAATTTCTTAAGCAGAAAGCAATAGATAGGCCTGGCGTGGCTCTGGACTGCGGACGGCCGAGCATAGCCTATCACTTGAGCCTAGGAGTTCCAGACCGGCCTGGGCAACATGGTGAAAGCGGTCTCTCTTTTTATTTTATTTACTTATTTTCTTTGAGGCGGAATTTCGCTCTTGTTGCTCAGGGTGGAGTGCAGTGGCGGGGTCTCGGCTCGCCGTGGCCTCCGCCTCCCTGATTTGGGTGGTTCTCCTGCCTCAGCCTCCCGAGTGGCTAGGATTACAGGCAGGAGTCATTTTGCCCGGCTTTTTTTTTCTTTTTGTTTTTTTGGTAGATACAGGGTTTCTCCATGTTGGTCGGGCTGGCCAGGAGCTCCCGTCCTCAGGTGATACGCCTGCTTGTGCCTACCAGGGTGCTGGGATTGCAGGCATGAGCCACCATGCCCGGCTTTTTTTTTTTGGTACAGACTGGATTTCTCCATGTTGATGAGGCTGGTCTCAATCTCCGGACCTCGGGTGATCCACCCGCCTCGGCCTCCCGGGGTGCTGGGATTGCAGGTGTGAGCCACCGCGCCCAGCCTAATTTATTAACCAGAAGAGAATAGATCGGCCTGGCATGATGGCTCACGCTTGTAGTCCCAGGACTTTGGATGGCCGAGTGCAGATGATCGCTTGAGCCTTTGAGTTCCAGACTGTCCTGGGCAACATGGTGAAACCTGGTCCCTTTTTTTGTTTGTTTTTGAGTGGAATTTTGCTCTTGTTGCCCAGGGTGGAGTGCAGTGGCGCTGTCTCGCCTCGGTGTGGCCTCCGCATCCCAGGTTTGGGTGGTTCACCTCCTTGAGCCTCCCGAGTGGCTGGGATTATAGGCAGGCACCAACATCCCCGGCTTTTTTTTTTTTTGGTAGAGACGGGGTTTCTGCATGTTGGTCAGGCTGACCTGGTGCTCGCGACCTCGGGTGATCCGCCTGCCTTGGCCTCCCAGGGTGCTGGGAATGCAAGGGTGAGCCACTGTGCCCAGCCCAATTAATTAAGCAGAAAGTAATAGATCAGCCTGGCATGGCTCCGGTCTTTGGATGGCCGAGCGTGACCCATCGCTTGAGCCTAGGCGTTCCAGATCAGCCTGGGCAACATGGTGAAACCGGTCTGTCTTTTTATTTTATTTATTTATTTTATTTGAGGCGGAATTTTCCTCTTGTTGCCCAGGCTGGAGTGCAGTGGCGCGGTCTCGGCTCGCCGTGGCCTCTGCCTCCCAGGTTTGGGTGGTTCTCCTGCCTCAGCCTCCCGAGTGACTGGGATTGCAGGCGTGAGCCACCATGCCCGGCTTTTTTTTTTTTTTTTTTTTTGGTACAGACGGGTTTTCTCCATGTTGGTGAGGCTGGTCTGAATCTCCGTACCTCGGGTGATCCACCCGCCTCGGTCTCCCTGTGTGCTGGGATTGCAGGTGTGAGCCACCATGCCCGGCCCTATTTATTAACCAGAAGGGAATAGATCAGCCTGGCGTGGTGGCTCACGCTTGTAGTCCCAGGACTTTGGATGGCCAAGTGCAGATGATCGCTTGAGCCTATGAGTTGCAGACTAGCCTGGGCAACATGGTTAAACCTGGTCCCTTTTGTTTGTTTGTTTTTGAGTGGAATTTTGCTCTTGTTGCCCAGGGTGGAGTGCAGTGGCACGGTCTTGGCTCACCGTGGCCTCCGCCTCCCAGGTTTGGGTGGTTCTCCTGCCTCAGCCTCCCTAGTGGCTGGGATTACAGGCAGGAGCCACCATGCCCGGCTTTTTTTTTTTTTTTTTTTTTTTTGGTAGAGACGGGGTTTCTGCATGTTGGTCAGGCTTTCCTGGAGCTCCCAACCTCGTGTGATCCGCCTGCCTTGTCCTGGGGTGCTGGGATTACAGGAGTGAGCCACGGCGCCAGACTCATTTCTCCCTTTTAAATCACCTTTAATTTTGTATTTTCTATTAAAATAGATTATATAAAATTTGACTATGTTTCCCGTTGTTCAGAAGCAACTCACACACCAAAGCAAGCAACATATTCTGTAGTACCCTATTCAACAAAAAATAGCCTTTGCCTATGTATTTTGTCGTTGTAAACATTTGAAGGGCAAGGAGTTAATTTTCTACAACCTGTAAAGACTTTGTTTGAAGTCTTTGCACCTCTGAATGAATAATGAATGTTAATTAATGATGACAATGACAATAGCATTTCATGTTTTTAGCATGTTTCACTTTACCCATCTCTAAGCCTTTTCCCTCTGAAGTGGGTTTTCTATTATTTTATTCATTATTTTACTCCTGGTAACTTGCGCTTTGTTAAAATACAGCAGATGTCTTCTTCTTGTAGGTTACCATAGCAAATTGCATAAGAATTTACACCATAAATTATTCATTACATCCAATTTAGTATAATTATTAATTCCAGCATACATTGGTGCCTGATTACATCTCAGTGCTCATTGCTGGATCTTGACCATGTTCTGCTGAAAATAATGATCTGTCATGGCTAATAAGAATCTAACAAGTCCCACTAAAAGGTGGAAAGATTTAATTAATATTGGTTTAATGAAACAATGATGGGTCCAATTGTTACAGTCTTTCAGAAATTCTTCCTAAGGTAATCCAAAATCTAACTGGTAATGAATTTAAGAGCTAGCACTGATGTGCAAGCAATCAACATGCTTTCCAATTCAAGAGCAAATTGGGATGTACTCTACCCTCGGTATCTTTCTGCAGAAGTAAATCAGCTCTACTTTCACTGAGAAGCTTTGCTCCCAACATCAGTTCTGATATTTCAAGCTTTCATGCCTTGAGCTCCCAGTGAGCCCTTTCCTTGCATTAAAGATGCATCCTGTATTGTATGTGAATGTTCCAAGTTGCACTGCCTCCCACGCTGATCTCATTTGAACTCTGACTAAGTTGAGCTGAGCAAAGTTTGCAGTTGCATTTCCCACTGGGATTTTAACCTGTGTAGAATATGGCTGTAGATTCAGTTCAAAAGTTTTCTGGGTGCAAAACCATATTATTCTAAACATCCAGGGAACATCAGTAAATAAATAGGGCCTAATTTTGCTTTGAATTTTTTTTTAATGTAGAGAAGAAATGGGTCTCATGTACAATCGGATTGATGTTATTATATTATTTAATATGCTTTGAGCCAGTTTTTATTTATTTTAATGGTGTGTCTCCTCCAAATCAAGAGACAGATAATATTGTTACTTATTTTTAAAGCTACAGAATACATTTGATGCCATATAGTTTAATCCTAGTAGAGAAAATAAATTAAACATGATATGTACAATAACATCTCTCTTACTGAGAGCAAATGATGTGCTGGGTACTTTGTGTATATTTGCTTTCATACTCATAATGGCATTTTGAAGTAGACACTATGGTTCCCATTTTTAAGATGAGAAAGCTGAAGCTTGAGGTCCTCATGTAGTAAGTTGATGAGTAGAGAAATATTCAGATCTGTCTGGTGTTAACTATAATTAGCTACTTCAGCACATTTTATTGAAACATATCTGTAAACCAGAGGCATAAGGCAGAGACTGTTTGAACAGCTAAACTGATTAGTTTTTTTTATCTTTTCTATATTAGACCACTGGGTGCATTTTAATGCTGTGTCTTTGAAACACACATATGGGTATGCTGACTGAAGGGAGAAAGGCAGAACTTATACACTTGCCACCAATTCAATATTGGGTTTTGATTAAATACTGTCTGTTTCAAGAGGCATGAACTGATATCAGACCCATCTACTGTAGTAATGAGTCATATTACAAAACTATATATTCATCACATTTCAACTCTTGTGACCCCCCTGTGTGTTTTCCCAAGGTAACACTCAAAAATCATTTCTAAGGCTACTTGTGTGTGTGTGTGTGAATTTTATTTAAAGTACTTTCCTAGAGCTTTGTGGGACTGAGACTTTGAGATCACTGTCAGTTGTTTCCCTTGAACACTCAGGGGCAGTGAATAACTCAGTAGCACTTTAAGTAACCACCTTAGAAAACCACTGATGGATAAATGCCATCACCTTTGCCCTGCAGTTCAGTGAACACAAGCTGAAGGTCTTCTGCACCACCTGAGAATTTATTAATATCTTTAAGGCTCACCCCATGTGTATCTACCCTGGAGTTCTCTAACATCACAAATATAACTCACATGTAAGAGAAGAGGTTAAGCTATTTATATGTAACTGTTCTGTTGGCTTCTGGGACTTAATTATACTTAGTGTTATATCATGCAATTTTAGAGATCTTTTCTGGAACTACTTTGTAAAATCCTTAAGCATTGCTAAAGCTTGTTACAGTTTTTTTCCCTTATTTTCACAAGTTTATTGGGTCACTATAAAGCTGAGAGAAAATCTCCCAGGAGGAAGAATGTGAGACAGCTAGTGTGGGAACAAAGACTAGAAGAACCAGGCAGAATAAAGAAAGAGACACCGTAGAAGTAGGTAGTAAAAACTGAAGGGGAAAAAAGAAAGCTAGACCCACTGACCTGTCTCTCTTTATACATGTGTATTTATCTTGGCATTTTCATGAAAGTGCCAAGTAAAATGCCCGATTGTTTATTTGTTAATTAATCAATAACATAATTACTCTTACTCTTATCCTCCAGAAGCAATCAGATAATAAAAGTAATTATTATCTCCCTATTAATTTATTTAACTTTGATTTGTTGAATGCCAGAGGAAAGTTTTAGGAAATGCCTGTGGAGGTTTTGCATTATCTATAGATGAAGAAAAAGAGTAAAATATTTATTTCTAATACAGGTATGTTTCAATTCTCAAGAGAGAATTGCAATGTAGAAATAAGAACATGATTTAAGATTACCAAATATAACATGTGTTTCATATTTCTACACGGTGAAAATTCTGTTAGTTTTGGAAAATTACTTTGGAAATATAGGAAATGGTTCTTATCTTTCCCTTCAATTAGAAACTTCCTCCAAATCTATCCTATGTAGTATGCATATTGGGGATGGTGGTGGTAATATTTTGACAAAATGCTAATGTATATTTTTCTTTTGCACTTTTGCACATAGCATATTTATAGTTGGATGAAAGCAGCCCTCTGCCTCAGGAATAAGATTCAGAATGTGACAGAGGGGATGGAAAGGTAAATATTTCATCATCATTTTCTGACATTCAATGTCGGATTCAATGTGATCTCCTTTAGCATATCAACAACCAGTTTGGATTTTCTTTTTTTTTTTTTTTTTGAAACAGGGTCTGGATCTGTCACCCAGTTTATTAGTCAGGGTTCTCTAGAGGGACAGAAATAATAGGATATATGTATATACAAAGGGGAGGTCATTAAGGAGTATTAGCTTACATGATCACAAGGTGAGGTCCCACAATAGGCCGTCTGTGAGCTGAAGAGCAAGGAAGCCGTCCAAGTCCCAAAGCTGAACAACTTGAATTCTGATGTTCGAGGGCAGGAAGCATCCAGCAAGAGAGAATGATGTAGGCTGGGAGGCTAAACCATTCTAATCTCTCCACATTCTTCTGCCTGCTTTTATTCTGGAAGGACTGGCAACTGATCAGATTGTGCCCACGCAGATTGAGGGTGGGTCTGCCTTTCCCAATCCACTGACTTAAATGTTAATCTTCTTTGGCGACACACTCACAGACACACTGAGAAACAATAGTTTGCATCCTTCAATGCAATCAAGTTGATATTCAGTATTAACCATCACACCCAGGCTGGAGTGCAGTGGTGCAATCTCAGCTCACTGTAACCTCCGCCTTCCAGGTTCAAGTGATTATTGTGCCACAGCCTCCTGAGTAGCTGGATTACAGGCCGGCACCACCATGCCCAGCTGTTTTTTTATATTTTTAGTAGAGATGGGTTTTTACCATGTTGGCCAGGTCAGTCTCAAACTGGCCTCAAGTCATTTGCCTGCCTCAGATTCCCAAATGGTTGGGATTACAGGCATGAGCCGTGGTACCTGGCTGGTTTGGATGTTAGACAACATGTTTTTCTCTATGGCACATGTAAAAGAAGTTAGGGAAAAGACCAAAAGGAAGGAAATGAAAGAAGTTGAACCCTTGCACACAGGGGATTAAGGGATAAAGAAAAGGAGTAGAAGACATTAGATGCGCAAACGTGGCTAATTCCCACCTGGAATGAGAAGGTATATTACGAAATAAAGATGTGAAGGGCACTAGCCTTCTTCCATCTTGAGCTCTAAGGAAAGATAAGTGTGCAGAGCAATCCAGTACTGACAGTGGATGACTCCATTTAGTGAAGAGCGTGGAATTGCATTCCAGGACTACAGGGTTCAAGTTTAAAATTCCAGCCAATTCTTGTGTGGCTAATGAGTGTGCTTGCTGTGGGGAAAGCAGTAGCGAAAGTGAGATAATGCAATGCAAAGGCTGAGGTGGGCTATTTTAGGACAGAAGACATGATGGAAGACAAGGCAGAAGTGTATAGTACTGGCAAACGCCAAAGGCCAGAGAAAGACCACACAATGATTTCTATTATCTGCAAACAGTGGCAGTTTGAACCATAAGAATGCACAGAAATGGAACCAGTTGTCGTTGAACGGTTACTAACTTGTGCACATGAGGTGGCTTTCCCTTTCCCCCCAATGCCATGAGGTCATGTAAACTATTCATCTTATACCCAGACCACATCATGCAGAGGAACAAGGAAAAGCATCATGAAAATTCGATGTTGAAGCTGAAAAATCATCTCAAATTCTGAACGATATCCACCCAAATATAATTATTTAATAATAAGTTATTTAATAATAACATTACATCAGACTTAAATAAATAGGACATGATAAACAGGTCAATAGAATCAATACACAAATTCTGAAGTTTTTTAGCAAATCAATTTTATATTGTGGGGAAATTTGTAACTTTGAGAAAAAGAATAAGTTAGGTCATAGCAGTCACGTATATCTTGATGTGTGTGAGTCTATGGAATCGTTTTATAGAAGCAAGTTTAATGGAATGAGGAGATAAAAACTGGTAGAGGAAAAATAACAGAACAAACTGACCAGAGCAGTCACCACTTTTTCTTCTCCTCCTCCTCCTTAGAAGCACTCTCTCTGTTCTCCCAATTTTTATCAACTGAATAGTATATTAATAAGATGACAATGGAAATCTTGACAGATACTATGAATAATAATTTGTAATCACAAATGATAAAGGAGATGTTTTACTGCAAAACCTATCATCAAATCTTAAGTGTTAATAGGCAAATATTTTCTAATAAGGACACCTATGCTTTTTGCCAATCAGGGAAACAAGGGGAACAAAGGCTCAAACTACTGAAAAATAGTGACATTAAAATTATTCAACCAACCATATGGATAAGGGCTATAAATAATAAGTGTAGGCATATTGGTGCATAGGTAATAAATGTAGCCTTGTGTATAAAGCTTCTGTCCAAAAATGAAAAATGAATTTATTCTCTAGAAAACTGATATGGTTTTGCTGTGTCCCCATCCAAATCTCATCTTGTAGTCCTCATAATCCCCACATCTCATGGGAGGGACCAGGTGGAGCTAATTGAATCATGGGGGCAGTTTCCCTTATCCTGTTCTCATGATAGTGAATTAGTTCTCACAAGATCTGACAGCTTTATAAGGGGTTTCCCCTTTAAATGGGCACTCATTTTTCTCCTTCCTCCTGCCATGTGAAGAAGGATGTGTTTGCTTTCCCTACCACCATGATTTTAAGTTTCCTGAGGCCTCCCAGCCATGCTGAACTGTGAGTCAATTAAACCTCTTTTCTCTACAGATTACCCAGTCTCAGGTATGTCTTTTTTTTTTTTTTTTTTTTTTGACGGAGTCTTTCTCTGTTGCCAGGCCTGATTGCAGTGGCATGATCTCGGCTCACTGCAACCTCTGACTTCCTGGTCTAAGCGATTCTCCTGCCTCAGCCTCCTGAGTAGCTGGGATTACAGGCCCATGCCACCATGCCCAGCTAATTTTTGTATTTTTAGTAGAGACGGGGTTTCACCATATTGGCCAGGATGGTCTCAATCTCATGACCTCGTGATCTGCCTGCCTTGGCCTCCCAAAGTTTTGGGATTACAGGCATGAGCCACTGCATGCACTGGCTCAGGGATATCTTTATTAGCAGTGTGAGAACAGACTAATATAGTAAATTGGTACCAGGTAGTGGGGCACTGCTCTAAAGACACTTGAAAATGTGGAAGCGAATTTGGAACTGAGTAACGGGCAGAGGTTGGAACAGTTTGGAGGACTCAGAAGAACAGGAAGATGTGGGAAAGTTGCAAACTTCCTAGAGACTTTGTATTAGTCCATTTTCACATGGCTATGAAGACATACCCAAGACTGGGTAATTTATAAAGGAAAGAGGTTTAATCGATTAACAGTTAAGCACGGCTAAAAAGGCCTCAGGAAACTTACAATCACGGCAGAAGGGGAAGCAAACATGTCCTTGTTCACATGGCAACAGCAAGGAGAAGAAGAATGAGTAAAAAGGGAACAGCCCCTTATAAAGCCATCAGATCTCATGAGAACTCACCCACTGTTATGAGAACAGCATGGAGGTAACTGCCCCCATGATTCAATTACCTCCCACAAGCTTCCTCCCATGACACATGGGAATTATGGGAATTACAATTTAAAATGAGATTTGGGTGGGGACACAGCCAAATCATATCACACTCATTGAATGGCTTTGACCAAAATCCTTATAGTGATATGGACAATAAAGTCCAAGCTGAGGTGGTCTCAGATGGAGATGAGGAACTTGTTGGGAACTGGAGCAAAGGTGACCCTTGTTATGCTTTAGCAAAGAGACTGTCAGCATTTTGCCCCTGCCCTAGAAAGCATGAAACTTTGAACATGAGAGACATGATTTAGGGTATCTGGTGGAAGAAATTACTAAGCAGCAAAGTGTTCAAGAGGAAGCAGAGAATAAAAGTTTGGAAAATTTGCAGCCTGACAATGCAATAGAAAAGAAAAACTCATTTTCTGGGGAGAAATTTGAGCCTGCTGCAGCAATTTGCATAAGTAACAAGGAGCCAAATGTTAATCACCAAGGCAATGGGGAAAATGTCTTCAGGGCATATCAGAGACCTTGTTGGGAGCTCCTCCTTGTTGACAGGCCCAGAGGCCTAGGAGGGAAAAATTATTTCATGGGCTGGGCCCAGGATTCCCCTGCCGTGTGCAGCCTAGGGATTTCCTGCCCTGCATTCCAGCCACTCCAGCTGTGGCTAAAGGGGGCCAAGGTACAGCTCAGGCCATGGCTCCAGAGGGTGCAAGCCCTAAGCCTTGGCAGCTTGCATGTGGTGTTGAGACTGTGGGTGCACATAAGTCAAGAACTGAGGTTTGGGAACCTCTGCCTGGATTTCAGAGGATGTATGAAAATGGCTGGATTCCAGGTAGAAGTTGCCTTCAGGGGTGGAGCCCTCTTGGAGAATGTCTTTTAGAGCAGTTATCTGAGTGTAGAATGGAAAGGTGGGGTCAGAGCCCCAATACAGAGTCCCCACTGGGGCACCACCTTGTGTAGCTGTAAGAAGAGGGCCACCATCCTCCAGATGCCAGAATGTTAGATCCACCGACAGCTTGCACCATGCACCTGGAAAAGCTGCAGACACTCAATGCAAGACTGTAAAGGCAGCTAAGAGGTGGGGTGGGCTGTGCCCTACAAAGCCACAGGGGTAGAGCTGCCCAAGACCATAGGAACTCACCTCTTGCATCAGCATAATCTGGATGTGAGATATGGAGTCAAAGGAGATCATTTTGGAGCTTTAAAGTTTAATGACTGCCCTATTGGATTTTGGACTTGCATGGGGACTGTAGCCCCTTTGTTTTAGCCAATTTCTATCATTTGGAATGGGTGCATATTCCCAATGCCTGTACCCCCACTCTATCTGAGAAATAACTAATTTGCTTTTGATTTTACAGGCTCATAGGTGGAAGGGACTTGCCTTGCCTCAGATTAGATCTTGGACATGTACTTTTGAGTTAATGCTAGAATGAGTTAAGACTTTGGGGGACTGTTGGAAGGGCATGATTGTGTTCTGAATTGTGAGGACATGAGATCTGGGGAGGGGCCAGGAGCAGAATGATATGGTTTGGCTGTGTCCCCACACAAATCCCATTTTGTATTTCCTATAGTCCCCGCATGTCATAGGAGGGACCAGGTGGAGATAATTGAGTCATGGGTCAGTTTCCCCCATTCTATTCTCATAATAGTGAGTTAGTTCTCCTGTGATCTGTTAGTTATAAAACTAGAAGGGGCCTCCTCTTTCATTGGGCACTCATTCTTTTCCTTCCTGCTGCCATGTGAAGAAGGATGTGTTTGCTTTCCCTACTACCATGATTGTAAGTTTCCTGAGGTCTCCTCAGCCATGCTAAACTGTGAGTCAATTAACAAAGCAAGATAATTAAGGAATTAAAAATAGTGAAGGCGTCTAGATAGGGTGTTCATTTATTTTAAAGCTGCTCATATATTGATTGATTTTATATTAACAACATTATTAAAATAGTTTAAAATGTGCATTGTTTTCATGATTGTAGCATTACAAACTAAGAATATGTGAAAAATATTATTTATAGTTTTGCTTGCCAGAGATCACCACCATTTATTGAGATTTTTGTGTTGAATTTTGCTTCCTAAACAGGTATTTTTACATTCCTTAACTTCTATATTACAGTTTTATTCATGACTACACATTCTAAAAACGTATGCAGATAGATCATTTTTACCTTTTTTGTTTAAAAATGCACACCAATTATCAAAATTGTGACTAAAGTGCCTTACTATGACTAGATGGTCACTTTGAAAAAATTATTGCTACAAAAGTCTTTTTGTGAATAGTCAGGGTGCTTGCATATGTGTGGATATGTATATTAGTAGCACGTGTATTGAAGAGATTGAGAGTTTTAGCATTGAGAAGCTTGGAGAAATGACTGCAAAGCTGACAGTCAGACCTCTTAGGAGGGTGTGCCACCCCTCTTTTGGGGGCATAATAAGGCTGATCCTGGAAGAGCATGGAGAAACTTGAGGCTGAAATGAACTATCACTAACGGGGAGACCTGTTGCTGGGGTATGGTAGCTGTAGCAGCAGCCAAAAAGAAAGGAACAGGCTTTGTCCTTTGGCCTTGCACTCTTCATTGAGTGCTTCCTACTGGAATAACCTAACAGAAACTTAGCTGGCAAAGCTGAAACATACTTTCTAGACTCCCAGCCCTAGTAGCACACAATCGAGTATAGAAAGGAAGGTTTGGAGATAAGGAATAAAAAAACTTAAAAATTAACACAGCATATAAAAGTGAAGTGAAAGTGAACATCTTAAAGATGCTGTTTAATTGTCTTCTGAATTCCAATATATTCATTAAGAGATCAACTGTCCATTTTATTGTACGCCTCTGAAAATAATGTATCCTTTTACTCTCGCTGTGTTTTAGATTTTATTCAGTTTTCAGCAGTTTATGTGTGAGGTATTTAGGTTTGATGGTTTGATTTTCTTTGGGCTTATTCTTGTTGGGGTTTGCAGAACTTCCTGAATCTGAGCATTGATTAACAACAACAACAAAAAATAGTATTGTAAAATACTTGGCCATTACTTATTTACCATCAGAGAAGATTTTCCTTTTCCTTTGCTAGGCAGTTAGGGTGGGGATCTGCTCACCTTAATCAGACTATGAACTGGCATGGGTTAAGGCTGAACTTCAGGTGGGTAAAATTCAGTGAACCACAGTTTATCTGATTTTCTAGAGTATAGGTGTCAAGAAATTTCCAGCTTAGCTCTTTAACGTCTTGCCATGCACAGCTTTACAATTCGGCAAGTGACTTGAGGGGTAAACCAGCTTGGCATTGAAAGCCCCTACAGCATACAATTCTGTCATTCCGGGCCCGTGCAATTTCCAGAAATATAGCTGAAAGTTTAACATCCCTCTTCCTGGAGACAAGAATAGATTCTCACCCTCTAATTGTGCTCAGATTGCCAAATATTCCCACGCAGGAAGTCTTTAAGGTGGCTCTGCACCAGCAGGAACAGGAGCAAAGAAAAATACCCTTTTTAACCTCACACTACGTTAGAATATTTTGAAGTTTTAATAACCTTTTGACTTGTTATGGTTTTAATTTGTGAGAAAGGGAGACGAGCTGAGTTTCAGTGATGTATCATGTTGTTTTACTCTCTCCCAAATTACTCTAGTCTGAAAAGTCAGAATTGCAAAAGAAGAGACTAGGTTTCCTACTTTCCTTGTTATTCTCTTCTATATATGATATGCTTTTACCCAGAAAATTGTGGATTCTGGAGCTGTTGGCTATCTTTCTTTGCAGGATAGTTTTTTTGGGATGCAGGCAAATATTTAACTGCATTTGTAGAGAAGCTTCCCATAGCACCTTGGCTATTTAAAAGGGGAAATTATATGATAAAATGTAGGAAGCATCTAAGGGGGCCCAGAAAGGCAATTAGAATTATCAAGCCTAATAATAAGATGTCATAAACATACCATAAATAGTTACATATTTTTAAGACCAAGTTAAATGTACCCTTTACTATTTTCTCTTACCAGCTGTACAGCCTTGTTCATATACTATTAGCCAAGTTTGCAGTTTTGGGCCATGCGAACTTTGTAAATACATTTTCCATATTTTTACACCTGTATATCAGGAATGGTAATTCTCTTCCCCTTTTTAGCCCTCTTGAAAGGGGTAAGAAACAATAGAGTTCTTGGGTGTTGGGGGAGATTTTTCTGGGCTCCCACTAAATATGTTTCTAGAAGAGTTTTCAAATGTTTTCTTTTATAAATGTTATTTTTCCCTTGGGGATCAGAGACAAATAGGTGCACACAAACACACACATGCACACACACACACACCATGAATGCTCCAGTTGTAACACAGATATAAAGAAGATTACAGCTTACTAGGGATAGCAGATGAGACTATGAAATCTAAACACATTCATTTAAAACATATGATAAGAAGTCAAAGTAATGGAGAAGGCAATGCTTCTTTAGATCAGCATTTTGTTAAGTTCTTGATTTTTGCTAGCTCTAAAATTTGGAGGGGCTATGAATTTAGTAGAGTGAGTGATATCTGTGGGTTTACAACTCTCAGCTATGGAGTGTTTCTTACAGGAAAGAGAAAAAGGGAAACTGAGGCTGGGCCTTGGACAATATATATAACAAACAATAGGAGAAAATGAGGTTGTAAATCTTGAAGATGCCTCCAATAAACATCTGGGAAATAAGCTTCTAAAAGGAATTCAGAGCACAGATTTTCAATAAAGCATCAATAGCCCATGCATTCTGTTCCAGTAGGCACTTGGAGAAGGATATGGTATTAATGTGACACCAACATGTATATCCTTTGCAAGTCAAATATAAGGTAAAGTAATATTGTGACCTTTATTATTATTTTTAATGGGCATAAATTCAAATATATACATTTTTTTCATGGCAACAAGTTGCCTGAATGTTTGCAACATCCACACCATCTAAACTATATAAGAAGATAGACATCAATGTCTATCTTTCAAAAGAATTCTAATAACTTTGATCCATTTGTGAAGTTTGACTTAGCATGTGTGAGCAGAATCTGTCTTTTATTGGTGATGTTTGCATCACCATTATGGGTAAAGCCTAACCATTTAAAGAAAACAAGCATTTGGTCACAAGGTGTATTAAAACGCCACTTTTGGAATATTTATGTGAAATAAAAATAAATTAACCATTCTTGTCTGGACAACAACCAGAGTTGCTTCCTGTTCCCATTTATTTGGTAAATAGAGAATTATCTATCTAGATATCTATCTATGTATATCTATGTGTCTGTCTATCTATGTATCTATCTATCTGTCTATCAAATTTATCATCTGCCTATCTATATCATTTATGAAGTACCTAAGCATCATCTTCTTACTTATAATTAACCACTATTTATGTGTGTCATTATGTTTTTGGTTATTCTTTATATTGGGTAATTATAATAATTATCAGTGTATCCTGGGAGAATAATCTACTGAGGATACAAAATATAAAGGAAAAAAAAGTATCATTTCTAGCAGTGGGGAAATTGCAATTGCTAAATTGCTGCAATTTAACCCCAAACATTTTATATATATATATGTATATATATTATATATATATATACACACACACACATTCTATACATTATATACATATATGTGTATATATATACACATAGTATATACGGATATATATACACACACATATATATATATATACTATGAAGTCTGTTGCTAGAAAGAAAAGGGAAAATAGCTATAATTCAATAGCATTTACAATCAAGTTTCAAATAACTGTCAAAAGTTTCGTTTAAATGCTAATAAATAAGTTAGTTATTCCCCTCCCATATCAAGGGACTGTGCTCTATGACACATAGTAAATACTCTGTAAAAGAAAGTTCACATATCTTTAGGATATGCCTGACTGTAAGCAAAATGGGAAAAGAAGGAATAAGAGATGAAGCATTTGCCGAAGTTATCATTCACTTGAAGCTTCTTTGTGTCCTGGGGTCTGAGGATTCTATCAACAGAGTGAGTGAAAACAGAGCCCACCAGAGCCCTAGAGAATATGCCTCAGGAAACTGCCTGGCCTGTGGCATTAGGGACTGAGAGAGGTAGTCCTTGTGCAATTTCTACAGCTCAGCTTTCTGCAATTTACATATTCTGATTGGTATAAAACAAAAGAAAACAAATATTACCACTGCTGTCAACACTGCCATGACACTCTAAACATTTTCTGATTTTTGAATTATTTATTTGCTCCTCTCCTTTTCTCTTACTCACAGGTGTGCATAATTAGGCTAACTCATGGTCACCTTCTTAATGGTATACTTCAAAAACATGCAGTTGCAGAGTAATATACATACAGTGCTGTCATATATCACAAGAGTATAGGTTAACCCCAGCAATTTTCTTTGTACTCTCTTCATTACATTACCACCAATGGTATCTCTATTCTCAGTTTCAACACCATGAAAGTATCCTCTCTGCTTTTATTCAATATGAGATTACATAGTTTGTTCTCTTTTGTAGCTGGCTTCTTTTGCTCAACATTATATTGATAAGTCCATTCATATGCATGTAACTATAGAGTTTTGATTCTTGTTACTATATTTCATTGTGTGAATATCCCATGATTTACTTATTATTTCAACTTTTGGTGAGAATTTAAAAGTCTTAAAATGTAATTTTTGAAGAGCTATAAGAAACCACTTTACCCAAATATACCTTTCCTCACTACTCTTCATGCTGACTGGAAATCCTTCTTGAAAATTGTCTTCAGCTAAACACATAACTATAACCTCATGAGTAGGTCTTAGTAGTTCCTTTATGGGCTGGCTTCTACTTGTACATTTCTCCTGTATCGCTACTTCCTCTTACTGTTTTTGCTACAGCCACAATGAATTACTTTAAATGTTTTTTTCTCTGTGCGTTTCACTTGGATAGTTTCTATTACTAGGTCTTCAAGTTCACTATTTTCTTCTTTTTATTTTTTATTTTATTTTTTTATTTTTCACTATTTTCTTTTTACTGTGATGTTTAATCTGATGTTATTCTCATTCATTGTATTTTTAAATCTAAGATATATTTTTCATCATTAGGAGTTCAGTTTGTCAGTTTTAAAAAATATCTTCCATTTTTCATCATTGTGCTTATGCCATCTTCTGTCTCCTAGAACATGTGTCATATATTTATAATATAAAACAAATATTTTAAATATTTGTTTAATTCTATAATCTGTGCTATTTCTATTAACTGGGATGTCTCCTGCTTTTGTGTCACATTTTTCTGCTGCTTTGAATACCTGTTAACTTCTGAGAGGATGCCAGACATAAATTTTATGTCTTTGGGTGCTGGATTTTTCTTTTAATCCTTTTATTATTTAGAGTTTTGTTATGTGATGCAGCTAATTTTGAGCCTTTTGAGGCTTGTTTGTAAGCTTTTTTAGGAAGGATAAGACTGCCTTATTTAACCTCACTCTACTGAAGACTGTGCACTCTTCATGTGTTAGGAAGTCTCACTACTGTGGCTGGGGATATCACTATTCCCCACCCTATATGAACTCCAGTGATTTTTTCAGCTGCTCCTGTCTGGTGATTCTCCAGCCTCAATAGTTTCCTCGTGTATACATGCAGTTCGGTATTTAGCTGGAGATGCGGGGGACCCTCTGAAGAGCTCTTGAGTTTTGTTCATCTGAGCAGATTGTTGCCCTATAGTACTCTCTATTTTTAGCCACCTTGCCCTCCCAAAACTTTATAGTCTGACTCCTCAACTCAAGGAGGTTTCCCTGGTAAATTTCACTTGTCCCTACGGGTACTGTCACCTGGAAACTCTCTCCAGGCAGTGAGCTAAGGCACTTGTAGGCCTGATCTCACCTCATTTGTGTCTCGTCTCTCATGATCCCTGTCCTGTGATGTCTATTGACAAGTGACTAAAAATGCCTGTTTTGTATATTTTTCTAGTTTTTTTTTTTTTTTTTTTTTGAGACGGAGTCTCACTCTGTCGCCCAGGCTGAAGTGCAGCTGCGTGATCTCGGCTCACTGCAAGCTCCGCCTCCTGGGTTTACGCCATTCTCCTGCCTCAGCCTCCCGAGTAGCTGGGACTACAGGCGCCCGCCGCCACGCCCAGCTAATTTTTGTATTTTTTTTTTTTTTTTTTAGTAGAGACGGAGTTTCACTGTGTTAGCCAGGATGGTCTTGATCTCCTGACCTCGTGATCTGCCCGCCTCGGCCTCCCAAAGTGCTGGGTTACAGGCGAGAGCCACCACGCCCAGCCCATCTAGTTCTTAATGGTTGAAGGTAGGACAGTAAATCCTTGGTTACTCCATCATGACTAGAAGGCAAAGTCACCACCCAGAACCACTTTAATTTGAAAGCAAATTTTGATCTCTGTTTCTGAGGCTGGCACATACTGTTCTCTTTGTCAGTCTCTCTCACCTCATTTTATTTGACTTATCTAATACAAAAGATAATAAATAAATGTTTATTACTTAAATGAATAAAGGAATAATACCTTGATGAGATGACACAATAATTTTTATGATGTTTTTTGATTAGCAAATTGATCCAGTTTTTGAGTTGAGCTAGCTAAGTACTATTTTCTATATTCTCAAGAGAGGAAGTCATACGGACTTAGATGTGTGTACAGAAGTTAAGAAAGAACTGTATCTTCAGGCCTTGCCCTTGAAACCATACCTGACTGTACACCATAGCAGAGGCTCAAAAACCCAAAAGGTACAGAAATGGGGAGGGAGTTGAGGAAAGGACAGAGAAACAACAGAGAATAGGGAGTTGTTGAAGAGACAATACTTTGTTATTTTGCTAGGGCTTGCCTGCTTCTTAAAAAGAGTCACTTATCACATCATATTCAAAATCCATGCTCTCTTAAGGTTGGAAGTCATTTTGAGCATAGCTATATAGCTATTCCATCAATGTAAATAAATTACTTAGCCAATAAGCTTGCGTTTTAGTGATGGAGAAAATTGGCATTTTTTTTTTTTGAGAATGCTTGATTCTCTTTTCTATGATGTAAAACAGCACAGAATGAGTGGACATAGTCAAACTGGAAAGTGGCCATATGTCATACTTACATGAGGCAGTTTAGGTAATGGTTGTTGATTCTCGTTGTCTTTTCCTTTTTACCCAAACTGCACCAGAATGAAAAGAAAATTATGAATATTACTGGTTTTTTTTCTGAAATATTCTTTGTATATGTGAGTCTTTCTTTTAGTTTGCAAAGAACTTTCTTATATATTTTTCTCTCTAATCAAAGCAGTAATAATATAGTGAGTGTTGAACAGGTATTACTACCTTTCTTTATATTTCGGAGCCTCATATATATATATATATATAGAGAGAGAGAGAGAGAGAGAGAGAGAGCATCTTTTATAAATAGTGTAACTTCATACTGGTTTTTATATTGTGATTCTTGAAAACTTAAGATTTCACAGAGACATCATAGAGGCAAATATGGAGGAAAGCAAAGGGGAGACCAAGCAGGGCTCTAGGACCCTCACCTTTACACCAGCTAGAAATGCTCTGCTTCTTCTCTTTTATCTGTGAAGAAGGATTTGCATTAAATCATCCTCCCTCCCGCCCCTGGTACCGTTATAATGTACTGACCTGCAAATAAGTGCATTAAGTGGCCACAGAACATAAAGACACTAATTAGTTCACTTGGGGGTCAAATCCATGGTAACAGACTGATTCATGCCTTTCTCTAACCCCAAAACTATTCAGATAAAAGCAAAGAGAGAAAATAAATCCATCATATACATGACAATCCTCAAGAACAAACACTTTAAGTTTCAAATATGATCTGGTTGATTCTGTCAGAGGAAAATAATTCTATCACTAGTTAAGAATAAGAGATAATTGAGTCTGGACAAGTAGCAAGTAAGATTTCACAGCAAAAGAAAGGCAAATAGCCAAGAAACATTAAAAAGGCTTAGCCTCTCTTGAAAGCAAAAAAATATATAATAATATTACAGTGAGGCTATTTTGAGACTTTCAAGTTGGCAAATATGTTTTAAATTATTATATAAAATGATGATAAAATTGTCTCTTCATACACTGTTGTACATAGTACGTACTAGTAAATTATTTCTGGAGGGTAGTTTAGCATTTTGCAAGAGGCTGAAGCATATTCTTATGCTTTGACCAGTATATTCTACTTTCAGAAACATCCAAAGGATACAACCTCATATTTGGCAAGAATACATACTCAAGTTTTATGTTAGCAGTGTATATAACTTAGGCTCTTTTAAGGAACAGATACAAGTTTACCTTCAGGCATTAGGGGCTTGTTGTAAAGCCATGAGGTTAAACGAAGAATACAGACTTTCCCAGGCCAGGCCTAAACCCAAGTGGTATTTGATTTAGAAGGAAGAGGGTAGGGATGGTCATTTGGGACATGCTGAAGTTCTTCAAAAGCCATCATCTTGTCCCATCCTTAGCAGCGTGTGCCCACTGCTTTCTCCTCCCACAGGTTACCATTTTGTTTAAGGAGCTTTATTTGTTCATTTTCATTCTGACTCTTGCATATTTTGTCATTTCCTCATAACTACTACACCAAGATTCTGATGATCACTTTCTCTCTTTATTTCGGTTTCTGTCCTCAGAAAGAGATTTTGAACTTCTTTGAATGTCTTGATTGCACTTTTGCAAGAAAAATAGTTTTTGTTTTTGTTTTTTTTGCCAGAAACTTTATTGATTATTGCCCAGTGCATTGGTAAAATCCCCAAATGTGAAACAACTTATTTATCCAAAAAGAGGAGAACTGGCACAGACATGGTACTACACATATACATTACACAATGTTATACAACAATTATACATGTTTGCTGATATTGTAAGAAAAATGTATATGATAAAGTTTAAAGTGAAAAAGTATTCAAAACTATATATACTGAGTAGTGCCAATTTAAAAAAAATATATACATAGAATATAATATTGAGACAAAATGCAGTAAACTGTTGAGGAATTACTAGATGGTGAGATATAGTGATCTTTATTTTTCTCTTTATGTATTTGTTTCCTAAGTGTCTTTTGAGTCTGTGTTGCTTTTATGATAATAATGCTATTTGATTAATTAGATATAAATCAAAATAGATTTGAAAATAAAAAATTAGGTGACACACTAGATGAGAGAAATATTTCTGGTATTACTCATGAAACAAATTTTTTTTCTATGATGCTTGTATTTATGGAAGCAGGAGCTGAGAGTCATTAACTTATTTAATCCAATAAAGTATACCCCTTAGGAAAGTGACTGCACATTCAGAGTTCTTCTATGCCGCTTCAGGGTTCCTTTCTTTAAAATGTTAAAAGGAGATTATCACTTGTTTCTCATCCACTCACAGGCAATCTTTCTCATCATTTTCCAAACAAATGACCAATCAATAACCATGGTGAGAGTGAGTGGCTATACATTTCTGTTTTAAAGAAGTAGCACACTTATCATTTACCATAAACCTTCTCAGTGCTTCCTAAAATGGCAAAAAAAAAAAAAAAAATTAACAGAATGAATCTAAGACAGTAGTGTCCCTTGGTAACTATTTATTCATATTTAAAGATGGGCTTACACCAAAATAAAGGTCTACATATTTATGTATATCTGATACATCTCCTTTGGAAGATGGTGAGGAGATCCTGGGACCTACAAACAACATTGGACTCATCTTTACATACTCTCAGCAACTCGTATATAATAAAATATAAAAAAAACACCCACTGAATTTGAGAGCTGAAAGACTTTAGAAATTATATGCTCCCTTTATTTTGTAGTTTAGAAAACTGAGGCCCACAGAGAATAAGTTATTCTCTCAAGATCAAACAAGTCAATGGAAGAACAGAGTAGAAAACAAGATTTTCTGATGTTAACTTGAAAACCCTGCTCCCTCAAAGATTAGAAACCTCTCTTGTCATTTGCAGCTAAACTACCTGTACCAAGTTAGTGTCCTCTTCATTAATCTTCAGATAAAAATAATTCAGTGGCTTTAGATTCCAGTGAGAATGGTTTTCCATTTTCTTCCTTCTAGTTTTTTCTTTCTTGTTATTGTATATGTTTAGGGAGTAAAAAGATGGGTAGTAATATTTATTACTGTGTTTAAATTTAAATAGTATTTCAGAATAAATAAGTATTGAAGAGGAAAAGGCTTAAATGAAAAACAAGCTAGAAAACAAACAAACAAAAAAAACCTATGGAACCAACCAACCAAATAGAGAAAAACAAACAAACAAACAGCAAAGAAAAACTACAAACAAATCATCAAAACCTAAAAACCTGCATCATTTTGATACCAAGTGATCTTCTTTTTTTAAAAAAAATGTGAATTTAAGCTTGCATATTTGAAAACTCATATGATCCTAGAGGTTTCTAATTTTTGCTGCTGACAAGCAGTTGGCCAGGGTCTTTTTAAAACAAAAACATTATAAACAGATTCAAGGTTCTTTGCCTTTTCCACTTTTAAGCATTGCTTGCAGAGAACAGCAGTTGAGTTGAATTGGGTTGGCAGTGACTTTAAAAACCTACAGATGTACACAAACAGATTTCTGTGTTCCTTTTTCCACTAAGGCAAAGTAAGGCTGGTTGATACAGAGAGTAGAAAGAATTGTTTGCACCAGCATCTTTTTACTTGCATCTCTGCTCACCCTACCACTCCCAGAAATATATGGTTTAGAATATTCCTTTATAACAGTGTTCTAAGATGAAAAATTTGTTTTACAGTTCCCCTGGCCTCAACCCTAAAGAATTTCCAATAACCGTAATAAGTTACAGGTTTGTACAAAAATGTGAAATGAGATTAAAAAGTGTAGGAACTATTATTTCAATATAATATTATACAATACCATATCAATATTTTTGTCAGTTTTAAAATGCTATGATTTTTCATTTATTCTTAGTGGCATATGGTTGTCATGCTAACAAACACTAATGTAAAACTTTCTTATAAGACTAGTACTGATGTCTACATTTGAGGACACATGCACATAAATCAACCAGTTTTGATATAGAGAGTTGATGAAAAAAGACCATTATAATGAAAACCTCTTTTAAAAATAAATTCTATTTTAAACACTCAGGTGAGTTATATAAATCTGTATATTGTTGTTGTCAAAATTGGATGTTTACTTCCTTTCACTTTTAAAAATTCTAACTTTAAAATGTTGCTGTGTGATAAGTTATATCCAAACTTAAATGATCAGAGAAGGTGATTCTGCATGTGATGAGCATAACTAGTTTACTCATCTTCCAATATTTTTGAGATAATCATAATCATAATTGAAGATTTTGTACACTATTGATAGCATATATGCAATGTGCATTCAATATTTAAGAACTTGTTTTGAAGAGAGGATTATTTCTATTTCATGTGGAAATCTGACAGAGTTTTACTAATGATTTGATCAAGCATCCCAAGAAACTATAACAGTAGGACATGTATTCCCAATGATGAAAACTGTGCCCAATTTAAATACAAGATGAATATTAATGGGACGCTTTCTTCCCTTTCAAATGCCTTTCCTGTTTTACTCTCTTTCTTGGGTCATTGGTCTTAAAGCTGAGTTTTAAATAGTTTGAACAGTTTTATTGCCTATAAAATTATGCATAAAATTTATACATATCCTTTGAGACTGTCCAGAATAAATTGTATTAATTTGTATTTATTATTTTATTTGCTGAAATATTCTTTCTCTTGCTATGCCACATGCATTCAATTATGGGAACTGGGAATGCTTTAAAATACCACATTCTGGCTTGAGATGTCTTGAAAATCTTTGGGGGACTTTAGCTTTCCTTTAATAACAAGTCCAAAATTGTGCCTACTGGGCCTCTCCAGTAAAAAGAAAAATTGCATGTTGCTACAAAAACAGTATTGTCACAGGCTGATATCTGTCAAATGGAGAATAACTCCACAGCACAGAAAAGAGTTGGGGGAGGAAGGAGGACATAGGCATTCAAAGGTGAAAACTACTTTTTTCCCCTGGAAGATATATATTTTTTAAGACAACAAGAAGACAGAGTTGTATTTTTTAGTCCCTCTCTCCCCAGGCTTTACAAAATGTAGACTGTCTGTTGTCAAGTTAGAAAATTAGAGCTATGATTACCCTAAAAAAGTTTTACATGTCAGAATTTCTTCCCAGCATGTAAAACACCTCTTTGTAGTGTCTCATGACACATTTTCACTTCTATAAGACATACCACAGAGAACACCTTGTCCAAAAGAGTCAGTGTCAATGCTTTTCATACCGTGCCAATTGATTCTAAGAATTTTCTGCTTTATTTTCCACTGGGTAAGTCTATGTTACTTTTTGGAGGATGACAAATTTAATTTGATTCTGAATTAACCAAAGAGAAGCAAGGAAGAACTATTTGCATTCAGTGTTGGTTTTACAAAATAAATTGATATTCAATGAGCACAAGTGTATAGAAATATGTTTAATATTAACATATTAATGTTAATAAAATATATTTTATGAAAAATCTGGTTAACAAAGAAATAGAAAAGTATTTCAAGACTAATAGTTGATGATGAATAGAAAATGACTGTCAATATAGTGGTCCTTCAATTTTTTCAAAAAGAGCAAGGTATGAAACGGGTGAGATTTTTTAATCTAGTGGCTTTCTCTATCTTTGTTCTTCCAAATTTTCTACTTTAGTAGTACCTTGGCAAACCCAGCTTCCCACAATATTGATTGTTTCTGTCCTTTACTTAAAAATCTGATTTCAGAAATATTATATAATATATTGGAAAGGGCCTGAATGTTGAACTATGAAGGAAGACATTAAGACCTGGTTTTGTTTCTTACCAACAGTGTGTCCTTGGACCAGTGATGGGCCGCTAAATGTCTAACAATGGGCTGTTTGTGTGTGTGGGGGAACTTTAAGTGTTTTCTGTTCTTACTGTATAAATTCTATCATGGACAATTTCAAGCTATCAAAGAGATATCACTGTATGCAGAATTGAGAAGAAATGTGGACAACTGGCTGGCATAATCCCATGGCAGCTGGCTTCACCACATCACTGTTGTGAACAGACATATCACTCTTCTAACTCTATTTTCTCTCCCGTAAAAATGAAATAATAATGTGTTTCTCACAGACAGTTGAGAGGATTCAATAAACAAGATACTAGTATGTTTAGTTCATTAGAGAAATATAGTTAGATTAAAGATCAATGCTGAAAGCCTCCAAGCCCTAGGCAATGTTTCAGTAAAGCCCAATAGAGAAGGGATACTCATCACATTTATGAGGCAGAAAAGTAGGAAGAACAGATGACAGAATGGAAGACAGAATCAAGAATAAAAAAAAAGTTTTGAAATATTTGAGTAATGGGTATATCAGAAAATATCCTGGTAACACATGCACATGTGTTAAAAAACACATGCTGCTAAAAAAGCACAAACATTAAGCAGGTGAGGAAGAGCTCATTTTAAAGACAGATTTAGGGGATTTGTAAGACAATATGCCTTGTATGGTGTCAGCAAAGCTTATAAACTCAGAAGTAGGTTATTTCAATTAGGGAAGTAAGAATCCCTCTCTAATCAGTGGTTGCCAGTTTCTACCTGGAAAATCTGCCTTCTGTTCTGAGTGCTTAAACATTAAGATTAAAACAGAAAGCTTGCAACACATGAGTAGATTAATCAGATTTAGAAAATAGTTAAAAATCTATTAATTGAAGGAATTACAAATGTTAAGTTTGGAAAAATGAAGATGCAATGAAAATGTGATTGCTAACATTAAAATGAAATATATGAAAGTTCATCTTATATATGATTTCAAGAAAAAAGCCAGTGTTGAAGAGTTTTAGGAAAACTAATTTTGCCTCAGTGTATGAAATTTCTAAAGATAAAATTACCTTTTTTTGGAAACCAGGCTCCCCAACATGATACCTGGTCAGATAATAAATGGATGAGCAGATGAGAGGAATGGGATTTAATGATGCGAAGCATAGCTGTGAATTATGACATCAAGCTTCCTTTCAGTTTTAAGTTGGTATATTTTTGAGTTTCTGTTTTTAGAGATAATGGAAAAAAGAATATTATCAGAAGTCCAGGGGTAGGGGCAGCCTTGAAAACTTTCAAACTTCATTTGTCACCATAATTTCAGATATGAGAAATTCGTATGAAAAATCAAAGCACTAAAAAGGTGAGCAAAGGCAACTACTTTAGAATACCATATGGAAGATCTCCTTGGTTGGTGGGGAAGACGGAGAATCATTACCACCAGTGAAATTTTACAACATGGTGTATTAACTATTGTTGTCACTTAGCTAATAACACTTATGATAGTGTAAAAGGTATTTTTCACCTATGCAATTTGTGGGCCAAGATTAAGAACTATTTAATCATACACTTTCAAATCTCTGAACAATGCATGCTTTACACCATTTTCTGATCCCTCATTGTGAGGTTTATTTTATTTTATTTTTTGTTTATTGAGACAGGGTCTCCCTCTGTTGACCAGGCTAGAGTGCAGTGACATGATCACAGCTCACTGCAGCCTCGACCTCCATGGCTCAAGGGATCCTCCCACTTCAGACTCCCAAGTAGCTGTGACTACAGGGATGTGCCACCATACCCAGCTAATTTTTTGTATTTTTTTGTAGCGATGAGGTTTGCCATGTTGCCCAGGTTGGTCTTGAACTCCTGGGCTCAAGGGATCCCCCACCTCGGCCTCCCAAAATGCTGGGATTACAGGTATAAGCCACCGTAGCAGTCCATGAAGTTTATTTTAAATTTGCCCAATATAACCTTGCCGTTTGAATAGTACATGATTTGGGAAAATATTTATTAACCTCTGCTATTTAGTCATCCATCACATATTTCAAAGAAGCTTACATTTTCTGTCTTCATTGCTGTACTACAGATTTATACAAGTTCTTAGCTTCCTTCCTTTCCCTGGCACTAGCTGGGACTCTCAGTATGAAGCCTCTGTACTCATGGGGCAAACATAAATTTTTCTACTACCCTTGAATTTGGTATCTATTCTCCCATTTAATCGCATATTAACTAGCTTTAGCTTAAATAAATCTCAAAATCTATTATTAGTTCTCCAAAGGAAAAGGCCTTGATCCCCTCAACTAGAGGTTTTAAGACTCTTTTATTTGCTAGTCCTTCAACCTTGGCGTGGGCCCATTGTTGTTTCAGTTAAGTCCTCAACAACCACCCTAAGGTGATGTGAAGAGTTATCTGAAACTACTGCAGGCATGGTCTTCTGGGGATTGCCCCCATTTTTCTGTACTATGTTACCAGGGCCATGTGTCTTTCAGGGCCTGAGTTTGGGGGTGTTGGAAAAAATCTCCAGCATCCTGGTTGCTTGCATATTCTGTAGTAAGCCTGAAGCTGAAATAAAAATTCTAAAACTATTGACGATTGTTTTCTTGTTGTCATTAATTTGGTGCTGATATGCATGTAGTTGAGGGGGTTTTTATCAGTTGAAGTATGTACTACCAGAACATACTTACCAGCCTGTTTACATTGAAAAGTTATATACTTTTGAGCAGGTGTCTTTTTGGCAGAAGATAAAGACTCATTCCCTGCATCTGTCCGTTGACTAGAGCTTCTAATCCCTGTTATCAATGCTTTACATGAAAGGTTTGAAGGGATCACCAACTGCCAACATACAGGTTTAAACTAAGTGAAATACAAAATTTTGAGCTTAAATTCTGCTCTAGAGACTTGGGGAGGCTGCCAGCATCCTGTCTCTGACAAGCCAGCTTTTATCGGATGGGCTAAATTCCCCCCTCTATACATTACCACAGACATAGTGGGTGTTTTTGCAATTGCTCTGGAAACCCCTTTCTTGCCAACTGGGGAAGTTTATTCCTTCTCTTTAACTGGAATGGGTTTCATTAGTTGGAAAATGCTGGGGAGCTGTGCCTTATCTGGCAGCCATTACTTCAGCAAAGCTCACTGGGTTCTTTTCTAGTTTATCTTCTCTAGGAGGCCTTCTGTATGAGTGGCTACACTTTCTGATGACTAGCAGCCCTCTTATTGGCAACACTCACAAATTCTTGCTTAAAAGTTATCATTCTTTCAGGCAGTTATCAAGTCATTGCTTTCCTTGTTAAGGATGATTCAACGTTTCCAAGTAGGAGTTTATATCAGCCTCAGCGTCATCCCTTCGACAGACTCTCAGGAGCGTGTTCAGCTGGAGTTCAAAGACTCTATATCCCAATGATAAACAACAATTCCTATGAATAATTTCAGAAAATCATGTATATTTGTTGATTTATGGATAGATGAATGAATTATACACTTTTTACTAAACTAGTATGCCCTGTAGACCTTTTTTCCCTGCCTCAAACTATGGTCTACAGGTCACATGCAAATGAATTCTCAGAGGTACTTTCTTATCAAAGTGTGCTTGTGTTCCCAGACAAAACTGAGGGTCAGGCTGCTCATTTTCATGGCCCAATAACAAAATGCAGATGAACTGGAAGAGAAGGGAGTTTATTTCTATAGCTGGTTACAGGGAGAAGACCTGGAAATTATCACCAGAACAACTCAAAAGTACAAAGTTTTCCAGAGATTATTTATCTGCCTTCTAAGCTATATGTCTACATGCCAGTGTGCATTCAACTAAAGATATAAGTAATTAACTTCTTTTAATCTATAACTAAGATCTGAGTCCTGAAGACCTTCCTCTGGAGCCTTTGTAAATTTACTTAATCTAAATGGGTCCACGTCCTGGGGTGACTACCCTTATCTTTTCTCCTGCTAAATCATGGAGATTTGGGGAGTTCTTTCAGACCACCAATAAACTTGTTTGTGGAGGCCTGGGGAGTTTCTTCAGACCCCCAATAAAACTTGTTTAATCCTAAACGGGTCCTGCTAAGTTTTCCTTTGTTATCTTCTCGTGCTTCAATGCCCAGGAAAGGCCTAGGAAAAACTCTTGCTGGGCTTTCATTACCTCCAAGGCTTTGTATAAGAGCACTGGCTCTTTCAGCTTTTAATGTTTATCTTAACCACTTAGTCAGTGCTGAAACAGTTGTTATGGAGATCTGTATTAGTGAGACCTGGCTTGCCACACTTGGAACCTGTAGAAATTAGTCTCAGAGATGGTATTCTCATTCTTGTGAAATTCTGCCTCCCATTCTGCCAGAGTTTGTCTATATGACTAATGGAATATGGCAGAAGTGATGGTAGGTCACTTTTGAGAATAGAGTGTAAAGGACACGATAACTTCCATCTTGGTCTCTTAGCCTCTCTGTCTCTTGGATGACTCATTGGTCATACAGACTAACACTGGTAGAATGAGTCACTTTGGTGAGTCATCTAAGAGACAGAGAGGCTAAGCAACCAAGATGAGAGGCAAGTGACAGAGGAAGATCCTGACTCACTTTGGTGTGTCATCTAAGAGATAGAGAAGCTAAGTGACCAAGTTGTCCTACACAGAAGCCCTACAAAAAAGTCCATGTGGCCAGGCACTAAGGTCTTCTGGCAATAATGAATGAGGTCTGAGGCCATCTGCCAACAACCAAATATGTAAGATATCTTATGTTTAAACATCTCCTCCAGCTCCATTCAATTTTTCAAATGATAAAGCTCAAGCTGACAGCTTACTTGTAACCATCTAAGAGATACTAAACCTGAAGCACCCTCCCAAGTCAAATCTAGATTTGACCTCAGAAACTGTGTGAGACAATAAATGTCTGTTGCTTTATACTATGAAGTTTTGGGATTGTTTGTTATGCAGCAATAGATAATTAATATAGGTCTCATTCTATATCTACTGAATGAGAATATCCAGAAAGTAGAGCCCAGGAATCTTCACTGTTAGCGGACACTCCAAAGGTGATGGCATCTTTGCATATTGAAATCGGAGAATCATGCTTTTAAGCTCCAAATAACAATCGACTTCTCCATTCTTCAGTAAGTCACCACTAAATATCCCTGATTCTTTAACATGTGACTAGTGTCAGTTTTTATTCAATACGTTCTGTTA
Organism: Pongo abelii; assembly: GCF_028885655.2. NCBI lineage: Eukaryota > Metazoa > Chordata > Mammalia > Primates > Hominidae > Pongo > Pongo abelii. The sequence continues at coordinate 21,024,363 of NC_072001.2, read as the reverse complement.
CAGTGCCTAAGGACTTCTTGAATTTTGTTTGTTGTAATGATATGCATTTCTTGATATAACTTTTGATAGTGGAACCATATTGAGTTGGTCAGATTGAGACATTTGTGGCCTAATGTGATTTTCAGAATGAAACCTGAAAGGATGATTACAACTGTTCACTCTGTATCTTTAAATCTAACCACCAAAATCAAAGAAAATTCACTTTACCATAATTACTTGGATGAATAGGAAATGCTCAGACTTCTTTCTCTCCAATCCATTTTCCTTTACCAAAGCATAGGACCCAACTTTCTAAGAGCAACGAAAATATTTTCTTTTTTTTTTCAAAGCTAGCAAGCCATTAACATCCATCTCTGTAAAGTAATCCAAATGAATATTTCAAAAGTGACTTGTATAATTAGCAGAATTTCACAACAGTGTCAACATTCATCTGAGGACTGTCTGTAGGGGAGTCAGATGAGCCCGGGGTGGCAGTGGTAGGCAGAAGTGACTTGGCAGAGTCACCTTTGTTTCTCTGAATTGAGGCTGCTTTATTTCTGAATTGAACATGCCTTTTGTTCTTCATGAGACAGGAATTAATTAGAACCTATAAAGAGCTACTTTGTAAATTTGGACATTTTGAGGATAAATATTTTTATCATCACTTTGAGTTTACTCTTGAGTTACCACACCATAGAAGTTTAAAGTGTTACTTTATTACCCCATCCACTCATATCTGTCAGGGTTCACTTATGAAAGTAGAAATAATATAAGAATTAGAGAATACAGAGCTTATTACACAATCTTACACTTTTTTGAATGGCACTACAGAAGCGATTGTCCACAAAGATAAGTTGGAAGATCAGAGAAACATCTCTTAACCAGCACTCCTGGGTGCCCTGGTATGGGTAAATAGGTAAAGCTTGCAGCCAGAATGAGACCACCAAGGGGAGCTGACGGGAAATCCCACAGAGGACTGGTAGCTCCAAGAACCTACTGCTTCTGTGAGTTCATGGCCCAGCGTCTGTGGTTGCCGTTGATCAAAAGTGTCCAAAAGTTAGAGAGAAAGCTGGATATGAAACAAGGAGAGGTAGAACAAGATGGAATCTGCCAGCATTTATCACCTGTCTGTCAACCACATCTGACCCAAATATCATCAGAGAATCATCTGCCGCCTCACTGTATCCTCCCCACAACTTCCCTTTTGACCAACTCAAACCCAGAACTACACAGGGAAAGAGATTCTTGGAAACACATTTTTCCATATAACCAAAATCACAATAGAATAATTTAATATCACCTCCTCCCCAATTAAATATGAAGTCATCATGTTTATCACAAAATTTTTGACTTAAAATGTAAAGTAGATTTAACAACACCAACTTCAGGGTCAGGAAACTTGGACTAGAATTGTGTCTCATTCCTAACTAACTTTATCCATTTAATTTCCTTACTTTTCTTTACTGGGCCTTGGTTTTCTCAGTTTTGTAATAGCTGGTAGTGGGTAAAAGTATGGGGAACTGAGGAGCTTTAAAATAGCTTATATCCAAGATGCTTTATTATTTCTGACTAGATACTGTTTGTCATTTCTTTTAGCTCTAAAATTCTATGGTTCAAAAAGGCAATGCATATCTAATAAAGCTCTCTTTATTTTTAAATTACTTGCTTTCCATTAAGATCTGTTCTATTGCACTCAGGCAAGAGAAAAATAAAAAGCATCCAAATAAGAAGACAGAAAGTCAACCTAACTCTGTTTGCAGACTGTATGATTCTATTCCTAGAAAACCCCATAGTCTCTGCCCCAAAACTCCTACATCTAATAACAACATCAGCAAAGTTTCAGAATACAAAATCAATGTCCAAAAATCAGTAGCATTTCTATACACCAAAAATATCCAAATTTGAGAGTCAAATCAAGAATGCAATCCAGCCGGGCGCGGTGGCTCACACCTGCAATCCCAGCAATTTGGAAGGCCAAGGTGGGTGGATCACGAGGTCAAGAGATCGAGACCATCCTGGCCAACATGGCGAAACTCCATCTCTACTAAAAATACAAAAATTAACTGGGCTTTGTGGCGGGTGCCTGTAGTCCCAGCTACTTGGGAGGCTGAGGCAGGAGAATCATTTGAACCCGGGAGGTAGAGGTTGCAGTGAGCCAAGATTTTGCCACTGCACTCCAGCCTGGTGACAGAGCAAGACTCAAAAAAAAAAAATGGAATCCTATTCAAAATAGCCACAAAAATAATGAAATTTACCTAGGAATACAGCTAACCAGGTAGGTGAAAGATCCCTATAACGAGAATTGCAAAACACTACTGAAAAAAATCAGAGATGACACAAACAAATGGAAAAACATTTCATGGTCATGGATAGGAAGAATCAATATCATTCAAATGGCCATACTGCCCAAAGCAATTCATAGATTCAATGCTATTCCTATCAAACGACCAATGACATTCTTCATAGAATTAGAAAAAAACTGTTTTAAAATTCATATGGAACCAAAAAAGAGGCCAAATAGCCAAAGCAATACTAAGCAAAAAGAAAAAGTCTGGAGGCATTACATTACCTGACTTCAAACTATACTACAAGGCTACAGTAAACAAAATAGCATGGTAGTGGTAAAATAAATAAATAAATATAAAACAGACACATAGATCAGTGGAACAAAATAGAGAGTCCAGAAACAAAACTGCACACCTAAAACCATTTGATCTTCAACAAAGTTGACAAAAACAAGCCATGGAGAAAGGACACCCTATTCAATAAATGATTCTGGGATAACTGGCTAACCATATGCAGAAGATCGAAGCTAGACTCCTTCCTTATACCATACACAAAAATAAACTCAAGATGGATTAAAGCTGTGGTCCTCAACCTTTTTGTCACCAGGGCCCAGTTTTGTGGAAGAGAATTTTTCCATGGACAGCGAGAGGGGATGGTTTTGGGAAGAAAGAGTTCCACCTCAGATTATCAGGCATTAGAGTCTAATAAGGAGCATGCAATCTAGATCTCTCGCATGTGCAGTTTATAATAGGGTTCATGCTTCTGTAAGAACCCAGTGCCTCAGCTGATCTGACAGGAGGCAGAACTTAGGTGGTAATGCTTACTTGTCCTCTATTCATCTTTTGCTGTGTAGCCCAGTTCCTAACAGGTCACAGACCAGAACCAGTCCATGCCTGGGGGCTGGGACCCCTGGATTAAAGACTTAAATGCAAAACCTAAAACTATAAAAGCCCTAGAAAATAACCTAGGAAATAGCATTCTGGACATAGGAACTGGTAAAGATTTCATGACAAAGATACCAAAAGAAACTGCAGCAAAAACAAAAATTGACAAGTGGAACCTTATTAATCTAAAGAACTTCTGCACAGCAAAAGAAACAATCAACAGAGTAAACAGAGATGAGATGGGACAAGCAGCCTACAGAATGGGAGTAACATTTGCAAACTATACATCCAACAAAGTTCTAATATCCAGAATCTATAGGGAACCTAAGCAAATTAACAAGCCACCCCATTAAAAAGTGAGCAATGGATATGAACAAACACTTACCAAAAGAAAACATACAAGCATATGAAAAAACGCCCATATCACTAATCACTAGAGAAATGCAAATCAAAACCACAATGAGATATCATCTCACAGCAGTCAGAATGGCTATAATAAAAACTAAGAATAAACACATGCTGGCAAGATTGTGGAGAAAAGGGAACACTTACATACTGCGTGTGGTAATGTAAATTAGTTTAGTCACTGTGGAAAGCAGTTTGGAGGGACCTCAAAGAACTTAAAGCCAAACTACCATTTGACCCAGCAATCCCATTACTGGGTATATACCCAAAAGAATATAATTTGTTCTATCACAAAGGCACATGCACATGTATGTTCATTGCGCCACTATTCACAACAGCAGAGACATGGAATCAACCCACATTCCATCAATGGAAGACAGGATTAAAAAAAGTGGTACATATTCAGCATAGAATACTACACAGCCATAAAAAAGAATGAGATCATGTTCTTTGCAGCAAAATGGGTGGAGCTAGATACTATGTTTATTACCTGGTGGTAATGGGTGATGAAATAATCTATACAAAAAATCCCCATGACATGCAATGTACCTGTATAACAAATCTGCATGTGTACTCCTGAATCTAAATGTTAAAAAAATCTGTTCTATTAAATGCTGTATAAATAACTCAATCTATCTTGAGTTATATACCTCAAGGCAAAGTTTGGTCTCTCATATTGTATCTTAAATGTACTGTTGGGTGCAGGGTCTAGAACTAGATACCTTAAAAAATTGGGTGTGACTCAGAAGTCTAGAGGAATATTCCACCAGTACACATTGTAATAAATCTGGGAACATTATTAAAATACTGATTCCTGAATTCTACCACCAGAGATGCATTTTTTGTGTAATTGATCAGCAGTGGAACTCTGGCATCATTACTTTGGTGTTTTTTTTTTAAACTCCCCAGGCAATTTTAATGTACAGTCAGCATTGAGAGAAATACTAAATTAGATCATCTGACAGAAATCAAATATAAGACTAATTTTACGTGTCCATAGTTATTTATAAAAAAAAACTTCTTTAGACTCAGGTTCTATGATTTCCATCTGTGTAAGTGAAGGTCTAAGATTCTTGGGACAGAATATTCTTGCCAGTTTGCTTTTTCTATTTTAATTCACCAGAGTGGAATTCTTTAAAAAGAGATTTCATGCACAGAGGAATTAAGAGGACTCAGATTAATACTACGAATAAATTATGTACTTTTTTTAAACAGTAGAAATATAATTGTTTGCTACTCTTGCCTTCTATCAGTTGTGCTAATGCCTTTCTTTTCTTTTTCATTTATTACTATGTCATTATATTTGCACATCTATGCCTTGGATAACACTATTAAGTGGAAATCTCTTACTTTTTCTGTACCCTAAGTACATAATAATAATCTGTAGAGGATCTAGTATTAAGATGGGCATCATTTGCTACATTTTCTTTTTAGCTTCCTGTGCCCACAAAAACAGACTCCATGCCTCACAATACCTCATTTTATTTTAGCCAATTCTAGTTGCAAGGGTCTTGACCTTAATGTCTGTATCTTGTGTCTGGCCTTCTTGGTTTTAAGTAGCTGTACCTTCTGTAACTAGTCTAACCTTAACACAGATTTTAATAATTCTTTAAAAATATATTTCTATTCAACCAATTAACTACACAGCAGTTTCCAAATTACTCTCCAAGGCATCTTGTAATTGAGAGTTTTAATTATAAGAAAATAATCACATATATTGCTTTTTCCATGTGTCATAACATTCTGACAACACTGAAGATGAGTATTACAAAGAAAGTGTCTCTTATGACTACTCTTTTTTGTCTCACACCCAGAAGGTTCACCTGGTTAGTACCTCTAATTCTATTTTATTCCTCTGAAAATCTGATTCTGTGTTGAGCCAATAATCCAGCCCAATAGAAGCATTTGGCAAAGTGAAATAGAGTAAGTAATTCAAATACTTATTATCTGTCAAGCTTGGGTCCAAGAATTTTATATATGTTATGCAATTTAATATTTAAAACCATCCTATAATGTAGATGCTATTATTATTATTACATTTTTACAGATAAATAAACTGAGATTGAGGAAAAATCCAAGACAAATTAGAAAGTGGTGTAGCTACAATGTAAGCTGCATGCAATGTCCAAGTTATTAATCAGCTCATGCTACTGTTATTCCATCAATTCATCCATCCATCCATCTGTCCATCCACCCATCCATCCATCCATCCATCCCTCCATCCATTCATCCATCCATCCATCCACAAAAAGATGCCCTGACCTGGAAGTAATGCTGTACATTCTACTAAAATGTTCTGTTTACCCCTTCCTAAAACTCTCTGTATGCGCTTTGCATATCCATTATTTATGCTTTTCCTGCTATCCTCCATGCAATAAGAGGCCAAACCTGCCAGATTATCTCAAAGATTGTATTCTTGCTAGAGAGTCCTGCTGGATAGTCTTCTTAGATTTAGGCAATAAAAAGTACTGGCTGAAGATAGGACAAGGGAGGAAAGAAAGGTCCATGTATTTCTTTTCTTCTTATCTGCTCCTTTGGTGCTTTGTCTTTGGGGTAATTGTTAATTCTTCCATAACTACTGCTTTTTCCTAGTGGCCCCCTCCTCTACAGTTCCAATTCTCAGCTGATGTCTGTTGCTTTGTGGATTTGTGTAGTTTAGACTAAACTGCATTATTTTAAAATTGGTAACATTTAAAAAATGTTTAAATTGCGTGAACTGATGCAAACATTTAGGAATCCTGGATTCTCTTGAAAAATAGCTTTGGCAATACAGAGTCCCACATTACCATATGGTGAAAAGCAACTGGTGCCATGTGGTTTGAGGCTGGGGTCTCTCCCTCTGCTCCACCTACTTTGCTGCCTGCCTGATACCTGTAATTATGTGAGATTGCTGTCTCTCCTCTTGTCTGTTGGACACTACTTGAATTATATAGTCAGAGGAACCACTGTTCTTTTCTAACATTTGGAAGCAAAATGAGAGAATATGGTTGTTGGCAGAGGAGAGTGTAGGCTAGAGACGCAAGCTCCCCAGTGAGGGAAATCTAGAAAGGTAAGAGACTGGACTTTGGAGATGTCAGATTAGGACAGGTGAAAAGCAGATTTCTAGGCTCCTAAAATAAGTTGGGAACAGGCCCAGAGCAACCTTGGACATGGTGTGTTGGGGTGCATTGGATGCTTTTGTTTTGAGAAGGAAAGTTGATGTGTTGAAGTCATGGAAAGCAAGATTGGCCAGAAAAGGCAGATGGTTAGAAGTCTTGAATTCAAGACAGGTGTGTGTTTCTATTTGGTGTGATTATTGATAGGAAGGCCTTAAGCAGGGAATAGTGTGCTCAGGATATTGCTTTAGAAATTTGTGTTGAATTCTGTTTGTGATGTGCTGATTAATACTTAGGTGGAGAAGTTTTGTGGATGGGAACATGACTGAGGTTGAACATATAGGAGGAAATACAGGCCAAAGGCATTTGTAAGCATTGTGAGGAAAACAAGCATAGGATGGAATATCAGGGCTGAAAGGTGCACACAGGGAGAAGGGAGCTCCATGAAGTATGGAGTCATGGGCAGAGTTTGAGTGAAGGTAGTCAGTAACCAGGTCTAGAAATCACTGAATTAGCCGGCTTGGAAAAAAAAAATCGAGATGAATATAAACTACTCCTTTAGAGATTTTGGCATTTAAAGTAGAAAAACAAGGTAATTGAAAAAAGTTAGGATTTTTAAAAATCTGCTTATATTTGTATGTGTGTAAGAACAGATAGTATGGGAAGGGAGGGAGCAGAATGATGTGAATAAAGATGTTGTTCTGGGGGCTATTATTCAAATTCTTTTTAAATTATTATTATTTTTTGAGATAGGGTCTCTGTCACCCAGGCTGGAGTGCAGTGGCATGATCATAGCTTACTGCAGCCTCAAATTCCTGGGCCCAAACGAGCCTTCTATTTCCGCCTCCCGAGCACCTGAAATCAAATTCTTTTTCTAACTCATTTTTTAGTTATTAACGTAAATAGATGCTTACTACATAAAACCATAAACTGAAATTAGGGAAAAGCACCAAATGTCTCCAGAGATAACAACTAAAATTAATTGAAATTAACATTTCAATATACGTTCTTCTGGTCTTTTCCTATGCATATTTCAGCATAATTGAAATTCTTTCTATTCCTTTGTGTATTCCATTTTTCATTTCAAAGTTTTTTGATACAGGAGAAATTATGCTGTGTTGGTATTTCAGTGGCCTGTTAATATTTCGTGGAATTGAGTTAACTGTTTTGCTATTTTTGCACATGCAGATTTTGTGTTTTTTTTTTTGGTTGCAAGGTTGAGATAGGTATCCTTATGCCTAAATTTGTGTTTACATCTTAGACTAGTTTCTTGGAATACAATTCTAGAAGTCAAGTTTCTGGAACAAACTATGAACAGTTAAGGTTCTTGACACCTGCTGCTAAACTGTCTCAAAGGTTCCTCTTAAGAGGAGATTTAAAAGATGGCTTGGCTGGGCATGGTGGCTCATGCCAGTAATCCCAGCACTTCAGGAGACCGAGGTGGGTGGATCACTTGAGATCAGAAGTTTGAGACCAGCCTGGCCAACATGGTGAAACCCTCTCTCTACTAAAAATATAAACAAATTAGCTGGGCGTGGTGATGTATGTCTGAAATCCCAGCTACTCAGGAGACTGAGGCACGAGAATCACTTGAACCTGGGAGGCAGAGTTTGTACACCCACCTGGGTGACAGAGTGAGACTCTGTTTTAAAAAAGGAAATAAAAATTAAAGAAGTAAATAAATAAATGATGGCTTATTTCATAATGGTTATGACTTTGTAAAGCTTTTAAATCTGCTTTACCCAGAGTCTAGCTTTTAAATAAAATCTAGGATATAAAAGGTGGGAGCCTCTTGAATGGAATGTGGGGGCTTTTTCTCTCTCCCTGTAGGATAGATATATTCTGTTTCTTGTCCCCCATTGAGTCAAGAATAATTTAACTTTTGGCATAAGAAACTGCTGAAGAAAAATAGGTTGAATAAGCTAACATTTTTCTTCTTTTTGCAGGATATAGAAGACTTAGATCACTACGAGATGAAAGCGGAGCCCATTAGTGGGAAAAAGTTGGAGGATGAAGGAATGGAAAAAGAAAATTTGGCAATATTAGAGAAATTAGGAAGACTGAAAGGCAAGACCATTTAAATGTGTAAGTGTGTATAAATAGCTAGAGCCTGGATTTTTGTTTAAGTAATTATAGTTAATACCAGGCAATTCATGAACATGCCAATCTCAGCTGCTCTCCTCTTCCATTCCTGCCTTAGTGGTAGATTCAGTCACATGTTTATTGGTTTTGCTACAGGGTCTTGCTCTGTCACCTGGGCTAGAGTGTGGTGGCACAATCATAGTTCACTGAAGCCTTGATCTCCCAGGCTCCAGCGATCCTCCTGCCTCAGCCTCCCAAGAGTCTTGGACTATGGGCATGAGCCACCACACCAGGCTAATTTTTTAGATTTTTAGTAGAGATGGGGTCTCACTATGTTGACCATGCTAGTCTTGAACACCTGAGTTCATGCGATCCTCCTACCTCAGCCTGCCAAAGTGCTGGGATTACAGGCATGAGCCACCGTCCCTAGCCATGGTCGTATGTTCTCTTGCCCAAGGTTATCTTTCTCATCTATGAATAGCCACTATTTACCCTGTTCATCTGCTCTTCACATCCTGGAACCACCTGCTGATCCCTGTATATGCCCCTTTCCAGCCTGTTTATGCTGTTTTCTCTGCTTACCTTCCTTCTGTGGCATCTGTATATTCACGTTCATTTTCTCCTACAAAACACAACTCAAATTATTTCTCCTTCATGAAGCTGACTTTGGTCCATCTTGCTCTGACCAAATCAAAACTAATTCTTCTCTTTTGACTTAACATCTCTTTTATGTGAAGCGGCAGGATGTGAAAGGAACACTGAGTTTGGTGACAAACACACATTTTTTGGTTTCATTTTGCTCAACTCTCAAATATGGATAGACAGTACATACCTTTTGGATGACTGCTGTGAAAAATCAATGAGAATGATGTGTGTATATACATGAAATGCTCAGACAGAGGAGGGAAACATCAGATGATTGTCTGAACACTTACTACTTCATGCCTTGTATTAGAGCTATTTACCAACTCCACAAAAGCTGAGGACCAGTTACTTTGTCTTGGGCACAGGTTCTCCAAAACAGGGAATGAATTGTTAGGCAAGTAGATGCAAAGTGTTGAAACCAGATAGATTACTCTCCCTCCTTCAATCTTAGTTATATATTAATTTAATTAGTAATTTTTCCTAGAGGAAAGAAATTTAGTCAATTTCTCATATCTTGATTATTTAAAAAACTGAATTGGTAGCATTTGAAGTAATGTTACTGTACTTTCCATGTCTTGTGATCGATTCCAGTTTGAGTTATCTTCAAAACAAGTATAAATTATTGAACACTTTTGCATGACTGATACTATGCTAAGTACTTTATACTTTATGTATCCTCTCATTTAGTCTTCATAGCCACTCTGTGAAATAGGTGCTCTTCATATTTTAGAGATAGGAGAAACTTCTCATATTTTATAGATAGGAAATGAGGTCATGGTTACATATCTAGGAAGTAAGATCTTCGTAAACTTGATTTTTTTTCTTTTTCAAAGTATAGTGCAGTCTTTAAAACCTTTAGTTTCACATGACTAAAAAGTAGTTCCATTTCTACTTAGTCTTAGGATAAGATATCGATGTGTTTTCATCTTTAGAGAAGTCCCCACACTGAAAAACTGAAACCAGTTGCATGTAGGTACACGTGTTTCTCAGTGTGTCAATGTGTGAACTAGACCATCTGTGTAATATTCTTGCTTGTAGTCTTATGAATGGAAGTCTCTTTTAGTTAGTAATGTGTCACCTTGAGTGTCTTCTAGTATTTTCAAAAATTGCTGGGGTTTGGAATAGACTCATACTGAATTCTGTGCTATCATGGAGTCCATGGTGGTCTGAACATGTTGGCTAGAGTTTTTCAGATGATAAGAAATAGGAAATGAACCAGACTTGTGTCTAGTTTTATATTCTCTTGAAACTTCATAATGCTTCATTTAATTGGACTTTTTTTTTTTTTTTTTTTACTTCTTGAAATGTTGAGTGTTGAAAATGTTTTTATAGGTCCATTGAAATTTTTTTTGTCATTTTCTTGATAGAGTGAACTCTTGCATGATTTTTATCTTCTAGGAAAAAGTTCAAGCTTGAATAATATTGGTTGGAAAGTAAATAAGAGTAATATATTTCATTATACAGAGAATGATTGCCAAGTTGATTTTTATGACTTTTCCCCCAGTTTTGAAAGCAATATAATTAACACTTATTGTAGCTGTAGTTATGTTATTACTTTTAAAATATGTTGGTGTAGTACACCTGTAGTATGAGCTACTATAGATGGTGGGAGGCTGAGGCAGGAAGATCTTTTGAGCTTGGAGAGGTCAAGGCTGCACATGAGCTGTGATTGCACCATTATATTCCACCCTGGGTGAGAGAGCGAGACACCCTGTCTCTTAAACAAAAAACAAAAAAGGGGGAGTGGGGGGTGGGAGTCATATTAGAAATCTATATATAGGACAATTGTGGAAAAATACCGATTTTTTAGTGATTTAACTTTTCATAGTTCCGTCCATGGCAAGTTGTTCTCCTTGAACCACTTGACTAATAATACAAGTTTAGGAAAGCATATTAAACTTCTTTTGAATTCTTGAGAAAATTATATATACATGTGACTGTTTTCCTTTAGAATGACTGCAAACTCTGAACCCCCTTATTAGATTAGACTTAGGCTATTATGATCTCTTTTGGACATTCATTCTAAAGGAGCTGGAAGCTATAGTGACCTCTATTTTTCCTGAGGATATAGAGCAGCTTCAGATATTCTCTTTCTTGAACTTACCGTAGGTGCTCTATTTTAGCTTTCAGATTGGTTCATTTTTGAGTTAGTTGAAAAAAAAATTATCTTTTTGTTTGAACTGTTTTTTGTTTTGTGATTCTTAGAGTTGACCCTGATAGTCCTTTGCACAGTGATCTTCAGATCTTAAAAGAAAAAGAAGACATGGAGATATTTTGCTTCACTTATCTTTTAAGGTAAGAAAATTGTTACAGGACTCTCTGTTTTTGTAATGGGGGTGTATATTTGTACAAGTGCTTTGGAAAACAATTTGGTAAAGTGGAAGATACTCATACACTATGGTTCAGGAATCTTGTGGGTATATACTCCACAAGAAATGAGTACATAGGCACCAGGAGATACCGGAATGTTCAGAGCAGCATCGTTTATCATAGCCCCAAACAGAAAATAACCGAAGTGTTCATTCCAAGAAAATGAAGAATTGTGGTATTCATAAAATGGCTTACAGCTATGTGGGAAAGACGGGCGAACCTTGAACACTGTGTTAAGCAAAAGAGACCAGACCCCCAAAACCTATTTTGTACAATTTTCTCTATATAGAGTTCAGCAACAGGGAAAACTAATGTTGGTTAGGGCATACATTCTTAGTGGAGGCAATATCGCCTGCAGTGGAGTGAAAATTGGTCCTTAGAGTGAAAGAAAATCTTACCTATTATAATGGTCTGCTGCCCTCCAAAGGGCCGTATAACATAAACCGACATAAAATATATCTGTGGTATTAAAATTCCATGGGGCATGGGGGTAGAATTAGGAATAAAATTTCTAAAAAGGCTTCTTAGGGGGACAAAAATGAAAAGAAAACGGAGAAACACTTATTTCTGGATTCATACTTGGGCAGTAAAACTATTAAGAACAAAGAGGTGATCACATAGAGGTTAGGGTAAGGAGTCCATCCAGGTGGGAGGTAGGGATGTGTGACCTGAAAGGGACATCTGTGGGGCTTCTTGGATACTGGCTGGAATATATTTCAGGAACAGGTTGGTGGTTACATGGGCAAATAATTTACAATAACTTGTTAAGGTATACCTTAAGGTATATTTTATGTAACTTTCTGAATGTATGTGTTATATTTAATAAAGTATTTTTAAGATACTAACAATAAAGGTTACAAAAGAATAACGATGGAATCTAGAAGAAATGTTAATGATCTAGAAGAAATGTTAACGGAATCTAGATAAGATGTAATGGTTTAAAATCTATGGCTATATGCGGTATTTTGATGAAAAAAACAGACATAAAAGAATACTTTCTTGTGCTTACTCTAAGGATGGTAGTAGTTTTCTAAAAGCTTCATACTTAGCTTTTTGTGTGTATGTTTTTGCTTGTGGATATATCTTATGATTGAACTTTCTTGATATGACCCGAATGTCAGTATTTTCTCTCACTTTTGTTATCATAGAAACTGTTGTGGTTGTCAACTGGGTTGTCTTCCTGAAGTATGAATCTGGTATGTATTGCCTGAATTTGCTAATGGCTACTTCTTTATGGATTCATATGGGTTAACGAATAAAGCACGCAGGCCTAAAACAAAAAAAACACAAAAAAACTAGGAAGGTATCTTTCTTTTTTAAAACATTAAATCATACATCCATATGCCCCACACCAAACTTAAGAAATAGAACCTTTGGCTGGGTGTGGTGGCTCACGCCTGTAATCCCAGAACTTTGGGAGGCCAAGGCAGGCAGATCACCTGAGGTCAGGAGCTTGAGAGCAGCCTGGCCAACATGGTGAAACCCCGTCTCTACTAAAAATACAAAAATATTAGCCGGGCATGGTGGCAGGCGCCTGTAATGTAACCCCCGCTTCATGGGAGGCTGAGGTGGGAGAATCACTTGAACCCAGGAGGCAGGGGTTGCGGTGGGCCGAGATTGTGCCATTGCACTCCAGCCTTGGTGACGAGAGAAACTCCGTCTCAAAAAATATATATACATAAAAGAAATAAAACCTTATCAGTACCTGTACCACCCTGTGTGCCCCTCCCTTGTCACATCCTCTTTGAGAGGTATCTTGAAGGGAATATGAAATCTTGGCCAGGCAACTGGAGGATTCGTGACTGCAGGTAGTGTTTTCATGATTTTTTCCTGCTTTAGCTAGAACGTTAGGGAAGGGACGATGTGGGAGGTAAATGGCTGAAGTTCTGTCGGATTTGTGTTTGTGGCCCACGGCTCCTGATACCAGAAAGAAGGGCCTTTTTCTGGGGTTGGAGTATTTCTTAAGAGTCCTGAGAAAAATGTGATTGCCTTGAGCTAACTGACCTTCTGAAGAGGACCTTAAACTGAATTTGCAAGTTATTAATATTGGGATTCACAGACTTTGGAGAATAGCAGGTATGACTTGGAAAGATGTACAGGAAGGAGCCGGAACAATATATATTTATAGGCTCTGATGTCCACAGTGACAACTTGAGCACCATGAATACTAAGCAAAATGGAACTGGAGATAAAGTATAACACAAAGATGGGATTGAGGGCAGGAGGGAATGCGACCTGGTCAGCAACTTGGGAAATCCAACTTGCTATGCTTTTAAGGAAGTTGTTTTCTGATGTTACAGGCAACATCGGAATTACTGAATTGAATTCTGAGGTAGTACTTTAAGGAAATGCGTTCTTCTGCCCCTATTCTTTGGAATACTTACTAAGTATACTTACTATTCCTATTCTTTGGAATACTTGGCTAAGTTCTTAGTTTTGGATATCATAAAAATTCAAAGTATTCTGTTCTAAGAGCCATTTCAAACAATTGACTAGAATTTCAGAGGAATTACATGAGAGTAATACCAATAGAGTTTTTAAGTTACACATAGTCCTATATCCCTAAAAAGTGTGTTCATGCTTGCACTTGCATGTTCTCTTCTCATGTTTACTGTGTGCTTACTTTCTTAGTAATGGCATGTAGAAATTGTTTAAGCAGGAATAATTCTCAAGATAATTTTGTGTGTTTCCTTTTTTCTTTAAGGTATGTATTGGGTGGAGGAGCATTATGTATTGAACTTCTGATGAAACAGGTGATTATTTTCTTATAATACTCAATTTTCACCTTCAATAGAGTGTTTTGATTACGTAAGTTAGGTTGTAAGTAGAAGGTTCTCTTAAAGAAATTGTAGTATTTTTTTTCATAGCTCCTACTTTCAAGAATGAAAAAGGTAAACCAGTAAAATGAGATTGTACTTGGTGCTGAATCTATGTTAGAATAGGCATTAAGAGTGACCTTTATTTAAGGTTCTAATTTGCTCATGTAGGCCACTTGGAACATCAGTTTGTTGTTTTTGGTGAGATTCTGAAAATTGTCCAATTTTACTTTTTCCCCTTGACTCCAGACTTTTTAACACTGATGTGCTGCTGTTGAGGCATATGCCATTTTGTTAGGCCTTCCCAAGTGGGAATCAGGAATGCTGCTGTTTTCTAGAGATGTTTTCTTCTTTCTGTAGGGCTGAAGCAGTGCCTACTCGACAGAACCAGTCATCGTACAAAGAAATGCCACCTGACTCAAAGGCAAAGCCAGAGTGCAGCTTGGAGCAAAGAAGGTATTTTATTAAGAATTTTACATAAACCATAAGATATATTTTATATTACTTTGTGAGCCTTCTGCCTGTCTTGACTTAATTCTTTTTGAGAGAATTTGTTTCATTTTCCTTTGGTTTGTTTTCTTCTTGTTATACAGATGATCTATAGAAAATATAGAAGTATCATTTCTTTATTATTGCTTTTTTCTCCCCTCTGTGCCTATGCTTACGAAGTCTTTTTATTTTTTGCTTTTTATTAACTCTTTCAATCCTCTTAATAACTTAAAAAGTGGGTATTACTAATATCTGCATCTTGTGGATGAGGTAACTGAAGGTAGGTAACTTGTCCAGGGTCACAGGTGGCAGAGCAAGGATTAAAACCAGACTGTCTGGCTGCCCAAGGCCTGACCAAGAGGAGCTGAGAGCCAGCCATGGGGGAGAAGGATGTTGGTCGGGCTGGTTTCCTGTTCAGTTACCATGAAACGCAGGCTTAACCTTAATTCTAGGACATTACCAAGAAAGCCTTCCAAAGCCGTAGGTTTTTTAACATGACCGTGACTTTTAGCAAGAATTTGTGGTTTAAAGGCAACATGGTGCTCTAAGAAGCTTCCGTTCACTCTTACGGAGGGACTGGTAGTTGAGCTAAATAGTGAAATCCTGGAGCACACAGCCTTTAGGGCAGCTTCTGACCTATTTCTATGGTCAGGAAAGACACCTGTCTTTCCCTGCTGCCTACAGCCTCCAGTTATTCACCTTCAGAATTTCCTAGTCTGTGATCACATTCAGATGAGAGATCTGTTTTGTTTTTTCCAGGGTAGGAGGAAGTGAGTCACCACCTATACTAAGCAGTCTAGTCTTGTGTGTATAAATGAGCAAGGTTGAGGAGCCAAATTTGAGAACCTTGTGTAATCCTGACATTCTCCAAGAGAATCCAAGAGAATGTCAGGATTACGTACGGTGGTAAAGTGGCCTCATGTTAGTTGTCTCCACAGCTCTCATCAGAAGCAGACACAGTTACTTTTTGCAGGAAAGCATCTCTAACTTAAGCCTGTAGGATTCCCAAAGACTAAAGGCAGGCAACTATGAATTCAGTGAAATCATAGCATTCAAGTATCAGAAACAATGAATAATATGTTTCCCAAAGACTGTAGGTTTTGGAATTATCAGATACAGAATACAGACTTCAAATATTAGAATTGTGAAAAAATAGTTACATGTGAAATAAATCTATTATATAAAAAAAGATGGACTCATAAAATTGAGCGAGCAGTAAGACCACCAGGAATGATGAGGAAGACCTGAAAGGAAAATGGATGAAATAGAACTTACAGAAATAAAATATATAGCTGGGTATGGTGGCTCACACCTGTAATCCCAGCACTTTTTGCAAGGCTGAGGCGGGAGGATGGCATGAGCCCAAGAGTAGCAGACAAGCCTGGGCAGCATGGTGAGAACTCATTTCTCCAAAAAATACCCCACCACCACCAAAACAAAAATAAATAAATAAAAAGAAAAAAGTTAGCTGTGTGTGGGGCACCTACCTGCCTATAGTCCCAGCTACTCAGGAGGCTGAGGTGGGAGGATCACTTGAGCCCAGGAGGCCAAGGCTGCAGGTGCGTGCCACTGCAGTCCAGCCTGGGTGACAGAGTGAGACTCTGTCTCAGAATAAAATGGAATAAGGAAATATACAATGGAATTGTTGAAATAAGAAACTGAGTGGGTGGATTAGACACCAGAAGAAAGGATTAATTGGTTAGACCATTATCTCCAAAAAGTAAGTCCGTATGTTACACAGACAGACATGAGGATAAATGATAGGGCAGAAGTTGGTGGGGTTGGTGGGGAGAGGGAGATCAGAATGAGGTCTAAAATATGTCTTAGTGGAATCCCGGGAGGAGATATTGGAAAGTGAGAGAAATGGAAGTTCTAAAGGTGACAGAAGGAAGTCCACATTAATCAGTCACAACAAATGTAAATGGACTAATGTTACCAGTTAGACAGATGGAACTAATAAAACAATATCCAGCTGTTTTAATCCATCTTATTGAAAATATGAGGATGTGAAAAGATTGAAAGTTTGTATAAAGGAGAGAGAGTGATAAAGATATGCCAGTATACATTAACCAAAAACAAGTGATGGAGCTTCAGTTTCAAACAAGATAGGATTTTGGAACACAAAGCGTTAGTAACAACTTGATGCTAAATGACTGTTAATTAGGATGTAGCAATTTTCATATTTTATTTACCTATCAAAATAGACTCAAAATACGGAGGAAAAACTGATATAACCACAGGGAGAAACTGACAGGTCTGCCATTTTATTTGGAGATTTCAACATACCCTGCTTACCATAAGTAAGTTACACAGAATGCCCATATATAGATTTGAATAACCCCTGAATGGACGTGATATAATGGACAAATATAGACCTCTGTACCCAATAATCAGATATTCTATATTCTTCTCAAGCATATGTGGACTGTGGGAGAAACATTAATTATATATTAATCCATTAAGCAAGTCAGAAGATTGAAAAATAATTCATACCATCCACACCATAAAACTTATAATTTAAATATGAAGCAATTAAGGTTAGAAGTTAATAATGAAGAGATTAACCAAAAGCTACATGAATTTGGAAGTTAAACACCCTTGTAATTCCTAGTTTAAAAAATCCAATGAAATTGTAGAATGCTTAGAATTGAACCATAGTTAAAATAGGAAACTTCTATCTACCCCTCTCTCGCCCTCTCCCTCCCTCCAAGGCCCAATTCTTATATTTCTGCTTGTTAATTTGCTATAGTTAATTCAGATATATACAAAGACTAAGAACAATTCCTTGAATATGGTGACAACCTGTACCTGGAATAGTCCAAATCCTAATTACCCTGATTCCTCCACCAACAGTTCCCAAACTGGTGTACTAGAAAGTCTTCCGAATGGTCTTTGGAAAAAAAAACAAAAAACATCGTGGCCATATAAATTCATTGTTCTGAGAGGTCCCGTTGAATTTACCAAGCATTTCCCAAATTGATTTATTCATCAATAACCCCAAGATGCTGGGATTACAGGTGTGAGCCACCATGCCCGGCCTTCCATAAGGCATGTAAAGGCACTTCCAAAGGTAGAATCAACAGACTTTCCAAAAGTCAGTGGCAAGATCTCTAGACTCAGACGTGCCTTCAAGTTCCAACCCCCAGCAACCCAAAGCCAATGAATTGTCCTCCCAGAATAGCATCAGATAGCAATTAGAACGTGGTTCTCGAATTCTCCAGATCAGCTCCAAAAACATATATACTATTAACGGGGAAATATTGTGAACTGAAGTCTTTAACAGATAACATTAATCAAAAACTTTTCTATGGGTAAACGATTATATATAAAATAGGTTTCTCACCAACAAAAGCCTCTATAAATTTCAGGCTGATGACAATTTAACTTATGTTTTAAATGCATAATTATGTCAAATAAATGCATCATCTACAAAGGCCTGAATACAATCTCTGAGTCTAAGGTGCCCCCATCTTCTCAATTTCACATTTGATTATATGTGTGTTTGAGAGAACATCACTCATTATTTGTTTTGGGAGTATTGTCAAATATTATCCAGTATTTCGGATATTATTGAAACTAGTTGATTGGAAGTCAATGGCACTGTTTCTACTAAAAGTAGGATCCTAATCAGTAGACAGAGACGTATAAGAATCGTCATTCTACATCGACAAAGTGTCAGTATCAGGCAGTGGCTTCAAAGCCAAAGTGGTGGTTGGATGTAAAGTGGAATTTTAATTGGTGAAGGAGGCAGATAGTGAGACATGCTGATTCAATAATAACGTGAAGTCCAGGAAAGCCTGTGGCTGTAAAGAATGTTGAGCCATAGAGTCCATGGGAGATAGGAAAGGGGGTCTCGAAATATTCAGGCTTGTAGAAGGGTAGAGTAAATATCTAAGGCAATTGTGATGGATACTGCTTGAAGTATTTGCTTTCGACTACCTTCTATCAGGCTGTCTACAAACTTGGAAGTTTCTTGAGGGAAAGAATGAAGTCTTTTACAGCTTCTGGCATGCCTCTGTGTACCCAACGCATCCTCAATAAATAATTGGTTACCCTACTTTGTCATACAATATAGGACATACTTAGCTGGACAGCACTATGTGATTTGATCGCACCTAACCTGTGAGTGGAGAATCACAGCGTTGAATCTGTTTAAAAACAACACTCCCTATTCCCTTTCACCTGCATAATATATTCGATTTGGTTTCTAGTAATGTTGGTTCTACCCATATGTTTTTAGGTAATAGTACCATCTGTGATGTGCCTAAGTAAAATTATACCAAGAATTCTATGGCGGCAAAGCTAATGCACTGCTCTTTGTTTTGATTAAGATTTTGGACGTTTGAAAATATAAATTCAGATATTGGACTGTGAGGGTTTTATTTTGGAGGTTGGAGGAGATTGAAATGTTGGGGTAAAACGGCTAGGCTCCTTTGGGACTTGTCTGTCGGGGTGGGGAGAATATACAAGTTAACCAAATCTTGTAAATTCTCACAGTGCTTAGCTTTGTGACTGTACAAAAACTGGCATTGTTTTTCATAGGTCTCATTGGAGAAATGTAAGCTGTGAGTTTAACATCCTGTTTACTGTGTTTTGGCCAGGATTTTGCAAGCTTTTGTGGAGAAAATTATATTGCTTTTTTTATCCTCTTTGTAACATATATGTATATCAGTATGTTTCCTTGTGTTTTACTACGGTAAAATTGTATCTTGCATATAGAGAAATAAGTCTATTAGGGTGAATTTAAAAAAATCTTTACTCTGAGGTGGCAGCCTTGTATAATGAACCATATGTTTAAGCCTTATAAATACATCACGCTAGAGCCCAGCATGGTGGCATGTGCCTGTAGTCTCAGCCACTTGGGAGGCTGAGACAGGAGGATCGCTTGAATCTAGGAGTTTTAGACCAGCCTGGGCTACATAATGAGATCCCATCTCAGTCAGTCAACCAATCAATCAGTTACACAAAAAAGATCAAGATCTTTCTTGCTCTTTTAGAATGTCTTTCCCAAACATTCTAACAAATGTCTCGGTGTCTAAAACAATGAAAAGGGTTCATGACAGAGTTACAGCAGTCATCAGAGAAAAATCCTGGGCAGATTGCAAATGTATACCAGTTGTGAATTTCTATGACTGCAATTGAAATCCAACATTATTTTTGTACGGTCTTCTTGGGTGTATCTGTGTTTAATAACTTGTTTTCAAATTTAGAGGACTGTAGCTATGGCTTCTTCTTAGAGACCTCGACCTTGAGGGGCTCACAGTTTAATGCAAGAGAGAACTGGAAACCAAGAATTAAATGCGGAGAGTGAGGTTCTGCAGTACAGGGTGTATACAGGGTGCAGAGAAGCACTGTGGCACCATGTTCTGGCCTCATCTTCTACTGCTCTAGACTTCCTGAAATGCCATTTCCTGACCCTACCTGGACCTCCCTCTGTAGGTGCCGTTCTATCTCCTTGTAAACCTTTTCTACACCTTAAGTGCCTGCGGAAGTTCTGTTTCTTCAGAAGCTTCTTGAAGCCTGCCTCTAGCTCATCCAAATAATTGCTTTGTCTACATCTCTGTTATTTCTTTATAAATAATTACAGCCAATTCTTATTATTTGCAGTAGTAATATTCTATAAAGTTGCCTGGAACACTGAGTTAACCAAATAGCAAACCCTCGTTTCCAGGGTAAATATGTACATAAATACATATGTCATGTAGGTTATCATCTTAATTCCTAAAAACAACTCATACTGGTAGATTGAATTTTCTTTATTTCTAAAAGAATAAAGGAAGTACAGAATTGCAAGCGATTTGTATGAGGCTGCTCCACTAACAGGTGCCAGTGTTATGATTCAGACCCCGTCCAACTGGCCCCAGAGCCACAGCTTCTTGCACTATCCTGCAGTGTCCTCTACTGTCGCTGTGCTCAGGTCATCTTTGTATGAGAGTTGAAACAAGCAGACCAAGGTCACTTTATTTGACCTTAGCTTGGGACATGTGCAAAGAGTGACAGAGTTTTCACTACTGTGTGTCTATCCAGGAGCCACCTTGAAAGTGCCACAAGTATTAATTTGGGGAGTACAAAGACATTTTAGCAAGTAAGCTAATTTGCAAATATGGGATACACAAATAATGAGGGTCAACTGTATTTGTAAGTGACTGCTAGGGTCTGTTTCATGATAATCCCTTCCCCCAAGAGTGTGGAATGTTTCTTTAGCTTCTTTGATCATTTACTTATTCATTCATGTATTTATTAAGTACTTACTATAAGCGAGACTCTGCTTTAATCTGTGTGAACAAGCTAGAGATTAAGGTCCTGCCCTGTGGATTTTATATTAGAGTAAGAAAGACAGATAGCTAAGTCTGGAGCTCAGGGGGCGAGGCCTAGGTTGGAATTATAGATTCACTTGGCCAGGGTGAAACCTGGTGTGCCCCCTCCTGCTTCACATGCACAGATATACTTCCAGAATATTTCTGTTCTATTCTTGTGTATAAAATCCTCCTTTTGAGCCTCTCTCCACTGATGCATGTCCACCTTTACTTTTGTTGATTTTGAGGCCACTTGCCCATGTAGCTGGCAGGATATTGAAGAAGAATCATACTGACCTGGCTCTGCTACCTACCAGCTGAGTTACTTTGGTCAAGCTCTTGGACTTCTGAGCCTGTTTCCTAATTTCAAAAGTGGTGATATGATGTGTTAGGCACTGGTGGGTTGCAAGGAAGAGGCACACATGTATTCCCTTTGTGATGAGGGCCGAATGTTAACTTGGATGGAAAGTCATCCAAGCAGCCATATTGTCTCTGGCCCTAGTACTTTCAAAACCTCACAGAACATTAATTTCACAGTATTTAGCATAGGACTTGAGCTCTGAAGACCTATAGTGTGGTTATTTGTTCATATGGCTGTTTTCCATACTAGACCATGAGCTCCATAAGGGCAGGATCTACGGTTTCATCTTTCTATCCTAGGCACTCAGTTGACTGCCTGATACATAGTAATAGAGGCATAAATGTTTCAAAAGTTGAGGAATTTTCAACACTTCCTGAAAGAATAGGAAAATATAAAGGCTTCTCAGAGAAGGTATTATTTAAGCTTTTATTTTTGAGATGATGTCTCAGTCTGTCACCCAAGATGGAGTGCAATGGCACGATCTCAGCTCACTGCAACCTCTGCCTCCCAGGTTCAAGCAATTATCCTACCTCAGCCTCCCGAGTAGCTGAGATGACAGGCCTCTGCCACCATGCCCAGCTATTTTTTGTATTTTTAGTAGAGACGGGGTTTCACCATGTTGAGCAGGCTAGTCTTGGAACTACTGACCTCAGGTGATCTGCCCACTTTCACCTCCCAAAGTGCTGGGATTATAGGCATGAGCCACCATGCCCAGCCTATTTATGCTGATTCTTTAAGGGTGAGTAGAAATTTTTTCCAAGTGACTAAAACCTTGAGACACTATTCCAAGCAGAGACCAGCAGGGTCAAAGACACAGGGATATAGAGATGTTGAAGTTTATCAAACACTGCTAGCTTTAAAAAACAGAAAAGAAATGATCAAAATCAAAAATTAAAATTAAAAATCACCTAAAAAAAATCTATTAATGGGTTTGGCCAAAGGTGACGTCACAATCAAGTTAACTATGACCATAGACACACAGTAATGGATGGAAGTTTTGGGGAAAAAACATAACATTCTCAGGTTGTTGGCAGAGTATCTGGAACAATTTAGAAATACAGACATTGAATTCTGGGAATAATTACGCTGTAGTGAAATCATTTCCTTCTCTGCATATGAAGCATGTATGTGTCGCACACTGTTCAAGGTGCTGAAAATCAGACTCTTCTCAAGGAGCCCATGAGCAATCAAGGGAGATGGATGGGTGAGCCACTGATTATCATGTGACAAGTGGGGTAATAGAGATATGACTAAAATGCTATCCAAACAAGAAGAAAGGAATTATTCATAACATATGGAGTGCTGGGGAAAGAGTTCTAAAATGAAGCTGGCCGGGTGTGATGGCTCACACTTCTACTGCCTGACCTCAGGTGATCCACCCACCTCGGGCTCCCAAAGTGCTGGGATTACAGGTGTGAGTCACCGCACCCAGCCCAAAAGCTTTGTGTTTTTACAGATATTAACCATCTTTCCTGTTTTAAAAAAAAAAGCTTAATAATAATGTAGGAGAATAAGAGAAACATTTTTCCAAAAAAGGAATCATTTTGATTATTTTATCTTATTGGAATGTTGGATAATATAGTCTGCTTCATTAATCATCAAGCATGCTATGGATTTCCCACTTTTGTAGGATCTGTATCTCAGTTCAGGTAATACTGGTAATTTTTGTACAGTATTTGAAGATGAAAGGTATAGGCCAAAATCATAGACCTTGCATAGAAGCTGGTTGATGAAGACAGCTCTGGAGGAACACATAGATACACACAGAGAGACACACACATATATATAAAGTGTACACACATATGTTTTTTAAAGTCTTCAAGGTTTTAAAGCAAAAGCCAGGCCCTCCCCTCTCTCAGAGTGGGTGGGGACAGTGGTTGCATGGGCAGCTTTCCTAATGAGCCACAGGTCCCTCTGGACACACTGCTGCCTGGCCACGCCCCCTTTCCACTTCATCTTTCTCATTGACCAATGGGCTTGGAGCATTAAGGCCACACCCCTATTCCGCATTCTACTGGGGCCCTGGTTACGCCTCCTCTGGCTCAGTTACGCAGCTGCCTGCTAGGTGACTGGAGGTGTTGATCGGTGCTCGCTGGGATTTCGCTGACGTGGCCCCAACCCCGCCTCCCTCCCCACCCCACAATGGCAGAAGAAACTCGACAGAGCAAATTAGCTGCAGCCAAGAAAAAGGTAAAGACGTACCAGGTCATGACTCCCCAACTCAGCCACAGATCCCCTCTGACGACAAGACCGCTGCCAGAGTCCATACTACTCCTGAGGCACACTGGACTTTGCCCCCCAACCCCAGCCCTTCCGGGCTCCCCTACAAAAGTCTTGTCAGTCAGCCCTGCCCCTTCAGCAAACAGCTCAGTCCCTGCCCTCGCCAGTCACCCCAGGGTGACTTTGGACGGGTGACTCCTGGGGCTCCCCACTCCATTACTGGGCCCTCACCTCTTGCCACCCCAAGTTGGACCTCCCTGGGCTCTTTGGGCTCACGTCTCCAAGGACCTGGGCCCCCCAGGCCCCGCCCTCACCGCTTGTCCCTGGGTGACTTTGGGCTGGTGACTCCTGGGGCTCCCTGCTGCAGACTCTGCCCTCCCCTCCTGCTGCCTCAAGGTCGACCTCCCTGGGCTCTTTGTGCTGGCATCTCCAAGGACCTGGGTCACAACCCTGTGTTTCCCTCCCGCATCGTGGAGCGGCGACTCAGACATCGCGCTGATGTGGTCCCTCCCCCGCACTAGGAGGAGTGGAATGTAGTGATGTCACAGTCTGCCTACTAACTGTCATTACTGCAAGACTGGCCTTGGTCTTATGACCCAGTCCCCTAAACGTTGTCACACCATTTCTGGTTCTTCTGGTCACAGCAGAAATTTCCAGCTGGAAGGGGAATGGAGACTATGGGACCCAGGAGCAAGAGGTTTCAGGCTGCCTGACTCCCTTAAAAGACATTGACAGTGGGAAAAGCCTACCTTCCCCCGTGAGCTCAAAACGTTGACAGTATCTCTGGGTGGCGACGGGAGAATGGCTTTGGTTTGGTTTTCTCCCAGGCTTCTACTTTCCAGAGAGATTTTAACATTTTTTTCTGAGTTCTCCACCTCATATTCTAATTCTCCATGGTTCTGGGACCAGACTGCCCTTCAGTCAGTGGTCTCTGAAGTGAGATTTGCTCATCTTCTGTGGAATAGATCTTGGGAAACTGAACTTGACAGCTTGAATCTTCCTCATATTATCTCAACCTTGGGTACTTTGAGTACCACAGGATAAATGTGGGACACCTTTCTGAAGCATCAGTTTCCTCTGATTCTCTTGAGATCAAGAGAAAAAACATGAATGTACTTAGGGATGGCAGTCCCATAGGTTTCTAAGAGTATACCAGACCTCTCTCTGAAATGAGGCTTGGTTTGTCCTCTTTCTGATAAATTCCCAGATTTCACTAAAAGGCTGCCTTCTGCCATGAGGACACATTGATATAAAAGTTTGGGAGGTACTGGGGCACTTCTTCCCACTAACAGACGTGTGAGGATGTACAACTCTAAACCACATGACATACAGCTCCTGCCTACTTAATGTATACTTTTCTACCTCTGCCTCTGGGTTTAGTCCCTGGCAGCTGCTGATTCTTGGCAAAACCCCAGAGCTTAGAGTCAGAAGACTGAGCTTCCAAGTTCCAGTATCACCTTTTTCTTTTTCTTTTTTCTTTTTTCTAGCCATGATATCAATCCCTCTCAGTCCCTAAATGATTGTGACACCTTATAGAGTTGTTGGTGTCATTAAATCAGATGGTATATAAGAGTCTTTTATAAAAACTATAAAGGAGGATGTGGCTGTAGGGGCTGATGTTTCTCATGAGTATTACTGCTCTTCTTTCCCACAGTTAAAAGAATATTGGCAGAGAAACAGCCCTGGTGTTCCAGCAGCAGCGAAGAGGAACAGGAAAGCAAATGGCAGTAGCCCTGAGACAGCCACTTCTGGTGGTTGCCACTCATCTGAGGCTGTGAGTCTCGCCTGGACAGGCTCCTGGGGACAGGGGGCCCAAGGGGCAGTAGAGGGCAGTTGTTAAGACTGTGGATGGACTGTTGGGTAGTGCTTAAGGATTCTGGATTTGGTCGGGCACGGTGGCTCACGCCTGTAATCCCAACACTTTGGGAGACCAAGGCAGGTGGATCCCAAGGTCAGGAGATCGAGACCATCCAGACTAACACGGTGAAAGCCCGTCTCTACTAAAAAATACCAAAAAATAAGCCAGGCGTGGTGGCGGGCGCCTGTAGTCCCAGCTTCTGCGGAGTCTGAGGGAGGAGAATGGCGTGAACCTAGGAGGCAGAGCTTGCAGTGAGCCGAGATCACGCCACTGCACTCCAGCCTGGAAGACAGAGACTCCGTTTCAAAAAAGAAAAGAATTCTGGGTTTGAATCCTGCCTCTCCGTCTGCTAGGGACATGATTTATGGCAAGTTGCTTGAGCTCTTTGGGCCTCTCTTTTCACATCTGTATAATAGAGGTGGTATTGTTGGACTTGTATTTGTGCAGTTTAAATGAGATTTATAATTGTTGATTTTATGTTAATCCCTAGTACATGGCCTGCTGTCAACACCCAGGACACCCAGGATATGGTCTTTGCTGTTTGAGTTTCCTCATCCCCAGTCTCAAGGGGAAGCCAGGACAATGAGAACAGTCACTTGCCATCAGGAGTCACTGAAAGGGCCCCAGGATGGGATGGTGGGGAGATAAGAACCATGAGAGAAGTTAGCATAAAGGAGTTATGGGACAAAGGGTCCAAGACAGGCAGAAAAGAAAATGTTGCCAGTTGATGGGGAAGAAAGAAAGTCGGAGGGCTCAGACAATGATTGGGACAGAACATCTCCGTGTGCACTCTCATGTCTTGTAGTCAGCAACAGGTATCCACGGGGAGGGCCCTACATCATCTGCTACCCTGAAGGATCTGGAGGTAGGAGGCTCTGGGTGGAGGTGCAGTGACCCCGCAGGCCAGCCCTCCAACCTCCTCCCACCGCGGGGACTGGGTGCCCCTCTGCCAGCTGAGACAGCGCACACACACCCCAGCCCTAATGATTGTTCTCTCTACCTCTCCCCCAACTCCTCCTCCACCTCCTCCTCTCTGCATGCGCCTCAGAGCCCACGCCAAGAACAAGCAGCAGTCCTGGACTCGAGGTCCGTAAAAATCAGTCGACTGAATAACACCATCAAATCTTTGGTAAGAGTCCAGTGGGGTCCCCTGTTTCCACGCTGCCAATCCTAGGCTCCAGTTTCCCCTTGGGGCCCTGAAGAAGGGGGCTGGGGGCCCCTGGCACCAAGGGCAGATAGGGAGCTGGGGCACCCAGGACTCACCTGGAGGGACCCCAGGGCATGCAGCATGGCTCTTCTTTTGCTGCCCTCTTTGCCGACTCTCTCCTCTCCAGACGTCCCTACTCGAGTCCTTACTATACATGCCCTGGCATTGTTGCCTCTTGGGGAAGTGCTGGCCTGACTGGTTGTCAGGGGCCCTGTATTTCTGCCATGACTCAGTCCCTAATTTGATCTTTGATTCTGGACAAGCCACCTCTCCTTTTTGGGCTCATGTTTCCAGAGGAGGTAGTGAGTATCAAAGGTCTCTGTTAGCTCTGAGAGTCTGAGATTTAAAGGCCCCCTAGAATGGAAACCTCAGGGCCAAGGGCTCCTGTCTGTCCTTTTCATCCTATATCTGCTGTGAAGAACCGTACCTGGCCCGTATGTGCTCAGTAAATGTTTACTGAATGAACGCACTTTTCTAAATCACAAGCTGGCAGCAGGGGGAGCTTTTCTCAAACTCCATCTCTAGAGGTTTATGTTACTGTCTTCTCTAGAGATTCCTGATTCATACTTTGAGTTCTGTGGCTGTGGCTGAAAACCAACAAAGACCCAAATCCTCTGTCCTTGGGAGCTTAGGAACAGTTCCTGTTCCCATTGGGTCTGAGAACTTTGCCTTTATAATCCATTCCTGGCCCCTGCCTACCGCTTCCTGTCTGGGGAATAGAGTTGAGGGGGCCACCCTCCATCACCTTAATTTGACTCTCCCCACAGAAACAACAGAAGAAACAAGTGGAACATCAGCTGGAAGAAGTAACGTGATTTCTTTGTGTGCTCATGACGTGACTGCTGGGTTTGGGGGACACTCAGATGTAGAGGCCCCAGTCTCGTCTCGCCTACTCCCAGCCTGGGGAAGAAGGCTCACTCCTCAGATTCCACCCCATCCCCACAGGGCCCCTGATAACCTGGTCCCATGGGTGGGTCTGTCCTGGGGCATTGGTGGCATTCTGGGGGCGTGTCTCTTGCTGTGCCATCTCTGCCTCTCCCTGGTAAGAGCTCTGTCTTCCTCGTCTTATAGGAAAAGGAAGCAAACAGTGAGAAACAGAAAGCCCAAAGGGAGCTAGAGGTGAGTGGAGGGTGTGAAGTTTCCTCCTGTCCTCCGGAGAGTGTTTCTTTCCATTTCAGCACTTGCTTGGCTTTTCTCCCAAAGGTTCAAATCCAGAGATTGAACATAGAGAACAAGAAACTAAATACGGACCTGTATCGCATGAAACGTTCTCTCAGATACTTTGAAGGTGAGAATCTGGGCACCCTGTCATCCTTCAACCTGGCACTTTGACAGGTCTGTAGGGGGAGTCCTTTGAGCACCATCTCAACTCTGTCATTACAGAAGAGTCCAGGGATCTGGCCGGCCGCCTGCAACGTTCATCACAGCGTACAGGAGAGTTAGAGCGGGCTCTCTGTGCTGTCGCCGCCACGCAGAAGAAGCCAGATGGGGTGAGTCCAACCACCTGCGCTGTCCCCTGGGAGCCCGGCTTCGCAGATGGAGGAGTGAGCCTAAAGGTCCCTTCTGCAGGATGGAGTGTCCTGCCCAGAAGGCAGCATGGCCATTTCTCACTGCTTTTGTGTATGGTTGTTAGAGGCAGCCTGAGGCTGAGTCAGCTGCTGTGGGTGAGTTGGGGGGCACGGTGGGGAGCGAGCACTGGATGCAGAGCTTGGAGGCCAAGTGGCTGTCCTGCCCTTACCTGGCCGTGGTCTTGGCCAAGTCCTAGGTGGGGTGTGGGGTATTGGGTACTTATACTGTGAAGGTACAGAAGGGTACCTTTAGTATGTTACCTTTTCTGTAGAGAGAGGAAACGTGTGTGTGTGTGTGTGTGTGTGTGTGTACACACTATGATAATATACATAAAACATGTCTGCAAGTGTCCATAAACAACTCAGAAGAGAGCAACGGGGTGGCTAGGAGATACTTCCCTTTTATACCTTCTGAGTTTTGGACTATGTGAATGTATCATCCTTTCAAAAAGTGAATAAAAGATTAATTTTTCCCTTCCTGACTCTGCCCCCACCCCAAGCAAGAAAAATGGGCTTAGAGAATCTGATAGACCTGGGTGTTCAAATCCTAGCTCTGCCTAAGTGATCTTAGGCAAGCACTTAACCTCAAATACTCCATGTTTTTTCATCTACCCAAGAGAGGTAATCATAGTAACTGTCTCCCATGGTGGTTGCGAGGATTCAATGGGATTGCTAGCGAGGTACCTGCTGAAGCTCTCCATAAAGGTTCCAACAGTGATAGTCATAACAATAGCAATATTATCTGACCTCTCTCCTCGTCCCTTCCAACTTCACTGAGTTTTTTTCAAAACCAGACCACGGGCTTGGAAATGCCTTGGTCTTTACTGGCCAAGCTGTATATTGGGTTTAGCCCTAGCCCTTTTAAGGGGCACTGTGTGGAATGGCCCAGGCTCCCCAGATCGAAACTTCTCACTCTTCACCATCCAGTTCTCGAGCCGCAGTAAAGCACTTATGAAGATGCAGTTAGAGCAGTCCATAAGGGAGCAGATACTGCTGAAACGACACGTGACACAGGTGAGGTTTTGCAGAGGGAGGGATGTGGAAGGAAGATGACCCCAAGTGGCCAGGAGCAGGTGAGGACCAGTGACAGCCTTTCCTAACTTCTGTGCCCATTCTTGCAGTTGAAGGAGTCACTTAAAGAAGTCCAGCTGGAGAGAGATCAATATGCACTACAAATAAAAGGAGAGAGGGCCCAGTGGCAGCAGAGGATGAGGAAAATGTCGCAGGAGGTGAGATCTGACCCTTCAGCCTCCCGCCCCCCCAACAACTTAGATAGGTCACTGGATCTTTCTGGGCATCTTTAAAATGGGAATAGTGCAGCCAGAGGTGGTCCTGGGTCTGGGCTTTGTGGAGGTGGGGGCAGAGAGGGAGATGGGAGCCTGTCCAGCCACCAGCCCCTCTCTCCAGGGCCCTTTCCCCCTGTGCTTTGGGCAGGTTTGCACATTGAAGGAGGCGAAGAAGCATGATACGCATCGGGTAGAAGAGCTGGAGAGGAGTTTGTCCAAACTCAAAAACCAGACGGGTAAGATGTGACTGGCATGACCTGGCAGCAGGACTGGCATCAGAGGGCTGTGGGGGTGGCTTAGAATGCCCCAGGAAGGTGGGTGGATGGCAGGGCTTTGAGGCAGAGGGAAAGAGGTCTGTGCCAGGAGACAAGTCTTGTCATCTCCATGAGCCTCAGTGTCCTAATGAGCAAAGAGGGCCCATTGTCAGCCACCCACAGTGCTCTCTATCTGAAAGTGGTTTGGAAGATTGTCTACCATCCGGGTGCGAGGAATCATTAGCAGTGAGGCCAAGTTTGGGGGGCCTGAGAGGAGCTGTGCGCCAAGAGGAGGGTGTTTTGTTGTTTTTTGTTTTTTTGTTTTGAGAATCCAGAGGCCCTTATGGTCTGCTTCCTTTCTCAGCTGAACCACTGCTCCCGGATCCCCCAGCAGTGCCCTCTGAGGTGGAGCTGCAAGACCTGAGGAAGGAGCTGGAGAGAGTGGCAGGAGAGCTCCAGGCTCAGGTGGAAAACAATCGGCGCATCAATCTCCTGAACCGTGGGCAAAAGGAGAGGCTTCGCGAGCAGGAGGAGAGGCTTCAGGAGCAGCAGGAGAGGCTTCAGGAACAGGAGAAGAGGCTTCAGCAGCTGGCCGAGCCACAGAGTGACTACAAGGAGCTGGTGGGTTGCCTCACCTGGGGAGCCTGCCCTCCTCCCTAGCCCTCCAGGCCTTTGTTTCCCCACCTGCAAAATGGGGCAGTGCAGCCCTCACATGAAATATTACCTTCAAAGGCACCCGTGAGCCAGAGCTTTGCTCTGGTGGCTGTGGGAGAGAGGAGAGTATTTTTCTAACCTGCCTCCACCCTTCCCGGTGCCATGGGAGGCAGACACCAAGTTCTGGGGTCTCCAGCTGCAGAACTTGCTTCTCTCTGTCCAGAAGAACGAGGACAAGAGCGCCCTGCAGTGGGAGCAGCAAGTAAAGGAGCTGCAGGAGAAGCTGGGCCAGGTGACGGAGACGGTCACCTCAGCCCAGAAGGAGCCAGAGGCAGCAGCCCCAGCCTCGGGGGCTGGGGGCGAGTCTGTGAGTGGGGAGACCCTCCGGGCCCTGCGGGAAGTCATGGAGAAGCTGGAGGTGAGTGAGTCCTAGCATGGGCCAAGAAGGGCAGGGGTGAGGCAGGTCGCTGCTGAGATGTGACCCCATAATTTTGGCTCCAGAGCGGCCTTATGGACCTCCTGGAGGAGAAGGCGGACCTGAGGGAACATGTGGAGAAACTGGAAGTTCGATTCATCCAGTACTGGAGAGAGAGATGCCATCAGTGAGTGGGAGACCAGGGCACGGCAGGGGGAGCTGCAGGGCTGTGGGAGGGGCCCCAGCGTCTGAGCCCTTTCCTCCCGCAGGAAAGTGCATCGCCTTCTAACAGAGCCAGGGGGCAGTGCCAAAGACGCAGCACCTGGAGGAGGACATCATCAGGCTGGCCCAGGACAAGGAGGAGGGGAAGGTAGGGTGTGCAACATCCCTGTGGGGGTAGGGGTGGGGGTGCGGGTGGGGGTGGGCATGAGGGTGAGTGCCAGCAGCGGCCTGACAGCTGAGCACCCCTCCCTTCAGGTGAAGCTGCTGGAGCTGCAGGAGATGGTGTTGCGGCTTGTGCCAACTATAACGAGGGGCACGGCAAATTCCTGGCCGCTGCCCGGAACCCTGCTGCTGAACCCGGTCCAGGAGCCCCAGCCCCCCAGGAGCTTGGGGCTGCCGACATGCATGGTGGTGAGTAGAGCCCCCAGGTGGGGTGAGCAGGCAGGAGCATGGGGGGCTATCACTCCACTCAGATCCCCGCCTCCCTCTCTCCAAAGATCTTTGTGAGGTGAGCCTCACCAACAGCGTGGAGCCTGCACAAGGAGAAGCCAGGGAGGGTTCTTCCCAGGACAACCCTACTGCACAGCCAATCGTGCAGCTCCTTGGTGAGATGCAGGACCACCAAGAGCACCCAGGCTTGGGCAGAAACCCCTGTGTGCCATGCTTTTGCTGGGCTTGGCTGCCCAGAGGAAGGAGATAAATACCACCATCATCAAAGAGCTGCTCAAGACATTGTTAAAAATGAAACAAAGTTACGGGGTTAATCTCCTACACAATTCATGTACTTCATTTGAATGTTACAGCCACTCATGATTATTTGTGTTTCTAATTTATAGTTTAAGTTTATTTGTAGAAAATTAAAGGAGAGTGGGTCTCTGTGGCTCTCACTGATGTTCACTCTGGCATCCTTTAGCATTTTTCTTTTTAAATTTCATAATTGTAGGGCATTAGCATGCATATTGAGTTTGCTCTTACATGGTGGGAGTTCAAACACACAAAGACCCAGTCGTCGCACAAAACTCTTCTCGCTGGTTTGAAATAGGCTCCCATGCTTTTTTAATGTTATTGCAGTGTGCATATTCATTATAGAATTCAGATAAAATTTGCTTATGTTCTGCTATTATGTTTGATCTCATCTTAATCACAGTGAGCTCTTCAAGAGCTCAATATGTGCTTTGCCCTCAAGTGTGCACTCTTTATTACTTTGTAATATGCCACTATGAGTACTGACATTTAGAGCTGTTTAAAGGCTGAGAACTGCAAACAGCCTTTCCTTCATTTTCTGTGTATTGGTGATGGGAGTAATAACCTTTTGGGGGAGCTTTTTAAATCTCACAGAAGAGGAAAGTGGCCTGCTCTGGCAGGTATGTGCAGGATAAAGTGTGTTTCATTTGTTCTGGTGCCAAGAATGAGCACTGTACTGTGGCAGTTCCCTTAGGATTTGTATATGCTCTGGGCTCGTGAAGATATTGCATCGTGAGCTGCAGCAGTTGTACTCTTTTCCAATGACCTAACAAGGGCTTATTTCTGAGGAATGAAAGGCTCCCATCATTGGCTGTGGATGTGGAAAACCTTTCCTAGCTTAGAGCATTTGTATCTATAATACATTTTAAAGTCAGAGTTCATGTTACCTGTTTTAATCACATGACTTCCTGTCCCAGTTCACAAAAGGGCGCTGGTTGGCATTCTTCTTAATGTATTTAGTAAAGATCATAAGAAATCCTTTAAGAGTTTAAATGTCCCTGGAACAGGCATACAGGCTCTGGTCAAGAATGAATTAGAGTGAAGGAAAGCTGTGTGACACCTGGCATTCCTCTCTGTTCATGGAGCTTCTTTGAGGCTTGAAGATTGATGTTACCATCTAGACGTCTCTGGCTAATACCTATTCTTCAACCACCTTGGTTACTCTGACATAGGAATTTACTTCTTTTCCTTGAGTGGAAAACACTTTAATAACAAACATTATTATAAACTAATAAATGTGAGAGTACTTAGTTGAAACAAAAAGGAATTTTAGTAGACAGTGTTATGTTATCTTTGAAAATCAAGGAGAAGTTTATGCAACTTAAAATGTTTACACACTGTGGTGCAATCTACCATTTGTGAATGTCAGTGTATTATCAGGAAACGTGTTTATACAATCGCAGAGTTGTAGTTCCTCACAAACTTCTTTATGAAGAGTGAAATATGTTTTTGTACCTCTCACTTTCAGTCAGGGACATATTTTGTGCAATATTTATGTGATTGTGCCTATGAGTGATGAATGAACGCATTTCAGTCATACATTGCCTAAATCATAACTTGATGATGCTTGGGAAAGAATCAACAGTTAAAACTTCATGAAGTTCTAATGTCTGTGTTCCAAAACACATCACATTATTAGGTTGTAGGGAGAGATGTATGTGTGCTCCCTGGGGTGGGGATTTTCTACTCACTAGACCATCTCCATTTTTAGCACTTGGCATCCTCATGATCCTTTTATAAATATGAGATGAACAGGAGAGCAGCAATATGATTTTGCCAATGGAATAACAGATTTGCTGGCATTCAATGAAAGAGGGCACATATTGGGTCCTTGTGACTTCAACTGACTCTTCCAAATTGTATGAATTTATCAATATATTAGATAAACCCAGTTTCAGAATGATAAAGAAAAAATATTAGACCAAATAATGTGGCTAATTAACAGTGGTATGATTTCTAGCCCGTGGGTTTAAAACTGTATCTTAAAGAGTCATTTTAAAATAATATAAACATTTAAAAATGTAACTGCTATCTTTATGTTATGAAATAAGTTAAAATATTTTAAAATATGAATACTGTAGTTTAAAAGAAAGAAATGGTGGGAAGGAAAAGTAGAGAAAGAAATGCCAATTCCAGTCCAAAGCTTTATTTGCCAAGTTTTCTTAGAAGGAATTTTACCAATGTATGAGTTCTTGTTAACAGAATGTGTAACGGAAATACTGAAAACTTTTGCCTAAAGTGGCATTATTGACTGCTGGCATGATGCTACTGTAATGTAATAAATTATTAAATTGTTGCAAAGTGCTGTTTTTGCCTTAAAATTTTATTTTGTGTGTCTTGAAAACTATAGTATTAAAGGTATTGATACTGTGCAAATACTGGGCATGCTTGGCATGAGATAATCTGTTTCATTTTCACGAAATTGTAGTATAACTATGCAAGTGTTTATTAAAAGAACACAAAATAAAAAAGGTATGGGATTTAAAAGTTATGGGGTGAAAAAGTTATCAGATAAAAATTG
Source organism: Pongo abelii (assembly GCF_028885655.2). NCBI lineage: Eukaryota > Metazoa > Chordata > Mammalia > Primates > Hominidae > Pongo > Pongo abelii. Next base: position 20,989,706 of record NC_072001.2, on the reverse strand, counting down.
TAAAAATGTGGCAAAAAAGTAGAAAAAAGCTTTCTGAAAAGTTACCAAAAAAAAGTTATGAAAAAGAAGTTATGGAATTAAAAAAAAAAAAGTCATGGGAAAAAGCAGACCACTGTCAGCAAAGCCTGGAGAAGTGGGGCTGGAGTCTCACTGCCACCATGTCCCTACCACCCCTTCCGAGTCACCCCTTTACAATTAGGGTAGCAAGACAAGACCTCTGTCTAATGGGGAAAGACAAACAGACCCTTTGCCACCTTGATCAGGGCTGAGTCCTTAAATTTCTGGATGGTGATGATTGTTATTTAAGAGCCAGAGGCTGGTGGAGGTGGTTTGTTTGGAGGAGGCCTGATGGCCCCCTTACTCTCACCATAGCAACTTTTCCCTCGGAGGGCTCCCTTCTTATTCAGAGAGGCAGGACAGTGGGGCTGTGGACCAGGCGAGGGCACCGGCTGCTGGGGTGGCCCCCCTTCCCCGGTGTACATATTGTGTCTGTGTAAGGTTTTGTATATTCCAGAGGGTAGGGCCACCCCTGTATCATACCTAGTGGAGGTTGGAGCTGGCACATGGGGAGGAGGTTCTAATAAATATTTGTGGCTGGGAAACTTATTTATTGCTAGCAAAGGACAGAGGAAGGAGGCGGGGATGGGGTCGTGGCTCCCTGGTCATGCGACTCCTGTTTATTTTGCTTTTTATTTTGGAATAAACAGATTTAGCCATACTGCCCGGCCTGGTGTGTTCCCATTTCCCTCACTGGGTCCTGGAGTTTGTGCCACCAAATGAGGAGCCCTAGAGTGTCTTGAGTATGTCCAGCTAGGCTGTTAGGGACCTTCCAGGTGTGTTACCTGTATGCTGCCTAGTGGCACCTGGGGGATTCCATGGGGACTGCCATGTCACCTATGGGGCACAGTCCAGCCCTGACAGCCAACAGGCTCAGAAGCCTGATGTAGCGGTGGCTGGGAAGACAGGTACCAGCACCTAAGGGCACTGACTTCCACCCATCCAAGGCGTCTTCCCTTCCGTCCCCTTGCCTCCCTCCCCTGTCTGCACCTGATGGCCTGTTCTGTCTGTCCCTCCAGAGTGCTGGGCTGCCCCGCAGGCTCCCTTCAGGCTGAGTTCGTGGCCCTGCCCCCTGGTGGCCAGAGCCGGCTTCACAGGACAAGAGCCAGCTAAGTTCCAGGGGCTTTCCAGGAAGTGTCCCTTGGAAAGGCTATGGCCTTTTCACCCCTCCAAACAGCACCCTAAAAATGGCTTGGCCTTTCCCCTCCCCTGAGCTCCACAGAGAACACAGCCAGCAGAGGACACACTTCCCCATCATCCAGAAATGGGTTTGATTCTCAGCCAAGGGACAGTAGGACGGGTAGAGACTGTCAGGACACACAGCTGCCTTCACAGCACTCCCATGCTTGGTGGGGGGATGGGAGGGATGGCGGGGGCTGACTCTCCATAGGCCGGGCATGACAGGGAGGCTCACTGGAGGTGGTGCACTTCGGAGGGGCAATGTCAGGGGACAGCTTTCTCTTGTTGGGCCACAAAACTCCAAGAGGACAACACGGTGATGGATTCCCAGCACTAGAGGTGAGGCGGTTGGCCACGTGTAGGTGTAGAGGGGTGTGTGTGTGTGTGCGTGTGTGTGTATGGGTATTTACAGATATTTATAGAACAATGCAGGGGCATACCACAGAGGGGGGCACAAGTTTTCACAACGGTCACACCTGGATGTGTCAGCTCACCACTACAACAGACTAAGTCACAGATGAAGGGGGCTGGCTTTGGGGCTGGGGGAGCCACTGCCAAGTCACAGAACAGCCACCCAGGCAGGCTTGGAAAGGGAGGCCTCTGAGAAGAGGAGGGATCTGTTTAGAGGTCAAAGGGGGGCCTGGGGCTCTCAGGACGGGATGGACTTGCCTGACCTGATCGGCTGGCAGTTGGAGAGAAAGCAGAGAGAAAACAGGAGAGAGAAAAGCGAGCAGAGAGCTGGTGAGGCAAGTGCAGAGCACAGGTGTGCCACAGCAGCTGTGGGAGGGCCAGGGAGGGGAGGGCGCAGGTGCAGGTGTGGCAAGGTTCCTGGAAAAGAGGGGCTGGAAGGGAAAGGGGAGGAAGATGGAGGGAGGAGCCAGAGCTTCACAGGTAGTGCCTGGGGACTGTGGCGGCCCTCCCCACCCCACACATGCTGTCCTCTTCCATTGCACCCAGGCAGTGTACCCACAGGTCAGACCAATGCTCAGCCCCCTTGGGCTTCCCTCTTCTCTGGCCACCAACCAACTTGTCTTCCAAGTTGTCTTCCAACCAACTGGTCCAGGGCCACCTCTCACCTTGGGGAGCCCAACGCAACAGCCACCAGGCCTGACAGAAGGAACATTGCTCGAACAAGGATGATGAAGCTAAATGGGATGGATGGTTGGAGTGATCACCAGAGCCCCCTCTGGGTGGTCAGAAAGCTCAGGACCCTCTGAAGGGACCCTGGGGGAGGCAGGGTGGTCAGGCAGCCGGGTGCCACTGGCTATAGACTTATAAGTCTAAGAGGGGAGCCTCAGCTTCTTGGGGCTTGCAGGTCCCAAAGGTGAGGCTGGGTCCTTCCTCCTAGGAAAAGAAGAGGGAGACCATGGCAAGGGAGGTGGGTGGGCTTGCTGGGCAGAGCTCAGCTGGGCCAGCAGGCACTGTGGTCCCCTTGGCTGAAGAGCAGGGCCGACCTCTAGGAGCAACAAGCCAAGGTGCGTGAGCCTGCTGGCTGGTGGTCGTGCTTCAGTGGGGCCCAGGGACCCTGCCTTCAGTGCCATGCTAGCAGCTATGATGGTACGTGGGAGGGAGGGAAGGGGGCTGTGTGCCCCTATGTGACCTGTGAGGTGTGTTTTGGGTTGACCATGTGTATGGGGCTCTCGAGGTTTTCTCCTAGATCACCACTGTTTTGCTGACAGATAGAGGAGGTGGGACCCTATCACCCCTGCTCTGCAGTGGATTTGGCTCTCAGCACTCCAAGGCATCCAGGCTGGGAGCTGGATGCCCCACCCTGGCAGCATGGCTCAGACAGCACAACAGGTACGGCATGCCCAGGATGACATTCCTGGGCCTCTGGCCACCTCAGAGTACAGCCCCACACACAACCCCCTCCAAGCTCTCAGCCCTTACACCATAAACCACGAGCTCCCTGACGGCTCCTGAGAGCACCCACAACTGCCAGCTTGGGCACGGAGCCTGTTCCAAGAGGCCCCAGGCTCAGCCATGGGGGCTGGGGAGCTTTGAGGCCATGGGGGCCAGCCCTGCTACCTGCGTCTGGCAAGGACGCTCTGCACCTGCAGCCAGGAGTTGTCCACGGGTCCCCGTGTGCATGCTGATGGTGGTTGTGCTGATGTCACCGATGATGCTGAGCACCTCCTTCAGCACGTGGTGCATGTGCAGCATCTCATCACGCCACTGTGCCTGCTCTGCCAACTCCTCCATCAGAGTGTTCTGGTTCCCATGCAGGTACAGGTTGGACAGCAACTCTGATCACATGAACTCCTTGGTCTGAGAGAGGGCAAAGAGGGAAGGAGGTTGGGACCTGATGCCTGTGCTGCCCTGATGCCTGTGCTGGACACTGTGCTGGACTTGGAGCCCTGAGTATGGCTTTTCACATGCTGCTTCTACACCGCTTAGACTCCAAGATATGCCTCCCCACCGCCCTTTTCTCACTCAGATATGGACACTGAGGTCCAGAGGAAAAGTCACCTGTCCAAGGTCACAGATCTGGGAGGGGACCCAGGACCTATCATGCCACCAGGACACCTGCCTACTCAGTGTTTTTAAAAAAAAGTTTTTGGAGATAGGATCTCGCTGTGTCGCTAGGCTGGAGTACAGTGGGTGAGATCACCACTCACTGCAGTCTCAAACTCTTGGGCTCAAAGTGACCCTCCAATGTCAGCCTGTCAAGTAGCTAGGACTATAGGCACGTGCCACCACCAAGCCCAGCTATTTTTAAAATATTTGTGTAGAGACCAGGTCTCACTATTTTGCCAAGGCTGGTCTCAAACTTCTGGGCTCAAGCTATCCTCCTGCCTTGGCCTCCCAAAGTGCTGGGATTACAGGCATGGGCCACTGTCCCCAGTCCCACGTTATATTTCTATGAGACAGCTCTGCTGTGGACCGTGCCTCCCTCCCTGGACCTGGTCCCATAGGGCTGGTCAGCATCTCCCCCAGGCCAACATGGCCACCTGCATCTCCAGTGCCACAGGAGCCGCCTGCCCCTATGAGGCGGTGCATGCACGTTGTTGATCATGACGTGCATGATGGTCTTGGGCGTGACACCAACCATGAGGTCCCACATGGTCTTGTAGACAATGGCCATGTAGGAGTCCACCAGGTTCTGGGTGGTTTCCATTTGCCGCTCCAGCTGTGGGTCCATGGAGCGCATGAAGCTGTCGGAGCCATTCTCCTCGGCCTTGTTGTCCTGTCATGGAGAACACAAGGGCATCAAAGTGGCCAGGCCATGCAGCCAGGCTCCAGGAATCCCTAGGATCTCAGCCCCTCCAAGGGTACCTGGAACATTGAGGCACAGAGAGAAGCAACTGGCCTGAACATGCACCCAGCTCCCCACACGCTCTAGACAGTTTCAGGTCTCTGCCTCTCAGGACCCCAGACTCCCCTGATTCAGTCTCATCTTAGTTCTGACTCTAGTGCCCAGAATTTGCCTCAAGTTACAAATCCAGAAATTGGAAAAGAACATCTCCAGGTCCCCTGCCTGGAGACCTGGCCAGAGCTTGCGCCAGGCTGCAGACGCCTGGCAAGGGGCAAGAAAAGGGCATACTCACTTTCCCCTTGTCCTGGGAGGCCCATGCACCAACACTGCCACCACCGCTGCCACCTGGGAACACGGCAAAGTAGACACACACAGAGACGAAAACGGGAAGGGTTGAGTGAACCTGGGACACTGCAGCCCAACTTTAATGTGTTGTGGAATTCTGTTAGCTAATATTTTATTGAGGAGTTTTGCATCAGTATTCATCAGTGATATTGGCCTGTAGTTTTCTTTTTTTGTTTGTATCTTTGATTTTGGTATCAGGATAATGTTAGCCTTGTAGAATGAGTTTGCAAGTATTCCCTCCTTCTCTATTTTTGGAATCATTTGGGTAAGGTTGGTATTAGTTCTTGTTTAAATGTTTGCTAGAATTCAGCAGTGAATCATCAGGTCCCAGGCTTTTCTTTGCTGGGAGACTTTTTATTACCACTTTGATCCCATTATTTGTTATCAGTTTGTTCAGGTTTTGGGTTTCATCATGGTTCAATCTTGGTAGGTTAGATGTGTCTGGAAATTTATCCATTTTTAGTACGTTTTCCTATTTATTTGCATATAATTGCTGACCACTAGTGATCCTTTGAGGTTTAGTTTTCTTTTTTTTTTTTTTTTTTTTTTTTTTGCTATGTCTTGCTCTGTCGCCCAGGCCGGAGTGCAGTGGCGCGATCTCAGCTCACTGCAAGCTCCACCTCCCGGGTTCATGCCATTCTCCTGCCTCAGCCTCCCAAGTAGCTGGGACTACAGGCATCTGCCAGCACACCCGGCTAATTTTTTTGTATTTTTTTTGGTAGAGACGGGGTTTTACCGTGTTAGCCAGGATGGTCTTCTCTCCTGACCTCCTGATCCGCCGGCCTTAGCCTCCCAAAGTGGTGGGATTACAGGCGTGAGCCACGCCCCCTTGGGACAGGGACACACACACACACACACACACACACACACACACAGATTTAGTGGTTGTGGCGCCCAGTCGCGAGTGTGAAGAAGGGACCAGATGGGTCGGGCAGAAAGGTGCTGGGTCAAGAGAGGAGGGGGCAGCCGGGAGCGCGCACACGCAGGGTGCGCCGGGTTGAGGGGTGAGGGGTGAGGGGTAAGAGGTGAGGGGCCACGAGGACCAGGGCGGGGTAGGGGCAGCCCTTTCCCAGGCGGTAGCGGGGGCGCTGGTGCTGTTGCCCTTTTAAGCTGCGGCTTGACGGAGCCGCGCCTCCTGTCGGTGGAGTCGGTTATAAAGGGAGCAGCCCCCCAGGCCGCCACACAGCTCCCGCCAAGTCCTCGGTGTCCCTTGCCATTTTCCAGCAGCGCTCCCACGAGGGTCACCGCCGCGGGGAGAGGTGGAGCCGCGAGAGCTCGGCCGGGGGCCCCGCCGGGTGGTCGCGGCAATGACAGCGGCTCGGGACAGGCTCCTTTTCCGCGCCCCTCCCGCCTGAGATGAGGGAAAGATGTCCCTGTCAGCGTTCAAGGCCAAACTGAAGTTGCCGGCCTCTATCTTCCACGAGAACCAGGAGCCACAGCCGCGGCTCACGCTCCACCGCAACATCAAGGTGAGTCGCCGGGTGGCGGCCTCGCGGGGCAGGGCGAGGGCGGAAAGGGGGTGCCCAGAGTCCCAGGACAAAGGGGAACCTGCCCCAGGGAGGCCCCAGTTCCCCGCCCCTTTCTCCCGCAACTAGCCCGCCGGGCACTGCTCCAGGCTTGGGTGGGAGAAGGCGGAGGGCGCGTCTCTCCAACTCCTAGCGCGGGGCTGGCTTGGGGGCTGCTGGCCCCTCTCGGCCCCTGTCGCTGCGCTTCGAGGTGGGAGCCCGCGGCTGCCGGAGCCCTCTTGGGACCCATGGTCGCCGTCAGTGAGCCCACCTGCTCTGGGGACCGCGACAGGGCGGGGCAGGGCGACTCCCGAGTTGTTGGAGCCCAGGCGGGGAAGGGGAAAGACCTTTAAGATTTTCGGTTTTTTGGCGGGGCGTAGTGGCTCACGCCTGTAATCCCAGCACTTTGGGAGGCCAACCGGGTTGATCACTTGAGGTCAGGAGCTGGAGACCAGCCTGGCCAACATGCTGAAACCCGTCTCTACTAAAAAATAGAAAAATTAGCCGGTCGTGTTGGCAGGCGACTTAATCCCAGCTATTTGGGAGGCAGAGGCAGGAGAATGGTTTGAACCCAGGAGGCGGAGGTTGCAGTGAGCTGAGATGGAGCCGTTGCACTCAAACCCGGGGGAGAAGAGCGAGACTTCTCTCTCTCTCTCAAGAAAAAGTTTTCTTTCTTTTTTTCTTTTTGTTGAGACAGAGTCTCACTCACTCTGTCGCCCAGGCTGGAGTGCAGTGGCGCGATCTCGGCTTGCTGCAGCCTACCTCTCTTGACAGTCCACTGGTTAAAGCGATTCTCCTGCCTCAGCCTCCAGAGTAGCTGAGATTACAGGCGCCCGCCACCACGCCTAGCTAACTTTTGTGTTTTTAGTAGAGACGGATTTTTTTAGTAGAGACGCGGTTTCACCATGTTAGTCAGAATGGTCTTGATCTTCTGACCTCATGATCCGCCCGCCTTAGCCTCCCAAAGTGCTGGGATTACAGGCGTGAGCCACCGCGCCCGGCCTCTGTTTTGTTTTATACATGTAATGTATTCACAAGTATCTTTACAAAGTGATTTTGATACTCTTTTGTCTTCTCCCTAGAATCTCTTTGTTCTGTAATAATTTTTTTAGTTTATTTTGATCTTATTTTCCTCTTCAAAGCCTTTCCTTAAATATCTATTCTATGTTGCTTATCATTTGTAGTCTTTTTTTTTTTTTTTTTTTTGAGAGGGAGTCTTGCTCTGTCACCCAGGCTGGAGTGCAGTGGCGCAATCTGGGCTCACTGCAAGCTCCGCCTCCCAGGTTCACGGCATTCTCCTGCCTCAGCCTCGTGAGTAGCTGGGACTACAGGGGCCAGCCACCACGCCCCGACAATTTTTTGTATTTTTTTGTAGAGACGGGGTTTCACCGTGTTAGCCAGGATGGTCTCGATCTCCTGACCTCATGATCTGCCCACCTTGGCCTCCCAAAATGCTGGGATTACAGGCGTCAGCCACTGTGCCCAGCCCTGATTCTATATTATAGTGAGTTGTACAATTATTTCCTTATATGTTACAATGTAATAATAATAGAAATAAAATGCACAATAAATGCAATGTCCTTGAATCATCCCAAAATCATCTCCCACAACCTTGTCTGTGGAAAAATTGTCTTCTGCAAAACTGGTTCCTGATGCCAAAAAGTTTGGGGACTGCTGGCATAAGTGGTCTCATATAGTATTTGTCCTTTTGTGCCTGGCTTATTTCACTTAGCATAATGTCTTTAACGTTCATCCATGTTGTAGCATGTGCCAGAATTTCATTTGTTTTTAAGGCTGAATAATATTCCCTTGTATGTATTTAATACGCCTTGTTATCTTTTCATCTGTTGATGAATGCTTGGGTTGCATCCACCTGTTGGCTATTGTGAATAGTTTTGCATTGCCTGTCTTTCTCATGATCGCCATCCTATTTCACATCTAGCAGGTGTGAGATTCCATTGATTGATTGATTGATTGAGACAGGGTCTGACTGTTGCCCAGTCTGGAGTGCAGTGGCATGATCTTGGCTCACTGCAACCTCCATCTCCCAGGCTCAAGCAATTCTTCTGCCTCAGCCTCAGCCTTCCGAGTAGCTGGGATTATAGGCATGCACCACTACCAGCTGGCTAATTTTTGTATTTTTAGTAGAGACGGGGTTTCACCATGTTGGCCATGCTGGTCTCGAACTCCTGACCTCAAATGATCCACTTGTCTCCGCCTCCCAAAGTATTTGGATTACAGGTGTGAGTCACTGCGCCCAGCTAGTAGGTGTGAATTTCTATGTCTTAGTGGTTTTGATTTGCATTTACGTGATGGCTAATGTTGTTGAGTATCTTTTTATGTGTTTATTGGCCATTTGTCTATTTTCTTTGGGGAAATATTTATTCCAAAATTTAACCTATTTTTAAGTGGGTTATGTATCTCTTTATTATTTCGTTGTAAGAATTTTTTTACATATTCTAGATAGGAGTTATAACAATTTTCTCCCTTTTTCTGGATTGTCTTTTTTTCTTTCTTGATGGTGTCCTTTGAAGCACAAAGATTTTAAATTTTGATATAGTCCAATTTATCTTTCTTCATTTGTGTTTTTTTGCTCCTTGTGCTTTTGGTGTAATATCTAAAAAAACATTGCTACACCAAGGTCACAAAGGTTTCTGTCTATGTTTTTTTCTATGAGTTTTATAGTTTTGTCAATATCTCTTATATTGAGCTCTTTTATCCATTTGAGTTAATTTTTGCATGTGGCATGAAGTAGGGGGTATAGCTTCATTGTTTGCACCTAGACATCCAGTTATCTCAGAACTATCTGTTGAAAAGCTTATTCTTTCCCCATTGAATTGTCTTGGAACCCTTACTGAAGATCAATTGACTGTATATGTGAAAGTTTATTTCTGGATTCTATTCTTTCATCTCTTCATCTGTCCTTATACCAGTAGCACACTCTTGATTACTGTAGCTGTTTAGTAAGCTTTGAAATCAGAAAGTATGAATCCTCCAGAAAGTTTTTTAAGGTGGGTTTGGCTGTTCTGGGTCACTTGCATTTCCATATGAATTTTAAGATCAGCTTGTCAGTTTCTGCAAAGGAGCCAGCTGGGATTTTAATCAGAGTTGCATTGACTATGTAGATGAACTTAGGAAGTACTGCCATTTTAACAATATTAAGTTTTCCTCCATGAACACAGGATGTATTTGTACTTATTTAGGTCTTACTTTAATTTCTTTCAATCATAGTTGTGTTGAATGCAGACCTACTTTGAATTAATTCTAAGTTATTTTTATGCTACTTATTGCTTGACAAATATAATTGCTTTTAGTTTTTAACTAGTTTTGATGTAATGTGAAGTGTATTTGGACCATGTGAAGCTTATTTCTGCTTTGAACTTTAGTATAAATAGGTTATAATAAAATCTCACTGTGCTAATTTTTTGGTTATGTGAAATAGAAAATCAATGTAAATTTAAAAATTTATTCTGGGCCGGGCACGGTGGCTCACACCTGTAATCCAAGCACTGAGGGAGACTGAGGAGGGCAAATCACAAGGTCAGGAGATGGAGACCATCCTGGCTAACACAGTGAAACCCCATCTCTACTAAAGATACAAAAAATTAGCTGGGTGTGGTGGTGGGCGCCTGTAGTCCCAGCTACACAAGAGGCTGAGGCAGGAGAATGGTGTGAACCTGGGAGGTGGAGGTTGCGGTGAGGCGAGATCGCGCCACTGCACTCCAGCCTGGGCGACAGAGTTAGACTCCATCTCAAAAAAAAAAAAAAAAAATTCATTCTGAAATGCCATAGATGTTGAAGCTCTTCTGGCAGATGGTTATAAAGAGGAATATATAATCTTTCTATTGAGAAAATATAATCAATAATGTGAATACCTAAGGTAGTTTATTTTACATATATATCTCAGTATTTATTTATTTTTGAGACAGAGCGTCACTCCTGTCACCCAGGGTGGAGTGGAGTGGCAGGATCATGGCTCATTGCAGCCTGAACTTCTTGGGCTTAGGTGAGTCTCTCATCTCAGCCTCCTGAGTAGCTGCGACTACAGGTGTGCGCCACCATGCATGGCTAATTTTTTGTATTTTTCGTAGAGGTTTCCCCATGTTGCCCAGGCTAGTCTCAGACTCCTGGACTCATGTGATCTGCCCGCCTTGGCCTCCCAAAGAGCTGGGATTACAGGTGTGAGCCACTGTGTTGGCCTTATGTTTTATAATTTTTAAATGATACTTTTTATTCTATTACAAAACATATATAATTGTAAAAAACTTGTAAAATATAAAAGAGGAAAAAGACAATAGAAAAATTGTTTACGATGAAATTCCCAGTTAAACAGCGATTACATTTTTTTTTTTAAAAGCCTGTTGCTCAGGCTGGAGTGCAGTGGCATGATCATAGTTCACTGTAACCTCATACATCTCATACATTTTGATATCATTACTTCTGTTTTTATACATAATGTGTTCACTTTGAAAGAAGAGATTATAATTTTATAATGATTATTTTCGTTTAATGATCATGATCTCATTGCAATTATTGATCGTTTAGTTTATTCCTGAACATTTTGTTATATATATTTTTGCTGTTGTGAGTGGGCTATTTCTTATAACTTGGCATTTGTGCCTACATTCAATTTACCTATAGGAAATTAATTTTTGCATATAATTTTTTTAATTGGTGCAGTGGCACAATCTCAACTCACTGCAACCTCCGCTTCCTGGGTTCAAGTGATTCTCCTGTCTCAGCCTCCTGAATAGCTGGGATTACAGGTGCATGCCACCACCCCCAGCTAATTTTTGTATTTTTAGTAGAGATAGTGTTTCACCATGTTGGTCAGGCTGGTCTTGAACTCCTGACATTGTGATCTGCCCACCTCAGCCTCCCAAAGTGCTGGGATTACAAGCTTGAGCCACCGTGCCCAGCCTGTTTGTATGTTTTCTTATATCTTTCATCTGAGTTGCAAGGGGCACATTGGGTTTCCAGGAATTTTCTTAGCTAACTCTGTTCCTTTATCTTTTAAGGTTCTTAAGCATAAATCCTCTTTTTTTTTTTTTTCTGATGGGAAATACTGGGGCATAGCCCTAGGAATACAAATTATGTTTAAATAGAGCACAAAGTACCATCTCAAAGGAATAACTGATGGTGAATGGTGATTCATTTTATTATGTATCAACTCTTACGAGGCTTAATAAATAATTGAGGTTTAACACTTAGGTAACCGTTCTGTATTTAAGTCTGAAAATTTTTTTATGTTACAGTTTCAACTTCACATTGAATATTCTGTAAAGCAGAAATAAATTGATTAGCATTCTATGAATGAAAAATAAAGCCATGGGTCGGGTGCAGTGGCTCACACCTATAATCCCAGCACTTTGGGAGGCCGAGGCAGTCGGATCACCTAAGGCCAGGAGTTTGAGACCAGCCTGGCCAACGTGGTGAAACCTTGTCCCAGCTACTCAAGAGGCAGAGCCAGGAGAATGACTTGAACCCAGGAGACGGTGGTTCTGGTGAGCCAAGATCGTGCCACTGCACTCTAGCCTGGTGACAGAGCAAGACTCTGTCTCCAAAAAAAAAAAAATTAGCTGGGCATGGTGGCGTGCACCCATAATTCCACTACTTAGGAGGCTGAGGCAGGAGAATCACTTGAACCCGGGAGACAGAGGTTGCAGTGAGCCAGGGTTGCACCACTGCCTTCCAGCCTATGTGACAGAGTGAGACTCCATCCCTAAAAAAACAAAACAAAACAAAACAAAAAAAACCCATGCTGATAATCGAAAAACCAGTTTGCCTCATCACAGTTTAGAACATTGAATTGTAAAGATCTTTTTTCTAGTCCTGGCCAGGCTTAATGGTAACATGAGCAATTCAGTTACTTTCTCAGAGTTCTATATTTCTATCTGTAAAATGGAAATGATGGTATGTACAGTTTAGGATTTTTGTGAAAATTAAGTGAGACTGCAACTGTCTTGAATAGCAGTTGAAGTACATTGATATAGGTGACATTTTACAGTGGTGTCTTCCTCAGCATCTTGTTAGTTCAGTGTTTTAAAGCTCTATATTAGTCACAGAAACAAAGTCTAATTTTTGTTCTTTTGTTCTCATTTCAGATTACAAGTGGACACCTGAGTCAGCAGGACCTGGAATCCCAGATGAGAGAGAGCTTATCTACATGGACTCAGATCTTGTTGTCACCCCCATTAATGACAATCCAAGGGTACAGAAAGCACTCTAACAACTGAGTTGTAGACTTTACTGAGATCTGAAATCTGCATGAGATTTTCATTCAGAATATTATTTACTGTCTAATCTTTCCTTTTCTCTTGTCTGCTTCTGTTTCATTTGTGCTGCATGTCTGCATTTCCAGGTCCCGCTCTGTCTGCAACGCTTTCCTCTGCCTTCACTTCCACTTCACTGGAGTTCTAAGTTTTCTCCCCTCTGTTTTGAATGAGTCAGCTCTGCCTCTCACTACTGCTTTCTTCCACATGCCACGGAGGGGTTGCCAGCCTCTTGACCTCAGACCTTAGCTCTCAGTCCCATCGTTTCTCCATCTGCACTAATGTGAATCACTCTAAGTATTCTAGTCTCTGACGTATTTTGAAGGCAGAAGCAGTCAGAGGGCACTGCTCACCAGGCTGGGCTGGGCAGGCAGATCACACGGAAGCCCTGCCCTCTCACAGGTTGTTAAGACTGCATGGGAGATGGTGAGGAGACACTATGGGAGCTGGAGGAGTCACGGTTCACAATGTACTTCTAAACCACTGTGAGTTTTTTTGCTTCTTGCCTTTTGGAATATAATACTTTATTGCTAGGGGAAAATGAGTATTTACTTTAAAAAACAGATGCATTTCTAAGTCCCTGTGTTTTGTCTTGACTTCCAACTCCACAACATACATTCCACTACTTACTCTCTATTTTAATTTTCCTGCTTCTGTTACTTTTTTTTTTTGAGATAGAGTCTCCCTCTGTCACCCAGGCTGGAATGCAGTGGTGTGATTTTGGCTCACTGCAAGCTCCGCCTCCTGGGTTCACACCATTCTCCTGCCTCAGCCTCCAAAGTAGCTGGGACTACAGGCGCCCACCACCACACCCAGCTAATTTTTTGTATTTTTAGTAGAGACAGGGTTTCACCATGTTAGCCAGGATGGTCTTGATCTCCTGACCTCGTGATCTGCCCACCTCCACCTCCCAAAGTGCTGGGATCACAGGTGTAAGCCACCACGCCCAGCCTTCTTTTTCTTTTTTAAATCTCTTTTTCTGTATTAATTCATGACTGTCTTTTCGTATCTCATTGGGAACAATACTGTGGTTTATACCAAAGGGTTCTTGGATTCATGTTTATTTTCTAGACAGACAGCATTTTATATAGATTATTTAGCTATTTTTCATAATGGAGCTAATCCTTTTTGTGAGTTCATATGTGTGGCAGAGTAACTTTATTATGCTAAGTTTGATGTGCATTGGTGCATTTTCAAAGTGGGTTTTCTAGAACAATTTGTGATATCTTTCCCAGGGGTGTCCAGTCTTTTGGCTTTCCTGGGCGGCACTGGAAGAAGAATTGTCTTGGGTCACACATAAAATACACTAACGATAGCTGATAAACTAAAACACAAACAAACAAAATTGCAAAAAACATCTTACAATGTTTTAAGAAAGTTTAGGAATTTGTGTTGGGCCACATTCAAAGCCGCCTTGGGCCGCATGAAGCCCATGGGCTGTGGGTTGCACAAGCTTGCCTTAGACGATATTCTTTGTTTCTTTTTTTCCTCTTATAACCATATTTGATAGTTTATGGGAAGCCTTAGTCAGTGGACATTTTTGTGTTTAACTTTTAATTTTAAACTACTTTTAGTCTTAGAGAGAAGGTTAAAAAATAGTTGAGAGTTCCTGTATACGTTTTGCCCAGCTGCTCTTAATGTTCACATCTTATAGGTCTATAGTATAGTTAACAACACCTGGGAATTAGCATTGGTATAGTGCTAGTCAGGCAGGATAATCCTTACCTGTTCCTCCTTTTGGAGGGCAGTAGAATGTGGTAGTTGGAGTTGCATCATACTTGATTCATATCTCTGTATAATGATGTCATGCAATACCCTGATTGCTCCTTTTGAATTCTTTCTGAAAAAGGAAAAATAAAACATGAGTATAGTGCTGTTAACTAAACTACCAAATTTATTTGAATTCTACCAGTTGCCTCTAATGTCCTTTTTTTTTTGTTGTTCAGGATCCCACATTACAGTTAGTTGTTATGCCTCCCTAGTCTCGTATAGTCTGCCGTAGTCTTTCATGGTTTTGTCAGAATTTCTCAGACTTTTCTTGCCTTTCATGACCTTGACAGTTTGTCTTTTTTTTTTTTTTTTTTTTTGAGATGAAGTCTCACTCTGTCACCCAGGCTGGAGTGTCGTGGTGTGATCTCAGCTCCCTGCAACCTCTGCCGACCGGGTTCAAGCTATTCTCCTGCCTCAGCCTCCTGAGTAGCTAGGATTACAGGTGCCTGCCACTGCGCATGGCTAAGTTTTGTAGTTTTAGTAGAGATGGGATTTTACCATGTTGGCCATGCTGGTCTTGAACTCCTGACCTCATGATTCACCTGCCTAGGCCTCCCAAAGTTCTGGGATTACAGATGTGAGCCACCGCACCTGGCCTTTGTATGTTTTTGTAATACAGGTTATAAAACGTATGACTCAAGTCCTTGACACTTTGAAGAGTAACTGGTTCAGTGTTTTGAAGAATGTCCCTTAATTTAGGCTTATCTAAGGGTTTCTCATGATTAGAATGAGATTATTAATTTGGATTATGAGATTAGAATGAGAATATGCATTTTAGTAAGAATACTACCGTAAATACGGTAATGCTGGTTACTTAATTGGTAAAGGTTTTAAAAATACTACATATAGAAATTTTGCAGGAGTTAGGTATAGAAATGATGGTTGAATTTTTAACTAAAAGTCTCAAGATGCAGTATCTGGCCATCCTAAGCTCATGGATCCAACTACATGGTTTCTTCACATTTCTCAAATAAATTGTGCACTTTCCAGTTCATGCTATTATGGCTTCCTTGAATGGTGTCTTCTCTGATATAACCATAAAGTTCTAACCATTCTTCAAGACCTCAACCCACCCCCTACCTCTTCTGTAAACCCGGTCTCAACTATATCAAGTAAAGTGCTTGCTGTATTCTCTAAACTACTATTTACAAAAAAATTCTTTCTGTCCAGGGTTTTGTCTGTAGTTATGTCCTACCTCTTTTCAATTGTGAAATATTTTGTTGTTTATCAAATGTTTGTCTCATCTTCCCAACCAGAATGTCAGCTCTCTGAAAATAGGATTGTGTGTTTTATATTTTTGTATCCCCCTTAACCCTTGACATAGAGCCTTACCTTGGCAGGTACCCAATAGATATTTGTTGAATGACTGAATTTCTAATTAGAGGTAAATTATCTAAAGAGTAAGCCAAGATAGGGGTGAATTTTTTCTTTGAGGCTGTATTTTATTACAGATATCAATTGAAATTATTTTAGAAAATAAATTATTATCTATATATGTATGTTTTAATCTGAAAAGGCATCGTTCTTATTCTTTTTGGTAACAAATTTTACACATTCTTTTTTTGTCCTCATTGATTTATTATTTGATATAAGGGACATATAAGGAGACAGATATCCATCTTAAAAATTGTCTCAAAAGTTTTTTTTTTTTTAACCACAGGTAATGAAAAAACCGCCATCAGTTAAATTTGATCCAAAAATATTGCATCTACCAGCATTTTCAGGTAAGATCATAAAGGAGTTATCGAACATGTAGACTCTTTGTATACAGATACAAATGTGAAATTTATTCAGAAATGGAATATTTGTATGTGAATAACTAAATTTTTTTTGTCTTGACAGTTGGTTATATTCTTGGAGCAGTGTTAATGTGAATTGTAAATAATCTGTAATTCATTTGTGCCAGCTGTGGACATTTCTCAGCTGAGTCTGGGCTGTCCTGTCCTCTTGTGTGTGGGGAGGTTCCTATAGATCTGGGCAAGTTTTCCTGTAGAGTGGGTTGGGGGAGGGTCTCCTCCCTTCCCTTCATAGAGCTGGTTGAATTTCCACCATTTATGGCAGGTGTAGGTGCACAGGGTTGGGGACAACAAGGAAGGATTGGGATTCTATTGGTGGGACCAGAACATTTGAGAATGGGACTAGGTGTTTCATGACTGTGGAGATGGTGTGGTAGTGGAGATACTTAAGGGATAATTATTACATTTCTGTTGAGCTAATGAAAATCTTATTTAGGGTGAAAGTCAGAAATTTTTACATACCTTAAACTTTTTTTTTGTTTGTTTGTTTAACAAATTATATTTTAAGCTGTTGAACTCAATTTGGGGAAAATTATTCATTGTGGCTAGAGTAGAATCTATGATTTGAAGTAAATTTAAAATATATTTAGGTTTCAATAAACCAGCTAAGGGTTTATATCAGTCAACTTAATTACCGATAAAAACAACCAGAAAAACCTGTGGAGAAGGACGTTTAAAGACCAAAGTGAAGCCAAATATTAATAATAGTGCTTTCATTGCCAAGTAGGTCTATTTATGCAAACCTAGAGAATTATTACCGGGAAATACTATTTCCTTTTTCTTCTTTGAGTTATTTGGGAAATTATATTTATAATATGTTTTGTCTAAAGATTGAGATCAGCCAAAAATATGTTAATTTTAGGGGGTATCACATTTCCTAGATTTTGCCCTTTTTTTGTATATGGATTTGGAGGTAGGCATTTCAGGTGATTTTAGCTATCATGTTTTCCTCATCATTTTTTACAGTAATTTTATTGGAACTTTTTAATAACTGTGGGATTTGTGCTTTTTGCAATATTTGCGGGTTGATTTATTTATACAAAGGCTCTTTTGTCTTTTACTCCAGTTGTATTCAACTTTACATTTTGTTATAGTCTAGGTTGTGGGACAATTCTGCTTTAGACATCTGCTTGGTTTGAAAGCATAGTTTTCCATTGAAGTGGTTAAAAAGTTTCCATGGATAGATAAAGAGATGGGAAATATAGAAGGACAAATAGAAGTAGTGTCATCTTTGGAGTATTTTTGGTTTTGACAGTGTCGTGTTTTCTTTGTCCTCATCTTAGCTGTCATAATTCTGTGTTTATTTCTCATGTAGTGTTTCCAGTAGTTGTCTTTCTCATCATTCATACTTCTGTTATTTTCTTTCCTTGGCGGTGGATAAGTTATAATTTCTGAAAGACCAAGATTGGAATGACTTTTTTGCAACAAGTGTGCTCACAGATCGACTCCATTGCGAAGAGCTCGAGGACCTCCTGAGCCAAGCTTAATCTCCTTTGCTGTTTGTGCGTGGTGGCTGGTCACCAGGAGGTGGCCACCAGGCTTCTCCATTCCCCACTGGTAGGCCTCTGTGATGTGACTTATGCATTTAAATTTATGTTTTTTAGAGGCTCAAACAAGTGCTAAAATAGCAATTTGATTTAACTACCATGAAAAAACTGATTTATCATGATTTTAGGTTTATGGAAATTATCCTCTGCTTAATCCTTAGGTCTTACAGTAGATGAGAGTAGATGGTGATTTTGAACTTTCTGTTGTTGTTGTTGTTGTTGCTTGTAATACTCAGATTTCCATTTTATGTTAACTTGTAAGATTTTAAAAAAATATATAGGCTGAGGCAGGAAAATGGCGTGAACCCCGGTGGGGGGCTGAGCCTGCAGTGAGCCAAGATTGTGCCACTGCACTCCAGCCTGGGCGACAGCGAGACTCCGTCTTAAAAAAAAAAAAAAATATATATATATATATATATATGAAATTGGGCCAGGTGCAGTGGCTCATGCCTGTAATCCCAGCACTTTGGGAGGCTGAGGTGGGTGGATCACCTGAGGTCAGCAGTTTGAAACCAGCCTGGCCAACATGGTGAAACCCCGTCTCTACGAAAAATACAAAATTAGCCTGGCATGGTGGTGCACTCCTCTAATCCCAGCTACTGGGGAGGCTGAGGCAGGAGAAACACTTGAACCTGGGAGCCAGAGGTTGCAGTGAGCTGAGATCGCGCCATTGCACTCCAGCCTGGGCAAAAAGAGCAAAGCTCCATCTCAAAAAAAAAAAAAAAAAACACGTGATATCATAAGACCTTTTCCCTTCTCATCAGTGACTGGAATGAACTGCCCATGTGGAATGGGTTGTGGGTGTTGGTTCCTTTACTGGGTCATCTGGTAACCTGCAAGGTTTCTGCTGTGACCTTGAAGGAAGACATCAATCCTCTAACAAATTTTTTTCCTATCCTCTGGGAATATTACTTTTTGGACTATCTTGGTCCATTGGTAAGCTCATGGGAATTTGTCAGAGTTTTTTTTTGTTTTTTGTTTCTTTTGGCTCATGTTTAGCATCGGTTGGCAGAGTGTTTGGAGTCATCCTCAGAAAGGAATTATGGTGGTTCAGAGGTGTTTTCTGTAGTGGGCCCTCATTTGGGAATTGGCTTGAAAGAATTTAAGTTCATTTGCTTCCAGGATATTATTAAGTTTACTTTTTTCTATAGTTGGTGTGTGTCTATCAGGTAAGGGCAGTCATTTAGAGAATATAAAGTGTTAGGAGAAACTAAAAGTACTGTTCTTCGTTTTTATTTTAATCTTATTCATATACAAGTGCCTTTGTAATTTCGTAAATATCACTTTTGGTGTACAGTATAAATTTCCTTTTTATGAAGATCTGAGCTGTTAACTTTGTTGTCACTTTCTGTGTTTCGTGACTTAAATATTTTAATTTTTTCTTTTTTTACACTTACATTTTTTATTCTAGTTCCAATTGCTAATCCAGCATTCGCAGATAGCTCTAAACTGCGATATGTAAGTAACATTTATATTTTAAAATTTTTTTTCATGACTTTATTAAGTAGTTACAGCATACATACTTATCAAAAGCAGAGTCCCAAATAATTATCATAAATTTTTCTGACATAATGATGACTCTACTCATAGGCAATTTTTATGGGCATTCCAATTATAAATTCTAGAATATTTAAAAATAGCCCTTCTCCTAATATACAATGCTGGGATTATCTAAGCTACTCCTGGAAACTTTATTAAGTGTTCTTGTTTTTTTATTTTCATAGAGACAAGGTCTCTCACTATGTTGCCCAAGTTGGTTTTGAACTCCTGGGCTCAAGTGATTCTCCCATCTCTGACTCCCAAAGTGTTAGGATTACAGGTGTGAGCCACTGCGCCAGGCTGTTAACTGTTTTGAGTATTGGTTATAAAATACTTCAACCCTGATCCCTGTGTATTAATTTAGTTATACTTCCTCAAAATTTCCCTTGGCCATGCTTATCTGTCCCTCATGTAGCATGTAGCTTCCCTATGATGTTATTTATAATCTAATGAGATTATGATTTATAAACTCCCAATGGAAGGAAGTGTCCTTGCTTTTTATAGAAGTGACATACCAGGTAGAAAGCACCATAGATCAAGTGTTAGAAGGCTCTGGGTTCCGGTTGCCTATAAGACTCGGACAAATGATTATCTTTTTCTCATTCTCTGTTTCCTGGGGAGGGTGGGTGGAACAAGGAAATGGCATAGGTTTAGGATTCAGACAGACCTGGGTGTGGATCAAAGATCTGCTTTCTGGGCCAATTACTTTAATTGCTGAGCCGCAGTTTCCTCATCTATAAAATTGGGATGGGGATGAGATAACCACTTCATAGATTTTTGGTAATTATTCCACTTTGAATGAGGTAAATATATGAGATACTTTATATAGTGCCTGATTCTTAGTGGGTATTTCATTTACAGTGGGGTTGGGGTTGTAGAAGTTGCAGTTATTATCATGAAGCTTGCTTATCTCATGATTGTTAGGACAAGCACATGAAAAATCGGAGGTGAAAGGATTTTGTGAATTGTGGCAGTAGTATAATAATTATTCTTCTATGCTGGTAAAATATGGGTGAAACAATAGGAGTTTAGAAAATGCTTAATAATAAGGGTAATTCTTATTATACATCTTGTAATGTTACTGTCCCAAAGTAAAATCTGGTAATAGAAAGTAGGATTTAATACTTTGAGCATTTAATACTTTGAGAAGGCTGATGGTATGCTCATTAAAAATGAATCAATGAAATATTTATTTAAACACTTTTATTTAAAACGTGTTATATCTTTGAATGGGGTGCCCCCTGCTAACATTTTCAAACAGATATCCCAAATCATTTCCAAGTACAGTTATCCCTCTGTATCAGCCCGGAGACTGGTTCTAGTATCCCCTTGGATACCAAAATTCACACATACTATTTTTCCTCTGCTTTTAATGAAGTTTGATTGTAAAACTGTTTTAATTTGAATAAAATGATACTGAGGTAGACAATTTCTCTGGTAGGAATCTTCTTTTATTCTCCTTCATTCAAAGCCACTTCTAGTGAGGTTTTCTCTGATCTCAGGTTATATTACCTTCATAGCATATGATAAAGGGTCCTTAACTTAGTCTGGGAGATAATTATTATTGAAGTAGGTATATTTATTTCTTAGTTTTGTTTTTCCTATAAAAATTAGAATCACATGATATAATTTTATGTTTGTTTTCCCCCATAACACATATATTATGTATTTTTAATGTTATTAACATTTAAAAATAAAATACATAATAATTAAGGTAAACTTTTTATATGTTGTGAATATCTGATCATTTTGCTTACTAATTTTGGATAGTATTATAATGTTGGAAACAACATTGCGATGAACATTTTTGAGATTAAATCTTTGTGCCCGCTTTTTCTTTTTCCCTTTAGGGAAGATTCATAGAATTAGAACAAATTAGAACAAATGGGTAGAAGGCAGTAAATATCATTGTGACTTCTGAAAAATTGCTGAAGTGCTCAAATAAATTGTGTCAATATATAATCCCAGTCAATGTGTTTAAAATGCCTTTTGTTAGAACTTCCAACATTGAGTATTTATCAAATTGTATATCCTTCTATCCTTGCCAATCAACTTTGTGAGGTATAATTCATATATAGTAATAGTGTAATACTGTAATTTTTAAAATGTGTTAATTGTAAATTATGCATAATTTAAAATGTTCCATTTTAGCCATTTTTATGTGTACAGTGGCATTTAGTTCATTCCCATTGTTGTATAACCATCACCACTATTCATTTCCAGAACTTTTTCACCATCTTAAACAGAAGCTCTTTACCCATTAAACGGTAACTTTCCCTTTCCCTTCCCCAGTCCTGGTGACCTGTACTCTACTTATTCTATCTTGGTGAATTTGCTTATGGTGAGTACCTCATATTGCTACCAAAACATCAAGGAGTTTGGTCTAGGTCCTGTTGCTCACAGCACAGAAAGCCAATCACGGAGACGATGAGTGTTGCTAGGGAAGAAGGCTTCAACTGGGTGCTGCAGCTAAGGAGATGGGAGATCAATCTCAAATTTGTCACCTCAACTGACTAAAACCAGAGGTTTATTTAGCAGGGAAGAAATGTAACCATGTATGGGAAAACAGGAGTTAGGGAAGGGTGGGGAAGAGAAGTTGGTCGACAGGAAGCAGGTAGTTGGTTAGGCAATTGTGATGAGTGAGGTGGTCTGGTGTCTTATGGTCCAGATGTGGTGATCTGGTAAGTTTCAGTTCCTTGATAACTATCTGGGAGGCCTGATGGTTGGTTTCCCAACAAAGGAATTCAGATAAGACAAATGTAACTTTCTCAAGTTTTAAGACTGGGAGGCTCAATTTCTATCTTTATTTTAAAAGACTGTAAGCATCAGTTCTATAGGACAATTGGGCTGCATTCATTTACAAGTTTCATCCATGTTGCAACTAACGTGTCAGCATTTCATTCCTTTTTAAGGCTGAATCATATCCCTTTGTATGTATATACCACAGTTTGTTTATTTTTTCATCTGTTGTTGGGCACTGGCTTGTTTATATCTTTTGGCTATTGTGAACAATGCTGCTATGAACATTAGTGTTTTCTGTTTTTGTTTTTTGCTGACAGCTATCCCTATGGGTGTGAAGTAGTATCTCATGGTTTTGATTTGTATTTTGTGACTAGTGATGTTGAACATCTTTTTGTTTGATTGTTGGCTATTTGGAGAAAGGTCTAATCAAGTCATTTGCCAATTTTTATATTGAGTTTTATGTTGTTGAGTTGTAGGTATTTTTTATATATTCTAGATATTAACCCCGTGTCAGATAAGTGATTGCAAATATATTCTCTCATTACACTGGTTGCTTTTTACTGTGGCAAGTGCCTTTTTGAGATATGAATTTAGGAAGAATTTTTCTATTTTTTAAATAAGAGTTTTATACTTGAATAAGGTAAAGTAAATGCTCATCCATCATTAATTTTTTAATAAAAACACAGTTTTCCTGTTTCTTTGCTGTAGTTCTCCTCTTCGTTGATTATATTTTATCATTGGATAGGGTTTTTTTGTTGTTTGAGACGGAGTCTCGCTCTGTCGCCAAGGCTGGAGTGCAGTGGCGCAATCTCAGCTCACGGCAATCTCTGCTTCCTAGGTTCAAGCGATTCTTCTGTGTCTGCCTGCCGAGTAGCTGGGATTACAGGCACCTGCCATCATGCCTGGCAATTTTTGTATTTTTGTAGAGACGGGGTTTCACCGTGTTGACCAGATGGTCTTGAACTCCTGACCTCAGGTGATCCACCCACTTCGGCCTCCCAAAGTGCTGGGATTATAGGCCTGAGCCACCATGCCCGGCTGGTAGATTTTTTGTTTTGCTTTCTTTTGAAGAAGACCTCTCAGTGGCTTACCTCTTTGCCATGCTTTGGTGTTTGAGCTCTCTTCCCTGTACTAACTGTAGCTCTGTAGGACTTGGGGGTCAACCTTACCTTTTTTTCCCCCGCTTTTGTGTGTCTTGTTTGAGTTAGCATTTCTTTTTATTCCAGACCTGTAGATTTTACTAGATTGTCTCTAGGAATCTCTTTTACTAATTTGCTTCAGCCTGCCTTCCTGCCATCTCTTTTTACTAATTTGCTTCTGCCTGCCTGCCTTCCTGCCTCCCTCCCTCCCTCCCTCCCTCCCTCTCTCCCTTCCTCTCTCCCCTTCTTCCCCTTCCTTCCCTTCTCCCATGCCTTCCTTCCCCTCTCCCATCCCTTCCTTCCCTTCTTTTCTTTCCATTTATATTGAGATAGAGTATTGCTCTGTCACCCAGGCTGGAGTGCAGTGAGGTAATCTTGGCTCACTGCAACCTCCACCTCCCAGGTTCAAGTGATTCTCCTGCCTCAGCCTCCTGAGTAGCTGGGATTACAGGTTTGTGCCACCATGCCCAGTTAATTTTTGTGTTTTCAGTAGAGATTGGTTTTCACCATGTTGGCCAGGCTGGTCTCGAACCCCTGACCTCAAGTGATCCACTTGCCTTGGCCTCCCAAAGTGCTGAGATTATAGGTGTAAGCCACAATGCCTATCCTCTTCACTCCTCCTTTAGCTTTTATATTACTTCTTAGATTTCTTCCTCTCTTATTTCATCCTTTTTCTGTTCCTGAAACCCCTACAGGATGGGTGTGCGGGTTTGTGTCTCTTGACTCTTTTTTCAAATTTTCTTTTGCTTTCTCACTTTCTCTTGTTTATTGAGATATAATTCACATACCATAAAATTCACCATTTTAATGTGTGCAGTTCAGTAGGTGTCAGTATACTGAAAGTTGTTCAACCATTGCCACTATCTAAATTCAGAACAGTTTTCTCACCCAGTGAAACCCAGTACCCATTCTTCTCCAACCCCTGGCAACAACTAATCTGCTTCCTGTTGGCTGATTTGCCTATTCTTCATATTTCATATAAATGGAATCATACAGTATGTGGCCTTTTGTGTCTAGCTTCTGTCACTTAGCATAATGTTTTCAAGGTTCCTCCATATTGTGGAATGTGTGAGTACTTCATTCTTTTTCTACCTGAATAATCTTTGTATGGCTGTTCCACATTTTGCTTATGTGGTCTTGATGGACATTTGGGGTTGTTTCCACATTTGGCTATTATGAATAATGGCGCTCTGAACATTTGTCCACAAGGTTTTGTGTGAACATATACAATTTTATTTCTCCTGCAGTAGTGAGATTGCTAGATAAAATGGTAACTCTGTGTTCAGCTGTTTGAAGAACTGCCAAACTCTCTTTGTTAAACTTTTATTTTAGGTTCAGGGGTACATATGCAGGTTTGCTATATAGGTAAACTCATGTTATGGGGGTTTGTTGTACGGATTATTTGATCACCCAGGCACTAAGCTTAGTAAGGAGCAATCATTATTTTTTCTGATGCTCTCCTTCCTCCCACCGTCCACCCTAAATAGGCCCCAGTGTCGATTGTTCCCTGTTTGTATCCATGCAAACTTTCTTCTTTTATTGCTCTCCCTTGACTTTATCTTTGAGCTCTCAAGCTTGGTATTTATCCCCACTCATTTTATTATTTAGGATTTCCAGTTAATTTTTTAATTTGAACAATCATATTTGAAAGTTTTTGTTCATGTTCTTTTTCTCTGATTGGTCCTTTTTCCTAGCTGCCTATATTTGGCGTGTACTTTTGAATTTGAGGATAAATATTAGGATTATAAAAATTCTCTTCTTGGAGCAGAATTTAGAATTAAATATTGTTATTAACGTTTAAGGCTAAACGTTAGGATTATATAATATAAGCCTGGAACCTGGACTTTGATAAAAAGGGAACAAAATTTGGATTATAAACATTGTATTCTTCTCTCTTGAACTTATAGGTCACTTCTTTTTCATCATGGTCCTGCTTTTTAACGCTGTTTATTTCTCAAATGCCTGGTGATCTCTGGTTCTTCGTTTATATTATGAATAAATGATGAAATTGATTGGTATAGAAGTTGGCAATACGAGTTTGCTTTATTCTTGCCTAAGTCTCTTTCTCCAATAGCCTCTCCTGTAAAGAAAGGGCCGGTATGTGGGTAGGTGAGGCCTGTTGACTGGTAGAGTTTAATTTGGGGTTCCAGCTGGCTGAAGATCAGATAGGCAGGCTGGAGGCCTCTGCAATTGCCAGGGTGGGTTTTTCTTTGCAGTGGAGCTGGCTTTCCTCATTTAACCCCTTCCCCGCTTCAGTATGTGGAGGACCACAGTCGCTGCTTCCTGCATCCATCCATCCAGTGAGCAAGGTGGATTGCTCACTGTAGGAACAATTTTCCGCATTTACCCAGGAGGCCAGGGCTGCAGGGTTTATTCCATGTACCAGGGAAGGGAGATGGAAAAGAGACACGGTCTGATTGGCTCAACTGTTCCTTGTACAAGGACACAATTTTTCCTTGTGCAGTTGTTTAATCTGATGATTGTCTTGTGGCTCATTCTTTCTTCTTGTCTTAGTTTATTCCAAGTCCCTGAGGCTTCCTTGGGAACGTCTGTCTACCTGTGGTTCTTAGACAGGGGATTCCTTTGTTGATTCTCTGTCAGTCTTAATTTTATTTTTGCATGTCTGCATCTGAGATTTTCTCAAACTTTCTAGTCCACTTTTAGCCCTCCTTTTTGTTTCCAATTTTCCTTTAATAAAAAAAGCTTGTATTTTAGAGACTCTAGAGGGTTCGGAAAAGTGAGTGTCGAGTGTTTAGTCTGCAACCATTAAAGAGAGAGAATGTCTCATAAGTTTGGATCTGTGTTACTTACATGATTGTGATTTACAGATGCTTGCTTTCTTTCCCTTTCCCTTTTATTTTTTCTTTTCTTTCATTTATTTATTTTATTGTTATTATTTTTAGAGACTTACTCTAAAAAAAATAGGGTCTCACTGTGTGCCCCAGGCTGGAATGGGACTACAGGTACATGCCATCATGCCTGGCTAAATTACAATTTTTTTTTTTTTTTTTTTTTTTTTTTTTTTTTTGGAGAGACAGAGTCTCACTTTGTTGGCCAGGCTGGTCTTGAACTCCTGGCCTTAGTGATCATTCCATCTTGTCCTCCTAAAGTGCTGGGGATTACAGGTGTGAGCCACTGTACCTGGCCAAAGTTTTCACTTTTTAATATGAGGTATAAGGTATATAGAAGTGCTTTATTTACTTATTTATTTATTTATTTATTTATTTATGAGAGGGAGTCTTGCTCTGTTGCCCAGGCTGGAGTGCAGTGGCATGATCTCAGCTCACTGCAACCTCCGCCTCCTGGGTTCAACAATTCTCCTGCCTCAGCCTCCCGAGTAGCTGGGATTACAGGCACCCACCATTACACCCAGCTAATTTTTGTAGTTTTTAGTAGAGATGGCGTTTCACCATGTTGGCCAGGCTGGTTTTGGACTTCTGACCTCAAGTGATCCACCCGCCTCAGTCTCCCAAAGTGCTGGGATTACAGGCATGAGCCACCATGCCCGGCAGAAGTGCTTTTAATTCCACAAGTGTTTAGGCTTTTTGGGTTATATTTGCTATTTTTACTTTTCTCCTTTTACTACATCAAAATGAGTCCTTTATAATTTCTGCCCTAGGGAATTCTAAAAATTTATCTTTGTGGTCTAATATAAAATCATTTTTAATGTATGCCATGAATGTAGTCAACTATCTATAATAATGTAGTAATAGTAGCTTGCTCAGTCAGCACCAGTTGTCATGACCCAATGGTAATTTCTGCATGTGGATTATCTCCTGATTCTTAGAACAACATGAGGTACATATTATTATTGGTCCTACTTGTTGTGCCTACCAGGCCCATGAAAGATGAGTAATTATCCCAGGGTACTGTCTCCCTCACCTCCAATGGTGGGCCAGAGCTAGGTCCAAGACTTTGAATTCTAGAGTGTTAGACACCATCCTATGCAGCCTCCCACTGAATAAGGGTGGTCACTGTTTGTAGGGTGTAGAGTTTGATACGTCTGTTACTTTGACTTCATTAGTTTTTATTTAGGATACCTGAATGTGTGAATGTATTGATTAATATATTCATTATTGCCTTCTCTCTGTGCTTGGAGGAGAAGAAAATTGAAGTTTACCACTGCTATGGGTTTACATTGCATGCTTTGTTATTTGGTGTATAAAGATTCGCACCTTAGATCTTCTGTAGGTCATACAGTTTTTAGTTTAAAGGGAATCTTTTTCTGAAGAGTTTAGCCTTGAATTCTACTGAGATTTACATTGGCAATCTTGTTTGCATTTTGTTTGCCTTGTACAGCCATACTTTTATGCACTCCTTTCCTACTAATATGTTTATTTTGCTTTTGATGTTGATACGTTTGTTCAACATACATTTTCAGATGCCCGAGTGTGCTCCAAGCACTGTCTAGGTGTCACAGTGGTGATCGGGATACAGCCCTGCCTTCATGGATCTTCTGGGCTGCTGGGGAGAGAGATAATAAACAAGTCAACGAATGAAAAAGTAACAACAAAATTTTAGTTCTGCTCTAATGTGGTAGCCATTCACTTCATGGGGGCTATTTAAATGAAAAATTAATAGCTTACTCATTCAGCACGTATTGTCAGACACAATGGTACTTTCTGCACATGTATTGTATCCTTTGTTTCTTTTAACAACATGAGGTATGTATTGTTATTCGTCCTATTTGTTGTGCCTACCAGGCCCCAGGGTACTGTCTCCCTCACCCTCAACTGTGGGGGTAATTTTTAAAATAAAAGTTAAGGCCAGATGCAGTGGCTAATGCCTGTAATCCCAGCACTTTGGGAGGCCAAGGTGGGCAGATCAGTTGAGCTCAGGAGCTCAAAACCAGCCTGGACAACATGGCAAAACCCCGTTTTTACTAAAAATACAAAAATTAGCCAGGTGTGTGACACACACCTATAGTCCCGGCTACTTGGGAGGCTGAGTTTGGAGGATTACTTGAGCCCAGGAGGCATTGCAGTTAGTGGAGACTGAGCCACTGCTCTCTAGCTTGGATGATCCTGTCTCCAAAAAAAAAAAAAAAATTAATTTAAATAAATATTTTGTTCCTCACTTGCATCTGTCATATTTTATGGGCTTGATAGTCATGTGTCTAGTGGATACTGGATTGAACAGTGCAGATGTGGGACATTTGTCAGTGCATGAAGGTTTGGTAAACAGTGGTGCCTTAGACGCTGTCATGGAGATGGGTTGTTTCTGAGGTACAGTGTCAAGTCACTGGGGGCACCTGGAGTGGTGACCTGAGAAAACCTGAATTTTGAGAAGGTATCTGTACTGTGAGGGTGTTGCCTACAGGGCATGTGGTACTTGTATTTAGGATTTTGGTAAAAAGTGACTATTCATAAGCTATTTAAAGTTTCTATTTTAAAAATATAGGATTTTTAGGTAGTGCATTTTCTTTTGTTGTAATAGGAATTGTTTTGGTCATATTAGGAAAAATAACTGGCATGTTGATACATTTTTATTTTAGTTGATTAAATCTGGTAGCCGTTTTACTTTCATAGATTAAAAAATGGTTCAGTGTTTCAAAATATTTTGAGCTTGTCTTTGAAAAGAGATAGGCAGGTGCAATGGCTCAGTCCTGTAATCCCAGCAGTTTGGGAGGCTGAGATGGGAGGATTGTTTGTCAGGAGTTCAAGGCCAGCCTGGGCATCATAATAAGACCCCAATCTCTACAAAAGCTGAAAAAATTAGCTGAGCATGGTGGTGCACGCCTGTAGTCCCAGCTACTTGGGAGGTTGAGGTGGGAGGATGGCTTTTCCAATTATCCTACAGATATTTTTCAAAATGATTACTTTTAAACTATAATCTTTTTATTCGGAGGTGGGATGCTAACTCTACAATTGCCTAGAACTTCTTTAATTTGTGTACGTTAAGAAATTTTAATGGGCAATTTAATAAGTGTTGAAATTTCTAAGAATTATCTCTGTATGTTAGAGTTGTGATAACCCAGACCTTTTCCCTGTAGTGCTTCTCTGAGTCTGATTTGTTTTCCTCCATGGGTGCCACATAGGTTTATTTATTTATTTATTTATTTATTTATTTATTTATTTTGAGACAGAATCTCGCTTTGTTGCCCAGGCTGGAGTGCAGTGCCGCGATCTCGGCTCATTGCAAGCTCCGCCTCCCAGGTTCATGCCATTCTCCTGCCTCAGCCTCCCAAGTAGCTGGGACTACAGGTGCTTGCCACCACACCCAGCTAAGTTTTTTGTATTTTTAGTAGAGACGGGATTTCACTGTGTTAGCCAGGATGGTCTCGATCTCCTGACATTGTGATCGCCCACCTCGGCTTCCCAAAGTGCTGGGATTACAGGCATGAGCCGCCACGCCTGGCCACACATAGGTTTACTTTAAGAAGGTAAAAAATAAAAGCTGACTAAAGTACATACTGATTATCCCAGACAACATGCAGACATCACTAAATGAGTGCAGTTCTCATCAACTCACCATTCATTTCAATTAGAAAAAAAGTCATCAAAACTAATTTTTCTGTATGAAATACCTTTTCAAATCACACTGAATGTGATTTATTAATAGTGATTTATCAAATTCAGTTTTCTGCTGGATACTAAAGGAACACCTCATTAAGACTAGTGTTTATGCAAATAGTACAATACTGTAAAAAGTTTGGATTGTAAAAATTTCTTTTAAACTTAATGCATACAGATATGTTATTGTTCAGATATTTAGCACTTACATAGAAACTCACTGATCTACTAACAATTAGAAAAGAGACCTTTAGCCAAATGTCTCTGTATTCAGCAATAAAATGATTAATTACTGTTTTGCTCTTTTCTCTTGTTAAGGCTTTTAAAAAATTTTATTTTTCCTTTTACTATTACACCACAACTTGTTTAAATTTTGTTGCTATTGCAGAATTGCAGCAGACATTACAGTTCATGTCTCCCTGTGTATACGAGGGAGAGATTCTCTGGGCTGTGTAGATGCCCAGTGAATGGGGAATGTGGGCCTGACCTGTCACATTCAACTTTTGTTTCACCGTCTTATATCTAATGCTCATCGTTGCATAATGTAACTAGCTGGGGTTAGTTTCCTCAGTACCTACTCTTCAGAGCCTGTTTTCTCTCCATTTACAGACGGGCCAACGTTGCTTGGGTGATTGGTTTACTGGCTTCTCACACAACTGAGCTCCAGGAAAATACACCTGTTGTTGAGGTAATGTCTTTTATGACTGAAATGTGATGAATGACAAGAAATATTGTTGTTGATTCTGTAATTTAGAACATGCAGCTTTCCTTGACCTTCACTTGATTTTTCTTTGTGGGATTGTGGAAATTGTTCTAGAACTATCACCTCAACGGACCTTTAGGCTTAAACACAGCAGCTCATTTACAATGTAGTCCATCATGAAAATGGCAGAGCAGAGTTAACAACGCTTGTGAACTCTACTCATCATTATTTCATTTGTTTTTCAATAAGACTTTTCATTTCCAGTTTTCTTATAGTCTGTCCAACATTTTGTTACAGCTAATGTATTTGCTAGTTAAATCATAGCTTATAATTCAAAATTCAAATTCTTCTGGCTTTTCACCTTGAATTTAGTGTTTTAGTATAAAAGATTACTTTCTACCTATTCTGTTAATGTATATTACACTTAATTGGTAATAGAGTTTTATCCCTTGAACTGGGAGAGGCTCAAGAGTCAGTGTAGGTGAAAAGAACCAAGACTTTTTATGGGACATAGCAAGAGGTCCTGAAGGAGGTTAAAAAGGGGTAAGGAGAGGGTATTTTGTAGAGCTGAAGCTGGTTGTGTGGTATTTGGGGCTTTAAGAGGAATTGGAAAACTTTCTGTGTCTGTGTTGTTATTGGGGGACCTGCCCCGATAATCACGTAGGTTCTTTTCTATTTTCCTAAGCGTCAGCTGGCTTGAGAAATAAAAGGACAGAGTACAAAAGAGAGAAATTTTAAAGATGGGTGTCTGGGGGAGACATCACACATTGGTGGGATCCGTGATGCCCCACAAGCCACAAAAACCAGCAATTTTTATTAGGGAGTTTCAAAAGGGGAGGGAGTAACGAATAGGTGTGGGTCACAGACATCAAGTACTTAACAGGGAAATAGAATATCACAAGGCAAGTGGAGGCAGGGTGAGATCACAGGACCACAGGACCGAGGCGACATTAAAATTGCTAATGAAGTTTTGGGCACCATTGTCATTGATAACATCTTATCAAGAGACAGGGTTTTGAGATCAACCAGTCTGACCAAAATTTATTAGGTGGGAATTTCCTCTTCCTAATAAGCCTGGGAGCGCTATGGGAGACTGGAGTTTATTTCACCCCTGCAGTCTCAACCGTAAGATACAGGTACGCCCCAGGGGGCCCATTCAGAGACCTACCCCTAGCTGTGCATTCTGTTTCTCAGGGATATCCCATGCTGAGAAAAAGAATTCAGCGATATTTCTCCCATTTGCTTTTGAAAGAAGAGAAATTGGCTCTGTTCTGCCCGGCTCACTGGCAGTCAGAGTTTAAGGTTATCTCTCTTATTCCCTGAACAATTGCTGTTATCCTGTTCTTTTTTCAGGGTGCCCACATTTCATATTGCTCAAACACACATGCTGGACAATTTTTGTAGTTAACGCAATTATTACAGGGTCCTGGAACAATATACATCCTCCTCAACTGACAGGATTAAGAGATTAAAGTAAAGACAGGCATAGGAAATCACAAGGGTATTGATTGGGGAAGTGGTAAGTGTCCATGAAATCTTTACAATTTATGTTGAGAGATTGCAGTAAAAACAGGCATAAGAAATTACAAAAGTATTAATTTGGGGAACTAATAAATGTCCATAAAATCTTCATAATCCATGTTCTTCTGTCATGGCTTCAGCCGGTTCCTCTGTTTGGGGTCCCTGACTTCCCGCAACATGTTGTCCACTATAGTAGCCAGCTGGTATTTGGAGCCTTAAGGGAAATTGGAAACTTTTCTCTCTGTGCCGTTCACTGCAGTAGCCAATTGCTGGGATAGTATCCCAGCTGTCCTTACAGTGTCTGGGTGGAGATTAATTTAATTTCATTGTATTTCCCTTGCTTACAATTCCATCTCTATTTCCTGCAAATTGTTGGATATCTGAGCTACTAGTAAAATGCCACTAAGTCTAATTTTTTCCTTTTTGGTGGGGGCTTAAAATAAATGAATTGTGACCTATATGATTACCAATGGTACCCAACTTTGTTCCCAGAGATGTGTCGAGTAGATTTTTATCTAAAAGATAAGAGCATGTACGGCAGTATTACCAGGAAGGTAAGAAGGCTTAGCATCTCAAAAATGGTTCCTTCTGATGGCTCAGAGCAAAAGGTCTCCAGTGAGATGGAGTAGCTGTAGGAGATGGGAGAGAACATAAAATCCAAGAGAAAGTCTCAAGATTTTAGAGGATATTCCTGCATTGTCAGAGCAGGCATGTGTTGCTCAGGAGCTGTGAAGAAAGAGTCTCCGAATGTGTAAAATATGACTGTTGAATTAAATGATTCAGTAGTTGCAGTAGAGTATGGATACTTCAGGAAGCTGAGTTAGTGAATTTGAAGATCAGTTGGATGAATTCTCTGAGCATTCAGAAAGAAAGAGGATAAAGATTATGAACTAAAAAGGCATGAATGGTAGTTTCAGATTTGTTGTGCTATCTACTATAGTAGCCACCAGCCACTGTAGGTATTGAGCACTTCAAGAACAGCTAGTTTGAATTGAGATGACCAACTTATAGAAAAGAATACTATGGGCACCCTGTAATTTCCAAACCCCGTTGTTCTACTTGATCTTTTTCACAGCATATATCACCACCTGGCATTTTATGTATTTATTTCTCTTTCCACACTAGACTACAAGCTCCATTGGAACAGGGATTGTGAACTGTCTCATTCCACACTCCACCCCAGTGCCTAGACAGTGTCTTGTGTATATCTAGATACTGACAAATATTTCAGAATAAGTGAATGAAAGTGTATCAGTATTCTTGGGACTCCCTGTAGCAGGGCCTGGAAGATGGTATGTTTTGCTGCTGCATGAATTCTCAAGGGACTGGGCAGAGGGCACGTGAAGTAACCTGGGACCTGCTGGTCACCCTGGGTGATGTGCTGCCCTCATTCTACTGGTACTTGCTGTTGCGGCTGCTGCACTCCCACTTGGAGAGTTTGGCCCAGCAGTTCCTGAACCATATTTGTTACCTGTGCTCACTCAGGTTGAGTTCTGTGGCCAGTGTGTATTCTCAAAGTGTTTCTCCTACTCCAGTTGTTGTACTTTGTCGACGTTGTATTATTTCTGGTCCTGCCTCAACTGAAAGGAAAGTGTGGGTGTTAATTCCCGAGGTTCTTGTTATATCTTTTATTCCGGTACTGTTCTCTTCATGCATGTTTGCTGATGCTTTATTAATTTGAAATGCAAGAACTTAGGGAAAATCATACTTATTTCATTTAAAAAAATGGTGTGTACTGAACTATCTGGTGGACTGTTTTGTATCACACACATTGTATTGTGAACTACATTTGGTTGGATAGTAGGGAGCTTATATAATAACTTGAAATTGAGCCAGGTGCTCCCTTGTGATGCCGTCTTAATTTTGTTA
Source organism: Pongo abelii (assembly GCF_028885655.2). Classification (NCBI taxonomy): domain Eukaryota; kingdom Metazoa; phylum Chordata; class Mammalia; order Primates; family Hominidae; genus Pongo; species Pongo abelii. The sequence continues at coordinate 20,955,954 of NC_072001.2, read as the reverse complement.
TTTCTCAACACCTTTTAGTTCTTTAGTTCACTACTTTTAATGGCAAAAACCGTAATAACTTTTGCACCAACCTAATTCTTGCTGTGAGCAACTGGCTGTGATAATTTAAATAGCCACTAGAGGTCATTCAAGCACTAGAAAAAAGGTTGTGCAAGTTTTAAGAATTTATGTTTCAACTTCCAGAAGCAGGATCTGTGGAGGCTGAGCAGTTACATGGTACCATGTTTTATCTTTTTCCTGTTTTTTTAGAAGTTTCTGCTACAGGATGTGTGGCTCCATTCCATTGGTGATTTTTACTATTTGAGAGGAATCAGATGAATGAAAACCATTATAGCCTCTCCAGAAAAATTCAGTCAGCACCTAGCACATGATTTCAGGGGATGTGAAAACCCTGTGGAGTCCACTGGTGAATCTTTGGTTCAGAACTCCTGAGGCCAGGTTTCTGTAAAACTCAGAGTTGGGTGCTTGTAGATAATTCTTCAGTAATCAGTAACAAAATTTCAAGTGTAAGATAAATCCTGAATTCTCTATTAGGTTTACTATCAGTGAACAAGAAAAATTGTGGTTGAAGATCTCATAAGCACTTTATTTTAGTTTTTATTTTACTTATTTACTCATTTATTTTTTGAGACAGAGTCTCTCTGTGTTGCCCAGGCTGTAGTGCAGTGGTGTAATGTCAGTTCGCTGCAACCTCTGCTTCCCGGGTTCAAGAGATTCTCAGCCTCAGCCTCATGAGTAGCTGGGACTGCAGGCTTATGCCACCATGTCCCACTAATTTTTGTATTTTTACTAGAGATAGGTTTTCACCATGTTGGCCAGGCTGGTCTTGAACCCCTGGCCTCAAGTGATCCACTTGCCTCGGCCTCCCAAAGTGCTGGGATTACAGGTGTGAGCCACTGCACCTGGCCCCTATAAGCATTTTAAAGGCGTAGAACCTCATTTTGTTACTCACCTTTGTACCCCACAGTGCCGAGCCAGCAAAGTAATGTGTATTTCAGGCACTCAGTCAAAGCTGAAGGGTTTAATGAATGATTAAAAGAATGTTAGAAGAGTATGATGGTGTAATTTGTTACAAAGAGAAAGAAAAAATGAAGCAAAAATCTATTTTACTGTCCTTGTAATATAATTTAAGTCTCTTTCATCTTATTCTCTCATCAGCAGCTACAGAAAATAACTAGCCGTGATCTCCTTTATGCATTTAGAAGCCTTTATTGGCATCTGTATCTTTTTCACAGGAAAATATAACTATCTGAAGCTTATTTTCCTAGATAACACATTTACCAGTGTGTAATCATTGTGGTTTCTATATGTAATAATTTAAATAAATATTTCTCTTATTAAGCCAATATATTTAGTGTGAAGCATGCAGTGGATATATTATAGGAAATTTAATACAGACTCATCAAATGCAATAACTGAAAGGAATTTTTTTTTTTCCTTTTTTGGTGACCAAGTCTCATTCTGTCAGCCAGGCTGGAGTGCAGTGGCGCGATCTTGGCTCACTGCAATCTTCATCACCCAGGTTCATGACATTCTCCTGCCTCAGCCTCCCGAGTAGCCGGGATTACAGGCATGCACTGCCATACCCAGCTAATTTTTTTAGTATTTTTAGTAGAGACAGGGTTTCACCATGTTGGCCAGGCTGGTCTGGAACTCTTGACCTCAAATAATCCACCCATCTCAGCCTCCCAAAGTGCTGGGATTACAGGCGTGAGCCACCATGCCCGGCCAAAAGGAATATTAACAGACATTTTAGGTTAACCCATTCACTAAATTTCTTTATTATTGGTTGGGCATGGTGACTCATGGGTGTAATCCCAGTACTTTGGGAGGCTGAGGTGGCAGGATAACTTGAACCTAGGAGTTTGACACCAGCCTGGGCAACATGGTAGAGACTGTGTCTAGAGACCGTGTCTCTAGAAAAAATAGAAACAGTCTAGCGTGGTGGTGCGGATCTGTGGTCCCAGCTACTCAGGAGGCTGAGACATGACCCTGGGAGGTTGAGGCTGCAGTGGGCTATTATCATGCTACTGCACTCCAGCTGGGTAACAGAGCAAGAGCCTGTCTCAAAATCTTTTTTTATTATTATGGAAAATTTCAACATATATAGAAGTAGAGAGACTAGAATAATGAGGTAGCATCATTCACTTCCAGCAATCATCAATACTGGCTAATCTTGTTTCATCTATGTCTCCTGCTTTCATTCTCCCTCTCCCTTTTTCTCCCCCTCTCTCTCTGACTGGAGTATTTTAAATAAAATGATATCATTTCATTAGCAAATATATTTTTGTAACAGAAAAAGATTAGAAAAATATATAACCACAATTTCATTATCACTCCCAATACGTTCAACGGTAGTCCCTGAATATCATCTAATACCCAGTTAGTGTTCAGATTTTCTTGATGGTTTCATACATGTCATTTTGTAATTTTTCTTTGAGCCAGGATTGTGTTTAGGTAATGTGATCCCTAAGTCTCTTAATTCCTGGTCTCTTTTTTTAGTGTCATTTATTTGTTACAAATTATCCCTTGTCTTGGCCCAAATGGGAACATCAGAAGCTTTATTGCACCCTTTTGGTGTTATTTAACAGAGTCCTTTATCACCTGCCTCTCCTTTCTTGCACGTGGCTGCTTATACGTGGACCCTTGGTTCAGTGCTCTTTTGGGGGGATGGCTTAGGGAAATAGGAATTTTTCATAGTTGGTGCTGTATTTTTCCTATTACTTCATAGAAAGTGAGACAACTAAACATTATATGCCCCTATTAGAGGGGTTAAAGTTGATCACTGGAGTCAGATGTTGTCGGCCTTATTATAAATATTCCCATCACTCTTTTCTTTCTTCATATCTTCATCTGTGAGCCAGGAACTCATCACTCTTTTATAGTTTTAACATCAATCGATTATTGTCTACATGTAATAATCCTTTAGAGATGCAAAATGATAATTTTCTTATTCTGTAATTTCCTTTCTATTTGTAGTTGGAAGTTTTCTTACAGAAGAGCTTTCCCTGATCAACTATTTGGTTATCCTAAAATAGAATTTGTTTCTCAAGGCAGGATAAATGCTTGATTGTTTCTCTTGGTAGGTCAGTTTTCAGAATAAAGAGTTGGTACCATAGAAATCTCCGTAAATGTCCAGTGAGTTGGTACCTTAGAAATCTCCATAAATGTCCAGTGAAATTGATTTTATAGTCTTAAGAACTTATAGATGTATATATGTATATGTATGTCATCTAGTCCTTTGCAGTCATTAGTCTTTTTGATGCTTAAATTGTTTCCTCTCCATCCAGTGGGAGCCATTCAAGTTTGCTCCTTTTTCCCTTTGACATGAGCCTACTCCTGTCTCTGATAGCTTGCGGGCTTCTTGGCAGTGAGCTATCACAGGCTTGTTTTGGGAATAGTCAGCTCCTAGTTTTGAAACCACTTCCATAAGGAATCTCATTTACTTTTTTTTAGAAGATGTAGTTAGAGAATGCAGTCTGGGTTCTCTAGGATTTTTTTTTTCTTCTTGTAGAGATTTTCAGAAGTCAGGTCTGGGTACTGTTGTTTCTTAAAAAGAGAGAAATTCTGAGTTTATTGATACCTTTCCAATTCAGATTTTTTTATTGAGATGGAGTTTCACTCTTGTTGCCCAGGATGGAGTGCAATGGCACGATCTCGGCTCACCGCAATCTCTGCCTCCCTGATTCAAGTGACTCTCCTGCCTCAGCCTCCCGAGTGTCTGGGATTACAGGCATGCACCATCATGCCTGACTAATTTTGTATTTTTAGTAGGGACAGGGTTTCACCATGTTGGCCAGGCTGGTCTCAAACTCCTGAGCTCAGGTGATCTGCCCGCCTTGGCCTCCCAAGGTGCTAGGATTACAGGTGTGAGCCACTGCACCTGGCTCCAATTCAGATTTAAAATTTGTTTGTACCTCTTGATTTACAATTTTTATTTTTCTTTTCATAAGCTAAAAATCCTGGCTGGGCACAGAGGCTCATACCTGTAATTCCAGCACTTTGGGAGCCGAGGCAGGTGGATTACTTGAGTTCAGAAGTTCGAGATCAGCTGGTCAACATGGCAAAATACCATCTTTACTAAAAATATAAAAATTAGCTGAGCATGGTGGTGCACACCTGTAATCCTGGCAACTCGGGAGGCTGGGGCATGGGAATTGCTTGAACCCAGGAGGCAGTGGCTACTGGGATCACACCACTGTATTTGAGCCTTGGTAACAGAGTGAGACTCTGTCTCAAAAAAAAAAAAAGAAAAATCTTGACCATTAATAACATTAACATAATGATCTATTTTTTTTAGCTTAAAGTTTAGAATAGTTTAAAAACAGTAGTACATGTATTGTTACTAACAACAAAACTACAAAGTACATTGTAAGTACTTTTTTTCCCTGGTGATATATCCCACTGGATGATACATACAGTCAAAACACTGAGTTTTGAAATCAATTTAAATAATTCTTCACTTCCTACTTCTGTCACCAATATGATATATAGTTATATATGTTTCTTTTCTTTTTTTTTAGATATTTAGAGATGACTTTGTACTTTCTTTCTGGTTTAAAATTTATAATTCTTTTTTATTGAAGTGTTAGAAATATACAGAAATATGTACAAGAGGTAAATGTACTGCTTAATGAATTATTGGCAAGTGTGAAAACCTAAGAAACTGCCACTGGGTCAAGAAACAGAACATTGAGTACGACGTTGCCAGCATACCCGGGGACCCTCTTGTGCCCTCTCCCAATCGCTGTTCTCTCCGTTTGTGCCAAAGGAAGTTACCATAACTTCCAACTCTATGATGATTTTGCCTGCTTTTGAATTTTATTTAAATTGAGTCATATGATATGTATACTTTGGTATCTGGCTTCTCTTATTTCATATTATGTTTATGGAATCATCCTTGTTGCAGGTATCTGTAGTTCATTTTTAGTGCATGAGTATACTACATCACTGGCAATGGGCATTTGGATTGTTTTCTGTATTTGGCTATTATAAACCTTGCATACACATTTTCATGCATTCGCGCAAGCTCTCTGTTGGGTATGTGTAGGAATAAAATTGGTAGATTATAGGACATGTGTGTGTTCAACTTTAGGGGGTAATCTAAACTCTTTTCCAAAAAGGTTGTAGAAGTTAAAATGCTTTGACTAATGAAAGAATGCTCAGTGCTCTATATTCTCATTAATGCTTGGTGTTGGCATAAAATCATGTTAAATAAGTATTTACCAGTTTCCTCTTTGTTTTCAACATTAATGGTTATTGAGTTTGGTATGACATCTGAAGATACGAGTATAGAATTTTTCTTCCTATCTCTATTAATAGGTGGATTATATTAATGGAATTCTTAAAAATAAATCTCCTTTGCATCTTCAGAAGAAACAACTTGGTGCTCTCTATAATTCACTTTTGGAGTCTCTTTCCTAATGTTTTTTTCTAGAATGATTCCTCTATTTTTTCTTGCCACATTACATTGACTCTTGGAGAGTCCAGGCTGTTTGTCCTGTAGAATGTTCCACATTCCAGATTTGTCTGCTTGCTTTTTCTTGGTATTGCCAACTTATTCCTCTAGTCCACACATTCCATATAAAGTGTAAGTTAGGTCTGGAAGCTTCATTAGATTCATGTTAAACCTTTTTTTTTTTTTTGATAAGAACATACCATAGGTAATATTGTGTACTTCATATTTCAACTCATCAGGAAGCATGCAGTGTCAGGTTTTATTAGTTGTGCCTACTTTGACCATTTGATTAAAGTGGTGCTGCCAGAGAGCTCCATTGTAAAGGTACATCTTTTCCTTTGCAGTGCCACTTTACCATTCATGTGATGTATGCAATAAGAACATAATATTAAAAATCATGTAGATTATAACTGCTGTTTTAACATTTTTCTAATATAAAACATACAATTTTAGTTCAGGAAATGTTAATCATTATATTATCATTAATCACCATTGCATTTTCTCTTTATTTTCAACAGATTATTACTATTTTTATTTTTGAGCTGGAGTTTCATTGCGTTGTTCAGGCTGGACTACAATGGCACAATCACAGCTCACTACTTGGGCTTAAGCCATCTTCCCACCTCAGCCTCCTAAGTAGCTAGTACTACAGGTGTTTGCCACCATGCCCAGCTGTTTTTGTTTGTTCTTTTTTTTTGTAGAGATGTAGTCTTCCTATGTTGCCCAGGCTGGTCTTCTTAGTTTTAAAAATATCATTTTAGCCAAGCTTTATTGAATGCTTACTGTGTACCAGGTGCCAGGCTGGTCTTAAACTCCCAGGTTCAAGTGATCCATCCATCTGAGCCTCCCAAAGTATTGGGATTACAGGCATGAGCCATCACACCTGGCCTCAACAGATTATTAATTCACTATCACTATGATTGTTTTTGAAATTAATCTAACTTAATTTTTGTTTTTTGAGGCAGAGTGTTGCTCTGTTGCCCAGAGTGCAGTAGCATGATCATGGCTCACTGCAACTTCACACTCCTGGGCTCAACTGACCCTCCCACCTCAGCCTCCCTAGCAGCTGGGACTACAGGTCCCTGCCACCATGCGTGGCTAATCTTTTAATTTTTACTTTTAGTAGAGATGGTGTCTTGTATTATATCCCAGGCTGGGAAATAACTTCTGGTGACAAGCAATCCACCTGCCTCAGCCTTCCAAAGTGCTGGGATTACAGGCATGATCCATTGCACCTGACCTCTAATTAATTAATTAATTAATTAATATATTTTAATGTATATTTTTTATTTCATTTTCTTTTGGAGTACAAGTGGTTTCTGATTACATGGATAAGCTGTATAACAGTGAAGTCTGAGTTTTTAGTGCACTGGTCACCCGACTAGTGTAGATTGTGCTCAATATGTAATTTTTTAATTCCCTCTCCCCTCCCTCACTTGTGAGTCTCCAGTGTCCATTATAACACTCCGTATGCCTTTGCATACCCATAGCTTAGCCCCCACTTATAATTGGGAACATAAGATATTTGGATTTCTATTCCTGAGTTACTTCCTTAGAATAATGCTGGCCTCTAATTTAATTTGAAAAATTTATTTTACATTCTATGTCGTCATTTTTTTTTGTGGGATGGTCACACTTTATGATTCAGTTCTTTAAAAGAGTGAAATATCATAAGAATTAGTGACTTAAGTATATTGGTACTGTGTTCTTTATCTTTCTACTGAGTTAGTTATAGAATTGAATTTTATGTTAAAAGTGGATATATGGTGATTGGAAGCATTATTTAACTTAGTTCTTTCTGAAAAGTGTGTGCTTTTGGAAACTCTACACATAGCATATGACGAATCCGTTTCAAAGGCTGTGAGACTGTGGGCTCCACTTTGGGCTCTTGCTCCATGTTAAGATGCACAATGGCACTACTTCCTGTTCTCTGTCTCCTAGCTTGACTAGTGTTGCTTTTCATTTCTAGAACAACTACACAGTGTCAGTTCTGTCATTCTCCTTATTTTCTATAGTCCTCATTTTCAATTTATAATCTTTTTTAAGAACAAACAGCACTTGTTGCACTTTCTGAGATGTATGAATTATATATACATATATACAGACTTATTTTTCCCTATAGTTTTTCCATGTAGCATTTATTATGATTTTGTAAATATTCTAATTATAAAAATAACATGTGGTCTTCTAATTATGGCAATTTAGCTATTGAAATAATCTTGCAAATTATGTGTGATCCTCCCACGTCAAAAGAAAAAAAACCACAAAAACAAACATAGAGGGTGGGCTCAGTGGCTCACACCTGTAATCCCAGCACTTTGGGAGGCCAAGGCAAGTAGATCAACTGAGGTCGGGAGTTTGAGACCAGCCTGACCAATATGGTGAAACCCTGTCTCTACTGAAAATACAAAAATTAACTGGGCCTGGTGGCATGTGCCTGTAGTCCCAGCTACTCAGGAGGCTGAGACAGGAGAATTGCTTGAACCTGGGAGGCAGAGGTTGCAGTGAGCCGAGATCACAACACTTCACTCCAGCCTGGGTGACAGAGTGAAACTGCATCTCAAAAACAAAAAAACACAAAACAAACAAACCTAAAAATGCAAGGTAAAATGTAACAAAAAGACTTTGGAATACACATGGGAATGAACAAGAAAGTGAGGGAAATTTTCAAAAGTCAGAAATGGGGGCAACTAAAATCCTGAAATGGTAACACTTTAAGGCTGCCTGGGACAAGATGAGATGGTAGTTATTGCTGTTGTATAATAGTTTTGAGGTTTGATGCAATTTAAGAATAGAAGATGAGGTCTGAGGTTTGCCTGAAACAGTTAGGTGGAGCTGAGAGCCTTGAAGGCTATTCTTTTAATAAAATGGGGAATTTGAAAAAAAAAAAAAAAAGCAACTCACTTATTACCTACACAGAGAGATAACAAAGAAGTTTGTTTGTTTATTTATTTATTTAAGACTGAGTCTCACCCTGTCACCCAGGCTGGAGTGCAGTGGTGCAGTCTTGGCTCACTGCTACCTCTGCCTCCTGGATTCAAGCAATTCTCTGCTTCGGCCTCCCGAGTAGCTGGGATTACAGGCACCTACCACCACACCCGTCTAGTTTTTGTATTTTTAGTAGATACTGGGTTTCACCATCTTGGCCAGGCTGGTCTTAAACTCCTGACCTTGTGATCCACTCGCCTTGGCCTCCCAAAGTGCTGGGATTACAGACATGAGCCATGGCACCCAGCCAGTTTGTTGATTTTTATCTTCAACTCTAGAAAGAGGGAAAAAAAGTCTTCCATATAAATTTTCAACTGCAGTTTTTTGTTTTCAATTTTCGTCATGTTTTGGGGTATGAAATTATACTTCTCCCAAACTGGGAAATTAACATAACAACCACACCTGGGCTTCTGGTTCTGGTAATGGTCGAGGAGCTGTATTGGGCTTACCCTCTTGCTAATAATAATAATAATAATAATAATAATAAAAGATCTGCATGGAATATAAAAACAAAAGTAGATGGAAACTGGAGGCAACACACTACTTGAAGGAAGGGAAGTGACCTGGCTGAGCTGTACATTTAACTGGTTTATCCTGCAGATGCGCTAAGTTCACACCAAGGGAATAGAGTTTAGGCAGGAAGTGACTTCTTCCTGGGGCAAGGAGCTGAGGTTGGAATTTGTCCCTGCTGGGAAAGAGTGGTGGAGAATGAGTAGGGAAAAATCATAGTGAGAGCAGAGTCACAAAATATGTGTACAAGTTCCTCTACAGTCATTGGCTAACTTTGACATTGTGCATGTGCTGAATGACACCCTGTGGAAGCCAGCAGAAAGCAGCAGCTGGGAGGTTAAAGATTTGAGCAGAAATTCCAGCAGTTGCTCGAGCTAGGGAGATAGAGTTTGGAGGTGAAGTCTCACCAAGTTAAGAGGGGCTTGGTAAACACCTTGAATTTTCCATTGAAATGTGAGAAGGGCCATGCCACACTTTAGGACTAAGAATCATGTAATGGGACTAAGGGTTACATCCTAGGGCTAAAGGAAAAACAAGAAAAGACTAGTACTAACAAAAGCGAAAAGAAGCCTTCACAGGATTGAGGTGACTGGCCAGACGCTACTTGCCAGAACACAACTCAGTGCTCTGTGGAGGAAAATAAGGTTATCGAGAGTCTTTAGTATATATTATCCTGAAGGTTCAGAGGAGAAACTCTTGGTGACTGTGACTTAGATAAAGAGATTTTAGACTTAACACCAAGAGCATCATCTATATAAGAAAAAAGTTAATAAATTTGTCTTCATCAAAATTAAAAACATTTGCTCCACCATAGAACCTGTTAAAATGATGAAAAGACAAGATAGACACATGGATAAAATCTTTAAAAGCTACATATCTGACAAAGGACTCATATCTGGAGTATGTCTCAAACCTCAATGCAAAAAACATTCAATTAGAAAATGGGCAGAAGACATGAGAAATATTTTACCAAAGAGGCTATATGAATAGCAGATGAGTACATGAGAATATATTTGTCATTGTTACCTGTTAAAGAAAAGCAAACTAATTCTGCAACTATATGCCTATTAAAACAGTATAATAGTGGCAGTACCAAGTGCTGTCAAGGATACTGAAAAACTAGCTCTGTACATTGCTGATGGGAGTGTAAAATCGTACAACTACTCTGGAAACATTTTGGCCATTTGGTAAACTAAACATTTACTTACCATATTTTAACTCCATATTACATATCCATATGAATATACATATTACGTATTCACTTTGAGCTTTCTTTCAGAGGTATGAAATCTTATGTTCATGCCAATATCTATATATGACTATTCATCCTAGCTTTATTTGTAATAAACTGAAACTGGAAACACTAGAATGTCACTCAGTTTGTGAATGATTAAACAAACTGTGTTACATCCTTGGAATGGAATACTGCTTAGTAAAGTGAAATGAACTATTGATACCCAACAACTTGGATGGCTTTCAAGGGCATTAGATGAGTGAAATGTCATATTAATATACCATTCTTGAAATGACAGTGTGAGAAAACAGATCAGTGTGTATTAGTCCATTCTTATGCTGCTATGAAGAAATACCCAAGACTGGGTAATTTATAGGGAAAAGAGATTTAATTGACTCACAGTTCCACGTGGCTGGGGAGGCCTCAGGAAACTTACAATCATGGCAGATGGCACTTCTTCACATGGCGGGAGGAGAGAATGAGTGCCGAGTGGAGGGGGAAGCCCCTTATAAAACCATCAGCTCTTGTAAGAACTTAACTATTGTGAAAACAGCATGAGGGAAACCACCCCCATGATTCAGTTATCTCCACCTGGTCCCAACCTTGACATGTGGGGATTATTATGATTCAGGGTGAGCTTTGGGTGGGGACATAGAGCCAAACTATATCACAGTTGTTGCCAGGGGTTAGGTATATTGGGGGAAGAGGGAGAGTTTGAGTGCATAAGGATTACATGAGGGAGATCTTCATCATGATTGATTGGTTCTGTACTTTGATTGCAGAGGTGGTTGTGTGAATCTACACATGTGGTAAAGTGATGTAGAATTATATATGCACATTGTACCAATGGCAGACTTTTGGCTTTGATATTGTTCTATAATTATGTAAGATGTTACCATTATGGGAAACTGGAGGAAGGGCATATGGGACTTCTTTGTACTGCTTTTTCTATTCCCTGTGAGTTTATAATTATTTCACAATAAAAGTTCAAAAACACTTATTGGATGGACATCACAGAACATAATAAAAGAAAGAATCAGTGAATTATAGGTCTGTTTAATAGAAATGACTCAAACTGACACACAAAGCAAAAAGAATGAAGAAAACAGAACACAGTGTCTGAGACTTTGTGGAATAATATGATATAAAATTATCTAACAGTCACATGATTTGATTCTCAGAAGGAGATGAAAGAATGAGATAGAAGGAATATTTGAAGGAATAATTGTTGAAAATGTTTCCAAATTGATGATAATGTCAGCTCACATTCCCAAGAATCACATTGAACCCTGACCAAGTTAAACCAAAGAGGACTACATCTAGGCTTATCATAGTCAAACTGCTTAAAATCAAAACTACAGAGAAAAATCCTAAAAGCAATTAGAGAAATCCTATATAGTCCATGTTGGGAAACAGTTGTATGAATGTGTGCTGACTTCTCATTTGAAACCATAGATGCCATTAGGCAGTGGAACAATATTTTTAAAGTATTCAAAGAAAAAAATTGCTATCCCAGAATTCTATATTTTGCCAAAGTATTCTCAAAAATAAAAAGGAAATAAAGAATAAAATAGGTAAATTAGTCTCCAAACTGAGAGAATTTGACTGGAGATGTTAAAATGAATTTTTCATGTTAAAGTTAAATGAGCAAATATAAACCTGGGTTTACAAGAATAATTGAAGAGTGCTATAGTGATAAATATGTTGGACAATAAACAATTTTTCATAACTTGTTAAATCTATTGTTTAAGGCCAGAAAAATGGATTGTGTGTTTTATAACATAAGTAGAAGTAAAATATATGACAGCAATTGTATAAAGGGTTGGAGGAACATATGTGACGTGTTTAATGTGAATTTTATCATATCTCTATATTTTATGTGTATATTGTTTTATGTATATATTGTATGTGTGAGGTTTTTTTTTCTTTTTTTTTTCTGTTATTTTTTGAGAGAGTCTCACTCAGTTACCCAGGCTGGAGTGCAGTGGCATGATCTTGGCTCACTGCACCTCTGTCTCCTGGATTCAAGTGATTCTTGTGCCTCAACCTCCCGAATAACTGGGATTACAGGTGTGTGCTACCATGCCTGGCTAATTTTTAATTTTATTTTTTAGTAGAGTTGGGGTTTCATCATGTTGGCCAGGCTGGTCCTGAACTCCTGTTCTCAGGTGATTCATCTGCCTTAGCCTCCCAAAGTGCTGGGATTATAGGCACCAGCCACCATGCCCTGTATAGCCCATAATACAGCTAATATTGTATATGTACTTACACGTATGTGAAATAGTATAATGTTGATTAAAGGTTACTTCTGATAATTTATGCATACTATTATAATTGGAAGACTATCCAGAAAAAAAAAACAAACTGAAAAACGAGAGTAATTACTGAATAGTGAGTAGAAGAGATGAAAAGGAATACTTGGCTAATCATAGTGTGGTGGTGTTTACAACTGATTGTAACTAGTTACAGATTTGTTTCTTCTCCACTCCCACTGCTTCACTTGACTAGCCTTAAAAAAAAACAAAACTGATCTGTGGTCTGTATCCCTGGCTTTATGGGATGTATACCTCTCCAGTGTCCCCAGGACAGGAGCTTGCAAATGCCATAAAACCTGGAGGACACTACAAAACTGTCAACGTCAGGCTAGCAAATGTGATAGGATTAAATAGGTTTTTATAAAAGTTTGATAAGTTTTTTTAATAAAAGAAAAAGAAGAGCTATCTAATTATCTATGGAGAATAATATAATCTTGGTACAAAACTGGAACAAGGATGTCCAAGGAAAGTTCACGATGGAACAGTCTGAATGGCGAGTCTTTGTCACAGGAGAGGGCACAGGGCAGTGCTTAGTGCTCGGCCTCTGGAGCCAGGCAATCCGGATTTGTATTCCTGCTGCCACTACTTATCTTCCCTGTGACCTTCGGGAAAATGACTCGCCTTCACTGCACCTTCACTTCCTCATCGATAAAGGGGGAAATAACCTTTACAATAAGCCTTCTAGGATGAAATGAAATAATTCAAGGAAAGTCACTTAACAATACCCAGAACATAGAAAACCAAATAGATGTTAGCTATTATTAACTTTTAGGAACATGAATTCCAAAATTTTAAGTAAAATAATACCAAGTTGAATACAACAATGTACACACACAAATAATGCATCATGGTGAATTAGGTTTTATTACAATAATGCAAGGGCAGAGTCAACATCAGATACTGCACTATTAGCAAGCTAGCTTCCTTTTGTTTTAAGACAAGTTCTGACTGCCACTCAGGCTGGGGTGCAGTGTCAACATCTTGGCTCACTGCAACCTCCATCTCCCCAGCTCAAGCAATCCTCCCCACAGCCTTCCAAAGTGCTGAGGTTACAGGTGCGTGCCACCACACCCAGCCCTATCTTCCTTAGTGTAAAGCAATTATCATACTTAATAGTAAAATTTTAGAAGTGCTTTTCATCAAAGTTAGGCAATAGACAATGGTACCTTCTATCGATGTCTCTACTGAACATGGCACTGGAGACCCTAGATAATGTGTTAGGCTAATGCATATGAAATTGCCATTTTTTTTAGGTTATGGAGTGCAATGGAGTGCAGTGGCATAGCATCAGAAATGTATGTAATTCAACCTATAATAGAAATAAATCAGCTGGGCGAGATGGCTTATGCCTATAATCCGAGCACTTTGGGAGGCTGAGGCAGGCAGATCACCTGAGGTTAGGAGTTGGAGACCAGCCTGGCCAAAATAATGAATCCCCGTGTGTACTAAAAAAAATACAAAATTACCCAGGTGTGGTGGCGGGTGCCTGTAATCCCAGTTACTTAGGAGGCTGAGGCAGGAGAATCTCTAGAACTCAGGAGGTGGAGGTTGCAGTGAGCCAAAATCGTTCCACTGCACTCCAGCATGGGCAACAGAGCGAGGCTCTTCTCAGAAACAAACAAACAAACAAACAAAAATAAAGAAAATTTCAAGTTTTCTCTTTACACAATACAGATGTACTTCATAATGGACTTCCTCAACATGATTCATGAGTTAAGTGACATTCAAACTTGGTAGCTTTTCAGTAGAACTTCCTTTCCCAACAGTTTTTTCTGTTCCTTTAATTATGGCAATATCTCAGAGCTCTGAACATATGTCAAGGGTTTGAATATTTTTCATGTGGCTGGAAATTTTTTCCCTCTGCCAAACTTGGAACTTTTTTCCTCTGCCTGGAACTTTTTGCCCCGCATCTTCCAATCGCCCCCTGTGTCCTCTTGCCATGCCACTACCCTTTCTTGAGTGTGTCTATTTTCTGGCATACAAGACATTACACGCTCATCTTGTGTTTTCCCTACCCTGACCCACAATCAGCCATTACTTCAAGGAGCCCTGCTTCCGTTACTGGAGAATGCTGTTAGAAACCAGGATCTGGTGCTAGGCATGCTCATTTCTATTGGAGTGTCATATAAACAATTTGTCAATTTTTTGTAGGTCCTCCCAGTGAATAGGATTAGGAAATAAAACATGCATACTAACCACACATACACACACATCTACATCTGTTTCTGTATCTGTCTGTATACATATTAAAATAAACATGAGTTGATAACGAATGTTTCTGCTTTAATCCAAGCACAGATTTCATCCTAGCCTCCCCCTCTTCCTTCTTTTTAGCCTTTTCAACAGTGGGAAGTGTGGCTCTTGTTATGTACACTTTATTCACTTATTTGGTTGACCCTAGTATCATAAAGTAGTTCCGTATGCCTGTGACAGATTGACTAACTGGAGTCCATTGTTTGTGGACAGATATTTTCACCCTAAGCCTCACAGCAGGGGTGGCCAAACTTTTGGCTTCCCTGGGTCACACTGGAAAAAGAAGAATTGTCTTGGGCCACACATAAAATACACTAACACTAACAATATCTGAGGAGCTAAAAAAAAATCACAAAAAAGTTTCATAATGTTGTAAGAAAGTTTACTAATTTGTTTTGGGCCACATTCAAAGCCATCCTGGGCTGCAGGTTGGACAAGCTTGCCTTATAGTATCCAGTCAAAATGCTGTTTTCCAAAATCAGTTATTTTCTTCTTCATCCCTTTCAGTGTGGCCATTATTTATAATGCAGTTTGGTTCATTAGTGTTTCTATTCCAAAAACACCCTCAGCCTTCCTATCCTAGTTTTAATGAATTATTAGGGTGAAACATAAAAAGAGTTGGAGCTATACAGAAATGTCTACTCAGAGGTGCTTTGTTCCCTCCTATTCTGTTCCCACCACTCCTACTTTCCACTCCTTTTTCCACTGACCCTGTGAGCATCATATTTATTGTTAATGGCAGTTACATTTTTACCAAGTGCATACTATCTATAGGCACTTGGTATGTATTGCTTCTTCTGGTGTTCACAGCAACCTCTTGAGGTAGGCACTATTATTATCCACCCCTCCCTTTTTTTTTTTTTTTTTTTTTTGAGACAGAGTCTCACTCTGTTGCCCAGGGTGGAGTGCAGTGGTGCGATCTCAGCTCACTGCAACCTCTGCCTCCCAGGTTCAAGCAATTCTCCTGCCTCTGCTTCCCAAGTAGCTGCAAGTACAGGTGTGAGCCATCACATCCATCTAATTTTTGTATTTTTAGCAGGGACGGGTTTTGCCATGTTGGCCAGGCTGGTCTCAAACTCCTGACCTCAGGTGATCAACCCCTCTCCACCTTCCAAAGTGCTGGGATTACAGGCATGAGCCACCGTGCCCGACTATTATCCCCATTTTTTAGATGAGAAAGCTGAGTCCCAGAGAGCGTAAGGATCTTGTCCAGAGTGACATCTCTGATGCATAACCAGTACTCAAACCAGTATTTTTCTGACACCAAGGCCTGTGTGTAAACTGTAAAAGGGCTGTTTGGCACCTACTTTCCTAAAGTTGTCTGATCCCTTCTCAGTCCAGGTCTTCCTGAAGTGTGGCACTTCTGAAGTCACCTTTCTGAAAATATTCTGGTAACTGTTAGATCCCTTGTTCTAGCTATTTGTGTGTTCTGTGTGGTTAAACAAGGTTCACAGTGGGCCACCTGGCCTTTGGAACTTGGGTGAAGAGGCTGCCTTCAGTTCATCCTCCCCACCCCCATTTTCAAAACATGGGTTTCCACGTGTTAGTTGTAAATTAGGAAACATAACCATGTTTTGAGGCTTCATAGAAAACAAACGTCTGGGGTCACACAGGTTAAAGGAGGAACCAAATTCAACACTATCACTGTTCTATTCAGTAGGCAATTCTGGGGCCTTCCTGTGTCTCAGGTTCTGTACTAGTTGTTTCAGGTCTTTGGGATAAACACAAACTATCCCTGCCCTCGGGGGATTAAGGTCAGGTGTACAAGTGACTCTAATTTGAGGCAAGGCTGGATTCAGTGCTGGAAGAGGAGGGCACACCAAACGCTATGGGAATTCAAAGAGGAAATGATCAGAATGAAGAGGGAGAGATGGGTCATTCCGGGAGAAGCTTCAGGGAAAAGCGACATTTGAAATGAGACTTTGGAGAGTGAGGGAAGTTTGGACAGATGGATATAGAGGATGCAAGGTCAGGGGAAAGGTTTTAGCTGGAAAGTCTGCTTTGGCAAATGTATGGGTAAAAAAAGAAAATCCACTTTGGGAGACCAAGGCAGGTGGATCGCCTGAGGTCAGGAGTTTGAGACTACCCTAGCCAACATGGTGAAATGCTGTCTCTCCTAAAAATACAAAAATTAGCTGGGCGTGGTGGTAGGCACCTGTAATTCCAGCTACTGGGGAGGCTGAGGCAAGAGAATCACTTGAACCCAGGAGGCAGAGATTGCAGTGAGCCGAGATCACACCACTGCACTCTAGCCTGGGCAACAAGAGTAAAACTCCATCTCAAAGAAAGAAAGAAAGAAAGAAAGAAAGAAAGAAAGAAAGAAAGAAAGAAAGAAAATCGCAAGGCAGTGTGGGGAATGGTGAGTAATCTAATTTGGTTGTTGAAGAGAGGATGTAGAAGGAAGTGACAATAGAGAAAGCCAGACAGGTGGATTGGGGTCATCTTAAGGGCCTTTGTGCGAGTTAGGATGTTCTAGACTTCCAGTCAGGCTGCCCAGCTCAGACTGGCTTCAACAATGAGGGGGCTTATTGGCTGTGTAATTGGGAAGTCCAGAGGTTCTAGGACTACAGAAAATTATTATTTAGTATTAGTTTGACAACAACACCTTCTGTTTTCTGGGAGTAGGAGATGCTTGTCAAGCTGTAGGTCACTGAGTTGAATATTATCATGCTTTATTAAATTGCCAAGGGCACAGTAATTGTTGAGGGGAGAAGTACACATGAAATAAAACATGAACAGCTCAGAAATGTCAAATGATTATGACGTTGTTGTAAATTATTATAATTCTTTGAGCGTCTACTAAAAGCAGAGAAACTTGAGTTCCAGGTTGTGGGCTCAGTTCCACCAACAATAAGGAATGCGGTTTTGCACGAAGCCCGTCTTACTTCTATACTCCTCAGTGTCCTCACCTGCAAAATGAGGCCTTTATATATATAATATATATATATAATATAATGTATAATATATATTATATAATGTATAATATATATTATATAATATATATAATATATAATATATAATATTTTATTATATTATATATATTATGTATATTATATAATATGTATTATATAATATATATATAATGTATATTATATAATATGTATTATATAATATATATATATTATGTATATTATATAATATATATATATATATTTTTTTTTTGAGACGGAGTCTCGCTTTGTCGCCCAGGCTGGAGTGCCGTGGCACAATCTCTGCTCATTGCAAACCCTGCCTCCTGGGTTCACACCATTCTTCTGCCTCAGCCTCCCAAGTAGCTGGGACCACAGGCACCCACCACCACGCCCGGCTAACTTTTTGTGTTTTTAGTAGAGACAGGGTTTCACCGTGTTAGCCAGGATGGTCTCGATCCCCTGACCTCGTGATCCACCCGCCTCCACCTCCCAAAGTGCTAGGATTACAGGTGTGAGCCACCACGCCTGGCCAAGGCCTTTATTATATTAGGGTTCCCACTGTTTTTTAAAATACTTTTATTAAGTCCAACATTTTTATTAGGGTCATTGCTTTTATACATGCCTATTTATGAAAAGGTTTTTCGAGTATTTACCACTTTTTATTAGAAATAGAGACAGTAAGAATGTTTGGTTTAATTGACACAGGCGTAATTGAATGGGTATAAATGGCCATAGGAAGAGAAAATTAAGTTGATTTACTCTGTTTGTTTCACTGATGAGGGAATATATCATTCAAACACCCAGGAATGAAATCTGTCCAACTCACAAATGGGGAAACCAGCTGTGTCTGTACCCATGGCCAGCCAGATTGAACACAAATCAGGAAAGTCAGTAACTTTTCCTCAGTTCTGAGGGACTTCAATGGCTGTGGTTCATTTTCCTTTTGCTTCTGAAACAGTGCAAGTTGATGCTCACCTGGACAGAGCAGCAGTGAGTGGTGGAGTCTGAAGGCCAGGTCTGTGTTGAGATGACTACACATCATCTCCCAGTGCCCAATGCATAGAAAAGACACACTGATAAGTGTGAGATGCTCAGTGAAAAATAAAATCGGGGGTTGAATCATGATGGGGGATACTGCATACTCTGTTTCCCCCCTGCAGATTTCCAATGCTCATTAGTTTATAGAGACTCTGAGAATTCTGGCAGCAAAGGCACCTGCTGAGTTATTTATGAACTAGTTTAGCTAAACCAGACTTTCAACAATTCATTACTAAAGACCACTCAAAATCTGTCAACACTCTGTCATCTCTATGTAATGATAGAAACATAGAAATTCAGGGTAAAGGTTTAGAAATTTCTATAGAAACTTGTCATTCTCCCAGCATCTGTATGTGACATCAGGGGACTTGTCTCAATGAGCAGTTACAGACCAACTCAGGTTTTGTCAGACTCGATGGAAACATGCAGAGTCTGTGAGCTGCAAACGAGTCACATGCACAGGGACCACATTGCAAGCTGCGTTCTTTAAGGATAGTTTGTCAACTATAGTATAATCTCACACATCTGAAAAATGGGAACATCTACTCTATAAAGTCTTATTTTTGCAATAATTTTAATTTTAAATCAAGCCAGTGTTAGCATTATTAGTGAAAACAAAAGAAAGTTGTATTATTTATTATTAAACCTAATTTGAGAGTGAAACAAATTGTATTAATTTTTTTAACCAATAAAAGATGCACCTTGTAAACCAAGAGATGATTATGAAAGTGATTCTGAGGAAATGAAGACCAAAAGAGTTTGTCCTGGTTTTACTCAGAAGTACTATTTCTAATGAACAGATGATCCCTGACATACAATGGTTTGACTTACAATTTTTTGACTTTATGATGGTGTGAAAGTGATATGCATTCAGCAGAAACCATACTTCTGTATTCAATAAACTACACAAGATATTCAGCACTTTAAAATGGGTTTGTGGGAGATAATTTTTGCCCAACGGAAGGTGAATGTAAATTTTCTGAGAATGTTTAAGGTAAGCTAGGCTAAGCTATGATGTTAGCTTAGGTGTATTAAATGCATTTTAATTTAATTTAATTTAATTTAATTTTTTGAGACAGTGTTTTGCTCTTGTCACCCAGGCTGGAGTGCAATGGTGTGATCTCAGCTCACTGCAACCTCTGCCTCTTGGGTCCAAGCGATTTTCTTGCCTCAGCCTCCCCAGTAGCTGGGATTACAGGTGCGTACCAACATGCCTGGCTAATTTTTGTGTTTTTAGTAGAGACAGGATTTCACCATGTTGGCCAGGCTGGTATCAAACTCCTGACCTGAGGTAATCCACCTGCCTCAGCCTCCCAAAGAGTTGGGATTACAGGCTGAGCCACTGCACCCGGCCTTAAGTGCATTTTTGGCTTAGATTTTCAACTGATGATGAGCTATAACTCCTTTGTGAGTTGAGGATCATCTGTCTTGAATTTGGTTTTACAGGCATAACTAAAGGTGGAAGGATAGAATCACAGTGTGTTACTGGCACAGGTGCATCGGCTAGTGAAGAAAGAAGACATTCAAAATGTAAGTTGCATTCATGTGGGAAGCACAAAGAATTAAATTCAAAACAATGAAACATTAGAGAAAAGCCTGGAGTTAAAAGACAACAGAATCAGATGTTTACTATTTCTCATTTTAACACTAGTGCTTTACTGGCTTCTAATAAAGTTGTACTCCAGGAGGCTAAGACTGAAAAGTGACACTAGTGAAAAATAGCGTTGAAATACTTCCTTAGAAAAGTTGGGTGAATGTGGGGCAAAGATGCCAGTAAATTTTAATTTTCCATCGACACACAAATTCAAAGTTTTCCAGAGCTGGTAAGTGAAATGGAAGATCCACTCACAGGACACATGCAGCATGCGAGGGGAATGCTTTTCAGCACTTCTTGATGGATGCACAAATAATGCCAATGTGGTAAATGTCTTTGGTAAATGTGCAATGGAATGTAGTTGTTGTGTGAAGGAAGAATTTTGTTTTCAGCTTCATTTTTGATAAACACAAGCAGCTCTGGACTGTGTGAAACCATGGAGCATTGCATAGTTAACAGAGGTGGTTTGGAGTCTTTTAGCTTTGCATAAGAGGATGTTCTGATGCAGAATCTACAGTGACAGGGAACCATTCTGGACAAGTTACAGAATTAAGGAGCTTGTGCCATGATGGAAATAAATCAATGACTTCTTTCCTTCAGAAGGTTTTTCTCTGCCCCTCTGTGATGGTTAATTTTTTTTTTTTTTTTTTTTTTTTTTTTTTTTTTTTTACATGGAGTCTTGCTCTGTGGCCCAGGCTGGAGTGCAGTGGTGCCATCTCAGCTCACTGCAAGCTCTGCCTCCCGGGTTCATGCCATTCTCCTGCCTCAGCCTCCCAAGTAGCTGGGACTACAGGCACCTGTGGCTAATTTTTTGTATTTTTAGTAGAGCTGGGGTTTCACCATGTTAGCCAGGATGGTCTCGATCTCCTGACCTCATGATCCATCCGCCTCGGCCTCCCAAAGTGCTGGGATTACAGGCATGAGCCACCGTGCCCCAGCTTTTTTTTTTTCTTTTCTTTTCTTTTTCTTTTTCTTTTTTTTTTTTTGTTAGTCCTTCCCTCCAGTGTCATGGAGATAATCAGAAAATGTTTTAGAGCAAAAAAATTTATTTCTCCTTCTTGTTGTTAGCAAAGAAATTTATTTTTCCTTCTTGTTATTATTTATTGGCCTTGGAGACATACACCAAATAGCTCATTCTACTTCTGAAATTTTGTTTTGATTTCCCTGGCCCCTCCCCACAAAGTATTTCAGATTAGCAGGGAGTCAAGCATCGACTATCTGTGAATAAAATATTTCAGGCTGCTTTTGCATAATATACATGCTCTTGCCTTTACGAGTCACACCTACATCTTCTGGTGTTGTAAAACACCAGGTAAGGAAGAAAACAATGTTTCTGAGTTCTGCTTTATCAGCCCAGTAGAGAACTCCTTCCTTCCCTGAACTGAAGGCCACGTCTAAGGGGTTGAAACAGGGCCAGTTACATTCTATGTTCCCAACATAATTGTCCATGCACAGATCCAATCAAGTTAAATGAGAAATAGGATATTTATTCTAAAAACAAGTTATTGCTACAATAAAAACAATACTATAGTAATATTCTAATAATAAGATATTAGAATAAAAACTGGTTATTAAAGTACTAAACAGTTGAAAATCTAAATGTCTCACAAGGTCAACCGTATAGCAAGTACATAAGATTTAGTATTAGTCACACGTTAAAAATTATATCCATAAAAGTAATGACATAGGAAAACAGTTTATTGACACAGATATAACAAATATAACTAAACTATGCTAAAATGCATTTTAAAATAATATATGCCAAAATATTATTGATGACTTTGGATGATGGTATTAATACTAAGGTTTCAAATTTAATTTGCTTCTTACATTTTAGTACTTTTATAAATTTTTAAATAATAAAATTAGTGTCTTACAAATATCAAGTAATATCTAGAAATCAGAAAAAGGCATATTGCCAAAGGAGGACCGAGTTAGGAGATTTGGGGCTCCATTAAGTTTTGTTTATCATCAAAAAACAAACAAAAACCAGGCAAAAGTGGCAAAAAATATCTCACTCCCTTCCTGGAAAAGTAAATGAAACTATAAAGAATTTCCAAATTTAAAAACTATATGTCTCAAGTCTGTTCATAACTAGTGAAGTCACAGTTTCTAAAAACAATGATAAAGTTTTAATCGATATTTAATTCATATTTTTTGTTTAAAAAGCTATCAGTATTGAAAGATAAATTTCATGGGAAAAGCATTGAATCGTTAAGTTTTGCAGTCACAAAGGTAAATATAATTTGCTTAATGCTGTCCTCAGTTTACAATGAGTCTTTAGTATTTTCTAAGCTATGAGTTCACCAAAATATAGGATTGTTTTGCTACATATAATTTGCTCAGTGATAAAACACAAAGGAGTTACCTATATTAAGATGTGAATAATAAATTTATGCAAAATTTATGAAAGTGTACATTGTAAAGACAATAAAACTTTCCCTTAAATTGGTGGGAAAGGAGCTCAAAAGCTAGCCGGGTAATTCATTATTTTAATGACTTCCTGCTTTACTGCAAAACCTCTCTGTTCATTCGGTGTTGGCAGTTTGAGCCTGTGTTAAGGATTTAGGCTCACACTGAAGCTTCTATAAATTTCTGGATATCTGTCATGCTGGCATGTAGGTCATTCTCCTTTAGGAATGATGAGGAGGCTGGCAAGCGGTTGCTCCAAGGGAAGGGGTAATTTTTCAAACCTGAGCTGTCCAAGCTCAGCATGAATTGGAGTGGGCTGCTGGCTCAGGCTAGCAGAGGCAGCCATGAAACATGCAAATCTGCAATTCGTTCTGCCAGGTCGGTCCCAGCAGGTGTCACTAAAAGGCAGCCCTGTGTGCTTCTGTCACTGTGGGGCAGCCTTGACAAGGAAGGTGGAAAGGAAAAAGAGACCCAGTGCTGAACTCCAAGCAGAGATGGGGATTTTCTCTCTGCATATTTTCCCTCCCCTCCCAGCCTGCATTTCCAATAACATATTGATTTATATTTGTATTATGAAACAAAAATGGTTGTAAGCAGATGTTCTTTCCTTTTACACACGTTAGCTCCTATTTACATTCCTAACTGAACAATGTCTAAAGAGGTACTTAAACTGATGTAAAACACAGATAATCTTATGACCAAATGCTTAGCACAAGAAAAAACTTCAATTTGCAAGAGAAGTCCCTCCAAATACAGAAAGGGCCAGTATTGTACGAGGTACCTTAACTAAAATGTGGCAATGTAAGGAGCAGAGCAGGAAGAACCTTTAAGTCCAAAACTTGCAACAAGTCAATTCCATAGTCAGTTTCCCTGGCCCTTCCACAGCAACCTGGGCATCTGTTTTCTCAACAATGGAGGTAACAATAGTAGGTATTTCAGAGGAGGAAATGGCTTAGAGCAGTGCTAGAATATGGTCGTGGCTATATAAAGTTTAGCTATTTGTATATTGTAAGAAACCTACAATGTATTCTTTTATCGGTAGTCAGTAATGGATTTCTTGTGGGAAAGTAGCAGCCTCCTATGGGGGGAACACCTGCAGTTCCCACTAAGTGAACACTGGTGTCTGCTAACCTTTGCCTCTATTTATCTCAATAATACACTGTCAAGCTGTCCCTTGAGTTAGCAATTTTATTTACATTCTTTTTCTTTTTTTTTTTCCTTTCCCTTTTCCTTCCACAGGGTCCCTCTCTGTCACCCAGTCTGGAGGGCAGCAGCGCCATCATAGCTCACTGCCACCTAGACGCCTGGGTTGAAGCAATCCTCCCATATCAGCCTTCAGAGTAGCTGGGACTACCTGCACGGCCCACCACCCCCGGCTAATCTTTGTGGGCTTTGTTTTGTTTTTCCCTTCTGGGTTTCCGCCGGGCGCAGTGGCTCACCCCTGCAATCCCAGCACTTTGGAAGGCAGAGGCGGGCGGATCACCCGAGGTGGGAGACCAGCCTGACCAACCTGAAGAAACACCATCTCTACTGAAAAAAAAAAAAAAAATTAGCTGGACATGGTGGCTCATGCCTGTAATCCCAGCTACTAGGGAGGCCTAGGCAGGAGAATCACCTAAACCCAGGAGGTGGAGGTTGCGGTGAGCGAGATCACACCATTGCACTCCAGCCTGGACAACAAGAGTGAAACTCCATCTCAAAACACAGACCAGTTTCACCATGTTGCCCAGGCGATCTGGAACTCCTAGGCTGGAGCGATCTGCCACTCTCAGCCGTCCAAAGTCCTGGGATCACAAGGGGCAGGCACTACACCAGGCCAATCTATTCCTTTGTGATTAATAAATTGGACCGGGTGTGGTGGCTCACGCCTGCAATCCCAGCACCCCAGGAGGCGAGGCGGGCGGATCACCTGAGGTCCGGAGTTCGAGACCAGCCTGACTAACAGAGAGAAACTCAGTCTCTACCAAAGAAAAAAAAAAAAAGCCGGGCATGGTGGCTCACGCCTGCAATCCCAGCACCCAGGGAGGTCGAGGCAGGTGGATCACCCAAGATCAGGAGCTCGAGATCAGCCTGACCAACACGGAGAAACCCCGTCTGTACCAAAAAAAATAAAACCAAAATTAGCTGGCATGGTGGCTCATGCCTGCAATCCCAGCCACTCAGGAGGCTGAGGCAGGAGAACCACCTAAACCTGGGAGGCGAAGGCCACGGTGAGCTGAGACCGAGCCACTGCCCTCCAGCCTGGAAAACAAGAGCGAAACTCCACTCAAAAAAAAAAAAAAGAAAAGACCATGTTTCACCACGTTGCCCAGGCCGGTCTGGAAGTCCTAGGCTCAATCGATCTGCCGCGCTCGGCCATCCAAATTACTGGGATCACAAGCGTGAGCTACCACGCCAGGTTGATCTATTCCTTTCTGATTAGTAAATTGGACCCGGCGTGGTGGCTCATGCCTGCAACCCCAGCACCCCGGTAGGCGAGGCGGGTGGATCACCTGAGGTCCGGAGTTTGAGACCAGCCTGACCAACAGTGAGAAACCCTGTCTCTACCAAAAAAAAAAAAGCCGGGCATGGTGGTTCACGCATGCAATCCCAGCACCCAGGGAGGTGGAGGCAGGTGGATCACCCGAGGTCAGGAGCTCGAGATCAGCCCGACCAACACGGAGAAACCCCATCTGTCCCAAAAAAAAAACCAAAATTAGCTGGCATGGTGGCTCATGCCTGCAATCCCAGCCACTCAGGAGGCTGAGGCAGGAGAACCACCTAAACCTGGGAGGTGGAGGCCGCAGTGAGTCGAGACCGTGCCACTGCACTGCAGCCTGGAAAACAAGAGTGAAACTCCACTCAAAAAAAAAAAAAAGACCGTGTTCACCATGTTGCCCAGGCCGGTCTGGAACTCCTAGGTTCAAGTGATCTGCTGCGCTCGGCCGTCCAAAGTCCTAGGATCACAAGGGTGAGCCACCACGCCAGGCTGATCTATGCCTTTCTGATTAATAAATTGGGCCAGGCATGGTGGCTCATGCCTGCAATCCCAGCACCCCCGGGAGGCTGAGGTGGGTGGATAACCTGAGGTTGGGAGTTTGAGACCAGCCTGACCAATATGGAGAAACCTGTCTCCACCAAAAAAAAAAAAAAAAATCAGCCAGGCATGGTGGCTCACTCCTGCAATCCCAGCCACTTGGGAGGCTGAGGTGGGAAGATCACTTAAAACTGGGAGGTGGAGGTTGTAGTGAGCCGTCATTTACTCCAGCCTGGGCAACAAGAGCGAAACTCCATCTGAAAAACAAACAAACAATAACAAAAAAACAGGTTTCACCATGTTGCCCAGGTGGGTCTGGAACTCCCAGGCTCAAGCGATCTGCCTCGCTCCTGGGATTACACTGTGAGGGTTAATTTTATGTGCCAACTTGACTGGGCCACAGGGTGCTCAGATTAAACATTGTTTCTGGGTGTGTTTGTGAGTGTTTCCAGATGACATTAGCTTTTGAGTCAGTGAATTCAGTAACATAGATGGCCCCATGGAGATGGACATCGTCCAACCTGGTGAGGGCTTGAGTAGAACAAAGGGAGGAAGGGGAAATTTGCCCCCTTTCTTTCTGCCTCTTTGCTTGTGCTGGGACATCTCATCTTCTGCCCTGGGACTGGGATGTACACCATCAGCTCTCCTGGTTCTCAGGCCTTCTGACTTGGACAGAATTAAATCACCAATTTTCCTGAGTGTTTCAGCTTCCATAATAAATCTCTTTTTAAGAAAATGTGGGACATATACAACATGGAATACTATGAAGCTATAAAAACGAACAAAACCATGTCCTTTTCAGCAACATGGATGCAGTTGGAGGCCATAATCCTCAGGAAACTAACACAGAGACAGAAAACCAAATACTGCATGTTCTCACTTATAAGTGGGAGCTAATAATTAAGTCCTAATTCCTAGAACCTGTAAATGTTACCTCATTTGGAAAAAGCATATTTTCAGGTATGATTAAGTTAAGGATCTTGAGGAGAGATTATCCTGGATTGTCTCTGTGGGCATTAAATCCTGGCACATATATCCTTATAAGAGGGAGATAAAGGAGATTTAACTTCAGACAGAAGAGAAGGAGGCCCTGTGACCAAGGAGGCAGAGCCAGGAGTGGTGCAGCTGCAAGCCAATGAATGCCAGCAGCCACCAGAAGCTGGGAAAGTCAGAGAATGGATTTTCCCCTCAGCCTCTGAGAGCACTGGCTCTGCTGATACCTAGACTTCAGCCCAGTGATACTGACTTTGGACTTCTGATATCCAAAACTGTGAGAAGATAAATTTCTGCTGTTTTGATTCACCAACTTTTTGGTAATTTGCTCTAATAGCCACAGGAAACTAATGTACATGCCTACTGGGGTCCAGTTGTGTCCGGTGACTCCTGCTTTCCTGGGACAGGCAGGCTGCTCCATGCCTCCTGGCCATCCTACTGGGTGCTGGACACTGCAAGCTGCTCCATGTGTGCTGGCCATCCTCCTGGGTGCTGGATGCTGCAGGCTGCTCCTCCATGCCTGTTGGCCATTCCCTTTGGTGCTGGACAGCACTCACATTGTGAAATCCACTGGCCCTGTGAAAAACACCTGCAAATGTTACCAGGAGAGTGGTTAGTTCTCTTTTTGGCAACTCTTGTTATTGCTTATGGCTTAACATCTGTGCCTCCAAGATCCCTTCTCTCTGCCTTCATCGATGCCAGGAAAGCAATCACCTTTTGCCTTTCTTTGCCTCTCAGCAAGTGGCATGTCCCCATGTCACTTTAAGCGTCAAGCACACGGAGCCCAATAAGATGCTGAAAAGTGTCTGCCTACAAGGTTACAAGGTGGTGGAGACATTCTGAGCTGGTAATTCCAGGGCTCAGTAAAACAGCTACAGGAAATCTGAAGTTCAAAATGCTGAAGTGAAAAATGAGTGATCACAACGAAGGGAAACACAAGCCCCTTCTTTTAAAAACATTATGATAATAACACACAACATAAAATTTACCATATTAACCATGTGTATGTATACGGTGCAGTAGTGTTAAGTATATACATGTTGTTGAGTAACAAGTTTCTAGAACTTGCTTCTCTTGGAGAACTGAAACTATAGCCACTATACAACAACTCCCCATTTCTCTATCCCCTGGCTTCTGGAAACAACCGTTCTATTTTCTGTTTCTATGAGTTTGACTAATATCGAACCTAAGGTAAGAGAAATCATACACTATTTGTCTTTGTGTGACTGGCTGATTTCTATTAGTATGATGTTTTCAAGGTTCATCTATATTGTAGCATGTGACAGGGCTTCTTTCTTTTTTAAGGCTGATAATTTTATAATATTCTGTTGCATGGATAGACCACATTTATTTATTTATTTATTTATTTATTTATTTATTGAGACAATCTCACTGTGTTGCCCAGGCTGGAGTGCGGTGGCATGATCATGTCTCACTGCAGTCTGAATCTCACATTCTCAAGTGCTCCTGCCACCTCAGCCTCCTGAGTAGCTGGGACCACAGGCACATGACACCATGTCTGGATAGTCATCTTTCTGTGTAACTGGTGGAGAAATGGGAGGAACAGTAAAGAAACTGTCTTAGAATAAATCTGGTGACAGCAGAAGAGAATATGAATCACATTGTCCTCACAGAGCCTTGAAGAGTGTGACAGTGTTTGAGGGCCACACTGTCGTCTTAGAGTGAAGTGAGGAGAACCTACATTGGTTTGGTAGTCATGGGGATGGAAGGAGGAAAGAAATGTGAAAGCTCATTGGCGGCAGAATCAAAATGGCTTGGTCTTTGTAGTCAACTATTAAGTGAGAAGGAGGAATTACTGGCTGACTTAGAAGAAGTAAAAAATGTGAAATATCGATAAAACACAAAGCTCGTGATTTTAGTCAGGGTAAAGACTAAGCATTGTGTAATTCTAGATAGATTATTAAGCAGTTTTGTTCCCATATTTTATATCCCATATGTTCTAGCTATGACCCTATTTCTTTGTTTCTTGACATAGACAAACATTTTTTAAACTAAGAGCTTTATTGTGATACAGTTTTTATATAATAAGCCTCACCCTTCAAGTGTACAGTTCAGTGGTTTTTAGTATATTCAGAGTTCTGCAGACATTATCACTCCCTAATTTCAGAACATTTTCATCTCCCCAAAAAGAAACCCTGTACCCACTAGCCGTCACTCCCTGTACCCATCTTCCCCACTGTTGATCCTGGCAACCTCTAATCTAATTTCTATCTCTGTAGGTTTGCCTATCCTGGGCATTTCATATAAATAGAATCATACCAAATGTGGCATTCTGTGACTGGTTTTTCTTTACAGAGATTATAAATCAAATGCCTGAAGATGCTAAGCTTAGGAGAGTGTTTGATGTACAACTTGGACAACTGAACTTTTTTAAAGTTGAAAATATGGCTGTGTCTGTATATGTGGCATATTATCCTTAGATGACCCTAACTTCAATTATTAAGAATTTTTTCCCCTAGTAATCTTCAACTGTCTCAATATTCAGCAGGAACCCCTTGGAGACAAAGATCAGTATGAATTTGGAACACATGTTGACAAAATGAATGTAATTTAATTTAGTACAGTAGTAAAGTCAACCACTTTTAGGTGTTGATGCTGCTGAAAGTGTACATTAAGGAAAAGTTTACCTACCTTACTTTTTGTGGAGGTGCTAGAACTACTTCTGTCTTGGGTTTAGATTTCAACAAACCTTTGCATGGGCATTATGTGGTTGCACAAATGTACTTTGTTTTGACCCAAAAATGCAAAAACTTCCTTTCTTCCCACTTTCTGAGACTCTGCAACCTTAAAGGAAGAGTGGGGTACTTTAAAGGAAAGGTGGTGGTGGTTGGATCATGGGTAACAATGTCTACTGTGTACTTCCTTTCCCAAAACAAGTCCCTGTCTACCGTCAGCATTTCCAAAATTTGAAGATCAGGTGTGGTGTTAACTCATTAACTAATGACTAGATTTTGAGCGGTTGTGGAAGCAAAATCTCACCGAGTGCCTGGATGTTCTAATTCTGTTAAGTCAGTGAGTGCATATTCCATACAACACTCTCTTAGCCCGGTGGCAGATTTAAGGAGTGGGTGATAGATTTCTATGTTTCAGAAATCAAATACACAAAGAATAAACATTTTTAATCCCATGATTCTTTGCCCAAGTTTAATTTTTTGGAGAGTTTTTCTTTTAGATTTTCTTTCCCTTCCATTAAACTTCTACTTTGAAAGGTCCCAGGGTTTGGGCAAAGCAAGTGAGAAAGACACTTGCTTCGATTCTCCAGGATAAGGGATTGAAGAGGACTTCTTTCCCTCATTTTATTATTGAATAATGTCACAATAACAGTTATTAAGGTGAATAGTCTACAGTAGAAGTTTTTAGATGCCTTCTCTGCAAAATAATTTGGTTTAGTCAACCCGAGGATGCCTTTGGTTAGCTGGAATGGAAGATGTGCAGGCTAGAGTGGTCTTGGTAAGTCTTCCAGGGGGAAATACAGCATTTGGAAGGGTAGGAAGCAGAAGGAATCTCAGGCAAGGGAAAGGTGTGGGCAGAGCCCCGGAGGACAGAACAGGTTGTGGTGGACTTGGTGTCCACATAGACCTAATTAGTGGTCTTAGCTTTTGTGTTTTCAAAATTACCACAGTTTGTGTTCTACAACTGTCATTCCCTTGATTTTATTTTAGACATACTATCTGTGTATTTTGAAATTTAAAATAACAGTAAAGGAGAAATGAAATTATTTTGTTTGAGAAAGAGTTAAAAAGTTAAAACATATGGATCTAAATAATTTTCTAATGGGAGATTTGGTACACCCCCAGAAGTTGTTTTTGGTTCAGAGAATAGTCTTTCAGATCTAGAAAGGACTTGAGGAGTCCCAGAGAGGTGCTGCCTGGTCTGAACCATTTGATGCTCACGACAGAATGGATAAAAACAATTTGAACCAGGAAACCATGCAGATGTTCATATTTTGGATAGGGTAAGGTCAATGCCATTGTCAGAGGAAAAACTCTTGGCCATCACAGGATGGGAGAGAAAGTTTGAGTTGTAAAGAATACTCAAATGCCATTTAAGGAAAGGGGTTCTTCTGCCCCTATTCTTTGGAATATTTAGAGCTAAGTTCTTAGTTTTTGACATCATAAAAATGTCAAAGTATTCTGTTCTAAGAGCCATTTCAAACAACTGACTAGAATTTCAGAGCAATTACATGAGAGTAATACCATGAAAATTTTTAAATTACCCATAGTCCTATATCCCTAACAAGTATGTTCATGTTTGCATGTTCTCTTCTCATCTTTACTGTGTGTCTACTTTCTTAGTAATGGCACATAGAAATTGTTTAAGCAGGAATAATTCTCGAGATAATTTTGTATGTTTCCTTTTTTCTTTTTAAGGTATGTATTGGGTGGAGGAGCATTATGTATTGAACTTCTCACAGAACAGGTGATTATTTTCTTATAATACTCAATTTTCAACCTCCATAGAGTGTTTTGATTATGTAAGTTAGATAGAAAGTAGAAGGTTCTCTTGGAGAAATTTTAGTTTTTTTTTTTTCATAGCTCCTACTTTCAAGAATGAAAAAGGTAAACCAGTAAAATGACGCTGTTCTTGGTACTGAATCTATGCTGGGATAGGCATTAAGAGTGACCTTTATTTAAGGTTCTAATTTGCTCACGTTGGGCACTTAGAACGTCAGTTTGTTGCTTTTTGTGCGATTCTGGAAATGGTCCAATTTTACTTTTTCCCCTTGACTCCAGACTTTTTAACACTGATGTGCTGCTGTTGAGGCATATGCCATTTTGTTAGGCCTTCTCAAGTGGGAATCAGGAATGCTGCTGTGTTCCAGAGATGTTTTGTTCTTCCTGTAGGGCTGAAGCAGTGCCTACTCGACAGAACCAGTCATCATGCAAAGAAAAGCCACCTGACTCAAAGGCAAAGCCAGAGTGCAGCTTGGAGGAAAGAAGGTATTTTATTAAGAATTTTACATAAACCATAAGATATATTTTATATTACTTTGTCAGCCTTCTTCGTGTCTTGACTTAATTCTTTCTGAGAGAATTCATTTCATTTTCATTTGGTTTGTTTTCTTCTTGTTACAAAGATGATCTATAGAAAATATAGAAGTATAAGAAAATTAAAGATACTAACTCATAACTGCTTAATGATTTAGTATCTGCTTGTTTAGTCTTTGTTGTATTTCCAGTAGGCAAACATGTCTACCGTTGTAAATTTATTATTGGTATGTATACCCTAGTAAGTTAAAAGTTATATGTACTTTGAAGTTTTGCAAAATTGAGTTCATATTATAGAATTAATTCCTGATGAACTTTTATGTGCTAGGCACTGGTCTTTTTATTTAATTATTTATTTTTACTTTTTTTTTCCTCTGTGCCTATGCTTACCAAGTCTTTTTATTTTTTACTTTTTATTAACTCTTTTAATCCTCTGAGTAAATTAAAAAGAGGGTATTATTAATATCTGCATCTTGTAGATGAGGTAACTGAAGGTAGGTAACTTGTCCAAGGTCACAGGTGGCAGAGCAAGGATTAAAACCAGACAGTCTGGCTGCCCAAGGCCCAACCAAGAGGAGCTGAGAGCAAGCCACTTGGCAGAAGGATGTTGGTCAGGCTGGTTTCCTGTTCAGTTACCATGAAACGTAGGCTTAACCTTAATTCTAGGACATTACCGAGAAAGCCTTCCAAAGCCATAGGTTTTTTACCATGACCATGACTTTTTTTTTTTTTTTGAGACAGAGTCTCACTGTGTAACCCAGGCTGGAGTGCAGTGGTGCGATCTCAGTTCACTGCAGCCTACCTCTCTTGACAGTCCACTGGTTAAAGCAATTCTCCTGCCTCAGCCTCCCAAGTAGCTGAAATTACAGGTGCCCACCACCACACCTGGCTAACTTTTGTGTTTTTAGTAGAGACGGGGTTTCACCGTGTTGGCCAGACTAGTCTTGAACTCCTGACCTCAAATGACCCACCTCTGCCTCCCAAAGTGCTGGGATTCCAGGCATGAGCCACCGCACCAGGACCCAAGGCCCTTAAGTTTTAATGTCTCATTCTTCAGTCAGATTTTCCTTGTTCCCGTGTGTTCAGCCAATTGTTTTTATGTTTGTGTTGAAGGAGAAACTAACAATGAAAATGGACTTGTTGACAGAAGAAAAGTAGGAATGCAGCCTCTGGTGCTGTTTGAGTGATCCCTCTGCCCCAGGCCTGGCTGTGTGCTGCTGTGTTCTGGTAAGGTGCATTGTAACCTTTCTGCGGCAGGTAAGAGTCCTGTACAGGTGCTCTGCCCACTTTACCTTTCAGGCTTCTGTATCAGCTGTTTTTCCCTTGTAGAATGTGCCTCTGACCTGTGCCCCTGACTTCCACCCCTTAACCCTACCCAAAACATCTTTACATGTCTGACCATCAAGCCTCTTCTGGGTCATATTCAGTTCATGCTGATATTTTCCCTTCCTCCCTTCTTTAGTCCTTACTGTTTTTGCTTTGGTCATGTTATGCTATATTCCGTAAGCCTTTAAAAATTTTGTTGTATCATGGCAGGGGAGAATATTTTATAATTATGCTTTGTGCATTTTATCTTCCACTCAATGAATGCTTGGTAAATATTTGTTTTATTGAGTATATGACCCTGTTCTAGCTATACTGTGTTTGAACAAAAATGTTAACTGCCTTGTAAGTTAACTGCTAAGAATTTGTCAAAAGTGCAGAGATAACATCCAGAACTTGTCATGAACATTACAAAAAGCTATCTAAGTGCTTGATGGAAGTCTGCAAATTGACTTCATGTGAAAGAGTGTAAGAAGTGAAAATATGAAGCATGACTGGAGCACCGGAGTGATAAAGCAAGGGTCCCTTTCTCCAGATCCTTTGTAACAGTGTCATGTGACCTCTTCTAGATCATTCTGAAAGACAATGCCAGCTCGGAACCTAGGAAAGCATCCAGTTGGTTTCCGCAGGTTAGGTGGTTCAAACCCTCATTAGCACCTTTGTTTTCTCTGCCTCAGTTTGCTTACAATGATGTTCTCAGTAGCTGTAATTGCTGTCTGTCTTTGAATACTTAAGCATTTTTTTTTTAGGTCACAGGGTATATGTGCATTTTTATTTTACCAAGTGTTAGAATTTTTACTCTGCCTTTGTGGGCTCTGGGTTAGCTACTTGGTTGTTTCATTGTAAAGTGATTAGCAGGAAGAACTGTGTGTGTGTGTGTGTGTGTGTGTGTGTGTGTGGTGTGTGTACTTTAAGTTTCTTAATTGGGTTGGTACATGTAAACCATTTAGAACAGTGCCTGCTGCATACCACATCCCCATCAGTATTCACGTCTCTCATATTCTATCCTCACACTTGATTGATAGTTTGCTTGATTATGTATTTCTAGGTTGAGGATAATTTTACCTTAGAATTTCAAAGTCTGTGCTTTTGTCTTCTAACCAGTCGTGGTGGTGAAACCTCATGCCATCCTGAGTTTCACTTGTTTATGCATGACTTTCTCCCTGGAAGCTTTTAGGAATTTGTCCTTTCCTTGGTGAGCTGAAATAGCACAACAATGTACTTAGTGTGGGTCTTTTTTCATTCATTGTGCTGGGTACACCAAATGAACAGGCCTATGGATAGGCTCTTTCAAAGTTGGAGTCTTGAATCTTGTCATATTTTTGGTGTTAACTTTCTCTTTTCCATTTTATTTGTTCATTTTGAAGTGTCTATTAATTGGATTTTGGACCTCATGTCTTGAGTCTTGTATTTCAAGTTATTTCTAATTTTTTTTTAAATTTAAAGTTCTGGAATATTTTCTTATCTTTTGACTTTCAGGAAATTTTATTTGGACTGTAATAACTTTAAGTTTTGTTTTGGTTATTTATTGTTGCTTAACCAATTTTCTCAAAACTTAATGGCATAAAACTACACATCTGTCTATCTGTCACTACTGTATGGATTAACTGGGGCTAGCTGGACAGTTTTTCTTCTGGTCTCATTTGGCAGCTCTCACTGTGCAGTTAGACAGTGTCAGGGACTGGTCATCTGGATGCTCAGCTGTAGTCGAATGTCTGAGATGGCTTCTTCACCCACAGGTCTGCTGCCTTGGTGTTTCTTGATGTGGCCTTTCTCTCTGCATAACATCTCATCGTCTCGGGTCTCTTCATGTGGCTTTTCTTTCTCCAAGAGGGTAGTCAATTCTTATGTTTGGCTTCCAGAAGCACAGAAATGAAGCTGCCAGAGGTTCTTAAGGCTTAGACCTGGAACAGCTCCAGTGTCATTTCTACGACATGCTATAGGTTAAAGTGAGTGTTGGGGCCAACCCAGATTGACTATGGATGGGCCTGTCTAAGGACATGATGACAGGAGGTATGGCTCATTGGCGACCAACTCCCAAGATGAAGCATGAGTTCTAAGAACTTTTTCTTCTCTGATTATTTCTTATTCATATTCTGTTTTGTTTTATACATGTAATATATTCACAAGTGTCCTTATGAAGTGATTTTGATACTCTGTCTTCTCCCTGGCATCTCTTTGTTCTTTAATAATTTTTTTCTTAGTTTATTCTGGTCTTATTTTTCTTTTTAAAGCCTTTCCTTAAATATCTATTCTATGTTGCTTATCATTTGTAGTCTTTTTTTTTTTTTTTTGAGACCCAGTTTTGTTCTTGTTGCCTAGGCTGGAGTACAATGATGTGATCTCGGCTCACCACAACCTCTGCCTCCCAGGTTCAAGCAGTTCTCCTGCCTCAGCCTCCCAAGTAGCTGAGATTACAGGCATGTGCTACCATGCCCAGCTAATTTGTGTATTTTTAGTAGAGATGGGATTTCTCCATGTTGGTCAGTCTGGTCTGGAACTCCCAACCTCAGGTGATCCACCCACCTCAGCCTCCCAAAGTGCTGGGATTACAGACATGAGCCACCGTGCCTGACCTGTAGTCTTTTTTTCATTCTTTATTTGTTCATTCATATTTGAGAGAGGTACTAAAAGACTGGGAGGTGGGGTGTGGTGACTCACACCTATAATCTCAGTGCTTTGGGAGACCGAAGTGGGAGGATCTCTTGAGCCCAGGAGCTCAATACTAGTTTGGGCAACATAGTGAGACCCCATCTTTACCAAAAAAAAAAATAGCTAAGTGTGGTGACACCCATCTGCAGTCTCAGCTACTTGGGAGGCTGAGGCAGGAGGATTGCTTGAGCCCAGGAGATTGAGGCTGCAGTGAGCTGTGACCATGCCACTGCATTCCTGCATTCCAGCCTGGGTGAAAGAGCAAGACCCTGTCTCAAAAAAATAAATAAATAAAAATAAAAGTAAAAATAAATAAAAATTGATTGGGAGTTCTTTGTGGCAAAGACTTGTCAACTGATAGCTTTTAGGAGGAATGTATGCTGATTCCTAATTGTTATCCTCCATCCCTCTATCTTATCTCCTGGTGCAATCATAAATGATGGCTGGAACTACTCCATTCCTCTGGATGTAAAATCTACATTCTCTTGCCTGAGGTAGATATGTTTGCTTGGGTTCTGTTTAAGGAGATGGGGCCAGCAGTGTGTTTCAGGGCCTGGAAAACGTGTTCTCTGTCTGGGCTTTTGGTTAATCTCTGTTTTCAGTCTTGCCTATCAGTCCCACTCTCGGGGGTACCTCGTGTCTGAGTCTAGATCATTTCCAGGTTGCTGTGGGACAAATTAGCCTCGTTGTTCTCAGTATCCTCCTGACCTCCACCTTTGTTTGCTTTGCTCCATTAATTAACCATTTTCCATTTACTGTCATTGTCTAATGAAGATGAATTCTCTTCTGTTGGTAACCCCATTCCTTTTTTGTAATTGTGTGCTCATACAATGTTTATTCTTCACTGTATTTCTATTGGAGCCTCAGGACAAAGAGTAAATGGTGAAAATATGTGTTCAGTGTTAAGTTTTCCTTCTGTAAGACATCTGCAACTTGTGTTTTTCACCGAATAGATCATGGACCTAATGCATATAGAGCTACTTTGTTTGTCATGATTGTGCCTTCAATTATATGTAGAAATATAATTTGTGAATTGCCTGATGAAGTTTTCCTAATTTTGAATTATCTTTGCATTCCTATAGTAAACACTGTTAGAATGGCTATGGTAATATTTTATTTTTGCATTTTTACTTCTGTATTAAATAAGATTATAGTTTTGTTTGCTTCCTTTAAGGCTGTTATTTCATTTCAGTATCAAGGGTATGCAGGGCTGAGTTGGGAAGCTTTACATCTTTTTTCTAAGATCTAGGATGTAGATCTGGTTTACACAGTAATTTTCAATGGCAGGAGTATTTTGCCTCCTATGGGACGTTTGGAAATATCTGGAGACATTTTTGTGGTCACAACTGGTCATGGTCGGGAGGTCTTATTGGCATTCTGTGGGTAGAGGGAATGTTACTAAATGTCCGACAACACACCAGGAGAACCCTCCACAAAGAATTATCTGGCCCAATATATCAATATTGCTGAGGCTGACAAATTCTGGTTTAAATAAGTATCCAATATGGAGGATGAGTCTTTGTCTTTTTCCTTCTTCTGCGTATTGGTCCCCAGATTTTCCACTACTTCAGTTAGTTTTCATAACTGTAGATTCTTAAAAAAAAAAAAATGAACACTTTGGCCGGGTGCGATGGCTCATGCCTGTAATCCCAGCACTTTGGGAGGCCGAGGCTGGTGGATCACGAGGGCAGGAGATCGAGACCATCCTGGCTAACATGGTGATGCCCCATCTCTACTAAGCCAAAATACAAAAAATTAGCCAGGCGTGGTGGCGGGCACCTGTAGCCCCAGCTACTCGGGAGGTTGAGGCAGGAGAATGGCGTGAACCCGGGAGGTGGAGTTTGTCGTGCCACTGCACTCCAGCGTGGGTGACAGAGCAAGACTCTGTCTGAGAAAAAAAAAAAAATGAACATGTCATCCATACTTCTAAGGTGTTGTAAAGATGTGCAAAGTTTTCACTTTTTGCATCATATTCACATGTGGCTATATGCCTTTTTCTCTTCAAAGTTTTCTTTATCTTGATTACTTATCAGAGGCTTGACTGTTTTAATCTCAGTCTTTTGAAAGAATTCTCCTTTAGTTTTATTTTTTAAATCTAGTGGTTTTTCTTTTTTACTTTTTCCTTATGTCTTAATTATTTCCCCCTTTTTGTTTGTTTTGCTTTTCCTAGTTTAGTGGATCAATGTAATTTAAATTGCTTTTTAAACAAACATGTAAGGGTATACGTTTTCGTTGGGTGCTGTTTGACTTCATTGCACAAGTTTTAAAATCTACTTTTTAATAGCTTGTACTTTCTAAATTATTTCATTGCATCTTTTGTTCACATTGCTCTTACTATTAATTTTTTATTTTAATTAATTAATGAATTTATTTATTTATTTATTGAGATAGAGTCTTGCTCTGTAGCCCAGGCTGGAGTGCAGTGGCATGATCTTGGCTCACTGCAAGCTCCACCTCGGGGGTTCATGTCATTCTCCTGCCTTAGCCTCCCAAGTAGCTGAGACTACAGGTGTCTGCCACCATGTCCGGACATTTTTGTATTTTTAGTACAGATGGGGTTTCACTGCGTTAGCCAGGATGGTCTCGATCTCCTGACCTCATGATCCACCCACCTTGGGCTCTCAAAGTCCCAGAATTACAGGCATGAGCCACTGCGCCCAGCCCAAAAGCTTTGTGTTTTTACAGATATTAGACATGTTTAAGAAAAAAAATCTTAACAAAAACGTAGGAGAATAAGAGAAACATTTTTCCAAAAAAGAGAAATCATTGTGATTATTTTATCTTATTAGAATGTTGGATAATATAGTCTGCCTCATTAATCATCAAGCATGCTATGGGTTTTCCATTTTTATAGGATCTGTATCTCAGTTAAGGTAATACTGGTAATTTTTGTACTGTAATCAAAGATGAAAACTGTAGGCCAAAATCATAGACCTTGCATAGAAGCTGGATAATGAAGACAGCTATGGAGAAAAACATAGATACACACACACGGACACACATATATATAAAGTATACACACATATATTTTTTAAAGTTTGAAAGCTTTTAAAGCAAAAGCCGGCCCCTCTTCTCTTCCAGAGTGGGAGGCCTCTCCCCTCTCTTAGAGTGGGTGGGGACAGCGGTTGCATGGGCAGCTTTCCTTGTGAGCCACAGTTCTCTCTGGACACACTGCTGTCTGGCCACACCCCCTTTCCCTTTCATCTTTCTCATTGACCAATGGGCTTGGAGCATTAAGGCCACACCCCTATTCCACATTCTACTGGGGCCCTGGTTACGCCTCCTCTGGCTCAGTCACACAGCTGCCTGGTAGGTGACTGGAGGTGTTGATTAGTGCTCACTGGGATTTCGCTGACGTGGCCCCAACCCTGCCTCCCTACCCACCCTGCGATGGCAGAAGAAACTCAACAGAACAAATTGGCGGCAGCCAAGAAAAAGGTAAAAACGCACTAGGTCATAGCCCCTCAAACCAGCCACAGATCCCCTCTGATGACAAGACCCCTGCCAGAGTCCATACAACTCCTGAAGCACACTGGACTGGGCCCCCCAACCCCGGTGCCTCTGGGCTACCCCCACCAAAGTTTTGTCAGTCAGCCCCACCCCTTCAGCAAACAGCCCAGTCCTTGCCCTCACCAATCACCCCAGGGTGAATTGGGTGGGTGACTCTTGGGGCTTCCCACTCCATTACTGGGCCTTCATCTCCTGCTGCCCCAAGCTTGATCTCCCTGGGCTCTTTGGACTCTCATCTCCAAGGATCCAGGCCCCACCCCCTTTGGTCTGGTGACTGCTGGGACTCCCTGCTGCAGACTCTGCCCTCCCCTCCTGTTGCCTCAAGGTCGACCTCCCTGGGTTCTTTGTGCTGGCATCTCCAAGGAGCTGAGTCCCAACCCTGTACTTCCCTCCCCCGTCATGGAGCGGCGACTTGGACATGGTGCTGACATGGTCCCTCCCCCCACCAGGAGGAGTGGAATGTAGTGATGTCACAGTCCACCTGTAACTGTCATTACTGCAAGACTGGCCTTTGATCTTATGACCCAGTCCCCTAAGCATTCTCACCCCATTTCTGGTTCCTCTGGTCACAGCACAAATTTCCAGCTGGAAGGGGAATGGAGACTGGGACCTAGGAGCAAGCGGTTTCAGGCTGCCTCACTCCCTTACAGATGTTGATGGTGGGAAAATCCTACACTTCCCCCGTGAACTCAAAACGTTGACAGTATCTCTGGGTGGCAATGAGAGAATGGGTTTGGTTTGGTTTTCTCCCAGGCTTCTACTTTCCAGAGAGATTTTAACATTTTTTTCTGAGTTCTCCACCTCATATTC
The DNA here is from genome assembly GCF_028885655.2 of Pongo abelii. NCBI lineage: Eukaryota > Metazoa > Chordata > Mammalia > Primates > Hominidae > Pongo > Pongo abelii. The sequence continues at coordinate 20,915,927 of NC_072001.2, read as the reverse complement.
TCATTCTCCATGGTTCTGGGACCAGACTGCCCTTCAGTCAGTGGTCTCTGAAGTGAGATTCGCTCATCTTCTGTGGAATAGATCTTGGGAAACTGAACTTGACACCTTGAATCTTCCTCATATTATCTCAACCTTGGGCACTTTGAGTGCCACAGGATAAATGTGGGACATCTTTCTGAAGCATCAGTTTCCCTTGATTCTCTTGAGATCAAGAGAAATAACATGAATGTACTTAGGGATGACAGTCACTTAGGTTTCTAAGAGCATACCAGACTTCTCTCTGAAATGAGGCTTGGGTTGTCCTCTTTCTGATAAATTCTGATTTAAGAGAAAGGCTGCCTTCTGCCATGAGGACACATTGATATAAAAGTTTGAGGGGTACTGGTGCACTTCTTCACACTAACAGATGTGTGAGGATGTATGACTCTAAACCACATGGCATACAGTTCCTGCCTACTTAATGTTTACTTTTCTACCTCTGCCTCTGGGTTTGGTCCCTGCCAGCTGCTGATTCTTGGCAAAACCTCAGAGCTTGGAGTCAGAAGACTGAGTTTCAAAGTTCCAGTATTGCCTTTTTCTTTTTTTTTTCTAGCCATGATATCAATCCCTCTCAGTCACTAAGTGAGTGTGACAACACCTTGTACTGTTGTTGGCATCATTAAATCAGATGGTGTGTAAGTGTATTTTGTAAAAACTGTAAAGGAGGATGTGGCTGTAGGGGCTGACAGTTCTCATGAGTATTACTGCTCTTCTTTCCAACAGTTAAAAGAATATTGGCAGAAAAACAGCCCTAGAGTTCCAGCAGGAGTGAACAGGAACAGGAAAACAAATGGCAGTATCCCTGAGACAGCCACTTCTGGTGGTTGCCAGTCACCTGGGGATGTGAGTCTTGGCTGGCCAGGCTTCTGGGGACAGGGGGGCCAAGGGGCAATAGAGGGTAATTTTTAAGATTGTAGATGGACTGCTGGGTACTGGTTAAGAATTCTGGCTTTAGCTGGGTGTGGTGGCCCATGCCTGTAATCCTAGAAATTTGGGAGGCCAAGGCAGGCAGATCATGAGGTCAGGAGATCCAGACCATCCTGGTTAACACGGTGAAACCCTGTCTCTACTAAAAATACAAAAAAATTAGCCAAGCATGGTGGCATGTGCCTGTAGTCCCAGCTACTCAGAAGGCTGAGGCAAGAGAATGGTGTGAACCTGGGAGGTGGAGCTTCCAGTAGCCAAGATTGTGCCACTGCACTCCAGCCTGGTGACAGAGCAAGACTCTGTCTCAAAAAAAAGAAAAAAAGGAATTCTGGGTTTGAATCCTGCCTCTCCATCTGCTCTGCTAGGGCTATGATTTAGGGCAAGATGCTTGACCTAATTGGGCCTCTCTTTTCACATCTGTATAACAGAGGTGATACTGTTTGACTTCCACTTGTGAAGTTTAAATGAGATTTGTTATTGTTGTTTTTATGTTAATCCCTAGTACATGGCCTGCTGTAAACACTCAGGACACCCAGGATATGGTCATTGCTGTTTGAGTTTCCTCATCCCCAGTCTCAAGGGGAAGCCAGGACAATGAGAACAGTCACTTGCCATCAGGAATCACTGAAAGGGTCCCAGGATGGGATGGTGGGGAGATAAGAACCATGAGAGAAGTTAGCATAAAGGAGTTATGGGACAAAGGATCCAAGACAGGCAGAAAAGAAAATGTTGCCAGTTGATGGGGAAGAAAGGAAGTCAGAGGACTCAGACACTGTGGGGGACAGAACATCTCCATATGCGCTCTCATCTCTTGTAGTCAGCAAGAGATTTCCACAGGGAAGGCCCTACATCATCTGCTACCCTGAAGGATCTGGAGGTAAGAGGCTCTGGGCACAGGTGCTGTGACCCTTCAGGTCAACCCTCCAACCTCCTCCTCCAGGTGGGACTGGGTGCCCCTCTGCCAGCTGAGACAGCCCACACACACCCCAGCCCTAATGATTATTCTCTCTACCTCTCCCCCAACTCCTCCTCCACCTCTTCCTCTCTGCATGTGCCTCAGAGCCCATGCCAAGAACTAGCAGTAGTCCTGGATTCAAGGTCCGTAAAAATCAGTCAACTGAAGAACACCATCAAAGCTTTGGTAAGAGTCCACTGGGGTCCCCTGATTCCACACTGCCAATCCTGGGCTCCAGTTTCCCCTTGGGGCCCTGAAGAAAGGGGCTGGGGGCCCCTGGTGCCCAGGACAAATAGGGAGCTGGGGTGCCCAGGCCTCACCTGGAGGGACCCCAGAGCATGCAGCATGGCTCTTCTTTTGCTGCCCTCTTTGCCAACTCTCTCCTCTCCAGACACCCGTGCTCGAGTCCTTGCTACACAAGCCCTGGGGTTGTTGCCTCTCGGGGAATTGGTAGCCTGACTGGTTATCAGGGGCCCTGTATTTCTGCCATGACTCAGTCCCTAATTTGCTCTTTGATTCTCAACAAGCCACCTCTCCTTTTTAGGCTCGTGTTTCCAGAGGAGGTAGTGAGTATCAAAGGTCTCTGTTAGCTCTTGAGTCTGAGATTTAAAGGCCCACTAGAAAGGAAACCTCAGGGCCAAGGGCTCCTGTCTGTCCTTTTCCATCCTATATCTGCTGTGAAGAACCATACCTGGCCTGTACGTGCTCAGTACATGTTTATTGAATGAACCCACTTTTCTAAATCACAAGCTGCCAGAAGGAGGGGCCTTTCTGAAACTCCGTCTCTAGAGGTTTATGTTGCTGTCCTCTCAAGAGATTCCAGATTCAGACTTTGAGTTCTGTGGCTGTGGGCAAAAGCCAACAAAGACCCAAATCCTCTGTCCTTGGGAGCTTGAGGAGAGTTTACCAGTTCGTGTTCCCATTATGTCTGAGAACTTTGCCTTGAAAATCCATTCCTGGCCCCTGCCTACCGCTTCCTGGTCTGGGGAATAGAGTTGAGGGGGCCACCCTCCATCACCTTAATTTGACTTTCCCCACAGAAACAACAGAAGAAACAAGTGAAACATCAGCTGGAAGAAGTAACGTGATTTCTTTGTTTGCTCACGAGATGACTGCAGGGTTTGGGGGGCACTCAGACATAGAGGCCCCAGTCTCGTCTCACCTACTCCCAGCCTGGGGAAGAAGGCTCACTCCTCAGATTCCACCCCATCCCCACAGGGCCCCTGATAACCTGGTCCCATGGGTGGGCCTGTCCTGGGGCATTGGTGGCATTCTGGGTGCATGTCTCTTGCTGTGCCATCTCTGCCTTTCCCTGGTGAGAGCTCTGTCTTCCTCTTCCTACAGGAAAAGAAAGCAAACAACAAGAAACAGAAAGCCGAAAGGGAGCTAGAGGTGAGTGGAGGGTGTGAAGTTTCCTCCTGTCCTCCGGAGAATGTTTCTTTCCTTCTCTTTCAGCACTTGCTTGGCTTTTCTCCCAAAGGTTCAAATCCAGACATTGAACATACAGAAAGGGAAGCTAAATACACACCTGTACCACATGAAACGTTCTCTCAGATACTTTGAAGGTGAGAATCTGGGCACCCTGTCATCCTTCAACCTGGCACTTTGACAGGTCTTCAGGGGGAGTCCTTTGGGACCCATCTCAACTCTCTCATTACAGAAGAGTCAAAGGATCTGGCTATCCACCTGCAACATTCATTGCAGCGTAAAAGAGAGTTAGAGCAGGCTCTCTCTGCTGTCACCACCACACAGAAGAAGAAGGCAAACCAGGTGAGTCCAACCACCTGCCCCATCCCCTGGGAGCCTGGCTTCACAGATGGAGGAGTGAGCCTAAAGGTCCCTTCTGCAGGATGGAGTGTCCTGCCCAGAAGGCAGCATGGCCATTTCTTGCTGCTTTTTTAAAAGGTTTTTAGTGGCAGCTTGGGGCTGAGTCAGCTGCTGTGTGTGAGTTGAGGGGCACTGTGTGGAGTGAGCACTGGACGCAGAGCTTGGAGGCCAAGTGCCTGCCCCGCCCTTACCTGGCTGTGGTCTTGGGCAAGTCCTAGGTGGGGTATTGGGTACTTGTACTGTGAAGGTACAGAAGAGTACTTCTAGTATTTTACCATTTCTATAGAAAGAGGAAATGTGTGCATGTGTGTGTTTGTGTACATACTATGATAATATACATAAAACATGTCTGCAAGCATTCATAAAAAATTCAGGAGAGAGCAACAAGTTGGCTGGGAGATACTTCCCTTCTGTACCTTCTGAGTTTTGGACTATGCGAATGTATCATCCTTTCAAAAAGTGAACAAAAGATTAATTTTCCCCCTCCTATCTGTGCCCCCATCCCCAGCAAGAAAAATGGGCTTAGAGAATTGGATAGACCTGGGTGTTTATATCCCAGCTCTGCCTAAGTGAACTCAGGCAAGCACTTAACCTCAAATACTCCATGTTTTTTCATCTATACAAAAGAGGTAATCATAGTAACTGTCTCCTATGGTGGTTGTGAGGATTAAACGGGATTGTTAGCATTGTACCTGGTGAAGCATTCCACAAAGGTTCAAACAGTGGTAATAATAACAGTAATAACAATAGCAATATTATCTGATCTCTCTGGGCCTCTGTTAGCCAGCTATAAATTCAATCTCATTCCCTGTCCCTTCCAACTTTACTGAGTTCTTTTAAAAACCAGACCACGGGCTTGGAAATGCCTTGATCTTTACTGAGCAAGTTGTATATTGGGCCTAGCCCTAGCCCTTTTAAGGGGCACTGTGTGGAATGGCCCGGGCTCACCAGATTGAAACTGGTCACTCTTCACCATCCAGTTTTCCAGCCACAGTAAAGCACGTATGGAGTGGAAGTTAGAGCACTCCATCCAGGAGCAGGCACTGCTGAAAGCGCAGGTGACACAGGTGAGGTTTTCTGAGGGATGGATGTGGAAGGAAGATGACCCCAGGTGGCCAGGAGCAGGAGAGGACCAGTGACAGCCCTTCCTAACTTCTGTGCCCATTCTTGCAGTTGAAGGAGTCATTTAAACAAGCCCAATTAGAAAGAGACGAGTGTGTGCAACATCTAAAAGGAGAGAGGGCCCGGTGGCAGCAGAGGATGAGAAAAATGTCGCAGGAGGTGAGATCTGACCCTTCAGCACCCCCACCTTAGATAGGTCACTGGATCTTTCTGGGCATCTTTAAAATGGCAATAGTACAGCCAGAGGTGGTCATGGGTCTGGGCTTTGTGGAGGTGGGGGCAGAGAGGGAGATGGCAGCCTGTCCAGCCACCAGCCCCTCTCTCCAGGGCCCTTTCCCCTTGTGCTTTCGGCAGGTTTGCACATTAAAGAATGAAAAGAAGAATGATATGCGTCGGATAGAGAAGCTGGAGAGGAGCTTGTCCAAACTGAAAAACCAGATGGGTAAGATGGGGCTGGCATGACCTGGGAGCAGGATTGGCATCAGAGGGCTGTGAGGGTGGCTTAGAATGCCCCAGGGAGGTAGGTGGATGCAAGGGCTTTGAGGCAGAGGGAAAGAGGTCTGTGCCAGGAGATGGCAAGTCTTGTCATCTCAATAAGTCTCAGTGTCTCAGTGTCCCCATCAGCAAGGAGGGCCCACTGTCAGTCACCTGCAGTGCTCTTTTTTTGAAACTGGTTTGGAAGACTGGCTACCATCCCGGTGCGTGGAATCATAAGCAGTGAGGCCAAGTTTGGGGAGTCTGAGAGGAGCTGTGCACCAAGAGGAGGGTTTTTGTTTTGTTTTGTTTTTTTGAGAATCCAGAGGCCCTTATTATCTGCTTCCTTTCTCAGCGGAACCCCTGCCCCCAGAGCCCCCAGAGCCCCCAGCAATGTCCTCCAAGGTGGAGCTGCAGCACCTGAGGAAGGAACTAGAGAGAGTGGCAGGAGAGCTCCAGGCCCAAGTCAAAAACAATCAGCGCATAAGCCTCCTGAACCGGGGACAAGAAGAGAGGATTCAGGTGCAGGAAGAGAGGCTTCGGAAGCAGGAGGAGAGGCTTGAGGAGCAGCAGGAGAGGCTTCAGCAGCTGGCCAAGCCACAGAGCATCTTTGAGGAGCTGGTGCGTTGCCCCACCGGGGGAGCCTGCCCTCCTCCCTAGCCCTCCGGGCCTTTGTTTCCCCACCTCTAAAATGGGGCAGTGTAGCCCTCATGTGAAATGTTACTTCTAAGGGCACCTGTGAGCCAGGTGGCTGTGGGAAAGAGGGGATGATTTTTCTAACCTGCCTCCACCCTTCCTGGTGCCATGGGAGGCAGACACCAAGTTCTGGGGTTTCCAGCTGCAGTGGGTGGCTGCTGATTGCTTCTCTATGTCCAGAACAATGAGCACAAGAGCGCACTGCAGTTGAAGCAGCAAGTAAAGGAGCTACACGAGAAGCTTGGTGAGGTGAAGGAGACAGAATCCTCCACCCCATCCAAGAAGGGCTGTGAGGCGGGCAGCAGCCTCTGGGGAGGGGAGGTGCCAAGCCAGGGGCAGCTCCAGCCTGGGGGCAGGTGACCCCAGCACTCTCCAGAGCAGTACTGTGACTGTTTCTTGCTTCCTGCCCTCTGACTTTTAGAGGTGGGTAGCCCTGGGCTCCTCTCAGGTCTGGACATCATCATCCCAGCTAGAGGCATGGAGCCCCCAATCACAGGGGAAGAGACGGTGGTATAACAGGCTCCTTATGCCAGGTGCAGTGGCTCATGCCTATAATCCCAGCACTTTGGGAGACTGAGGCAGGAGAATCACTTGAGGTCGGGAGTTTGAGATCAGCCTGGCCAACATGGTAAAACCTCATGTCTACTAAAATTACAAAAAAATAAAATAAATATTAGCAGGGCATTGTGGCACATGCCTGTAATTCCACCTACTCAGGAGGCTGAGGCATGAGAATCGCTTGAGCTCAGGGGGTGGAGGTTGCAGTGAGCTGAGATTGCACCACTGCACTCCAGCCTGGGCCACAGAGTGACACTCTTGTCTCAAAACAAAACAGAAAGACTCCTTAGATTAAAACTGGATTCCAGCCTGGTTCCACTGGAATGGTTCACCATTCAAGTACTTTTCATCTCAAAGTCTGTTTCTTTAACTTCAAAGGGAAGTTAGCATTTTCCTTACAGAGGTGCTGAGGATTAAATGAGAAGAGGGTATGAGATTTGAGGCTGGGGAAGGAGGCATGGGGTTCTAGGAAAGGGAGGCAGTCACTTAGGCCTGGAGCAAGGGGCCAGGGGCCTGGGCAGGTGACAGAGCCCCACAGTGCCCTCGCTACCCCACTAATGGGCCCAGAATCTGGAAACCAGCCACCACGTGCTCTCACGCCCAGGATCTTCCTGCAGGTGGAGCTGAAGAGCCAAGAGGCTCAGAGTCTGCAGCAGCAGCCAGACCATTACCTGGGTCACCTGCAGCAGTACGTGGCCACCTATCAGCAGCAGGTGGCCGCCTATCAGCAGCTGACCTCTGAGAAGGAGGCGCTGCCCAGGCAGTGACTGCAGCAGACCCAGCTCATGAACCAGCTGCAGCAGCAGGAAGCTTGGGGCAAAGCGGTGGCCGAGATGGCCTGCCAAAAGTTGCAGGAGACCCAGGGGAGGGAGCTGTGGAGGACAGGGCCGTGAAGGGGATGACCTGGCAAACTCCATCCCTTCTCACTCTTTCCTGTCCCCTTAGGAGCACCTGGAAGCTACCAGCCAGCAGAACCAGCAGCTAACAACCCAGCTGAGCCTCATGGCTCTCCCTGGGGAAGGTACGGGAGACCGCTCAGAGGAAGAGGAGAGAGCCCCAGGAGGAAGGGGGGACTGTTAGCAGCATAGGATTGAGGAGTTGGAAGAGACCTTTAGAACAGCTGGTCATTATGCCGACCGGGTGCCTGCACTAAGTTCGGCATCAGTGTGTTGACCTCCTGTGAGCAGGGGGCCACCAAGTTGCCTAAGGATGGCTGAACTGGCCCAGGTCAGAAAGAGAGCAGGTCAGAACTCCCACATCGACCAGTAGTGGGAGTGTGCCTGGGTGGAATAGCAAGATTTTGATTCTTAAAAGTACAAATAAAGAAGAGCAGCTCATTCCTCTCTGGGAAGGGGCTGGCTCAGGGTTACACAGTGAGGGTGGAGGCAGAGGTGGGCCCACAGTACCTCCCTTGTTGGGTTGTCTGAAGACCCCTCTGGCCACCCCCCACAGGAGATGGAGGAGGACATCTGGACAGTGAGGAGGAGGAGGCACCTCGGCCCATGCCAAGCATCTCAGAGGACCTGGAGGGCAGGGAGGCCATGGTGAGCCTGACTCCCCCTGCACCCATTTTGCCACCTTCCTCTGTGGTCCCTCCAAGACCCCTTTATGCTCTTAGTTTCCCTGCATTCTGGTTTCTCTGGACCCTCACCCCTTCTGGGAGCCAGTGGTCAGACACCATTTCACCCGTAACAAATGTGTACTCTCTGAGGCCCCAAGGGAAGGGGTTGCACTCCACCTCTCTGCCCCATTTGCTGTGTGTATGCCCCTACAAGAATGCTCATGTCTTGCCCTCAGGTGGCGATTTTCAAGTCCGCTGGAGCCAGTGTCCAGGAGGAGCAAGCAGGGTTACAAGAGCAGGTGAAAAAGCAGAGGGTGTGCTGCCAGTGCCTGGCTCACCCGGTGGCCCCGGCCCTGAAGGAGCCAGAGGCAGTGGTCCCAGCCCCAGGGACTGGGGGCAAGTCTGTGAGTGGGGAGACCCACTGGGCCCTGCAGGAAGTCATGGAGAAGCTGGCCCATGCCAGGACTCACCTCCACCTTCTCCATGACTTGAAAATGCCACCTGAGGGCAGGTCGCTGCCGAGATGTGACCGCAATATTTTGGCTCCAGAGCGGCTTTATGGACCACCTGGAGGAGAAGGCAGACCTGAGTGAGCTGGTGAACAAACAAGAACTTCGCTTCATCCACTACTGGCGAGAGAGATGCCATCAGTGAGTGGGAGGCCAGGGCACCACAGGGGGAGCTGCAGGGCCGTCAGAGGGACCCCAGCATCTGAGCCCTGTCTTCTTGCAGGAAAATCCATCACGTTTTAACAGAGCCAGGGGGCAGTGCCAAAGATGCGGCACTGGGAGGAGGACATCATCAGGCTGGCCCAGGACAGGGAGGAGATGAAGGTAGGGTGTGCAACATCTCTGTGGGGGTGGGGGTGGGGGTGGGGTGGGTGTGAGGGTGGGTGCAGGCAGCGGCATGACAGCTGAGCACCCCTCCCTCCAGGTGAAGCTGCTGGAGCTGCAGCAGATGGTATTGCGGCTTATAGCAACTACAACAATGGTCACAGAAAATTCCTGGCTGCTGCCCAGAACCCTGCTGATGAGCCCGGTCCAGGAGCCCCAGCCCCCCAGGAACTTGGGGCTGCAGACAAGCAGGGTGGTGAGTAGAGCCCTCAGGCGGGGTGGGCAGGCAGGAAGAGGGGTTCTCCCACTGTGCTCAGATCTCCGCCTCCCTCTCTCCAAAGATCTTTGTGAAGTGAGCCTCACCTCCTCTGCTCAAGGAGAGGCCAGGGAGGGTCCTCTCTATGACAACCCTACCACACAGCCAATCGTGCAGGACCACCAGGAGCACCCAGGCTTGGGCAGCAACTGCTGTGTGCCATTCTTTTGCTGGGCTTGGCTGCTGAGAAGAAGGAGATAAACATCACTGTCATCAAAGAGCTGCTCAAGAAATTTTTAAATAAGAAACCAAGTTATGGGGTTAATCTCCTACACAATTCATTTACTTCATTTGAATGTTAGAGTCACTCATGATTATTTGTGTTTCTAATTTATAGTTTAAGTTTATTTGTAAAAAGTTAAAAGAGAGTGGGTCTCTGTGGCTCTCACTGATGTTCACTCTGGCATCCTTTAGCATTTTTCTTTTTTAATTTCATAATTGTAGGTCATTAGCATGCATATCGAGTTTGCCCTTATGTGGTGGGAGTTCAAACACACAAAGACCCACTCTTTGCAGAAAATTGTTCTCGTTGGTTTGGAATAGGCTGCCATGCTTCTTTAATGTTATTGCAGCATGTATATTCACTACAGAATTGAGACAAAATTTGCCTATGTTCTACTGTTGTTTGATCTAATCTTAATCACAGTGAGCTCTTCATTAGCTCAATATGTAGTTTGCCCCCAAGTGTGCACTGTTTATTACTTTGTAATATGCCACTATGAGTACTGACATTTAGAGTTGTTTAAAGGCCGAGAACTGGAAACAGCCTTTCCTCCATTTTCTGTGTGTTGGTGATGGGAGTAATAACCTTTTGGGGGAGCTTTTTAAATCTCACAGAAGAGGAAAGTGGCCTCCTCTGGCAGGTATGTGCAGGACAGAGTGTGTTTCATCTGTTCCAGTGCCAAGAATTAGCGCTGTATTATGGTGGTTCCCTTAGGATTTGTATGTGCTCTGGGCTCATGAAGATATTGCATCAGGAGCTGCAGCAGTTGTACTCTTTTTTGATGACCTAAAAAGGGCTTATTTCTGAGGAATGAAAGGTTCCCATCGTTGACTGTGGATGTGGAAAACCTTTCCTAGCTTAGAGCATTTGTGTCTACAATACATTTTAAAGTCAGAGTTCATGTTACCTGTTTTAATCACATGACTTCCTGTCCCAGTTCACAAAAGGGCGCTGGTGGGCATTCTTCTTAATGTATTTAGTAAAGATCATAAGAAATCCTTTACGAGTTCAAATGTCCCTGGAACAGGCATACAGGCTCTAGTCAAGAATGAATTAGAGTGAAGGAAAGCTGTGTGGTGCCTGGCATTCCTCTCTGTTCATGGAGCTTCTTTGAGGCTTGAAGATTGATTTTACCATCTAGACATCTCTGGCTAATACCTATTCTTCAACCACCTTGGTTACTCTGACATAGGAATTTACTTCTTTTCCTTGAATGGAAAACACTTTAAAAAATAATAGAAACATTATTATAAACTAATATATGTGAGAGTGCTTAGTTGAAACAAAAAGGAATTTTAGTACACAGTATTATACTATGTTTGAAAATCAAGGAGAAGTTTATGAAACTTAAAATGTTTCCAAACTGCAGTGCAATCTACTGTTTGTGAATGTCAATGTATTATCAGGAAACGTGTCCATACCGTCACACAGTTATATTTTCTCACAGACTTCTTTACAAAGAGTGAAATATGTTTTTGTACCTCTCTGTTTCAGTCAGGGACATATTTAGTGCAATATTCATGTGATTGTGCCTACGCATGATGAATGAATGCATTTCAGTCATATATTGCCTAAATCATAACTTGATGCTTGGGAAAACTTCATGAAGTTTTAATGTCTGTATTCCAGAACACATCACATTATTAGGATGTAGGGAGATATGTATGTGTGCTCCCTGGTGTGGGGATTTCTAGTTACTAGACCATCTCCATATTTAGCATTTGGCATCCTCATGATACTTCTATGACATTAACAGGAGAGCAGCAGTACGATTTTACCGATGGAATAACAGATTTGCCAGCATTCACTGAAAGAGGGCAAATATTCGGTCCTTGTGACTTCAACTGACTCTTCCAAATTTTATGAATGTATCAATGTATTAGATAAACCCAGTTTCAGAATGATAAAGAAAAAATGTTAGACCAAATAATGTGGCTAATTAACAGTGGTACGATTTCTAGCCCGTGGGTTTAAAATGCACTTAAAGTCCTGTTCTTGCCTTTTATTTTCTGAACTTGCTGCTTTTGCATTCTTTGTGTTCAGTTTAAAGACAGTTTCTTTAAGAGCATTTTAAACCCACGTGCTAGAAATCGGACCACTGTTAATTAGCCACATTATTTGGTCTAACATTTTTTCTTTTATCATTCTGAAACTGGGTTTATCTAATACATTGATAAATTATTTCAAAGATACTTTTATCATTGAAATCACTTCACTTTACCCTGATAAACATCAGTGACTACGAATGACCTTCAGATAGCGTTTAGCATCTGTAACCAATCTGACAATAATGTGTTCATCAGGTGCCTATGGATTAAATCACACACTGGCATATTTAAGCTGAAGGTCAGTCTGGAAAATAAATTTACTATATTGACTGAAATACCACTCTTTGTGTAGGTATTTGTCATATATTTAAGAAAAAGCTAAAAAGAATGGAAATTGTATGACAATAACTTAAGTCTTTCTTCAAAGTGCATGCCGTCTTTTGCGATACCCCATTCAGCCAAGTATTTGTGCTCTTCCTCATTCAGTATAAGGCAGCTTTCAGTTTGCTTAGAAGGCAACATTGGAATGTTAGAATTCATCAGAAACATAGAATTTTAAAATGTGAGTCCCGCTGAATACATTTGAGTTTCTGTAGGAAGAACCAGAACACCTGAAGATTGCAGTATATAATAATCATTTTAAAAGTATTTGATTAAACCTGATAGATTTTCCAGAAATGAAAAAATATCAGCTCTAAAACCAAAGCTGATTTTTAGAAAATTTGAAAATGTAAATCAGCCCTATCCATAATATATTTTCTGTAAAACTTTATCTTGAAGAGTCATTTTAAAATAATATAACTATTAAAAAATGTAACTGCTATCTTAATGTTCTGAAATAAGTTAAAACATTTTAAAATATGAATACTGTAGTGTAAAAGAAAGAAACGGTGGGAAGGAAAAGCAGAGAATGAAATGGCAATTCCAGTCCAAAGCTTTATTTGCCAAGTTTTCTTAGAATGAATTTTACCAATTTATGAATTCTTGTGAACAGAATGTGTCATGGAAATACTGAAAGATTTTTCCCTAGAGAGGCATTATTGACTGCTGGTGTGATGCTACTGTAATGTAATAAATCATTAAATTGTTTCAAAGTATTGTTTTTGCCTTAAAATTTTATTTTGCGTTTCTTGAAAACTATAGTATTAAAGGTATTGATACGTGCAACTGCTGGGCATGCTTCACATGAGATAATATGTTTCATTTTTTCACAAAATTGTAACATAACTATGCAAGTGTTTATTGAAAGAACACAAAATAAAAAAGTTATGGGATTAGAAAAAATTATGAGGTTAAAAAGTTATGGGATAAAAAATGTACAAAAGTTGTGGAAAAAAAGTAGAAAAAATTTTTATGAAAAGTTACAAAAAAAGTTATGAAAAAGAAGTTATGGGATTTTTTTTTAAAAGTCATGGAAAAAAAATAAAAATTATAAGCAGGCCCCTGTTAGCAAAGCCTGGAGAAGTGGGGCTGGAGTCTCCCCCGCCACCATGTCCCTACCACCCCTTCCCAGGCACCCCTTTACAATTACGGTAGCAGGACAAGACCTCTGTCTAATGGGGAAAGACAAACAGACCCTTTGCCACCTTGACCAAGGCTGAGTCCCTAAATTTCTGGGTGATGATGATTGTTATTTAAGAGCCAGAGGCTGGTGGAGTTGGTTTGTTTGGAGGAGGCCTGATGGCCCCCTTACTCTCACCATAGCAACTTTTCCCTCAGGGGGGCTCCCTTCTTATTCAGAGAGGCAGGATAGTGGGGCTAACTGTGGACCAGGCGAGGGCACGGGCTGCTGGGGTGGCCCCCCTTCCCCAGTGTACATATTGTGTCTGTGTAAGGTTTTGTATATTCCAGAGGGTAGGGCCGCCCCGTATCATACCTAGCTGAGGTTGGAGCTGGCACATGGGGAGGAGGTTCTAATAATTATTTGTGGCTGGGAAACTTATTTATTGCTAGTATAGGACAGAGGAAGGGGGCGGGGATGGGGTCATGGCTCCCTGGTCATGCGACTCCTGTTTATTTTGCTTTTTATTTTGGACAAAACGGATTTAGCCATACTGCTCGGCCTGGTGTGTTCCCGTTTCCCTCACTGGGTCCTGGAGTTTGTGCCACCAAACAAGGAGCCCCAGTGTCTTGAACATGTCCAGCTAGGCTGTTGGGGACCTTCCAGGCGTGTTACCTGTATGCTGCCTGGTGGCGCCTGGGGGATTCCATGGGGACTGCCATGGAGCCTATGGGGTGCAGTCCAGCCCTGACAGCCAACAGGCCTAGAAGCCTGATGCAGCGGTGGCCGGGAAGACAGGTACCAGCACCTAAGGGCACTGACTTCCACCCACCCCAGGCATCTTCCGTTCTGTCCCCTTGCCTCCCTCTCCAGTCTGCACCTGGTGGCCTCTTCTGCAATGAGCCGAGATCGTGCCACTGCACTCTAGCCTGGGCGGACCCTGTCGAAAAAAAAAAAAAGGAACTGCTGCCTCCTGCTGCTGAGAGCATACACTGGTATGACCAGCTTAGAAAACAGTTTGGCTCCATCTCATAAGGTTGAATATTCACACTCCTCCCAGCCCGGCAACTCTACTCTACATCCAAGACAAATTCTTGCCTATATAAAACAGGGGATGTGGACAAGGCATGCAGCTCTGTTCAAAATAGCAAACATTTATTGCCCATCAACTGGAGGGTAGCTGACTAAATTGTGCTTTTTCTTCCCTTTGATTTCCTGTAGTCTTATGATGCAAGTGGCTTTCCCATGGCTAGCTTGGGGAGGGGGATACTCTTGGCAATCGAGTCTGGGTTGGCAGTCCTGCTTAGCCCTAGGGCAATCGGTGCCGCCCAAAACAAGAATAAACAGAACAAGTTACCAGGTGGAGCCAATGCCTTGGGTCCCTGGAGGTACAGACTTGTACCTGTAGGGAATAGCCATCATATACATCAGCCTTTTCAAATGCTTTTGTCACTGGGCTGAGTCCAAAGGACATCCTCTCCCAAAACATTACAAAGTTTATTTGGGCTACCATTTATCCAGCATTTATCATGTGCCTGAGCATGTACTAGTGTACTAATTGCATGCATTATTTTATTTATTTATTTATTTACTTACTTACTTATTCATTTATTTGAGATAGGGTCCCTTTCTGTTGCCTGGGCTGGAGTGCAGTGGTGTGATCACGGCTCACTGCAGCCTCAAACTCCTGGGCTCAATTGGTCTCACCTCAGCCCCCCGAGTAGCTGGGACTACAGGCATAAGTCACCAAGTGCAGCTAATTTTTAAATAAACATCTTTAAATAAACATTTTAAATAAATGAGGTTTGACTTTGTTGCCCAGGCTAGTCTTGAACTCCCGGCTTCAAGCCAGCCTCCTCCTTCTTCCTTTTTGTTGCATTTAATCTTCACCATCACCCGATAAGAGTGCCTGGGTGTAGGTGCTCCACACGGTAACAATGGAGCAACCTCCTCTCATAGGTGACAACGAGATTCAGTTTAGTCAAACAACTTCTCAAAGGTCACACAGTTGGAGGGTGGCTGAGCCAAGATGAAGACCTAGGACTCTAAAGCTGTTGTGCCAGTAAATGACAAAAATCTCTGCGGGTTCAGGATAGCTTCCTCCCAAGAAATCTTTCTCCAAAGATTCTAAAAACAATCATAGATCCATCTTTCATAAAGCAAACAAAACTAGCAGCCCCTTCATTTTGGGGTGGGGAGTGGGGGGAGGATAAAGGCTAGCTAAGCTCCAGGGCATCCCATTTTAATCCTACGTATTTATAAGGCAACTGCCAGCACAGCACCCCGAACCTAAAGAACCCTGCACAGCTGTCTCTGTGGGGCATGGCGTGTCCATGGATGTAAAGATTTTCCAATGTGTGCTTACAGGACAGTGGCATCATCCTCAGTCACAGGTTAAAGGGCAGCTAGGCCTGGCCTGCTAGGCACCACCATGAGAATCTGCCGAGCTTTCCAACTAGTTTACCTGTTGGTTGCAGTGACAGACGCCCTGAAAAGAAGGGGTGTGGGTGGGAAGAGTTCTGATTTGAGGTCCCCTGATCCGGGCACGATCTCTTTTCCCAGTCGCAGGAATCAGGGGACTCCATCTGTAAACACGGGCTGAAGCTATGTCCCCCAGCCCCCTCTTTCAACCAGGCGTCACCCTCTGCTTCTCTTCCATAGACAGCCTAGAGCTGCCAGCATTCCCTTAGGATCTGTGCCCTCAGGCCTGGCTTAATTTTTTCCTCTCCAAAGAGCCATCTGTAGGGCCAGAGCCTGGCAAAGCCTAACTCATTACTGGATGCCAGTTCCTTTGCCTGACTTTCAGTGATTCCTACCTTACTCTGGGGTTTTATGTTTCTCGTCTCAACGCGAACATTTCTCATTCCTCCACAAGTTGAATTGCTCACTCCAGCCAACTGAAGCATGCTTTTCTTGACAGTTAGCTTGAGGCACACGGTTGGTGCTTAAAAAAAAAAAAGCATTATGTCAATTTCATTCATCAACAAAAGTGATGGCTCCACTGCAAAGTTGATAGTGCTTGCACCTCTGAGT
Organism: Pongo abelii; assembly: GCF_028885655.2. NCBI lineage: Eukaryota > Metazoa > Chordata > Mammalia > Primates > Hominidae > Pongo > Pongo abelii. Next base: position 20,899,814 of record NC_072001.2, on the reverse strand, counting down.
TCAAGAGCCTTCTAGACAAAGGGCTCTGAGCTGAAACATGAGCATGCACACATATGCCTCTCTCTCGGTCTGATGAGATAATTTGGATATGTGGTTGTTATCCTTGAGCATTTTCCTGCCTCATTAATGCACGTGTAGCCAACACAATAATAATCATAGCTAATAACGGCTAAGGCTGAGGACTTTCCTTAGCCAGGTAGTGGCTTTACAACTTTAAAGTTTTCACTAGACTCTCATTGAATCATTTCTCTTTTTCAGATCAAGAAACTGAGACTTACTATCACATTTGGGATTAAGTTAAAACAAAAAAAGAAACTGGGGCTTAAAGTTGTCAAGTATTTCACAGCCAGCAAGTGCCTAAGTTGGAACTTGAACCCAGGCAGTCTAGCCCTGGGATCCTGTGTCCTTACCCACTCTCCAGTGTTGGCTACGCAAAACTAAAGTGTACACATTTTCAACTATAGTTTAAATGCGTGACATATTTTTCACTATATTTTATGTAGGTGACTTTCAGTTTGGGGGTATTCTACTTACACAATCTATTAAGCTGGATATTAACTGAGAACAAAAAGAAACTAATGCACTCTGAAAAACATAAAACATGCGCAACATGATGTCACTGCAAAAGACAAATCAACACATAGCCTTCTTGTGACTGTATTTTGCTGACCGTCCACGAGTTAATCATCTGCCTGAACTCAGCAGTGCTCTGTTCCCTTGGGACACACACACACACACACACACACACACACACACACACACACACACACAGAGTGGCTGTGCCGCCCTGAGCCTCCAGTTGGCGAGTGTGAGGAAGGGACCAGATGGGTCGGGCAGAAAGGTGCTGGGTCAAGGGGGGAGGGGCAGCCGGGAGCGCGCGCACGCTCTGGACTCGTGCACCCGCCGAAACTGGTGCGCGCAGGGCCCGCCTGGTTGAGGCCTGAGGGGTGAGGGTGACGGGGGCGGGGTAGGGGCAGCCCTTTCCCAGGCGGTAGTGGGGGCAGTGGTTATGTTGCCCTTTGAAGCTGCGGCTTGACAGGAGCCGCGCCTCCTGTGGGTGGAGTCCGTTACAAAGGGAGCAGCCCCGCAGGCCACCACACAGCTCCCGCCAAGGCTTCCGGGCACCTTGCCATTTTCCAGCCACGCTCCCACAAGGGTCCAGGCGGCAGGCAGAGGCAGAGTCGCGAAAGCTCGGCTGGGCGGCCCCGCGGGGTACTCGCCGCCGTGACAGCGGCTCCGGACAGGCTCCCCTTCGCGCCCCTCCCGCCGTACATGAGTGGAAGATGTCCGTGTCAGGGTTCAAGGCCAAAGTGAAGTTTCTGGGTCTATCTTCCACAAGAACCAGGAGCCGCAGCCCCCGCTCACGCTCCACTGCAACATGACTGTGAGGCGCCCGGCGGCGGCCTCGCGGGGCAGGGCGAGGGCAGAGAGGGGGCGCCGGGAGTCCCAGGGCAAAGGGGAGCCGTCCCCAGAGAGGCCCCACTTCCCCGCCCCTTTCTTCCGCGACTGGCCCGGCCCCGGCCGGGACTGCGGGAGGCTTGGGTGGGAGGAGACGGAGGGCGCGTCTCTCCGACTCCTCGCGTGGGGTAGGCTTGGGGGCTGTTGGCCCCTCTAGGCCCCCGTCGCCGCGCCCCGAGGTGGGAGCCCGCGACTGCCGGAGCCTTCTTGGGACCCATGGTCGCCCTCAGTCGGCCTGCCTGCTCCGGAGACCGCGACAGGGCGGTGCAGGGCGGCTCCGGCGTTTTTTGAGCCCAGGCGGGGAAGGGGAAAGACCTTTAAGATTTTCGGTATTTTGGCTGGGCACAGTGGCTCACGCCTGTAATCCCCTCACTTTGGGAGGCAGAGGCGCGCGGATCACCTGAGGTCAGGAGTTAAGAGACCAGCCTGGCCAACATGGTGAAACCCCGTCTCTACTAAAATGTACAAAAATTATCCAGGCGTGTTGGCAGGCGACTTAATCCCCGCTACTTGAGAGGCAGAGGCAGGAGAATCGTTTGAACCCGAGAGGCGGAGGTTGCAGTGAGCCGAGATCCAGCCGTTGCACTCAAACTTGGGGGATAAGAGGGAGACTTCTCTCAAAAAAAAATTATTTTTTCTTTTGAGGGAGTCTCACTCTGTCACCCAGGCTGGAGTGCAGTGGCGCGATCTGGGCTCATTGCAGCCTATGTCTCTTGACAGTCCACTGGTTGAAGCGATTCTGCTGCCTCAGCCTCCCGAGTAGCTGGGATTACAGGCGCCCGCCACCACGCCTGGCTAACGTGTTTTTAGTAGAGACGGGGTTTCCCCGTGTTGGCCAGGCTGCTGTCAAACTCCTGACCTCAAATGACCTACCTCTGCCTCCCAAAGTGCTGGGATTCCAGGCGTGAGCCACCGTGCCAGGACCCAAAGCCCTTAGGTTTTAACGCCTCATTCTTCAGTCAGGTTTTCCTTGCTCCCGCGTGTTCAGCCAATTGGTTTTAAGTTTCTGTTGAAGGAGAAACTAACAATGAGAATGGACTCGTTGATGGAAGAAAAGTTGGAATGCAGCCTCTGGTGCTGTTTGAGTGATCACTCTCCCCCGGGTCTGGCTGCGCACTGCTGTGTTCTGGAAAGGCGCATTGTATGGTAGATGCCGCAGGTAAGAGTCCTGTACAGGTGCTCTGCCCGCTTTTCCTTTCAGGCTTCTGTATCAGCTGTTTTCCCTTGTAGAATGTGCCTGTGACCTGTGCCCCTGACCTCCACCCCTTAACCCTACCCAACTTGTCTTTACATGTCTGACCATCAAGGCTCTTCTGGGTCGTATTGAGTTCATGCTGATATTTTCCCTTCCTCCCCCCAGTTTTTGCTTTGGTCACGTTATGCTATATTCTGTAAGCCTTTAAAAAAATTCTTTTATGGTGGCAGGGGAGAATATTTTGTAATTATGCTTTGTGCTTTTTATCTTCCACTCAATAAATGCTTGGTAAATATTTGTTTTATTGAGTATATGACCCTATTCTAGCTATATTGTGCTTGAACCAAAATCTTAACTGCTAAGAATTTGTCAAAAGTGCAGAGATAACATCCAGAACTTGTCAGGGATAGTACAAAAAGGTCTCTAAGGGCTTGATGGAAGTCTGTAAATTGACTTCATGTGAAAGAGTGGAAGAAGCGAAAATGTGAAGCATGACTGGAGAGCTGGAGTGATAAAGCAAGGGTCTCTTTCTCCAGATCCTTTGTAACAGTGTTATGTGTCCTCTTCTAGAAGATCATTCTGAAAGATAATGCCAACTTGGAACCTAGGAAATCACCCAGTGGGTTTCTGCATGTTAGGTGGTTCAAATCCTCATCAGCACCTTTGTTTTCTCTGCCTCAGTTTGCTTACAGCGATGTTCTCAGTACCTGTAATTGCTGTCTTTGAATACTTAAGCATTTTTTTTTAGATCACAGGGGTGTATGTGCGTTCTTATTTTACCAAGTGTTAGAATTTTTACTCTGATTTTGTGGGCTCTGCTTTAGTTACTTGGTTGTTTAGTTGTAAAATGATCAGCAGGAAAAACTCTGTGTGTGTCTGTGTGTGTGTGTTTGTGTGTGTGTGTGTGTATTTTAAGGTTGTTTTGTTGTCAGAGCACTTAGAATTTTATTTTATATGGTAATTCTGTCAGTTTATTCTCCAGCCAACATTTATTGAACAACAAAGTATGAAAGTAATGTGTCCCATAACCAGCCTTCAGAAGAATTACAACTGCTGTATGTCTGAACTTTATTTTCTTTTCCTTTTTTTGTTTGTTTGTTTGTTTTGTTTTTGCTTTTGTTTTTGTTTTTTGAGATGGAGTCTCACTCTGTCACCCAGGCTGGAGTGCAGTGATGCACTCTCATCACGCTGCAAACTCCGCCACTCAGGTTCAAGAGATTCTCCTGCCTCAGCCTCCTGAGTAGCTGGGATTACAGGCACCTGCCACCCCACCCGGCTAATTTTTGCAGTTTTAGTAGAAACAGCCATCTTGGCCAGGCTAGTCTTGAACTCCCAACCTCGTGATCCACCTGCCTCGGCCTCCTAAAGTGCTGGGATTACAGGTGTGAGCCACCATGCCTGGCTGAACTTTCAAGAAGAAGTTTGTGCATCAATTTTTTAAAAATTGTGATGTCAAAAGATAGCTGTGTCCTACATTTGGAAAGATACAAAAACTGAACATTCTGGCAGGCAGTTTTGCTTACTGGTGCTTGAGATAGAGCCATACATTGGTCTCAGTGGATTTATGGAGAAAAATAGATAGAGAAAGTTATTTCTAAATAAGACCAAAAAATCCTTTTCTTAAGCAGTGACAAGTAAAGAGGTTGTCTTGGTTAACCTTGAAATGTGTTGCCCTTGATTAAGATAGTTTTATGGTGGGGATGGTAGTGGTGATAAACTTGTTTGAAATTTGTCCACTTATAATAACCTTTGTGGTAGCTGTCCCAGACAACTTCATCCTCACAGGCCTTAAAATTACTATAAAATTAATAGAATAGAGGAGAAATAAAGGACCTGAATAATTAGATGCTTAGATAATTGTAATGTGTTTTCATAACCGGTGAAAAAGAGCAGGGTTAGAAGCACTTAAACATTCTATGTAAGGAACACTGCCTGAATTTATATTGCAATTTTTGAGCACCATTCGTTGTTTAAAAACTGGTATATTGTAGGTCATATTTTAAAGACAAATAAACTTTTTTCAAGATGGATATAAAGCTTAAACTTATCAAAATTACAAAATTTAAAGCATATGATTGAAAAACATTAATGCATAGGTTTACATATTGGTCATCATTTTAGATGTCTTTCAAAATTGATTGTCTCTTAAACTGAACAAACTTTGAACATGTTGTAGCATTTGTGCTGAAGGTTAGGTTTCCTGGGGTGGTGGATATTTTATAATATGGATAACAAAACCTTCTTATTTTAAGACATTTAGAAAATTTTAGGCAAAACTAGAAAATGTTGCTGAGAATTCTCCCACTCAGAAGGTACTACTATCAGAATTTTGTATTTTTCCAGTCATCTGCTCATCTTTTTTCTCCTGTGCTTGTATATGTTCCCTCTCCCTTGAAAAATCAGATTTTTTTTTGGAATCTGCTTTTTCACTCAACGATATTGTAGATCCATGTCATAACTTATTCCTCTACAGTAGCTTCAGTTATTGTGTGCTTTCTGTTGGATGACTATACCATCTAGTCAGTCATGTTTCCTGGTACTAAATACATAGGGGTGTGTGTGTGTGTGTGTGTGTGTGTGTGTGTGCGCGTGTGTATTTTTTTCTACCTTAACTAATGCTTTAGACATCATTAGGTGGAGCTAAATCCTTGAAACCTTCCAAGTGGTGGCTTTCAGTTCTCATTGCTAAATTGGTTTCTAGAGATGGAACAAATTATATTTTATGGAAACTTTTTTTTTTTTTTGAGATGAAGTCTCGCTCTTGTCGGTCAGGCTGGAGTGCAATGGCATGATCTTGGCTCACTGCAACCTCCACCTCCTGGGTTCAAGCAATTCTCCTGCCTCAGCCTCCCAAGTAGCTGGGATCACAGGTGCCTGCCACCACACCTGGCTAATTTTTGTATTTTTAGTAGAGACGGGATTTCACCATGTTGGCCAGGCTGATCTCAAACTCCGGACCTCAGGTGATCCACCCACCTCGGCCTCCCAAAGTGCTGGGATTACAGGCATGAGCCACCACACCTGGCCTTTTTTTCTTCTAGGTACCAGCTTTTATTTATCAGTTTGGTAAAAATGTTAGAAAGTGTGCAATAAAATGGGCATTCTCACAGTTGTGGCACAAAGTATAATTATCTTTGACTTTCTAGGAAGCAGTTTGGCTTTGTAGAAACTTGCCTAACCTCTCCCCATTGAGGCAAGATGAATTCTGACTACGCCAAGGTGGCCAACCTTGTCCCTGTGATTCCAGATCTCCCAGAAAAAGAGGTCTAGTCTCAGAGAAAACCCAGATTTTCTTGGCTTAGCCCACCTTGACAGCTAATCTCTGGAAATGGGGTGGGCTGGTAGAGTCCTTTGGTCAGATTTTGTGTCAAGAGAGGGAGGTGGAAAGATGGGAGGGAGGTAGTAGCAAAACTGGCCTGAATGGAACTCTGTAAGTTAAAATGGCAAACGGATGTTTCTTCCAAGGGAGAAATTCTAGGGAAGGAAGGAAAGTGGAGGGGAAGGCAGCAGTTCTCAAAGTTTTGGAATCAGAACTCCTTTACATTCTTAAAAATATATTGAGGGCCCAAGGAGCTTTGGTTTATGTAGGTTGTATCTATTGGTATTTATCATTAGAAATTAAATCAGAAATATTTAAATTATTCTTTAAAAGCTCATCACATATTGTTATAAATGTTCTTATGAAAAAATTTCTAAACCCAAAGTAGCACAATCTTATATTTTTTGCAAATTTCCTTGATGTCTGCCATGTCATTTTCATCTGCATTCAATTTATTGTGTGATATTTGCTTGAAAAAATGTGAACAATGTCCAATCTCATACAGATAGCCATTTTAGATCACTGTGGATATATATATTTATATATTTATGTATATATACATTTTTTTTTGAGATGGGGTCTTGCTCTGTCACCCAGACTGGAATGCAGTGGTGTGATCACAGCTTACTGCAGCCTCAGTCTCTGGGGACTTAGGTGATCCTCCCACCTCAGCCTCCAGTGTAGTTGGGACTACAGGTGTGTATCACCACACCTGGATAATTTTTTGTATTTTTTTTTTGTAGGGACAGGGTTTTGCCATGTTGCCTAGGCTTCTTTTTTGATACTCCATCAAAACTTGGTTTTTCTTGAACTTTGGATCTTTTACCCTTGCGTGATATTATAACATCATGCATTGGTCACTTAGAAAATAATGGTTCACCGATATCTTCTACATGTTGATACATTTGATGATACAGTATCAAAATACATTCATCAATATCACCAACAATCTCATCAGAATACATTTGGAAAGCAATGGTGGATATAAGTTTTCTAAAATTCTAATTTTCTGTTCAGAAGCTTGAATCTTATTATTAGCAGTTTTATTATTGAATTTTATTATGGCCTGTCTGTTGTTTTTCTTGAAATGACAGAATCTCATTTTTTGAGAAAGTGTCTCCCAAAAACCCCAGTTGAAATAACATTGTTTGTCAGTACTCTTTTCAAGTAAAAATGATATTCCATTAAAGTGGTTAATTCACTTCATGACTTAGTCACACGAGGGTTTTTTCTCAGGCAGTCTGTAGGAATGCTTATGTGTGCTTCCAATTTCATCACTTGAAATATTAAAAAGAGATATTCAAGGATTAAGATATAGTAAACTTTTCACTGCTTCATCACAGACATTCTTTTTATTTTTGAGGCAGGGACTTGTTCTGTCACCCAGGCCGGAGTGCAGTAGCATGATCACAGCTCACTGTAGCCTCAACCTTCTGGGCTCAATCCTCCTGCCTCAGCCTTCCAAGTAGCTGGGACTACAGGCATGCAACCACCATGTCCAGCTAAATTTTGTATTTTTTGTAGAGATGGGGTTTCACCATGTTGGCCAGACTGGTCTCAAACCCCTGACCTCTGGTGATCCTCCCGCCTTGGCCTCTGAAATTGCTGGGCTTACAGGCACGAGACATCATGCCCGGCCTGCCCTTCCATTTCAAACCTTTCCTGTGCATAGTGAAGAATACCATGACTACTAGTAGTTTGGTGTTACTGCCTTTATTTGTGCTAAAGTGCCAGCATTTTTACCCAGTATTGTATTTGCACCTTTACAGCAAATGTCACTATGTTAGTATTCCTGTTAAAATAGTTTGGACCTGGATGTCTGAGGGCCCCACTTTGGGAACCATTGAAATAGGTACTTAAACCTACTATATATCATATCTTTTCATCTACAAGATTTTTAAAAACATAATTTCATTTAATTTTTTCTGTAATTTTAAAAGTATGGTTTTGAGGAGTTTCAGTTCAGAGCAACACATATTTTATTTTGCTTAAGCTGAAGTTTATTAGACAAATACTGACCTAATAGAATGAGGTCCTAAATCTAGTTGCAGTTTCTTTAGCAAAAAAAAAAAACAAAAAAACAAAAAACCCAAAACTAAAAACATAAAAATGGTCCCGTATGGTGTAGTCCCAATGTATGCTGAAGAATTTGAAGAAGAAAATGCAATACTCAGTAAGTGCTGTTCTTTATGAATAGGATTAATTCTGAACAGTTTCTTTTAGCCTGTAAAGAGATTTGGGACACAGTAAGAGAGGAATGAGAATATAGTAAAATAAACCATTATTGAAGAGATATACTGTTAATGATGTCCTCTTTCAATACAACTTGCTTTTTTCTTTTCTTTTTTTTTTTTTTGAGACAGAGTCTTGCTCTGTCCCAGGCTGGAGTGCAGTGGCACAATCTCAGCTCACTGCAACCTCCGCCTCCCTGGTTCAAGCGATTCCCCTGTGTCACCCTCCTGAGTAGCTGGGACTACAGGCATGTGCCACCATGCCCAGCTAATTTTTTCTTATTTTAGTAGAAACAGGGTTTCACCATGTTTGCCAGGATGGTCTCAATCTCCTGACCTCGTGATCCACCCACCTCGGCCTCCCAAAGTGCTGGGATTACAGGCATGAGCCACCATTCCTGGCTAACTTGTTTTTCTTAAAAGAACCTTCAGGAAATATTTGGTTTCTGTGGCCTCGGCTATAATTCAGATTACAGTTTTCAAAGCAGTGTTTCCTAAAGTTGTTTGTGCAAAATTGTTTTCCATGACTTGAACCTAGTTGTTCTGAAGCTAATATATAATAATAATGGCTTCTCCCCAATTTATAATAGAAAACAGTACAAAGTAACAGACTATTATATGGGGGATGGAAGAAGAAGGACAAGGGTTGAAAAAGTAACTATTGCATACTATGCTCACCATCTGATTAATGGATACATGTGTACTCCAAACCTGCGTATCAAGTAGTATCCCATGTAAAAAATCTGCATATGTACCCACTAAATCTAAAATAGATGTTGAAAAAAAAGTTTTTCTATGTCAGCAATAATTGAATTGAAGGTGTAAAACTGTAATAAAAATTGAGACACTACAAAGTATGTTGTAGTTAAGCTACAAAAAAAAAAATTCTAAAACCATCTATATAGAAAATTTTAGGAATTGATCTTAAAGGAAATCCAAATAAGTGGAGAATTATCATGTCAATCGATGTGATAAATTAATATTAAATTACATTATTTTTTCAATAAATCTAATATGGTCATTGATTTTAAAATGTGCATAGAATATTAATTTTTAATAAATAATGATTAATTTTTAAAAATGCAGAGGGTTGGACTTGCCTTATCAGACATCGGAACGTATTACAAATATATGGGGAAAAAGGCAGTAACTGGTGAATTTTTCATTTCCATTAAGAAATAATGGATCTGGCCAGGCGCAGTGGCTCATGCCTGTAATCCCAGCACTTTGGGAGGCGGAGGAGGGCAGATCACCTGAGGTCAGGAGTTCAAGACCAGCCCTACCAACATGGTGAAAACCCCCTCTACTAAAAAAAAAAAAAAAAAAAAAAAAAAAATTAGCCAGGCGTGGTGGTGGGTGCCTGTAATCCTAGCTGCTTGGGAGGCTGAGGCAGGGAGAATCCCTTGAACCTGGGAGGTGGAGGTTGCAGTAAGATTGCACTACTGCACTCCAGCATGGGTGACAGAGTGAGACTATGTCTCAAAAAAAAAAAAAAGAACGCTGGATCTCACTGGCAATGGAAAGGGAAAGGAAAGTTACTGATGGCAACATATTACTAATGGTAAATAAGCAATGAAAAGATACTCAATATCATATGTCATTAGAAAATTGCAAACCAAAACAATGAGATGCTACTACATAGCTCTTATAATGGCCAAAATCCAAAATAGTAACACTACTGAGTGCTGGTAAGAACAATGAGCAGAAATAACTCTTATTCATTGCTAGTTGGGATGCAAAATGGTACATCCACTTTGGAAGACGGTTTAGCAGTTTTTTATGGCACTAAGCACACTCTTAGCCTATGATTCCATAACTGTGCTTCTTGGTATTTGCCAAATGAGTTGAAAACTTATGCCCACACAAAACATACACACAAATGTTTATACCAGTGTTATTCATAATTACCAAGACAGAAACAACCAAAGTACCTTTCAATAGGCAAATGGACTAACACTCTATAGTGTAGCCATACAATGGAATATTAATCAGTTCTATATAAAAAAAAAGAGCTATCAAGCCACAAAAAGGAATGGAAGAACTTTAAATGCATATTACTGAGTGAAAGAAGCCAATATGAAAGCCTACACACTATGTGGTTTCAAGTATATGACATTTTGAAAAAGGCAAAACTGTGGAGACAGTAAAAAGATCAGTCATTTCCAGGGGTTCCTGGGGAGGAAAGAAAGGAGGAATAACTAGGTAGCACACAGGGGATTTTTAGGGCAGTGAAACTATTATTTTGTGTAACATTGTCATGGTGGGTACATCTCTGTTAAAATCCATAAAATGGACACCACAAAGAGTGAACCCTAGTATAATTATGAACTTTAGATAAAAATAATTTATCAACATTTTCTCATCACCTGTAACAAATGTAACATACTAATGTTAAAAATACCACAAGATGTTAAAAATAGGAGAAATGGGGGTGGAGTGAGAGAGTCTACAGACAGGCATTTTAACTTTCACTAATTTTTGCCTGTAAACATAAAATAGCTCAAAAAGTAATATCTATTAATTTTTATATATATATAAAAATATATATGTGGTTACTACAATGTCTTATTGAGATTAATACACAGTGAGAGATTGTGTCTAAGAACTGACATGGTCTTTAATTTGAATAACAACATTGAAATACAATATTAGTGTATTTAACTGTAAATTAAGAAAATAAATTTTTCATATATGAATTGTTTATAACACTTTATTGAAATAACACCCACATCAATCCTCATCAGTTCTGAGGCCCACATAATAATTAAAGGCCTCCAGCCAGTCCAATTTCATTCATTCCTAGAACCAGTGAGTTTCACTCTTGCAGGCCATGAGTAGCAGTTCTTCAACGGACAATGAGATCTCGAAAGAGAAAGGTGTGTTCTATTTCTTTGTGACTAGTGTCCTAAGTCATGGAGACAGAATCATGGGCTTGGAAGTAGCGTCATCTTCCAGGTTGCTGTGTAACTCACATTCCCAAGGAACGGACTGTTGGCAAACCCTTTGGTCTCCATCCTTGGGATTTCTTCTTCTCCTCTATATTTTGTTTCTCTTTCTCATTTTTTCTAAATCATTTTTTCTTTTTCCGACCAATGATGTTTGTCCTTTTGTCCTAGGACTGGATCTCATTTATCTTTCTGGGAATAGCGCCATCTCTAAAGACTCCAGGTTAACCCACTTCATATTTAATCATTCCAGTCTAGATACTAAATATTGCAGTGTCAGTCAACATTCCCAGGGCCAGATCTTACCTCACACCTCAGGGTCATAACTCTCTTGACTACATTGGGTTTTGTCCTAATTTCCTCATTCTTGGCCGTGTGTATTTTGTCCTATCCTGGGAACAAGGAGAGGAGTGAAGAGCTTTCTCTTGCATTTCAATATTAACCCTACTCCCGCATTCTTCCAAGAAAGCCAGGAAATACAATGCCAATGTTTTCCATTCAGTTTATATTTCATGTATAATTAACTTTTGTATTGAACATGAATAAACTGAAAATTTCTTGAAATAGAAACAATTTGATAGAATTTTGTGGGTACAGTGTATACAATCCGTGTCCAATAAGTTACTGGCATCTAAACTTGTTATAGATTTTTTGTTCCATCATGTACTAATTCAGTAATTCTATTGGAATACAACTAACATTTGTTTGTTAGTTATAATTCATTCTTGGTAAGCCTTTTTCTGTGTTTTGCTTATGCTTCCATTATCTTCTAGATGAGCACTTTTGTATATCTAATTTAGAAGCATTACATTAAGAACAGTAAGAGAAAATCATAAGCAAGTGTGAATATTTTTTCATAACCACTTATGAAGAAACAGAAGGGCTCCTATTACATTCACTGTAACAAATTATAAAGTCATAAACACATACTCTTCAAAGTAGCAATAGGCAAATCAGGGAGAGAGAGAGAGAGAGAGAGAGAGAGAGCACAATGTTGCTCCCAGAAGACAATGAATTTATTGCTACCACTGAAAAAATTTTTGGAAGGGATTAAGCTTTTTGCTAACATATACAATAGCAACTGCAAAAGGAATAGGACCTGGAATCTTCAGCTGAATCAGTCTATTTATAATCTCATGTAAGACTGGTAGAGACAAAACATAGGTCATTGCTTTCTCATCATTCATTAATTCACTCACTCATTCAAAACACAAATAGATGCACGCTATGCTACACACTGGGGATACAAATGGTTACAACAATCCCTCAAGTTTCTCAAAGCCAGTGGGAGAAATAGGCATATAAACAACTAATATCATGCACTGTCATATTGGACACTTGAAGACTGCCTAATGGACTGTGGGACTACAATATGAGATACTGTCAGTTTGTCCTAAGAAGGTCACTCACGGGGAAGTGAAGACTGAATTGCATCACAAAGGAATAGTCAAATTTTCCAGGCCCACAGGGAAAATGCTATTCCAGATGGGAGGACCATTGTGAGCAAAGTTAAGGATCAAGGAAAAAATATAAGTTTGAAGAGATGAAAGTAGAGCCACGTTGTTCAGTACAAAGGGTGGAGAATTTGGTGAGAGAAATGAGAATCAGGAGGGAGAGTGGACAGGGTCAGATCACAAATGGTCATGGTCAACCTAAAACTAAGAGGCTGAGAATTTATCAGGAGACAAGTAGGTGTCAAAGATGTTATAAGGTGCAACATGATGAGGTTTGCATTTCAGAACCGCAGCGCTGATAGTGGTGCAGAGGCTGGATTACAAGCGGGAATGGAGCAGCTGTGGTGGAGGCCGGAGTAGGAGAGAAAGGAGTGTGAGGAGTGGTGGGGTGAGTGGGGTGGGGATGGATTTCCTAAAAAGATGATCAAGGAAGAGAGATTGGGTTGGGGCATTCAGAGGCAAAAACAGAAGGAAAAAGAAATCTGAAAGGAAGGAGAAGTGACAGGCCTGTGTACCAATTTGAATAATACTGCAGTTGTTTATTGAGAGCTCATGATGTACCAAACATGATATTTTAATCCTCACTACAATGAATTTTGGACTTTTTAAAAATTTTATCAATTGATATTCAGAGGAGTTATCGCTTACTGAAGGCCATGCCAATTTTAAGTTAAGGGATGAGGTTAAAACTAAATGCTACTAGATACAGGGCTGGTGTCCTCTCAACTATATTCTTTGGCCCTCTTAACTGGATCAGCAACAGGGGAGAAGGCAGAGACTAGAATAGCTCCTCACAGTTCTCTGGATCTGCTTGGATGCTGACCAGTTTGGAGGAAGAAGAGGAATTAAATGGAGGTAGCTGAGGGATATCCAGGTGCAAAAGATAAATAAGCAGTTGGATACACGGGTCTGAAGAAGGTTCCTGGTGACACTGGTTGGTAGATAGACCGAGAGCTGAAATTCACCTGCAGTAATTGTTACTCTGTGTCTTCCCGTTGCATTTATGGGCCAGCTCAATATATCTTTTCCTCTATCTTTTAAAGTTAGAATTTAAAATACCTACCTAATAATTACTTCCTGAAGAGTAAAAATCTTTTGTTATAGTTTTTCATTGGTCATGTTATTTATTAATGCTATCCTCAACAAATATGTATTCATTAGCCATTGGGTACATTGTGCAAATTACACCGCACTATTTGATAGAAAGAATGAGGTCTCTTCTTGCTAAATAGTTCTAGTCATCTCCCTTTTATAGTTTCCTTTACTTTGTCTTAAAAGCAATTTATTTTTCTATTCATTATTCATCTTATTACATGTTCTTTTTGCTTCACTTTAATCCTTTTTTGCAGAAGAAAGATTATAAATAAAAATATCTATATATAACTATAAAGCTTACACTCTCATAGCCGGCATAGAGTTTGTGCAAAAGCAAAAAGATGAAAACTTTAGCTCTTTTGTAGGTATGATTTTTGAGTTGTGATGGCAAGAAAATTAAGTGGGATTTTGATATAAGAGTAACAAAAAGGAGCCTGTAGGGAGAAAACGGATAATACATTGAGAATGAATAGAAATTATTTATCAGGCTGGCTCTGCCACAGCAATTCTTGTCCCTTCCCTAAAATTAATTATTTTCTGGTTTAACTGAGAAAATATGAGACAACCTCAAATTTCCTCAGAGCTAGAATACAATATTCCATTTTATTAGCCCTAGAACAACATGAACGGAAGCTTTAGTGGGAGCGTTATAGTCTATGCTGAGGTTTGTTAGCAGTGCATTATTACCTAAGAGATCGCTGCTTAGTTCAGCCAGTTAACTGGAGGTCACTAAAATGTTCTGCTCTTGAAAGAGAAAGAGGGGGAGAAAGGGCAGGGGTGGGTAGAGAGAGAGAGAGAGTGAGTGCTCCTTCTTCACAGAGCAATTTGTGTAAATGCATGGTCCAGTGGCCCTGAGATCCATTAATTAAATTTCTAGACTTCATAGCATTCGCTGATGAATCATGATGAAAAAAGTTGGAAAGGAATAGGAAGCACATACACTGCAGCATCTTGTTTCGCCAGAGTTGGGCCCTTGAGAATTATTAAGTGATACTTTGACATAATTCAGAATTAACAAAATCTGTCTGCTCTCTAAAAGTGTGTATTTTTATAATTTAAGTAAGTCATGCAAATTAGCTTAGATCAAAATGTGAGCTCCATTGTTGCCTGCAAGTCAGCATGATTTCATGATTGGTGATATAATAGTATCATCACCCCAGGGAAGGATATTTCTGTGAAATTAAGTGATATAGTTCTATCTGAGTAGGAATATTGTACCTAAAAAATCCTGCTAATAAATATAGGTCTCATTTTGATATTTTGGAATTTTATAGGGAATTAAATATAGTAAAATCATGCATCCTACTGAAGTCAGACATCTGAGAAAAACAGGTCAGTCAAATCCTCATTCCTGTGAAATTTACCAAGGGGCTTTTAAAATGGCCAAATGTTAAAGTATCTAGCATGATGCTTGAAATATAATCTGTGGAAATATACTAAACTAAAATGACGTTGTCCAGTCTCATGGCTTCAAATTCCAGCCCCATGCTAATGATCAAATTTTCTATGCATTCAAAGCTCCTGAACTCAGATTTAGATATGTAACATCTCTACCGGTTTCTTCACCTTACTGTTTCCCACACCAAACTTCTATTCTTTCTTTTCCTGATCCATTTCCCTCCACCTTTTGTATTATATTCAATGTAATTAAATAGGGATGTTTGGCTCCGGCTATGAAATTTGACTCACATCCCAAATCAAATTCATCACCAAATCCTGTCAACTCTACTTCAAAAATATTTTCAAAACATGACCACCTCTTACCAGTACCACTCTAGTTCAAATCATCCTGTCTCTTTCCTAGGTGATTGCAATAACATCTCACTACCTAGATCTACCCTTTGTCCTATAGTCAATTCTTATCTCAGCAGACAGCAGACTATTAAAGCTGTGAACCGTATCAGCCTCCATTTCAAGTGCCTTCAGTGGCTTCCATTTCACCTCCAGTAAAATAGAAATCTCCACAATGACATCTAAGACTCTCCATGGTTGGTCCCCTTCTTGCCTTACAACTAAAAACTCTTCTACCATTACCACTGTATTTACTCTGCTGTAGCAGGGAGACCTGTTTGCTGTCCCTTAAACAAAGCAGATGTCTTTCTCCTCTGGTCTTTGCATTTGCTGGTCCTATTACTGGGAGTGTTCTTTTTCCCATCCTCTTGATGACTTCCCTCATCTCCTTCAAGTCCTTGATGGAATGTTCTTACACAGTGAGGATTTCCCTGGCAACCATATTTAAAACAGAATCTTCAGTCCCATGTCCAGCACTCTTTATGCACCTTCCCTGTTTTAGAATAGTTTGAGAAAATGAGTAAGTGTTTTGGGGACACAGCACTTACTATCATCTGACATAATTAGGCATAAAACTGTATTTCTTAATTATTTTCTTATGTATTTGTTTGCCTCCCATCATAACTAAGCATTTAGTAGAGACTGTCTATTTTATTCACAATGGTATTCCTAATTCCTTAAAAGTGTTTGGTATAAAACAAACATACATTGAGCATTTGTTGAATAAAAGAATTATATGTAAAATTATAGTCAGACATTATTCCAGGGGAAAACTCTTAGTCTCTAAACAAATTTATTTGGATACCTGGTAAATTATACCATAACTAATTTGGGAAATAAATTTGCTCCTGTTATCTCAATTGAGGGAAGCTTTGGCAAGAGCATTCTGCTTCATCTCCAAGTCTTTTTCTTCAAAGTCTATTGTTATTTTTTTCAAATCTGACAACCCTATGAGACCTGCCCAGCTGAAGATTAGCTGGGATGCCCAGTTCCTGTTCTCACTGTGGGGCACCAGATTTTCTGGGCAAGCAGTGTGAGTAGATAAAGCAATGGGATGGGGTGAGGTTACAGGCATCAGCCCATTCTAGGCTTTGCTCTTCAACATATACTGTCCTCCTGAGCCAGGATGCAGACCATGGCTACTTTTGCCCCTGCATGTCTGTTCTGATTTCTTTCTTTATATGGGATGTCTCACTATTCTCCTGCTTTTAATATGGAGTTGCCGTCTCTAAGCTAAAAGGCCAAGTACAGATTCACCTGCCAATGAAGCTCTTTAAATTCTCTCTTCTTTCTCAGGACTCATTGGCTGTAAGTCCATGGAACAAAAACAGAATTTGCTACATTTCAATGACATTGTTTTAGTTGAGTTGTGTTTAACTAACTTGTTGAATGAACTGACACTGTACATTCTCCCTGTAAAATAACAGTGTGTTTTCTATTATGCCTATGTAAGTCTGTTGCCTCAACTTGGCGTTATGTTAACTTATCTACCAGACAGTTTATTTAGGTTGTATTCAAGTTGGTCTTTTGTGACATAAATAAAATCAGTGATGTGATTATAATATAGTGGTACTATTTATGTAAAAATATTTGGGTCTTGAAAAGATTAGAAAAAGCTAAATTGATTCATAGGAGGGCTAAGCAATGTAAAAATTTTAAAAAAAAGTTATAAAATTAGAATAATCAGAATAGTAAAATTTTAACAAGCTAAAAGGTTTTTGCACCTCAATTACTTTTTTTTGTTCTACTTTAAACAGGTAAAAATTTAGAATTATGATTGACTTGTTATGATCATAATTTATACAAAGAAGACAATGTATAGAAACTCCAGTTAATAGAGTAATAATCAAAGGGTCCTGGACTTATATCAAAATATTGGCCAAATAATTTACATTTCTGGTTTTTTTTTAACTGCATGATCCTCCTCCTTAACTCACTTTTTAGATTAACTATCAAAAAACTGGTCTCAATTATATTTGAATAGAAGTTTTCTACTCTATTGTTCTCTAACTTGACCATGTTCGGTACCCTTAATTAAAATATATAATTCTTTAGTAAATAGTTTTCATAGATGTTTTCTTTCTAACTGGTTATATGAAAGCTACCCAATAATGGGCAGGTTGAATAGTCGTGGGGTAGGCTCAGTGTTGGTCTGTAGAACGCTACTGTAGGTCTCCACAAACCTAAGACACAGAAACGCACCTTTAGAATTATCTACTTCACAGTAGAACTGTGACAGAACCTGAGGCTTGCCTGACTCCATACTTCTTGGTGTTATTCACAACACCACAGCCTAATTTTGCTTATTTCTTTATTTGAAGAAATCTTGAAAAAGAATTGCGTTCTTTGATTTTTCTACTTAATTAAAAATTTCATTGGAATCAGCAATATCTTTCTGTGATGGCAATTGTATCTCCTAAAAAATCACAGTGGAGATATATTTGGAATAAATATATCCAAATATTGAAGTAGTACATTCTCAAATATCTGAGTAGTATATTCCATAAATTATGTCTGCAGGCTTAGAAATAACCTTCATATAATATTAATAAAAATCAAACTAGCTATTCAAAATATACTCATGGCACTGGACATTTGGAGGTAATTTTCACCAACCATCAATGTCTGTATTCATATATTTATGTGATGGTATTGTTATTTCTGTAGTCTTGGTCAACAGAATTTACTCATGTTTGATATAATTTCCACATACCCATAGCATGCCTTTGCAAGTAATGCAGTGCTTGAAATTTAAGGAAAAAAATATCTGGTTAGGATTCCAAAATGTAAATCATTGAATAAAACAGTGCCATTTACTTTTAAGATGAAGACAGTATTTTGATGGGAGGACATAGGTGATTTTGTGAACAACAAAATAATCTTGAAGCCACATACATATGGTAAATATTCACACTTAGGACTATGTGGGAATGGCAGCAGTCATTTCCAATAAATAACATGTGAAAATCAATAGGACAGTTCCAAAAACACCTCCTGCTTGTTCATGGCATAAAGCCAAAGCTCTGCTATATGAATATTACATATGTTTTTGACAAAACATCTAGTCTTGCACCAGACACAATATTCTAGTTTCCTGAAGAGGAAACTTTATTAAAGCATGTGCTAAGTAAACTATAAGATTCATATTAGAAACTTCAGTCCTATAGCTGTTTCTATTTATTTGGGGTTGGAAAAAAAATGGCATTATTGTACATGTACTTGCTTTATAGTTAAAAAAAAATGGAGGGGGGCAAAATAAATCACACTCTCAAAGCATCAAGGAAATTTATAGTGGAATTATGAATCATATCATTGTGGGGTCATTTTCCTTTATATCATGATATCATATGAGACCAATGTCAAATGGGATAGGTAAAAAATGGACAAAAAGTTTTTTTTTGGGGGGGAAGGCTGCAGACTGAGTTATTTTATTTCACTATTTCCAGTTTGAAGCTACTATCGTGGGCGTTTAGAGTTATACAAATAACACTTACAAAAAATAAAAGACCAAGACACCCAGAGTGAGATGCATGTCGGGGACGAGGGAGGCTGGCAGCAGGGGGGCCCCGGCGGCTCACCCCAGGGCTCCCCAAGGGGGTGACGCCTGGCTTCATCCACCCAGGAGGCCCAGGGAGCACCAATCACAGTAGGGGCTCTGGCCTAGGCGTCCTGCAGCCCAGGCCCAGGGCTGGGGCTGGACGGGAAGGACGGAAAGAGAGGGCTGAGATGCACCGGCTGGGGAGGGTGCTGAGACGCCCCACCCAGATCACTCACTACTACAGCCAGGCTTGCCTGGGACGCCTCCAGCAACAATATTTCATTTAAAAAAATACTGATTTGGTCATTTTCTGTTTCCAGTCAGGCTAGGGCGAAAGGAAAGAGACAGGAGGAAGATGGCCCCCACACCCCTACCCCCCGCCACCACCACCCTGGCAGAACATGCAGCGGGCAGACCCTGTGGCTGTCACGCCCTGCCGCTCCACCGAAGGGAGCCAGGCTGAGCCTCTGCCACGTGGGAGAGGGGCTGTTTCCAGCCACCACCCAAAAAAACACCGAGGGTCAGTCTTAGCCCACCCGACGGCTTCCCTTCCCAAGCAGGGGTTTCCGGACAGTGCACCAGGGAGGGCCACTGACAGGCTTGGGACACGTGCCCAGCTCCTGGGGGGCTGGGAGGAGGTGGCCAGGAGGAGCAAGAGATTCCAGTTACACTACACGCCCAGGGCTCCCAGCCCCCAACCGTCCCTTAGCCGCTTCCAGAGAAGTAAGGCTCAGAGCCGTCTGAGGTCAGAAGAAAGAGGTGTCAGACTCGCCCCATGGCAGACAAGAGGGCAGGGGCATCTGAAATCCCTCCCAGGGCCAGGCCGCAGCCGCTGACCCGAGAGGAGTAGGGAACCCGGGCGGAGGGGAGAGTGGGGAGTCCATAGGGGCGACAGGCGGGGGCACCGTTTTCTCTGGGGTTTCCAGTTTGAAAGGCAAGGGGCTTGCCTCCCGCCCCGGGGAGCCCACCTGGAGGAGAAGGGGTTAGCAGGGAGGGTTGGAAGGAGCCGCCACGTGGGCAGGGGCGGGGAAGGGCGGGGCGGGGAAGGGCGGGGCGGGCGGGCCCTAGTACTGCCAGAGCGAGGCGCGGTCCACGGTCTCCGCGGAGGCCTTCAGGACCCCTGCGTGGTCGCCCTTCAGGTAGCGCCCGCCCACCTTGACGGCCACCTTGTTGTCGCAGAACTCGAAGAAGAAGTCCACAGGAGGGTCGCCGCTGCTGGTGACCGCGGAGTCACTGCCCACCGTCCGGTATTTGCCTGTGGAGTCTTTGATGTTGTAGGCGCCATCGTTGAACTCCAGCTGGAAGGCGTCATAGCTGGAGCGGTTGGCGTCCAGGGTGCCCCTGACCTTGCGGCAGCCGATGAAGCCGTGCTCCCCGCGGAACACGATGATGGGGCGGTTGATGAGCTTCATGAAGAAGAGCTCTGAGTCCCCTGCTGTCTCCACCGAGGCGGCCAGCTGCCCATTCTTCTTAGATGTCACAAACTTGCCATTGGACGCCCGCAGTGTGATGCGCCGGTCACGCCGCTCAATGTCGAAGTAGCAGCTGGCATTCTGGGTGGAGGCGGTGGACTGCACGCCCCCAGTGGCCGTCAGCGTCCAGTACTTGCCCGTGTGGGTACGGAAGGCACACTTTTTGGTGTCGCGGTAGATCTCCAGCTGGAAGGTCTCCTGGTCGGTCTCCTCCTCCTGATTGGCAGACAGGTCCTTACCCTGGCGCGTGGACACATTCCTCTCGTTGGCCGCCTGCAGCACGACCTGGGCGCAGCTCTGCTCCAGGGCAAAGAGCTCGTCCTTGCCCACCTTGGTGGCCTTGCCAGCCTTGAGCGTGTTGCTGGGCCCCGACGGCGCCAGGTAAGGACCCTCGCAGTCGCGGAAGGCCACCTTGCCGAAGCGGAACTCCAGCGTGTAGCCAGTGGCCGGCTCGGGGCTCGCCACCAGGCGCCCGTCATGGCGCAGGAAGCGGTGGTCGGCGGTCTGCACTCTGTAGCGCTGGTCCTGGAAGGCGAGGATGATGAGCGAGTCGTTGCCCCAGGGCACGTCGCGGTCCACGGCGATCTCGTCGGCCGGCCGCGCGCTCAGGTGCGCCTAGCGCCTACGGGTGACGCTGTAGATGTTGACCTGAGGGTGCATGGCGATGTGCACGCTCCGCTTCTCGGCGGGGGACACCGTCTGCGCGAAGCAGACAGGCGGTCCTCGGTGCCTCCGAAGTAGCGCCGGTGCTCCTCGGACTGCAGCGACCAGCGGCCGTCGTCGTGCACCACGATGAGGAAGCGGCAGTCGGGACCGGGCACCTCGCGCTCGCAGGTCACGTTGCCGTCCTTGTCCGCCGCCAGGTAGCGGCCCAGGTGGCTGCGCAGGCACACGGCCGCGCTGCCCGCCTCGTCAGGGTGCTGCTCCGGCGTCCAGATCTGCTTCTTCTTCAGGCTGCTGGCCGACGCGTTAACCTTGAACCCGAATGCCTCGGCCGTCAGGTACTTGTTGCCGCAGTTGATGAGGCCGAACTGGATCTGCACTGCCTCGGCTGTGCAGTTGGCGGTCATGGTGGCGGTGGACGGGAGGCCGAGGTGCGGCCCCGGGAGGTGGGTGGCGGGTCCCCGCGGCGGCGCCCCTGCTCCTTTGTTCGGCGGCGGCAGCCCGCAGGCGCCCTCCGCAGCGCTCCACCAAAATGTTTTTAAAATCATTTCAGTTAACAGATTTAAACAGAGTTTAGCTATGAAGCAATGAGTAATGCAATACGAACTAGTGAAAAAGATGAATAACTAGGGATTAAATGTTGAGGAAAATTGTTTTCTAATGAATTAATTTTGAATTGATAAGAGACAAAGAATAGGGACTTTTAAATATACAACTTTGGTGACAAAGTATTTGTCTACACAAGTTTCTTATGTCTAGTGCCTTCCTTACCTCCCAAATATTATTTTATAACTCTGATAATTTCTAAAAGATACATATGAGATATTCATATCTCAAAAAGTCACCAATATTTTGAACTAGTATCAAAATAAAGAAGTATTTGACATAGGTTTATATACTGGGTTTATACATAAATAAAATACAAATACAAATCACAACAGCAAAGATAATAATTAAAAACTGCGTATTCACCTTAGGGTTTTTAAATAAGCTAATTGTTTTTCTTCTACACAAATAGCTAAAAATGTACAGTGAATGCAAATGTACTCAATTTCTCTTTCTTTTTCTATATTTGGATTGGTTAGTGAAGTGTCACAAAAGTGATGATGCTGAATTTTTGCTATTTTCTCTCTAAAGTGATGTTCTGAAAGAAATATATATATAATTTGCGGTTGTGAAGAAGCCCTTTTTTTGTGCTAATTTATTTCCTTTGTGTACTTTGCAGTAGACATACATGTTAAAAATTCAACAGAAAGAAGAGGATAAAATAATCATGACATTAAGCCCCTTTAGAAATTAGCAATGTTCTCTATTAATAATGGCATGATATGCCACTCCATGAGCTCTTGAACCAAGTTATTCATTATTTCTCTGCCACATGGAAGCAGGATATTTGGTCTTTGTCCTATCTCAATGCAGTGCCTATGGTTTTGTTACAGAAACCTTAATTTTGCCTGCTTTTAAGTAAAGCAGGTTTTATGCAAACTTCTCAGAGGGCAGCCAGATAACTTTCAAGCACATTTGAAACACCAGAGGTGACTCTGCCAAGTGCCTCAGAGAAAAATACAAACTATGACAAAGACACTTCTTCAACCCATCTTTCTAAAGTTGCTGACTCTACAGGTTTATTATAAGCATTAGACGAAATCAGCGAGAGGCATGTGTCAAAGCTTGAATGTGCAGCTCCAGGTTAGAATGTCAGCTTTTCCTTTGGGTTACTGAAGAAGGAGAAAAGCCATTATCCATGCATGAAACAAAAAGGTATATGGCCAATCAAATGGAAGGCATACTTTTTGTAATCCAATCCCAATATATGCTATTTGCTTTAGTGGGGCTTAAGTAGGTCACTTAAGTGGTTTAGTGGGGCTTAAATAGGTCACCTTCTAGAAGTGAGCAGAAAAATATTTTAAATTAATGGTTATTTTACTATCAACATTTTTTTAAAATTGAAAATGGAACACCGGTTTTATAAGCAGTTTCTTCATTTTATTATTTAATGAGGTGGCTAGCCTTGATTTGAAAGGTTTTTTTTAACATGACTAGCTTTCTGACACTCTAATGCCCATTTTCTAAGACTTCTGTGCTGTAAGCTATTTTAACAAAGGGTAAGTGGTATGTCTTTAAATTCTGATTTTAGAGGAATTCCTAAATTCTCATTACTTTCACATATTATTTTATCTACTGTGAAATGATAACTTTGTCAACATGAAGCTTTTGAAGCTGTCACTGTATTGCATCGGGTATTTCTGTTGGTTCATCAAAGTGAAATGAAATGAAAATGCAGGAAAAACAAATGAATAGAACACAAGAGTAATTCATTTTGGCTGGGTACGGTGGCTCATGCATGTACTACCAGCAGTTTGGGAGCTCAGGAGTTAGAGACCAGCCTGGCCAACCTGGTGAAACCCCGTCTCTACTAAAAATACAAAATGTAGCTAGGCGTCATGGTGCACGCCTTCTGGTACTGGAAGGCTGAGGCAGGAGAATCACTTGAACCTGGGAGGTGGAGGTTGCAGTGAGCCAAGATCATGCCACTGCACTCCAGCCTGGGCAACAGAGCGAGATCCCCTCTCAGAAAAAAAAAGAGTAATTCATTGAAACACCAGTTTGTAAAACATCAGGATGCTTTTCTCTTGTTAACTATAACATTGTTGTTGAAAACTCTGCTAAAATTTCACATTCTTTTTTTAAAAAAGGTAAATGAATTTTCATAACATATTGTGCATAAAAATTATTTAAAGTAGACATTAATATAAAACTTATTGAGCTACTTTAAAGTTTTTTTTTGTTTTGCTTCCTTTTTGAACTTTTATTTTAGGTTCAGGGGTACAAGTGCAGGTTTGTTACATAGGTAAACTTTTGTCATGGGGGTTTGTGGTACAGATTCTTTCATCATCCAGGTATTAAGCCTAGCACCCATTAGTTATTTTCCCTGATGATCTCCCATCTCTCTGCCTCCTCTCTCTGAAAGTCCCCAGTGTGTGTTGTTCCCCTCTGTGTGTCCATGTGAGTTCTCATCATTTAGCTCCCACTTACAAGTGAGAACATGCGGTGCTTTTCTGTTCCTATGTTAGTTTGCTAAGGATAATAGCCTCCAGCTCCATCCATTTCCCTGCAAAAGACATGATCTCTGTTCTTTTTCATGGCTGCGTAGTATTCCATGGTGTATATGTACCACATTTTCTTGATCCAGTGTGTCACTGATTGCCATTTTGGTTGATTCCATGTCTTTGCTATTGTGAACAGTGCTGCAGTGTACATATGCATGCATGTGTCTTTATAATAGAATGATTTATATTCCTTTAAGTATATACCCAGTAATGGGATTGCAGGGTCAAATGCTATTTCTGTCTTTAGGCTTTTGAGGAATTGCCACACTGTTTTCCACAATGGATGAACTAATTTACACTCCCACCAACAGTGTATAAGCATCCCTTTTTCTTCACAACTTTGCCAGCATCTGTTATTTTTTGACTTTTTAGTAATAGCCATTCTGGTTGATGTAAGATGGTATCTCATTGTGGTCTTGATTTGTATTTCTCTAATTATCATGAACAGACAGTTTTGAAATTTTTACAATCTTATGAAGACAAATGAATACAGAATTTTCTGAGCTGGGGCTTTTCTGGGGCAAGATTATAGAGATTAACAAAATGAGATTGGGAGAAATTGAGCTACATTATTGTCAAATTTAGCTTGCTGGGAGTAAAAAACAAAAAACCAACAAAACTGAAGTCTTGCACTTAATAATAACTATTTCTGGCTTCCTTCCCTCTGCTAAACATGGATTGTCAGATTTCTCTCTGTGAGTTGTCCTCATCCACCACTAGAGTCAGTCAATGGCCCTACATTGTATTCCCTGGCAATGATTTTGCAATGAGTTTCGTTCAGGTTCTTAACACTTTAAGATAATGTCAACATTCCTCCTTAACTTCTCTCTGCTTCCAATGTCTTCCATTTCTAATCCTCCCTGCACACAGAACAGTTTATTTATCCTTCTTAAATACAGAAAACTACTCTCAATTGTCTACAGGATAAAGTACAACCCTTTTAAACTTTACCAAACTAACTTAGAAAAATAATTTCCCAGGAGAAGCGGCGTCGGTGGCTGGAGCAGAGGCAGCAACCGGAGGAGCAGCAGAGGCGGTCCGGAGCGACGGTGAAGATGGCGGCGGCGGGCGGCGGAGGCGGCAGTGGCCGCTACCAGGGCGGCGGCAGTGAGGGCGGCCCGACCACTAAGCGGCTCAAGACTGGCAACGCCGGCGACCAGCACGGAGGCGGTGGCGGTGGCGGTGGCGGAGGCGGTGGCGGTGGAGGAGGCGGGGTGGCGGGAGGCAGCGGGAAGAACTACGATGACCCGCACAAAACCCCTGCCTCCCCAGTTTTCCACATCAGGGGCCTGATTGAGGGTGTGGTGGAAGCTGACCTTGTGGAGGCCTTGCAGGAGTTTGGACCCATCAACTCTGTGGTGGTAATGCCTAAAAAGAGACAAGCACTGGTGGAGTTTGAAGATGTGTTGGGGGCTTGCAACGCAGTGAGCTACGCAGCCGACAACCAAATATGCATTGCCGATCACCCAGCTTTTGTCAACTACTCTACCATCCAGAAGATCTCCCGCCCCGGGGACTCGGATGACTCCCGGAGCGTGAACAGTGTGCTTCTCTTTACCATCCTGAACCCCATTTATTCGATCACCACGGATGTTCTTTACACTATCTGTAATCCTTGTGGCCCTGTCCAGAGAATTGTCATTTTCAGGAAGAATGGAGTTCAGGCGATGGTGGAATTCGACTCTGTTCAAAGTGCCCAGTGGGCCAAGGCCTCTCTCAATGGGGCTGATATCTATTCTGGCTGTTGTGCTCTGAAGATGGAATACGCAAAGCCTACACGCTTGAATGTGTTCAAGAGTGATCAGGATACTTGGGACTACACAAACCCCAATCTCAGTGGACAAGGTGACCCTGGCAGCAACCCCAAGAAATGCCAGAGGCAGCCCCCTCTCCTGGGAGATCACCCAGCAGAATATGGAGGGCCCCACGGTGGATACCACAGCCATTACCATGATGAGGGCTACGGCCCCCCACCCCTCACTACGAAGGGAGAAGGATGGGTCCACCAGTGGGGGGTCACCGTCGGGGCCCAAGTCGCTACGGCCCCCAGTATGGGCACCCCCCACCCCCTCCCCCACCACCCGAGGATGGCCCTCACGCCCACAGCCCTGTGCTTGTGGTCTATGGCTTGGATCAATCTAAGATGAACTGTAACCGAGTCTTCAATGTCTTCTGCTTGTATGGCAATGTGGAGAAGGTGAAATTCATGAAAAGCAAGCCGGGGGCCGCCATGATGGAGATGGCTGATGGCTACGCTGTGGACCGGGCCATTACCCACCTCAACAACAACTTCATGTTTGGGCAGAAGCTGAATGTCCGTGTCTCCAAGCAGCCAGCCATCATGCCCGGTCAGTCATACGGGTTGGAAGACGGGTCTTGCAGTTACAAAGACTTCAGTGAATCCCAGAACAATCGGTTCTCCACCCCAGAGCAGGCAGCCAAGAACCGCATCCAGCACCCCAGCAACGTGCTGCATTTCTTCAACACCCCGCTGGAGGTGACTGAGGAGAACTTCTTTGAGATCTGCGATGAGCTTGGAGTGAAACGGCCATCTTCTGTGAAAGTATTCTCAGCAAAAGTGAGCGCAGCTCCTCTGGACTGCTGGAGTGGGAATCCAAGAGCGATGCCCCGGAGACTCTGGGCTTCCTGAACCATTACCAGATGAAAAACCCAATGGTCCATACCCCTACACTCTGAAGTTGTGTTTCTCCACCGCTCAGAACGCCTCCTAATTAGGTGCCTAGGAAGAGTGCCATCTAAGCAGGAAGACATTTCTCTGTCCTTTATGCCATTTTTTGTTTTTTGTTTTTGTTATTTGCAAAAGATCTTGTATTCCCTTTTTTTTTTTTTTTTTTTTTTGGTAATGCTAGGTTCGTAGAGGCTTAACTTTAATGGAAACGCTGGAAGTCTGCAGGGGGAGGGAGAGGGGAACTGATATCTCCCAAAATTAACCTTCACTTTTAAAAAATTGTTGTACATGTGATTTTTTTTTCCTGTTCATACATTTGTGCTGCCCATGTACTCTTCGCACATTTCAATAAAATTGTTTGGAAAATAAACACAGCGCTTGCTGGGGAAAAAAAAGAAAAGAAAAATAATTTCCCATATTTGTTGTCTCAAAGATACTAGAATATAGTGATTTATAGCTACTTATTTTTCCC
Source organism: Pongo abelii (assembly GCF_028885655.2). Classification (NCBI taxonomy): domain Eukaryota; kingdom Metazoa; phylum Chordata; class Mammalia; order Primates; family Hominidae; genus Pongo; species Pongo abelii. The sequence goes on along the minus strand of NC_072001.2, from coordinate 20,872,382 downwards.
AAACAAATTAGCCCACTATGAATAACCTCCACAGTCTCCTTTTGTTGTTGTTGTTATCCATCTGAATTCTGCCCATTTAAGGTAAACTGATGTCTATAATTACTCCTGCTCAAGAACTTCTGGAGCCTTCTAACATCTGGTAACCAATTCCGTCTTTAAAGTACTTACTACCATGATTTCAGTTTTCTTGACGTATCCTAACAGAAAAAATAGTACAAAGGGGTCACAAATGCAGAGTAAAAGCTAGAAGGATAGAATGATTAATATTCACAAATTTTACAGTAATAGATGGTTTTATTGTAATTGGAAGTGCGGAGGATTTCTGTGAATTAGTATACTTTTTTTATATACTTTAAGTTCTAGGGTACATGTGCACAACGTGCAGGTTTGTTACATATGTATACATGTGCCATGTGCTGTGCTGCACCCATTAACTCGTCATTTACATTAGGTATATCTCCTAATGCTACCCCTCCCCCCTCCCCTCACCCCACAACAGGCCCCGGTGTTTGATGTTCCCCTTCCTGTGTCCAAGTGTCCTCATTGTTCAATTCCCACCTAAGAGTGAGAACATGCAGTGTTTGGTTTTTTATCCTTGCAATAGTTTGCTGAGAATGATGGTTTCCAGCTTCATCCATGTCCCTACAAAGGACATGAACTCATCATTTTTTGTGGCTGCATAGTATTCCATGGTGTATATGTGCCACATTTTCTTAATCCAGTCTATCATTGATGGACATTTGGGTTGGTTCCAAGTCTTTGCTATTGTGAATAGTGCTGCAATAAACATATGTGTGCATGTGTCTTTATAGCAGCAGGATTTATAATCCTTTGGGTATATACCCAGTAATGGGATGGCTGGGTCAAATGGTATTTCTAGTTCTAGATCCTTGAGGAATAGCCACGCTGTCTTCCACAAGGGTTGAACTAGTTTACAGTCCCACCAACAGTGTAAAAGTGTTCCTATTTCTCCACATCCTCTCTAGCACCTGTTGTTTCCTGATTTTTTAATGATCGCCATTCTAACAGGTGTGAGATGGTGTCTCATTTGTGGTTCTGATTTGCATTTCTCTGATGGCGAGTGATGATGAGCATTTTTTCATGCATCTGTTGACTGCATAAATGTCTTCTTTTGAGAAGTGTCTGTTCATATCCTCCATCCACTTTTTGATGGGGTTGTTTGTTTTTTTCTTCTAAGTTTGTTTGAGTTCTTTGTAAATTCTGGATATTAGCCCTTTGTCAGATGAGCAGATTGCAAAAATTTCCTTCCATTCTGTAGGTTGCCTGTTCACTCTGTACGTTGCCTGTTTACTCTGATGGTAGTTTCTTTTGCTGTGCAAAAGCTCTTTAGTTTAATTAGATCCCATTTGTCAATTTTGGCTTGTGTTGCAATTGCTTTTGGTGTTTTAGACATGAAGTCCTTGCCCATGCCTATGTCCTGAATGGTATTGCCTAGGTTTTCTTCTAGGGTTTTTATGGTTTTAGGTCTAACATTTAAGTCTTTAATCCATCTTGAATTAATTTTTGTATAAGGTCCAAGGAAGGGATCCAGTTTCAGCTTTCTCCATATGGCTAGCCAGTTTTCCCAGCATCATTTATTAAATAGGGAATCCTTTCCCCATTGCTTGTTTTTGTCAGGCTTGTCAAAGATCACATGGTTGTAGATGTGTGGTATTATTTCTGAGGGCTCTGTTCTGTTCCATTGGTCTATATCTCTGTTTTGGTACCAGTACCATGCTGTTTTGGTTACTGTAGCCTTGTAGTATAGTTTGAAGTCAGGTACCATGATGCCTCCAGCTTTGTTCTTTTTGCTTAGGATTGTCTTGGCAATGCGGGCTCTTTTTTGGTTCCATATGAACTTTAAAGTAGTTTTTTCCAATTCTGTGAAGGAAGTCTTAGGTAGCTTGATGGTGATGGCACTGGATCTATAAATTATCTTGGACAGTATGGCCATTTTCACGATATTGATTCTTCCTATCCATGAGCATGGAATGGCCTTCCATTTGTTTGTATCCTCTTTTATTTCATTGAGCAGTGGTTTGTAGTTCTCCTTGAAGAGGTCCTTCACATCCCTTATAAGTTCTATTCCTAGGTATTTTATTCTCTTTGAAGCAATTGTGAATGGGAGTCCACTCATGATTTGGCCCTCTGTTTGTCTGTTATTGGTGTATAAGAATGTTTGTGATTTCTACACATTGATTTTGTATCCTGAGACTTTGCTGAAGTTGCTTATCAGCTTAAGGAGATTTCGGACTGAGACGATGGGGTTTTCTAAATATGCAATCATGTCGTCTGCAAACAGGGAAAATTTGACTTTCTCTTTTCCTAATTGAATACCTTTTATTTCTTTCTCCTGCCTGATTGCCCTGGCCAGAACTTCCAACACTATGTTGAATAGGAGTGGTGAGAGAGGGCATCCCTGTCTTGTGCCAGTTTTCAAAGGGAATGCTTCCAGTTTTTGCTCATTCAGTGTAATATTGGCTGTGGGTTTGTCATAAATAGCTCTTATTATTTAAAGATACATCCCATCAATACCTAATTTATAGAGAGTTTTTAGCATGAAGGGCTGTTGAATTTTGTCAAAGGCCTTTTCTGCATCTATTGAAATAATCATGTGGTTTTTGTCTTTGGTTCTGTTTATATGTTGGATTACGTTTATTGATTTGCATATGTTGAACCAGCCTTGCATCCCAGGGATGAAGCCCACTTGATCATGGTGGATAAGCTTTTTGATATGCTGCTGGATTTGGTTTGCCAGTATTTTACTGAGGATTTTTGCATCAATGTTCATCAAGGATATTGGTCTAAAATTCTCTTTTTTTGTTGTGTCTCTGCCAGGCTTTGGTGTCAGGATGATGCTGGCCTCATAAAATGAGTTAGGGAGGATTCCCTCTTTTTCTATTGACTGGAAGAGTTTCAGAAGGAATAGTACCAGCTCCTCCTTGTACCTCTGGTAGAATTTGGCTGTGAATCTGTCTGTTCCTGGACTTTTTTTGGTTGGTAAGCTATTAACTATTGCCTCAATTTCAGAGCCTGTTATTGGTCTATTCAGGGATTCAACTTCTTCTTGGTTTAGTCTTGGGAGGGTGTATGTGTCCAGGAATTTATCCATTTCTACTAGATTTTCTAGTTTATTTGCATAGAGGTGTTTATAGTACTCTCTGACGGTAGTTTGTATTTCTGTGGGATTGGTGGTGATATCCCCTTTATCATTTTTTATTGCATCTATTTGATTCTTCTCTCTTTTCTTCTTTATTAGTATATTTTTAAAGCATTATTTCAGTGAATCCACGGCTGAGCACCTACTGTAATCTAGGTGCTGCCATCGGCCATAACAAGAAAAGGAGAATAAACCATGGATTACAAGGCCTTCCCTTCAAGGCTGGTGTTGTTTCTTTCTGAATGTCTTTACAGAGAACTCAGTTCTGATTTTGCAGAGTTTTATGTTACATACATAGGACAGAAAATAGGGACTAGGGAAGCTCTGAGATTTCTAGCATGTCTGTTGAATAAATAATACTATTCTTTCAACTTTCTTACTGCTTTCATCTTAGGATCTACAGCACTCTGAAATACTAGTCAAACCTCAGAATACCCCTGTACTATGCTTATGGGTGATCTTTTTTTGAGATTTACTAAGGGGAAAATTTGATGGATCATAGACCGCCAAGCAAGTTCTCTGGAAGATGCAGATCAGACCAAGGAGGAGCCTTTTTACCACAACAGGTAGTCATGTTACTGCTTCAGGACTGCAAGATGTAATACATGAAAATGTGTTCATGTATGTGGCCTTAAAAATGTCGCACAGAATTTGAAAAGTGAAAGCTTATCCTTAGAAAAAGAAAAAGGCTAAAAGCTGGTAGACATGAGATAGGACTGGACACAGAGAACAGGCTGATATATTCTTAAATGCTGGGCAGACTTTAAAAAAATTCTATGGTCTGTTTTTGCTAACTAGACCCTATATAGTCTTCTTAGTAACATCCCCACATAGAAATAACCATCAGTCTCAGATGGAAAGAATGAGAAATCATCTAAATAGAGATGCAGAAAAGATTTAGCAGGACGAAAAGAACTGAACAGCACAGAGAGATGGGTGATACATAGTTCTGGAATTACACATTCAAACATAAGCTAGTGAGACATTTAGAGAAAGCACTTTTGCACGCATTTGTCTTCAGCCCTCTGCCAAGAAAGTCCTCTAGCCCATGAAGAAAAGCAATGTTTCAGGACAACCAAGGGTTCTTTGAATCATCTCCTGTGTTCCTGTGGGACTTCCCTAGCCTTTGGATCCCTCACATTGCTCACTGCTCTGTGTCTCAAGCCTCATCTCCTCGACATCCATATGGATTAGCTTTCTGGCTCCCAATTTAGCTCCATTTCCTTGATTCTGACAACTTTACACATAGGTGTGCTGCCGTTTACATTCCACATGGCTCCTCACACATGTGTACAACATCCATTTAATTCATTTCTTTATAATGCTGAAATTCGGTGAGTTCCAACCATATGCTAAGGGCTATGCTGGGTGCTGGAAATCAGTAGTGAGCAACACACTGATTTTTAGAAGTGTATATGTTGAGGAGAGGGACTAAAATATTAAAAATTATTTAAACAAAAATTATTGCTATAAATGTCATGTAGAAAAACATAGAATATGTGATGGCAAATAACAAAGCTCCTTGTCTAGGGCTTCAGGTACATTGTCCCAGAGGTGTCACCTCTAGACTAAAGCCTATGGCTATTGAATATGAGGAGACATGGGGTGGAATAGAGTGGCGAGGGCTCCTTGGTATGTGCCTTGTGTGAAATTCCGAGTTAGGAAGCATCTGTTCTCTTTGAGGAGTGAGTGTAGGCTAATGCCACTGGAGCAGATTAAGCATGAGGTAGGAAGACTTCATCTTGCTTTCCAAGAGGACAAATGCCTGGATAGCAGAAAGGAAAATGAAGGAAAGGAAATGGATTCAACTGCTGGTTAGGACCTGGGGACAATTAGGTTGAGGGTGTGAGGAAAGTGAGGTGGCCATCATGACTCCATGTTTCTAGATGAAGAAAGGCCATCTGGGCAGCATCTGCCTGATGTCGGCCAAGCCTATGATATACAGCAAACAGGTGACCAGTTTCATTTGTCAAGAATAATATAAATGTAGCAACACTGTTCCCCTTATCACATATTTGTGAAAGTAAGAGTGTGTGTGTGTGTGTGTGTGTGTGTGTAAGGCGTGAAAGTCAAGAAAAGGCCGCTATCATGCTCTCTGGGTAGTTTTTGAGAGGGGAGGAAAGACCCAGGAAATAAAATGTAAATGAGATGCATAATCATGGTGAAATTTAAAAACGGAGTAGGAAGTAACCATGAATTAGATCCTTAAGGCAGAATGTTCTGGAAGAACATGGAGAGGATAAACAGCTTAGCTGAGTTCTTGATTGCATACAGAAGTGAAACCCTTGCATATATACAAAATTATATTAGTATAAGAAGTCTTTGGTATGATTAAAGTCAAGACATTAAACTTCCTGAGCATATATGGAGTCATTATTTGAAATTTTTGTATATTCAGATTATAGTTTTATTATTTTTCTGGATACAGTTTTATTAAAATGAAGACAAACTTAAAATGTGGGAATACTGCCTGGAAAGTAGAATCAAATATGTGATAAATTTCTAGAAATTAACAAATGTTTTCATTTACACTATAAGCAATTATTGATCTATAACCATGAATCTTTTCATTTGTTTTCTGATCTGATAAACACTTCAAATAATATTTATTTTAAAACTTTTTAATTGATTCAAAATTAATCTGAATAATTATAACAATTTTTGGGTAAAGTTTATGTAATCATTATTATTATCCAAAATGTAAAAAATCCAACTACATAAGGTTAAACCTTTACAGAAGACCACAAACTTATTCAAGCATATTTTTGCTTTGTCAAAAATATTTATCCCTTAATGTCAAACAAAAGATTACAGAGCTAAGTAGTACTTTTCTATGAAAAGAAAAATAACAATGACAACAATGAAAATAAAAATCAGGACTTAAGCTAAGAAAGAATGGAAAACCTTAAGGAATATAATAGTGACAGGCAATTTTAGCACTAATTATGTAATCTCTTATTTAAAGTTAAACATAGCTATGAAAAACCTGAAACATTTTCTTGCTGAATGTGATCTGCCAGCTGACTAGTGAGAAGGTTTGGCTTCTAAATAGCTTAAACTTCGCCTGGAAATGCAGATTGTCGGTATTTTCTCTGCCCTCCAAAATTGTGATAATGAAATCTTTTAGTCTTCCCATTTCTGTTATACATAAATATGATAAAACAAGAACATGAAAATATGTTTGCATTGCTTTAGGATGATGCATTTGAACTCAGAGTCTTCATATAATCATCATATTGTCAGAACTTCTACAATGACAGTAGTCAATGCTGAGAGCAAAAGGAATCCCAAAATTCTTCCATAACGAACTGTATTATTAGCAAAGATTTATCTAACAATTTCAAAGTATTTTATAGTCTAAAAATCACATACATTCACACATATGTATTATTTGAAGAAATGCCTAAGAAAATGAAACCAAAGTTTAAAGAAAACACATTTTTAAATTTTAAAGCAAAGATCATTTATAGCTCTAACTAAAATGTTAAATGCCTCTTAAGTGTGTCTACGATTCATAGGCAAAGGAGACATTATTCCTGATGGCTTTTATTTCTTGACAATTTTTGCTCACTTGAAATCCCTAGAAAATATGCCCACCAGGTTAACAACAATTTTAGAATAACTTATGAATTGGCTTTTAGGTAAAGTTTCTGAACATTCGTTGTTGAGCTACATCCTGCTCCACACATAAATTATGATATGAATTGTTCTACATGTAATATATATTATTGTTACATGTGATCAAGTGTCACACATGTCCCCAAATACCTGTTCACCTCCTCCGCGTGGCTGAATGGCAGAAGTTTTAGAGCAAATATCCCAAAGCAGCAATGTCAGCCATCTTCTCCAATCTTCCCTATACTTCTTGCAGCTCTCTCATAGATGACAATATGCCCTTCACCAAGATCCATCCTTTCTTAATTATATGGAAAACCTCAATTTCATAACCCATGAACAGAAAGGGGAAAAACCTCTCATTCTTTTACTCTCTGCAGTGCCAAATACACTGTTAGGTTTTTCACCTTCTGCCTCTCTGACCCTGTTTTCCTGTGTCTTTTTCTTTCTCTTCTCTCTTTTTTAGTGATCAGGTGAATTACCCCTGGTCCATACTGTGGCCTCTTTTCCATAGTTTTATTTTCCAAGTGCTCTCTGCACTATCAATTCCTCTCCCCTCTAGATTACACCAATTCTCTGTTTTTTAGTAGCTTCACTTTGGAAACACCAACACTGGTGTTTTTATGAACAGAGTACATTTCCATACACCCACAGACACACACATACACACACACACACACACACACACACACACCTCTGTTAAAGACCTTGAAACCCAGAAAGTTCTAAAAAAGTAGATCAGAGATGTACTTTCTTTCAACAAATTCAAATTTTGGCCAAAAATATCTTTTTGTGAATACTTTGTAAATGTATATCCTCATCTATTGAAAATTATGCATAATATTTCCAATTGTGTTGAAATGCTTCAGTATAGGGTAGCATTTTTTCCTATTTTCAGTTAAGAACTGAATAGAACTCACTGCCAAGAAGGAGTGACAAGTGAGATCCCTTCCTGAAGCAACTATGAGGGGAATATAAGGTCCACAGTGTAGCTCCTTTTTGAAATATGATTAACCATTGAATTACACTAATCTCTTTGTAAAACCCTGCGTTATGGTAGCGTGTGTAATACTGGAAATTTAAGAAATATATGTAATTCTTCTATACACTTAGAGTTTTTGTCCAAATGTCAAATGATAAATTATAAATGCTGAACACTGATGTTCTCCCTCCAAATTGCACTAAAAGTGCTCTGCAGCATAGGAAATGGAAATTTTAATTCATTAGTCCACTTATAACTTCAAGTTAATCTTCTTATAAAATTGTCTGTCTTGGATGGGGAATATCACACACCAGGGCCTGTCGTGGGTTTGGGGGAGGGGAAAGGGATAGCATTAGGAGATATACCTAATGTAAATGACGAGTTGATGAGTGCAGCACACCAACATGGCATGTGTATACATATGCAACAAACCTGCACGTTGTGCACATGTACCCTAAAACTTAAAGTATAATAAAAGTAAAAAATATATACATATTATTTACAATATCATAAAAATAAAATACCTATAAATAGAAAAAAAATTGTCTGTCTTACAAAGTATATTTACACATCAATTTACTAAACTGAAATTCGAACATTTGTAAGAATTGCCATATGTATAAAAATATTGATTATGTATAATTAGCATTTTTATTATTGATAGCATTTTATTAATTAGAAGAAAAAACAAGGTTTATTATATGATGAAAAGCCAGCAGAAACATGCAATTGCGAGATTACATCCTTAAATATTCACAGATGTCTTGTTTCCATTTTATTTACCCCAGTTTCTTAACTTAGTAATCTTGAATTCAGCAGATGTTTATATATGGTGGCTATGTATCATTTACAATACATAGTAAAAATCACTGATAACTTGAATGAAGCATTACAGGAAGTATCCTAAACAACACTAGGAAAAAATATATATTGTTAATATATTGAAAATTACAAAAGAAAATCCATCCCTGTTATGCTAAAATAATGAAATTTATTCTTTGTAATTTCCTAGAAGTAGATGAATAAGGTAATTTACAAGTTTTTGGTTAGTATATTGTTTAACTTATTTTTTATTTTTTATTTATCTTATTTTTTTAAGTTTTTTGAGATGGAGGCTCTCTCTGTCACCAGGCTGGAGTGCAGCCTATTTATGATCTCAGCTCACTGCAACCTCTGCCTCCCAGGTTCAAGCGATTCTCCTGCCTCAGCCTCCCGAGTAGCTAGGACTACAGGCGTACATCACCACGCCCAGCTAATTTGTGTATTTTTAGTAGAGACAGGGTTTCACCATCTTGGCCAGGATGGTCTTGATCTCTTGATGTTGTGATCTGCCCACCTCGGCCTCCCAGAGTGAACTTATTTTTGCAATGGGAAGCAATCTAACATATAGAAAAGGGAAGCACATAATATTCTTTTCACTCACATTCTAGTGATGCCTTCTCATTTTCAGCAGAGCAATGCTTGGAATTTTATATGATTGGGCATTTGCACTTTATAGCAACAAACTGATGAGTTGGTGGGGTGCCCAGATAATATGTGCTAATATTTCATTTATACTGTACTTAGCAGGAAAATTATTGGAGACATGTCAGCTTATGTGTGAAATACATTCAAGGTCAGAATACAAAAATCACAAGTACACACAAGGCATTTAGCATAAGCTTCCTGACCTGGCTTTGAAGTGTTACAACAGAGATTATTTGCCTCCAATTCAAAATGTCTCTTCCCTTAAATTAGGGACATAAGTGGGACCATATTTTTCAGTGCTTGAGAAAGCATCCTTTTAGAGCAATGGTACTGAATTAAGAAATTCTGGTTCAGAATACAGTGGAATTTAGTGTCCCATGGACAACCCTTCAACATTTCTTATCTATTTATGAACTCAAAATCAATCCTGTATATTCAGAGCAGACACAAATAATGGCTGAGATCTTTTACAGCTCAGTTGGCTTGATTTTTCTAGGCATAGATATACTATTGCTTAGGATCATAGAAAGAGCACTGGGGCAAGGGTCTGGAGAGCTGAATCCTAGTCCTTGTTTGACTCTTACAGGATGTGGGAATAGCTTCTATTTTCCTATCTGTAAGTACTTTTCCTTTCTTAGAGTTGTGACTCTAAGGATTTTATTTTTATTTTATTTCAACAGAATTATATAAAGTTTTAATTTCTCATCTCCTCCTTCCACAAACATGTAAAAACTAAACACTGTCCCTCAAATATCTTGTTAATGCCTCTTTCTTTTCATTAATTTTATGGCCAAATTACTGTTGTTCTTGGGGAAAAAAGTAAATGACAAGAGCAAATCTCCATCATTTTCAAGCCCCAGTGGTAAATAATGTTAGCAGTTTTGGATGGATTCTTTCAGAAATTTTCAGTATATATATATTCACATTATGTGGTGATGAAATTATTCTCTACAAACTCAATTTCTACTCTTCTTTTTGTAATGCAATATTTATTGACCACATTTATATTAACATATTCTTTATAACATCTGCATAATATTCCATGGAATGGTCATTTTATGGTGTAGCTAATGAGTTTATATTAGTGGACTTTTTTGCTGTTAGAAATAATACTGTAATAAGCATCTTCATATATATTCATCTATATTGATTCTTAGTGTAAATTATTAGTGGTGCCATGGCTGGATGAAAGGAAGTGAGTGTTTTAATTTGCCACATATTTGCAATGGCTTTTCAAAAATTTGGACCTATTATACTCTCACAGGTAGTGCATTAGCATATTTCTTTCCTTTATCTTTGCTAAAATTGAATGTTTTACAACTAAGATTTTTGTTAATCTGATATTCTTACTGTTTCAATTGACATTTTTTAAACAGTTATGATTGAGCTTGGAGTTTTTTTCACATGTATTTTAATTATCAACATACTTTTTCTGATTAACTCAATAATTTTTAGTAAGTTGTCTATATGCTATGATTTCATTTTTACCACCTACTCCACTTTGCAAATAAAAGAATAATGTATTGTCAATATGGATAATTTGGAAAATGTACAAAAGTTAGCAAAACAATCAAACAGGAAGCTGAAGAAAGAAGAAAAATGCTGCTATCTTGATAAAGTAAGTCAAAAGAAAATTCTCTCAGATTTGGTGACTGGCAGGGTGATCTAAAGCCTAGAATCTTACCACAGACCCAATCAATCACCAACTACCGCCAATTTCTTCCTCTAATATATCACATTCTCTCTCTTCTCAGTCCTTTGTGCTCACCATGGTATTTGATTTCTGATTATTCTTTCTCCAAACTAGCCCTAACTTGCAACTTCCACATGCAGTCCTCCACAATACTGCCAGAGCAACAGCTACAACTGTATAATTGAAGGCATTGCCCTTCTGGGTTCTCTATATTGTTTGCCATCTTTGACAGATAAACTAGATGAGCTCTTTTTACAACACTCAGAGAATGTTTTGAATCCACATTTCTAACATCTTACTCACCTATTTGAATCAGTTCCCTCCCCCTCCCTTGTATCACATATTGTCTCTGATAAGAATAAGTTGAGTTATTTGTAGTTCCTGAAGAATTTCATGTTCTTATAACATTAAATTTTTCCCACACTATTTGTTATAACCAGTTTACCTATTATTTCTGCCAAAAAAAACTTATCTGAATTTCAGATCAGATATTACTTTAGGTGAAGACTTGCAGTCCGACTTCCCTTACCTGAGATAGGTATTTATTGTTTCCTCATCTCACAGGACTTTGCAAATCTCACTATTATGGTAGATAGCATATTAAAATTTAAATTGCTGGCTTGCATGTCTATTTTTCTACTCAGCATGAATTCATTCGCAGTAGTGATCATGTCTTTGGTTCTTAACAAAAGTGGTTTTCTTTGGATTTTCCAGAAGCAGAACCTAAGAGAAGAATTCACGTAAAAATAATTTATTAAGGAAGGGCTCCAGGGTAGATAAATAAGGCAACTAGTGAAGTAGGGCAAGGAAGACAAGGAAGTCAGGCAAGAGTGTGATCACCATGCAAAGCCCAAGAAGAGCCTTGAGACTGATTCCGCAGGGAAACTGGAGTGTAAACTAAGCTTCAGAGCTATTATAATCCAGACTATGGATTTGAGGCTTTAGTCAGTATCTTTCAGTCACTGGTTAGTGGAAATCTCAAGGGGATATAAACTCCCAGACACTTCACACCCTTTTTAAGCAAGGGCCAGTAGCTCCAGTAGCTGAATGGCAGTTCTCCAAAGGAAAAAAAAATCATGTAGGCACTCAATAAATTTTGAATGGCTGGCTGGCAGGACAAATGGATAAATGACAAATTACACAACTTGGGGTTGCTTAAAAGACAACAGGGGGACATTGAAGACTTTTGATGAAGACAGTGGTACCCTCAAAATGATAAATTGAGTAGATTAGTTTAGAAGCATTGAGTAGAATACATTAATGGAAGGAAAGTCAAAATGCAGGAACAGTATTTAAAAGAAAATTGCCATGGTGATAAAGGCCAGTTCTAGCATGGAAGCAGCAGTATGCAAGGTAGGACATGCCTTGGATTCATACTGCAAATGAAAATTTCATCATTCTTGATGACTGTCCACATTTGTGAGATAAAAGAAAAGAGCAAAGAGTGGGGGTTTTGTGCTCAAGTGACAATAGGATTGCTTACAGAAAAGGAAAGCCTGAACACATGGGGAGTTGAGATATTAGGATAGGGTGGGGGCAGAGATAATGTTAAAAATTGAGCTCTAGATGTGATGAGAGTCAGTAGGGATGAGCACACATATACAAAGCAGACATATTGGAAAAGTGTTACTTGATCTTGGAAGACATGATGGATTGGAAATATGGATGTGAGATTTAACAGTTAAGACAGCAGAGCTGGGAGGTCGAGGTGGGCAGATCATGAGTTCAGGAGATTGAGACCATCCTGGCTAACATGGTGAAACCCTGTCTCTACTAAAAATACAAAAAAATTAGTCGAGCGTGGTGGCGGGCACCTGTAGTCCCAGCTACTCGGAAGGATGAGGCAGGAGAATGGTGTGAACCCGGGAGGTGGAACTTGCAGTGAGCCAAGATCGGGCCACTGCACTCCAGCCTGGGTGACAGAGCGAGACCCTGTCTCAAAAAAAAAAAAAAAAAAAAACAGAGCTGAACATGGAATGGGGAGAGGGAAACTTTAAAACAGAGGTTATGGAACAAAGATATTGAAGAAGAACAGGACTATGACAAATGTCATATGGTGATACAGAAAAAGAGGAGATAGGAAAAGGTAGAGGAGAAACAGGACTTAAATTCACACTGCATTCTTATCTTACTCTAATGGCAATTTAAGCTGGTATAACTTTTCTGAAAATCAATTTGATAATAAATACCAAAAATGTTTTAATATTTGGATATTTTATTCCAGCAATCTTACTTTCATCTCAATAATCCTAAGAAATCAACTAGAAATAATCATGTTAGCAACAGTGTCAAAATCGTAGTCTAAATGTCGAGTAATATGAGAATATTATTATAGAACCAAAGGGTAAAATCTCACATAATCATTACAGTCTATGATTTTAGACACTATTTAATGCCATAAAATTATTTTATAAATATTGTTTGAAAAAATAGGCTATAAAATATATAAACCAACATTACAAAATTTATTTTGTTTATATTATGTGCATATGTGTAGATATGGATGGTATGTATGCAATCTCATTTAGTGTGTATAATTTATACACAAAATATGAATGTTGACTATTGAGTCTTAATTGATTATGATTGTCTATTTTTTTCAAATTTTTCCGATTGAGCATAGTAGTTTTTATGTTTTTTGTGTTTTTTGAGAGAGGGTCTTGTTCTGTTGCTGGGAGCATAGGTGCACGCCAATACCCCCCGCTAATGATTTGTTATTATTACTACAGATGTGGTTTTACTTTGTTGCCCAGGCTGGTCTCAAACTCCTGAGTCAAGCAACCTTCCTGCCTTGGCCTCCCAAAGTGCTGTGACTGCAGGCATGAGCCACCCTGCTTGCCCTGAGTGAGTTACATTTTTTTTTTCTTTTAAGTGTAAGTGGATGGTGAAAATAGAATCATAGAAGACCTTCTATCTAATATAGAGGTTGCTACCGATGTTAACTTTGAAATAATTATAAATAAATAAAAATAAAAATTCAATTCTTTAGTCAAGAGCTGAATAGCTATGTGTGGTTGGTTAATACTGTGTTGTGCAATACTGATTTATAGAATATTTCCATCATAATAGAAAATTGTGTTAGATTGTGTAGACTAAGAGATCTGTCAGGCAGATTTTTCAGAAAAGAAAGTAATAGAAATTCTAGAACTAAAAGTAATACGTGAAATAGCCTAAATTAAGAATTCAATGGATAAGATGCAGAGAGATCATTAAATGCAAGAAAGGGAAGAAGAAAACATCAATAATGAAAAGACAGACAAAAACAGAAAATATGTGAAAGGAGATAGAATAGTACATAATTTTCTATTAGTATTATGCATGAACTTGTGTTTGCATATGTTCATGTTCTTATATATATATATACTTCTTGCTGTTTATTCTAGAGAAATGACGTGCATATGTGTGCCTAGATGTTTCATCATATATGATTTCTGATCACTAGAAACACAGAAACATCAAAACTGTTCATCGTCAAAGCATTAGGTTCATGAATTATTGTTTATTCAAACAAAGAATCCTGTCGAGCATCCAAAATGAATGAAATATGTGACTCAAGAACATAAACAAATTGGAAAACAAAATGTACTGTAGGTAAAATCATACACGAAGACTATATGCTTTATGGTTCCATTTATATAAACTTAAAAGGAAATTCTTAAGAGTGGTAACTAAATATAATAAGTAATTATTGCCATAAATATTTGAACAGTGTAGTTACTATTCCTTCAGTGGAAGAAAGGGGGCTGTGACTGGAAGAGCAGACAGAAGGCTTCTAGAGGGCTAACAGTGATGGTTTCATATACAAGCAGTGGTTCCTTGGCTTTCTTTCCACACGGGTTTCTTTCACTTTCTCTGATTCCTTCCACTCTGCCTTACCACAGGGGTTTTGCACGTGCTTGTTCCCATTCTGGTAGCCTTCCTTCCTTTCCTTTTCACTCTCATATCCCAGATCAGCTTTCACTTCCTCAGAGAACATCAGCCCTACCAGATGTGGAAAAGCTACCTTCGTATATACTCTCTGAGGAGGACATTCATTCCTTCCATCAGAGTATGCTTCAGTTTGTAATTTTGTAATGTCTGACATTATTGAAGAAATTGCACCAAAAATGCAATTGGTATGACTTTCACCATTGAACCTCCAATGTCTTATACATTGGCTAATAATGGCTTCTTAAATTAATGGATGAATATGGTTAGACAAATTGAATTTAAAGAGTCTGTATAACATGCACCTCTAGTAAGCGGGAGGATATAGGGACCAGTTGTTCCTCGCAGTTTTCTGTCTAGAGATAGGGAGTCATGAATAAATAAGGGCTGGCATAGCTAATAGTGTATTTAACTGCTCTGGAAGAGGCAAAAAAAAAAAAAAAAAAAAAAGTCAACCAAATGAAAAGGCAACCCAGGGAGTGAAAGAAAATATTTGCAAACCAGATGTCTGTTAAGGGGTTAATATCCAAATTATATATGAAACTACAACTCAATAGCAAAAGAAAAACCTGGTTAAAAATGGGCAAAGGACTGGAATGACATTTTTCTTTTTTTATTTTATTTATTTATTTGTATTATTATACTTTAAGTTCTAGGGCACATGTGCACAAGAATGACATTTTTCTAAAGAAAACATAAAAAATGGCCAATAGGTACGTGAAAAAATGGTTAACATCACAAACCATCATGGAAATTCGAATCAAAATCATAATGAGATGTCATTTCACACATGTTAGGATGCTTCAAGTTCCGGGATACAGGTGCAGAACGTGCACGTTTGTTACACAGGTATGTAGCTCAGTGCGCGTGCGCCGGGTAGCGGTGCCCTGCGGGCTTTCCGTACTCCACTCGCGGTAGGTCCCCGCCGCTATTCAGTTGTCGGGCTAAATAGCCGACCGGGTGTGCGGCTAGTCGCGGGCTCTCCAGGAGCTCAGCCTACCGGACGAAGCCGGCGGCGGCGGGGCGGGGACGGCGGCACGGCGAGGACGGCGGCGCACCGGGGCAGCCCCGCGCCCTGGCCAGGTAAGCTGGAGAACCTTGGCTGCCTCACTCGCTGGCGGCGGCAGCCTGGGGCCGCCCGCGGCGCCGCGGGGACCCGGACGCGTGGGGGACGTCGCGGAAGCTGCAGACCGAGAGCCCCCGAGCGCTGCCCTGCGGACTCGGCGGGGCTGCGGGGAGGCCGCCGCTGGGATCTAGGGGTGCAGCCCGGCGGCCCTACGCCTCTTCGACCGGCCCATCCTCCTCCCACGACGGGCGGGCGGGTGCGGCGGGGACCAGGCGATGGCTTTCGCATCCCGGGAGGGGCTCACCGCGGCGAGGGGCCACCCGGCGCGGGCAAGTGGCGCTGGCTGGCGGGGCCGCCCGCTCGGGTCTCGCCAGGCTGGCCCGGCCGCTGGTGCGTTCCGCTGCCCCGCTTGGCGCCGGCTTCAAGTCCCGGTGCAGGGTGGCGACTGCTGAGTTTGGGGTCGCTTCTGGGTTCGCTGCCCCGGGAGAACCCGAGCCCGGATCTTCGCCCCTTCCCTTTCCCTGTATAATAAGGCCCAGAGGGAAAAACTTCTCAATTAAAAACCCCACAGCTTGTTGCCCTGGGCTGCAGGCGCCGGGTTGGGGGCACGGCGCGGACCTGCCCCTCGGCAGGGCCCCTTCTCCACGCCAGGCACTGCCTGGCAAGGCTGCTGGAGGGAGATCTGGCCGCAGATGGTGAAGGAGAACATCGAGGCCCCCGGTCCCCAAGCAGGGCTCCATGAACCGGGCGGCGGGCCTTGGTAAGCCCAGGCGAGGGGCGAACTTCCTTTTCTCGGGGCCGACGCGGAGGGAGGGTGCGGGGAACGCCTGCTGAGGGGCCTGTCCCGCCATACCCCAGTGGAGAGCAGAGCCTTAGAGGGGCCTGCTAGTCTTAGTATTTACTGGCAGAAGGAAGGCTTATTTCTTCAAATCTCTTCAGATACGACCTGGCGGGCAGCAGACGTAAATCTGTGGTTGAGTGCAGTCAGCTCCTAAACAGGCATGCGGTGGATGAAGCGCCCCAAACTTGGCATCTTGCGTCTGGCACTTTGTTTTTGGGCTAAACTGCTTCTGGCGTCTTCAACCTCCTGTGCCTCTTTCTGTTTTTGTTTTTTTGGTTTTTTTTGTTTTTTCTATTTTCTTCCTCTTTGAGAAAGGACAGTGGTTTTAGAAATAATGACCTGAGAGCTTTGCAGGTTGAAGTGGGACAAGTTTCCCTAAGGTGCAGGTTGGCAGGTGCCAGGAGCCTGCAGGTGGCTTTTTCTCAGGCCTCTGGGTCAGGGTCCCTCAGGTGAGGTGAGGCAGGGGTTTCTCCCCTCTCAGAGGTGTGGCCACTACGCAGGGGGACAGGAACTGGGTTTCCCAGTCCGGGGAGTCCAGGATGCCCTGCCCTCTGAGCTGATTCCTGGGTTACCGTGGGGGCTGCCTTCCCCCAAAGGCTGGGCTGGAGAGGGTCTCCTGAGCTTAGGATCTGTGGGGCAGGAGGGCTGGGGTGACAAGGACACGTGGAACTTGCTGGGGCTCCGGGCATTGTCCAGGGCGTGAGTAGATAAAGCTGGAGCTTGTAGCTGTGTGCCGGCAGCCCTCGGTGGGCTCTAGCAGTACTGGCAGTGGGGCCCTTGGGCTCCCTGGCTGGGCTGGGACTGGGTGATGGCACTAGCAGTGGGGCACCAAGTCTTCCTGTGTTGAATAGGAGTGGTGAGAGAGGGCATGCCTGTCTTGTGCCAGTTTTCAAAGGGAATGCTTCCAGTTTTTGCTCATTCAGTATAATATTGGCTGTGGGTTTGTCATAAATAGCTCTTATTATTTTGAGATACGTCCCATCAATACCTAATTTATGGAGAGTTTTTAGCATGAAGGGCTGTTGAATTTTGTCAAAGGCCTTTTCTGCATCTGTTGAGATAATCATGTGGTTTTTGTCTTTGGTTCTGTTTATATGTTGGATTACATTTATTGATTTGCATATGTTGAACCAGCCTTGCATCCCAGGGATGAAGCCCACTTGATCATGCTGGATAAGCTTTTTGATGTGCTGCTGGATTTGGTTTGCCAGTATTTTATTGAGGATTTTTGCATCAATGTTCATCAAGGGTATTGGTCTAAAATTCTCTTTTTTTGTTGTGTCTCTGCCAGGCTTTGGTATCAGGATGATGCTGGCCTCATAAAATGATTTAGGGAGGATACCTTCTTTTTCTATTGATTGGAATAGTTCCAGAAGGAATAGTACCAGCTCCTCCTTGTACCTCTGGTAGAATTTGGCTGTGAATCCTTCTGGTCCTGGACTTTTTTTGGTTGGTAGGCTGTTAACTATAGCCTCAATTTCAGAACCTATTTTTGGTCTATTCAGGGATTCAACTTCTTCTTGGTTTAGTCTTGGGAGGGTGTATGTGTCCAGGAATTTATCCATTTCTTCTAGATTTTCTAGTTTATTTGCGTAGAGGTGTTTATAATATTCTCTGATGGTAGTTTGTATTCCTGTGGGATAGGTGGTGATATCCCCTTTATCATTTTTTATTGCATCTATTTGATTCTTCTCTCTTTTCTTCTTTATTAGTATACTTTTAAAGCATTATTTCAGTGAATCCATAGCTGAGCACCTACTCTAATCTAGGTGCTGCCATCGGCCATAACAAGAAAAGGAGAATAAACCATGGATGACAAGGCCTTCCCTTCGAGGCTGGTCTTGTTTCTTTCTGAATGTCTTTACAGAGAACTCAGTTCTGATTTTGCAGAGTTTTATGTTACATGCATAGGACAGAAAATAGGGACTAGGGAAGCTCTGAGATTTCTAGCATGTCTGTTGAATAAATAATACTATTTTTTCAACTTTCTTACTGCTTTTATCTTAGGATCTACAGCACTCTGAAATACTAGTCAAACCTCAGAATACCCCTGTAGTATGCTTATGGGTGATCTTTTTCTGAGATTTACTAAGGGGAAAATTTGATGCATTGTAGACCGCCAAGCAGGTTTCCTGGAAGATGCAGATCAGACCAAGGAGCAGCCTTTTTGCCGCAACAGGTAGTCATGTTACTGCTTCAGGACTGCAGTATGGAATACATGAAAATGTGTTCATGTATGTGGCCTTAAAAATGTCACACAGAATTTGAAAAGTGAGAGCTTATACTTAGAAAAAGAAAAAGGCTAAAAGCTGGTAGACACGAGATAGGACTGGACACTTGGAGAACAGGTTGATATCTTCTTAAATGCTGGGCAGACTTTAAAAAAAATTCTATGGTCTGTTTTTGCTAACTAGACCCTATATAGTCTTCTTAGTAACATCCCCACATGGAAATAACCATCAGTCTCAGATGGAAAGAATGAGAAATCATCTAAATAGAGATGCAGAAAAGATTTAGCAGGACGAAAAGAACTGAACAGCACAGAGAGATGGGTGATACATAGTTCTGGAATTATACATTCAAAACATAAGCTGGTGAGACATTTAGAGAAAGCACTTTTGCACGCATTTGTCTTCAGCCCTCTGCCAAGAAAGTCCTCTAGCCCATGAAGAAAAGCAATGTTTCAGGACAACCAAGGGTTCTTTGAATCATCTCCTGTGTTCCTGTGGGACTTCCCTAGCCTTTGGATCCCTCACATTGCTCACTGCTCTGTGTCTCAAGCCTCATCTCCTCGACATCCATATGGATTAGCTTTCTGGCTCCCAATTTAGCTCCATTTCCTTGATTCTGACAACTTTACACATAGGTGTGCTGCCGTTTACATTCCACATGGCTCCTCACACATGTGTACAACATCCATTTAATTCATTTCTTTATAATGCTGAAATTCGGTGAGTTCCAACCATATGCTAAGGGCTATGCTGGGTGCTGGAAATCAGTAGTGAGCAACACACTGATTTTTAGAAGTGTATATGTTGAGGAGAGGGACTAAAATATTAAAAATTATTTAAACAAAAATTATTGCTATAAATGTCATGTAGAAAAACATAGAATATGTGATGGCAAATAACAAAGCTCCTTGTCTAGGGCTTCAGGTACATTGTCCCAGAGGTGTCACCTCTAGACTAAAGCCTATGGCTATTGAATATGAGGAGACATGGGATGGAATAGAGTGGCGAGGACTCCTGGGTACGTGCCTTGTGTGAAATTCCGAGTTAGGAAGGATCTGTTCTCTTTGAGGAGTGAGTGTAGGCTAATGCCACTGGAGCAGATTAAGCATGAGGTAGGAAGGCCTCATCTTGCTTTCCAAGAGGACAAATGCCTGGATAGCAGAAAGGAAAATGAAGGAAAGGAAATGGATTCAACTGCTGGTTAGGACCTGGGGACAATTAGGTTGAGGGTGTGAGGAAAGTGAGGTGGCCACCATGGCTCCATGTTTCTAGATGAAGAAAGGCCATCTGGGCAGCATCTGCCTGATGTTGGCCAAGCCTATGATATACAGCAAACAGGTGACCAGTTTCATTTGTCAAGAATAATATAAATGTAGCAACACTGTCCCCCTTATCACATATTTGTGAAATTAAGAGAGTGTTTGTGTGTGTGTGTGTGTGTGTGTAAGGCGTGGAAGTCAAGAAAAGGCCGCTATCATGCTCTCTGGGTAGTTTTTGAGAGGGGAGGAAAGACCCAGGAAATAAAATGTAAATGAGATGCATAATCATGGTGAAATTTAAAAACGGAGTAGGAAGTAACCATGAATTAGATCCTTAAGGCAGAATGTTCTGGAAGAACATGGAGAGGATAAACAGCTTAGCTGAGTTCTTGATTGCATACAGAAGTGAAACCCTTGCATATATACAAAATTATATTAGTATAAGAAGTCTTTGGTATGATTAAAGTCAAGACATTAAACTTCCTGAGCATATATGGAGTCATTATTTGAAATTTTTGTGTATTCAGATTATAGTTTTATTATTTTTCTGGATACAGTTTTATTAAAATGAAGACAAACTTAAAATGTGGGAATACTGCCTGGAAAGTAGAATCAAATATGTGATAAATTTCTAGAAATTAACAAGTGTTTTCATTTACAGTATAAGCAATTATTGATGTATAACTATGAATTTTTTCACTTGTTTTCTGATCTGATAAACACTTCAAATAATATTTATTTTAAAACTTTTTAATTGATTCAAAATTAATCTGAATAGTTATAACAATTTTTGGATAAAGTTTATGTAATCATTATTATTATCCAAAATGTAAAAAATCCAACTACATAAGGTTAAACCTTTACAGAAGACCACAAACTTATTCAAGCATATTTTTGCTTTGTCAGAAATATTTATCCCTTAATGTCAAACAAAAGATTATAGAGCTAAGTAGTACTTTTCTATGAAAAGAAAAATAACAATGACAACAATGAAAATAAAAATCAGGACTTAAGCTAAGAAAGAATGGAAAACCTTAAGGAATATAATAGTGACAGGCAATTTTAGCATTAATTATGTAATCTCTTATTTAAAGTTAAACATAGCTATGAAAAACCTGAAACATTTTCTTGCTGAATGTGATCTGCCAGCTGACTAGTGAGAAGGTTTGGCTTCTAAATAGCTTAAACTTCGCCTGGAAATGCAGATTGTCGGTATTTTCTCTGCCCTCCAAAATTGTGATAATGAAATCTTTTAGTCTTCCCATTTCTGTTATACATAAATATGATAAAACAAGAACATGAAAATATGTTTGCATTGCCTTAGGATGATGCATTTGAACTCAGAGTCTTCATATAATCATCATATTGTCAGAACTTCTACAATGACAGTAGTCAATGCTGAGAGCAAAAGGAATCCCAAAATTCTTCCATAACGAACTGTATTATTAGCAAAGATTTATCTAACAATTTCAAAGTATTTTATAGTCTAAAAATCACATACATTCACACATATGTATTATTTGAAGAAATGCCTAAGAAAATGAAACCAAAGTTTAAAGAAAACACATTTTTAAATTTTAAAGCAAAGATCATTTATAGCTCTAACTAAAATGTTAAATGCCTCTTAAGTGTGTCTACGATTCATAGGCCAAGCAGACATTATTCCTGATGGCTTTTATTTCTTGACAATTTTTGCTCACTTGAAATCCCTAGAAAATATGCCCACCAGGTTAACAACAATTTTAGAATAACTTATGAATTGGCTTTTAGGTAAAGTTTCTGAACATTCGTTGTTGAGCTACATCCTGCTCCACACATAAATTATGATATGAATTGTTCTACATGTAATAGATATTATTGTTACATGTGATCAAGTGTCACACATGTCCCCAAATACCTGTTCACCTCCTCCGCGTGGCTGAATGGCAGAAGTTTTAGAGCAACTACCCCAAAGCAGCAATGTCAGCCGTCTTCTCCAATCTTCCCTATACTTCTTGCAGCTCTCTCATAGATGACAATATGCCCTTCACCAAGATCCATCCTTTCTTAATTATATGGAAAACCTCAATTTCATAACCCATGAACAGAAAGGGGAAAAACCTCTCATTCTTTTACTCTCTGCAGTGCCAAATACAGTGTTAGATTTTTCACTTTCTGCCTCTCTGACCCTGTTTTCCTGTGTCTTTTTCTTTCTCTTCTCTCTTTTTTAGTGATCAGGTAATTACCTCTGGTCCATACTGTGGCCTCTTTTCCATAGTTTTATTTTCCAAGTGCTCTCTGCACTATCAATTCCTCTCCCCTCTAGATTACACCAATTCTCTGTTTTTTAGTAGCTTCACTTTGGAAACACCAACACTGGCGTTTTTATGAACAGAGTACATTTCCATACACCCACAGACACACACATGCACACACACACACACACACACATACACACCTCTGTTAAAGACGTTGAAACCCAGAAAGTTCTAGAAAAGTAGATCAGAGATGTACTTTCTTTCAACAAATTCAAATTTTGGCCAAAAATATCTTTTTGTGAATACTTTGTAAATGTATATCCTCATCTATTGAAAATTATGCATAATGTTTCCAATTGTGTTGAAATGCTTCAGTATAGGGTAGCATTTTTTCCTATTTTCAGTTAAGAGCTGAATAGAACTCAATGCCAAGAAGGAGTGACAAGTGAGATCCCTTCCTGAAGCAACTATGAGGGGAATATAAGGTCCACAGTGTAGCTCCTTTTTGAAATATGATTAACCATTGAATTACACTAATCTCTTTGTAAAACCCTGCGTTATGGTAGCGTGTGTAGTACTGGAAATTTAAGAAATATATGTAATTCTTCTATACACTTAAAGTTTTTGTCCAAATGTCAAATGATAAATTATATATGCTGAACACTGATGTTCTCCCTCCAAATTGCACTAAAAGTGCTCTGCAGCATAGGAAATGGAAATTTTAATTCATTAGTCCACTTATAACTTCAAGTTAATCTTCTTATAAAATTGTCTGTCTTGGATGGGGAATATCACACACCAGGGCCTGTCGTTGGTTTGGGGGAGGGGAAAGGGATAGCAGTAGGAGATATACCTAATGTAAATGACGAGTTGATGAGTGCAGCACACCAACATGGCATGTGTATACATATGCAACAAACCTGCATGTTGTGCACATGTACCCTAAAACTTAAAGTATAATAAAAGTAAAAAATATATACATATTATTTACAATATCATAAAAATAAAATACCTATAAATAGAAAAAAAATTGTCTGTCTTACAAAGTATATTTACACATCAATTTACTAAAGTGAAATTTGAACATTTGTAAGAATTGCTATATGTATACAAATATTGATTATGTATAATTAGCATTTTTATTATTGATAGCATTTTTTTAATTAGAAGAAAAAACAAGGTTTATTATATGATGAAAAGCCAGCAGAAACATGCAATTGCGAGATTACATCTTTAAATATTCACGGATGTCTTGTTTCCATTTTATTTACCCCAGTTTCTTAACTTACTAATCTTGAATTCAGCAAATGTTTATATATGGTGGCTATGTATCATTTACAATACATAGTAAAATTCACCGATAACTTGAATGAAGCATTACAGGAAGTATCCTAAACAACACTAGGAAAAAAATATATTGTTAATATATTGAAAATTACAAAAGAAAATCCATCCCTGTTATGCTAAAATAATGAAATTTATTCTTTGTAATTTCCTAGAAGTAGATGGATAAAGAAATTTACAAGTTTTTGGTTAGTATATTGTTTAACTTATTTTTTATTTTTTATTTATCTTTTTTTTTAAGTTTTTTGAGATGGAGGCTCTCTCTGTCGCCAGGCTGGAGTGCAGCCTATTTTATGATCTCAGCTCACTGCAACCTCTGCCTCCCGGGTTCAAGCGATTCTCCTGCCTCAGCCTCCGGAGTAGCTAGGACTACAGGCGTACGTCACCACGCCCAGCTAATTTTTGTATTTTTAGTAGAGACGGGGTTTCACCATGTTGGCCAGGATGGTCTTGATCTCTTGACGTTGTGATCCGCCCGCCTCGGCCTCCCAGAGTGAACTTATTTTTGCAATGTGAAGCAATCTAACATATAGAAAAGGGAAGCACATAATATTCTTTTCACTCACATTCTAGTGATGCCTTCTCATTTTCAGCAGAGCAATGCTTGGAATTTTATATGATTGGGCATTTGCACTTTATAGCAACAAACTGATGAGTTGGTGGGGTGCCCAGATAATATGTGCTAATATTTCATTTATACTGTACTTAGCAGGAAAATTATTGGAGACATGTCAGCTTATGTGTGAAATACATTCAAGGTCAGAATACAAAAATCACAAGTACACACAAGGCATTTAGCATAAGCTTCCTGACCTGGCTTTGAAGTGTTACAACAGAGATTATTTGCCTCCAATTCAAAATGTCTCTTCCCTTAAATTAGGGACATAAGTGGGACCATATTTTTCAGTGCTTGAGAAAGCATCCTTTTAGAGCAATGGTACTGAATTAAGAAATTCTGGTTCAGAATACAGTGGAATTTAGTGTCCCATGGACAACCCTTCAACATTTCTTATCTATTTATGAACTCAAAATCAATCCTGTATATTCAGAGCAGACACAAATAATGGCTGAGATCTTTTACAGCTCAGTTGGCTTGATTTTTCTAGGCATAGATATACTATTGCTTAGGATCATAGAAAGAGCACTGGGGCAAGGGTCTGGAGAGCTGAATCCTAGTCCTTGGTTTGACTCTTACAGGATGTGGGATTAGCCTCTATTTTCCTATCTGTAAGTACTTTTCCTTTCTTAGAGTTGTGACTCTAAGGATTTTATTTTTATTTTATTTCAACAGAATTATATAAAGTTTTAATTTCTCATCTCCTCCTTCCACAAACATGTAAAAACTAAACACTGTCCCTCAAATATCTTGTTAATGCCTCTTTCTTTTCATTAATTTTATGGCCAAATTACTGTTGTTCTTGGGGAAAAAAGTAAATGACAAGAGCAAATCTCCATCATTTTCAAGCCCCAGTGGTAAATAATGTTAGCAGTTTTGGATGGATTCTTTCAGAAATTTTCAGTATATATATATTCACATTATGTGGTGATGAAATTATTCTCTACAAACTCAATTTCTACTCTTCTTTTTGTAATGCAATATTTATTGACCACATTTATATTAACATATTCTTTATAACATCTGCATAATATTCCATGGAATGGTCATTTTATGGTGTAGCTAATGAGTTTATATTAGTGGACTTTTTTGCTGTTAGAAATAATACTGTAATAAGCATCTTCATATATATTCATCTATATTGATTCTTAGTGTAAATTATTAGTGGTGCCATGGCTGGATGAAAGGAAGTGAGTGTTTTAATTTGCCACATATTTGCAATGGCTTTTCAAAAATTTGGACCTATTATACTCTCACAGGTAGTGCATTAGCATATTTCTTTCCTTTATCTTTGCTAAAATTGAATGTTTTACAACTAAGATTTTTGTTAATCTGATATTCTTACTGTTTCAATTGACATTTTTTAAACAGTTATGATTGAGCTTGGACTTTTTTTCACATGTATTTTAATTATCAACATACTTTTTCTGATTAACTCAATAATTTTTAGTAAGTTGTCTATATGCTATGATTTCATTTTTACCACCTACTCCACTTTGCAAATAAAAGAATAATGTATTGTCAATATGGATAATTTGGAAAATGTACAAAAGTTAGCAAAACAATCAAACAGGAAGCTGAAGAAAGAAGAAAAATGCTGCTATCTTGATAAAGTAAGTCAAAAGAAAATTCTCTCAGATTTGGTGACTGGCAGGGTGATCCAAAGCCTAGAATCTTACCACAGACCCAGTCAATCACCAACTACCGCCAATTTCTTCCTCTAATATATCACATTCTCTCTCTTCTCAGTCCTTTGTGCTCACCATGGTATTTGATTTCTGATTATTCTTTCTCCAAACTAGCCCTAACTTGCAACTTCCACATGCAGTCCTCCACAATACTGCCAGAGCAACAGCTACAACTGTATAATTGAAGGCATTGCCCTTCTGGGTTCTCTATATTGTTTGCCATCTTTGACAGATAAATTAGATGAGCTCTTTTTACAACACTCAGAGAATGTTTTGAATCCACATTTCTAACATCTTACTCACCTATTCGAATCAGTTCCCTCCCCCTCCCTTGTATCACATATTGTCTCTGATAAGAATAAGTTGAGTTATTTGTAGTTCCTGAAGAATTTCATGTTCTTATAACATTAAATTTTTCCCACACTATTTGTTATAACCAGTTTACCTATTATTTCTGCCAAAAAAAACTTATCTGAATTTCAGATCAGATATTACTTTAGGTGAAGACTTGCAGTCCGACTTCCCTTACCTGAGATAGGTATTTATTGTTTCCTCATCTCACAGGACTTTGCAAATCTCACTATTATGGTAGATAGCATATTAAAATTTAAATTGCTGGCTTGCATGTCTATTTTTCTACTCAGCATGAATTCATTCGCAGTAGTGATCATGTCTTTGGTTCTTAACAAAAGTGGTTTTCTTTGGATTTTCCAGAAGCAGAACCTAAGAGAAGAATTCACGTAAAAATAATTTATTAAGGAAGGGCTCCAGGGTAGATAAATAAGGCAACTAGTGAAGTAGGGCAAGGAAGACAAGGAAGTCAGGCAAGAGTGTGATCACCATGCAAAGCCCAAGAAGAGCCTTGAGACTGATTCCGCAGGGAAACTGGAGTGTAAACTAAGCTTCAGAGCTATTATAATCCAGACTATGGATTTGAGGCTTTAGTCAGTATCTTTCAGTCACTGGTTAGTGGAAATCTCAAGGGGATATAAACTCCCAGACACTTCACACCCTTTTTAAGCAAGGGCCAGTAGCTCCAGTAGCTGAATGGCAGTTCTCCAAAGGAAAAAAAAATCATGTAGGCACTCAATAAATTTTGAATGGCTGGCTGGCAGGACAAATGGATAAATGACAAATTACACAACTTGGGGTTGCTTAAAAGACAACAGGGGGACATTGAAGACTTTTGATGAAGACAGTGGTACCCTCAAAATGATAAATTGAGTAGATTAGTTTAGAAGCATTGAGTAGAATACATTAATGGAAGGAAAGTCAAAATGCAGGAACAGTATTTAAAAGAAAATTGCCATGGTGATAAAGGCCAGTTCTAGCATGGAAGCAGCAGTATGCAAGGTAGGACATGCCTTGGATTCATACTGCAAATGAAAATTTCATCATTCTTGATGACTGTCCACATTTGTGAGATAAAAGAAAAGAGCAAAGAGTGGGGGTTTTGTGCTCAAGTGACAATAGGATTGCTTACAGAAAAGGAAAGCCTGAACACATGGGGAGTTGAGATATTAGGATAGGGTGGGGGCAGAGATAATGTTAAAAATTGAGCTCTAGATGTGATGAGAGTCAGTAGGGATGAGCACACATATACAAAGCAGACATATTGGAAAAGTGTTACTTGATCTTGGAAGACATGATGGATTGGAAATATGGATGTGAGATTTAACAGTTAAGACAGCAGAGCTGGGAGGTCGAGGTGGGCAGATCATGAGTTCAGGAGATTGAGACCATCCTGGCTAACATGGTGAAACCCTGTCTCTACTAAAAATACAAAAAAATTAGTCGAGCGTGGTGGCGGGCACCTGTAGTCCCAGCTACTCGGAAGGATGAGGCAGGAGAATGGTGTGAACCCGGGAGGTGGAACTTGCAGTGAGCCAAGATCGGGCCACTGCACTCCAGCCTGGGTGACAGAGCGAGACCCTGTCTCAAAAAAAAAAAAAAAAAAAACAGAGCTGAACATGGAATGGGGAGAGGGAAACTTTAAAACAGAGGTTATGGAACAAAGATATTGAAGAAGAACAGGACTATGACAAATGTCATATGGTGATACAGAAAAAGAGGAGATAGGAAAAGGTAGAGGAGAAACAGGACTTAAATTCACACTGCATTCTTATCTTACTCTAATGGCAATTTAAGCTGGTATAACTTTTCTGAAAATCAATTTGATAATAAATACCAAAAATGTTTTAATATTTGGATATTTTATTCCAGCAATCTTACTTTCATCTCAATAATCCTAAGAAATCAACTAGAAATAATCATGTTAGCAACAGTGTCAAAATCGTAGTCTAAATGTCGAGTAATATGAGAATATTATTATAGAACCAAAGGGTAAAATCTCACATAATCATTACAGTCTATGATTTTAGACACTATTTAATGCCATAAAATTATTTTATAAATATTGTTTGAAAAAATAGGCTATAAAATATATAAACCAACATTACAAAATTTATTTTGTTTATATTATGTGCATATGTGTAGATATGGATGGTATGTATGCAATCTCATTTAGTGTGTATAATTTATACACAAAATATGAATGTTGACTATTGAGTCTTAATTGATTATGATTGTCTATTTTTTCAAATTTTTCCGATTGAGCATAGTAGTTTTTATGTTTTTTGTGTTTTTTGAGAGAGGGTCTTGTTCTGTTGCTGGGAGCATAGGTGCACGCCAATACCCCCCGCTAATGATTTGTTATTATTACTACAGATGTGGTTTTACTTTGTTGCCCAGGCTGGTCTCAAACTCCTGAGTCAAGCAACCTTCCTGCCTTGGCCTCCCAAAGTGCTGTGACTGCAGGCATGAGCCACCCTGCTTGCCCTGAGTGAGTTACATTTTTTTTTTCTTTTAAGTGTAAGTGGATGGTGAAAATAGAATCATAGAAGACCTTCTATCTAATATAGAGGTTGCTACCGATGTTAACTTTGAAATAATTATAAATAAATAAAAATAAAAATTCAATTCTTTAGTCAAGAGCTGAATAGCTATGTGTGGTTGGTTAATACTGTGTTGTGCAATACTGATTTATAGAATATTTCCATCATAATAGAAAATTGTGTTAGATTGTGTAGACTAAGAGATCTGTCAGGCAGATTTTTCAGAAAAGAAAGTAATAGAAATTCTAGAACTAAAAGTAATACGTGAAATAGCCTAAATTAAGAATTCAATGGATAAGATGCAGAGAGATCATTAAATGCAAGAAAGGGAAGAAGAAAACATCAATAATGAAAAGACAGACAAAAACAGAAAATATGTGAAAGGAGATAGAATAGTACATAATTTTCTATTAGTATTATGCATGAACTTGTGTTTGCATATGTTCATGTTCTTATATATATATATACTTCTTGCTGTTTATTCTAGAGAAATGACGTGCATATGTGTGCCTAGATGTTTCATCATATATGATTTCTGATCACTAGAAACACAGAAACATCAAAACTGTTCATCGTCAAAGCATTAGGTTCATGAATTATTGTTTATTCAAACAAAGAATCCTGTCGAGCATCCAAAATGAATGAAATATGTGACTCAAGAACATAAACAAATTGGAAAACAAAATGTACTGTAGGTAAAATCATACACGAAGACTATATGCTTTATGGTTCCATTTATATAAACTTAAAAGGAAATTCTTAAGAGTGGTAACTAAATATAATAAGTAATTATTGCCATAAATATTTGAACAGTGTAGTTACTATTCCTTCAGTGGAAGAAAGGGGGCTGTGACTGGAAGAGCAGACAGAAGGCTTCTAGAGGGCTAACAGTGATGGTTTCATATACAAGCAGTGGTTCCTTGGCTTTCTTTCCACACGGGTTTCTTTCACTTTCTCTGATTCCTTCCACTCTGCCTTACCACAGGGGTTTTGCACGTGCTTGTTCCCATTCTGGTAGCCTTCCTTCCTTTCCTTTTCACTCTCATATCCCAGATCAGCTTTCACTTCCTCAGAGAACATCAGCCCTACCAGATGTGGAAAAGCTACCTTCGTATATACTCTCTGAGGAGGACATTCATTCCTTCCATCAGAGTATGCTTCAGTTTGTAATTTTGTAATGTCTGACATTATTGAAGAAATTGCACCAAAAATGCAATTGGTATGACTTTCACCATTGAACCTCCAATGTCTTATACATTGGCTAATAATGGCTTCTTAAATTAATGGATGAATATGGTTAGACAAATTGAATTTAAAGAGTCTGTATAACATGCACCTCTAGTAAGCGGGAGGATATAGGGACCAGTTGTTCCTCGCAGTTTTCTGTCTAGAGATAGGGAGTCATGAATAAATAAGGGCTGGCATAGCTAATAGTGTATTTAACTGCTCTGGAAGAGGCAAAAAAAAAAAAAAAAAAAAAAAAGTCAACCAAATGAAAAGGCAACCCAGGGAGTGAAAGAAAATATTTGCAAACCAGATGTCTGTTAAGGGGTTAATATCCAAATTATATATGAAACTACAACTCAATAGCAAAAGAAAAACCTGGTTAAAAATGGGCAAAGGACTGGAATGACATTTTTCTTTTTTTATTTTATTTATTTATTTTTATTATTATACTTTAAGTTCTAGGGTACATGTGCACAAGAATGACATTTTTCTAAAGAAAACATAAAAAATGGCCAATAGGTACGTGAAAAAATGGTTAACATCACAAACCATCATGGAAATTCGAATCAAAATCATAATGAGATGTCATTTCACACATGTTAGGATGCTTCAAGTTCCGGGATACAGGTGCAGAACGTGCACGTTTGTTACACAGGTATGTAGCTCAGTGCGCGTGCGCCGGGTAGCGGTGCCCTGCGGGCTTTCCGTACTCCACTCGCGGTAGGTCCCCGCCGCTATTCAGTTGTCGGGCTAAATAGCCGACCGGGTGTGCGGCTAGTCGCGGGCTCTCCAGGAGCTCAGCCTACCGGACGAAGCCGGCGGCGGCGGGGCGGGGACGGCGGCACGGCGAGGACGGCGGCGCACCGGGGCAGCCCCGCGCCCTGGCCAGGTAAGCTGGAGAACCTTGGCTGCCTCACTCGCTGGCGGCGGCAGCCTGGGGCCGCCCGCGGCGCCGCGGGGACCCGGACGCGTGGGGGACGTCGCGGAAGCTGCAGACCGAGAGCCCCCGAGCGCTGCCCTGCGGACTCGGCGGGGCTGCGGGGAGGCCGCCGCTGGGATCTAGGGGTGCAGCCCGGCGGCCCTACGCCTCTTCGACCGGCCCATCCTCCTCCCACGACGGGCGGGCGGGTGCGGCGGGGACCAGGCGATGGCTTTCGCATCCCGGGAGGGGCTCACCGCGGCGAGGGGCCACCCGGCGCGGGCAAGTGGCGCTGGCTGGCGGGGCCGCCCGCTCGGGTCTCGCCAGGCTGGCCCGGCCGCTGGTGCGTTCCGCTGCCCCGCTTGGCGCCGGCTTCAAGTCCTGGTGCAGGGTGGCGACTGCTGAGTTTGGGGTCGCTTCTGGGTTCGCTGCCCCGGGAGAACCCGAGCCCGGATCTTCGCCCCTTCCCTTTCCCTGTATAATAAGGCCCAGAGGGAAAAACTTCTCAATTAAAAACCCCACAGCTTGTTGCCCTGGGCTGCAGGCGCCGGGTTGGGGGCACGGCGCGGACCTGCCCCTCGGCAGGGCCCCTTCTCCACGCCAGGCACTGCCTGGCAAGGCTGCTGGAGGGAGATCTGGCCGCAGATGGTGAAGGAGAACATCGAGGCCCCCGGTCCCCAAGCAGGGCTCCATGAACCGGGCGGCGGGCCTTGGTAAGCCCAGGCGAGGGGCGAACTTCCTTTTCTCGGGGCCGACGCGGAGGGAGGGTGCGGGGAACGCCTGCTGAGGGGCCTGTCCCGCCATACCCCAGTGGAGAGCAGAGCCTTAGAGGGGCCTGCTAGTCTTAGTATTTACTGGCAGAAGGAAGGCTTATTTCTTCAAATCTCTTCAGATACGACCTGGCGGGCAGCAGACGTAAATCTGTGGTTGAGTGCAGTCAGCTCCTAAACAGGCATGCGGTGGATGAAGCGCCCCAAACTTGGCATCTTGCGTCTGGCACTTTGTTTTTGGGCTAAACTGCTTCTGGCGTCTTCAACCTCCTGTGCCTCTTTCTGTTTTTGTTTTTTTGGTTTTTTTTGTTTTTTCTATTTTCTTCCTCTTTGAGAAAGGACAGTGGTTTTAGAAATAATGACCTGAGAGCTTTGCAGGTTGAAGTGGGACAAGTTTCCCTAAGGTGCAGGTTGGCAGGTGCCAGGAGCCTGCAGGTGGCTTTTTCTCAGGCCTCTGGGTCAGGGTCCCTCAGGTGAGGTGAGGCAGGGGTTTCTCCCCTCTCAGAGGTGTGGCCACTACGCAGGGGGACAGGAACTGGGTTTCCCAGTCCGGGGAGTCCAGGATGCCCTGCCCTCTGAGCTGATTCCTGGGTTACCGTGGGGGCTGCCTTCCCCCAAAGGCTGGGCTGGAGAGGGTCTCCTGAGCTTAGGATCTGTGGGGCAGGAGGGCTGGGGTGACAAGGACACGTGGAACTTGCTGGGGCTCCGGGCATTGTCCAGGGCGTGAGTAGATAAAGCTGGAGCTTGTAGCTGTGTGCCGGCAGCCCTCGGTGGGCTCTAGCAGTACTGGCAGTGGGGCCCTTGGGCTCCCTGGCTGGGCTGGGACTGGGTGATGGCACTAGCAGTGGGGCACCAAGTCTTCCTGTGTTGAATAGGAGTGGTGAGAGAGGGCATGCCTGTCTTGTGCCAGTTTTCAAAGGGAATGCTTCCAGTTTTTGCTCATTCAGTATAATATTGGCTGTGGGTTTGTCATAAATAGCTCTTATTATTTTGAGATACGTCCCATCAATACCTAATTTATGGAGAGTTTTTAGCATGAAGGGCTGTTGAATTTTGTCAAAGGCCTTTTCTGCATCTGTTGAGATAATCATGTGGTTTTTGTCTTTGGTTCTGTTTATATGTTGGATTACATTTATTGATTTGCATATGTTGAACCAGCCTTGCATCCCAGGGATGAAGCCCACTTGATCATGCTGGATAAGCTTTTTGATGTGCTGCTGGATTTGGTTTGCCAGTATTTTATTGAGGATTTTTGCATCAATGTTCATCAAGGGTATTGGTCTAAAATTCTCTTTTTTTGTTGTGTCTCTGCCAGGCTTTGGTATCAGGATGATGCTGGCCTCATAAAATGATTTAGGGAGGATACCTTCTTTTTCTATTGATTGGAATAGTTCCAGAAGGAATAGTACCAGCTCCTCCTTGTACCTCTGGTAGAATTTGGCTGTGAATCCTTCTGGTCCTGGACTTTTTTTGGTTGGTAGGCTGTTAACTATAGCCTCAATTTCAGAACCTATTTTTGGTCTATTCAGGGATTCAACTTCTTCTTGGTTTAGTCTTGGGAGGGTGTATGTGTCCAGGAATTTATCCATTTCTTCTAGATTTTCTAGTTTATTTGCGTAGAGGTGTTTATAATATTCTCTGATGGTAGTTTGTATTCCTGTGGGATAGGTGGTGATATCCCCTTTATCATTTTTTATTGCATCTATTTGATTCTTCTCTCTTTTCTTCTTTATTAGTATACTTTTAAAGCATTATTTCAGTGAATCCATAGCTGAGCACCTACTCTAATCTAGGTGCTGCCATCGGCCATAACAAGAAAAGGAGAATAAACCATGGATGACAAGGCCTTCCCTTCGAGGCTGGTCTTGTTTCTTTCTGAATGTCTTTACAGAGAACTCAGTTCTGATTTTGCAGAGTTTTATGTTACATGCATAGGACAGAAAATAGGGACTAGGGAAGCTCTGAGATTTCTAGCATGTCTGTTGAATAAATAATACTATTTTTTCAACTTTCTTACTGCTTTTATCTTAGGATCTACAGCACTCTGAAATACTAGTCAAACCTCAGAATACCCCTGTAGTATGCTTATGGGTGATCTTTTTCTGAGATTTACTAAGGGGAAAATTTGATGCATTGTAGACCGCCAAGCAGGTTTCCTGGAAGATGCAGATCAGACCAAGGAGCAGCCTTTTTGCCGCAACAGGTAGTCATGTTACTGCTTCAGGACTGCAGTATGGAATACATGAAAATGTGTTCATGTATGTGGCCTTAAAAATGTCACACAGAATTTGAAAAGTGAGAGCTTATACTTAGAAAAAGAAAAAGGCTAAAAGCTGGTAGACACGAGATAGGACTGGACACTTGGAGAACAGGTTGATATCTTCTTAAATGCTGGGCAGACTTTAAAAAAAATTCTATGGTCTGTTTTTGCTAACTAGACCCTATATAGTCTTCTTAGTAACATCCCCACATGGAAATAACCATCAGTCTCAGATGGAAAGAATGAGAAATCATCTAAATAGAGATGCAGAAAAGATTTAGCAGGACGAAAAGAACTGAACAGCACAGAGAGATGGGTGATACATAGTTCTGGAATTATACATTCAAAACATAAGCTGGTGAGACATTTAGAGAAAGCACTTTTGCACGCATTTGTCTTCAGCCCTCTGCCAAGAAAGTCCTCTAGCCCATGAAGAAAAGCAATGTTTCAGGACAACCAAGGGTTCTTTGAATCATCTCCTGTGTTCCTGTGGGACTTCCCTAGCCTTTGGATCCCTCACATTGCTCACTGCTCTGTGTCTCAAGCCTCATCTCCTCGACATCCATATGGATTAGCTTTCTGGCTCCCAATTTAGCTCCATTTCCTTGATTCTGACAACTTTACACATAGGTGTGCTGCCGTTTACATTCCACATGGCTCCTCACACATGTGTACAACATCCATTTAATTCATTTCTTTATAATGCTGAAATTCGGTGAGTTCCAACCATATGCTAAGGGCTATGCTGGGTGCTGGAAATCAGTAGTGAGCAACACACTGATTTTTAGAAGTGTATATGTTGAGGAGAGGGACTAAAATATTAAAAATTATTTAAACAAAAATTATTGCTATAAATGTCATGTAGAAAAACATAGAATATGTGATGGCAAATAACAAAGCTCCTTGTCTAGGGCTTCAGGTACATTGTCCCAGAGGTGTCACCTCTAGACTAAAGCCTATGGCTATTGAATATGA
This sequence comes from Pongo abelii, assembly GCF_028885655.2. Taxonomy (NCBI): domain Eukaryota; kingdom Metazoa; phylum Chordata; class Mammalia; order Primates; family Hominidae; genus Pongo; species Pongo abelii. The sequence goes on along the minus strand of NC_072001.2, from coordinate 20,837,211 downwards.
GGAGACATGGGATGGAATAGAGTGGCGAGGACTCCTGGGTACGTGCCTTGTGTGAAATTCCGAGTTAGGAAGGATCTGTTCTCTTTGAGGAGTGAGTGTAGGCTAATGCCACTGGAGCAGATTAAGCATGAGGTAGGAAGGCCTCATCTTGCTTTCCAAGAGGACAAATGCCTGGATAGCAGAAAGGAAAATGAAGGAAAGGAAATGGATTCAACTGCTGGTTAGGACCTGGGGACAATTAGGTTGAGGGTGTGAGGAAAGTGAGGTGGCCACCATGGCTCCATGTTTCTAGATGAAGAAAGGCCATCTGGGCAGCATCTGCCTGATGTTGGCCAAGCCTATGATATACAGCAAACAGGTGACCAGTTTCATTTGTCAAGAATAATATAAATGTAGCAACACTGTCCCCCTTATCACATATTTGTGAAATTAAGAGAGTGTTTGTGTGTGTGTGTGTGTGTGTGTAAGGCGTGGAAGTCAAGAAAAGGCCGCTATCATGCTCTCTGGGTAGTTTTTGAGAGGGGAGGAAAGACCCAGGAAATAAAATGTAAATGAGATGCATAATCATGGTGAAATTTAAAAACGGAGTAGGAAGTAACCATGAATTAGATCCTTAAGGCAGAATGTTCTGGAAGAACATGGAGAGGATAAACAGCTTAGCTGAGTTCTTGATTGCATACAGAAGTGAAACCCTTGCATATATACAAAATTATATTAGTATAAGAAGTCTTTGGTATGATTAAAGTCAAGACATTAAACTTCCTGAGCATATATGGAGTCATTATTTGAAATTTTTGTGTATTCAGATTATAGTTTTATTATTTTTCTGGATACAGTTTTATTAAAATGAAGACAAACTTAAAATGTGGGAATACTGCCTGGAAAGTAGAATCAAATATGTGATAAATTTCTAGAAATTAACAAGTGTTTTCATTTACAGTATAAGCAATTATTGATGTATAACTATGAATTTTTTCACTTGTTTTCTGATCTGATAAACACTTCAAATAATATTTATTTTAAAACTTTTTAATTGATTCAAAATTAATCTGAATAGTTATAACAATTTTTGGATAAAGTTTATGTAATCATTATTATTATCCAAAATGTAAAAAATCCAACTACATAAGGTTAAACCTTTACAGAAGACCACAAACTTATTCAAGCATATTTTTGCTTTGTCAGAAATATTTATCCCTTAATGTCAAACAAAAGATTATAGAGCTAAGTAGTACTTTTCTATGAAAAGAAAAATAACAATGACAACAATGAAAATAAAAATCAGGACTTAAGCTAAGAAAGAATGGAAAACCTTAAGGAATATAATAGTGACAGGCAATTTTAGCATTAATTATGTAATCTCTTATTTAAAGTTAAACATAGCTATGAAAAACCTGAAACATTTTCTTGCTGAATGTGATCTGCCAGCTGACTAGTGAGAAGGTTTGGCTTCTAAATAGCTTAAACTTCGCCTGGAAATGCAGATTGTCGGTATTTTCTCTGCCCTCCAAAATTGTGATAATGAAATCTTTTAGTCTTCCCATTTCTGTTATACATAAATATGATAAAACAAGAACATGAAAATATGTTTGCATTGCCTTAGGATGATGCATTTGAACTCAGAGTCTTCATATAATCATCATATTGTCAGAACTTCTACAATGACAGTAGTCAATGCTGAGAGCAAAAGGAATCCCAAAATTCTTCCATAACGAACTGTATTATTAGCAAAGATTTATCTAACAATTTCAAAGTATTTTATAGTCTAAAAATCACATACATTCACACATATGTATTATTTGAAGAAATGCCTAAGAAAATGAAACCAAAGTTTAAAGAAAACACATTTTTAAATTTTAAAGCAAAGATCATTTATAGCTCTAACTAAAATGTTAAATGCCTCTTAAGTGTGTCTACGATTCATAGGCCAAGCAGACATTATTCCTGATGGCTTTTATTTCTTGACAATTTTTGCTCACTTGAAATCCCTAGAAAATATGCCCACCAGGTTAACAACAATTTTAGAATAACTTATGAATTGGCTTTTAGGTAAAGTTTCTGAACATTCGTTGTTGAGCTACATCCTGCTCCACACATAAATTATGATATGAATTGTTCTACATGTAATAGATATTATTGTTACATGTGATCAAGTGTCACACATGTCCCCAAATACCTGTTCACCTCCTCCGCGTGGCTGAATGGCAGAAGTTTTAGAGCAACTACCCCAAAGCAGCAATGTCAGCCGTCTTCTCCAATCTTCCCTATACTTCTTGCAGCTCTCTCATAGATGACAATATGCCCTTCACCAAGATCCATCCTTTCTTAATTATATGGAAAACCTCAATTTCATAACCCATGAACAGAAAGGGGAAAAACCTCTCATTCTTTTACTCTCTGCAGTGCCAAATACAGTGTTAGATTTTTCACTTTCTGCCTCTCTGACCCTGTTTTCCTGTGTCTTTTTCTTTCTCTTCTCTCTTTTTTAGTGATCAGGTAATTACCTCTGGTCCATACTGTGGCCTCTTTTCCATAGTTTTATTTTCCAAGTGCTCTCTGCACTATCAATTCCTCTCCCCTCTAGATTACACCAATTCTCTGTTTTTTAGTAGCTTCACTTTGGAAACACCAACACTGGCGTTTTTATGAACAGAGTACATTTCCATACACCCACAGACACACACATGCACACACACACACACACACACATACACACCTCTGTTAAAGACGTTGAAACCCAGAAAGTTCTAGAAAAGTAGATCAGAGATGTACTTTCTTTCAACAAATTCAAATTTTGGCCAAAAATATCTTTTTGTGAATACTTTGTAAATGTATATCCTCATCTATTGAAAATTATGCATAATGTTTCCAATTGTGTTGAAATGCTTCAGTATAGGGTAGCATTTTTTCCTATTTTCAGTTAAGAGCTGAATAGAACTCAATGCCAAGAAGGAGTGACAAGTGAGATCCCTTCCTGAAGCAACTATGAGGGGAATATAAGGTCCACAGTGTAGCTCCTTTTTGAAATATGATTAACCATTGAATTACACTAATCTCTTTGTAAAACCCTGCGTTATGGTAGCGTGTGTAGTACTGGAAATTTAAGAAATATATGTAATTCTTCTATACACTTAAAGTTTTTGTCCAAATGTCAAATGATAAATTATATATGCTGAACACTGATGTTCTCCCTCCAAATTGCACTAAAAGTGCTCTGCAGCATAGGAAATGGAAATTTTAATTCATTAGTCCACTTATAACTTCAAGTTAATCTTCTTATAAAATTGTCTGTCTTGGATGGGGAATATCACACACCAGGGCCTGTCGTTGGTTTGGGGGAGGGGAAAGGGATAGCAGTAGGAGATATACCTAATGTAAATGACGAGTTGATGAGTGCAGCACACCAACATGGCATGTGTATACATATGCAACAAACCTGCATGTTGTGCACATGTACCCTAAAACTTAAAGTATAATAAAAGTAAAAAATATATACATATTATTTACAATATCATAAAAATAAAATACCTATAAATAGAAAAAAAATTGTCTGTCTTACAAAGTATATTTACACATCAATTTACTAAAGTGAAATTTGAACATTTGTAAGAATTGCTATATGTATACAAATATTGATTATGTATAATTAGCATTTTTATTATTGATAGCATTTTTTTAATTAGAAGAAAAAACAAGGTTTATTATATGATGAAAAGCCAGCAGAAACATGCAATTGCGAGATTACATCTTTAAATATTCACGGATGTCTTGTTTCCATTTTATTTACCCCAGTTTCTTAACTTACTAATCTTGAATTCAGCAAATGTTTATATATGGTGGCTATGTATCATTTACAATACATAGTAAAATTCACCGATAACTTGAATGAAGCATTACAGGAAGTATCCTAAACAACACTAGGAAAAAAATATATTGTTAATATATTGAAAATTACAAAAGAAAATCCATCCCTGTTATGCTAAAATAATGAAATTTATTCTTTGTAATTTCCTAGAAGTAGATGGATAAAGAAATTTACAAGTTTTTGGTTAGTATATTGTTTAACTTATTTTTTATTTTTTATTTATCTTTTTTTTTAAGTTTTTTGAGATGGAGGCTCTCTCTGTCGCCAGGCTGGAGTGCAGCCTATTTTATGATCTCAGCTCACTGCAACCTCTGCCTCCCGGGTTCAAGCGATTCTCCTGCCTCAGCCTCCGGAGTAGCTAGGACTACAGGCGTACGTCACCACGCCCAGCTAATTTTTGTATTTTTAGTAGAGACGGGGTTTCACCATGTTGGCCAGGATGGTCTTGATCTCTTGACGTTGTGATCCGCCCGCCTCGGCCTCCCAGAGTGAACTTATTTTTGCAATGTGAAGCAATCTAACATATAGAAAAGGGAAGCACATAATATTCTTTTCACTCACATTCTAGTGATGCCTTCTCATTTTCAGCAGAGCAATGCTTGGAATTTTATATGATTGGGCATTTGCACTTTATAGCAACAAACTGATGAGTTGGTGGGGTGCCCAGATAATATGTGCTAATATTTCATTTATACTGTACTTAGCAGGAAAATTATTGGAGACATGTCAGCTTATGTGTGAAATACATTCAAGGTCAGAATACAAAAATCACAAGTACACACAAGGCATTTAGCATAAGCTTCCTGACCTGGCTTTGAAGTGTTACAACAGAGATTATTTGCCTCCAATTCAAAATGTCTCTTCCCTTAAATTAGGGACATAAGTGGGACCATATTTTTCAGTGCTTGAGAAAGCATCCTTTTAGAGCAATGGTACTGAATTAAGAAATTCTGGTTCAGAATACAGTGGAATTTAGTGTCCCATGGACAACCCTTCAACATTTCTTATCTATTTATGAACTCAAAATCAATCCTGTATATTCAGAGCAGACACAAATAATGGCTGAGATCTTTTACAGCTCAGTTGGCTTGATTTTTCTAGGCATAGATATACTATTGCTTAGGATCATAGAAAGAGCACTGGGGCAAGGGTCTGGAGAGCTGAATCCTAGTCCTTGGTTTGACTCTTACAGGATGTGGGATTAGCCTCTATTTTCCTATCTGTAAGTACTTTTCCTTTCTTAGAGTTGTGACTCTAAGGATTTTATTTTTATTTTATTTCAACAGAATTATATAAAGTTTTAATTTCTCATCTCCTCCTTCCACAAACATGTAAAAACTAAACACTGTCCCTCAAATATCTTGTTAATGCCTCTTTCTTTTCATTAATTTTATGGCCAAATTACTGTTGTTCTTGGGGAAAAAAGTAAATGACAAGAGCAAATCTCCATCATTTTCAAGCCCCAGTGGTAAATAATGTTAGCAGTTTTGGATGGATTCTTTCAGAAATTTTCAGTATATATATATTCACATTATGTGGTGATGAAATTATTCTCTACAAACTCAATTTCTACTCTTCTTTTTGTAATGCAATATTTATTGACCACATTTATATTAACATATTCTTTATAACATCTGCATAATATTCCATGGAATGGTCATTTTATGGTGTAGCTAATGAGTTTATATTAGTGGACTTTTTTGCTGTTAGAAATAATACTGTAATAAGCATCTTCATATATATTCATCTATATTGATTCTTAGTGTAAATTATTAGTGGTGCCATGGCTGGATGAAAGGAAGTGAGTGTTTTAATTTGCCACATATTTGCAATGGCTTTTCAAAAATTTGGACCTATTATACTCTCACAGGTAGTGCATTAGCATATTTCTTTCCTTTATCTTTGCTAAAATTGAATGTTTTACAACTAAGATTTTTGTTAATCTGATATTCTTACTGTTTCAATTGACATTTTTTAAACAGTTATGATTGAGCTTGGACTTTTTTTCACATGTATTTTAATTATCAACATACTTTTTCTGATTAACTCAATAATTTTTAGTAAGTTGTCTATATGCTATGATTTCATTTTTACCACCTACTCCACTTTGCAAATAAAAGAATAATGTATTGTCAATATGGATAATTTGGAAAATGTACAAAAGTTAGCAAAACAATCAAACAGGAAGCTGAAGAAAGAAGAAAAATGCTGCTATCTTGATAAAGTAAGTCAAAAGAAAATTCTCTCAGATTTGGTGACTGGCAGGGTGATCCAAAGCCTAGAATCTTACCACAGACCCAGTCAATCACCAACTACCGCCAATTTCTTCCTCTAATATATCACATTCTCTCTCTTCTCAGTCCTTTGTGCTCACCATGGTATTTGATTTCTGATTATTCTTTCTCCAAACTAGCCCTAACTTGCAACTTCCACATGCAGTCCTCCACAGTACTGCCAGAGCAACAGCTACAACTGTATAATTGAAGGCATTGCCCTTCTGGGTTCTCTATATTGTTTGCCATCTTTGACAGATAAACTAGATGAGCTCTTTTTACAACACTCAGAGAATGTTTTGAATTCACATTTTTACCATGTTACTCACCTATTCGAATCAGTTCCCTCCCCCTCTCTTGTATCACATATTGTCTCTGATAAGAATAAGTTGAGTTATTTGTAGTTCCTGAAGAATTTCATGTTCTTATAACATTAAATTTTTCCCACACTATTTGTTATAACCAGTTTACCTATTATTTCTGCCAAAAAAAACTTATCTGAATTTCAGATCAGATATTACTTTAGGTGAAGACTTGCAGTCCGACTTCCCTTACCTGAGATAGGTATTTATTGTTTCCTCATCTCACAGGACTTTGCAAATCCCACTATTATGGTAGATAGCATATTAAAATTTAAATTGCTGGCTTGCATGTCTATTTTTCTACTCAGCATGGGTTCATTCGCAGTAGTGATCATGTCTTTGGTTCTTAACAAAAGTGGTTTTCTTTGGATTTTCCAGAAGCAGGACCTAAGAGACGAATTCACGTAAAAATAATTTATTAAGGAAGGGCTCCAGGGTAGATAAATAAGGCAACTAGTGAAGTAGGGCAAGAAAGGCAAGGAAGTCAGGCAAGAGTGTGATCACCATGCAAAGCCCAAGAATAGCCTTGAGCCTGATTCTGCAGGGAAACTGGAGTGTAAACTAAGCTTCAGAGCTATTATAATCCAGACTATGGATGTGAGGCTTTAGTCAGCATCTTTCAGTCACTGGTTAGTGAAAATCTCAAGGGGATATAAACTCCCAGGCACTTCACACCCTTTTTAAGCAAGGGCCAGTAGCTCCAGTAGCTGAATGGCAGTTCTCCAAAGGAAAAAAAATCATGTAGGCACTCAATAAATTTTGAATGGCTGGCTGGCAGGACAAATGGATAAATGACAAATTACACAACTTGGGGTTGCTTAAAAGACAACAGGGGGACATTGAAGACTTTTGATGAAGACAGTGGTACCCTCAAAATCATAAATTGAGTAGATTAGTTTAGAAGTATTGAGTAGAATACATTAATGGAAGGAAAGTCAAAATGCAGGAACAGTATTTAAAAGAAAATTGCCATGGTGATAAAGGCCAGTTCTAGCATGAAAGCAGCAGTATGCAAGGTAGGACATGCCTTGGATTCATACTGCAAATGAAAATTTCATCATTCTTGATGACTGTCGGCATTTGTGAGATAAAGGAAAAGAGCAAAGAGTGGGGGTTTTGTGCTCAAGTGACAGTAGGATTGCTTACAGAAAAGGAAAATCTGAACACATGGGGATCTGAGTTATTAGGATAGGCTGGGGGAAGAGATAATGTTAAAAATTGAGGTCTAGAGGTGATGAGAGTCAGTAGGGACGAGCACACATTTATAAAGAAGACATATTGGAAAAGTGTTACTTGATCTTGGAAGACCTGACGGATTGGAGATATGGATGTGAGATTTAGCATTGGAGACAGGAGAGCTGGGAGGCCGAGGTGGGCAGATCACGAGGTCAGGAGATTGAGACCATCCTGGCTAACACGGTGAAACCCCGTCTCTACTAAAAATACAAAAAAATTGGCCGAGCATGGTGGCGGGCGCCTGTAGTCCCAGCTACTCAGGAGGCTGAGGCAGGAGAATGGCGTGAACCCGGGAGGCAGAACTTGCAGTGAGCCAAGATCGGGCCACTGCACTCCAGCCTGGGTGACAGAGCGAGACCCTGTCTCAAAAAAAAAAAAAAAAAAAAACAGAGCTGAACATGGAATGGGGAGAGGGAACCTTTAAAACAGAGGTTATGGAACAAAGATATTGAAGAAGAACAGGACTATGACAAATGTCATATGGTGATACAGAAAAAGAGGAGATAGGAAAAGGTAGAGGAGAAACAGGACTTAAATTCACACTGCATTCTTATCTTACTCTAATGGCAATTTAAGCTGGTATAACTTCTGAAAATCAATTTGATAATAAATACCAAAAATGTTTTAATATTTGGATATTTTATTCCAGCAATCTTACTTTCATCTCAATAATCCTAAGAAATCAACTAGAAATAATCATGTTAGCAGCAGTGTCAAAATCGTAGTCTAAATGTCGAGTAATACGAGAATATTATTATAGAACCCAAGGGTAAAATCTCACATAATCATTACAGTCTGTGATTTTAGACACTATTTAATGCCATAAAATTATTTTATAAATATTGTTTGAAAAAATAGGCTATAAAATATATACACCAACATTACAAAATTTATTTTGTTTATATTATGTGCATATGTGTAGATATGGATGGTATGTATGCGATCTCACTTAGTGTATATAATTTATACACTAAATATGAATGTTGACCATTGAGTCTTAATTGATTATGATTGTCTATTTTTTCAAATTTTTCCGATTGAGCATAGTAGTTTTTATGTTTTTTGTGTTTTTTGAGAGAGGGTCTTGTTCTGTTGCCCAGGTCAGAGTGCGGTGGCATGATGTGTCTCACTGCAGCCTGCACGTCTCGGGCTCAAGTGATCCTCCCATCTCAGCCTCCCTAATAGCTGGGAGCATAGGTGCACGCCAATACTCCCCGCTAATGATTTGTTATTATTACTACAGATGTGGTTTTACTTTGTTGCCCAGGCTGGTCTCAAACTCCTGAGTCAAGCAACCTTCCTGCCTTGGCCTCCCAAAGTGCTGTGACTGCAGGCATGAGCCACCCTGCCTGCCCTGCGTGAGTTACTTTTTCTTTTAAGTGTAAGTGGATGGTGAAAATAGAATCATAGAAGACCTTCTTTCTAATATAGAAGTTGCTACCGATGTTAACTTTGAAATAATTATAAATAAATAAAAATAAAAATTCAATTCTTTAGTCAAGAGCTGAATAGCTATGTGTGGTTGGTTAATACTGTGTTGTGCAATACTGATTTATAGAATATTTCCATCATAATAGAAAATTGTGTTAGATTGTGTAGACTAAGAGATCCGTCAGGCAGATTTTTCAGAAAAGAAAGTAATAGAAATTCTAGAACTAAATGTAATATGTGAAATAGCCTAAATTAAGAATTCAATGGATAAGATGCAGAGAGATCATTAAATGCAAGAAAGGGAAGAAGAAAACATCAATAATGAAAAGAGAGACAAAAACAGAAAATGTGTGAAAGGAGATAGAATAGTACATAATTTTATATTAGTATTATGCATGAACTTGTGTTTGCATATGTTCATGTTCTTATATATATATACATGTATATACTTCTTGCTGTTTATTCTAGAGAAATGATGTGCATATGTGTGCCTAGATGTTTCATCATATATGATTTCTGATCACTAGAAACACAGAAACATCAAAACTTCATCGTCAAAGCATTAGGTTCATGAATTATTGTTTATTCAAACAAAGAATCCTATCGAGCATCCAAAATGAATGAAATATGTGACTCAAGAACATAAACAAATTGGAAAACAAAATGTACTGTAGGTAAAATCATACACGAAGACTATATGCTTTATGGTTCCATTTATATAAACTTAAAAGGAAATTCTTAAGAGTGGTAACTAAATATAATAAGGAATTATTGCCATAAATATTTGAACAGTGTAGTTACTATTCCTTCAGTGGAAGAAAGGGGGCTGTGACTGGAAGAGCAGACAGAAGGCTTCTAGAGGGCTAACAGTGATGGTTTCATATACAAGCAGTGGTTCCTTGGCTTTCTTTCCACACGGGTTTCTTTCACTTTCTCAATAAAGCAGGGAAGAAAACAGGAGCAAATCATACATCTCCTGTAATTCAACCTTGATGCCTTGCTCCAGCTGTAATGCACTTGACCACTTCCCAAGATCTCCACTCCCAGCTCTCTGGGTTACAGGTCTTTTCTAAAGTATCTCTTTTTTTCCCCTCATCTCTGTTTTCTTACGCTTTATGTCATTTTCCTGTAATGCCTATCTCTTCCTTCTTCAGATCACTGTTTGTCTGACAATGTGTTCCACAGTTTAAAATCCTGAAACAACAGCAACAACAACAGTAAAACCAAAATACCAGCTCTTAAAACTAGAAGATTTTTAAATATTGTATTACACAACAAAACTTGACATGACTTGAACTCATTTGGTGGCAAAACCTGATCTGGAAACATAGGAGGCAAAACGTGGTACCGCCCAGTGCTGGAACCGGTGTGACTTTAAAACGGCATGCAAGTCACATTATCATTCTCAAATCCAAATAAATAGAACTCTAAATTTTGCAACAACATAGATGTCCCCAAATGCTCTCTATAAGATTGAATACACACTTTGTATTGTGTCTTGCTCTTCATAGTCATTGTTAAATATTGCCATGTAGAGTGCTAAGCCAATGAGTGATTTTATGGTTTTATAAGGCTGTCAATTTCAAACAATAGATAAAATACCTATGTCATTTATGATGCTGGAAGCTAGCCAATATAATTACGAATATTGGGATATTTTTACCCCAATAAGTTTCCAGTCTCGTGACTAATACCCACACAGATGATAAGAAAGACAGTGACAATCTGATGAGGATTGTATGTAGAATAAAAATGATAGAATGGAGGTAAATGTATAATAAACACCGAGTAAAGTTCTGTGATATTATAAATTAAAGTAGGTAGTTTTAGAGTTTTCAAAGTAAGAAAAGTAATACATTAAGGAACATATTTGCTTAGAGAAGTATGATTCATACCAGTGTGCAGAAAAATAGAAAAGCAATTCAGATGATCTCAACTTTATGAGTTTTCTAGGAAACACTCAGTATGTGATATAGACTGTAGTAACAGTCTGAAAAGTTAAAAGAATGTAACCTTAGAAATAAAAAATTGCAGAGTGAAGAATCTATTTCCTGTTTTCTGCAGACTCATCTTGGAAAATTTGAAGTATTCATTGTGCAGAGCATGTGGTTACATGTAGGTTACCAATGTTGATGCTACTGAAAGGATGGCCTTTAAAATTGCCCCACAGCTTCACAGGACACAGAATACACTTGTCCATACTTCAATTTTTGAATTTAAGAAAAAAAAAGCCTTCTAGAAAACTAGTAGTTCTGACTCACGCTCTTGCATACCAGTTGTTTCTCTAATTTAGTCATAGTTACTGGTTTTTCCCTTTTGATTATATGCGATTTGTCTTATCCTTGCACCCTGGGATCTGGATTTGGAGTGAAACACACAGGGATCCAGTGTTAGAGCAAACACTTAGAATGAAAAGACTTTAGAACTGAGAGCCAGGTTGAGGCCTCAGGTCAGATCATTAAAGGGTTGCAGTTTTATTTCTGGAATAATGTTTGTACTTTTTATTTGTTTAGTATTTCCAAGAAATTAAATATGACTTTTTCTTTTAGTTTAAATAAATTTATCATACTTAATATACCTTAAAATAATAAATTGAGTTACTACTTCAAGTCATCATGTTTATTATTAGCCTGTCTTTGCCATCACCTACAAAGTTCAGTTAAAGATTCACCATCTAATGAGAGCAAGGAATATTCATGTAGATTTTTAAATTTTACTTAAAATTATGTCTTTTACAATTACCTCAAATCATTTCTTTTATTTTTTAATTATGTTTTGAAAATATCTAGCTGTGTAATACCAAAAACTTTTTTTTTTTTTGTGAGACAGGGTCTCTGTCACCCAGGCTGCATTGCAGTGGTGACAGCATAGCTCACTGCAGCCTTGAACACTTGAGCTCGAGCCATCATCTGTCCTCAGGCTTTGTAATTTGGGATTACAAACGCATGCCACCAGGCATGGATACTTTTTGTTGTTGTTGTTGTTTTGTTTTTGTAGAAACAGGGGTCTCACTATATTGCCTAGGCTGGTCTCAAACTCCTGGCCTCAAGTGATCCTCCCACTTTGGCCTGTTTTTGCTATTTTTGAAAGTTGACTGAACTTAGTTTAGTTAAATAGTGAGCCAAATCCATCAAATGTGTTCATAAATAGAAAGAAGTAGGCTAAAATTCATTTGATAGAATAAAAAAGTGTTTGTGAGTGGGTACGTATAAAAATAACTTGAATGTAAATAACAGAAAATCTGTTTCCTTGAATGTCACCCATTGTACCTGCCTCTCCATTGTGTATCTGGACCCTGCCCTTCATCTTGGGCCTCCTGCCTGGAGAAAACTGCACCATGATGCCACTAGCTTCCACTAACTGGAATCTGCCCTTCCCTTCCCACTCTCTTTCTTTCCCATCTCTACCCCAATTAAATCCCTAAACTTTGCTGATTAACCATTTAAACATCCTTTTATTCCGTCCATTTTTTCACTTTCATTTTTTCATTGCTAACTCTCTATGTGAAGCCACCTCAACTTTTTCTCAAAATGTCAGCTATAATGGCCTAGCTCATCTCCCAGTCATTCCAGGCTTGCATCTGCCCAAACTGCCCTCCACTCTACCCTGTGCTGTTTTCTAAACAACAAATTTTATCCTGTTGCTTCCCAACTTCAAACTCCTCAATGACTTGCAAATGCCTTCAGCATATAGCTGAACATGATATGCCTCATTTTATTTCTGTAGCCTCCTGTTTCCCTTTTCATTGTATATTTCATTGTATATTACAGTCACACTTCAAATTCCTTGAAGTCAGGGAAATTGTCTTATTCAGTGTTGTATTCCCAGAACCTAACACAGTGTTTGCTATGTAGCAGATTTTCAAGATAATTTTTATTTTAAATTTCAGTTTGATGAGTTTAAATCAGATAAATATATGACTTTTTGGCATCCTGAGTCTACTTCTATTCTTTCATTTTAGAGTTTAAGTAAGCTTAGGCTACTATGAGAGTTACTTGAAAACTGTTATCCAGATCCTCTGGAGGTTGAAATACTGGTAATAGAAGCATCTGGTCCGTTGTCAGTTCTAATTTTGCTCAACCCAAACTGGCAGATAGAAAAACTTGCTAATAAAGGCCAACTCTTGATACTCCAAAAGTGGCAATTGGCTGGGTACGGTGGCTCACACCTGTAATCCTAGCACTTTAGGAGGCCGAAGCGGGATGGATTGCCGGAGGTCAGGAGTTCAAGACCAGCCTGGCCAACATGGTAAAACCCCATCTCTACTAAAAATACAAAAATTAGCCAGGCATGGTGGAGCATGCATGTAATCCCAGCTACTTGGCAGGAGAATCACTTGAACCCAGGAGGCAGAGGTTGCGGTGAGCCAAGATTGTGCCATTGCACTCCAGCCTAGGCGACAAGAGCGAGACTCCATCTCAAAAAAAAAAAAAAAAAAAAGTGGCAATCAACTCTTCATTTCCAGAATTGATATTCCAAAAAATGTTTGTCAGTGGATGAGAACAGATCTGGTACTGTATTTTATTCTGTATATATTTCTTTGGACTGCTGTAACAAATCACCACAAACCTGGTGACTTCAAACAACAGATATATTCATTCTCTTGTGGTTCTGGAGTCTGAACATTTGAAATGAAGGTGTGAAGAGGATTGGCTTCTTCTGAGGGCTCTGAGGGAAAATCGAGCTCATGCTTCTTCCCTAGTTTTTGGTGGTTGCCATCAATCTTTGGTACTCTTGCCAGTGGCAACCTAACTCCAACCTCTGTCTCCATCTATACACGCATCTCTTCTATGTGCCTGTGTCCGTCTCTAAATTTCCCTCTTCGTATAAGAACATCAGTCATACTGGATTTCAGATCTTTAGCAATCCAGTGTAAATTCATCTTAACTTTATTATATTTGAAAATATCTTATCTTCAAATAAAGTCACATTCACAGAGCCCAGGTAGAAATCAATTTTGGGGGGATACCTTTACTTCTACTTTTCTTTGATGAATATAAGGTAAAAAGAGTTGAGTAGAAAAAATAAAAGTAGAAAACTATCTTTAATATGGGATGAGAATATTATTTTCAATGAATCATGTTTGTTAAAACTATTATAATAAAAAATGACAAAATCAAAAATTGTAATAAATGTTTAACAGCTAATTAAATACAGGATCCTGAATCACTGACTGACAGAAATATTCTCTCAAGTTAGAAATATAGAAATGATCAAGTGTAATTTAATATATATTTTTCTGGTATATGGTCATCCAATATCAGCACTAGGCAATCTCCTACATATGCCTTTCCTTAAAAGTGATGGTAAATACTAATAAAATATACTTTATCAAATGGAATTATTTTGGGTTCATGGAAGTCAAACAGTTTTTGAATAAAGACTTTATCTGGCAACTCAGGAAAACCATTTTTATTGCTTCATTGAGAAGAGGAAATGAAAATATTGAGTTACAAGAGAAGATGACTTTTTTAAAAAACCAGTCTTTACATCATGATTATTAGAAGATGTGACACTCCCCTATGATGAAGCACTTAAACATTTTAAGGGTATTCATTCACAATATTGAGATATCAATTCATACTTTTCGGAAGGCAAAAGTTAAATGAAGTGCAATCGTGGAATAATTTACAATGAATAGCAAAAGTATTGTGAATGGACTGAAACATTCAACAAAAACCTATTTAGTACTGACTATGTATGAGGCACTGTTCTATTTGTAGGGGGTAGTGCAGGAAACAGAGGGACAAAAATCAGGCTCTCTTGCAACTTACACTGCCCTAGTCATGCTGAATATTCTCCACCTGCTCCTCTGGTTCCACTTCTCATACTTCAGTGAGGTTTGAGCTCTGGCCACTGACTCCTAAGTACTGCTTCACTTTCTATACTCTGGCTTGGTATTGCTTTGACCAACAAAAGACAGAGCAGATCAGAGGTTGGAGGAGAGATCAATCTGATTGTGATTTCTCAGGATCCTTCCCTGCTGAGGCATAGCTTGGCAGTGCCTGATTTCTGTTACTTAAGGCCACATCTAATAGGTTCAATTGTCTGTTCCTTACCCTTGCTCCTTTAGACAATGGAAATAGCTTTAGTCCATCTAGCTTCTTCTAACTTGTGAAATTCTTGAAAACTGCTTACATATTTATAAATAGCCATTTTGTTAAATTCTCTTTAATTATCCCCTTTGACTATGCCTTCTGTTTCCTAAAGAACCTTACATGATGCATAGGGTTAGAAAGGAAATACAAATACATTAGATATTTGAAAAAAAAAGACATTTTAGTAGATGCTGTCAGCAACCCATCCATATCTCCTTGGCTTTCACCATTCTTGGGTATGCTCCCTATTGACAACTCTTCAACTGAGCACTCTCTTTGGCTGCTGCAGTTTTCCAGGCTTAAAGATAAAGTAGATTGGGCATGTTAGAAACTAATGCATTCTTTCCACATCCTTCCCCAAGGCAGCCATCAACCAATAACTGCCAGATAATGTGGACCAAATTCTCAGCTTCTTGGAACCTTGGTTGGAACTCCTCTGGGTCATATTCACCCTATCCTTCTGAGTTTCCTGCTGAGCCTAGGCACCTGGTGCCCACAGCAGTATGCTGCTTGATAACAAAACTTTATTGGCTTCGTTTCTTCCATGCCATACTTTTCCACTCCAGTGTTGTTGATTCCTAGGATTACCTCCACAAATACACATTCTGTCTCACACACACATATACACATGCCATACAAACACTACACAAACACATTCTTGTGCAATAGTAAGCTCTGGAAGGTTCTGAGGAGAGGAGACATGCACAATTTTAGGCTTCAGTGGGCCCACTCTGGATATTGTGTTGACAGAGATTTGAAGGGTTGTGAGGGCAGACACACTGAGACTCTTTAGGGAGGTTAGTTCATCTATAACACTAGTAGACCACCGCAAGAATCTAGAGGAAAGATGATGAGGGATTACATCTTTGCCATGATGCTATGATGAGATTGCTTTTTAGATCATCTGATCAATATTTTTAAAAATATGTTATGTATCAGTTTCTATACTAGAAGTTAGCAAGAAGGATACTGTCCTCATTTTAGACATAAGGAAATTGAGATTAGGAAAGTAAAATAAAATATGCAAATTCTCAGACACAGAGCCCAAATCTGCCCAGAGCTTTACCCTCTCCACCACACTGTCAGGAAGGTTGCCATACACTGGACTGAGTAGAGAGGTAAAGGCAGAAGACAGCCTGTGGTGAACTGACAGAGAAAACTACATAGGGAACTAGAAATAATGACCATAGACAACACCTTCAGGAAATTTGGCAGAAAAAAAATACAGGGTAACTGAAAGGCATAAGGTAGATTTTTGTTTTATTTTGTTTTGTTATTTTCCTCTTTAACCT
The DNA here is from genome assembly GCF_028885655.2 of Pongo abelii. Classification (NCBI taxonomy): domain Eukaryota; kingdom Metazoa; phylum Chordata; class Mammalia; order Primates; family Hominidae; genus Pongo; species Pongo abelii. The sequence continues at coordinate 20,820,654 of NC_072001.2, read as the reverse complement.
GGGAGAAACTTATTCTTGTTTACGTGCCTAGCAAAAAGAAGCATTGGAGAAGACACTTGATGTTACATTAATGAAAGGGAATAATGGATTAAGGCAGGCTTGGTAGCAAAAAGAAGTTAAAATATATCTAAGAAAAGCGTTTTAAATCATAAATAACTTACACGTATCTACAAATACATGTTTGTTATAAAATATTCAAATAAGAGAAATGTATAGAAAAAAAGGCCTATGCCCACATTCACCCCATTTTCTACCACCACGTCAATGTTACTGCTATCTTTAAAGTAACCATACTTTAGTGTGTACTCTTCAACTATTTGGGTGTACGCGTATGTGTTCACGTTTTTGCATAAAGTGGGTCACAGCAATCGATGTTTTTGCAATTTGCTTTTTTTAGCATAATGTATCTTTGGCTTTCTTCCATATCAGTACACATGAATCTAATTATATTCTTCTTACTAGTTTAATTATAACATCAGCTGCATAGTTATACTACTTTAATTATCAATCACATTTTAAATTTATTTTTAATAAGCTTCCAATTTTAAAATAGTTTTAGATTTACCAAAAAATTACTAAGATAGTACAGAGACTTCTATACAGCCCACATCAAATTTCTCCTATTATTAACATTTCTCATTAATATGGTACATTTTTTACAATTAATGAATCAATATTGATATATTATTAACTAAAGCCCACACTTTATTCAGATTTCCTTAGTTTTTCTCTAGTATCCTCTTTCTGTTCCAGGATCCCAACCACAATAATATATTCCATTTGTTTGTCATGTCTCTATAGGCTCCTCTTGGCTGTGACAGTTTTGCCAGTCTTCATGTTATTGATGACCGTGATAGTTCTGAGAAGTCCTTGTTAGGTATTTTGTAGAATGACCCTCAACTGGGATTTGATTGATGTTTCTCTCATGATTAGACTGACGTCATGTGTTCTGGAGAAGACCACAGTGGAGAAGTGCCATTTCATCACACCATTTCAATGACATATTATCAACAAGGCATATCGCTGTTGATTTTCACTTTGATTACTTGGCTGGGGTAGTGTTTGTCAAATTTCTCCACTGCAAAGTTACTCGATTTTTTTTTTTCAGTTTTCATGTGGTGTATTCATCAGGGTTCTCTTAGAGGGACACAACTAATAGGATAGCTATACATATATATAAAGGGGAGTTTATTAAGTATTAGCTTACGTGACCACAAGGTCCCTCAACAGGCTGTCTGCAAGCTGAGGAGCAAGGAGAGCCAGTCTGAGTCCCCAACCTGAAGAACTTGGAGTCCAGTGTTCGAGGCCAGGAAGCATCCAGCCCGGGAGAAAGATGTAGGCTGGGATGCTAGGCCCATCTCTCCTTTCATGTTTCCCTGCCTGCTTTATATTCGCTGGCAGTTGATTAGACTGTGCCCACCAGATTAAGGGCGGGTCCGCCTTCCCCGGCCCACTGACTCAAATGCTGATCTCCTTTGGTAACACCCCACAGACACACATAGAAATCAACACCCTGCATCCTTCAATTCAATCAAGTTGACACTCAATATTAACTCTCACATATGGCAGTCTTTGGAAAGATGTCCTTATGCACAGCCCATACTTAAAAAACAAGGAGTTATGCCGTATCTCACTGAGGGCAGAGTATCCACATAAGCTATTTGGACTTCTTCTGACCAGAATATTTATCCATTTTTCCCATTTATTTATTTACACATCATTTATTGTTTGTATGAATTCATAGTTATTTATACTTTGAGTTATAATCCAATACTACTGTATTTTTTTCTGTTGCTCAAATTGCTATAGCTTTTGTTGAGAACTCCTTCAGTTGGTTTCTTTGTCCCTGACATATCCTCATCACTGAGCATTTTGGGGTATTTTTGTTTGTTTTGTTTTGTTTTGCTTTGCTTTGCTTTAGCACTTCCTTACTTCAGCACTCCCATCCTCCCCACCCTCGGAGAGCTTATAATGTAGTTAGATCCTTTTGTCACATTCTGCATTCTATCCAGGGATGCCCTTGACCTCTAAATAATTTTTATTTTATTTTATTTGTGTGCGTGTGTATGTGTGTGATGGAGTTTTGCTCTTTTTGCCCAGGCTGGAGTGCAATGGCGTGATCTCGGCTCACTGCAACCTCCACTTCCCAGGTTCAAGCGATTCTTCTGCCTCAGCCTCCAGAGTAGCTGGGATTACAGGCACACGCCACCACGCCCAGCTAATTTTTGGTATCTTTAGTAGAGATGGGGTTTCACCATGTTGGCCAGGCTGGTCTCGAACTCCTGACCTCGTGATCCAAATGACTTGGCCTCTCAAAGTGCTGGGATTACAGGCATGAGCACCCGGCCCAACCTGGTTTATTTCACTTAACAATATGTACTTTAATACTTAGCCATGTGCTTACATGGTTTGATAGCTCCTTACTTTTTATTGTTGAATAATATTCCATTGCATCAAAGTATAATAGTGTGTTTATTTGCCTAATTAAGAACATTTTGGTTGATTCCAAATTTGGCTATTATGAATATAGCCACTATAAACATTTACCTGCAGGTTTTTGTGTGATCATGTGTTTAAAAAACATTCAGTAAATACCCAGAAGCATGACTGCTGGGTCAAATGATAATACTATGTTTACCTTTGTTAGAAACTGCCACGCTGTGTTTTCCAAAGTGACTGTATCATTTTACATTACTATCAGCAAGGAATGAGATTTCCTGTTGTTCCATATCATCAGCAATTGGTATTTTCGGTTTTTTGGATATTAGCCATTCTGATAAGTGCATATCTGGTTGTTGTTTTAATTTGCAATTCCTTAATGACAGATTATTAGAGTGTATTTTCATGTGCTTATTTGTTATCTGTATATCATCCTGGGTAAGATGTCTGTTCAGATCTTTTGCCCATTTTTAAATTAGGATGTTTGTTATTTTAGTGTTGACTTTTAAGAAGTGTTTGTATATGCTGAATACCAGTCCTTTATCAGATTTTTGCTATGCAAACATTTTTTCCCAGTTTGTGGCTTGTGTTTCCATTTTCTTAACTTGTCTTTCACAGAACAGGCACTTTTAGTTTGAATAAAGTCCAACATCAAACTTTTCTTCCACAAATTGTGCTTTTGGTATTAAAGCTAAAAGCATAACCAAACCCGTGGATTTTTCTCATGGATTTTATTCTAGAATTTTTATAGCTTTATATTGTACAGTTAGATCTGTGATCTGTTCTGAGTTGATTATTGCAACATGTATAAGGTTTGCTGCTAGGTTCTTTTTTTTCCTACAGATGTGTATCTGCTTCAGCATCATTTGTTGAAAATATAATTCTTTCTCCATTGAGTTGTCTTTTCCCCTTTTTCAAAGATAGCTGACTATATTTGTGTGTGCTCCTTCTAGACTGTCTCTTCTCTTCCACTGATCTGTGTATTTTATTTTAACCAATACCATGCTGTCTTGATTATGGTAGCTTTATACTAAATACTAAAACCAGGTAGCATGAGTCTTCAAAATTTGTTTCTCTTCAGTATTGTCTTGCCTACTTTAGGTCTTTTTCTTTTCAACATAGACTTTAGAATCAATTTGCTAAGAGCTATTAAATACAATTTTTTTATTGCTTTTATTTTGAATCTATATATTTAGTTGACATCAAACAATATTGAGTCTTCCAGTCCATGAATATGGAATATTTCTCCATTTATTTAGATCTTCTTTTAGTCTTTTATCATGTTTTGTAGATTTCTACATATAGACTCTCTATATATTTATACATAAGTAATTCATTTTTTGGTGCTAACGAGAAAGTTTTTTGGTGCTATTGTGATTGTGTCATTCTTTTTTAAAATTCTGAAATGTTTGTTTATGGAATATAGGAAAGAAATTTATTTTATATATTAACTTTGTATCCTATTGACCTTATTGATCTTGGTGGTATTTTTATTTTTTAACATTTCTTTGGAATTTTCTCCATGGCAAGCCATGTCATCTACAAAGGAAGACATTTTATTTCATTCCTTTGCAATCTATAAACATTTTCCTTCTTTTTCACATATTACATCAGCTATTTCTTCCAATAAAATGTGGGATAGGAGTTATAAGAGAGGGCATCCTAGACTTGCTTCTAAACCTAGCAAAAACACTTCCAGTTCCACACCATTAAGTATAATGCAGGATTTTTTGTAGATGTTTACCAAATCAGTTACTTTTTAAGATGATATAACGCCTAAGAAGCTATGAATTCAGATGATGGATATTGTTTGTAGATATTAATTCCAGTTAATTATTCTGAAATCATTCCTCTTATCCATTACCTCAATTTAGAAGTTATGGTTTTAGTAAAAATAGACCTTGATTTACTTATATGTGGAAATATTAGCAAAAACAAACAAAACAACCAGGGAACTGGAGGTTGAAAAAAATAAAAGTAAAACTGGCAACAAACTAGTGGTATCAACTTTGAAAAACAAGCATCAGGAAAAGTGAAAGAGGCTGAGATGAGATAACCCTTAGGTAGTTGATGAATGTTGATGGGAAGAGATTGGAATTACTCTAATTGGCTATAACCACAGTTGAGCTAGAGGGAGTCAATATCAGTAAATCATAAAATTAGAAATGGTCTAAGTATTGAAAGAAATATTACATGCATACAAAAATATCTCTAAACATATATATTACTCTCAGTAAAGCAACATATCAACAAAACAATCAGGGAAGTAATCTGGAAAAGTTTCTGGAAATTAAAGGAAGGTAAATAAAAATTCACTGAAAGACAGTTCTCAAGAGAAGATATTTACACAGCCAACAAACACATGAAAAAAAGCTCAACATCACTTATCGTTAGAGAAATGCAAATCAAAACCACAGTGAGACACTATCTCACACCAGTCAGAGTTGCAATTATTAAAAAGTCAAGAAACAATAGATGCTGGCAAGGTTGTGGAGAAATAGGAATACTTTTACACTGTTGGTGGGGAATATAAATCAGTTCAACCATTGTGGAAGACAGTATGGCAATTCCTCAAGGATCTAGGAACCAGAAATACCATTTGACCCAGCAATCCCATTACTGGGTATATACCCAAAGGAATATAAGTCATTCTGCTGTAAAGACACATGCACATGTATGTTTATTGCAGTACTATTTACAATAGCAAAGTCATGGAACCAACAACCCAAATGCCCATCAATGATAGACCGGATAAAGAAAATGTGGTACATATACACCATGGAATACTATGAAGCCATAAAAAGGAATGAGATCATGTCCTTTGCAGGGACATGGATGAAGCTGGAAGCCATCATCCTCAGCAAACTAACACAGAAACAGAAAACCAGACACTGCATGCTCTCACTCATAAGTGGGAGTTGAACAATAAGAACACATGGACACAGGGAGGGGAACAACACACATCAGGGCAAGGGGAGGAAACTTACAGGATGTTTTAATAGATGCAGCACACCACCATGGTACACGTATACTTATGTAACAAACCTCCACGTTCTGCACATGTATCCCAGAACATAAAGTACAATTTTAAAAAAACTTAAAAAAGAAAACCCTAAAAGAAAAATGTCACTGTACATCACCAATTATTATTCATACAAGAGGTATGCTGTCTTTTTTTTAAGTCTATTAATGGGCAAAATCTCCTTAGAGACTTTCATAAATGTGTGCAAATTTTAATTTATCAGGTTTATTCTTCCCAGAAGGTCTTAAACTATTCAAGCATAAGCTCTACTATTATGTGGTTTTTCAAGAATATCTGGCCTATATATGCACTGTATTTCCAGCATAGACCCTAATACTGATGTATAATTGATGCTTTAGTACTAGTATTCATAACACAATTATTAAAATATTAAATTTGAACTAAAATTGGTAACATGTCTAAAACATTTGGAAGCATGTTTGTATTAAGTGAGATTTTCATTTGCAGGCCATTTGCTCTGAAAATCTCTGGAAACAGAGACATTTCTGAGGGCAGAATCCTATAATGGATAAAGGGAATTTCCTTATATAATTATATTTATAAGACATCAAATGGAAAATGAGTCCTTTTGCTGTTTCATTTGTTATCCTGAAAGCCTACGGCATTGACTTCAAAATGCTATAGGCTTTGAAAAATTCCAAACCCTAAATGATCAGCATTGCTACCTGACATAATAAACAATAATGACACTGAAGAATTAGATATATTGTATACTCAGTGAAAAATGAAAAATAACAGACATAAGCAAAGTCAATGACACTATGCTACATTGAAAGTAAGATCTTACAGGTGAACTTATGATGAGAAACAGCAACAAAAAACCCTCAAATCGACATTGCATTTTTATACTTAAAGCTATGCATGTTTTCCTAAATACGACTAATCCATCAACTGTGAATATTTTTGAGGCATAAAATGAGTACAGTGGACATGCCTTGCCTAGCATTTTTAAATTATTCAAAGTATTACCAATAATTAAAGACAATAATCATAAAGTCATAGTTTCAAAGTTTAAGGAAATTAGGTTTTAAAAGTAATAAACTATTTACTGATAGGGAGAATAATGAATTCAATTATTTCTCTCTTACTTTACTGACAAGGAGAGAGACATCAATGAAGCCAACTTTGTTTTACAAAATTATAGGCAGGTGGTTGCTTGGCCAGGAGGATAATGTAAATTTCTTGATTCTTATCAAGGATTGTTTACTTTGTTCTCTACTACAAAGTTTATTTCAAAGACATTTTGGTATCCTTTGTAATTCTACTTGGAACTGAGTCCATTTAACAGAAAAGTGAATTATACTTATCAAGGCTTTAAACTAAACAGTGAGTGTCTCACCACTGGCAGTTTAGACAGTATGACTTGAAACTCAATGCCAATTTTAAAACACAATTAATGGACAATCAAAAATTACCAAGGACTTCAGTGGAGATATACAAATAGAGTTGTGTGTGAAATAAACATAAGGCAATGTGAATAACAAAAGCATCACTTACCATGATGGACAGATTTATTATTGGCAAGAATCACATTATTGAAGAGATGTTATACAGGAAACTTATAGCTATCTGAATTTCCTATAAAACTCCACAGCAACCAAACAAAAACTGTTGGAAGCAATTAAGTTGAACTTGGATTAAATTTTTACATGTATCCTAATGTCAGCAACAAGATTTTGGAATTAAATGTTTGTGGTTTTCAGTGTTCTTATTAATTTAGAAATATTCCATTGTCCGCTTTGGATTAGTGAGGAAATAGAGTTGCATTTTCTGGATATTGTTGTAATATATCAACAACATTCAGCAAAAGCTCCAGCTTTAAAGACCACTATTACACACGAAGGCAGAAGGAAGCCTGTTGCATACTGAATGTGCTAGCTGGTGATTATACACACTTAAATCCTCTTGACTGATGAATAACCACCCTCTCCATGAGAAGGCACTCCTACCGGAAGCTGGCATGTAACAGTGTTAGAGGAAAGTTACACCTAATGAGCAATTCAGAGCCACTCACTCAGTTAACTCTGATGTCAAAAAAATGACATGCCCCCGTTTGATCCTCCCTTCATCCAACAAAACTTAGTACTAAATAGCATGATTTTAACAGGGATTAATGTTTTAATCTATATAGAGAATAATTAGCAAAACAACAACTTGAGTTTTGTTCTGTTAAGTATATTAAAGACCGAATGTAGCTTTCTTAATGTCGGAAATAAATCTGGAAACAACAAATCTAGACATCCACTTAGTTTGTAACTTAGGTAAAATGAGTTTAATTTGAAATTAAATAGTTGAACAAATCAAAATAGGGCAAAAACATTGAAATAACTGTAATTAATTTGGAAATATTTGATAGCAGAGGGGAATGGTGGTTACTCAGATTTGCACTAGGAGGAGGCTTTACTTTGGTGGATAAAATAGCATAAAATATGTCTAATATTGAATATCAGCAATTAAATTTCATATATTTTTATGAAATGATTAGTATGGTGCTATCGATATAAACTGAAGTATGTATCTTAAAATAACCCCAGAAGAATAGATACATTGCAACGACTGAACATGGTGTTATTTGACAAAACAAATAATGTATAGAAGTTGGCTTATTTCATTTGTAGCAACTCAGCATAATTCTATCTAGTAAGAGGTGTATAGAGGATAAATAAATGCAGAAACATTACAAAGCAAAGTAACTTCCAAGAACAAAGCCAGTTTTTATATTATTATTGAAAATAATAATGAAGTGAAGAGATATATATATATAAAATCATATATGTATATGTTTTAGATTATTAGTGATTATTTAGAAAAGGTCTCACAAACATTTTAGGATATAAAAGCACTGTATATCCTAAGGGAGGCTATCATGTTATACTCAGTCAACATGTACTCTAATAAGATGAACACATTTGGCTGCAGTACCATGGAAATAAGAATAATAATCTCCCCTTGGAACAAGACATGGTTTTTCATGTTTTCTTTTCATCATATCAGAGTCTGAAAAACGCTTGGACCCCTAACAGACACATTCCATAAATATCTGTTGAATGAATGAAAAAAATATATACTCTGTCATATATTCTACTTAAATTTCAATACAGTAAGAAGAGTTTAGGAGAGTTAGCTTCCATTATTCTCAACTAAAGATATCATGTGGCCTGTATGGCAGAAATGTCTCTTCAGAACCTTTAGCCTTTGATTCTATAATGAACTCAAAAACAACTTTGATGTTAATGTCTGAAATCAGGAACTCTATTATTATCATTGTATTTCAGATTAGAGTTCAAAATCTGCTTGAGGTTTGATTATCTGCTTGGTGTCCAGAATCAGAGCAGAACCAAGATTCCTTGTCATGTCTCCAACTGGAGAGGAGGAATTTTCTAGTCCCTGTCAACTGAGGGTGCTGCATTTATTCCTGGGCCTATGTAGGCAGCTTAGATTCAGCTTTTTGCTTGAAAGCACATACAGATCTTATTGCCCGGCCCTGCAACAGGAGCACTGCTGACATCCAAGCACCTGGAGGATCTCAATACATGCAGAAATGCACTTGATAAAATTCAACATTTGTTAGTTATAGTTATAAAGATCTTAGCAAATCAGAAAGATAAGGAACACTTTCAAGTTGACAAAACCTACAGTGAATATAATACTAAATTTTGAAAGACTGGTGAGTACCCCCTAAGGTTGAGAACTAGGTAAGGATGTCTTTTCTCACCATTTCTATTCAACATTAGGCTGAGGTCTTAGTGAAAATAATAAGGGAAGAAAAAGAGATAGAGGCATGCAAACTGGGAAAAACAAAACTGTCTTTATTAACAGATGTTATAATTAGCTATTTAGAAAATCTCAAAAAGGCTACAAAAATGCTAAACTGATTTAAACGTGAAAGTTCTATGGTCAGAGAATGCCATGTCAGCATATATATATAATATATGTTTATATTATATATATGTTTATATATGTATAATCACACCCTTGTAGATGAGCTAAAAATAACTGAAAATTGAAATTAAAAAACATAATACCATTTGCAATATATCAAAAACATGAAATTATTCAGAATAGATCTAGTAAAATATAAGCAAGGTTTGTGTGCTGGAAATTAAAGATCGTTGATAAAAAATCAACATAAAAATAAAGCAATGGAGAGATACACTATGTTTATGGAATAAAAGACTGAATAGTATTTAAATCTCAATTCTACCCAAAATTAATTTATAAATTCAATTCAGTCCCTATCAAAATCCCATCGGGGTATTTTTGTTGAATTGACAAGCTGATTTGAAAACTTATATGAAAATGCAAACCTTGAGAATAACTAAAACAATATTTTAAAAGAACAAATGTGGAGGATTCATACGGTTTGACTTAAAGTCACACTATAAAGCTATAGTAAGATAAGGTTGCGTTGAGATAAAGTATAGAAATGTACAGAATAATTTGGAACAGAATATAGTGTCTAAACATGGATCCGCACATATATAGTCAACTAGTATTCTACAATGATTGATTCTCAATGGTGAAAGAAGAGAGTTTTTTACAAATGATGCTTGATTAACTTGGTGATCATACGAAAAAAGATGAGTCTTGATCTTCACCTTTCTTGTTATAAGAAATATTAAGTTGAAATAGATCAGAGACCTGAATGTAACATGTAAAACTCTAGAACTTCTAGAAGAAAATATTTGAGAAAATCTTTATGAACATGGTTAGGAAAAGATTTCTTAGATAAGGCAAGAAAATGGGATAAATAATAAAAATTAAAAATAGAAAAATTGGACTTTATAAAAATTAAGAACTCCTGCTGTTAAAAATCACCATTAAGAAAATTAAAAGATAATCCACAGAGTGGGAGAAAATATTTGCAAATCATATATCAGATAAGGAATTTGTATCCAGAATATACAAAGAATTCTTACAACTCAAGAAGCCAAACAATTTGGTTAAAAAAATTAGGTAAAATATTTGAAAAGACACTTCACCAAAAAACAATGATAGTGATGACAAACAAAAAGATGATCAACATTATTAATCATTAGGGGAATGCAAATTAAAATCTTAAGGAAATATCACTATTTATTGGAGCATTTAAAATAAAAATAAAGATAAGATAACAAAACCATGTTCTGGTAAGGATGAACAACCCAACGCTCATATGTTTTTGATGAGAATGTAAATTACTATAGCCACTTTGGAAAGCAGATTAGCACTTTATGTTATAAATTCATACATGCACTTATTGTATGACTGAGGAATTCCATTTCCAGGTTTTTACCAAGGAAAATAAAAATGTAAGTCTATACAGTATCTGTACATGAATGTTTATAGCAATTTTCTATGGAACAACCCCAAACTGAAAACAACTGTAGTGTCCATTAATTGGTAAATAAATAAACTCATTGGGGCATATCCATGCAATGAAATACTATTTAACCAAAAAAAAAAAGTAATGAAGTACTAATACATATAAAGACAAGACTTACTTTAAAATGCATTATGCTAATAAAAATGTTAGATTTTTACTTACTTCTTCATGTATGATTTCCTTTATATGAAATTCTAGAAAACACAAAACTACCAGGACAAAAATTCATTTAAAGATTCCCAGTCAGGAGTTCAAAACCAGCCTGGCCAACGTGGTGAAACCCTGTCCCTACTAAAAATACAAAAATTAGCCAGGCGTGGTGGTGGGCACCTGCAGTCCCAGCTACTTGGGAGGCTGAGGCAGGAGAATGGCTGGAACCTTGGAGGCGGAGGTTGCAGTGAGCTGAGATCGTGCCACTGCACTCCAGCCTGGGCACAGAAGCTGGGCGTGGTAGAAAGGAATTGACTATGTAGGGGCACCAGAGGAGTTTCTGGCTGGGATTGTTGTAAGGGTTGAATGTGGTAGGGCCTATGTAACTATGCTTTTATCAAAACTTGTTGTACTGTGCAAGTAGAATTAGTGGATGTCACCTTCTGAAATTCTGCAGTAAAGTTGAATAAAAGGAGACTTCCAAACCTATATTTTTGAGAGCCAATTTTGAGTCATAAGTCCAACAAAGTTTACCTTATATGGTTCTCACCTCTTTCCATTTTTTCACAATATCTATGGGTTGCCATCTCCATTTCTTTTCTGTGAACTCCCAGCAATATGCACAAGTTTTATAATTCTCCACCATGTTAATTGTAACAGAAAGCATTTTGAATTAGCACAACTAACCATGTTCCAAAAACAGATGTTCTGTTTTATAGTGTACATGTATTAATGTATGTATTAATATGTTAAAATATTAATGTAACAATAATTATATTACTAATATATTCATTATATAATATATTAATTATATACATATAAATATATTAATAATACATTAATTATATAAGTATTGGTATAAATATATTAATATATAAATATATTAATATGTTAATAAGATAACTATTAATATAAACATATTAATATTGTGTGCATATATATAAATTCTCATGACAAAATTTTGTGTAACATAAAAGGATAGGAAGAGGAAAATGAAGATCTGCTTTTTTTCCCTCCAATCAAATCCTTCAACTGGGGGCAATTGTTGTTAATACATAGTTTTCTGAACATTTGCATAAGTAGGGCAGTTGTATAGTAGGGCAACATATTTTTTTGTCACATGGCATTATGTGTAAGGGAACTTAACATGTCAGCTTATATAGATGGATTTCAATCTTATGATTGTGACATGTACAAAATAGAGCAAATATACTGTAATTTGTTTAGTCATTTCTCTATTGTTGAACACTTACTTAGTAGTTTTCCAATTTTGATAGTTTCCATTGCAGTGCCAAAATAGATCCTATTAGATGTTTATTTCTAAAGATAACAGCTAAAGTACAGGTATTATATTTGGGCTCACCTGCTATCTAAGTAATAGCCTATTACGTGCTACATAGGTGCTGTACCTGTGTATGAATAAAAACACATCATAGAAATCAGCAAGGAAATCCTTTTTTCTTAAACACTGGATGAGATTGCTCCAAGCTTTCACTGAACACTTTCTTAAAAATCCTCCTCAGGATTTTTCCAAATTATCTGTAGGCTTATAATTTTGTGGTCATTCTCCTCCTACCCCCCTGCCCCACTTCCTCTGATTTAACTTCGTTTCAAAATTATGCAACTGTTCTGTGTAGGGTTCTTTTTCTAATTATTTTGGCCTATCATGTAACAAACACAGCATTTTCCTTAGTGTTCATAAAATCAAAATTCTTACTCATGCTATGTGTGTTTTAACTGAACTTACTCAAGTTTTTGAGGGCCAGAAAATTGTATACAACTGACCACTGTAGCACTGCCAACACCTCAAGTTGTGTGTTAGCCATCCTCCTTAAAATCATAAAGTTCCTTGGCCTGGTCTGGATTCTAGCTTCAGTCTGCCGTCATCTGTTGCAGACTGCATTTCTACTTCTCTTTCTTATTTATTCTTCACCTCTTTTCTCCCTTTTCTGTTTCTTTTGTTTCAGGAACAGCAAAAATAACAAGAACATATTTCTCCCACTGCTCTACACAGAACATTTAAGCTTCACTCGGCTAAATTGTGTAACTACAAATTTAACCCAACGCACTTTAGAAACTCAAGGGCTGGGCTAAAACACAAGTGAGTGGTAGCCCATATGTAGTGGCCTACAAATATTGGCCATTTGTAATGGCCTCACACAATTTAGTTGAAAGAGATGGTGTCCTCTTCAATCTCTATCTGGTTGAGGGAGCAGGGAGCTCACAGTCTGATAATGTACAGACCTTTTGAGACACCAGTGGACTACCATGTAACGGAAGAAGAGTCGAGGGAACACTAAGCAGGGTAGGATTAATTCTGCTTTGAGGTAGTCCCAAAGATTGCCAAGAGGAGGCAATACCTAAAGATAAGTCACATGAGTCACAGGTGAGGATGGTTTTCTATGAAAGGTAGAAGCCCTGTAAATTTGAGAAGGAAAATATTCTGGGAGACATCTGCTACCCTGCTGATCAAGAGTCTACTCAGTAAAATTTCACTAGTTTTTTGACTTCAACAATAAATCATCAATCTAATGTAGGTGGGCTCTACCATTCACAGCAAGTGCACACTACTGTTCAGGTAGACCCAAAGCACAGGAAAAGCAGAAATAGTGCCATTGCCATTATATAACTACACTATATTACAAACCTCAGCTTCCATTTTTGAAATATTTTTTTCTGTCAATACCAGCAGTGAAAATTAGACTATGTGCACAGGTTAAACATGCTTTGGAGAGCTACAAATCTGGTAACAGAAATAATAAAATGTTTCAGATCTGCAAATAATTTCAGTTGTCTATTTGATTGATCAGGAGTCATGGCACAGAAAGGAAAAAAAGGAAGGAAAATTAAGGAATATGTCCAGATGAAAGAGAAGTACCACGTGCCTACCACTCCCTTTCTGCCCAAAGTACCAACATCTCTTATTAAATAAACTGCATTTTACTCTATTTATAGAAAAGGATGCTCTGGAACTAGGAACTCCATTTCTATGATACCTGGGAACAGAATAAAAAACATAACTACAAAAACTGCAATATAAAAGCTACTGTAGAAAACAGAAAATATGAGTCAAAACATTTCAGCTGAAGAAATTCTTCCCCCCAAACCAACTAGGAAGAAAGATAAACTGCAATAAAACTCTCCAGACTGAATTAAATATCCTCAAATAAGCATCTGAAGATAATAAAATTCAAGAAATTTAACACTGAAGTAATATTTTCATCTAATCTATGTAGTCCGTATTCCATGTCTAGAATCACATACTGCATTTAGTTTTTATATCTCTTTCACCTTCTTTATTCTATCAGCATTTCTCTGCCTTTCTTTATCAAGGCATTGGGAGTTTTGAAAAATTCAGGCTAGTAATTTTACAGAATGTTTCTTCATTTGAGCTTGATTGATGTGTTCTCATGATTAGACTCGGTTATACAGCTGCAAATGGAATAATGCAACAGTGATGTGGTGTCCTTCTTGGGGTACCATAGTCCCCAAATGCAAGACATCTACATGCTTCTTATTGGTGAGGTTACTTTGCAGCAAAAGGTCAAAGTGTCATTTGCATTCTTCACTGTTTAGTTAGTACTTTTCTCCTTGTAATGAATAGCAGTCTGAGGAGATACTTTGAGAACATGCAAGCAGCCTGCTTCTCATCCAGCTCTTCCCAAAGATAAGTATTCTCCTGATACTTCTTGCCTAAATTATTCTTTACCACCATAGTTGCAAATGGTATTCCCCGCCCCACCTCCCTCCACCCGGCCACTCCATGACTCTTCCTTTCACATGTGTCAGCTGGCATACTAATTTAAAGAAATGTTCTCTTTTCTCTTCTGCCTATTTATCCATTTATGTATGCATGTATCTGTTTGTTTGCTTATTATAATAAACAAATACTTTCCTACTTTATTTAATCATCCTATTTTATGTAATTGTTACAATCCATTGCAATCCTCATTTATTTTGGTACTCAAATTGTCCCTGGATTTGGTCAGTGGGAATCCCTTGAAGCTATGGCCTGTTTCTTTTTGACATGTCCCTGTTGTTTTCCTGAGCACTCCCTTTCTTTCTGGCACAAAATGGTGTTCCAGTTTCATCATGCACCTTCTTTGTCCCAGCCCTGGAACCAGACATTGCTCCAAGAGGCTCTTGTTCCTTTCAGTAGGGACAGGTATTAAAAACCATCTGGGCACAAAATTCACTTATGGCTCTTAAGGTATAAATGCTTCTTTTGTGGGTAGAATTAGGAGAAAAATAATACATATATAGTATGTATATATATATACATGTAAGTATATATGTGTATTGTGCATACATATCTATCTGTCTCATACTGAGACTCTAGTCTGTTTGCTTAGCTACATTTGACTTAGGTGCCAGTTTCAGCCAGAATTAGGAGAGGGAAGACATGAGGGAGGAGGGAGAGTGAGAGAGAGAGAGAGAGAAAGAATTCCTCAGGATCACTTATAAAGTGATTTCTAGAAGCAGTGAGTAGGAGTGGTTGCATTTTACTTCTGGACTCTGAGCATTAACTTTTCCCATTCATGTCTATAAAGATGTTTTCTGTTCAAATGCCAACCTTCAACCAGGCTTCGATGTGGGGAGGGAAGAGTTTTCAATTCATATGCACCTATTTGCTTTTCAATGTCTCCTGCATTTTACTGTATCCTAGAAAACCACTACCCAGGTACAGGTACCTGGTCTGTGCTCACTTCGCTTTAGAAATAAAAATTATAAGGTAGAACTGAAAAGATAGTGTTTGAATAAATGGTTTAATAATGCCCAGATGGGCTGGGCGCAGTGGCTCAAGCCTGTAATCCCAGCTCTTTGGGAGGCCAAGGCGGGTGAATCACGAGGTCAGGAGATAGAGACCATCCTGGCTAACACGGTGAAACCCCATCTCTACTGAAAAAAAATATATATATATACAAAAAATTAGCCAGGCGTGGTGGCGGGCACCTGTAATCCCAGCTACTCAGGAGGCTGAGGCAGGAGAATGGTGTGAACCCTGGAGGCAGAGCTTGCAGTGAGCCGAGATCACGCCACTGCACTCCAGCCTGGGCAACAGAGTGAGACTCCGTCTCAAAAAAAAAAAAAAAAAAAGAAAAAGAATGCCTAGACCAACTCAGAGAAAAATGAACACTGTATAGATTATGTTATGCCCACAGATCACTGTGATAAAACTCCATGGCCGGGTGCTGTGGCTCAAGCCTGTAATCCTAGCACTTTGGGAGGCCGAGGCGGGCAGATCATGAGGTCAGGAGATCGAGACCATCCTGGCTAACGTGGTGAAACCCCGTCTCTACTAAAAATACAAAAAATTAGCCGGGCGTGGTGGTGGGCACCTGTAGTCCCAGCTACTCAGGAGGCTGAGGCAGGAGAATGGTGTGAACTTGGGAGGCGGAGCTTGCAGTGAGCCGAGATCACAACACTGCACTCCAGACTGGGCGACAGAGCGAGACTCTGTCTCAAAAAATAAATAAATAAATAAAATAAAAAATAAAAAAAGACTCCATGAACAAACCTTTAATAGTGTGCACATTGTGTGGCCAATTCATTTGCCATTTCAAGATATGCAGCCACTCAAAGGATTTAAATCAGGAAGGATTTCACAGGATCTATGATACAGTCTTTTGTTAAACCACTTTAGATAGTCATTTTATTTTCTCATTTTACTTTTAGCAAGCACAGAACAGGTGAGAAACACAGCTGGAATGGAACAAAGGAAGATTTGATACTTTTTTTAGAAGCTTTTACAATAGAATCTGTTCTTTAATGGATAGCGTTATGAGAGAAAATAAGATTATAATGGAATAAAAAGTGGTCTAATGTTCATCATTCAGTTTAGTGGATATGTTACAAGATTATTTCTAAAATCTTTTGTAGATAAAACTAGATGCCTTTCTTGATTTTGTGACTGGTATTACTCTATCATCATTTCTGAGCCCTTTACTAAAAATTTTTACTGAACATACTAAAGCATATTATGTAAAAGATAGTGAGCTATGATGCAAGATACTATGCAACGTGCCCCTCAATATTATGACTACCTCTCCACCTATTTATACATAGAATTTACGTGGTTTAAACAGATTGGCAAATACTATAATTATTATAAAATGATTTTTCAAAATCTGTATTTGTATCTAACAAAATACTAAAAAAGAACTGTCAAAATAAAATATTAGAATTTCATAAGTCTTTTGTGCCTAGAAATTGCTGAGATGTAAACCTTTTTTCATGAATGCTTTCTCTACTGACTCCTCCTCCCCCTGAGTTGATGAGTACTCTGCCCCTTGCTCTTTGTGCTAAACACAGACAAGAGTGAGTGGTGGTGGTCCCTAAGAAATAACTAGATTACAAACATTATTGCATTATCTTTCATAGAAGCCGTAACATTCAGGGGATGGTAATTCATAGGTAGATATAAAGTATATAAGGAAACAACAAAGAAGACGCTTCTGTAGAGCTTAGAGAGAGACTAAGAAGATCTGAGACAGGAGGAGTATAAGAGAAAACAGGAAGCTGACTTGTGGATCTGAGGAAAAGCCCTAAAGATGGGTCTGAATTACAGGGACTGCAGCCAGGTGAGTGGGTAATCCTGTGTTAGAACCATCCTGAGGCTCACAGTCTTCTCACTCCGGACCAAGGGAGTGATGCATTTTTAGTAGAGATGGGGTTTCACCATGTTGGCCAGGCTGGTCTCAAACTCCTGACCTCAAGTGATTTGCCCGTCTCAGCCTTCCAAAGTGCTGGGATTACAGGCATGAACCACCATGCCCAGCCAGTTATTTTTAAATGTACAGTTAATTTTTTTTTTTTTTTTACTATAGTCACTCTGTAGTGCTAGCAACTAGTACGTCTTATTCATTCTTTCTATTTTTTTTGTACCCATTAACCATCCAACCAACTACCCTTCCCAGCCTCTGGTAACCATCCTTCTGCTCTCTGTCTCCATGAGTTCAATTGGTTTAAGTTTTAGCTCCCACAAATAAGTGAAAACATGCAAAGTTTGTCTTTCTGTGCCTTGCTTATTTCACCTAACAATGACCTCCAGTTCCATCCATGTTGTTGCAAATGACAGCATCTCATTCTTTTTACCGGATGAATAGTACTCTATTGTGAGTATATGTACCACACATCATTTATCCAGTCATCTGTTAATGGACACTTAGGTTGCTTCCCAATCTTGGTTATTGTGAATGGTGCTGCAACGAACATGAGAGAGCAGATATATTTTCGGTAATTGGATATGTACTTAGGAGTAGAATTGCAGGATCATATGGTAGCTCTATTTTTAGTTTTTTGAGGAACCTCCAAACTGTTCTCCATAGAGGTTGTACTAATTTACATTCCCACCAATGGTGTATGAGGGTTCAACCTGGGGAGCTTTTTAAACACACCAATGCCTGGTCTCATTTGGATCTGACTTTTGGGGCTGGGGCCTCGACTTCTGCTCCCCAGGGAACTTTGGTGTGCACCAGCATTGGGACACATCAGACTGTGGACTCTCCCTAAGGTGGCCCCAGACAGGAGTGGTAACCCTTTCCATCCAGGGGCTTTTGGAAATGTGGGAAGGTATTCTTGGTTGTCATGTCAACCAGGTAGGGCTCCTGGCATTTTGTGTATCAGGGAGGCCCAGTATCCTGCAGATCAGCCCTGTGCAGTGGAGAATGGTTCTGGCCCAGATGCCAATAGCATCCCTATGGGTCCTGCACATTCTCCAGCCAGGACTGGGAGTCCTGTACTCCAATGCTGGTACAGCATTCCCCCAGTTTTCCCCTTCTTCTAAAAATTAGGCTGTCTGTGGTTCCAGCGAGCTTGATCACAGGCCATCAGTTCCTGGGGGAGCTGGCCTTTGACAGGGGCTAGGTGGAACTTGCCCAGCAGGTCTGATGTTGGCCATTTCAACCTTTTAAATAATGCCATCAATTTCTTTAAATAAGCAGATGTTGGTGGATACCTAGTATGCAACTTCCTCAATTTGGGGAACTCACAGATCTGAGACTCTGTCTCACGCAACCTGTCCAGAACAGTGCAATTTCCCTGAGTGGTATTTCTAATATCCCCTCTGACTTTCTGGTGTCATTCTAAGGACACTGAAAGCACAAGTCTGGCTGATCTCTGTTGCATTGTCCTGTGTTGTGGGACTCTTAGGATTTTTAGGTCTCAAATTCCAGACAACATCCCCCAAAATGTACTCAAGGAAATCTGGTGTTCACACATGGTCTAGTCTCAGTCCATCTTTCCTAGTGTGGTGTCAAATGCAAAGAAACAAAGCCTGGAAGAATGCTGAGGGATGGCCAGATTTGTAATAATGTTGTGGAGAGAACAGTTGAAACCAACACACAGGCTGATACCTGCAAAAGGAAATTATAGCATTTTTTACTATGTGTAATATTTCACAATAACAAAAGTTAAAAGAAAAAAATGGCAATAGTTTCAGGTTGTCTGCCAGCCATCTTAAAAACATTTTCCCAGGAAATCCTGACATTTAACCCTCCTAATGGATATTATAATTCCAGTGTTACCACTGAGGCAATAGGCTCTGAAGTTAGGTGACTTGGCTAATGTCACACAGCAAATAAATAGCAGGATTAGAATTTATATTCTAATTCCAAAGCTGACCCTTTGGTCTGGGTGCACCTTTGTTCTTAGGAGATAAATATTTCTTGATGTTAAGATGTTTCATTGTGATTAAACCTCTCGCACTTCTGAGAGATTGAAATCACAGAGCGTTTGGTCAGAATGTCCATGGATAGAATCAGAGCATATTAAAGTCATGGGACTTTTTGTTTGAAAGCCCTCCCTGGCCCCCAGATCTCCCCCATGATGGTCACCTGCCAGGGCTCTGACATGGCTACAGACACCTGGAATAAGAGAAGCAGGCCTTTCTCAGGTGTTCCTCCCTTTTATTGGAAGGAAGACAAGAATTCACCCTTGAATTTCCCAATTGTCTTCCTGCTGCCCGTCTGCATAGAAGAGATGGATGGATGTCTTGGGTGCTTTCAGGATCCATGAAGAGGAGTCGGCAGTGGTGTGCCCAGTGATTGACGTGATCGACTGGAACACCTTTGAATACCTGGGGAACTC